>NC_086285.1:41389312-42639312 GCF_963924245.1 Chroicocephalus ridibundus
AGGGGAAAACTTACTTCTTTGTTACTCAAGAAGCAACCTAGTGGACTTGTTGACACAGATTTAATGCGCTGAAAGAGAAACTTTTACCCCCTGATTAGTCAAAAAGAAAATTTAAAATATTTTTAAATGAAATCCAAAATGTTTAAATAGTATCTTAATTGCAGAAAACTGCAAAGATTAAATTATTCACAAAATTAGAGTTCATAGATATTTTAAAAAGTGAAAACTGCTGAAAAATTTTCTTAATTTAGTCACACAAATAGAATTTGGCAATCCAGAGAAATGGGCTATCCTTTATTTAAGGTATTCAATTTTGAAATTAGGTGAAAATCAAATCTACTTAAGTGCAGGGAGTAGAGGGAATGTACCTAACAAGGATTATGAAAATACTGCAATAGTATTTCAGTAAATGAAACGGACATATGTTTGAGTGAGACTCAAAGTATCTTTCTGACAAGGCATTTCAGCCGGTCTTTTAATTTAGCAAATATTATGTTTATCTTGGGAAGGGAAAGACGGAGAGTTATTACAGGGTGATTAGAAACCCCCAAAATAAAAATCCAATTAAAATTGACAAATATAGAACTGTATATTGCATATGATCTTTCATAACAATTTTTCTTGCCTCCTAGGGTGATCTCTGTCACACTCAAGGAATAGATGTCACTAAACTTTTAAAAAAAGGAAGTAAAAGGCAAGAAAAAAATGCACAAGAAGTTTTTAAACAAATCTCTCCATTAATGCAAAGTTGGTTTTGGGTTTGAGTTTTGGTTTTTTTTTTCAGTTTTCTCTGCTTTGATCTGTCAAAAGATTACTGTCTCTCACGACAGGGAAATTAATAACTTGGCTCCTTTTCTACCTGGATGGATTAAAAATTCCATCTTTTTTTCCCCCCAAAAAGGATGGGCAAATAATACAGCACTAATCATATCCCCCAAACTCCAGCCCCTTTGAGTCAGATACTCCAGTATCTTTTGGTAAGAGGGTTGTCCAACTGAAATCTTTACCTCTTATCACGCATGCAGCCCCAGATGCCCTCTCCACTTCCAGCTTAATGGATAACAGATGTCAAGCTCTTCTCTACAAGTGTGACTCTTACGATAGTGACTTTCCTTGTCTTACAGACCCAGTGAAGGGATTTCATGGATCATTCGAGAACACTATAAATAACAACTCACACATGCTGACTCGCTTCTTATTGAATATATTCTAAAGGCCTATGAGCAGCAGCCTTTTCAATCCAACAGATTTACATAAATCATACTTTGAGGTTCATTATGGTCTTACAAACATCTGGACAAGAGAAAATAAACTAATCAGCACTCAAGAAGATTTAGAGTACGCTAATAATAAAGAACATGCTCAATACATACTTGGAGCCCATGCTTTTACTGGAGGCAACAGGAGCTGACAAGGACAGCCTCTCTTCTTTTATACCAGAAAGATTTACCAGTTACTTTCATCTCCTGGCAAAATGAGTTTAACTTCAGAAGGAACTATCAACATTTCATTACAATTTCAACCTATCTGCATTACTGATTGCCTGAAGTGACCAAGCTAACTCTAAGATAAAAAACCTGCTCTCGTCTCATCTCAACATTGCGTGTGATGCTACTTGGCCTACGTTACGCACATACGGGTATTTCAATCACTCACAGAGAGGTAAAGACATGAATCAAGTCTGTACATTTTTGAGGGAGAGAGTAGTCGGTGCACTGAACCACAAGAACTGCGAGTGCATCAAAATCAAACTGGCTCAATTTAAAATAAAAAAACGCATTTAACTCCTGCATGCGTGTTAAAATATGGCTTTCTGGGCACAGGCTTTTGATGGTGGATGTAGGAATCAAAATGTTAATATAGCAGGCATAATGTGGCCATGTTCTTAGCCTGGAAGGGTCTGATTGAACGTTGCACTTTTCAGCAATCATGAATTACTGACTGGGAGAGAACTGTCCAGAACTTGCTTTCCAGAACTTGCTTTCCTTTATAAGACTGCATTTTTTTTTTTTTTTTCAGGGACTGCAATTGGACAATCACAGCCAAGGAGGCTGAAACTCAGAAGCTAAGACAGTTTATATATACTTCTAATATACTACTACAAGTGATGTAAAACAATATAAACTGATATAAAAATAAAGGTATCCATGAATCAGGAGAATTTCTTATTAAAAATACATTTCTGAAAAGTCTGTCAGTTTCTTACAGAAGTCTGTGAAGTATTTGTTTTTATTACCTGCTCATAATAGTATTGCAGAACTGTTCCCGTAATTTTAAAACAAATCACCATCTCTTCAGTGTAAAGAGACTATAATATCTGTCCTAGACTAAAATGAGACTGTCTCAATAATCATATCAAATCCAAGCTATGTTTTAAATCTTCTGAGGTAACCTGTGCTGCCTGAAAGATTTACACAGTTCTGATACTGGTTATCTCATATTCCCAGGGGGATGCATGTCACAGCTGGAGGATCAGCCTGGAATTTAGGCTCCATGGATTTTTTTTCATTAGGCCCTTAAATGTTTGGGGTCTGAAGTGAGAAATAGGCCCTAGTATAAATAACTAAAAAGAAGGTTAAAGAGTATACGTTTTTAATGAAAATAAAATTATTTAAATATTTATTTTATTTTGCTGCAATGAAGGATTACACTGAGTGCATTACAAGTACATATTTAAATGAAAATTAAACCAATTTTGAAATATAATAAAAATGATTCTCTGTATATGTGTATATAGATAATTAAATTCTGTATCAGCAGTTTCAGAGTCTGAAATAATAAAAGAAGCACAATGAACAGAATACTTTACCTCATTTTTGTAACTAGATGATTTTATGGAAGACTTGGCATTAATTCCCATGAACTTTTCACTGTGGAGTCAGCTATCATTTTGTCAAAATCACATCTATCATATTATTTCTTTCCCACAATCAAATAACCTGATCTAAGTTCAGATAGCCCTCAGACATCTCTGGGGGAGACTTATTTTTATTCATTCTAATTTGCTGGACACACACTCCACAGCTATGCTAGCAAACAGCCCTATCGCCCACAAAATTAAAACAACTGAGATATATGCTGTCCCTTCACTTTACACATTGCTAAAGATTTACTGAATGCTGCATGGGAAATTTGCTCTCCAGCCAAACTGTGCAAATGAAAGATAATGTCAATATTGATAGAGAGCAAAGAGCGAGGAGGGCACAGTGGTCGGCACATGGACCTTTTCTTGACAATCTCTTCCAAAATTTCCTTTTCTATGGTGTCTGACAGGCTGAACTACTTAGCAGTCAGCTTGCTACGACAAGCTGGTCCTTCGGCAGTTTAAACAATTTGGTGATGAATGTAAAAGTTCATCCTTTCTTGGAGTGTTGTCCATAAGCAACACATAAATGCTTACAGGAGGTAGCAGGTCCACCATGCAGCAGTAATTTCACAGTGCTTTTTTCTTAAATGACAGAAGAGCCCCTCTAAAGATATTAAGGGTTCAGACAGTGGAGCCTTCTGGAAGGAAGGGACCACATGCAGAGCAACGGCTGCACCGCAGAGCAGCCAGCGCTGCTCAACACCAGCCCTCTGCTAATGTCCAGATTCACTATTCCACTGAAGCACACAAGTAAGAATTTCACCATAAATGTTTCCAGCTGAGACAAACTCCCCAGCGTGTCCATTTTCACGGGGGAGAGGCTTAATGAACATCTCTTAAATAAATACTCGTTAAATATTAATTTTCTCTTCAGTTTTGAAACCCACAGCTTGTTATTCGTAATTCTTCAAAGCCACCCCTTATTTTCTAAGCATGATATTGGTACTGTAAGAATGGTGTTTTAACCATTTTGGACTGCTAAATAATTGGATTTTTGGAGACACTAATACAATTACTTCACTACTGGGAACTTCCCAGTGAGTCCTGTAAGTGTGAGTCCTTCCCACAGGATGCAGTTCTTCACAAATTGCTCCAGCGTGGGTCCCCCACGGGGTCACGAGTCCCACCAGCAAACCTGCTCCAGCCTGGGCTCCTCTCTCCACAGGGCCACAGGTCCTGCCAGGAGCCTGCTCTAGCGCAGGCTTTCCATGGGGCCGCAGCCCCCTTTGGGCATCCCCCTGCTCCAGCCTGGGGTCCTCCATGGGCTGCAGGTGGATCTCTGCTCCAGCCTTAACCTCCATGGGCTGCAGGGAGACAGCCCACCTCACCATGGTCATCACCATGGGCTGCAGGGGAATCTCTGCTCCAGCACCTGGAGCACCTTCTCCCCCTCCTTCCTCACTGACCTTGGTGTTTGCAGAGTTGTTTCTCTCACATGTTCTCACTCCTCTCTCCCAGCTGCAATTGCTGTTGCACAGGTTTTTTTCCTTCTTAAATATGCTATCCCAGAGGTGCCACCACCGTCACTGATGGATTCAGCCTTGACCAGTGTTGGGTCCATCTTGGAGCCGGCTGGCATTGGCTCTATTGGAAATGGGGAAAGCTTCTAGCAGCTTCTCACAGAAGCCACCCTTGTAGCCGCCCCTGCTACCAAACCTTACCATGCAAACACAATACAACCTTGAATAAAATGATGTGCTTAGCAAAACTCTACACTGAGCAACATCAGATGCACCACAGATAGGTAATGATTTTTTTAAATGTAGGCATTTATATGAAATGCCCAGAAAACACTCAGAAAATGTATAAAATAAGAGGAAATGGCAAGTTACATTTGCCCAATAGATATTAAAAGACGTAAATTCAATTATTTAAACGTGCGAGAGTATGAATTAGATGAAAAAAATCATGCAATAGAAAAGTGAGATAAAAACCCCCTACTTTTTAATACTTTGAGTTACAGTGTATGACTGAATTTCCAAATACCTTTCCTGGAATTCAGGAACAAGCAACTGAGAATGGGGGCGTTTTACACATTCTCAATTAGGTCAATATTGAAATTAAAAATCCCACAACTCATATGAACCTGATATTAAGAATTAAATATAGTTACTCTGAATGGGTTATGGGAAAACTTTTACACTAATTGCAGTAAAGTTTACAGAGGAAGGATAGTTGTGTAATTTAAGCATTATGCTGGTTTTCCAGACAGGATAAAGGCCATTACATGACTGGGGCCCATGTAATAAAATTTCAAAACCAGGCATTTATCATGCACTTTTGATCATCTCATCCCTTTCTCTGCCTCCTTATCTGTCTCACCCAGATCTGTGTATGCCATTCAAACCTCTTCAGATCTTCAAAGAGCAACGATTTGCCAAAAAAATCCCCGAAGAACCACAGCCAGAGATACCTACTTCCATTCTCTCAAATGTGGAATAATGAAATTTCTCCACAAAAATACCCAGTCTAAAACACAGGACAGTCAAGCAATAACGCATTTAAGATCCTTGCGTCGCTGCTGTGGTATAAATAGGAATTTTATACCACTCAAAAGGGACCGGTGGTCCACCTAGGTCAATATTCTTTCTCCAACAGTAGCCAACACTATGAGCTTGAAAGGAAAACCAAATAAAAAATGTTAAAAAAAAAAATCAAATCAAACAAACAAAAAAGACCAAACCTCAAACCACCACCATTTCAGCAGGGAGTATCCCTAGAGAAGATCATCTTGTAGTGCCTAGAAGCTGGCTTATGTCCAAAGCTGTACAAAAGGAGGCACAGCTTTTGCTTTGAAACTAGCTAAATCCTTAGACAAACAGTTTTTTAAACATCAAACCTGTACTTTTTAAAGCTCTTTCAAACATGTCTTAGGTCTAGCCGCACCATTACTTCTCCCCAGACTGGTCCCCTGAGGGACAGAGAAGAAAAGAAAAAGATTTATCTTTTCCTGAAGAAAAAAACTTGTCCGCATAAATATTTAAAAATGTTGTTCAAATGAAAAAAAAAACACAAACCAACAACCCAAATTCACGACTGTAGCTTCAAACTATTCAGAGCAGGATAGAAATTGTTGTACACTCTTAAAGACAGGGTTTCCATTTAGAACCGCAGACAGAAAACAGAGCAAGTAATTCTATCTGACATCACTAGCAAGACAACGAAAGGCCATCAAACAGGGCAGCCTCCAGAAGTGTGGGTTTTAAACCTGTCCGATACCAGTGAGAAATGAGGAGCTGGCAGAATATATATTATATATAATTTCAGGATGTAGAGGGAGGGATGGGGAGTTTGCAAGGAGCAGGGAGGGATGAGTATTGTAAACAACCAGAAACAAGAATGACCCTGTCTGGAATGGGAAAATCTCTTTGTATGTCAAAACACTAACCAAACACTAACCAATGATCAAAGAATTCTTCCCTACATTTACGGCTTATTCCCTTACATCTTATTTCAGCTATTGCTGTTATGTTCCACTGCATCCAAATGTAAGGGTATTTTCCATCAACTCAGTAAAAACTGGTGGATTGTAAAAACTAAACAATAACAGAGTGTCACTGGATGTCCATCTTTTTTAATCCCAGAACAGATGAGTTCCTTGAGTTCCTGGCTCTGTGTGAGTGCCCTGATTTTACACTGAGGATGGTCCTGGTGAAAAGGTGAAAATACTGACTATAGAATTACACACCAACGGGGCCTGATCACTGAAATTGCAATTCAGCTGCAGTTTGGGCATCAAAGCAAGCAAAAACCAAAACTTGTAACTTTTCCTGGTAGACTTAAATTTGGTTGCTAAAACTATTTAGGTAGAAGAAGTTCTGGTATTACACATGCCAAGGGGGGTTGCCTGCTCTAGTGGTGTCCATTCTCCTCTTACAGCTTTATGGAATCCTTGGATTTGGCATTTTAATCTCAAAATACTCATTCTGAGAGACTTTTCTGTGACTAGCCAGTGCTTTACCCACTGAATAAAGACGATCACTTCAACCAGTCTTCAGCTGTTTATGGAAATCATAAATAATAAGATATTTATGTGCATACATACATATAAAAAATTAAGCAAAATAACATATGCAGCTTTATAGTCGAAATATTCTGCATGAAATAACTTGGAAACCAAGTCGAGCCATATTTACCACTATCTAGAATATTTTGATGGTACAAACTGACCAGGCATTACATTTTAACATTCATCATCTGGTCTTTAGCCCTTTTACCACAACCCTACCACAACGTTAAATGTGCATTAGTCCTCACTCTCTACAGCTTCTTGGGAACCTGCAAAATAACTTCACCTAAAGAGCTTTCTTAGTTTAGTCTCAGTTTTGCCAGGCTTTCTGCGTACGCGAGCCCTCTGAACATGACTCATCCTAGTTTGCCTTTTTGTGAACCTTTTAAATGTCTCTGTCTTTTTAAGGTCTCAGATTATACTTGTGCTCAAAATTGCATACAGCTGTCCAAACACAATCTTAAAAGTCCCTTGGAGCATTAAAATACTTTTCCCTGCATTGCACTCTATCTTCCTCTTTAACACGAACAGTGTTCTGTTTGCTTTTTTTATCTTCACTTATGTATAATACCGAGTTTGATTCCTTGATTGTCTACTGTCACGCGCAGATATTACACCTCATCTGTGTGTGACAGGATGCGCCTGTTTGTTAGCGTACGTCCTGGCTGTTCTAAATCTACTGCTCCACTGTTTCACAATGATCTGCTTGAAGACACGCATTAAATTTGCCCACTACAGTTTCATAATCAACTGATTCTTCAAAATTAAATTTAATTCTTCTATATTAAAGGCCTGACATCAATTCTTTTTAAATAAAAGGAGGTCTTTCTTTGATGTTATAGGGTTGCCCATAACTACCTGGTTTGTTTTATTTGCATGCTATGTGATGGTGCAAATCAAAGGGTTATTATTTCGGTGCACAGCTAATCTAACAACTATCTTCCTAGAGCAGGTAACTGATTCATTCCTCATGCTGCTAAAAATTATTTTAGGCTACGTAAGTGACCTAAGATTTGGGCAAACATAGATGTAACGAACTCAATCAATACAATGAAGGCTCAGAGAAAAAGTGTTATTTTTTCCCCAAAGTATAACCAATTATGTAATTTTACACTTAAAAAGGCAGAGAAGGGACATAGAAATGACTAGAGATTAGTTTTCAAAGCTGCTATGGGGTTTAATTTTGGTGACAATGACATTTGGAACATAAATAGGCCTATTTAATTTGAGGAATGAAAATTCTGATACTTCAAAGGCTATTGTGCAAGACACTAGCAAAGTTCATTAGAATAAATGCATTCTATGATACAAAGCTTAATTTTAATTATCTGTTTAGTTTAAACACAAGAGTTGAAAAAATTATAAATGACAAATATTGTCTCATGCCAGGCTGAAAAATGTACCTGTTTTTTCATGAAAGCACAGAGTAAATCACAGAACCATAGAACTTATTTATGGAAAAGTAATATTATATTAAATAATCCCTTCCTCTTGCATGGGTACAATGAATTCCTTCTCCATAACTATAAATGTTCATAATTTCACTCTTATTTTGATTTTTTTTGAAACATAAATATGAAAGCAGAAGTTAAAACTAGTAACACATAACACACATAGGATAAAAGATGAAAAGAAATGACTGTAATTTTCTGTCTGGATATGGGTTTCTAGAGGCTTATGGAAGACTGTAGTGGATTTTAATTTCTGTCTTAAAAATAATTTTTCATACATTCTATACTTAGCATTTTCAAATTTCATTTGTAACTACACAGAGTTAATATTGTGTTGCAGTCTTCAGAGATCTCTCTCTGACTGACAGATTGAGGACAAGAATAGGGCATGGCAGCAGTAAGAGCTGCAGCAGAGAATGCAAAAGGGGGATAGGATGTAACATAGATGCATGAGACTACAAGAAACAAAACCTCTGACAGAAATGTTTCCTGTAGCCTTTCTTTGACACCTCTGCCCAAAACCACCTTTAAAATTAGGAGAGAGAAGCAGTGTTCACTGCCCTTTTGTTCAGTGCGATAGCTGAAACCAATGAATCCATAGTCAGCTATCATCAATAACATCCTTCTCCAGAAAATGAAGTTACCATGATACATATGAGACCATAAGCAATATCACATGTCCAGATAAAAGGGAGAAGAGAAGTGGAAGAGCAGGAAGGTCAAAGCACCCTTTGAGTTCTCTCTGTAGCCCAGACCCACCGCTGTACCAGACCCACTGCTGGTCAGACTGAAATATGGTCCTGAAGGGATGTTTCTCTTTTGCTGCTGGATTACTTCCTTCAGCTGCTGATAAATTACAGGAATCCATACTACCCGTTTCTAATCATTTGCTCTCTTTCAAAACTCATTACTAGGACCTGTTGACTTACCCTTTGGGCTCTACACCATGTGTGGTATGCAGTCACTTTAAGATGGCTTAATTTCTTCTATTCAAATTACTCGACAGAGAATTGCAAAGGACATCAAATTTTACGCTCTAGGACCTCTGGTCTCCAGTGCCTTGCCAGTTTAAGAGATGTCATGTTGGCAATGACTTCTAAATCTGCAGCTCTCACAAAAAAAAAAAAAAAAAAAAATAACAAGGACTGGTGTCCCTGGTGTCCCAGTGAAATAAAGATTCATTTTTAACCCACCTACCTTAGGAGATAACAGTCAATATCATTGACAAATACAGTCTAAAATATGGTCCAGAATTCTGACCTCTAGAGCCAAACATTTACTTCAACACAGGAGGCAAAGCCTAGAATTTAGTTTTACTAGGTGCACCTCTGGCAAAGACTTTCCTTTTTTGTGTGCAAATTCGACTTCAGAATGCAGTGATTTATTTGTCTGTGGTTCTTAGGAGAAAAGCAGGAATTATAGGTTTCCTTTATGAATACTGAATTAAAGAGAAAAATAACATGGATTTTTTGTAAAGGAATCTCATTCGCACCTTAGGCAGAAAGTATACAAGTGAGATGCTTAAAATATGTGAAACAGGAAACTGCAACTGGAAGTTAAATATCTTTTATTGTGCCCCCAATAATAACCCTTTTACAAGAGACTATGCTATATCTTATTTCTAGTACAGCTGCTTTGGGTTTGTTTGGCTTGTGGTTTGTTTGGGATTTTTCCTCTCCAGGTGGTGGGTCATTACAACTTTCCTGGACAACCTCTAATACAAAAAAAGTATATTTTCATACTCTCCATTGATCTTTAATGCATAATCTTCTAAATGGCTAGAGACCTCCCAAGAACTGCTGTTAGTTTTTGTTTGTTCTTTTCTCACCATACAAGTTTAAACATCAAGAGCTTTAATTAACATTAGAAGAATTTTCCTCCTGTGGCCTAAAATCTACATGGCTAAATTTCCCCTCAGACTCCTTAGTCCTGGTAGAATTAGTGAAATAACTTATCCTTGGCAATATTTACATGGTCTGCCAGGAAACCTTCAGCATGAAAATCATAGAGACAGAAGAATAATCAATTAGTACTTGCTAGGAATGCTCTTTCCCCTTTGGCTAGGAGATCAAAGCTGAATCGTTATTTGACCATATTCTAAATGCTGTATTTACCAAATGCAAATGCACAGAGAGAATGCATTCGATTTGTCAAGTCATTTTTGTCCATTTTTAGAAAAAATCATTATGAATGTCATAACTACCCATTACTGATGACATTTTGAATTGTACTGGTCTTTGAATGAGCACTAGTAGTTTAGAATATAATATACACAGTTATAAGAAATAAATTCCAAATGGAATGGAAAAGATGTCGTGTTAATGCATCTTGAGGGGAAAAACAAGCCAAAAAAAGCTAGAGGTGAATGGTAGATATTTCTCTTTCATTTAGAGGACTCTCAAACAAGAATACTGGAGTAAGGAGTATATCTGTTCAAATGTCAACATTTCTATTTCTGCATGTCTTTAGACAGGTGAGATCTGAAATGGATAAATTTGTATTTCCATCTTTGTTTCATTTTCTTCATTTCTTTAGACTGACTGTGTATAGAAATTGTACATCTGAATGAATATTAACGGCAGCCTCCATGGATTTGAGTGCACAAACACAGGATGATTTTTGAACTTAAGTGAAGAAGAGATATTCAGAAGGTGGTTTTTTTTTTTTTCATCTGAGGCCAAAACACTTCTCTGAAAAAGGAACAAAATAGATAGAAATGTGGCAGAAAGCAGCATTAATTTCACATATATGTTAACAAACAATGGTTGGTTATTGTTCTTAGCCTGCACAACTTAAGCCTGTTGAACATCTTAAGTAAAACTTTGATCATTTCTAGTAATGGCATATAGAAAAGTCAATATTTGTTGGGGGTGGCCTGCAGAGCTGTGTGAGATGCTCTGGTCTCACTCTGTTCTCAGGATAAAACATAATCTCAGTTACTACCCCATGGAAAACAGTTTTAAGTCAATATAATGAAAATTAAACATTGCATCAAAATTTTAATTTTTAAAGAACTTCCATGTTTTTCTATTTATTCTTCGATTTATCTTGGTATTTTTGAAAGTAGTTTTGCTTGTTGTACTAGATTACAGAATAAAACTTAAATGGAGAGCCCTCGTTTCTAGAATGACTTTGGTGAAACATGGAACAGGTTATGGTCTTGAAACATGGGAAAATAAACGTACTCATTAAGAATACACTGATAATACTCAGAAACAACAGTAAACTGATTTAGATAATAAGATATCAACCCTGTGAGCAGTAGTTGGGACAGTGCTGATGAATGCATTTGTAACAGCAAAAGTCCCAAATCTTGGACCTGAGTGGACTGACTAACTTTACAAAGGCAGAAGTCAACATGTTTAGAGGTTTCTCATTGCAGCTTGTAAGGAAGCAACCCTCATCTGAAAGAAATCTACTCCCATTCCTCTGAGAGCATTTTGTTGAGAACAGCTTCACTTTCACTGAAGTAAATTAATCATTGCCTGATGAAAAAAAAAAGACTTAAACTCCCTTTGTCAGATGGATCATTTGCATGTTTTTGTTTTCTTGAAATATGCAATCAAAAGCAGTCAAGGAATATAAGAATATAGAATTCACTGTTAAAATAAGTTAAGGATACTCATAACCAAGAAAATGAAAATCACTATCAATAATAACTAGGAAATAAGAGCTTATAAAAATGACCAAGAATTGAAGGGAATATCTTTAATATAGAAGTGTTAAAGCGATTATAGTTCCCATGGAATCAATTCAAGAGAAAAAAGGAGGTGGGGGGAAGGAGAAGAGGTTCCGGAATCATTATTTATATATCTCACAGAAAAAAAATGACTTCTTGTTGTTGCACAACGTGTTGAAGTAACTTATTTTTTTCCTATAATCAACAAAACTAAGCAGCGAAGAGTGAGAGCATCCATAATAATTTCCATAGCATATGAGTAAGTCCAACTAATGCACAGATAACTTTCATTAAGACAATTAAGTTAATATGAGTTTTCAGGAAACTGCCACCTCCACTTGTGTATGTCCACACTCAAAGACACACACAAGATACAGACACTGAAAATAAAACCGTACGGTTTTGCCTACATGTTTCTCTCTCATTCTTTCGTGATATTTTTTCCTAGAAAAATATTTATAGTGAAAATCATAAGCAACTTCTTGGCCCTGAGCACTTTTCTCACATTCTTACCAAATATGAAAACAATTATGGCTTTCCACTTTCAACATTTCAAGCCACCAAATGGTAAATAGGAACAGTATGAATAAGATTAAGAGTCTGAAAGTTCCTGCAGCTATTCAAAAATTACTATTCTGCAGACTCTGCAAGAAAAAACTGTTGCTTTTGGCTTAGCTAAGAGCTCCCTGTGATTCTTATGTCAAGCTAAAGATTACAGATGAAAATGTTGCATAGGTACACGAGTAGCTTGGGAGGCAAACAGGTGCCTTAAATTGGCCTCTGTGAAGCACTGACAGTGCAGGTGGGGAATACGCTATTAAAACATGGCCATTACATGACTCTTACTATCTCTAGTCTGAAGTAACAGAGGCCAGCTAAGGACTACCTTGTTTGGAGATTCACTTAGGGCAAACGTTAGCACACCCAGTGTTAATAAAACATGTTTAGAAAGCATCTTACAGTAATGTATACTATGTAGCAGGCTGGAAATAGCCTATAGCAGCTGTGAAGCACGAGAAGCACAGAAGAGCCAGAACCTGGTGTCTTGACTGGCACTTCTATTCTAAACAGAGTTTTCTCATCACAAAAGATAGCGACAGGTAGAGGGGGTAGACACGTGAAATGAATTACATATTTCAGAAATAAGAAAGAGGTGGGAATCAAAAAGACAGAAGCTCAAATTTGGTTCTCATTTGTACCTCATATACACATACACAATATGTGTGTACATATTGTACCACAATAATAGTGCAGGGTTGATTTAAACTAACAGACGATGTCATTAATGTTCCGTGAAGTTAAAAAAACCCACCAAACCAAACCAAGATAAACCCCACAACTGGATATGTAGGGGAGATACATCTAGTCCATCTCCAGATGTCTACACCTGAGCAATTCCCCTTAGGGTCTGGAAGAAGAGGGGAGAGTGATGTGAGAACTGTATTAGAGTGAGAGCAAATACTCCTTAGAAGAGCTGATTGCATTCCATACAAAGATATATTTCCATAAAGAAAACTTGAATTGCCTAATGCTAGGTGAAATGATTTGTTGGTCTATTCATTTTTCATTTTTTTTTCCCTCCTCCGTTTTGGAAAAAGTAGATAATTCAATTGCTACATGGACTGAAGGGAGAATTAAACATTTAAGTTTCAACTTAGATGGACCTTAGCTGACCAGGATATGGTTATTGTCACTTGACCATTGTTTGCCCTTTACTCCTCTTCCCACCTCCAACCACAAAATCCAATTCATATAGTTACTATTTAGGAAGCTTTTATAAGTACGTCTCTCTCTCCAACTACAAACTCTGTTCAGACACAAACAGTGTTATCAACTTTTTTGATTTAAAGGACTAGTAAACTCAATTTCAGTGAAAATTCACTGAGTACTTGACGACATGCTGGGCAAAGAGCAGTTTAACAGACATTATTTGCTTCACAGAACAAATACGATCCATGCAATATATTATAGTTCAAAAACATCCAAAAGATGACACAATACTTTCCTATGTTGCTAGTGAAACTCCTGGATTTGCTGTTAATACAAGTTGCATTTGCTCTTAAATAGCATTAGATTATTAAAAGTTGACATAGAGTGGAATCTTACCAAGAAAATTGTGAAATACTTTTTCAAAACTTTTTGCTTAGCATTCCTCAAAGCAATAAGAAAAACAGCAGACACACACCTACACTGTTAAAATCTTGACATATCTGTTCTCCCTCTTTTATGTTCTATTCTATTAAAACCTTTGCAAATTATTCAAAAGCAGCATTTCCAATAACCATAACTACGTACCTAGAAGGCTAAATTCTCGTCCTTCTTTTAACTTGCCTTTAAAATTGAAAAAATCTAAAAATCTGAGTAAAACACAGTAAAAAAACATTAAATCCTGACTTCACTGAAATCAGTAAGAATTTCTACAGGAAGATTTTTTTCTGATTTTTTCAGCTTCCTTAATATAGATACTATGAAATCAACAGATTGTTCTGATAATTCTCTTCAAACACAGCTGTTTGCATACAGAGCATAACTTTCTGTATGTACAATGTAAACCATGCTTATAGCTTCTTCACCTTGCTATTTCCTTAAAAAAAATCCTCTTTGTGTCCCCGATTATGTTGATGAAGGACTGAAAGATGCAATAAGCTTGTCGTAAAAATATTCTATTTTTCAGCTTTGTTCAGCTTTTAAATACGTATTTCACGTTTGAAAGGTAACAGTACATGGACCACGGTAATACTGAAAAGTGAGTGACCTAAAAAATATTTATTTGGATTGTAATGTGTAGATAAATTGAAACAGTTACACAGCCATAAGCGGTTGTTAACTTATTTCCAAGCAGGTTATTTGACTGTTACACACTGATCCTTACATAAGCTCAATACCAGATGCAATATAAAAGCATAAATCACTGTTAATTATAAGAGGTCTGATGAATCCTTAATTGCTTAAATCTGTGAAACATGAGAAAGGCTGATGCTGAGTACGCCAACATGGGGAACTTAAATGCTAAAAGCTGAGATGTCTCTGAAATGTAGATGAAAGATGAGCAAAAGCATTAAGAATGGTTAAGTTCAGACTTAGGTGCTAAAATTTCACACTTAAAATGTCTTAAGACCTGTCACTAGACAGAAATTCATTACATTATCAAACTCCATGGTACCTTTGCTCCATGCTTGCTCATTTGGAAAACAGTCCACAGATTTGTTTCTATTCAGTGCTCCTCAGACATAGCACTATACAGAATCAAAATAATACTACCATTTCAAAATAATTAATAACAATTTATCCTAAATAGAGATTTGCCAATTTTTATTTTTATTATAGAAGATGAATCATTAGCCATCAAAGCACAATAATGACGATGATGGCAACAACAGAATAACATGAATCAATTGCTTTCAAAACTCCAAGAGTGTGAATGTGATCACCTGTCACCTACAGAATCACATAAAAAAACCACACCTTTGCTTTTCAACTTAAACCACTACAAATAAGCAATAAGGCTTTTAGCTTCATTATACCTTACTTGAAAGAGTCTTTGTAAAGAACACGTACTTATTAAGATTTTGAATCAGTTTTTGGCATCAGGAAAAGAAGTTCCAAATAATAATCACGCATAACAATCACAGTTTCCCTGCAAAAGAATTTTCCTGTAAGGGTATGGCTTGGATGTTTGTAGCTATTTAATGCTAACAAAGAAGACCTCAACCAACAAAGAAATCCCCAAAACAACCAAAACCAATATACTGGTAAAACTGTGAAGCCTAACTTCATACACATAATCCTTAATGTACTTTCATCACTTCCTATTCCAAAAGAGCACACATCAAAATTGAGCTGAATGCAAAAATCCTAATGCAATCCAGATGCGTATTTTTACAATAAAAGGCAAAAGCAAAGAACCTTGAATTAAAAAAACCAAAAAAAAACAACAACCAAACAAAAACCAACAAAGAAACAACAAACAAAAAAACCCACTGTCACTTTCAAAAACTGGATCAAAATGGATAGCCGAAATTTAAATTCGTGTATCTTATTTCTGATGTAGAGGGATAATTCTTGTACTTATTCCTAAACTTGCCTAAATTGTCATAGATGGCTGAATGGAAGATAGGTGTTCTGATGTGTGAACAAGAATTTGAGAACGGTGCAGAAACTATAGTACAGTCAGTAAGTTGAGTGCACAGACTGTAAACTCATTTTCATGAATATGACTTTTAATTTAGAGCTAGACACATGAGCAAAGTACTTGAAAACTCATATCAACGCTCAGCAGCTTGCAGATGACTACCAAGTGGCCTAATTTTTTATTAACATTATAGGAAGAAATTGATTTACAGTGGAAGACTACTTTGCTGTAGCAGTTAATACTACATTTACATGCCTCTATAATTTACTTCACTTACGGCTGTCTCTTATATTAATATTCATTATAAAAGTCCTCTTCTAATATTGCTTGATTTGACAGGAGTGCATTAGCTATGACAAATGCTTTATAATGTGCCCAGACAATATTAATACAAGCAGAACCTCTGATAATTGCTGTTACTTAAATACAAAGTTTTTCTCTTTTTATTTGAATTTACCCTTTACACTCTTCTTCTAATGCTTCGCTAATATAAGTTTTGATAAATATACATCAGTCAGAATCATTCCTAAACTCAGCTTGGCTTCCTAGACCATACGAACAACTGAACCAACTCAGTCCTTTCAGAAATTGTAAGGCACAAAAATTGTTATGATATTTTGGTTTGGGGAGGGATGCTTTAAGTAGAAGTAATTAATTTTCCTTAGCCGTGATCTCTATTTTATGTTACAGTAAACAAATTCTTCCTCCTCAGGAGATGACTTGCTCATGAAAGTTCCTTATCCATATGTAATCTGAGATCACAGTCAGAATTTTTACCAGCATAAAGTAGAATAAACCTGGCTGCCAGGTTTACTACAGCTCTAGACAGTTGTAATAAGAATAAGAATCGCATGGAGAAATAGGGTCTGAAGTTTCAGAGGACACATAAGTACTACCACAAATTACATTCAAATTTTGCAACATAGGCAATAAAATTAGCCTGTGTGGTCATAGTGCAAAGAGACCAATGGGCAAGGAGGTATTATAAAAAAAAATAATTACAGAACCCTGATGTACACAGGGTAGAATCCACGACAGCGTTTAACAGCAATTATATCATAATCATAGCTTAGCTTCATAAATATGTTAATTAATTCACTCGGAACAAAACACTGAAAAACAAGTTGCTGTAAAATAGGTGCTACCAGTGTTTTTGCTATAATAGCTATGAGTCTATCTTGCCCTCGGACAAAGAGCTGCCAAAAATTTAACACCAAGCTCACTATAAACAGCTATCTCAATTTCTTGTGTTTTTTAAGACATTAATATGATATATTTTAATAGTCTAAATGAGTACCAAAGTTCTCCAAATAACTGTTTGTCACACTCATACTTAAAATAACACACATAGCCCAGACTCTACTTTCTAGAAAGCCAGGCCCCAAGTCATCTTCACGACAAATATTCAGGGAAAGCATTTCTCATTCCTGTGTCAATAGCAAACAGATAGTTAATTCAAATGATAAAGCTATTTAACTACCTATAGTCCAACGTTTGAAATGCAGAAGGTATAATGATTGTAGGAGTAATACATTCACGGTGCACAGCAAAGCACATTCATAGCCGCTGGCAAACTTACATGTAGAGACTGAATAGAGGAAAACAAGCATGTTTTGTTAGCATCATTTTAAAGCAGATAATTCACTTTGCTATACTGTGCTACATCAGTGATGTTTTTCTTGTATTGAAGTTGCCAGTGTTGTGATCTGTGAGGGCTGGTAAGCTCTCCTCCCCAGGGAGGCAACAGTCCCTTCCTCTATGGAGACAGAAACGTCCATGGCTTGGCAGAGGGTATGGCACAAAACAAGCGCCCCAGATCCATTTTGGACTAGAATTTGACAAGGAATATGCCAAACAGAGAAATATAACTACCAGACAGACAGGCAGTTACAGTACTCTAGCTAAACACTGAAGTTCCTAGTATTTTTTATTTGTTGGCTTCTGAGGCTCTGGGCAACATAGCTACCAAATAGGCAACGCTGCATCTAGCATGGACCTCTAACACATAGCTGAAGCTTCAAGAATTCCTTCCTCAATTCCACTGGGTTTTCTTCCCATTTTTCTATATGTAAAACTGTCCCAGCTTTCTGGGATTTTTTTCCTCCTTTGATAATCCCAGTGCCAATCAATATAATAGTAACGTGACTAATGTGAATTGAAATTGGATAACCCCTTTTTTGAGCCTGGAACTTCTCTATTTATTCAACTCATAACACTATGTCAACCAGTGATATATGGTACATATACATTTATAAAATGGGCACTAGGGAAAATCTCTTGAAACCTCTCCCTGGTTCTTTGCAAAATTCTACCAATGATAATCCAAACCTTTACATGCACTTAAACACGTATTAACCATTTAGAAGCTCTAGACGAAATAAATTTAAGTAGTAAGTCTTTAAGGAGTCTTCTTCAGGGTACATACTCTGTATATTTACAAAACTTCACAAATAGTCTATGTCTACTATGTCTGTCTACTATGATGAGCTTCAGCATTTCTTCTAAGGCCGGCAACTATGTTTTTGATATCCATAAGTATGTCTGATCTGGAAAACAGGCAAGTTTTTGCCATAGTTAAAGTGGGAAAACAATAAAAGAAGCTGTACACAACTGTACTGCTAATAAAGCCCTGTGCTTCTCTATCAGAATCATTCATTTCTTTAGAGGCCCAAAAGAGGAATCTTGTACAGATCGCACTGTTGCTTAACTAGCCTGTAGCTGAGCTAGGTTAAAGAAATGTTCCAAATAATAAATGTTTTTGAATTATAGAATCATAGATTGATAAATGAAAATTTCTTTCTGATTAAAAAAAAACCCAAGAGGTTGCCCAAAGTACATCTCTTTTTTAAAAGCATGCTTGTTCATATATAAAAGAAAACTTTGGGGCGTCAGTTTCATTACTCTGACATCAGTCAACCATTTGGTACCACAGAGATGCATCTTCTTTCCATATCTACTCTGTACAACTTCAAACCAAATTCAATTTTTGGAAGCATGGCCTCTTGGGTGATGATCACACCTGAAGTTAAATTATATTACGAAATGTCTCAAACTGGCTGTGAAACCATCAAATATTTAAGTCTCCTAAGGCTTCTTCTGGTCAATTTATGAACCTTATTGCCAATACTTCAAATATTTTACTTCAGTAAGTACTTCAGACATTCAGGTCAGACGGACAGAAAAGATCCATTAAAATAAAATAAATAATAATGAATTCTTCAAACCAGGAGTTGAAGCAATTAGTAAGATATTAGGTCAACTACGAATACTGAAAAGAAATATACGTCTTTGCTCAGTTCACGTAATCAGAGATGTATTTAAAAAAACCAAACCAACCAACCAAACAAAAAACCACATCAAAGGTACCACAGAACTTCCTTACTTCGGCAAAATATCAAATCTTGTCTCTTGATTCAGAGACTGCCCAAGTATGTAGTAATGACCTTGAAAAAGATAGGCCTATCCTTTAAATTGGTATTGAAGGATTTGGTAGGTAAAAGGGTGGGCTCAGCCACTGGAAAGCACTCCCCGCCAACCGTAAAGCAAGTGTGCACACAACAGAGTATGATGACACGCTACTAAAGGAAGATAAATGCACTCCCAAATATGTAAGGCTGGAAATGTCAGCAATATATCTCATGAGTTCCATAATGACAGCATCTTGATTAGATACAGTGTCCACAGTATCTGAAGAAGAGAAAAAACACTAAGTTTAAAGTAGCACTGCTCTGCGTAAGAACAGAAAACACAGAAGAAGTTCTTTCCAACTTTCTGGTTTGGGTTTTGGGTTTGTTTGAGTTTGTTTTTTGGGATTTTCTGGGTTTTTTGTTGGTGGGTTGGGTTTTTTTTTGCATAAACAGCAGTCAGTAACAAACTGAACAAAAATAATACAGGCAGAGGTTGAGGATAATACGAAATATAATGACCTGTTCTGGACAAACCAAATTAGTATCCACAACACTTGGATTTTTTTTCCTCTGCATCGTTGTTTTTCTCCAGAGTATTCTCATTTCAAGGGTTTACTTTGAAGTGTCCTGGAAAGTGAAGTTTTGCATTTTTAAAAATCTCTTTAAAGTCCTAGAAAGACTATTACCTGAAGGAAACAATGAGACATATTTCCAGTCACAGATGGTTCTTCTAGTCTATTACTGACTGACAAAAATGTAGCACAAAGTGCTACAGTGTTGACAACCACACTGCTAATGCTAATTGGTAGGAGTGGGCTAATTCAGAATCCCATTAGTTTTCTTCCTTTGTTTAAAGTGAGCTAGGAATTGTTAAAAGCTTAAACCAACATGACAGTAGGAGATAGTAATGAAGCAGGCTTCACAGTTGTGATAGAGGACGACCAGGGACTTTGACTTGGAGCTAGACAAAACATTGGATTATTAACAGGCAGTCCAGTAACAACTCAGCATTTGTGAATGCCTGTCACAGTGGACAGCTTGAAGAATTCCTTGGCAGGGGAAAAACAGAACTATAAACGAGAATCTCAAATTATTGTGCAGTGAAACACATGTGAAAAATTCTCACCAACAAAAAAGTGACGATAAAAGGTTTAAATTTGCAGTAGCAGGCTGGGCAACTTTCCTTTACTTCTACCCCAACGCACTAGTTAAGCACCATTATGTAGTGCGAATATTCAGACAGACTGTTACTTGCCTTTTAAACAATTCAGTGAGCCTTAAACGGGTGCCCTGACTTTGACTCAAGAATGCATTCAGACATCTCCTAAAAACATAAAAAGGAGATGCAGCCCCTGTGTGAGTGCAGGTTCGCCCTCCAAATCTGGCTGGGCAGTGGTATGGTAGGTATCAACTTTACGTCTGCTCCATTAGTTTCCGTGTTGTTCTTTGTTCATCACAGGCATAATTCACCTTCTCTGCTCAGTAGTGAGGTTATCACACTTGCTGTCAATACCGGGAGCAGGAGCCGCAGGACCCATGAGACAACGTACCTCAGGCTGGCAAACTACAGCGAGAAAACCACCCAAGAAATGAAAGCCCTTCTAGTTCCCCTCTTCACCTTGGTAAATCAGTATTTGACCATCCAGGTAAGATTCATTAATTTGTCTACATTTAAACGAAAACCGCTACCTGACTTGTGCCTCCAGAAAAAAACTCTTGTAGATAGATTAGCGCGTGTCGATTTTCATGAAGGAAGTGTCAGTCATAAGCTTATTGCCACAAAGGCAACTGTTATTGGATTAAAAGTTCCCAAATCTTAGCGGTTCGAAATAAAAGAGCTGATGCTCCTTATGAGATACTGCCATCCATGCTACTGATTTTGTACAGAAGCTTTCCCCAAGCAGCATGCTCCCAGGGGTTGTGAGCATTGTCACTCCTGTGCACACACGCACAAGAGGTGTCCCCACTAATGACCTATCCAAATGGTGCTGCCGAAGCTCACTTAACACTAGTCGTACTCTGTGAGGGAGATAACACACTAACCCTTCTCCAAACTGCTGCCGTAGCCCTGCATCTGCTGGTGTAACAGGGAACGAGCAACTAGGAAGCACGTGCAGGAAAAGCGTGACAAGGTTGTTTGGCAAGATCTGCCACGTATTTCAAGCTCCCTATGTATAGCCATCAACAGCTGCTGCTATTTCCTTATACTTGAAAGCAGGGAAAAAAGTAAGCATCTTTCCCTAGTGGGAAATGTTGGTTTATTAAGGGCAGCTACTGCAAGCAAATTTGACTAGATGGCTGAAGTGGGTAATCTGTTGATGCAACTTTCAGATGGATCTGCTAAGACGATGCTAGAAACTTGCAGCTATTAAACCAGCAGAGCAGAAAATGAACCAGAAATACTAAAAAGTAAAATGTAGCAAACGAAGGGATTAAAACGGCATGGCAGCTGTCTCAGGACTCCTCTGATAAGGTGAATGAACTAAAGAGTTCCTTCGAGTGCTCTAATGTAAGAAAATGTCTATTTCTACAAGCAGAAATGGGATCATTTGAAAAGTGTGATAAAAAAGCCTGATTTTTTTAAATTTGCATTCTCTGTAATACTTAGCTGGAAACATGGGCTACTAAAAGTAATGCCACCTATGCTTTAATCAGTGCAGATCTACTAGATTAAATAAGTAGATTCCTCTGAATCTTCTAAAATGCTTAATATAGGTCTTAAAATTAATCACAGTTGGAACAAGGAAGTGGAAACAGTACTAAATTCTGATTGAAAGAAGTATGAAGAACGCTTGAAAGTATACAACTTGGGAATTGCAACACGAATCTTAATTCTCACTTAATTCAAATTCTAGTAATGACAGAAAAGGAAAATACTAATGCAGGCATAATAATAGAAAGAAATTAGTCTTCCAGAGAAATAAAACATCTTTAATTATCTGGAGTCAACTTTGTGACATAATTAAGGACACCGAGACAGGGTATAGGCAGCTTTGCACCATAAAGCCTTTGTCTATCCAGATAAATCTATACCAGCAATTATAATTTTCTAGTTTAATCAAGCACTGTTCACTTGTCCAGTCCTGTACAAAACACAGAAAGATAAAATATTATCACCCAGGTAGGACATACTTCAAGAATCAATTCTCGAGCTTTGAAAATGCATGTTGTTTGACTGAAGTAAAATGAATTGGTCTCATGTTTAAATTTAAGTACTACTAAATTTGCCACATAAAGGACCTCATTACAGAACACCTCAAATATATAATACACAAGATCTGCAGACTCCAGGCAGCAGAGTTGTTTTCTGGGAGGAGTCAGGAAGACAAATTACATATTTGCAGCCAGGAAGAAATATGTCTGCCCACAGTTTTCTCTAACGTACAACAGAACATCGCCCAGAGGACTTCCATTATTAATTCCTGAGTCAAACCTAATAGCGTTGGTCAAATGATTATGAGAATCCCACATGAGATTTTGTGTATGTTACAATCCTTCTCAGTGTTAAAAATGTTTTGTCTTGATTGTGGAATTAAGCTAACTATTTTCCACTTGCAGTCTTTGCATATTGCCAGACCTCCCAACTACTGGGATCTGTTTTACTATTAGATTGTTGTTTTCATGCAAATTTTTTATAGACTGCAATTAAAATACTGCTTACATTATCTTTGATAAAGTAAATACCGAAGTTGAATGCATCTATCTCATTAAATCTTTCACGATTAAACCATTCTTAAATAATTGTATTAGACCTTCCCTAAATTTCCACTCAATTTAGTGATATTCTTTGGAAAAAAATAGATAACGTAGTTCATTTACAGTAATAAAAGAAACAAAAATCTTTACATTCCTCTATTACCCTCAAAAACAGCTTTTTCACAAGGCATTCTGGAAACATCACTACACCAGTGATTCCTGTGTAGCTGATGTTTAACTAAGTACTCCCAAGTCATCTTCATCTTTACATGAAGTCCCTCAACTTTTCAATAAATTCTTTGTTGTTCTTTCCTGAGAACAATACATTTTGTTGTATTAAAAGCATTTGATTCACTGAATTTCCAGCTCATCTTTATTACTCGCCCAGAACTCCAGTTTTTGTGCCATTTGCAATTTGCAAAGACTTTGTAATTCCATGCAGGTAATTGATGATGTAAGGTTAGACTGGAGTTAAGACCCTATTCCAAAAGGATTTCGCTGGAATATTTTGACACCAACTTGTACCTCATGATTGAATTCCAAGGCCTATAGTTAGCAGGCTTAAATCCACTTAACATGTTCCATATTCATTCTGTAACATTCCAGCACCTTAGATAATTTTCAAACTCTGCACATTCTAGAGCTGTGCAAACACAAAGCATCAGCACGCTTATCCTTTATCAATCAAATATGTAATCTCATAAAAGCAATTTTAGGTAGGAAAGTCTAACCTTCTATCAATTCATATTCATTGTCATTATAATTGATCTCATTTACTTCCATACTCAAGTCCCCTGTCAGCTGTTGCTTTATTTTTCCCAAGATTGGTGTCAGATCATAGACCTATAAATACCTGATTCATCCTGTTTACCTTTTGTGAATACGGACACAACATGAACTTCCTTCTAGTCCTCTGGATTTTCTACAGTGTCTACAATACACAGAAAAACGTAACAGTTTATCCAGAAAGCTCTTTATCTGCTGCTTTTAAAACTTTCATATGCAACTTTTCCTGATCTGTTGTCTAATTAAGTACTTGTGGTTAAATACAATTAATGTTACCATTAGCACAGAAAACAAACATCAACATTATCATCAAGTTTACATAAGTAAGCGTCGTGGTTTAACCCCAGCCAGCAGCTAGAACCATGCAGCCACTCGTGCAGTTCTCCCCCTTCCCTCCAGAATGGCAGGGAGAGAAGGGAGAAAGGAGGGGAGAGGGAAAGGGAAAAAAAATCGTGGGCTGAGATAAAGGCAGTTTAATAGAACAATAACAGAAAAAGAAAATAATAATAATAATAATAGCTATAACAATACAAGTCATTCTCATCACCCAGTCAACTGGTACCTTCCAAAGCAGTGATCACGGACTACCCCCGGCACCTCGGCCAACCCCCATTTCTATACTGAGCATGACATCTATGGTACGGAATATTCCATTGGCCGTTCCATTGTTCTGTCTATGCTCCTTCTCAGCTTCTATGGGAAGCTGAAAAGAGTCCTTGAAAAGTATAAACATGCCTTAGCAACAACTAAAACAATATAACAATAGGTATTATTGACATTCCTTTCACAGCAATCACTAGAAAGAAAATGAACTCTTTTTCTGGCTGAAACCAGGACAGTATCCACCGCTTATTCTATACCATTTATGTCATGTCATGCCCAGGCATTACACTTTTAATAAAGTCACCAACACTTTTCCTGTCTTTGAGATATGTATGTGTGTATATATATACACAGACACAGATATCATACCCTTAGTCCTTGGGCCATCCCTCTAAAAGGTCCATTGAGTTAATTTAGTCCATAACTTTGGGCTCCATCTGTCATAACAGTATTTCAGAGCAGGAGAGATGGTGCGTGTGGTGTTGAATTGTGGCATGCTGCATCTGGACCTTGCAGCTGATGTATCTGGCATGGTCCATGCCCACAGTCTGTGGGTTGAAGTTGTCAATCTTGAGAAAGTTGACAGGTGTCAATTGCCGAAGCCAATTCTGGTTCCATCACCATTGCACTTTGCTCATTTTCACCAAAGTTCATTCTTCATTAGTTTGGACGATTCTTATTGTAATACTACTGACATAGCATATAGCAACCATAGTCGTGATGACATATAGTGGGGCACAGAGTATGTTTCCAGCCACCCAGTGGTTGCTTCTACCATTGTAAGCACATGGCGCTTGCCTTGTCAGGTTGATGGGAGAGTAATATAATCAATTTGCCAGGCCTCCCCGTATTTATATTTCATCGTCCTTCATACCAGAGAGGTTTTTTACCACTTGGCCTGCTTAACTGCAGCACATGTTTCACATTCATGAATAACCGGTGTGATAGCGTCCAGGGTCAAGTCCACCCCTCAATCATGAGCCCATCTGTATGTCATATCTCTTCCTTGATGGCCTCAGATGTCATTGGCCCACCAAGTTATAAATAATTCACCCTTATGTTGCTAATCCAGATCTACCTGAGCCACTTCAATCTTAGCAGCCTGATTCACCTGCTGGTTGTTTTGATGTTCTTTAGTGGTACGACTCTTGGGTACGTGGCCATCTACATGATGCACTTTTACAAACAGATTCTCTATCTGGGCAGCAATATCTTGCCACAATGGGGGAGCCCAGATGGATTTGCCTCTGTGTTGCCAGTTGCTCTGCTTCCATTGCTGTAACCACCCCCACAGAGCATTTGCCACCATCCATTAATCAGTATAGAGTTAAAAGTACTGGACATTTTTTTTTTGTTCAGCAATATCTAAAGCCAGCTGGATGTCTTTTACCTCTGCAAATTGGCTCCATTCACCTTGTCCTTCAGTGGCTTCTGCAACGCGTCATAGGACTCCACAGCAGCCTTCCATTTCCGATGTTTTCCTACAATCCGGCAGGATCCATCAGTGAACAGGGCATATTTCTTCTCATTCTGTGGTAGTTTATTATATGGTGAGGCCTCTTCAGGACGTGTCACCTCCTCCTCTGGTGATATCCTGAAATCTTTGCCTTCTTACTAGTCCATGACCACTTCCAAGATTCCTGGGCAACTGAGATTTCCTATTCAAGCTTATCGTGTGACCAGTGTGATGTACTTAATCCATGTAGTGTCACCTGCATGATGTGTAGAGGGGACACTCCTATCACTCCAGAAATATAGATGGGTTCTGCCCTTTATAGCTTGATGGCATTAGGGTACACTGTGCACTGGTGTCTACCAGAGCCTTATACTCCTGGGGGTCTGATGTGCCAGTCCACTGAATCCTCACAGTCCAGTAAACCCGGTAGTCCTGCACCTGGCTGGAGGCAGGGCCCGTCTAGTTCCAACTGTAGTATCCAGCATTGATGAATGTGTTTGTGTGGCTCATGTGGGTTCAAATTGAATCCCATCCTTGTTATTCAATTCTTGGAAATGCAAATTGGGAGTTCCTTCAAGAGGATCAGAAACGCTTCTGCTTTGTGTTGGGAACTGCCCACTGGAAACTGGAGTGGCACTTTTCCCGGAGGGATCCCCTTTCGTGACTGTTCTTTCTTGCAACTCATGTACCCGTGCCTGTAGGATTGAGCTATGTTGTCCATCCCACTTCCTCATGTCCTCTCTGCGGTCATGGAGGTAAAACCACAGGGTGCCTTGTGGTGTGTACCCTCTATCTCCTCTCTCTTGATCAGAAAAATGCTTATGCCTAATAGCTGAGATACTGGTCCACACAGGTGGAGAGTAAGACCTACTCTCTTTGAGTTGCTGGAATTCCCAGAACAGTTTTTCAAACAGTCTTTCTTTTTTCTTGGACAGTCTTTCAGCTGAGATGCAGGCCTGTAGGGAAGTAAAATGACTTTCTTCGTATTGTCAGACTTGTCCAGCCACTGCATCCACCATTGGTGCCCCTTCATCTCCCCAATTCACTGTTGCCAATGAGCTGGTGTACGATGATGGTGTGCTCTGTAGAAACCAGTAAGCTTTTTTTTCCCTTGATGAGCCTATATTAATTCTTGTATCCATTTTTTTTTCCTATGATAATATTCTTAATTTATAATTTATATGAATTGTTCTATCTCCTTTGATACTATTTCTGCTGTGGATATGCCATAAAAAGAGTTTTAATACTGGGAGATTGCTATTTGATGTATCATGGTGGAGTACAGACTGCACAAAGATGAAATGAGAAATACACAATGATTCTTCAAGATGTTTGAAACACTATAAGGATTTTGAGAATAAGAGACTCTTAACATACTTATTCTGAAGTTATAGGTGTGCCCTGCCTGAATTACCTATAAGAAAGCCATTTAGTTCATGGAAAACTACGTTAAGTCTAAGAAGCACAGAATTCAGGTGCATGAAGACCAAACGCATGTTTATTTTCCTCCTCAAGCAGATATTGCAGTCACAGCTATGCTTTGGCTCGAGATAACTTCATGTTTGCTGGTGCTCAAGATACTGTACTAAGCATAGTCTTAGCTTAGGCTTATTAATATGATTTATAACCGCAGTGCCTGCAAACCTTAAAATAACTAGATCTTAGGCAATTTTTGTATTTTGCCATATATTCAATACACAATAATTTTCTTTTTTTTTTTCTTTTTTAGAGGTAAGGAAGGGGGATAATGACAGGAACTGACAAAGTATTTGGTCATGTCTGATATTTTAGTTTGTTTTCTCTTTGTTTAACTAGCACCAAATATAAAATGAATATTTGCAGAGTCTAACTCAATCAATACAGTAAGTGGAAGGTATATTTTAGCAAAGGAATGATATAGTACAGAAGAATTTCACTTATGAGACTTCTCCAGCTGAGGGAAGAAATCACTGTTCTGCTAATACTTTAAATACATTATTGAAAGATGCGTAAAACCAAATAGAAGACGGAATAAATATCACTGTTGCAAAATAAAATTGTTATTAAAATTCTTACAGTAGTTTTGAATAGTACTCAGTTTTGATCTATTTCTGAAAACATCTACTATATGTACATAGGAAAGTCTGTTTCTAGAAATAACGATTTCTGCTGTGCTGAGTTCTTGTGACATGAATGGCCATTAAAATGGACTGGGTAAAGCAGATTTCCCTACGTTTATTAATACAACTGTTGCAGCTCTGATTGTCTTTAGATCACTCTGAATAGTGCTATAAGGGCATCATATAGCAATGGCTCCAAACATTTAAAGTACATTTACTATAACTCTTAACCGCACTCTCCTCCTTTCTTGGTTTAGGCATGGCAAGAATATGACATGAACAACAAAAGAAAGTAATCTAAGCAAGCTCTAAAGCATCTTTGGAGATGAGGTCGCCTTTCCCTTAGAAATGTCCCACACAAAACCAAACCAGTCCTCAAACAAATAGCAAACAACTACTTCCTACTTCTACATTGCCCAGCCAATATGATGTCAGCTTGAAAAAACATGGACCACTTAAATGAAGACCTACCTACTCTTCTGTTGCCCGCAAAACAGACCCTTCTCATTTGAAAAATTCCAGACTCACAAAAACTGACCACTTATCTGAGAGCACGGGATCAAGAAGTTTCTGCTCCATTCCAAATTAGTCCATAAACTGACAAAATAAACAATTATGCAATAGTAACAGGCTTCTGAATCTGATGATTTATGATAAAAACTTGAAAGAAGATCTAGGACTGCAATACCATAATTTTTTTGAAATCCCAATGTCTAGAACTGTGGAGCCTTCAAACCCATCCTACTAGCTGGTGTCAATGCTATTCCCACCATAACAACAAAACACACCATGACGAAGTCATTAAGCAGATACATTCTATGGTGCTTGATCCAGTTTTTAGAGCAATACTGATGCATAACAGATAAACAGATAACTGATACACAGAAGGTTACTCCCCGGATTTCTAGTAGTTACAACTATGGGCATGCAGCAACCATGCTGACATTTCCCTGAGATACTGTGAAAGACCCTGTCATGGTTTGGGCTGGGCTGACCACTAAACCCTATTTAATATTTCAATGGAAACTGATTTTCACACCTACGAACAATACCGTTGTTAGTACTGGACTTTCACACTGATTCAATAGGCTGATATAGATGTTGCGACTGACAGCAGTTTCTATCTGCAGGATTATTCAAGCATAAAACTGTTGTCAAGGCAATCCCAATCAAAAGCAGCTGGGTCCACAGAAAACACTTGGTGTTCATATGATGAAGCTCTCAGCGTATGTAGATGCAAGCAAAGAAGGATTTTATTGCACATTCATGATCAATCGAGGCACACATAAATTACTGTAATTTTTATATCGCCACTTAGCTACACACAGAAAGAAAGAAAAAGCCCTAGTTCTACATAGAGATCAAAAGAGAAGCTATTGTCTTCCAAATTACCATTGAGCTCTAATGCAAAATTGGTACAACAGTCTGTGGAATGCTGATAACATTTTTTGCTGCAGTTAGCTACAGATTGTCTGAAGTACGGAAAAGTCAAAGCATAGGTGATTTAAAGTGAAAGATGTTGTAGCACGGTTAAATTTTAATGGTGTGGGCTGAATTTTCCAAGCATGTGATTAAGAGAACTGATAGCTGTGAATCAGTAATTTCTAATTCCCAAGCAAATGACAAGAGAATCAGAATATAATAACATCTATTTCAGACTATAATTTCTTTTAAATATTTTTCATTGAAATAAAATTTAAAAAAGAAAAAGTTGAACTTTCAGAACTGGGTGACTGGGAAGTGGACAATGAAGTCTTACAGCTGGCTCTGAAATCCATCTGCATTGTGCTAATCACCAAGCACTTCTCATTTTTATTTCACACTTGCAACTTTGGAATGTTCCACTCAAAATATCTCAAACAAGTTAATATGAAGTAAAAATCCTTATAAATTCAAGCTTCGAGGTCATTGTTCTGTTTTGACGTGTACTAAAACATTGACTTGTAAAGGAAGTCAATTTACATCCAGGATCTCAGAAACCTAATCACAGAATTAGCCTGTTAATTCTGCTGTGTCCTAAGCAATGCTGAAATGATCTGAAGAAATAACTTGCTAAAACAAAAGCACGCTTTATGATATAATAAAGCATATGGAAACCAAACAACAGCTAAGTTATACAAACAGACTGGACTGAATTGTTGTCTTAGATTAAACATCCTTAATATAACAATTACATATACAAGGGTGTCCACAGCCTAAGCTGTACCATCAAATTGCACACTGGGATCAGACAGTAAATTGTTTCTGCACCCACCAGCAGATTTTGAATAGTATTAAATGCTATTTTGAATTTTAAATACAGTTGACATTTGTATCATTATTAGAAATAGAATTCCTTTTAGTTACAAAAGATTACAAGAAAATCTGCTGTCTATAAAAATGCTAATAAATAAGTAGTGGCACTTTTAATTAAATATATGTTAATGTCATAAATACAGCAGTCTGTCTTCCTCAGCTTTCCTTAAGAAAGGAAAAGTTAGGGTGGTTTGCCATTAAGAACAAAGGGTTTAACAGATAACTCGAAGAGTATATGATAAAATAGGGTAGCTACACTGAGCAACACCAGAAATAATCCAACAGTTCTTAATATATGGAGGCCCTTATAAACCTTAAAAGCCTAGCCATTACCAAAACGTATGTTTATAATAAAAAAAATAAAATAAGCTCAAAATCTGAATGTAAGGGAGATAAAATGAAAGTGGAAATAAAAGGAAAGCAGAGATAAGACGAAACTGATTTTCATTTTCAAATGAGAGTTCCTTTCTATTACTGGTTCTGGAGCTGAACCAGGAACTGCACAAACACAAAGAAAGCAAGCAAGGTGTGCTATTCGATGATATTGGAAAAAACAACAGTTAATTACCTGTCTTGAACAGAGAAGGGCAAATATTGCAAACAAAGATGCAGAAACATATTCACATAAATATATTCAAGGAATATTTCCTCGTATTTTTAAATGAAACTGCTGTAGTACTAGTCAATTATATGTTGTCCTTCTATAAAGATTCATGCAACCAAGTTTTCATTTGAGCGCCACGTTTCAAAACTTCCTACAATTTCAAGCAGAAGTTCTGAATCTTAAATAAAGCAACACATACTGACTAATAGCAGAGAGTCCCCTGACTGCTTACTAGAGACCTGAAAGACACACAATATCCTAATAGGACGTGTTCACTAGGACATCTATGGTTGAACGTAATATGAGAAAGATGAAGTTAATATTTTAATGCTAAAACATACATACTTCAGCAGTCTACCTTTATCAGGCAATAATTTTATTTCCATGTCTAAAAAATTAGATGAGAAAAGGGTTCATGATTTTTAAAAAACAAACACACACACAAAAAATCAAGAAACTCTCTTCTCATCAGTGGGAAATCTAAAAGCTGTTCAAAAGCTTATTAAAATTTTCACTTGACAAAAAGAAATCGTATCATTTATTACACGATCATGCAAAATTAACTAACACAACTCAGACTTTGGACACTGAGCATCAAATTCTTACAGAGCAATTAATGATTCGGTTAAAAAGAATCAAAACCTGTGGAAAAAAAATTGGACACACTGAAGGAAAGGGCAATTTGCTCACTGAGGCTGGAATTTGTTGCAGCTAACTTTAGGTATAAGCATTAGCAGTTTACAGCTGACCTAGTCATCACAGGCATTTTTTATACTTTTTCTCGAGTCTTCACCATTCATTGGATTTATTATAGATGTTTACTTTAGAATAGGAGGAACTGTGCCCTAGACTTCATTGACATGATTTCCTCTCGCAATTAGCATCAATATGTATGTCTATAGTTGGTTAAGGAAATTCCACCTAGGCTCTTAATGGATATTGTGTTTAATAACCTCTGTCCTTCTCTCCCTCATATATTCAATAAAACAAAAAGTACAGATGAACAGCCTCAGCAGTTCAATAGATTTAGTTTTGTTAAAACACTCCGTGCATTTGAAGATGAGTTCTCCATCTTAGTAATGGTGTAAGACATCCTCCATACTGTGCCACACGTTATCGCCACCCCCTATATATCTGCAGACCAACTTCAGCTCCAGTGTAAACTGATGTTAAGGCAACAGATCTGCATTGGCTTTTACTCCCAGTATCTGTAGACTGTTGAGTTATCCCACAGAAGCACAGTTAAAGGTCGCAAGGGTGACAAAAAGCACTATGGAATGATTAGGAAAGGCACAATACACAAAGACAACACAGTATGTAACAGGGCATGAAGTACACTTAATAAGAATAAACAGCTCTGAAAATAAAATCTCTTTGTCATGTATTTCAACAGAAAGACATAAAGAAACAATTTAAAATGCAAGAGAAAGCTTTGCACTTCAATCAGGTCCCATCGATGATCTTTTTTAATTTTAATTGCATGTAAAATACATTTTATAACAGTAATGCATGTTACATAAATTCAGTGTGATTTGCCTAATGGGAAACTAGTGCAAACATATTAAAGCCATGCATTAGAAGAATTTAGAGATTTTGATAAGTCTTACTAATTTCCATTTCAGTTCTTTTATTTGAGCTTTGTCTTATTTTTTTCTTACAGTTTCTTTGTTCTCATTTTTACAAAAAGACACAAAGGATAATAGAAAAAATGCCGAATGAACTGCCAGGCTCAAAGGGTTGTGGTCACCAACACAAAGCTGGTGTCCTCCAGTAATTGATATTGGTGCCAATATTGTTTAAAGTCTTCATTGATGACACGGACAATGGGACAGAGTGTACCCTAAGAAAGCTTGCTGATGATAAGAAACTGTGAGGAGTGCCTGGTACACCAGATGGGTGTGTTGTCATTCAGAGGGACCTGGACAGGCTGGAGAAATGGGACAACATGAGTCTGGTGAAGTTCAACTAAGGGAAATGAAAAAGTCCCACAACTGGGAAGCAATAAACCTACACACCCGCCTGGGCTGGGGGCTGACCGTCTGGAAAGCTGTTTTGTGGAGAAGGACCTGGGATCCTGGTGGACACCACTTGAAACGTAAGCCAGCAGTGTGTGCAAATACATGATGGGGTCAGGGAGTCAAAAAGAGCAAGAAACTCTTTTCAATGATGCCCAGTGACAGGACAAGACACAACAGGCACAAACCGAAATATAGGAGATTGGACTTAAATGCAAGAAAAAACTTCATTCTTCTTTACTCTGAGGGTGGTCAAACACTAGAATGGGTTGCCCAGCAAAAGGTTGTGAAGATATTCAAAACTCAAATGAAAAAGATACTGAGCATCCAGCTCTAGCTCACTCTGTTCTGACCTGTAGGGGTGACCTTGTCAATCTCCAGATGTCCCTTTTGAGATCCCTTCACAGAACCTCAAAAATTCTGTGTTCCTGCAGTATTTGCGGCTGCCAAACTCCAACACATCTTCCTGAACCTCTCCATTTCATGCCATCTTCCTTTCTTTGTCCTTCAAAGTTTACCCTGACTTACTGCATCATTTCAGATTTCTTTCTCTTTCCTGCCTTCCTTTTTCATGCCCAAGACCTTGCCAGACTGCAAGACCTTGCCAGACTGAGTGCTCGCTCCCACTCCACCTGCTCTACATTCCAGAATTTTCCCAGCTGGACTGGAATTGTTATTTCAGGAGTGAGTTTCATCTGTTGACCAGAAATATCCTATCAGTTCTTAGATAAAAAGAAAAAGGGAAAAAAAATAAAAAAGATCTGGAAAGGGGTAGCGCAACTAAAATTTTCCCACAGAGAAGACTTTTCATATGTGCCAGTGAAAGAAAAATAAGAGAACTTATGCTTTCTCCCATGCTGTTTCCCACACATACATGCAGTATCTGAAAAAAAAACCTCTCCTCCTTTTCCTTCTAATCCATCCTTCAGTGTTTTAATTTCTTCTGACGCCTTTATCACTTGAACATGTTTATGCTACTGCTCTTTTAAAACACCTGCCTATTATATTAACAATGTCTGTCTCCCTAAGTTGTCTCTCATCTTACATGTAGACTGTAAGCTCTTTAGGACAGGCGTCGGTATTTTGTTCTCTGACAGCACAGGGGTCTCTTAGCTGTTAAGACTGTACTAATGATAGATGATCTTTTCTGTGCCTTGGCCCAGATACGCACTTTTTCTGTTCATCACATTTTTTCTCCGTTTTTAGGAGCTGTTCACTGCATCTAAGTACATAAAGGATTTAAGACATAGTGTATAACATTCAAAAGCAATACTGAAGACTTTGCCATAGTGATGGCTCCCAATGACATGTTTCCCCCCCTTGGAAAGGTCTATTCCTTCCTCTGTTGATAACAAAAGATCTAACTCATGCTGAATTTTCTGCTGAATGAATGAATGAATAAATAAATAAATAAAGCCCAAATGTTCAAGACCTAATTCATGATAAAGTGGTCACAGAGAGTCCTTATTAATTTCAGATAGCTTTGGAAAAAATCAATATTTAGACATATGCAACAATGATATGGATATCATTGTACATGGATATAATCTTGGACGCTCACTCTAGACTCAAAAAATCCAAGTGCGGGATAATGACTTTACTAGACAGAACATATACTTAGGATGACAGAACACAGTCTATTATATGTATTTTGAAAGGTGTTCCTAAAGTATCTGTCCTTACAGCCAAAGTGTAGGCGTGTGAAGCATCTTTATGAGGAAACAATTGCCCTTCCTTGGCAGAAAGGAGGGGCAATTTGTAAAGCTATCAAGAACGTTTAACAACTTTATGTAAGGGAAGATGTACGCGTGCATGTTAATATGCAGTGAAAATACGAATTTTAGTTGTCACCCCTGAATTAGAGAATCAAGCAATACTGAAATTTGGCTTGTATACTACAATAAAGTAGGCTTATCTTTGCAATGGTCACACTTCCTGTTTTTCTATCCTGAGTGACTACAGGTATCACACAATAAATGGTAAATACAGATGAAAGAAGGTTGTTAAATAATAGAGCTGTTAACATTAAGTTCCCATATGTTGAGAATGGCATTGTCCATTATGTGATTGTCAACGTAAGTCTTAATGATATTTCATTTCCCCAAAGATTTCTCAAGTTCATTCCTTCTAATAATTCTAAAGGTTTGTTTAAAGGGGTAAAGAAAAATAGTGACTTTCACAGAATGAGCAAAATGACCCCATATTTTATGGTTTCTCCCTAACACCTAGTTTAATCACCAGGAATCATTTATGAAAGGTTTTAAGGAGTCTGCTTACATTGTGGGTTGCACAGTCTCCATGATTTGTTGTAATAACACACGCTGGCACCACATTGAACAAAATAGTTCCAGAATAAGCAACATAACAAATCACTGTTTTAGCTCTTGAATCAGTTCGTATACTGTGTGGTTGTTTTCATAATCTCCATTGCATAGCACTGCAGATTTCCTGATGACATTGTTTGCTGGAGCTGCTAAGGGTACACAGAACCAGTGAGCTGAAGTCCTGACCAATGTGCTGTGACTGACACGTAATCCGCCATTTAACCACTGCTATACATGATATATCGGAGGTGATATGAACATGACCCTATCCTCAGTGTATTTGGGATCAAATATTAATCTTCAGCAGAGAGCTTTAAAATAATGCAGAAAAAGCTTTTGTTCCAAATGATCACAAGTGCAGGGACTTGGTAACAGACCTTATTTCTAGTTATGAAAGATTAATTAATGAATTATACTCATTAGTACAACTATTCCCTCAGAACGGCATATCAATATCAGAATATTTGACTTTTACAGCAATCATTTACAAATGTGAAAACTCACACAACACAGTATATTCTGACGTTATTCTGGCTTTCAGAAATCATTTTGCCCTTAAAATACAGGACATGGAACAACTGAAAAGGAAAGAAAATCCGATTTATGAAATTTTTAACTTGTCGCGTTTAACAGAAAATGTCATCCTTTTGGCTACTCAAAATTTTCTTTTTTTTCCTATCCCCCTATACATACACGCTTAATTCTACAAAGGATGATTTGCACCAGGGATGCTATTCTACTGCCAGTCACACTAATGCTGACCTGTAATAACTGCATTTGGATACAACTGGCTGCCTTTCTTTGAAGGTCACCAGTTGAATAGGACTTTTGCCAGCAGTTGAATATAGCACTCCATATTTTGGGAACTCGTCAGATTTTGGGCTGTTTGTCAATTAACATCAATATGTGTCTTTCAGAATGCCATTAAGGTCAGTACTTTTAATATAGAACACAAATATGTACACATGTTCATACATATGTGCATACACACATTCTAGAAAATTAATCCAGGAAGTCACAAACAATGCGTAAAGCTGAGGAAACTCCTGCATAGGCCATCGCTTTTGTGTGCAACTACTTTTCTGATGTTTTCTTACTTATGCCGATATAAAAACTGATTTGTACTACTGACCTTGGATACAAGACAGTTCATATATCTTGCCAGGGATCTAATTCAAAGCCTGATGGAAAGACTCAGACTGGTTTTAAGGCACCTTGGAAAATCCTTCAAACTTACACAGCATAAGAAAAAAGCTTTTGAATAATACATTTTAAAGCTTAAAAATATCTCTTTTTCCTTCAGTTATTTTCTCCAATTACTAGATTATATTTTGTAAACAATAAATCACTCTTTCCATAGAGCATCCCCCTTACTGTTCTGACCATGCTAACAGATAATATCAGGAGAAACTTTTAGAGGTATCTGTATATTTAGAAACATATCTATTTTTGTAAATAACTTTCACCATTTCCCATCCTTGTTCCTGTTCTCCCATGCTTCATTTCTTTCATCATAGAAACAAAAGTACTTAGAATATTTACTCTTTTTTTGGTAACAAACACAAGAATATTGTAACGATTATTTTTTAAAGCAATCCTATTATAATTAGGATATAAATCTCCATAAAAACATATGCTGTCTGTAATAAAGGGCTATAACAAAGATATACAGAGAGAAAGACATAGAGGTATCTGTCTATAACAAATATAGCAAAGATGTATCTTAAGGAAAGTACTACACATGTCCGCAAGGTATTTTTTTGTTATACTGTAATTGGTTAGTGTGCATCCGTTTACAATGCTAAACTTACTGCATCAGAAGTGGTTCCAAACGAGCAGTTTTCAGCATCAGTAGAAAGATCTCTGCTGTTTCACAGCTTTCTCTTTTTTGCCACGGCTAGGTTTGGCTTGTCTGGGGAAGGGGGCTTGATTATGACTAAATATGCAAACTGTATCCCTTCATACACAAGAGCAGTCATATCTTGTGAGATACTGGACTACTCTTCAGTGAACTTACAACCTTCCTTCAAAATTTCTGGTACAATAGCCACATATTTAAATTGTGAGCTTAATCAAACCCTGTTGCCTGTACCAAACATTCACATAGATTTTATTTGCAAAGGAGTACCTTTTACCCATACAATAATTGAAAGGATACTATTTAAGTCTGAAGGCTCATTTAAGCAGAATAATCGGCATCAATAGCACTTACCTGATTGTGTGGAATAGAGGTTATACAGCTATTTTCCAGCTCAGAACCATGCAATAGCCATTTTAAAAAAATAATGCAATGTTTGAAATTTATGAAAATCAGGTTTTTACTAACAATGCTTTTGTAAGAGGCTTCTAGACACAAGTAGTGCAATTTGCTACATTGTTTGTGGTTAAAAGAAATGTGCCATATGTAATTATTCATAGAGAGACACTGCATATAGACTAGGAGGTTTAGATCACTTGATATGTAACAGTTTAGCCACTATAAAAATTAATCAGGTCACGAGTATTGCATTCTGTCCTAAAAGAATGACAAGCCTCTTTTCACCAAGAGAAATCGGTTACATGACTATCAGACTCTCAACCAGCCTACCGGAAGGACTAAAAGAAATCAATATTACACAGAGAAGATGGATCGGGCATGAATCAATGTGGCAAGCACGTAACTAAACAGACATGGAATTAAACAAGGAAAAAAAAAAAACCAAAACAAACGAAACCAACAAAGATTGTCGCTTAACCTGTTTTGTCAGAGCTGGTATTGATGGTATTGGTAGTGATGGAAGTGAAGGTAGTCTTTGCGCTGTCCTTGGTAGTAACAGATTTCTGCTTATTTTTCATGGCTTCCAGTGCTTTGAGCTTCTTGGCATGTTTAGTGCCTTTGTAGTGGGCCGCAGCCTGGCTCTACAAAGGAGAACAAAATGAACCATGCAATCAGGCTCATTTCTAAACTGGCATTCTCTGTATTAGTACAAATACAGACTACCTTTCAATAACGGGTACCATTCACATTATCCAAGTAGGGACCAAACACAAAATTATATCTAGAATGATGCTTGGAAAACAATGGAAAAAATACTCAAGCAACCCCAATTCAGTAAATACAGTATATTACTGTACAACGGTATATTACTTTCAGACCAAAATAAGGTTGTTTTAGTCTACCATGCTACCATTAGTTTTTCTACCAAGACTTCTTTTGCTTTCGCCTAAAAAAAAGTGAATTCTCAGGCAACGGGGAGGAAGGCACTCTCCTCCCAGTAGCTTTGCACTTTTCCAGTTTCTGTTTCAAACTAGAGATTTTGTCAAAGCTTCCTTCAAAGAACAGTTTACTATTAACAGTGGTGTCAGGAACTTCTCAGCAAAGACTGACAGTAAAAAAAAAACAAACCAAAAAACCCCCAAACCAAACCCAAAGCCTAAACAAAAGAAGGCAAAACATAAAACACTCTCTTCAAAGCCCATCACCAAAGATTTAGCTGAATGTGAGGCAGACATGCAATTAGCTGGCTTTCTTAAAAAAAACTGATTACTTTTGTCCACCTGCTACAAAAGGTAGTGTTTGAAATTTAAAGCCAGGCACATCCTTTCAAAGGAGAAATTTGCACAAATCTTGTCACAGTTCCAAATATATTTTGGCTACTTGATATCGTTAAGATAAAATAGATTTGTATGTGCATTGCTATTAAGATTTATGTATTACACTGAAAGTATCTTTATTATTCTAAGAGAAAATACCAACTTTACTCAATTTCTATTGCAAACATATTTTAAGAATACTATTTGAAGTATAAGACTAAACCTTATACAAAACCCACTGGAATTAGTATGCATATTCTTCAGAGTTTATTTCTTCTCTAATTGTTTAAACTCTTACAAGAAAGATAGTCTTCCAGTTAATAAGTTAACAACCTGAAAAATTCCTTGTATTTTAACTGTTGAACTTCAAACTTTACTGAAAGCAATTCCTTTCTTACTTGAAAGAAAAATTATTAAGACTCTAGAAAAATAGTCAAAATAAACTACTACAGAATTGACCAAATGAAAAGCAACTATGCTGGGTCAGCCCAAGGACCCGCAAAGGTCAGTATTTTGTTTCTGGCATGAAACAACAGCAGATATTCAGTACATAAAAGAAAGAGAAATGCTTTCTATTGTGGAATCAGAAGAAGAAAAAAAGGTGTATGTAATTTAGTGGCTACAGACTCAAAGGATCAAAGGGATAAAATGACATAGTCACTCGACTCACTAAACCACTTGTGCAGGTAGAATAATCCTGCATTACGTGTCATCTGTTAGTCGTTAGACTTTCATTTAATGTTATTTAATGTGATGAATTTTGGGTACAAAGGAAGTTCCAGTGAACATCACAATAAGAGCGTATATTAATTAATCTCGAGATTTATGACTTTCAGCTTTCATGAGAAGTCACGATTCCTTCCAGATGCCTGAGAATTGAGAAGCTCAAGGTGACTAGGAAAGAAATGAAAGACCTTGTCTAAACCAATAGACACATATGTGTGTATGTGTATACATGCATAGATATACACACATGCATATGCTCTTGTATATTGAGATGCATCATTCAGTTTGGTTGAAAAGCTAGTTTCTCTATACCTAAAATAATGTAAATATTATATTAGGTACCCTTATTGAAAGAACACTGGACAGTGAAGTTATTAATTAGAAACATCTTGAACAGAAACAGCACAATCATGCACCTTTTACAATTCCCAACACATAACATTGAGACATACTGTAAGCCAAATACAAACAGTCAAAAGATGTTAATTATTGTTAGACTGAAAGACCAGTGTCAAGTTACAATGATGCATTAAAAACGACATCATACAGTACATCCTCATGTCACTGTCACATCAACTATTTTTACACTTTCTAGTCAAATTTAATTATCAGTCACCTCCAGATTCTGACTGCACTTGTTTTCCCTAACTAATAGTGTCATTCTTCAGATATCAGAAAGGTAGTCAGAACATCATCCTTAATACTGAATTATGAATGTTGATATTTGTTTGATGCACAGCTCAACTTTCTTCACAGAATTGTTGTTGGAGCACCCCAGGCTTATGTCTCCTGCATCCATAGTTCTCATCCCTCCAAACTGTCACAGCTACAGCTCCACAAACCTCAACTCAAGCAGAGTGTTGGATGCATAAGGAATATACAATGAGGGCCTATGTAGAAATTGGTGACCTTTTCAGTGTTCTGAAATACATGAATGAAACTGCAGCAAAGTTGAAACACAGTAGAAACACATTGCTCAAATTTACAATTACTCTGCTACTCAGAGTTGTCCATTACTCACTTCCCACAGAGCGCTGCCAGTTTACCCAGCCTCTACTTAAAAGAAGATCTTTATGCCTTTTTTATTTCAAAGTTTAAATCTCCATCCTCTGTGGGGACGTGAAGCCATCTGAGCTTGTTTCAGTATAACTGTAGCTGGCACATTAATGGTTCTACGTGAGAGCAGACAGATTGCTCCTAAGCATTTAGCCAGCTCCAAATTAGCTTATGCTGAACTTTTACAACTGAACTGGAACCCTAAAAAAAATAAAATAATAAAAAAAAAAGTCTGTCATTATCTTTCCTTGCAAGGGTAAGATGTAGGAAATGGAAAAATATCCAAAAATATCTTTTTCAGCACAGCAACATAAAATATGGTACCTCGCTGAATCATTTCTTGCAGCCATAAGAGAACTAAAATAATCCTAACTGCTTAAATGGCATTTACTTGTAGCTTATAAAACTCATTACCTAAATGGTATTTATTTGTAGGTTAAATACAAAAATATGATAGATCATAAAATCCAATTATTCACAACTTTCATGCAGAATTAAGATATATATAGAGAGAGCAGAAGAGTGAAAGACAAGTTAGTCCTACTTTCTGCTGCCAACCATGATGCTTAACTGAGTTAAGCGACTGTACTCCTTCAGAAAGGTAAGAAGGGGTCTCCTTCTGGAACACTTCAGAGTTCAACAGTTGCAAAACCCAACAAGATAATAGATACGTGTTTATCTATTACCTTACCAAGTTGTGCTCAGACAAGTTATGAGCAGAGGTTACAGGTCAAACTCTACATCTAGAGAAGTTGATGGGAATTGAGGGAGGATTTCCCTTTCCATGCTTTGTAAAGGGGTGCTGACTTCTATAATTGTTCATCTTGATGGAAGCCATCAAGAGCTTACTTTCTTCTTTCATCATAGTTTCTAAGTTTGCTTCTCACATTATAGTTTCCGTGTTTGACACATAGAATTAACCCTAGCACCATGAAGAAAAGTCATCGTCAGCTAATGTGTGACCCAGCCAGTGACGAAGCACGAGAAATATGTCAAATATTGCTGGTGCAACATTACAGTGAACTTTAAGAAACTACATCCATTGTTGAAAAAGATATCTAACAGGAAAGTAAAAGGTACGTTATTATTTCACATCTGAAGTTGAAAACTCAGGGATCCTTAACTAAATTTTGAGGGCTCTGATCCTGCAAATTACATGTAGACAAACTTTGGTCTATGAGAATTACTTCAAGGAAATGGTAAGATGTCTAAACAGGAAATCACTTTTCAATGTTATTTGTAATGAAGTCCTGCCTATTTGAGCAGTACAAGTCAGATTAAGCATCTCTTTTGCAAAGCAAATACTTTCCTTTGGTTCCACATACCTATCTTGAATAATTAGGAACTTTTCTAACCCTTACATTTTGTAACCTTCCCAAATTGTTAGAATATAAAAAATGCATTTGTCTATATAAACATTTATTGTATATATATGTTATAAACACAGACACACAGACATACCATAAAAGAATAAAAAATTCTATATGCAGGTGTGAGCAGTTAGAAATAACAGCCGTAGTGTCAAAACTCAGCTGTATTTTCTTTGCTTTAGTGCAATATTGTACCACAATTACCATAAGGATGTTATATTACCAAGCAAATTGCAATATGTAAAGTACGATGAGAAAGATGAAATATTTTAAACAATCCAGACAGTATTCTCTTACAATTGCCGTCAGCATATCTACATGGAAGTCTTCAAAATATGTTTGTCTGCCTGACTAATGTACTTGAGTGAATCATATGTCTTCTCACTTATGTTCTTTAGGCATCGGTCCAACAAAAACATTGTGCTTAATTTTGTGCATTAAGACAAAAAAGGGTCTCCTCCTATTCTCAGAGACTTTTCAACTTAGCAGCTCTGCATCTTCTATCCTTTTCATATCTCTCCTGGCCCATCTCATATTATCAATCTTCTTACAGATTGTTTTCCTGCTTCAGTCATTCCTTCTAGGCAATACCTTCATAATAAAAGCCAGCTCAAAGGAAATAACTTCTTTTAAAAAAAGTGTAGTGAATACATTCCACTGATTCTTCCTCACAAAAATTCAATCCAACTATCCTGCATTATGTCTTTCTCATTTCACAATGCATTTTGAAAGATGTCCATTGTGGAGAGTACTCTGCTCCATGCTATCATCTGGCCAATTAGTAGCAAGGCTGCAGTCTGCCTGCACCTTAAGAAAGCCCCAAAAAAGGACTGATAGTGCTGAAAAGTCCCTTTTGTCTATCTGAGATTTCAGTAGATTGTATCATGTCTTTGTTTTTACCAGCTACTGGGTGCTACCATCACTTCTGCTGTTATTTCCAGTACAACAGTAGCAATTTTGGCTAATACATCAGCAACCGATGTCAGGATCCTCCAGAGTAAAAAACTCTAAAAGAAAAGAATGAGTTTCTTGGTTCAAACTAATACTCTCAGTGAGCTGGGCACACACAGAAAGCAATAATACACAACTGCATAAGCCAAGAGGGCTTCTGTCCTTGGTGAAGTCAGGGAAATTGTTCATAAGATGCCTATGCTACGCATCGTCTTAATCTCTGAGTACAGAATATTTTCCTAAAGTTGGGCTGTCAATAAATACTTCAAATACAATTTTACAGATGTTCTAAGCGCACAAGAAAGTGATAAAAATGAAAAGACCTTTTCATTTTTGGAACAAGCATCGTATTTTTTCCTAATGACTCCAAAGCCTTGGCCAGTCAGTGATGACAGCGCTGCTCAGGGAAGACTGCATTATGCAGCTGAGACATCTGTATTCTACCAGGTATGTGCTATTTACATAACCTGAGCTGATCTCTATATAACTCCTCCAGTATGTAAACTGGAGAAGTTTACAGAGAGAAAGTTAACAGCCTTGAGATGCCCAACAGTTGGTTCTGCCTAGGGCAGGGTGTTTACCATGAGCCATGCCTGATAAAATGAGGATTGTACAGCCTTTTGCACTGAGACATATTTACTCTCTTTAGTAGCTAAGCTTTTATTTGAGGCTATTTTAAATTTTCAAAAATAATTTCTTACAAGACCTACTGTTCTGTTTGCCCAGTGAGTACACACAGGAAATTCGGGACTACTCACAAGTCCTATGCTTTCTGGAAGACAGAGGAATCCCATGGACTTCAGCAGAGCTTCACAGACTCACAGTACAAGATACAAACGAGGTAAGTACCTGTGCAAGCCTTTGCAGAATAGGAGATTAAGTGAAGATATATAATGTAATTTTTAAAGGTGATGTCAACACAATGACATATTTCATATTGAATAAGAAGAGTATCCTGATTTCTGCCTGATACGTACAAACTCAATCTGCAGTCAATTATAGTGCAGATAAATGTTGCCTGTCGTTATTTCTTCCTTCTGCTAAGCTTACCTTTATCTTCTGAATTGTGTCATTTCAATTTTTTGTGCACTCTATCATCAACACCATTCTGTAATACAGAGCCGGAGATCTAATTACATTATGCACTCAGATGTAACTGTGGTATAAAACACCAAGGACGTGTGTAATGTGACTTCTTTCAGATATACTCTGAGAGAAGGCTTTTGCCCCCTAAACTATGACTGATTAATTTGCCCCTTTCCCTAGAGCCAAATACACAATAACAGAGCAAGTACCAAAAATGACCTTTCTGTAGAAAAGAAAACATTTCTCCATTATTATGGCATAATAAAATAAATGTCCCAGCATGTTAATTCCCAGGTATTTAATTTTCTCTTTCCATGGAAAGAAAAACTTTCTGTTCCCTCTTCTCCTTCATAAAGCATTTATTCAATAAACTCATAAATGTACCCTGGGACTCAAGGATCAGAGCAAACGGGTGCTTTTTGAGCTCACTAGCTCCTTTGCATTAATAAGGCTGCTCCATCCCACTCCCTGTGCTTGGGCTCCTTCCAAAGCCACTTATATAATGGCGAGAGACTGCACCTGGCAAGAGTCTGCAGCACATTGTGAGAGATTGGCACCGACCCCATTCTTATGGCAAAATCATCCATCCTATAGTAAAATCAAATATTTTCATTATGGTAAGGACAAGCTATATTATTTTGGTGGGATGCAGAAGGTCAAAATTTCCTACTAAATATCGCTTGTCCCATAACACAGTTATCTTTAAGACCATACACCTGCGTGTACTGTAGGCTGCCATTGAGCAGCACTACCGGAAACTATCTGAGCAAGACACAAAAAACTGCCTAGATATAACACATTTCACACTGCATTCCAAGTAGAAATACACAGCATCAAAATAAATATACTGAAGGAAAGATAGCTCAAGTAATCATACCTGGCATTTTTCTTTTAAGGACACCAGTACTTCACGCAGCACAACGAAAGTTCATTGCATGTTGAAATTCAGTAAACAGAGTATTTGCTTTACTATCTATTTTACCCTTTTTATTGATAAGGCAGATATATTTTAAACACATTTTGACAAGGTGATCAAGTTCTTGTCTCTGGAAGTTTTTATGTACATACTTCCATAGTAATAACGGTTGATTCTTGGGGAGCTCTTTTGAGAGCTGAAACGTGCTCTTTTGAAAACTGGTATAATCACTGAAATTAACTTTAACATTTAATCTCATCTTTACTGTACTAATTGGCACCATCATTTATTTTCCCCATGGTAAATCTTATTGTAGTCAGAGTTTCAAGAAATACTAAACTCTTTTGTTTTCTTTTTTCATTCAGATTAACCAAGTGATTAATCTCAGATTTATTTTAGAATTAGATTGAAGAAGGTTAACCTATACATCTGCTATGTGCTGCGCATATGATAAAATAAACCATGCATTAACTCAATTTAATAAATATAACATATATGCTTCCAGTTTTGAATTTAGAACTGACATTTTTGGAACTGAGAACTTTAGCAATTGATATATGCCCTTATAATTTTGTAGAAACGTACCCCAGCTTCTCTCCACTAGCAGTAGACACACCCACAGATCTTTTATTCATCGTGTTAATTAACACCTTTTGAATAATATGTCAATGATGGCAACCCTAAAAGTGGACGCTGACACACAATCTATCTATGAAACAACAAAGAAAATAAGCTCAAAATGGTTATGATTTACTTAATAATGAGTTTAATAATGTAAATGTAATTCAATGTTCAGGTTATACACAAACAATGTTTACTTAAAACGAACAGATGCTGTTGAGTTTAAAATAACTGCTTTAAAGACAGTAATTTTCTGAATAGTGTTGAAAAGTTCAGTCTTTTCTGGTGTCATCTGAAAAGGAATGACTGTGGTGGATATGCAGCCAACATCTTTTTGAATCTCAGTTTGTCACAATTCACAGCACCTAATGGAAGTCAAGGGTGTACACGTTTACCTACCTGCCCAGAGCCTCAGTTCATTTAGAAACTTTACACTGACTGAGCATAAAACACTTAATTCCCTCTACATCCAGCTTGTGAACTGATAACTAAAGAAAGTTGAGTGGGTGGGTTTAGTGTGGTTCATTTGAGTGTTTTCACCTGGTTTCTGTTGCCAAGGAAACCATTTTTGTCTGTTTACATTCATAATGGCAATCTCATTGAATTCTGAGTTTCAGGCTTTTTTGCCTGAATCAAAGCATCAGGGAAGAATAGTGGTAAGCGAGACAGGAAGATACTACAAGAAATTTTGCAGAAAACAGGAAAAGCTTAAAAAGTGCATGTTTAAATTTCTATTAATTCAGTACCATTTGAACCTTATATTTGAAATTATAAACAAGTTAATACAACTTGTATGTACAAAAACACAAAAAAGAGTACATGGAGATATTTTCACTGTACTCTTATGCACAGTGTTAATACTTTTATTGGAATTACTGTTTTTAATACTACAGTTATTAGAACTTTTCCAAATTTCAAGTTCGTCTTTTAAGAAATGTTGGTTCAACTCTCTGATTCTTTTAGTCGAATACAGTTAAATAAATGTTTTATTTTGGATTTTCAATTTATACTTCAATAGTTATTTTAATATAAATCTTGCATGTGTCCTTTAGATCAGCTCCTACCCAGAAGAAGAAATTCAAAACCAACAAATCAGCAATGTAAATGCTCTTATTTCCTGATTTCAGGAAATTTGTGTTTTACATGGACTTCACTGTAGTCAGGTGCTTCCCAGGTTAAATCTCCAGCCTTCTTACAGAAGGCTGTAAGCATATGTAAAATGTTACTGTGAAAAGTTTTCCCAGCTGCACAAAGTTTGACAATTTAAGGCTAGGACTTCCAAGAGGAACCCAAGTCTTACAGGTGCAGAAATATCCATGGAGAGACAATGTGTTTTCTGGGAATAAAAGAATGGTCAGCCCACTAGCTCCTGGCTCTTTTAGACAAATTTTGTATCTCTAAAAGAGCCCTATACCAGTGGTTTGCTTAAAAAGTTCTACTGTAGGTTTATCCACAGGATTTATCTCTTTGGGAGGAAATACATATTACATGAAAAAGAGAGAGGAAGAAACAAAGTAAAATGAATAAACCCTATTTCCTACTTAAAAAAATAAATAAATTATGGTTTATATAAGAAAATAATATTAAAAAATAAATGCCTAAGTGGTGACAAAAACTAGCCGCATACCACGGATCCAAATTTGCCTTAGAAATTAGTTTTAGCTAAACAATTAGCCAAGAAGAAAATATTTTGACAAAAACATTCAAAATACCCAGAAGGAAGAAATGATTGTGAGATACAGGAAAACTTGAAGATCAGTCATTCTGCAATACAGTTATATTTATCCCTGTACATAATTTTGTTCCTTTTGCCTTGCTTTCATTCATTCTTGGGTGGCTCTGTGAACACATTCAGAGCCCCACTGAAGTCCACAAGATGCTTTGCATACATACAAGGCTTGCCAGCACACAAGTTCTACCAACTATTGCAGGGTCAGAGTCTTAGTACTTTGAATAACCTCCTTTAGATATACACATTGCACACGGACCTACTTGTGATGCAAGTTAGTTATAAAATCAATTGTTTCTTCTTAAAGTAATACATACGTGGATAGATTAAGTTGTTCCAAAAGTTGTACAAACTGAAAAATGGGGTTTATTTACTAACATAAGTAGGTTGTTGTGCTATCATCAGCACAGAACAGGCAAATATGTTTTCCAGTACAAAGCTGACAGGTCAGCATCTTTCACTCCTTTAAGCTCTCTGTTAGGTTCTGCGTAAGAAGCCATGGTTAGGGGTACAAAGCAGTACACAAAATTCAATAGGTATGTTCTGGCATTACTTACTGTTTACACTCCAGTTATATTTTGTCTCCTTCCTACAAACCTTTGTTTCCTCTACCTTGTGTTACACTGAAATCTGAAAATCTATTTTTTTTCCCATTGACCAAAACCAAATACTTAACTGAAGCTACAAGAAACTGGCTGCAATTCTACAAACCTTACTGGATAAAAGTAGCCCCTCTGAAATCAACAAGACATATTATTCACGGAAGTGTTATAGGATCAGTGGCTAAGAGGTGCTCTATATTTCAAGTTCAGTCACATTGGATTTTACATTTCTCATCTCCTCTGGTCAAGCACCGGTTATCAGGTTCAAAGCTGAACAGCTATATGAAATTGTATGGTATGTAATACAAAAAAGGTCAAAGTAGATAGCTATAAGAGCCATTTCTCCCTTTCTGATTTTAAAACCTAAGACATCATTTTAGATTTGTTTGGGCAGAGATTATTGAAAGAGTGAAATTTCCAAAGGCCAGCCTTGGCTGCAGCGACCGTGAGATGGTAGTGTTCAAGATCCCTAGGACGGCGAGAGGGCACACAGTAAGCTCGCTACCCTGGACTTCAGGAGAACAGGCTTTGGCCTCTTCAGGGATCTGCTTGGCAGAGTACCATGGGATAAAGCCCCGGAGGGAAGAGGGGCCCAAGAAGGCTGGCTAATATTCGAGGATCGCCTCCTACAAGCTCAGGAGTGATGCATCCCAACAAAGGGGAAGTCTGGCAAAAACACCAGGAGGCCTGCATGGATGAACAAGGAGCTCCTGGACAATCTCAAAACAGAAAAAGGAAGCCTACAGAGGGTGGAAGGAATGACAGGTAGCCTGGGAGAAATACAGACAAATTGCCCAAGCAGCCAGAAATCAGTTTAGGAAAGCTAAAGCCCAGATAGATTTAAATCTGACCAGGGGTGTCAAGAGCAAAAAAAAAAAGTTTCTATAGGTATGTTGGTGACAAAAGGAAGACTAGGGGAAATGTTGGCCGTCTCTGGAAGGAAACTGGAGACCTGGACACCCAGGACATAGATAAGGCTGAAGTACTCAATAACTTTTTTGCCTCGGTCTTCACCGGCAAGGGCTCCAGCCACACTGCCCAAGTCACAGAAGGCAAAGGCAGGGATTGGGAGAACATGGAACTGCCCACTGTAGGAGAAGACCAGGTTTGAGACCATCTAAGGTGTGCACCTAAAGGTGCACAAGTCCATGAGACCTGATGAGATATGAGTCCTTAGGGAACTGACAGTTGAAGTTGCCAAGCCACTATCCGTGACATTTGAGAAGTCGTGGCAGGTCAGTGAAGTTCCCATTGACTGGAAAAGGGGAAACGTAACCCCCTTTTTAAAAAAGGGCAAAAAAGAAGACCCAGGGAACTACAGGCTAGTCGGTCACTTCTGTGCCCAGCAAGATCATGGAGCAGATCCTCCTGGAAACTGTGCTAAGGCACATGGAAAATAAGGTGACTGGTGACAGCCAACATTGCTTCACCAAAGGCAAATCGTGCCTGACAAATTTGGTGGCCTTCTATGACCGCATTAAAGCGTTGGTGGATAAGGGAAGAGCAACTGACGTCATCTACCTGGACTTGTGCAAAGCATTTGACACTGTCTCACATGACATGCTTCCCTCTAAATTGAAGAGACATGGATTTGACAGATGGACCATGCGGTGGATAAAGAATTGGCTGGATGGCCACACTTAAAGAGTTGCAGTCAATGGCTTGATGTCCAAGTTGCAACCAGTGATGAGTGGTGTTCCTCAGGGGTCGTTACTGGGACCAGTGCTTGCAACTCTAACCATTCTATGATTCTGTGTATAAATGTATACTCTTCTTAAACGACACAGTGAAGCCCCTTTCAAAGTTTTGTATTGAGACGCAAATTCAGAACAAAGCATTCCTCTCTAAGCTGATGAAGAAAATGCAAGTTTGCACATAGCATTCGTGGTAAAAAGGATCTCATGAAAAAGTCTGCACATGGGACATGCAAATACGGCACAATGAAACGAAGCAGGGCTAAGGAAAAGCCAACATGTCTACCCTGCTCCCTCAAAATTACTTCTGGAAAACTCGTTTCTGTAAAATGTTGTAAAGATTTATGAATCCTCTTTGAATAAAATGAAAATAAGAATCTTTAACTTCAGCTCCAATGATGAACTGAAATTGTGAAAAGCTCTCAGTTTACACCTATGATGTCTCAACGCTGTGATAATTCTCAGGATGCCCCAGTATGCTTTGCAGCACTCCAAACTTACGTGATGGAGGACATCCTACTGAAAACTTCTCACTAAATGAAGACAGAACTCTCACTAAGGGAATCTCCTAGTAGGTTTCTAAGCTGATGTCATATATTTGGGCTGTATGGACAGTTTGACACTGATTTGGACACAATGACCTTCAGGATGCTTTCTGGAGTTCAACCATCACTAAGTACTAGTGAAGCAGCAATATGGGACAGCTATGCTTTTTATGGTCATATAATTATGACTTTTAAAACTGAATCCTAAAAAAATTTTCTTTAATATAGTATGCTTAACACTACTATTAAATTGCATAAACCAGTAAGTGCTTTTTCCCTTGGGTATGTATTAACAATTTACTTTTTGCAGACAAGTGCACAAATATGATTAGCTTGTGCAAATTGCTCCCTATTCTGTTACTGGTAAGTAATTTTTATATTATTGCACTGTAAACAGATGCTATTTTCCACTACATATTCAGCAGTAATGAGCTAATTCAATGTCTTAAAAATAACAAAAGATCTTCAAGAATGAGCTATTTGCTTCAATAGTCCAAGCTCCATTGAAATCTACATCGAAATCACCCATGATAAGAAGTTAGCAAATTACTCTAGAAGCCCTGTTGCAAAAGAACTTTCTTTAGTTCATTTATTCAAATGGGTTCTGCTACCTTCCTAACACACGTATTATTGATCAACTTCTTGCATATTGATTTGGAAGTTATTTTTTGAGTGTAGCTAATATACTTCATTACTTTTTGCATAACCTCCCCGGCATTTTGTCAGGAGCTTTACAAATGTTTCAGTATTCACTCCTATGAATTCATTATACACCAAAATCTAGAAACAATGAACCATGCTGTTTTCATTGCCCTTTGGAAATTGCAAGGACCTCCTTGCTGAGAGGAAAAAAAAAAAAGATAGCAAGCATGTTAAGTTTAGATTGTATGAGTGAAATCCTGGTGCCACTTAAGTCAACAGAAATGTTGACATTTATTTCACCCTGGACTGGCGATTGAAAGCAAGTGTGATGCTCCACCTGGACCCAGTGGAAAGAATTTAAAGATGGATGGACAGCCTTTGACTGAGCCAACAAAACAAAATACACAGCATCACAGAAACACATCATTTCAGCAAAAAAAGCCATGCTTTCACCACAAAAATGTGTTATATGCAACTTGGAATATGCTATTTGTCTACCCTCACTACAGTATTTGTTTGGGTAACTACATCATCTTGGTTGGTGCTAGGTACTCATACTCAACTGCTACTGGTATGTCACATATACATACACTCTACAAAATACTGGCAAAATGAAAATTGAGAACAACCAACACAATTTTACTCAAATGGAACGGACTTGGGTTTTTTCTCTGCTCTGTGTTTACCAGTTTCTACTTAACACTGCTAGAGACAACCACACTGTTTGAGTGATCTGCACAAGAATATTTTCCAGTTTCTTTTTTATTACGGCAAACCTGCTTGTGAAAGGGGTGTGTGTGTATATGGCTACACACACACCACAGGCAACCTGTCATCTCACCAAAAATATTATATTAAATGTAAAGGTTTCCAGTTTTGAGTACAGTTGATATATATATCCAGCAGACATCCAGCTATAAAGCTAACAAAGACTCTCACATTTTTGTCAGAGAGATATAATCCGTTGTCCTGCTTTTTTTACTGGGTTGCAAATAATCTGTGCAGCAGTTTATGGACAGATATAAAGCCACAGTATGTATCAGAAACACTACATAATGATACTTAGGGGATAAAACATCAGAAGAAGGCAGATAACCCTTAGAACCCTCAGTCTCAACAGAATCTGTGTGACTCTCTTTCCATTTTAGAGTAATTTCTTATTTCTGATCCTGGAGCCAAATTACATCCGAGTCCATCACATAATAAAAATGCAACAAAAATGTAATAAAAATAAGTAGAATAACTAAATTTATCTCCCAAATACAGTGTTTTACACTAGAAATTGTTTCAATAATGACAGTTATTCCAACATGAATGAACCTTAGACAGACCAAAAAGCCATGGACCCTACCTTAAAAGAACGTTAAGGGTGCAAGTTCAAACAATGGATAAGGAAGGGTAATAGGAGACAGCAGACGGTGTGATTGTACTTGCAGGTGTAGGTGGCTATGATCTATCAAGATTATGATAAATATTGTCAGTGAGTCACGTAAGTCTCCTGAGAAGAACTGTTAACTCTCCTACGGGATTTTCCGTACTACCCACAGCCTTATTGATGACAGTGAACTTTGAGAGGTCACGTTCTCCAAATGAGATCCCAAAGGCCATCAGGACAGATGTACAAATGTCAGGTGTGGTGTGTGACAACTGACGGCTTGCAAGATTGTTGCAAAGCCATTGACTGAGGAACAGAATAACTAGGCCAAGCTCAGGACAACTCGCTTTAGAACCCAGAGTCCTGTCAAGTGCAGACAAGATTCAACTTCTAATGCTTTCCAATACTTTCTCTTTATAGAGGGTTGAGGCTTTAATCTTTAATTCAGTCCTTCTTCAGCTTCACCTTACAGATAACAGTTTCAGCCTCAACGTTTTTGCCCTTCAGTCTCCTAAAAAATACATTTTATATTTTATTGCCTTCCAAATACAAACCAGATATTTACTTCCAGCTGAGAGTTTTAAGATGTATTAGCACATTCAGGCTTACACACAGTAAATCTAACAGGTTCCTTCAGGCAGAAAACTGGCTAGGAATATAATTAGGAGCTTGCAGGCTAAGCCAAATGGTTTACTAGTCCAAATATGGTAGGAGGACAAACAGTTGTCTGCTAATGATGGATTAAATCTATAGCCGAACCATTTATTCAGTCAAGTGCAAACATGCCTTTCAGTCAGTCAAATATAAGTCTACGACTTCTGCAAGTTCAGGAATATGGGTCTAAAACCCCCTGATGTTTTATAGGAGAGAGCCCCTGCCTTCTTTACCTGATCAGACAGACCACATCATAGCATAGGCCCTGGTGGCCTTTTGACTGCACAGCTTATTACCACAGGAGCCAGCAACAGCATTTGTTGTCTATGTGAATCTTTGCTCCACATGGCTGTACAGTCCCCTCTCCTCCTCATTTAAACCAGTCACATCTCAAAAAAGGGGCAGAGTCCGCTACTGTTCATTGAACGAACAGAAATTAAGGATGACCTTACCACACAAAATTGGCAGCTTTAATAAGTCGTTGTTTAATATGCAGTTTTTTACAGTGCAAGAATTTCACAAAATTACTTGAGAGTTGTTAATGATAAGATCATCATCCTGTTGATTTATCTTTCGTGGCGCTGACAAAAGATAATTATGACAATTACATTTCTCCCCAGCCAAAAGGGCCTCAAGGGCCAACCCATCACTTATCAGTTTGAAAATGCACCTTTGCACACACCAGAACAGCTTGCAGTGAAATACTAAAGGCCCCCACCTTGTCCTAAATGCAATTCATGTTTCCATAAACAGCATACTGAAACGTTTTGAGCCTCTGTTAGCCCCCCAACCAAGCAAAATCCTGCCTTCTCACCTACAGTTCAAACCCACCAGTTTGTTATGAGTACAACTGCTCGATTAAAAATGCCTATTTAATATTGGTGGGACCTCTTTTTATAGAAAAAAAATGAGTCACGCCTGCAAAACACACAGATTCTTGTGACTGCAACAACAAAAAATTTCAAGACTTGAATTAAAATTCATAGTCCAATTACTGTAAGTGGCTATACCTCCTCACTATGAATCAATCTCTTACTGCTCTGTTACCTGTTTCATGTCAGGAACAGCCATAATAAATCACCAAGCTGATTTCATGAGGACATTGGTGAGGGTGGAGGGCAGCATATTGAAGAGAAAAGTAGGTAAATATTTTTGGTCTTCATTTTCCTGTTCAGGGAATACGGAAATCAGCATCTTTTGGATATAAGTAGATTTTCTGAGAGAGATAACACGTAATCTCTGTTAATTTTAAAAATCCAGATGTAAAGCAGCTACTCATTTAAACTATTCTAGAAGCTCTTCTGTCATTATTTCTTGCCACAAATACCCAGTCTTCAAGCCTTTCTACTCTCTGAACTTGGACACGCTCTCATTGGAATGACTTCTCCTTTGCTTTCAACCAATATCTTTATGATCATTCAGCACGAATAGCTCCCGGATGGCTCTAATTTTTCTCCTACTGTTTACTCTGCCACCTGAAATTTTCCATTTCTCAAATCACCTCTTTTCTCTCCCTATATCCCAAATGTTAATCATGAACTATGACAGACTCAGACCCTCCTTTCTTTCCACATATTGATCTTCTACTCTGCAATATCACAGCTGTTATTCAATATTATTTGTCTCGTCTCTTACATAGCTCCTTCTCCCACTTGCGTGCCTTATAACAACACACCTACACTCCAACCATTTATTCCATAAACTACAAATTCTGAAAATAAACTTATTCACCCTCAGACATTTTTTACAGGCTTAACTTCAACTGTTCCAACATGTTACCTAGTTATCTAGTATCTCTCTCTTTCAAGAAAACTGAAAAATGAGTTTCAGAAAGTATTTTTCCCTTAATTCGTTTGACCATCCCCTGCTGCTCTCCCTACCTTATATTCTGGTTTCATTTCTGATTTATTAGAAAATAAGCTCTCTAGAGAAAAGATCTCATCTGCCACATCTGTAAAGCACTGTATACTGAATAGATATTTAGCTGTAGGCTCCTTGTATAAATGAGCCGTAGTATTCTTCAGGTTCTAAGTAAATTACGGATTAAACAGCACCTCTACTATTTTTAAGATCATAATTGCAGAATTATTCAGACCATACCAATAACACGTTTCCTGAGAAATTATTTCCAGTGTATGATTAATGGCTGTTTATCTAAATCAATGGACACTCAGCAAGAAACATGACAAAAATGCTGAGCCCTCTTGGGACCCTGCCTTTGGTTGTGACTGAAGTAGCATGGACTGGTGTCTGCAACTAAACAGTGATCACAGCCACAACTGAATATTCATCCTTAAAATGGTTATAAGTGATAGGAAAATCAGTTAATAAAGTCATCAGAACAAAAGCCTACTTTTTCTTAGTGCTAACTTTTTCAAAAGATTGATTTGCCCTTGATTAATTTCACTCATTTTCTATGGGATTTACTGAGAGATTAAACCAATTCAGAACTAGCTTTCATAGTTTAGGCGAGATCCTTTTCAACAAGGAATTTTGCTTTTGATCATTAGGCTGCCAGTGCTGGCAATTCAAAGGCCGTGCAGCACCTGGAAAATTCACACAAAATTCAGCTTTCTACCACCAGAAACTATACTTCTTTTCCACCTCTAAACACCAGAGATGGTCACACACACCCATGATAACTCTGCATTGGTATTCTCTCATGATGTGAGTCCAAGAAATCATCTTTCTCATCTTATTAGCCTAGACAATATTGCATCAAATTTCTTTCAAGTGTGAAATGCACATCTTCCACTCCATAGGAACTTCTCTTCCTTTACAATTCCTTCTATTAATGCAGAACATACATAATAAAAAATTAGATCCTTCTTGGAAGGATGACAGAACTTGTACCTTAGGTTGAAATATGTCTTAAGTACAGAATCCCTGCTTGGGCAAATGCAATCATCCCTACAAGACAGAAATGACCACTAATACAACCAATCTATTTTAGCCAAGAGTCTGTACCAGAACCCTTTTCTTGTCACTGCAGTCCCCACTCCTTGATGAATGTCATTGCATCTCCTCCTGTCTTCTCCTGAATATCTGTTCTGTCCTTACCTCTTGCCAATTGTTTTGGTGGCAGCACCGCCTCCAACAGCACTAATTTAGCACAGGACAAGCTAAGAAGCCTACAAAGATTGCACCGTTTTCCCTGCATCTCATGTCCTGTTGGCTTGCCATGCTAGTAAGGCTTGTCTTACCAATTGAGACGTGGGTCTCAGACTTTAGAAGAACAGTCAACTTGGTGCTGCACCCTTTTTGGTGCTTTTTATTAAAAATTATTCCATCCTGTAACTAAATGATATACATTTTCTTAGCTCTTCCGTGAAGCAAGTTTCATTCCTACAGCCTTTTCAGGCACTAAAGAGATACAAATTAGTCATGTAAAATAATATTAGGAAAAAAATAATTCTTAGCCGCTGGGAATTATACAGAATAAAACACTGTTAAATGCAGTAAAAATTTTCATTCCTCCAGTGTCCAAGGTGTTAATTATTTCCATACGCTCCATGTTTTCTGAGATCTTCAGATACTGTTACTCACTTATTGCTGCTTCTCAGAATGTGCTTACCTTAGAAATCAACTTTATCGTAACTGTTTATCAGTACTCAAGATTCTGGTATGAAAATCATGTTACAGAATAAATTGACAAGCAATGACAGGTACCTTGTGGCAAGCTATTTGACTAGAATTGGATTAGTGAAGAACCATCAAATATCTCTATTCAATAACAAAACAAAATTTTCTATTAGGTAATTACAATAAGAAGTGGTGAGAGTCTTTGGGAAGGTAATGCAGATTGGTGTACCCTGTAAAATAAAAATCATGCAGTATGCTCACATTAATTACTAAACCATAAAAATAAACAGGTTGTCACTTTGGAAGAACAACTTCTATACAAGTGATGAAGTTCTGTATTTGGCAAACAAGGTATTCAAGCAGACAGAACATAAGGAGTGAGCCTGTTTGAGTGATTACTTGATTTGCAATTTAGTGCTTTTATCATCAATTTAAGACGAAACAAAACAAAACACCTGAGCAAATATCCCATAGTTTTTAAATTACTGCATATATCATTGGCCTATTAAATTATGACATTTGGACATGTTTTGTATTGGCTGTGTAGACTGAGGTGAGAGATAATAATGCTGAAGTGCCTGCATCTAATGAAAACATAACACCTTCTCTTTGGTGGCATGGCTCATTGCAAAAAGCAATATATCACTGTCCTGAAAATGACCAGCAGGAATAGGAAAATTAAACCTTTTATGTAAAAACATGATTGCTAATCAAATCTTTATTACCCCATACTCTCACATTCTACTTTCTTCTCATTTACACTTCATCCTGTAGCCCTTGAAGTATCAGGTTTACAGTCTTCTTATATGTTGTGGTTTTTTGATATTGTGAAAGGATAAACTTGTGACAATGACAACATAAAAGATAGCTAAAATATAAAAGTGACTGTGGGAGGAAAAAGAACGGTACAATTAAACTACATCTGGTTATTCGGACAGCTAATTAAAAGTCGTGGTTAAGTTATTAGCAAAATTTACAGTATGTACTCAAGCTGAAGTTTCATCATTCTTGTGAAAACTGAAAAATACCTTTATCACAAGGAAGGAAAAATGCTTGGCTTTAGATATATAAAATGCCACTATTTTCAGAAGTGTGTTATTCAGTAATGATCACAATATAAGGCATATTTCTTTAAAGAAAGAAAAGATGCTTTTAATTTTTAATGATTTCATTGCTATTAAGTTTGTAACACAGCCACTTCATACAAATTGAATACTAAAGATAAATATTACCCTAGCAAATTATCTGATTAAAATCCAACGAAATAGCTTTTGCAAAAATTCTGGGCTAGCATATACTGGGTTCCTCCTATTGAAGTACAACATAACCATATAATTTTTAATTTATATAGTGATAATTATTGCAATATTTGTACAATGAAGTGAAAAAGTTACAACATAAGGTGTTATTTGAAATGGAAAAGCATTCTTCTTCTAATCATGTAGGAAAAGATCAACTGAACTTATTTTTGTCAAAGAAATAATAAAATCAAAGCAAGCACTGACAATTGCAACAAGACTCTAAATGTAAATTAAAATACTTCAGACAAAAGCCTTGAAGGCAAGTGATTCTCCCATCGAGGGATGATTTTCACTTGTCTCCAGGTGTAACATTATGTGCACTGATGGGCTGATCAACAGAACAGAACTTCTCCCCAGCTGTAATCAGGAGTGATTGACGGTTGGGACAAAAAAGTTGATTATCATGACAAGTCCACTGATGCAGAGAAAATAGGCTATGCTGAGGAAAGGATAAAACCTGTTCAGAAACTACCTTCTAAAATCTCCTTTCTAAAGAATAAAAAGAAACATTTATGCCCATCCAAAAAGAGCTAACATAAATGAATTCAGTACGTTTACTATGCATCTCTATCTACAGTTATTCCACCACAATACAATGAGACCTATATAAACCCCAAACAGAATAAACCCCTGTATTTTTAAAATCACAGTTTGAGATCAAGTCATCAAACAATTATATATATGGGAGTACCTCTATGGTCTGCCAGCGGAGCATTGCCTCGGTTTAAATACGTGTTTTGAATTCATAATCACGCTTTTAAAGGCCACGGGGGAGTCAGGTGTAAGTGCCATATTGGATTCTTTCCTGAAAAGAAGTCAGTCCCCTTTGGCCATTTTAAACCTTTAAAGACTTCATTTTCAATTGAGATTAAAAAAGAAAATGCACATGAGTGGGGGCAATACACCCTCAAAGGTATAGTTCAAATAGATGCTTTTTTATTCCAATATAAAGCTTTTAAAAGTAGATACTGGGTTGCACTTCCACTCCTTCAGAGGATCAGACTCCCAGCTGTTAGCTGTGATGTGAGTAAGTACACGGAATAGCAATATCTCCAGAGACTGTAAAAGACATGCGAGGAGTCATAAAAGAACCAAGAAGCTGAAAAAGTCAGGCCTGGAGGTTCTGAAGTGGAATTTGTTTACATCAGGGGCAGTTACGTTTAACAGTAATTTTCACAAAAGAAAACATTATGTTTTGTACAAGAGGTGGCTGCACAGATACAGTGAAGAAGAATATATCAAAGGTACCCCAGAGAGTACAGTTTTACTGACCATAAAGAGAAAAAAAAAAAAAAAGTGTCCAGAGATCATTTGAAAAGATTTTATGGCTGTTGGAATAGGGTATAATCAACCAAAGCCAAGTAAAAGAGCAACTTTACTTTTAATGCATTTTTAGAATAAATTAGGATTAGGGTTTTTTTTTTTTTTTGAGAAAAAATACACTGTACATCATTTGACTCATTTTGATGGAGATCTTGCTACATCACATAAAACGCCACATTTTCGTCACTATCTGCTCTTTCTGTGGACCAGACTTTGACATATATCCCTGCCTGTTTATCTTCTCCCAGTTCTGCTTTATGTCCTTATCAGTGCCTAAGAAAGTGAGCCAGGAGGAGTCACTGATTGGTGACTGAAAGCAGACAATATTTTTCTGTTTTTATAGTCACATTTGTTACCTGCACCTATTATTAATAATCCAGAATCTCAGATTCTCTACTGCATAAATTCTTATTTTTTAAAATAAATTTATAAGGAAGAAGTTACCACAGACCAAGCAAAGCTAGATGAATATTGCACAGCAAAGAGTTTACAATTTATCTTTCCTTTTAGGTGATGACTCGCTTATGGAAAGTGGTTTCTGTAAAGAGTCCCCATCACCGTTATTCATAAATTTCAGTTGTTTATTAGAGTTGACTGATTTACTTCCCACGTTGACTGAGGAAGCTGACAGGAAAAAATGTCTCAAACACAAATAAGTGTTTGGCAAGAAGTGATAAAGCAGAGGTTTCTCTCCTTGCAGTTGAAATGGGCAGTCTTTTCCATGAATGGAACACGAGAGAACTGGAAGAGAGAATTCTTTCTTCCCACCCCCCACCCCCGGCCCCTTTACACTGTCTGTATTTTTCCCTGTCTTACCAATACCAAATGGTATTTTTCAATATACAGTTCAAAAATACTAACTAAGCGTTGTCTTCATTCCTGCAATTCCAGCCACAGACTTCAAAGAAACTCCAATTAGCCAACACTTACCCAACTTTAGCATTTAAATTTAATTCTCACGTTCACCCTTCACCCTTTAATTCATTCTCACCCTTCACCAGGCACAAAATCTTTCTGACATTATTGTAACCTTAGGAATGTAGCTACAGGACCCGATTCATTAAAACCACTGGAAATAAATATGTAATTTGCCTGGAAGTTATCTTAGTGACTGACAGATAATCCACGTTAAGCACTCTCCTGACACTGAAAGGAGATTTTGGAAAATTTATGGCCTATCAGACCATTTAGGTCTGCTTTCCGCCCACCAATATCATGTTTTCTGGTATATTCTTATATTCTAATTTAATAATTTCCGAGAGAAGGAAAATTTCTGACAGTAACAAGCATAGATGTGTTTAAACACAGGAGGGAGGTTACATTTATTTCAGACTTTCTCTCTTATTAATTACTCTCACCTCTGCCTTTCTCTGCTTCTTCTTCTGCTCTTTGCAGTTCTGAGATCATCTACGCCCAAGCAGAAGTTAAAAGTTGGGCCCAAAAGGGCAAACACTGCAACCATTCACTTTGGTGCCAGAAGCAGAAACCTTTTAAACCAATTTGTCTCCATATTCCACAGCCAGAATACTGGTCATTAATCTTCTGCAAATTATAAATGGGACTATCAGAGAGAGCCATTGCCTATTCACAGACCATTTCTAGCAAACTCAAGTAATTTTCAAGAGATGTCAAACCTTCTGCACAATTGGCTTGCTTTATCAAAAAAGGTGAGTGCTTTGAAAATGAAATAACCTGGTAGGATGAGCAGAGGTAGGAAGCAAGAGTTGACAAAGGTGAATAAAAAGAAGTCTGGTTTGCATAATTTTTTTAAGTCCTAACACAGCAACAACTGCTGATAAGCTGAATGTTTTAATCCCTCCAGGATCGTGTTCTTATACTGACTGTGGTGTTCAGTTGATGCAGATGTTAGACATTTCTCCATAACCTCTACTTGTGCAGGGACCAGGTAGCTGGGAAGCATTAGACTTTGCTTGCTCCTGGATTTACGGAACAGAATCATTTAGGTTGAAAAAGACCCTTAAGATCGAGTCCAACTGTTAACCTAACGCTACCAAGTGTTAGGTTACCACTAACTAACCCATGTCCCTAAGCGCCATATCTACACATCTTTTAAATACCTCCAGTGATGGTGACTCAACCACTTTCCTGAGCAGCCTGTTCCCATGGTTGATTTAGACACTCTCTCTTCAACTACCACTGCTGAACGTGGCCGGAGAGTGAATGTTTAGAATAAATTGTGAATGCAGTGGACACGAAGGCACTCAATCTCTCTCCAAAGGCAACAGACCAAGTAACCAGCTGATATTAAGAGCATGCGTTCTTAAAGATCAATAACTTGAAACTTTCCTTCTTTCCTACTTCTTTTTTGTCATCAGGCAATGCCTCTACGAGCCCGATACCTCTGGGCTGGTCCATGTTCTGCAACAGTACAGATTTTCTAGACAGAATAGATTACTTTCACTACAAGAGAGGAGAGAGGTACAAGGATTAGTGAAGAGTTAATGTAGAGAGCTCCATAGCTCGTGAACGACTGAGAGACCACTTACACCACCCAAATGTTTGGATTGTGGGCAATGCTTAAGAGGCAAGGAAATACCTACACCCTTAGGTTATCAGTCAAGGGACTCAGTTCAACACCTCCAAAAGTACTCAGAAGCTAAACAACAAGGTGCTGTGTCAGATATTAATAATTTCTGCTCCTAGGTTTTATAGGTGCACAAAAGTTTTGCACAGAAGGTGAAGATTACGGGAAAAATACTTAATACAACAAAAGGAAATTATTTATACTTTGTACTAAGCATCTTAGAAATGCTTTAAGAAACTACAGATTTTGTGAAAATTCATGACTGTTGTTCAACAGAGTATTCTGGATTTCGTAATTTATAAACTGAGTTACTTATTTCCTACACGAAAAAGGTTACTCAGAACCATCTCAGAATGAAACAACATCTAACAGAAGACGAGATTGAAATAAAAAATTAAGATTATTTTCTTTCAAAATACAGCACCCAGTCAAAAAAAGGAAGTTTGAATTCTCTAGTATGGGGAAGACCAGACCTGCACAGGACCTGACTGCAACTCATATTGCAGCCTTTAAAAGTGGAAAGAGGAGGTAATGCTTCTAAAATGTGCAGGCTAGGCCTATAAAAGCAGACTCCACTCAATATCCAACTGGGCAAAAAAAATACTAGGTTGTTTTCAAATTAGTCATGTACGCAATGTAACTGCAAAATACTGTTTGCTATTTGGTTAGACTTTTGGCATGCCAAAAAATCACATATCTTGAATTATTTTTTTAGCAATTCTTTAGGTTTTCCATAATGTGTTGACACAAATGCCAGATATCCCATAGAAACCTCTGCACTAATCACCTTCTGTGATTAATTGCTACTTTTTCCAGTGAATACTACAAACCAGTATCTCTGGAAAAGTGTCGACCTATGAGTGTATTTCCATTCTGACTCACATTCTGATCTCAAATGAATGGCATGTGCAATTCCACAATTGAAATCAGCACTTGTTTCTCTCCTTATGCTCAACTCCACAGTACAGGAAAGATGGTGCATTATTAGAAAGAAGTAGCATATATACATAGATATATGAAGTTATATACCTATATAAATTATATATATATATATAAATAATTTTATATATAAATAAAATTAAGTTAACTCTGGGTGAAGTTTTATTCTGGGTGAGGTACAAGTGCTGCAATTAATGCTATACCCTCACAGAGTAACACTGAGTTTAAGGGGATGCTGAGCATCTGTAAACGCTTGCTCAAGAGACTCTCCTCAAAGAATCAGGCTGATGATCTCACTGAACGCAGATGCATCAGTTTGGAACGACCAGAAGTCAAATTGTCCTGAGGTAATAGATAAATGTGCTTGATGGCTGGCAATACCTGCAAGAAGTGACTTTGATTAAGGAAGCCGTGCATTACAATTCAAGCAGAAATTGTTGCTTTTATACCAAAGCAGGGTTCTAAATCTAAAGAAAGGTTAATTGGAAATCTAAATCTAACCCACAATTGGAGGCACAATGAAACATGCAAAGAATAAGAACGTGTGGTTATAGCCACACACAGAACAGCGACTGAGGCAAATAGTACATGTGGCTTCGAATACCATTTAAGCGTATCTCTGAAAGTTGAAATCAGAAGGGTGAAATGCTAAATAACTTCAAGCAGCTAGCTGTATCAGCCTTTCCTGGTTCTTAATGGATCAACTTTTGAAAGTCCCTCTCTCTGCAAACAGAGGCCACAGGCCAGGTGTGACCATCACTTGGCAAGGAGAAGAAATGAAATCTCTATTACCTCTTCCATACCACGGAAACAGGTTTGTAAGTTAGTTGAGCAGGAGGTCACGTAATCTCTCTCTCAGCTCTGAAGCTACATTCAGCGTTTCCTGTCCATTCTCAGAAACAGGTGTCTAATTTGTTAAGCCCCTCTGCCAACAGGGAGGCCACAAATGTCCCTATGCGTTTCCTTCCAGAACTTCACTACCGTTAGAGCTGGAATTGTTTCACCAAATATTCCAACAAAAAAATTATTGAATCAAATTAATCTGAAGAATTAATCAAATTTATTCTTCTATCAAAACCAAGGAATGCAAATATCAATTAGTCACTGTTCTCTTATTAACCCCCTTTCATACACTATCTATCCAGTTCTTTCTACTTTCCCTAATAAAGTTTTTTTACATCTTGTCATACTAGTGGATGTCTTCTAAATTCTGCTACTAATTATGCTTTTGTTAAAGTGTGATAACCACTGCTGTAAATAATTCTTCACCTGAGGCATTGCCAATTTCAAATACTGTGGAATACTTACCTGTCTATTGATAAATGTAACAATTTTGGGGGGAAAAAACATTATCATAGAATTAGTTGGGTGTTTTGTTTTTTTCTTCCCCCATTAGCAACTGTTAATGTATATTTGGATTGTGATTCACTATAATTTTTGCCCGTTTTGCCAGACATTTCTCATTTTACTACTTGTACGTTTAATTTTTCCAGTCTAAGCTCAATAGTTTGTGCTTTTATTTACTGCACTTGTCAGAATTCCAGACTATTTTCTCCAGCTGGTGAAGATAATTTTGGACTGCAATCCTGAACTTGCCACTTTCCATCAAGTGCCTGCCACCCTCCATCTAGGTGTCATCCACAAGCCCGGTGTATGTACTTTCTATTGTGTCAGGCACATTGCTAATGAAAATTTAGAGTAGCAGCAAGCACAGAACAGACTCCTGCAGATCCTGACTTGTAGTGATCTTTTGTTTTGACAGGAAACCATCAGCAACTACTCTCAGTACAGTTTTTCAATCTGTTGTGCAACCAACTTTTAACAATTTCACCTGGACCATGTTCGCCTACTTACTTTACAAGACTGTCACATAGGACTGCATCAACCCTTATTAAAGCCAAAATATATCACATCCCTTTATTCCCCATTATCCATTAGACCAATTACCCTGTCAAAGAAGAAAATCAGATTGGTTTGACATGATTTGCTCCTGACAAATTCATGTTGGCTGTTTCTTATCACCTTATTATTCCTTAGGTGCTTACAAATTGATACTTTAGTCATTTGCTCTAGGTACCAAGCATAACCTAAATGGGATACATGTCCTCTGGTCCTGCTTCTTTCCCCATGAAAGTTAGAACCATAGTAAAATCCTGTGGAGCTATAGTGCGTGCTTATCCTCTAAAAAATCCTTCACTATTATTTTATTGGAATGACACTTTTTGAATCCTGACGACTTCATACCGTTGAACTATGTATCGATACCTTTTCTTTATAAAGATGGAGAAAACCAAGGTAAAACCACAACAAATAAGGACTCCACAATGAGCATTCAGTTCATGACTTTCAGGAGAATATTACTACTGTTGCTATTTAAGTCAAACAATAATTTCTGGCTAACATATTTGGAAATATTTTTACAATGTATCATAATGGAATTTAAGTCCTGTGAGTACATAAAAACACTGCCCAACCTTTCTCTAACGGCAAGCTGGATTATCACTCAGACATCTGCATTAAATGAGAGGGAAGAGAAAGAGAGAATCCCTTTGCAAGAATTGACCTTGTTAACAGACACTGTCACTGCCTTGATCAGTTGATGAAATTGGAAATGTGTGAAACCAAAAAGTCAAGACAGGTGATCAAAAACATGAGGAAAATTTAGCAAGTTCTTTTTTTCCAAACCATTGGGTTGTTTGTTTGGGTTTTTTGGTTTAGTTTGGTTTGGTTGTGGGGTTTTTTTTTTAGTGATTGGACGTGTTATCAGAGAATTTACTCCTACAGCTATCTGTAGGCACATGAGTTGTCCTACTGAAGCCAGCTGGACTTCATTTTACAGGGTGCTTTTAGCAGATGTTTAATGTTTACTACAAAGTATGCATTTAACAGTTCTTCTGAACTGGTGCAATAGCTCTCAGCAGCTGCCAAAGTCTAAATGGCAACTCACAGACTTGCAACTAAGCACATACTTAAATGTTTTGCCCTGTATTGGATGAACAATGTGAATGTAAATGTTACAGATAGATCTCTCTCAATGCAAAAAAAAAAAAAAACAGAAAAAAAAAAAAAGATTCACTGCTTGAAACAGACTCCACAGAACCTACCTCTGCTGTTCTAATGTTTTTTTCTCAGCATGGAGAGGCTTTGGTTACTTGCTCATTCCTCCCTTCCCTTGTATGAGAAGATTTATTTTAAAAAGAAATACTGAACACACAGCTGTCATGAAGATTTATAGATAACTCCTTTAGAAAGAAGCTAAACGATTTTAGACTATTGTACTGCCTTTTCTCATTTTTCTTTGGAATGTAATTTTGATACCGTGTAACCAGAAAAAAAAGCTCTTCTGCTCTGAAAGAAATCTGTATCAAAGGGGAGAAAATTCTGTGTTCTCTGCAAAAATGAAAAATCTCACAGACCAGTTTTATTGTAAACATTTTCATAATATTGTCGTGCAGTAGGTAAATGGAATTTCTAATCATTACTGTCTGATAAGTCCTATCTCTGGCATCTAAAAATAAAGACGTATTGGCAGAGAAGCCACAAAGCCCTAGGTTTCTGAACAGAAAAGCTATTTACTGTTGTTATGGTTTTAAATCATGTTCAACAAAATATGATGAAAATGAAAGGTAGGAACATTCAGTAAATGAAACTTTTTCATAATAATAAAAGAAAAAATTACAATGTGTGTGCTTGCCATTCATACAGTAGAGTTATCAGAAAATGATAGCTAATAGGTCTTTTTCTTCAGAGCAAGCTTTCCTTTAAGTCTCAACATTAGATCTTTAGTTTAGCGCATTTTTGCTTCAAAAACTGTTGGACATACAGAACTACCCAAGGAACGGAGGAACTTAGCTCTGCCTATTGCCTTCACATTGCAGAAACACATTTCTAAACTGCAGTGGAAGTCTGACCACTTACTATTTCTCGAAAAGCCTCAGCAGAGCGCTTTGTGATTTTCAGGAGTAATAACTATATGCACTGGAATGAGAAGAGACTATCAAAAAGATACCCTTAAATCTCTTCTGTGTGGTAGGGAAAAGGGAGAGAGATATCATCCCATGTTAATCAATGGGCAGCTTTTGGATAGTAATCTCTCCATCAATCAGAAACACTGGGTTTGCTTTAAAAATTAGGTGAATATTAAAAGTGGAAAGTGAAAGATACTCAGTAAGAAGGTCTCCCCATTCCAAAAAGTTAATGGTATTGATCTGCTTTGAGAGAGGGGAGCATTAGAACAACGTTCTACTGAACAGTGTTGGCAAATTGGAGTTCAAGTCTATGAAGGTGTGTCACCTTGAAGGTGTCAAGAGACAACTAAATATCTGCTTGAAACCTTTTCTTCCAAGAGTTTGCTGCGAACAGTCTAAATGAATAGATTTCTTCTGAAACCAGCTTTTTGAGCACTGTAGATGACTCTGAAAATGGCCACTGCTTCTTCCCCCTCTCTTCTTTGGAATCCTTTCTAAGAGCAGCAGAAAAGTATGGGAGCATACCAGTCCCATGCATAAGAAGTATTAGTGTCCACTGATATCTTGTTTGCTTCTGTGTAGAGGAATTTTTATTTCAAACATTTTATTCTGGAAAATGCCTAGCTCCTGTCAGCTGGAAAATTTTCCATCCCGTGTATCAATCCAAGTTGTGTATCTGCTAATGACTGAGTCATTTTAATGATGTATTCATCCTTTCTTTTGTCTAGATCTTCTTGCAGACTAACAAACGGTATACCCTCTGTGAAAGGAGGTGTTTCGCTTTAGTATGTAACACCGAGGTGCTTGACGTCTCATGCAGCTATATACTATGTATGATTCCGTGTGACGTGCTTTTTCCCCAAGACAAAGATGAAAATTATGAGTGATTAGCTGGGCTGCTTAGTCAGTGGCATGCACTGTGGCCCAGAAGTCTCTGTCGTCCCCTCCCCATGAATGGCTCAGTATCTACAGTCCTAATTCTAGCATCTGGCTTCTAATTGAAAGAGCCTAATTTGACTCTTCTATTTTTATCTGTGAGGGACACGACAGGCCCAGAGAATGTCTAACCCTTCCTTGCACCACTGTCAATGTTATAAGAGGAAGGTGTCCATTCAGTCCATGAACTAGAAAATCTGGAGTCATCAGTGATAGTAAGTACATGATGCTGACTGGTCTGGAAATTAAGATCTTGTTAAAATTATTTCTAAGGAATAAAAAGCTAAGGGGAATGAAAAGACCTGCATTATTTTTAACCCCTAGGTGGCCGATCCTTAGAAGAATGTTTCAAGGTTCAATTTAAGTTTTTGACAAGTTCGTGGTTTTGATAAATAATCGATAAACTAAAAATAGGTACAAACCGTACATAAATACTGCCTACAAAGAAGTAGCATCACACAAGAATTATTCCATTTCTTCATATGACTAGCATGGATGTCTCATGGATGTTTTTGGGTTAGTCCTCACTCTAAATTCAAACATTTTTATTCTGACAGAATAAATTCTGATAGAATAAATCCATATTTAAATTAGTAAAACCGGTAGTAAATGAAAGACATTTGGTAGGGGAAGGTAAGTTTCCAACAGCAATGCCCATGTCTAGAAACTTCCTGGAGAGACTAGAATAGCAGAATAAATTGTGTTGTACTATGTCAGGTTTTGTCTGCACACGCAGTGATCTTGGAGAAGGAAATAAAGGAGTTAAATTCCAAGCGGCTTTTCTGTGACAGAACACGTACTCCTTGGCAAGAAGCACCACAGCACAGCTTCCTTGGGTAATTGTGGGGTACAGGTTTCCTCTGTGTATTAGAGAGTTCAGCTTGCTGGAGAAGTGAGAGGATGTAGGTAGAAGCCAACTGAAAAAAAAAAAATCACCTGCTTTTTTTTTTTCTTTTTAGAGCTTTAGAGATATTGTAAAGGTAGAAAAAGGAAGGTAGATCCACAAGGACTCGAAGTATATCTGAATAACTCGTAACATTTACAGACTGAAAAGGAAGGCAAACATAACCAGGACTGGTAGAAGAATTAGGACCCAGCAAATATTTCAGCCTTATTAGCAGTAATGGATCAATCCATTTTCCTATTTACACTCTGTGCAGCACAACTGAAGTTGATGAGCTTGCAGGAATATATCCGCAGGGAAAATCTGGCCGGGTGTATAAACACTACCAAATAATTGTGTTTATTTGAAGCATCCTACAGCCTTTTCATCTGCTGAGCCACAAACCGAAATCACAACATTTCATTTAGGTTCAATTTATGCAAATTACGGCACATCCTAGAAGATAAGTACATATTTCTAATCTGATACAAAATGATCGACTTACATCAGAATTAAATCTCAGCTGGCAAATGTTGCATGATATGATTTGCTTTCTTCTATGAGGAAGAGGAACCCCAAATGTATGATTTATTACAGCTTTTTGAATTGGGTCCATCTGTAAAGAGAGAATAAAAAGAAAAATAAAAGCTTTTGCCGTTCCACTGTATGCTATGTTATCTATAGTCTCAAAACAGTTACTGCATTATGCCATACCACACCCCACACTACAGAAAACTATTATTTTTCTTCAAAAATAAGTATTTCTTCTTCATACAGTTTTACAAAGAGGTAATAAAGAGTTTTACAAAGAGGAGCAAAGAAAAGTGTCATTAGGTATCTTGAAATACACGTCCTTAGTTCAATTCTATACGCGCCAATCTCCCTTTACTGAAGAAAGATAAAAGCTGTAAATGTTGAACAAGTTCACCTATCAAAACACCAATTTATGTTTTTTGATATCATACAAAAGCTAGTGCACTAAATGAAACAAAAATATTTTACATAAAATTACTAAAAGAAGGATCAATGGAAATGTGAAGGAATATTATATACAAATAATTCCAGAATAAAACAGAATAGCTCAGTATTATGAAAAAAATAATTATTTCCCAGGAACTAATAAATCAATCTTTTCCACAAAACAACTGCTACACAACCTGCAAGAAATCCAAATCCTCCAAAGATTATTTTCACAGCCGTTTAGAAGAAATCATTTTGAATAAACCCTATTTGAAGGATGAATTTTTCCTTTCCTGAAAAGCATTATTCTGAACTAGCCTCTACCAGAACGCCGATCTGTCAGTGTCTGCAAGTCAGCAACCCATAAGGCTACCCAAGAGACTGTTTTTATGTGGCAGATTGAAATCAACTTCCCCAAATTCACTGGTCAAAAATATTTATATTTCTTTTTCACAAAAAGCATTTCACAGCTATTTAGCTATTTTTAAAATCTAGGAATAGCTTTACAGCAACTTTGTAAGGCCACTGATAGTTTTTATCTTTAAATTGTATTGTTACAAAATCACAGACTTTTATGACACACAATACAACTAACTGTCTAACTTTGATGACAACCAGTATTCACACAGCATAATTTGTACGTGTCTTGAGAAAAAACCCAACTTTTTCCGTGCTCATGTCCCCACAATTCACTTTTTTCTAGTCTGTTAGCAAAGCGTTATTTGATAAATAAAGAATCAGAGCTTTTCCTTAATCAATTATTCATAGAAGATGTAATGGCAGACAGTCATGGCTTCTATTGCAGTGCATCCAGAACAGATCACTACAGAAGTTTTGCATCACTTGACAGCTGTTCAGTGTCAGATATGAAATAGGTCATTAAACTAACTCCTGCTGAAAAGAAATTCAGATTTGTAAAAAAAAAAAAAAAAAAAAGAACAAGGTAAACGTCAGGGCTTTATAGAAAGGTTTGGAAGAAATGCTCAGGTTGAACATCCTCTTCAATTTGATGTGACAGTAAAACACCTCATACATTTGTGCAACTGTCAGCATAGAAGAACACCAATGCTACCTAGGAACTAGGGGTGCCACTGTAACATAACCCTAAAATAACACTGATGGCTAAGGTGAGAGTATATCAAGCTCTGAAACACTACAGCACCCTGTGTAAGACTTCCTGTGGTGATCAAACCATGTGCTGGGGCACTCCTTTTACTCTGTGGTGATCAAATCATGTGCTGGGGCACTCCTTTTACTCAGTAACATGATCTTGAAAAAGTCCACGATCCCAAAATACTATTGTATAGACCAGAAAAAAACACCACCACATAAGAAAGTAAATAGACAGTAACAGCTCTTCTTTTTTCAACTGCTCCACTACCCAAGAGATTACTTCTTATACCAGCAGAACCAATAAACCTGTATCCTGTGATTTGCAACACTAAAGCATGACCTGGTCTTAACTGATGCTGTTTTGCTGCTGATGAAGTTTGGAGAAATTTAGGCACTGTTCCTTTTGCCACTGCAGGTCTAAAATACTTAGGGAAACCTCAAGCTCAGATATATGAATAAGTCAGCACATGATAACACGAAATTGTGCATTCTTTGATCCAGCATAACTGTTTGCCTTTCCGTTAACCACAGCTGTGAGATACTATTAGTTTAGCCTTCAGCGTTAACATGCTAAGCTCTTTCACATTATCTCACAAGTGCCATAAGTTAGGAAAGCCAACAAAGAAGCTCTCTGAGGGTTATATGAAAGGTATCACCATGGTTCACAAGATGGACCAACTGATTTTTTGCATTGGATTTGCCCATCTTCGCAGTAAGAATTCTAGCTCCAAACGGGGTTGGAATTCTGGGGGAACTGATGCTCACATATTGAGAATGAGACAAATTGTAGAATTGAGAAAAATCATGAAGGTGTGGAATAGTCGGTCTATTTTGGATTTAATTTTATTTTGATCTCACGGGAAAATGTGGAGTTTCTTTCCTAATCACTCCACAGATTTTCCCTTTTTCATCTGCCGATACAGAAATCCATCTGCACACTTCCCTTTCTCTTTCTAAAGATGTGGACTTCTAGATATACAGCTACATGGCCTCATTGTGAACTGGATGATTTGTGTTTATGGCTCTAAATGAAGAAGTGTTCTGGATAGCCTCCAAGTTGATTAAGAAAAGCTGCTTCAAAGTAAGAATCTCTTCTCTGCCAATTGCTCTTTGATACTGCAAAGCAGAATTAAACTTCAAAACTTAGCCCCAGATTCTAATAAAGCTGGAGGGGCAGAATTGCCGGAGTGATATTTGACATTATTATTTTTTTCCTGAAGATTTCATTTGGGAAACACCACCAATACATAAATTTTCAAATAAACACCTAAAAGCACCAGATAAGCCTCTAGAAGTTTTATGCAGGAAATTTGAAAGAGGTAACAGGATACCTAGGTGCAGCATGATAAGCACTCGGATATCACAGACCCTGGAAGACAGAGAGGAGCCCTGCTGAGAGTCAGAGGAACAAAGAGAGGCAGCTGATTGCCAGAAAATAGAGAGCAAGGATTGCAGGGAAGTATAAAGAGGGAAATAATATCATGTAGCTGAGATAATCAGCAAGTGGTGAGATACTTAACCGAATCTCCAAGCACTTCTAGGCTCATTGAATGTTACTAATTACACATATAAATTGTATTTCAACTTAGGTAAATGGTATTTGCTTTCAAAATAAAAGTTACCGTGATATACTTTCATAAAATCTGCTTTTTACTCATTTCTAGTGCTATATGACAATCATTGCGTTTTTAGTTTATTTCTTAGATGCAACTGATTTAATTTATCATAGAATCATAGAATGTGTTGGGTTGGAAGGGACCTTTAAAGGTCATCTAGTCCAACCCCCCTGCAGTAAGCAGGGACATCTTCAACTAGATCAGGTTGCTCAGAGCCTCACCAAGCCTGGCCTTGAATGTCTCCAGGGATGGGGCCTCCACCACCTCTCTGGGCAACCTGTTCCAGTGTCTCACCACCCTCATTGTAAGGAACTTCCTCCTAAATTTTGAACTTCTTCTAAAGAAAGAAGTTCTTCCTAATTTACTGCCATTTACAGTGAAGGACAGAGAGATTTGGAATTCACATGAAAGATGGTGATTCAGCTGTCAAAAACGTGCAGGAGAGCGTGGTTTGCAAGATCACCCTTTACTTCCTCTCACCAATATAAGTTACAACACAAAAAGGGTGAGCTGCCCTGTGTTTGACTTGTCCACTACCTTTTGCTTTTCTACTCTCCAGCACTAGGTCTATCTTACTATGTAACACAGGCTGTGTCACACTTTTCCTTGCAGTCAGTCTAGGGGTAGGACATTGCTCAAGGTTCATTGCAGACTGTAAGGTAACGGCTAGTTTGGGCAACGAAGATAAATATGAAAGGTTTCATATTTTATTCAGCTAACTTTTGTTTTCAATAAATAAAATGCACAGCAATAATATCATCTATGTTTTAATTATTCAAGCTGAAATTTGTGGCAACACGGTATTATTTACTTTCTTTGATCAAATACTGTATTCCTTCCCCAAGATTTTCAGGGCCTTACTGTACTTCAGCAAAACCCAGGCTTAAAGCAAGGGCAAGGCAGAAGTTGGCCCCATACTCTTTTCTTAGCTTTGACCTTACCGCTTTCATGTGGTTTTGCTTGCTTGTTTCAAATTCAACGTTATCAGATCAATGACCTTAGCTGCGTTCTTCTTTGTTCTGGTGCTTACCATAGAGCATGAAAAGCATGAAAGACCTCTTTTTTTTTTTTTTTTTTTGGTGGACTGCAGATGAAAGGAACGGCTGTTGCATGAATTCTTATGGATGAAACATCTGCCACCAAATCACCGAGAAGTTGACCCAGGAGATCCCGTGTTATCCTACCTGCCTGGGCAACTTTTCCAGAATCACCATAGCTGCTGTCCTTGAGGGCCTTCTGTAGCCAAGTCTCCCTCTCATTAAATTTCATTAAATATCTGCAGAAGGCAGAACCCAGGCTGGTAAATTTTACCTACAGAGAAATTTTCCTTTGGAAATGTAAATTTTACATAATTTCCACCAACAATTACTAAGTGTTCTTTTTTTTTTTGGTGGAGAATTTTTTTATGCTGAAACTGAAATTCAAACACATAGCTCCTCCTGTATTTAAACAAATTGTTAATATATATAATTTTTATTAGTCCTTTTTACGTGAGTTCTTATCCCAGAGGCATGAGAGTATGCCTTACTTAAAAACAACAACAACAACTGATAGCGAAGGAAAACATGGAAGTTTGATCCATAAAAGCTCAAATTGCAAAAGGATATAAACCAAAAGGAGTTATTTTTATTTTTTTAATTGTATATTAAAACCAAGGGGCATGACATGAGCATTTCAAATGCTTGAGTTTGGCTGTAAACTAATAGAATTGCACTAATGTCTATAAATAAAAGCATCCAGGTCAAAGGATGATGATAATGTGGATGCCCAGAGCCTGTTCAGAACATATGGTAGCCCTAAAACAGTCAAAGAAGTACAGAACCATATTTACCTCAAAAGCAAACAAATTACCTGCAAAAGATTGACTCAAATCACTATGGTCCTTGTCGTGGTTTAACCCCAGACGGAGGGTGGGATCACTGCTTGGGAATGGGACGGGTATTGGTCAGCAGGTGGTGAGCAATTGCACCGCGCATCACTTGTTTTGTATATTATTATTATTATTATCATCATCATGATCTTTCTTTTCTATCCTATTAAACTGTCTTTATCTCAACCCAAGAGCTTTACCTTTTCTTCCGATTTTCCTCCCCATCCCACTGGTGGATGGAGAGAGGGTAGGGAGGAGGAGTGACCGTGTGGCTGAGTGGTGTTCAGCTGCCATCTGGGGTTAAACCATGACAGTCCTATGCTAAGTGAGCAGAAAAACACCTCAGGTCATTGAAGCTCTCAGGAAAAAAATGCTGTAGAACACTTTAGTGGTAATTTACAAAAAGATTACCCACCAAAAGTCTGACCTCCATTACTCAAATGAATTCAGTAACACAGCTACCAACACCTCTCACAAGTTCTTAAAATCCAGATGCTAAGACAATGAAATGTTACAATGAAAATAACGTTAAAGGAATGATATTCTGAGTACGGTTTCTTGTCGTAGGCCTGCACTTCTACAAACACATTTAATTGTGAGTACAAAAATAAAGTCAAACAAGCACACTGTAATATTATTATAGTTGCAGGCAAGGTGTTAATATTTCCACGTATGAGTTGAGGCTTATGTGAACATCTTAATTGTAAAGTTGATAAGGAATAAAGATAACTCAGTAGGGGCTCATTTCATTCATTTTTTTATGTTCCAACAAATGGTGAAACGAGTAAGAGCACTGGAAACAGCGTAAATCCTGTACCAACCACATACACAATGCCTTACCAAGCAAAAAAGAACAAAATGTTGTCATATGCTCCAGAGTTTATACTTACTGGTGAACTGAATCCATTTTTAAAACTGCATGACGCATGCAGTTTTAACACCAAACCGTTCAAACATAAAACTGCCTACTGCACTATAATTGTGACATACTAGTAGAAACCCGGAAGAGCAGTTACTAAAAGCTATAGGAAACCTCCTCAATCATGTACAGACACTATCATTTATAGCTGGGGGACTTTTTGAACCAGAAATTTTCTCAGGGCATAATTTGACTATTTCCAATTGAGAATTGAGCAGATCCTCTCTCAGTAACATCAAGGACGCAGAAACATTTCCCCTGCAATCACGCTGGTCAATTGTACAGATGCAGTAATACTATATCATATTATATCACATTACATTGTTATTACTTATGCAGAAACTCTGATGTTTTGGAGAACTGCTGGACATTCAGCCTTGTATTGCCTGTATGGAGTGCCTATATTATGGACATTGATCAGCTGAGTAGTAGGAGCTGAGTGGTAGCTCCTTCTTCTCCAGGAGATATTTGGCACCTACTGCAGCTGCGCATTCAAGCTGGACAAAGCATGTGCAACAGGTCTAAAACTTCCAGCAAGTATTGGAACTACTGGGTGTCACACACTGCAGTTCATTTCTGCTTGTGCACATCCATCTCAAAACTCTTGAAAGTATTTATTAACTGTGCATGTTAAAAAAAACCCAATCTGTGCAGCACATGTAGTAGGTCTGATGCTTTCCAGAAATGTCAGACCTATAACTTACAATCTACTTGACACATTCTTAATATACTGGTGTTCAGGTCAGAAACAGAATAGTTCAACAACAGCTCAGTGGTTTGATCCTAAGTATATTTGACGTTCTGTATTTCCATAAGAAATACGTCCCATTGTTAGGGCTAGCAGTCCAGGGGTTTTTTTCCAACATCACGTTAATCTGGGAATAAGAATCTTACAAACTAACCAAAGAACACAATTCAAAAGGAATGATGGGAAGAGCTTAGTAAGCATAATTAAACACACAAAAAAAGAATGTTCAACAGTACTTTGGTTTCATGTGGAAGTAGAACAATATGATGTCAAATGGTTAAAATACATGTTCTAGATGTGCTACCATGCATGGTTTATCCTTTTACAGCTAATTTATTCAGTATTGCCCTAGTAATTATGGTGAATAATTATGCAGTGAATTGAACTCAGCATTACACATCTTTTCTTAGTGTCTACCATTTCTGCTTTTATCAATGAAACAGGGTAGAACTAACCTGATGCTTTTCATGTACATAAAACTGAAATATTACTCAACCTAGTTAAATATAAAATAATTCACATTAAATACTTGCAACGACTACAATAATGTGCAATATTTACAGAAGAATTACTTTTCTTTACAAAAGTGATCTCTATCAAAAAGAAAACTGTAGTCACTTCCCAAACAATGTAACTGGTTTATGTAACTTGAACAGTACTTCAGATTGAATTTCCAAAGTAAACTTTTTATTCTCTTGTTGAAGTCTTATAAGAGTATAAGGATTTATCTTATTTTTTTTCTCTTTTTTAATGGAGCTATTTAATTGTAGCAATTGTCTAGTCACCTTCTGATGTGACTCTAGTATTTCTCTCTTGCTTTCTTTTTTGTTATTTTTTTCTTTTATATTTTCCCACTTGGCAATGAGATGCTGAGGCAGCAGCAGTATTTCTGGCAAACTGCTTGAATATACAGAAACCAGTCAGAGCAAAAGGATTTGCATTCACAGTGGTATCGCACAGAAATACTGTAACCACACAGAGATTATGCAAATCCTTATACTCTGATTGTCTAATAATGGTTGTCAGTCAAAAGATAAGAATTTGCATATGCTAAGGCTAGTGAGAAATAATGACACAGTGATTATGCTAATCAAACACACTAAACAACATGTGAAGGACTGTCAAACTGGAACAAATCTGTGTATGTATGTGTACCTATACTAAACACAGAAACACACAGTGCTAAAAGAACATTAAGTTTGCAGATCAAACCCTTAAAAACATGAAATGCCTATAAGCCTTAATTTAACCGCTTTATGAATTTACATTTTTGGAATGTATTCACATATTTTTCCTGAAAGATTCTGGCTTTGTTCTGTTCAGAAGATGGACAGCGTTCACTCAGTGAGTAACTCTTCAATGTTGTGTTTTGTCTAAGGGGTTGAATGAATAGCCCTAGATTTTATTTACTATACAAAGCTGAAACCTCGCTCCCAATGGGAATCATCAGCCTATTCATTGGCTCTCCTACAGTCTTCATTGACACAGGATGCGAGTACTTCAAAAGTATAATTAACTTATTTTCAAAACTTCTTTCTTAGGTAAAAGATGGTATTTTCTCAGAGATGCAGAATAAAAGTGTATACTAGGCTCCAGCTACCCCACTTAATATACTTAACAGTACTTACCATCATATTGCCTTTCATATGTTCACCACACAGCTCCTGACTTCAGATTCATCTGTGAAGGTGCTACACAGCCTAAATGCAGCCTTTCAACTGCAAGTTGGACTCACAACCCATGAAGTTGTCTGAGAAAAGTTTGGGTTAAGTGGCTTGCCTCGCATCTCTCAGAACAACTCTCCAGGGTGGTATTCAACTGGTTTTCTGGAATGGGATGGCCCTTTCTTCTTCCTCAGTCCCATCTCATTCAAAACATGTTTTCCAGTTTCTTCAACAAACAGTGCAAGAATACCACAGATAATAATCTCTGGAATTACAAAACCATGATTGTTCCCCAGTGCTGATCCAAAGGACACACAAAATTCTACCAGACTGAAAAGATTCTCCCAAAGGAGAGAAGATGAAAGGCAACCAAACGCGGCATGTTTGTCATAGTGCTCTATTATCCAGTAGACAATACAACAATTGCAGCATAAGAACAGACTAACATGAAACAGACCACCTTGAAAGTGGGAGAATTACTCTATTTCTAGTCGGCGTTACCAAAGTGGTGTGGAAAGGAGGAGTAGATTGTTTCTTTTCAGCTGCTCACTTAAATGAACAGTGGCAGACAGCAAAAATATGATTAAACCCAAAACAATTGCTTAAAACAAAGAGAGAGAAATGTTATACTCTCTCTAAAGATACCAATAAAGATAAAAACCTAAGGTTCCCAAATGCCATTTGTTTTCTCAGTTTCAACCAAGAACAAAGCTCGTGAGAAAAAGAACACATTAAAAAAAGCTAAGGGCATTTTCATGTTTTGTGCTTAAGAAGAGTTCGGAACAAAAGGTTGGCAGGCATAATGAGGGTTACACAACAAATTCCCAACAGCATCATTCATATGTGAATGAATGTCAGAAAACTGGACCAAATGCTATAATTGGTATTTAATAATAGTGTGTCTTTCTAATCACAACAACAAAAAAAGCAGGATGTGTGCCAGACAGAGAATGGGCAGAGAGGCACTTGATTCACTCTTACAAGTGAATTGCTCACAAGAGTCCGAAGTGGTCACTACAAACTACTACACATTTTTCAGAGAAGTGACTGTGTATAGATGTGTTTAAGGAGTGGGGAAATAATTCTGCAATGCAACCTTCCCGATCATGCTGCTATGCTTTTTTAGCCTATTGTAAAAAATTCTTCTTATTTACCAAGTTTATTCTGGTGACTCCAAAGAAACCACTAAGAACTAAGGCGTAGAGTATAATTAGAGTGTTTAAAAAATTACATTCTTACCTGAAAAAGTCCAAGACATGCTACAGACATTATTAAAATACTCTATCAAATCTATACTTTTATAACATTTCATCACATTTCAAAATCTGTCTTAATGAGTTAAGTTTTAATATCGGGAGAAGCAACAATTCCTAAGCCATAGTTGTAGAACCAGAGAGTAAGAGACTAAAAGACACCAAGACATCATTTAAGCCATACCTTGAACTATGAAAGGAAAAAAAATTTATGGGTACGGAATACTTTTATCCTGGGTTTTGGCAGGAGGGGTGTGAGTGAGCAAATATTTTCACGAAGGAAAGGCTAAAACACAGCAGTTGAATCTTGGAGAGACAGAAATTTTTCAGATTCTCGTTTTATAACTGTTTCAGAGTAAAAAACTTCAACATTTCAGTTGAAACATTTACCAAAGCTGCTCTGCTTGTTTAGCCACTAGGTCTCTGACAACGCTTTACAACAGAGTAATTAGAAAATTATTGAATTTCTCTACCAGTTCTTAAATGGATATCTGTCTGTCTTCAAAATCTGGTAGAAGCATTTCACTTCAGGTGCAAATGAAGACATTTGCTGGTATAATTATTTGACCATAGGCTTGTTTTCCTCTCTCTTTTTTTTTTTTTTTCTTCAGGTCAGCACTGAAAAAAAAGCACATAAAACATTTCCATTCCCCTTTCTCAGAGGGAATGTTCTACTGTCCTTCTTAAGAAAAATTCAAGGATATAAAACTATGTGACCAACTGTCATCATATTGCCTCACTTCTTGAGATTCAAGAGAATTTTATTTAAATTAATTTCATCACCAGCAGTCAACACAGAAAAATAATGTTCCTCATACTCTTCACATGTGGGAACTGAAGTGTTAGAGTTTGCACATGCAGTTGAATATATCCTTATAACAGGTAATGGTTAAGTATGAGTGTAAATAATGTGCACAGCTGTATTCATAGCCCTCGTACATACCACTAACAGCACTATATCTCCTTGCACGCAAAAAATCTTTTCACTTTGCTCGGCTCATACATTAGCTCCATAGGATGTCATTAATCTGCTTAACTTCCTCCATAATATTATTAGCTCTAAAACTTGCCTGAATCTTTGAACCAGGATGAAACTGTGTGTTCAGGAAACTCACTTCCACTAAGAGAGAAATACAAAATTGGAAAATGGGAAAAAAATGTAGTAAATAGTCTTGATGTAGTTTGAAAGCTTACATAATAAATGAAAATAGACTTTGCTGTGCTTAGTAACTTTGCATGCATAAATACCGTTAGAATTTGGTACTAAGCTGAGCAACATCCCAGGAATACAAGAGAAATAGGTAGTCAGAAGGTGGCTTGCAGTTTAATAAGGTATTTGTAACTGCAAAATTAAGACCAACCTGATTTCTGCTTCAGACTCTTTAGGACGCAGAAAGTAGGAATAGACAGAAAAGAAATAATTTAGAACAAATGGAGATTATTACATTACTAACCCAACTCCCCATCAGTTGATGTCTTATATTTTCTTCATGGTACTAAACCAAAATTCTATTCCCTGTTGATGAAAAGAACACAGTTATACCTGCACTGGCTACCCACATTGTGACTGTACTTTTTGAGGAATTCTCTACAGATTGCCACTGAGGTTCATTCCAAGTCTCCTGTCAGTCTTAGTGACTGAATCATTAGTGCAATCCTGAGTGAACTGAACAGCTGCAGAGAATATAGTTACGGCTCATTCACTACTTGAAGTGCTTTAATCCCTTCCTACCCACCTCTGAAATACGATGCATTAAATAATTCTCAGCTTGTTTTTATACCATTTGCAAAAAGATGAAAAGTTAAGAGCGTACGTTTCCGTGCAATTTCATCTTTGAAGTTTTATCTGAATGACATGTCAAAATTAAAATTTAGAAAAAAAGTATTGCCAGGGAAGTACCATTCTGACCCTGACTTCTGAGCTTTTTGTAGATCAAACCAGAACTAAATGAAACAAAGGAAAGAAAACCTGTTGCTACTTGTGTGCATACAGAAATATTAACCCAAAAGTTCAAGATACCTCATAACAGGCTTACAATAGCAATCTCCACTTCTTCCAGGAGTCCACTACCATAAATAAATATTAATATATCTACAAAGTAAAAAATGTGGAGGTAGTAGCGGCCTTCAGTTCCTGAGACTACTTCGGTTACTTTTGCTTTTTCTGTTGTGAAAGGACAATATGAGAATGGGGAATTCATTCATTTATTCAGTGTCATGGCAGACTGTGGCATGGTTTATTTCTATACTAGTGATTTGGCTTGGACCTACTTCACTTCTTCTCTTGAATTCTCTGATCGTTTAAAGTTACCTCATGTTTATTTTGGTGTCTCCATGATTTTAGATCAAGCAAACTCAAACTGGACACCCTTATCCCAAATCTGCTCCAATTATATTGGTGAAGTATAGATCCTGAAACACAGAAGGTGTCAAGAGCTTCACTGACCAGGTGAGGACTGCGGTCCAGGCTGTAGTCCAGTGCATAAGAAGGGATGCTCTGTGTCCCTCCAGGGTGGAATGCCAAATGAACTAACACATGCGGATGGGAACCAGGATTTGGGCAAAAAGGAAGGGATGAAGCAGCTAGACACTGAGCTACTGCAGGCAAGTGGCCTTCAGAGTTCTTCCATCTCCTCAGCCCATCCCCAGCCAGAAGGGTGGTATCACTTAACATTCAGTGAAGCTAGGGTGCCATTCAGTATTTTGAATTAATCAGGCTGAAAAGGATTTCATATCTATTATGAACTTAGACACAATAAGAAGTCTCATCTGAGTATTTCACAGTGCTTTACAAAGACCACTTACCAGCAGATAATTAACATATGAAAACTGAGCTGTACTAGAACTTCTGGCAAATCCACTTGTTCTCATTCACAGCCTTATTCCTTAGCACTAGACAGCACAGGCGTAATTGATTCAAAATCATCCCTGTCTGGAGTACCTCACGCAAGTACCTATGGATGTGAAGACAGGAAATTTTATTGCCTGTGAACTGTCTAGTTGTTGACTGCAAGTCAAGTACTTAAAGACATCTGCACTGCTAGCATATCTTTTCAGAAAGGAAACTCCACAATGCACAAACAGCCCAGCTCTGGTTATTTGGAAGGATTCAATTTTATGTATCATTTGATGCCTATGGATACCATATGGGTGCACTGTCTCTGCTTTTATAGTAAAAGCTCTGCCCCAGAAATATCTACAAAACAGAATACGCAAGAACGACCTGATAAGATGGCAGCAACTAATGAAAGAATTCTGAAAAAACGAGGAAGAAACGAGAAGTGCAGTGCCAGCCCGAGAGGATTTGCTTCTGTCTTCTTCAATACCTGCAGGGCTCTCAGCCCTAAGACTGCTTTTATTTTCTACCCATTTGATTATCTGTGATTATAAAAATAACATCACTAATGAAAACGTCATTCCTCCTGCTACTATAAAGCTCTTTTATCTTTATACTGAAATTATATTAGAGATGAACCTTATCCATCCGGACTCATTCCTGCTTATCTTGACACTCTGATGGAACAAGTTCAAACCAAGACTTGACCTTGTATCTCAGCTTTGACAATTATGTCCAGATCTTAATACTTACGTAACTGTACACATTCATGTGCCAGGATTAATCATTAATGACCAGGATCTTTGTGACACACTTAAAAGGCCAGGAAACATTATCCTCGTCTTACAGATGGGAACAGAGAGTAAATAATGGTTCAAGGTCACTGTGGAGGTCTGTGCCTGAATGCGGAGTTGAACCCACCGCTTCCTCCACCAGCCCCTTCTTCCCAGCTCAGAGCAGGACTCTTGGCCAACCCCTCACCACCCTTCATGTGGCTCTTGGTTCTTGTTTCAAAAGACAGTCTGACCTAGTGGGAGGGAAGCTTTTACCCTGGCAGGTCTCAGGAGCAGCTGCAGGCACTAAGAGTTCTGCTATGGGCCAGGATAATGAAAAAAAAACTTTTCCTTCAGGAGCAGCTGCAAACTTCAGTGCCTCAAACCTCTATCCTTCTTCTTTTTGTGTTTCTTTGTAAAAGTGCTGCTGCCTTTTCGGGCACTACTGAGAAAACTGTACTTATTGTAGTCTCCTTGTAACTTGCATAGTAGATTGCCTCTGCAATGGTTGTGCCTACAGCTTGAAAGAAGGGGAAGCCTGGAGACTCAAAATTAAAAACAACAGTATAGTTTGTTATATTGAAACAGACTTGTATCTGCTCAGATACTTCCACACATGAGAAATTCGTGTTATTAAAAGAGGCAACTGTGCAATCACCAATTTGAATTAATCATTGGAAAGTTTTTCTTTTTCTTTCCTTTCAGTTCACGCTCTATGTGAGGAGCCAAACAGCACATTCGCAGCATGCAGCTGTGTCGACCAACCCTGAAAAATCCAGTATGATCTTGAGAACCATCCATTAACTGTTTACAAATGACATTTCTGAAACGTCATCATTCAAGTAATTGCTTTTAGTTTTCCTTTCAGATTAATGATTATTGAAATGGCATTACCAGTGCAAATTCTCTCTTTCTTTCTGTCACTTCTTGTCTTTCTCATTATTAACTGCAACTGGAAATTTAACACTTTAAGTAGCATTATGTATTTATCAGGGTGGGGATTTGTCACATCAGTTTTATATTGATAAGACTACACTACACCAAAGACACACAACCAATGTAGGGTTACATCGCCTTTTGCTCATCAAAACCAAAGTAAAACATGCCAAAAAACCCCACATGGCAAAAGTTCTTTATGATACGAGGCAGGTCAGGTTTCCCAACTGTTAACATTAAACATGAACTCAAGTAGAACATGCCCTTTCCTGGCTGCTCTCTGGAAGACCAGCACCTCATCAAACCTGCTCCTCTCTGAGGCTGGTACCTGAATTTGTACTCCTGTTTGGCCCAAGACAGTGAATTGTTTGTCAGACTTCTAACCAGGGCATCCAGGACGACTATAATGCGAAAATCACACTCGACATCTTCTGGCAGTAAATTTCTCCTCTGTGGAGCCTCCGTAGAAATCAGAGACAGACTACATGTGTTTTCCTTATTACTCTTTGAGCAGAATGAAGACTTTGCTAATAGTGATCAATTAATATGCAAATATCCAGTAATTGCACCAGTCAAAAGCAAAACATTTTACGAAAGGCACTTAAAAAAACCCCACAAACCACAAACAAAATAAACCCTAAAAAACACCAAGTAATAACAGAAATGAGAAATGACTTGTACGAGGCATGAGTTAATTATTAAGAAAGGGAGAAAAACTGTTTCCCAGTCTAAATTTTCAAAACCTGTGTTGTTTACAACCATGTAAATATAAAAGAGCAAAGCTCCAACTTCAAACTGGCACATTGCAAGTCCCGTGTTTCTATAATTATGCTTTTGCTGTCTAAGATTAATCAGGGTAGTTAATGATGCAAAAAATTACATTTATAATCCAGTCTGAATACAGCTGTACTGCAAGCTAAGATCTAAGTGCCATTAAGGTAAATGGAATTAATGGGCTGTCCCTAGCAATCTTTATATCTATCAGTTACTAATTAACATTCTTCTGCAAAGAATAATTTATGAGGGAAAAATACATACAGAAGCAATAATGTTAAAACTTGCAACACACCGCCGTCACAGCGCGGTCGTGCAGCTGTAATAGACAACGCGTTGTGCTCATTTCAACAGAGAACAAGAAAGTGCCAACCGGCACTGCAATCACTAAAACCCTTTAGGTTAAGTCATTTATTTTATATGGCAGGAAATTATTACTACCAAGGATGAACTTTTGTGGGAAATGTTGACTTCAGCTAATAATGGAAGGACTGAGCAGAAGCAGCAATAAAAACCTGGTAGTTAAATTAGCTACTAAGAAAAATGAACACTGTGTGTTATCTTTGTAGGTAATGTAGCACATTTGCTGCCTCCAACATACGACTCCCAACTTGATTACGGATTTTATGCATTCAGTACTCACATTAGTTTTAAAAATGTTCCTGCCAAACTTTTACCACAATCTTAATTCTGCTCTCTTTTGGTTTTGACTTCATGACATAAAAAGCACTGCATAATTCTTTAGGGTCCTTTTTAAAATCCTCCTTATCTTCTGGCCTGTGAACCTATGCACCATCACTTCACGTACCAGGAACTAATCATCGAGAATAAATCTTATAACGAACACCAGAGCTTCAGAAGCTATTATACACCTCACTTCTTTTTGGAAAACAAAACAAATCCCAACAAACCACCAAAAAACGACCCCAACTCCCTCAAAACACTGTCTCCCTGCCCACAAAAACACCCCTAGGAACAGACACACACGTGAGTTGGCATGAATCAAAATCAAATGGTGAATGTTGCATCTGAAAAATCCTCCCCTCACTAAAGGCAGTAGTAGTTAGTGGGTTTAAATCAATATCAAGATAATTTAGGTTTACTTACAGCATGAGAACAAAAATGTTAATCATTCTGAACTTATACTTACAAAAATCCATCTTAGAGTTAATCCTAAAATTAACAGTACTATTCCAAGTAAACGTCACAGAATTAGGATGATTTTAATCTTCCCAGTCCCTGACCAAAAATGGTATGTAACTACGACACGGTATATTACTACCAAAAACGGTAATAATAATATTACTGGCATTTATGTAAGTGAGATTCATTAAATAATAATGGCATTCCCTACGTTTCGTGCTTATTCCCTATGTCAGTCAAAATGAATTTTATGTTTATAATAGAGACATGATGACTGACACTAATCACAATTTAATGCCTTCCAATTAAAGCTGTAAAGCAACATTTAGGATATTTGCACGTTTCTCTACCTTAGCCAGTAAGATGCCAGTGATTAAAAAAAAAAAACATCATAACTTTAGAACTTACATGAACAGCTATTTTGCACACACTGTAGATAATTAACAGATAAGATTTTTAATTAACTCAAAAAGACTTAGCATAATTTGCCACAGAGGGGAAAAAAAAACTCCTGACCCCTTGAGAAAATTAATTATACTGCTTTAAAAATACGTTGTACATTGGTAAGAATTCCATTCTAGTGCTACAGAAATAAGCACTAAGTATTCTAACATGCTGTATTGTGAATATCGTCTCCTGCCTTTGTCACTCCACCACGACCTCCCAAAAGAAAATACAGTCACATTCAGAATTACCTGTCTGGACTGAAGAATTTTAAGCAGTAGGGGAGGAGAAGTTTGTTAGAAATAAATACTGATTTACAAATGTTGATAAGCTTACAGAGAAAAGAAGGAAAAGTCTACAAACCCAGTATCAAAAAATGTAACAGACCTAGTGAATTTGCTGCTTTGAGAGCACAAAGAGAAATACATCATTTCATTTTTCTGAGGGAATTGAATGAGATAACAGATAAACCCTGTCAGGATGGATCTGACTGCAATGCAGTAAATGCTAAAGTAGGTGTCCAATGTTTCCATTATACAGTATGGCACATTTGCAATATAACTACAAATACCACATATCATTTCTATTCAAATCAATGCTCTTTTAAAAATTACTTTTAACTCTTCCGATTACAAAGCACATTCAGTTAAAAACAAAAACACAACACATTTTTCAGCTTTCCTCTGTTGCTCTCTATGCTAGTGCATCAGACATGTTATTGCAGGGCCTAGTGGTGCTTCTATATGGAAGGTTGGGGCAGGCTTCCCTACTGTAACCTCTCTGTTTAGGAATTTATAAACATCTTGAATGATATGCTTTTGCTCTGAACTTCATGGAAAGGAAAAGAAGTTCCTATTCTAAGGAGGGCGTTCATTGACCTAAAATCAAAAGCAAATGGAATTACCATGTAAAAGTATCTTCAAATACCATATTACAGACAAATATTTTTGTAATGCAAAAGGAAGATAAGACAATGACATGATAATGTGGTTCAGTCTCTTTTGTTACTTGCTTTTAATAATGAACATTACATTAGCAAGAGAGCTGGACTGACCATTCTGCACAGTGGAGTTCTGCCTTTTAGTCATCTATAATGCAATGTGCTGATTCACCAGAAGCTGCTGGGTAGGTGGTCATTGTGCATAATTTTGATGTGCAAATTCATGCTTAAATGCTTTGAAGAATTAGGGCCTACAGTCCCCACTGGATTCACAGCAATATAACATCCTATCTTTTGGTGCTTTATCTGAATGCTGTCTCTTACAGAGAACCCTACCAAGAGCTGGACAAAGTGGTGTTGACTCCGTAATAAGTTCAGTGTGAAAAGCAAGTTTTTAGGTAGTTTGTATGTTAAAAGCAGTCTTCATCATTCTTACTTATATTACCTGTTTGTTGCCACATTGTTCTGCTTAAAAATACCCATTATTCCTTTTACCCAGTTTGTAAGCCACTTATCAACTAATGTGAAACAGTCGGAGTATGGCACTTTCAAAGGTTTCATGGTCCTACAAATGTTGTCATAAACATCTAATTTTTAAACTTATTAAGTAAGGCATTGCCAATTTGCATAATATCCTGTGATAGACTGCCATTTTACAGCTAACCTGCATTTGTCAAAATAAAGGAACATAGTTCGTTGTGTGACGGTACAAAAATATAGATGTAATTGCAGAAGCTGCAAGATTCCACTAATTCTGATTTCATAATTCAATAACGAATCTGCTGAATAAACAACTTTATTATGTCAGGCCAGTAACTCAAGGTTGTGGAAGTTAATGCTGGAATGGGTGGGTGAAAGGACTCCCTACCATCAACAAGCCCAAACAAAGTCCTCTAAAGGAAGCAATTCCTCAGGTCAAAAATCTTGGACCTACTACTTATCCACTTACTCATCTTTGCCTCAGTTGTTCCTGTTACAGAACCAGGGAAGCTGTTTATGGTATGAAGCTTCTCCTATAAGTTTGCCTCTTTTAAAAGCAGTCTAAAAATTTTTCCATAATCTATGTGCTAACAGCCAATGCAGTGGCACAAGGGTACGCCTGTGACCTGTCCCCCCAGTCTCTTAGTAAGCAATTTTCACAGGAGACAAGACTCCCCCTGTTTCCGGCAGTTAGCTCCAACTCAGACCTGCTACAACACCCACCTTTCTCACTCACTGCCCAGGGATAGCTGCAATTACCTCGTTCCATAAATACACCCCGGAGGTGACAAGCAACTCATTTTGCACTTTTCTCTGGGTGGGTGCCAATGGGCCAACCGAACAAAACAAATCTCATGCCTGCCGTTGATGCTACGCTACACCTATGGGAGTTGACCATCTCTAGAAAGTGCTTTCAGGTGCCCACAACAGAAGCTGACAAGGGCCCTCAAACGGTTCCTCACAGACCGAGAAAGGTTAAGCCTACCCAAGGCTGATCTGCAGATGTGGCTTTTAGATTTATGTTGGTGCTTCTTGGAGAACTCAATTACCTGTTTGGAAGCAACATCTAAACCTGAGCCAGGAGAGAAGAGCCTTACTCATACATTTCTCCTCGTACACCTCCCCAGTCAACATGTCTAAGTATTTGCTCTCCATTCACTCTCTTTTTCTCTCTAGGCAGGAATTCTGAATGGCTTAAATATTCTTTTACTCTTAGCCTCTGGCCTGCAAAACATAAGCTTGTTAACTGAGATGGCAACAGGAACATCAATATTTTCTGGTGACAAGCTCTTTATTTTTTCGTAAGAAGACTCAATATTCTCTCTAGAGATAAGGTGTGTATCCTTCATTGTTTTCTTCAATACTTATTCCTCTCTTGAAGCCTTGTTTGATTTCATTATTGAGCCAGAATAATACCAAGCAGGTAACCTTATGCAAATACAGTATTCATTCAAAATAACATAGTTTCTCCACAGCCATATGTAAACATATCTATTCCAAAGTGTTTGTGATTGTTTTCTGATGGTGCCTTTTCTTCTTCTCCTCATTTTTTAAGCATTTTTTCATAAACAGGGAATAGTTCATAACCATGTTTAAGTGACAACAATCAAAATTAATTTACCGATGCTACTGTATCAGTGAAGGGCTACTTAGAAAGAAGTGGCAACAACATACTGTCCACTGTGTTTAAAATCTGTTTTAGTCACATTTCCTACTGCTAGTTGCTCTTTTTTGCCATCCAGTGTTTACACTGCTGAATGACAGAAGTCCAGTTTTGCTACCATGGGAGACCAATCATTCCTACAAAAATTGAAGAAAAAGCTTCTATTCTTCAGCAGCAGGTAGAAATTTAGGCTGTAGATCTACAGGGAAAATATGACTGGAGAGGTCTAGGTAGTACACAAAACAATTTTGAGATGAGGAGTTCTCCCTGTCCCTTCTGACTCCCCACCTGTAATAACTTGAACTTCATTCTTAGGAATTAATCTTTCTTCCTCCCCTTTGTCAACTAGGATACCAGAATCAGCCAGAATTCAGGGGGCTTTACACATCCTGAACTTGTCCCTGCTAGATACAGAGTTTTAATTACATAGAGAGAGGGACAGTGCCACTGTCACATTGTCGACACTGGTGAGGAGGAGTCTTGAAGACCTTGAAGATGAGGAACTGATCTTGAAGATGAGGAACTGAATGATGGCATATGATGACACATTCATAAAGTCAGTAAGAAGGAAAATGGGCATTCTGCTGTGAGATTCATAAGCAGGAAGGCATAATACTAGAGCTTATAAATTACTATGCGAAAACATGGGAAACCAGCAGCTGAGAGGTACAGTGCCTCATATGCACCATGAAAAATGCACAGGTTGATAGAAGACACTTAAGGTTTTATTTTTAATGTTTTTGGACTAAGTGGAACAATTGCCTTAGGGTCAGAACTGCCCATTCCTTCATTCTTCTGCCTGCTCTTCTCTATACAGTTCCTTGCAAGGCACTCCTTTTCCAAAGAGGCTTTCATCACAATCACCTTGCCTACTTTACTCCTAATGAAAAATTTAAGAGATACACATTACTCCAACATTTCTCACTTAGGTGACCTGATTAGGAAGGGGAAACCTCAGCGATAAAATAATTCACCTGTTGTCCTGTCATCCAGCAATGCCTGCATTTATTTCTATACAGAGGGAGTTGAGAGAATTTTTTAAAAGAAAAGTAAAATAGATATAAAATAAATGAAGCTATGTAAATTTTAGATTAGAATTTATTCCATATTAGCTGCTGGACAATAGGTCTGAGTTAAGGACAGGAAGCCATCAAACCTTTTGGGTCTGATAGGTTTATGTTCCAACTCATGTTCTTTAAGAACAGTAAATGTATTCAGCCATTTCATATTACAAAGAAGATGATGTGATACTTGCCTCAAGGACTAGCATGCTACATCAGATGCACAATGGTAGTTCAAATGCAAAATACAGCTTGCTGAAGGTCGGTCCCCCTTCAGAACAATACGAAGTTAAAATAACCTATTTTATTACTTTTTTATATTACTAATGAAAGCATTATTACTAATAAAACACTCCTGTAATAGGAGTGTTTTATGATAAGAATTTAGTTTGAGACTCAGCTACAATGTCTGCCTAAGTGACAAAATCCTAAATTTCAACTCCAGTAATATTTTGGAGTGGGAAAAGTGAACCAGTTCTTACAGAATTTATTCATTATCTATGGGAGAAAAATGGATTGAAAAGCCATTTGATTGTTCTAATTTAAATCTATCTTTCCCTCACATAACCACTACAAGCGTTTACCAAAGCCTTGTTTTAGAAAAGACATATATATGACTTCTATTTGAGGCTGCAGCAATACTAAGAATCTATAATGGACGCATACATTAAATCCTATAATGTTATAACCAATACAGATTAAAGCAAATATGTGCAGTCAAATATATCATACCCTCCTTTAGTCCCCTCCCTACAAGAGTACTCACAAATACACTATTTGTTAAAAGATTCTGCTAATCTTTTAAAACTAAAAGTACATCAAGCAGAATCTAATCAGTTACAGCCAACATTACCATTTGGAAATGATTCAGAAAGACATAGTTCATGTATCTAAATCATTAAGCCGTTTCCAAACTATGTAAGAAAATTTGGTATTGCCAAGCAATGGAGATAACCAGCTTAAATCAGCTTAAAATAATGGGTGCTACATTTGAGGGTCTGACAATGGCCCATTTCCAGATCTGCACTTCAAATCACAGTCTTGTGTGTGAAAGGAAACGACAGCTACCTCATTCCGCTGCAGAGACGAGTCTGCAGGAAGCAGATACTACACAGTTTAGAAGAATTCAGGTCAATCTCTCACTCATCCACTTGTCTCCTGTAGCACCTAAAGTAAATACCAGTGTCTTTGCACCTCAATTAACCCACCAAAGAGAAAATAAGGTACAGAGTATGCTGAAGGATAAAATCATTGATGACTGAGATGTTCAGAAAGTAGGATCTACTCTTGCTTGCAGCAAGTTGGTTTTGCAGACCAGCATGGAGAAGCTTATCCTCATCTTTTTGCAGAACATATCACAAGAATGTGATTGTCCTGGAGTCCTTGGCTATTTGTAGCTGTCATTGTACTTAGGAATAAAAAGAAGAGTAAATTTCTCAACTGCAAATCTATGGAAAGGCTGAACAGTTTGCTGTTTGAATTTTTATGGCCATGCCAAACTCACGCTATGATAAATTTAAATTTTCTGTGTATGGATATCTGAAACAGGAGTGTCTATGCAGTGCGCGCTGCAGTGCCTTATACTCCTTACCCCTGTGCATTAGTCTTTAAGCAACCCAGAGAAATTATGGATGCCCCATCCATGGAGGTGTTCAAGGCCAGGCTGGATGGGGCTTTGAGCAGCCTGGTCTAGTGGGAGGTGTCCCTGCCCATAGCAGGGGGTTTGGAACGAGATGATCTTTAAGCCCCCTTCCAACCGGAACCATTCTATGATTCTAACACAGTGCTGGGTACTAAGAGGACTGATAGGGTTAGCACGTTATAAACACAGCAGCTCTTTACAATGAGTAGGTAACGTTGTCAGACTGGAATAGTCTATCACTGCACAGAACTCCCCATCCTGATTTTACTACTGAAGGAAAATAACAAGAATGGATGCCCATACACATATATACAAGCCAAACCTCCGGAATTCCAATAGTAATGTTATTAAACTGCAGGAAAAAGTTAATCAAAGGAATTTAATTTCACACAATGTCAAAAGAAGACATCGTTTTGCAGCAGATGTTTTGGCAAGCAGAACGCAGACCAAACTCTAAGCTCTAATTGTGAGCTTTTCCCCCACAGCGTGCATTTTCCAAATCGAACATCTCACTGTCTAATTGAAGCACTCAACCAGCATATGTTCTGCTCAAGCAACTGTGTGAAGTATGAAACACTGTATATAACCAGCATTAACTTCTTTTGCTTTCCAGTCACCAAACGCTTGGAAATTACTATTCCTTAGTCTAATGCTGAAATGTAACTTCAGTTACTAAGAAGAGGCCTCCTCTTGATGAAAAGACAATTTGTAAATATCCAGTAGGGAATGATGTCACAGGTTAATAAAACCCACCAATTTCTACCTGTACTTCATTGCCTCTCTTGTTCTCTCATCATACACAGACACCAGCAGGTTTTGGATAGTCTCGGTCGCTAAGTTACACATACATTCAAGTCTGGACAAAATCTAGCCACTGTTTCTAGATCTCAGTCATAAGATTCATAATTTTATGTGAGGGCCGTTCATTGGCCAGGAGGCAGTCTAATCTGTCACAGCTCAATCCCTACGTTTGATCTTTCTTTACCCCTAACTCCATACCCTCCAACATTAATTTATAAACAGTTAGCCAGAGATGAACCAAGACTATGAGCATTCGAAATCTTATTTTAGCTCTCTGGAGTAAAAAAGCAATAGTGCAATGATCACAAACTTAGGAAAAGTATGTCTTAACCAGAGATCTATCTTATAACATCAGATAATATCTTTCATATACCTTCTCTACTTCTAATCTCATTCTTTACTCTTTCTGTTTGATTCTTGTATTCCAGCAAGAGCTGAAGGGAAAGAAAAAAAAAAAAAAAAAGAAGTTGCGCACTTGAAGCTAGTGTGTTGAACTAACACAGTATGTTACTTCTCCCTATCAGCCTTGCATCGCTTGAGCTGCAACATCCAGCGGCATTTCAGGTTGGACAGAATCCTTTCTGCTTTGTTTCTTTGCCACCTTGCTTTCATGGTTTCTTATCTCCTCCAAACACAATAGTCAGCTTCTCTGCTTTGCTGTAGGACTTTAGAATTCACCGAATGATTTAGTTTGAGAGAACGCTTCTGGATGTCATCTGCTCCAGCTCCCTAGTTCCCAATGCAGCACCAACTGGCAGCCTTGTCCAGGCCCTCACACGCAGGGTTTTCTCCGGTGAAGTCTGGGTATCTCCTGGGATGGAGAGTCCACAGCTTCCTTGGGAAAACCAGTATGGTGTTTGACTGCACTCAGTGGGGAAAAAATTGTTCCTAAGATATAATTGGAATTTCCTGTGTCAGCTGGCTACCTCAGGTATAGCGTTTTAAGACAGCGCAGTCGGTATAGGATTTATTGAAGATAAATCTACCTCCTGCAGGTGGTTAATACCATCCCAAGTAAGCATCTCAGACACTTAAGCATAAGTTGCTTTCTTTGGCTACCCATCATTCTGCATTGATTCTGAAAGGAGCTGAGTGGTTGGTTCAGATTGGACACTTTGTTTTTAGACATCAATTTAGGCCATATACCTCATCCACTTTAACTTAAATTTCTGCAAGAAGGGTCATAGTATGATTTAGTTATATCCTCTTTCACTGGGGGTTTAGGGACATACATTGGCACATGCTTGAATTGTCAAGCATGTAGAATAAGAAAATGAAAAGCCAGACTTTTATTTTTTCTTTATATTTGAATGGCCTCAAGTTAAGTTTCTCAGATCTTACTAAGATGTTTAAATATACTAATTTTCAGCACTGATCTTTTAAATGGCATTATCATTATAGTGAATAAGTTTATCTGATGACTGTAAATTTCTAACGTAAAGTAAAAAAACCTGGTATTTTGTTTCAGCATTTATTTTCCCCACTCTGCACCCAAACTCTACTTCTATTTTTTCCAAGTAAAAGCGAGAAAAGTCTATGACAGTCTAATTGCTCGTTCTTTCTACCATTAAGTTTATGGACGTCTACCACTTTCCCTTTTAAATCATTACATGAATACGAATTTGAGGTCTAACACTCAACTGGATTAAGCCATTTGTCTTCAGAGATCAAATATACTCATTTGCATTCTTTGTTTAAATCAGTTCCTTAAGATTGATTAGAAGGCCAAATCTGAATATATTCAAAATAGTTCCTTTAATTAACCACCTACCTAAGGAAGAGCCAGCAGACAGTGACGGCAATAAAAATCAGAGATGAATACTAAGTTAAGAAAAGCTGAGTAGTTAGAGCCATATACTTCTGAAGAAGACACTGTAATAGAGGTGAAAAGTATAAGAAAGAGGGGTCACTAGAAAGACCTGTAGGTTGCTGTTGCAAATCACTCCAGACAAGCTATTTGACAACCTAGAAGTGTTTACTTTTATGCAATATTTTCAGATTTTTATCTAGACATGGACCAATGAGGTAGTCCCAGTACAGATTAAACAATAACAGTAGGACTTAGTTTTAATCTTTTTTTTTTTTTTTTTTTTTAACCTGGAAGAAGCCATGAAAAAAAATGCCTTTAAGCATTAAGGTGTAATTTTGCCTTAAGCATGGCTGTAATAGATATCCACATGAAAACACAAATTAGGTGACGGTATCAAGCAGTCATCACTGACAAACCTTGGCAAGCCAACGCTGATAAACATTCTGTAGAGTTTGGGTGGGGAAGAAATCAGTAGGCTGTAGCTCAAAAGTACATAAGATAGAAGCACAAAAACTTTCGTAGGGCAGATATCTGTAAACTTTTATCACTTGGAAGACTCTTCAGGCACATTACATTTTCCAAGCCTTTTGTGAATATAAGTCTTGTTTTCAAAACACCAATCAGAGCATGAAAACAGAGCCTCGAGGGCATGAATGCACTATCACTCCCTGTTACTGAAATGGGAGGTAAATCAGAGCACTAAAAGGGAGAAATTACCCTCCCAAAGTCAGAAGAAGCTTGACTAGGCCCTGGAAATTGTTATTACCTAATGGGAATGACCAATGTGCAGAACTAGTAAAGACCCATTTTGTTGAAGTTACTGATCTCTGCCAGCTTGCTTAGGTTGTCCACGACAAAGGGCGCAGAAGCATGCTGGACTTGCTCCAAATGAGGGACTGAACTGAAAATTAAACAAATGACCAATAGCCACAGACCTGGTCAGTAATCTGTTTGGAATTACAATTTAAGAAGTTACTGCATCAAAACCACGGTCTAAGCACACTGTCTCATGTTGCCATTTAACCATTTGAATGGAAGGTAACCTATTGCTATTTCAGCAGTATTTATTTTATAAAATTCTTCATGGAGATTTAAAAGGAAGTTCCACCTAGCAATCATTTGAATGAGCAGAAGTGAAAGAGGGGCTGGTAGTAATTACACTGTAACAAACCAGATGGACAGTAAAGCCAAATTAAAGTTACTCGGAATTGACTTCTCTTGTGCAAAATTAACAACGGATAAATGAGATGAAATAACATAAGGCCTAAGGATGTGTTTTAAAAGGCTACAATTTCAACTTGAACCTTTGAGGTTCAAACTCATTAGACTAACTTGAACAGATTTTCTTTTGTTCTACGTGCTTCAGTATTACTGGCTTGAGGAAGAAATACATCAAAGAGGCTACTTCTGGCTCAGGCAACATGAGGAGAAACAACGAAAACAATGCATGGCTATCTTATCATCTAGGGGTTTGGGCTGGCTACAAATAGCATCCAAATTAATTCCCAAGCTTGCAATGAGTCCCCACAAGCTCCTGTTGCCATACAGAACTTAGAGAAGTTCAAAACCTACCCAAATGGTTCGTTCTAGCTGTAAGATTGGCAACTTTTATCCAATAAAATTGCCAATCTCTTTAAGAATCACCCCTATCAGCAAGAATGTGCTTCCTTAGAAAAATTCTTTTTAAGACTTGGAGTTTCTCTCTCCCTCTGTACTATGAACAGCCAGGAACAACTAACTAAAATCAATGATGTTTTATACTGTTATGTGACAAAAGCCTAGCAAGACAATAATTTCCTAGCATAACTCAGAAGCCTGGAATAATGCATGCTTATCACCAGCTGTAGCCATCTAAAAAATCTGCTGATTATATAATAATCTTAAATGCCTGTGTGGGTTGCAGACTTACACGTTGTTAATGATAGTGAAAGACCAAAGCAGATGATTGTTAATCCTCCTCTTATTTAAGATAAGTTATACGCTAAATAATACATTATTGCAGTATTCAGTGGCTTTTTGCTTTACTGATTAATCCTGCATCTCACTGAAAAGCTTAACAAACATTTAAGATGTTTAATTACTGAACTTGAAGTTGTTCTTCACAGCCTTTATCCTGGTATGTTCTGGTCCACAGAAATGCTGTTTCAAGAAACATTGTAAAAAATACTGCAGTGTTTTACTGTGAGTCCAACTGGTACGAAGCAGAGCCATTGATCAAATCACAGAACTGAGTAAGTAAGGGTGAGAATCCTAACATATTTTATACGTTGCGTGTTCTGTTTTTGAGTTCTGACTTGGTAGGTTCTGCCTTTTTCTTATTAAACTAGAAGAGAAGAAAGCTTTAATTTTACCAAAATTAACACTTCCTTCTCTTACTTGTTTACATCCAAAGTTAATACTTTCGTTGTATTAGTAAAAATGCTGTTAACCACGGAATTTTGCTTGTTTGTACTTTCACCTGAGCTGCTCAAGGGACACAAAACTTAGCATCTCACAGAGAGAACTATTTACCCTCAGGGTCAGCATCAATTTATGTGCCAAATCTCTTGCTGTATCACAGCACCTTCTTAAAAAAAAAAAAAAAAAAAAAAGAAAGGAGGACTTTTTTAAAAGTTGCAGTGGTTTGTGAAGAAACAGCTAAAGGAAATAATTCTAAATGAAATACAACTTTTCCCAATCAACTGCATGTTGGGGTCCCAGCAAATAAAATAAAATAAAAATTGATCTTCAGATTCATAGTTTTTGTGCATGCCGTTTGAAGCAGACATTTCTTCACATTCTAGAAACTCAGCCTGTTTGAAGAGACAGGAGATACTTGTTTTTAATCACACAGCAGAGGAGACATGCATACGCAGTATTTGCTTAGGCAGACTACCTTTATTTATTGCTTGGCTTAATGGAAAAGAAAGGCACTTAAGACCAAAAAAACATGCTATCCTCTTTGTGCACAGAAATTTAAGAACAATTACCCTTCATCAGGGAATCCTCACTGAGGAACAGAGAGTGAACAGCTGTGGAGCTATGACATTTTATAGTATCTGAGGGTTTGTTCTTAAAGAAGGATTTTCTCTGATTTCAGAAGCACAGACTCTTTTTAATTTCATACTTATTTTAGTTCAGTTTGAGACATATTTTCAGTAAGTACTGAGGTAATTTCTCTCTTTCCTTTCAAATTTAGAATGAAAAACATAATTAGGTTTCGAGCAGATATAGCTCCCGTAAAATGAAAATAAATAAGACAGATTTAGAGAGAACAAACTTGCTTCAAAAAGTTTCAGGAGATATTAATTTCCTGGGAAAAGCATGTAACTAAAAAGGAAAGGAACTGTTCCTGCCAGGAACAAAGACATAGGGACTCTTTCAGTGGAAACTGGACACTTTAACTTGCTTTGCGATATTTTCACCATTACTTTTTTGTGTGCCTGTGTGCATGAAGCAAATGCATCTTTCAAATACCTGTTCTGAGATATTTCTAAGTTGCTCTTCTTGAAAACCTTCTGTTCTTCCGCCCACCTCTCTTCCAAGCCCAACGCCATATATCCAGTATTTTCCAATCCTTTCACTGGCAATCTCTGCACTGCCGCTCCTCTCCCAGACACCACTCTCTCATGTTACTTCTTAATGCCAACAATAGCTTTTACTGCTTCCCAGAGGTGATAGTGCCGTTGGGGAGGGCACTGCTATAATTAACTCTTGCATCACCCCTGTGATTTATCTTTGTCATCTGAGTCCTAGCAACACCAATAATGGGCTGGATCCATTAGCAAATCAGTACACTTCAAACACAAAATATGAGCAAGGTGATGGACATTTCTTCATCCACTTCTAGCTCCCACAAGCATAGCACCTTAAAAATCATCCTTAGACTTCTACAGTTTATAGCAAGTCATAGTTCATATGCTCCCATGTCTTCCTACCACTTAGGTTGCCCAAGGAAATTTTCCTGTGTATCTCTCTGCCTGGGTATATTAGGCACCGTCTGGAGAAGAGAATGAGGAAACTCAAATTACCTCATTAGTAGTTAAAATAAACGAACTCTCCTGCTGATTCCATCCAGTTCAGCATGTTACCTCATGGAGAGCTATCACATGCCAAGACAACACATTTGGCTCGAGAACTTCCCTAAAATATAGCTCACTGGAGACATTGTCTGGCAAGTGTTGCTGTATGTGTTCTCTACTCTTCTGCTCTTCCTTAAGTTGTCAGAGAAAGGCTATAGGAACAGATAATGCTTTGGCCTGGTCCCGGCTTTTGATGCCTTGTTATAATCTCATTGCACCAGCCTCAGGTACCATAGCTGCCCTACCTGTTGAAACTGAAGATGCATCGGTACATCAGATCAGCTACTTGACTTTTCTGACAGTGGAGGGCTGATAAGAACAAAAAAAACCTGATAATCAGCCTATAATATTTTCAGGATCCCAAACTGATATCTTTGTAAGGCGGACGTAGTTCCCTGGATTTTTAACAAAACATGGATGTGATGGACTACAGATAAGCCTAGTGAAAATCAAATAAAGGAAGTAAAGGCTGCAGGTTTACACCTTTTCTGGCTTCTTGACAAATGTCCCAGGAATAACTTAAAGGAATACCAGTCCCCTAAAATTTGCTTCATATATTCCCTTCACAGGGTTATTTTGCACAACTTCAGGAACTCTTGCCACAGCCTCCATTCTCTCCGCTCTCTCTGCTGTTCAAAACATCCTAGCAATTTCACTATAGCAAACTACTGAAAGAAACTTCTGCTGGGCAACCTTCCAGCAGGCTTTACACCACCTCTAACCGTAATTAAGAACGTCTCTTTCCTATATATCTTTTTATTTTTTATCTGCAATTTTCATTCAGTTATAGACTATTTAGCCTTCCGCTGTGAGTCATTAAGACAGCTTTTACATTTCATTCTAAACATGACTGCTTTTGTTTTTTAAGGAAACAAAATAGTATGTAAGTGTGATATGTCATCTAAAACTTTTTACTCATGATATCACAAAACATTTAATTCTGGACAATACACAATGTTTGACAGATTAACATTGATTTGTACTCTTTTAAATAGTAAGAATTTGATACTCATCTATTTTATATAAACCAATGTATTTAAAAGAGAAACACTGATTTCCTGAGAGATACGATTTTGTACTACTTCTTCATGAATTATTTTGATTACTAATTTAATCTGTATGGATATTTACACAGTATTACTTTAGGCATTCAGTAGAGCCAAAGGAAAGATGCCAGGAAAAACAGTAGTTGCATGAGAATCTGGAGTTCTATATCCAATTCTACTGTACAAATCCAACATATAACCTTTGGGGATTTTCTTCCCTTATCTAAAAAAATGTTAGGATAAAGTAAGTTAGACAGGATGTGGACATTACAGAAATATTCCACCAGAGAGTGCATCATACAATGACTCCAGATAAATGAGTTCTTCAGCATGTGCCATTTACCAGCCCAAACTACTGTGACTAAAAAGAGTGAGAAAGGAAGAGCCCCAATCTTTTCACTGCCATAAAGGATAAAAGCGAGTGTGTTTTAGGACAAGTTCTTGAACAACAGCAGCGCTGTTACTGCATGCTATGAATAAGCAATTAACAAGGTAATTGTGTTTAGGAATGCATTTACTGTGTGTAAAATCACCTGTCATGCAAACTCATGCTTTTTTCAACAGCTATCTTTGAAACTCCTACGAACAAACTGCAGGTTGTACAAAAAAATAAATAAATCTGTAAATAGTTATTCATCTAGGTTAGCAACACAAACATGCTTAAGGCTAGGAAAGATTCATGCCTTATTTTAAATCTTTCCAAATGTCTGCCTCATCAACAGATTTTAGAATTTTATCACTCTTTTTCCTCTTCAGACTACAGTAATCAAATAATTTCTTTAAGTAATTCCTTTTCACTTTAATTGCAGCTTTTTAAAAACAGGTTAATAACCATCCATATTTAAACTGTAGATTTTATGAGTTATACTTATTATGCAACCCATTAAAGTTTTATAGTCTTTGCAGAATAAAATAATCATTGATCTTTTTCATCTGAGTGCTATTAAGACAAAGGGCGTAAACATCAACTGATTAAAACATTATTTAAAATGCTTTATAAAATGCTTTATAAAATTTAGTTTTAAGTAATTCCACTCATCAAGACTTGACAAATCTGAAGAGCACTTCATTTAATTTCTTTTACGAGAATGTTTTGCATGCAAACCAAAAGCCTGAGGGACTCCCAGTCCCCAGTAAAGGCTGTGCTATTGCCTTTGCCTTGGATACTATGACTTTTCAACAGCAAGTTATCTGTCAGCCCACTGTGCAGTGCCCTCTAGCAAATGTGTAAGGCAGGATGAAATAACTCAGAAAATCTATTCTTTCACTATTACTAATCATCAGTTAAACAAAGAAGCATGTGAGATATTTAGACCCTATTGATTTTTTTTAAGAATAAAAAGAAACCACTTAAGTAAATAAATAAAAAAAAACAAACCAAAAACATGGAAAACAAAGCTTCCTGTGTGTCATTTTTAGGTATGTGGAGCCCATTGTGCAGAGATCATTTCCAGCCAACAACAGCGCTCGTGAAAATGCCTTCAAGTTTATACTCGATAACCTACTGTATGGACATTTAGCTAATAGTGCAGTCATGAGCTTATACAAACAGGGTGCTTCTGCCTCAGACCTTTTCAGTTAATTATGGACATGGGAATAGGTGGAGACTAGTTAGAAGTCCACCCATTCTCACATGGCAAAATGGAGCAGCACAAACAGCTGTTCTTCAGCCACAAGGTGCTGAGTGACCGGAGAGTGATATACTGCCAGAAAAATCCTGAAGAATCTGTGAGCTATCAAATGCATGGCGGAAGTTCACGTGCTGTATGCTCAGCCTGTGCGAAGAGCAACTTCGTGCCTGCATCCACAAAGTAAACACAATCTGCAGGCGGCAATTCCCAAATGACCATCAGCATTGAGATCTGTAAGGACCTTGAATGAGGCCACAGAGCTGAAGGCCAACAGAGGCAGTAGGTAGAGCAGGTCAAACACAGGTGATGCTATTACACGCATACTGGAAATAAGCCTTCCAGATAAATCAAAGCAGATTTACCAAAGACACACATTACACTGCAAAAACTGGAGAGCAACTAGGAGGCAAGCATGGTTAGATAATTTACATCCACATTACAGTTACAGAGATGAATTCAAGGATACGTATTATAATGTTCGACAAGGTGAAATGACAAAATCTCAGGCTATTTTAAGATAATCTTAACATTCGCTTCCCCAGGAGAACATGCATCCTAGAAACCTGAATTTCTACTGAAAGCCATCACAGAAGGTTGGAGCACCCTTGATACAAATTTAATTTAAATATAAATAAAACTTTTTAATGGATTTTTTTTTATGGTATCTACCCATTTATATCCACAAGCGAACTCCTCTAAGCTCTCAAGACGGCTGTATTCTATGTGGCAAGAGGTGACAGCTGCTCATTATAAGCATAGGAGACTGCTAATTCCCTAATTGGAACATAATCCTAAAACTGTTCAAATAAGTTGTGAGGAACCAGAGAATAGGTTGGGTTGGAAGGGACCATCAAGTCCAACCCCCCTGCCATGGGCGGGGACACCTTTCACCGGATCAGATTGCTCAAAGCCCCATCCAACTTGAGTTTGATTACTTTCAATAATGAGGCATACACAACTTCTCTGGACAACCAACTCCAGTGTCTTACCACCCCCATAGTAAAAAATTTCTTCCTTATGTCCAATCAACCTACCCTCTTTTGGTTTGAAAACACTGCCCCTTGTCCTGTCACTACAGGCCCTGGTAAAAAAAACCTCTCTAATTTTCTTATAAGCCCCCTTTAAGTATTGAGTGGCCACAATAAGGTCCTCCCAGACCTTCTCTTCTCCAGGCCGAACAACCCCAAGTCTCTCAGCCTGTCTTCATAGGAGAGGTGCTCCAGCCCTCTGATCATTTTCATGGCCCTCCTCTGGACCTGCCCTAACAGGTCCATGTCTTTCTTTTTTGGGGGACCCCAGAACTGGATGCAGTGCTCCAGGTGGGGTCTCACGGGAGTGGAGTAGAGAGGGAGAATCACCTCCCTTGGCCATGCTGCTTTTTATGCAGCCCAGGATAAGATTGGTGTTTGGGGCTGTAAGCATACGTTGCTGGCTCATGTCCAATTTTTCATCCACCAGTATCCCCAAGTCCTTCTCCGCAGGGCTGCTCTCAATCCATTCATCACCCAGCCTGTATTGATATTGGGGATTGCCCCTCACAGGTGCAGGACCTTGTTGAACTTCATGAGGTTCACATGGGCCCAGTGAAAGCAATTCCAAAAAATTGCAATGGGTAATTTCACATTTCGATTTCAATTCACATGGGCCCAATGCAAGCAACTCCAAAAACAGGGCCAGGACTGCTGCTAAAATGTAAGGTAACACTAAGAGAAAGATAGCAAGAACACTTTTGTTGATGTCTGGGTTGAAACTTGGAGGAGTCCCACCTATTAGTTGCAGGCAGAGTTCAAAAATTTTTAGAGGAGGTTGCAAAGGGATTAAGGCTAGATTTAGTTGGATGCTCCTTAGCAATGCATCAAGTCCAAAGAAAATAATAGCCATCATTTTGGAGACAACTGCTAGGGATCTGAGACACAACTCCACAGCCGCTCTGCAGTGCAAAGGAAAATAAAAGCCATGCAATCACAGGCAACCATGGGAAGGTTACCTGAGGGCTGCAGGAACACTCATTTATACAAAGTCAGAATATGGGCTCTATTCCCTGCCCATGATACAGAGCATAGACCTATATGCTCTATATACATAGAACAGCCAGAGTATTCCTGGAGATCTGGATCGACCCTAAACTGACTCAAAACTGGAAAAAAAAATGAAGAGCTTAATTTCACCATGCCTCCTGAGCTGTGAACTTTTCCTCTGCATCAGAGAATCAGAGCTTTACTGTTATTTCAAACAGAGCCCAGGGTGTAGATTAAGGATTTAAATGTACAGCAAATAAATCTGGCTAATTCAAATAACTGAATATTTCATACTGATGTTGATTCATTCCTGTTTTGCAAGCACCAAATAAAAACATCTGAATCACCAGGATTTTCCTGTGTTTGTTCATTCCCTAATCCCTCTTCTTCCCCTGCAGACTTCTTAATGAAATGTCCTGGCCAGTGATGAAAATGTTGTTATAATAAAGAATTTCTGAACGCAAGCATTATTTTTGCAGTCTTCCCTATTTTGAAGAGTATTCAGCTAAACAGCCATAGAGATATAGACCATAAAGAAGAGTAGTCTTCTAAAGAAGAGTCTTACAGCTCAACTGCAGTGCTATGGAAAGGAAAACAGCAAGCCAACCCCCCTGTTTCTAGACACCTGTAAATGAGCAGCCATGCAAGGAATATCCCCAGAAGCAATAATCCCCTCTGTTTGTCTGACAAATTAACAATTCGTTGCAGTACAGTTCTCCACCTGATAAAGGTCCGTCTCGTGGAAATAACATTAAAAATCAGCACAGACTATATTTTTACTGCCAAGTTCTTCTATATAGGCAGTATTCCATTTTGATTCCCATGCAACTGAGGCCATTGTGTTGTCCCCTGACTATCCTCTTCTGGAAACAAAGCATTCTGACAGCATGTCGTCACTACTGAACTTTAACGGGTTTTATACGATGAGGGAAAATAGTCTTGTTATGCTTCTCTGTTCAATTAAGTCAGAAAACATAAAACAAAACCATTATGTAGAGACATACAAAAAACCTTAGTTTCCCTTTGTAAATTTCAGGCTGCTAATGTTTAGAAAAACTAACATATATTTCAGATTCCTCCTCCAGTCTTCGCTATCAAAAGCTACATCTTATTCATAACATCCAGACAATTGGCACATCATTTCTGCAGCACATATCTCTTCTAGATAAAAAAACTGTCCGGGACAAGAGCCTAAGGAAAAGATTTTTAAAACATCTTCTGGCAGCTTTTTGACAGATCTTCTCCACATTTCCTGGCATGACCCTTCCCAGAAGTACTTGTCAGCAAGCAGGTTTTCTACATTGTCCACTTCTATCAGTTGTCTGGCCGCAGTAGCACAAGACTGCATTTCCCAAACAACCACGACTCTACGCTCCGTATGGGCTAACTCAGTGGTTATCGGCAGCCCAGGCAGAGCCCGTCAGGAAGACCAGAGCAGGGAGAAAAGAAGCTCCCAGTGAAACAAGCCAGCCATAACTGCCCACTGCTGATACATACAAACACAAGCTTCACCTCTGTAAATAGAGAGTTCAGCCTTTGCGCTGCCCTGGAAGCTGCTAGGATGTTGCACAGGCTGGTTTTCAGGAAGCAAGGAGCATTACATTGGTACCCTAACCCAAGCTGCCGCTGGAGTCCTCATCTATGGGCAACAGCTGCTGTTACCTCCTCCTCCTCTCCCATATGGCAAATATCTACCAGGGGAAGGTGAAACGTGAAGCCCTAAGTATTGCACCTGGGGCTATTGGCAGAGAACAAGCAAACGGAAAAAACCAAGGGACTGAACAAGGATTACTGCAGATGGATCATGAGAAAGAGATGTCTGTAGAGTAATAGTTCATTTTCCATCCACGTTTAATACAGTTCTGACATTACCACTGCTCTTCCAAGTCACAATTTTCTAGTCAAAACTGTAATTGTGTTTCTTTCCAAAAGGATGCTTCTTTGGGAAACTTTCCACTGGCAGCAAGGGAAGATCAGGCTTTAGTTTGGAGTTAGGATGGATCTTTTCAAGCAATATCCCTATTTCTGCTTAGACGCATTTACTCAGATCTACATCGTGGACCTTTTCCACTACTGATTATGCTCATACTACAGTCTAAGAAGTGTGACAGAGTATTTTTTAGAAATTTTTCAGGAAAATGTTTAACATATCCTTCAAATAATAAACAAAGAAGGAGTGCGATTCATTGCCTGATTTTCTACCTAGTAATGGCACATGTCCTGGATTTGTCAACTTTAAATTCTGTCTCTCAAGAGGCTGAAATATATAATTCCGAGAGCTTCAGAAATAAGCAAACCCTGCTTTCTGATGCATCTGTGCTTTGAGGATGATGGACTTTAGAGACTATGAAGTATAAAAAAGATTTAAGTGAGTTTTTTTCTTGTGAGTGTGAGACGATGCACTTTCCTCCTGCCCGCCCAACCTGACCTTTATCTCCCGTCACCCTGCTCAAGTGATAACCACCAGTGGCGGTCATAAAAATGGATGTGTCTGGTTGTGATGGCTGCATCTGGCTCAAAGGGGATTCGGGGGAGACAGATAACAACACAGTAGCCAAGGGCTTGACCAATGCACCCACCTAAGCACAGTACCAGTAACTAACTAACAAAGAAGAAGAACTAGAAGAAACTAACATCAGTGGTCAGTATGCAAATATGACTATAAGTCAATCATCTTACCCCTATAAATAGTGAACAACCCAAGAGCCTTTAGAGCTCTCCTGCCCTGGAGTGGGCCACACGCCATGATCTCCCCTTGAGTAGGGAAGCCTCTCAAGGTTCCTCCTTGAGGCTGAGAGATTCCTTGCCGCAACAGATCCTTGGTAAGTGACTAAACAGCTTGCTAAACTTCAAAGCTTCACTAAGATTAAATCTTAGATGGATTGTGTGCATATAATCCTTTAGCCATAAACTGTTGATCAAGGCTAAAACTAGGACTGGATCCAACCACACCTAGACTCCTCCCTGAGAGGTCCTCTCTGAAACTCCTGACTCAACGGCAGGGTCTCCCTGATAATTTTCTGACCCTGTCCTCTATGCAATGAATAACCAAGTGTACCTTGCCATCGAATCTTGTTAAATGACTGTCGCATTTACTATCAAACTTTGTTAAATCACTGTTTTATATCAATAAATATATTGCTGCTTCTCTCTTAGGAGTGAAGTAAATTACTCCATCCGTGACACAGGGTCACTTCGGGCCGATGCTGATGTCTAGAAAAATGAAGCATTTCCTCTTAGTCTAAGGACTCATATCAATATTTTCCGACAAGTTAATTAACTTCTAGACTTATATGCTTTGTGGAATTTCTTTGCAACCAACCATCGGCTCCTGAACAGACAATTTCACATGCACTCACAGACCAGCACGTATTCAATACAACTGCTAAAGCTTTGTGTCTCTAAGAACTAGTTCTTAGAAGACACAGACTTAAAGTTTCTCATTCTGCAGATGAAAATGCAGACATATGCCAAATGTTTTCTAAATGAGCTCAAACATTTTTCAGAACAGACAAGTTAATTATTTTTCTATTCCTCTGACAATCTTCAAATCATATTTTAAAAAGCTACATAAGCATTGTCTATAGTCATAGTTTCTTTCATTCATAAAATTTAGCCATTTAAAGCCCATACACTTGATTCATCTTTTTATATCAGATAAACTTGCAATGAGCTTGTGATTCTTCAGGGTCTGCACCAGTGGGCTGTTTTCAGTTTAAGCAGCTGTGTTGTTAAAATTTCTTTTTACATATGACTTGAGGGTATCCATTTGCCTAACAATGAAGAGCACAGCACCTACAAATGTTCAGTTAACCAGATTGTTAATTGGTATGTTTGCTTTACGCTTTCTTGTATAAATAGAAAATGTTCTTTCTGAAATTGGATGGTTCAAAGGTTCATATGTTATCTTCCTAAAATTTCTCAGGTTACTCACTTTTTACGTTTCCCTCTCCTCAGTGTCCAGAGATATTACTGATAAAGGTTTGCACACCCCATGTTACCTCTTCTATTCTCTGCCCCAATGAAAGCTTTTGCCTTCACAGAAGTCAGTGCTGAATGTTCTCCTCAGAGGCGGTCAGCAAAAACTGAGCTAGCTTTAGACCAAAATCATCAGTAACAAAGCAAGTAATCTTATGTTTGCAATAAACTGACATAGAGAGAAAAAATGGTATAAAATGCAACACCTTATTATTATTATTCGTGGTACTTAAGATCAGTATTTGGTTTTGTTAGTTTTGTTAGCATTTGGTTTTTGCATGTGCCTGTGATCCTCCAATGGTAAATTACTTCTGCTTTCACCTCTCCTAATATTTCTATTCCATTCATCTGAATCCTCAAATTCCCTTAAGACTGTCTGTAGATAAAATTAGAAGCATAACTGCTTGATAAATGAGACCATTCCCCTGTAAACACACAATACAATGTCAGCACTTCTGTCATCTGATTTTTGAGTGGAATTTAATGTATCAGCTGTGAATTGCTTATGACCTGTCCCATAATGTGGGATTCATCTAACCAAATGTAGGTGCAGCTGAGCCAGGTCCTCATTACAGTCAGTAGAGATGAATGGGAACTTTCAGGGTTCACTTCATCTCACGCCAAAGTAGACATACAGGGTGCTTGCATTGCAATCTACCTTTGTGTATTTTTCTCCACTTACAAAATTGGAGAAATCGCTCATTATTCTCCATTATCTTTTGTGAAGAAACTTACGCTAATTAGCTCAAATACCTACACCTATCACAACCAAACTCTCAGGTTGGGTTAGGATTGCCATAATCAGAGACCACTTCTTTTCTCTGAAACATGAGTGAATTTTTACTCAAGTTTCTCCTTGACCATGCTCTTAAGTGAAGGCTGTTGAAAAGTGGTCAGTAAATGACCGAAACTCTGGACTTCCTTCCAGCATCTTGGGAAGTATCCCGAAGACGGTGCCAAACTCATTAATTTCTGTGGAATTGTGTGAGGGTCAAAAGGTCTTTAGAATTCCATTTCCTAAGACACAATCTATGACCTTGACATCTCAATCAAGAGTAAAGCTAATTTACCCACAACATAGAGAACATCCAGTTTGGGTGTTTAGGGTTCTGGGTCTTTTACTGATCATCTGCTTGGCCTTGGTTTAGCTACAGAATGTAAATGTTTCTCTGCTGACAGTGTAGGATTGTCAAGGAAGTCAACAAATATAAAGCATTATCAACAGCTACCACTGTTCATGAGCATGCATGTTTATGAAGATCATTTTTTGGTTAAACACTTGTTTTCTGTCTCACATTCACATACTTAAAGGCCTTGTCAGAAGTCCTAAATAAAGTCTAATATGACTTCTGGGTTACCTTTTTCTTAGGCTGATAATGCTCAGCAGCAGCTGATGCATCCCCAAAAGATTCGTCAGCTTGGAAAGAATTTCTGGTAACATGCAGATCTTCTCAGCTAGCCTACATGTTTGGAGGATGCCATTAACCAGCTCTGGCATATGAGCTAAACATAGCAGCGTTCAATAATGTACTGTTCAGAATGAAAATGGGAACACCGAGGATGACGCTGCACGTCAGCACACATGATGAAAAGGCAAAGGTCACGTTGCAAGGCAAAGGCTATGAGCAGCAAGGCAGGTGACAGCAGCTCTGATGACAGCATCCTCACACTCAGGACTGACATATTCATCAAAGGTGGACTTGGCAGACGGCCAGACATCACAGGAAGCAGGACTTTGCATGGGAACAAACTTCAGAGTGCTGTTAAAAAGGGCTGCTAGTCACACTCTAGAAACCTAGGCTCAGTTTACTGAAAAACTGAAGAGACGACAAGTCTGTAAAGTCCAACTTCAGTGCTTATATCAAATGATACACTACCAAGATGATGTTCAGGAATAACAGGGTCTTGAAAGGAGTCTATTTTTACTTTCTTATTTCCAAATTAATACAAGCACATCTTCCCCCCCTCCCCCAAGATAATTACAGTATAAAATCAGTCTTTGTAAGAAAGAAAGAAACTGCAAATTTATGGAACTCAAGATTAACAATTATGCATTAAAATCCATCATTAAAATTGTATTTGAATTACGCAGAGTTAAACAATTAGAAAAACAATCTGAAGACTCTGAACTATGGAAAATCCTGAAAAAAAACAGAAATTCTAATAGATAATTTCTAAAAAGTCTTCTGGCCTATTGCATTAAATACAAACAGTGATCACAAAGCAAAACTGGTAAGAAAAAAAAAGCTAAAGCATACTGAGCAAGTCTAATGGCTTATCCGTTTCATTATGAGTTATCAGTAACCTGGTTAAAACCAGCACTTTTTAAAACTTTGCTGCATACCTACATACATTTTAAAATTTGACAAAGTTTCTTTGTAATAAAAAGTTTCTTTGTAATAATTCTTTGACATATTGTTTCTGAGAATTTTAAGACTTGCAGCTTATAGCTTCTCTGCTCTCTATTAATGCTGTGAATTGCTTGAATTTAAGACTGCATAAATAAATATTCTTGACGATTAGTTCGTTTTAATTACTTTAAAGCAAAATGCACATCCATAAAAGATAAATAAATGAACATTTAATTATGGAAATTTGCTATTGATTACTACAAATTGCTTCTAGAATGGGCATGTTCTTTTACTACACTTATTATTGTAATTAAGATTTTTGCATGTTAACTAAAATTCTTTTGGCATGGCAATTTCCATCCCTCTCTGTGTCTCTCGAGGTAGGTAAGCACACACATTCTTAATTTTTTTTCTATATCTAGTATATGTAAATAAGGGAAAGAACTTCACAGAATATGCTCATATTAGAAAGGGGCATAATTCTATAAAGTCAAAATTAACAGGAAACTAATTTAGACTTTTTTTTTTTATTTTAGAGCATTACACATCTCAGCCAGAAACAGCCAAATTGAAACATTCATGACATATGTCAGTAAAATAATGAAAATACCTAAGAAGAAATAAGATTTCTACAGTCATAGATAGTATGACTAAGTAAAAAAAAAATATTAAAGAGAAATCTAACTTTTTTAACCTAAGGCGCGAGAAATAAAATATCCTAACCTGAAAAAAATACAGTGGATCTTTTGCCAATGAATAGATTACATACCAGCTAATGCTGTTCTCATTCTTACTTTAATTACCCCAACAGTTTTATCTTTTGTAGCCCCTCCAATTTGTAAATTTTAAGCATTTCTCAGGAAGCCTGTTAGAGATGGGATGCAGAATGCCATCACTCCAAGAGTTTCACTCTTGTAGCAAACTGCAGGTTGGTGAAACTCTGCACATCTTAAATCAGAGTGGGAAACTCACAAGCCCTGGGACTGAATATGGCCTGCAACGTTACTGCATGTCACTTGGGATCATATCATTTTTTCCTTCTACATTACTTCTGGCTAACTCTCCGCTAGCCCTTAATTTATGGCCTACCAGCGTGTCTGAAAGAGCTATTTGGCCCTCAGTAAGGGAGAAGATATTCCAGCACATAAAATTCTACTTTGTGCCCTCTTGAGTCTTCCATGGAAACTGTGGCTCACTGAGGTGGACAGTAACTGTTAGGAGTGTACTTACTGCATTGAAGTTGGGGAAGAGATTGACTGCTGCGGCAGTGTCCAGAGGAAACGGAAGAAATGGTTTAATATCCAGCGACGGCTGCAATGGTGGAGCAGGAGGACGCACTAGGGCTGGAAGAGCAGGGCTCTGGCATGTACCACCTAGGTGTAGAAAGAGACAGGAGGTGTTCAGCAAATACTATGGTTAGGAAGAGAAAAAAAGCCAACGCAAAAAAGCAACAATAAAAAGCCAATATTGGATTAAACAAATATATTTTTATTTGTCCACTAATTACTGCATTACTGAAAAACAGCACAGCTGACTCGGTGACTGTTGGTTATAATTCTTTGCCAGTAATTGCTTGAGGTATCAATCTATCGTTGTTTAAAATCAGCTGATAAACCATATCTCCCCCTGGATTATCTTCAGCATATGTCTGACTTCCCTTTAGAACTTCAGCTAGTCTCATTCTGCTATAATTTCAGTGTTTCTTCCCAGCCCTATTGCTCAGCCCTTCTAAGGCAAACTGCTCAAGAACGAAAAGAAAAACAACAACTCACTGTTCAGCTCAGCAAAAGTCATGCCATTTGTAAGCTTTTGATTTTTTAATTAAATGCTCACTCATGCAGTTTACAGCTTCAGCATCAACCTAAACCTCACAAACACAACATACCTTGCTGCCTCAACAGTTGATCAAAAGAAACCTAAACTAAGAACAATTTCAGCGGCCACCAAAACTCCGTTTGTGGGAAGGTACCGACAAACGGTTTCTGCTCTTGCAAAGGGTGGAGCTGATTCAGACTTTGTATAGCAGAACGCTCCTCCCAGCTAACGCTACCAACCACCAGCTCTGTGGGAACATAATGCAAATGAAGAAATCCCCTTGCATACCAATAAGCCGCTACCTGTTTGCAGCAGACCCTGTTCTACTTATTTGTTTGCCCCTTGCTGCAGCCAGCTAAAAGCTGGAAGGATCCAAGCCCATCCTCTGCTTCCAATGTCTCCCATGTTTTGGTTGCACTCCAAAACATCAATTCCCTGTTAATTAAAGACTATTTGGATCCTAGGAAACTGTTAAAATATGCCAGTGTTCTTCTAATCTGAGAGGCAGGCAACAGACTGTAAAAACCTGCTGGTAAGAGTCCAAGAAACATTTAAAAAAAAAGAAACGTTAAGGGGAGTTTTACCCCACTCACTGAAGAGAGACACAGGCAGACAGACCAACAGAGGAAGAGATCGGAAATCTGTTTCTTTTTTTCCTCTTATACATACAGACACTTCATTAGACAAGCTGCATACATTCTTTAAGAAGCCAAATATAAAATAGTCAGAATGATATATAGAATCTCTCCGTATTTGGCCAGCAAATCTGCTAACAAGGTTTGCAATTTAATGCATCTAATTGAGGGCTAACAGCACAGGATTTAATTAACCAGTTGCAGCAGATCATCCACAGTTCTGCTTCTAGGTATAAAATCAGCTGGAGCCAAATTTTCAAAGACAGTATTTTTTGCCAACTTTCAGCTCCTCTGTGCAGCATTTCATTAAGAATCATTGAAAGGAAAACATTACCCACTAGCAAACTAAAGGTATTGGATTAGGGTTCGCTCCAAACTCGTGCTAGTTTTTTGCCCCAGAGTAACTGACATTTTTGGAGTCATTTCTACATTTACTTTAATGTAAGAGTGTACCAAATGCAGCAGCTAAGGATATGCCAACAGAAAAGCAAAGGGCAAGCAGCTCTGCTTTTCCTAGCTCACCAGCATAGAATCATCAAGTATTTTGTGATTGCCTTTGGTTTGGCAATTGCTGCATTCCCATGGAATTATTACAGAAACAGTGTAAAACTAAATTTAACAGGTCAGGATGACAATAAGGTAGTGTCAAACAGGCCAATGTTACCCCTCTGAAAAGGAAAGGCCCATAAAGATATTATCTTTAGATGCTGGAAATACTTATTTTTTCTCATGTAAAGCTTTTACAGATCATGAAGGGAAGAAGTCACATACAAATCAAAGCATTACTAAGACATCTCCAGGTTGTGTCTGAGATTGTACAGAATCACACAGAAATGCCAAGGTGAGCATTTGCCTGACAATAGCAAAGAAACTGAAGCTGATTAAACACCCTCCAACTCACAGATGCAAAAGCAAACTGGATTGAGAAATATCAGCTATGCTTGGGGATCCAGCTCGTCGAGCGTATTGTCTCAGTGCTATGGAGAAGAGCCTCGCAGGTTCGAATTACCTGGAGCAACAGCGTTGCTATCCCATGCTCTTCTACGATACCATGCCATGAAGGATGAAATAGTTCTTTCTGTGATCCTTCCCTGTGGCATGACTAGGCACTCACCCACCTGCCGCTGCCAGCCAGTGCTGCACAAAGTCATCTGGGGACGGGAACACGCTTTAAAAGGAAAAATTCAGCCAGCTCTGCAGGACCTTGGCTGGGACTCAGAGCCTCTGGAACAGAGTTTAAAATCTACCACAGTCCTGGCTGCAGTGGCACAGAAAATGAGTATGTTCAGGAGCACAGCTGCTCTCTGTTTTTACAATACTGTCAGACATGTCCCTTAACGACGGAGCATGTGATAGGTATCATGAAATCTGAGCTTTTGCTTGAAAGAAATTCTCTAATGTTCATGGCTGCAAAAATGAGCTTCTCTTTCCATTTAGCATGGGCAGAGTTGTACTCTAGAACCAGCAACAGAAAACCCGAAGCAATGGCAACCATTTTCGTGACTCAGCTTAACTGAAAAACCTTTGGACAACATTTGGGAATGTCAGCTTTACCATTTAATTCATTAGCAGAGGGACGGAGAGGGGTAGAAGGCCACTGGGAAGAGTTCTTGAAGAGCACGTGTAGAGAAATTCTTATTGTAAAGAAGGCAGCATCAAGGGCAGAAATGATGACAGTAGGAAAACATAAGAACCTAGGGAAAACATGAGAACCTAGAAAGCCAAACTGAAGGGAGAGGAAGAGGAATGCACTAAAACTCATAAAGCAGAATTTACTTTGTAAATCAGCGGTGCTATGTGTGACAACACGTTACTACAGCAAGACATCGGTGCTTTTCAGCTTTCAGTATGACTGAACACTGTGTCAAGGTGAGGAACCATAAAGATTGCTTATGACTGGTTTTGCGTTCTGTAGGATAAACTTGTACAGAAAGACCTCCATAACTTTCCCTGTGGAGATGCAACACTGTTGATCAACACACAACGAAGGCTCAATGTCAGCCTTTTTACAGACTTCCTACCAGCAAAGTTTGGAGTTGCACTTCGACGAATAAAGCTAGGATAACATCCCACACCACTGACAGGCTTTGTCCACAGTCTGTGCTTGATGCTCGGTATTATTACCTGAAGTTCACACAGACATCCTTGCCAAAAACTAGGTGCATGCCTGGCCTGACTTAAGAGGTATAACAGTCCCCCCAAAACATAGGGCAGGACAGGTCTAAAGTTACATTTTATGTGTAGCATAATTACAATCACAAATTACAATTTCTTAAAATAGGAGGGTACTAAAGTATTTACTAATTCCAGTGTTACAAGCTAGTGATGTTATAGTCTAACATCTTTCTAAAGAGGAAGAGTCTTTCCAGTCCATTCAGATCCTAAATGGGAGATGAATGTTCCAGACACTTAGGAAATTAATGTCACTGCTTTTACCTTAATTTTCTTTGTAGGAAGCACAGGAATAATACAACCTAGAAGCGTAATTAGCTCAGCATTTTAACCAAGATTGAAGTAATCGTTTGTTCCTTCAATTTTCAGGCAATTTAAAACACGGGCAAGATAATCTCTTGGCCAGAGGCACTGGCAATACATCCAAGGAAATCGTGAGCAAACAAGTTGGAAGAAAAGCTTGCTCCAAACCTATGCCCCTTCCTATATCTCATTGAGACAGTTTTTGAGGACTTCCCCCAGTCTCAGTCAAACTGTGGATTTTTACACATGGATGCACTTTTATGCCTCCAGTCACATCTAGACATTTTGCGCTACCACTAGGTAATGTGTTTTGCAATAACTTTTAAGTGCAGTCTAGCACGCAATACAGAATTATGCTCTGAGCGCACACAGCCTATGCCGTGCAGAGCTGAGTGTGCAACGTGAGGTTCACGCCGTTTGTGGCATAGCCTACGCAAGCGGTTCTCCTTCAGAAACCACTGGCGATATGATCTTCACCAGTGCAACTTCTTTCTTGCCTCTACTCAGAACCAAGGGAAGAGAACAGAAACATTCAGGTGAAGACACAATTCCTACAGATTCACCCTCAAACTGTCCATTCCATTCCATAAGGCCCTTTCACATTTCATTTGAGTTGGAATGTGAATAAATACTGGGAGGTTTTCCCCCAGTTTTGATTTTAGAGACCATGTTTCACTATGGAATTGAACATAGATTTTTAAAATGATAAGTCTTTCCAAAAAGAAGAAACCAGATTTCTTTAAAAATGATGAAGTTTTGACCTTATCTTAAAAGGCATTTTTGACACAATTCTTTACAAAAAATTAACAGCTTTGGGGCAAATTTTTGCTTTCAATGAAAAAGCATTTTGTGATAAGAAATTTTCCCATGCGAATTTTTGTGCCCAGTTCACCTGAAATATCCCTCAGATCAGTGTTAAGCAAAGAGTATAAACTGCTGTAAATACTGCCCCTAAACTCTGGATTAAGAGAAGCACAAAGACTGAATATGCATGAAGGAAACAAAAGAAAATAGAGTAAACAGACAGGATAGAGCAAGTTTTTTTAATATATCGAATAATAAATAGTTTCTGGAGGAGGTCAAGATCCCTGTCCCTCAAGTCCCCTAACATATACAGCTCAACAATTTGGCAACTGCATATTGCTATATTTTATGACTTGGCTACAAGAAAGATATGCTACATCTTCCCCTGCATAGCTTTTCCTCATGCACACACTCATTCCCAATTGTTTAAACTCAACTGCAGGTTTAGTTTCCAGAAAAAGAATCACAAGATCTATTATCAAACAGCCTCTCCTAAGGAAACATTCAGCCTAAATTTTGCAGACACAAATAACGCAGATAATTTTTTTCCAATGCATTTGGAACTTGTAACTGGGCAGGAACTCTAAACTAATACCCCATTAATCTAAATCTTTTGCAGCTCTTCCATCACTAACTATTACCGCCATAAACACCGATTAAAAAAGCAAATCTCTGCAGAATTCTATTTTCATTCCTTCATTACTTTGCAATTCTTTCCTTCTGGCCATGTGTACAGCCATTCTCAATACATCAGAGACACCCTAAACTAATGTTCAATTTCCCTTCTGTCCTGGAGTCTGAGTTTGTTTTCAGTATCATAATTTGGTTTCTCCAAGATATGGATATTCCCAAGTTTTCCACGCCTTTCCGTCACGCCTCTCCCACTATTTCCATGATAGCTTATTTGAGTCAAAACAATACACACATTGTGCCTTGGCAGAAGCTCAGAGAACCTTTCAGCTGGTAACTTCAAAAAGTATCTTTAATATTTTTTTTTATATAGGATCCTAATATCTGGCAGTTCACACCCAGTAAGCATTACAAATATAACTTAGAGAGCCCGAGCCAAATGAGGATTTATTTTTTTTTCCTAGAAAAATTTCAAGAAAACTAGCTCAGGATATTTTAAAGTATAAAAGTGAAGAGACATGTGGGGAGCTCATGCTCTATCTTATAAATGCTAAGAAACTTACATTTGGATAACTCCGTATCAGCTCGAACTTTTAATTCATTATGAATTTAGTTGGCCAATGGGCCAAAGAAAAGTTATATTTGAAAGGATTTTCTTCAACAAGACAATAAAGACATAAGCAATTAAGAACAGTAGGCTAGCCATGAGCAATAATGAACTTCCTTTATCGAAAATATTAGACATCATATTTAGGTCTTCCGTGAATCTGATACAATGGGAAATCTAAAGACATCCAAAGACAAAAGAATAACCTTCTCATGGATATAACATAGACAAAGAAACATGAATTTTAGATCTGGCATTTAGGAATTAGCTTAACACAATTTGTCAAGACCTATGGTCACCAGGGTACTCCCTTTTATCACTGTATGACAGTCTTCATTTTTGCAAAAGATGCGTTTCTTAAAAACTACTGGATTGTCACTTTAAAGGTAAGTTCAGTTCCATAATAAGCACTACCAGTGATCTAACCTGACAGGGCAAAATAGGCTTCACCTAATCACCAAACTACTTATTAGTAGCTATTATAGTACCCAAGTGACTAAAACATGAGCTCAGCATACAGAAAGTTAGCTAACGTGCAACCTGTGCCTTTTCTGTGCACAAACACATACACTTTTTAATTTTAAATATTTAATTTTAATAGGCTACATTTATCCCCATAATATTCTACATGGGCTGAAAGGAGGCTATGTGTGAACAAATGATGCCCGCTGAGAATTTATTGCTCAGAAACTCTATGTTCTGACCATTTATAGTGTTTGAACTCAGCTCCTTGTAAGGGTTTTTTTTTTTTATTGTTGTTGGGTTTTTGTGTGTGTTTTGGCGTTTTTTTGGGTTTTTTTTTTAGGAGGGAAAATGAGGATCTTAAAACAAAGTGGTTTTGACTCCTGCATTGTTCACAGACTTTTTTTTTGGAGAATGCCTTCATTATATAATAAACTCAAAAATATTTAAAAAATGAGGATACCTACATTTAAACACTATATTGTTTCATGTAATCTTAGTTTCAAAAAAAAAAAAAAAAGAAAGGAAAAAACCCAACTGTATTAAGTATTTGACACTCACTAGAAAAGAAGAACCCTCAAAAGGGGGCTCCAACTACACTGGCCTTGATCCCGCTGACTCTCCTGAGACAAGTTGAGGATCAAGGCCACTTTGTGGCAATACAAGCTTTCCTTTCATAGGTTTTGCTGTTAGTAACGCTAACAGTGGCTAGTCACTTTGAAGAGGATGAATGCAACACTGTCTCAGCTGTGGAGATCTGCAAGTAATTGATTTTTCAGTTCACTGGCCAAACCAAAAAATAAAGACAATTAGGGGAAAAAATAAAATCATTGTGTCAGCTGAAACATTTCTGTCACCCAAAACAAAATTCTAGAGTTTGTACTTGGATACTTAACCATTTTTATTATTTAAAGACCGGCAAATTTCAAACATCCAAACCCAAACAATTCAAAACTACTCATTTTAAAAAGATTTTCAAATATTTTCTAAACTCTCTCCCTCTTTTCCTCCCTTCCTTTTTATAAAAAAAGCAAAACTCTTCCAGTTTGGCACAAATCAGTACCCACTATTTATTTATAGAGTGCATTTTTCAGCACATACAGTATTCACCTGGAAAGTTTGAATCAGCTCTGGTCACTTACTGCTATTCAAAGTATTATTTTGTCTAGAGACAATATTTATCCTGTGATTCCTGCAAAGTGAGCTAGTTTAGAAAAATAATTCTTTTTATTAGTGTTATTAGTTTTAGAAGCCTGAGGCTATGCATCATACCATTTTAAAAAGTTTTTTCTTTCACACTTACTAGCATTTTGAAAAACCTAAAATCATATCTCCTGATCCAAGAATTTTGATTGAAAAATGTACCCCTCTGTGCACTTAAAGGAGTAAATTTCTCTTTTCGTTGTGTAGAAAACACAATGAAACTTTTTTTTCCCCGTGAAACTACTATTATGATGCTGGACTAGTAAAATGCAGTGTCATATTTGCATGAATACTCTGGTGTCTGTTATCTCCTTTCATTATTGTCCCTTTAGTAAAGAAGCTTAGGTTCCTGCTCCCCTTTTGCAGCCTTATTCCTTCCTGTTCTTCTGCCATCATCCATCTGTACTAACAGACAGGTGGGCCCAGGTTACAGACAACAAAGTCCAGTCTGTCTGAATAGCATCAAAGTGCACAGCACTGTGCACACCTTACCCACCTCAGGTCAGAGCCTCCATGAACCCCACAAAGTATCACCCCTTTCCCCTCATATCTAGAATAGGCTATTGCCCACAGAAAACACTTTGCCAATCACAATATTTTTTCTTATTAAATAAAATCTACTGAAAAACCACGATCTGAACTTCAGGACTTAACACTGCCTAGCAATGAATTCCACTAACTCGCTACGAGCAACATAGTCTATGGATTATAAATTGCACAAGGGCAGCAACGAAGCTTTTCATTTTAGCAACATGACCTACCTAATTGAGCTCTTCAGAATCCTTTGAGGTTTTATTCCAGTTGGTCAGACAAATTTGGATGATTTTTTTTCCCTATTGGAAGCTTTTGGATCACTGAAAGTTAAATTATCTAAAATGAATGTTCCACTTTCTGTAAAGTTCTGGCCGTTTCTAGTAGAAGGAAACAACAAGAAATTGTCCAAATTGGCCACTTTGCTTATTACCAGCTTCCCATACCAAGTACCAGCCACAACAGCTACCGGAGAATCAGAAAGCCCAAGACTGCCAGCATCATGGCTTTGGAGAAGACAAAGAAGAAAAATGCCCATGAACCTGAGCTCTCCTCCCTCTTGAGGAAGACGGAGCTTTTCATGTCTGTTTGCCTTACAAAACAAAATCAAGTGTTAAAGACCCAGCAGCCTTATTTCTCTCCGTGCAATTCTGGTATTAATTCTCAAGACTATCCCCACTTTTCAGCTAGGAACCTAGAACGGATAGCATAAGGCACCTGCTCACAGATCACACAGGACTCTGTTGCAGGTCAAGGAATTGAGCCCTAGGTCCCTAAATTCAGTGCTCTGAGCACTGCAACATCCTTCCCTGGTTTTAGTCTAGGAGTTAACTGAATACACTTTCGCCTGAGCCAACTGAATACACAACTTTCACTCAGACTTGAGTGATCTCACAATAGCAAAGACAATGTCAAAACCTGTTCTTCCTTCTCAGCCATAACTTCTAGAGGGAAGATGAGTGGACCAATGAGTCCACATCTGCACTAAGCATTCTCTTTACTTTTGTCAAACTACGTATTCCCAGCTCTGTTCTGCAGTTTCTCCCCCTACTGCTCATGTTTTATCCAACTTTTTGCTTTCTTTAGTAAGAAAGGGAATCCAAGGAAGTGAAAAGCCTGCCTTGCCTAGAGTGGGCTAGAAAGATATATAGACATTCCTACCGCCAAGCAGTAATGCCAGGCAACAAAAGTTTGTCTGGCTATCAAAGGAAAAACAGCTTTCCCTTTTCTTCTCAGGACCATAAGGTCTTCATCTTGGCTAGCTATTCCCACGTAAAGCAGCTACCCACAGTATGATTTGCAGCCTGCAGCAGAAAGATTTGCATTCAGACTCAAGATAAGGTGCATCTTGAGGTGCGTGGGAAGCATGGGGGTTTTCAGAGGAGCACTGCAATCCGATGAAGTTAGAGGAAGGACACAGTGGTACAAATGTGCGTTTCCCCAAAACTGCATCTACAGTGTTTCTCTACAGCTCTCAGCAGGTAAAGAAATTTTCATGACGGGTGCTAGACTGACTGCACCATTACCGACTAGTGCATCATGGATGTCTCCTAACCAGTGGGTCAGAGTATGTGGTTAGTGGCATCTACTAGAGAGCTACTAGACCTTACCAGATCTAACTAGGTATAGGCCCAGCAAAAATGACGTTACAAACTAAATGGATGTCAGTATTTAACGACAGGGAGTAACCTGCTGACGGGCACTAAGACCTACCCCAAAGGGTGCTCCCCTGGGGTCACAGCCTCCCAATAGATCCTAACCACAAAAACTGAAAGAACCCCCCCACCGTAAATAAATAAATAAAATAAAGCAAAAATACCAGCATCAGCCAAGTATTAAAAAAATCACATTAATTTTAAAGCTTTACACTTTTTGACGTTTAAAAAGATCTTTGACCTGGCATATTCTGCAGTTGGATTTTTCTGATGTTTTTATAAAGGTCATGTTTATGGTATAATGAGCACAGATTTCCAAGGGTTATTAATCAGAAGATCACTGTATTGCAAACGGATTTTCAAAGAATTTTTCATTTTTATGATGAATATATTAGCAATTTTAAAAGTGCCATTTTTCAAAAGCATGCTTGGGAAAGAAAAAATGATTAACTTCTGATGTCTTTACTTTAAATGAAACAAGCATACAACTGAGACAAATATATAACTAATACCATGAAATGGACACACTCCACTAGTAAACTCTATGAGGATAGTGCTGTGCAGCAATGCCTCTTCCATTTAGCAGTGGGAAAGCTCGACTTCAGCAAGTTTTATTAATAATTCACTGGAAATAGTTTTTACACATTTTTAACTGCATAGTGCAAGAGTAAGTGGAACTTAATGCCAACAGTTATTGCATGTTTCCAGAGCATCACGTCGCTCTTCTGCTAGCTGTCAAATCTCTCCTGTTTTACTGAATAACAGGTAGGTTGACTTGGGAAGTGACTGAGTTAGGAGAAGGATGGCAGAATTGAAGTCAAAGGAGCAAAGTCTGCCCCGGTCAAAGCTAGCTCCAGAGAGAGAGAGAGAGGAAGGGAAGGATGGAGAGGGGTGCACAGAGAAAAGAGTGATGGAAAGTCTACGGTTATGTAGATCCATTTGGCTGTTGGTCTTACACGTAGCACACTACAATGCGTGTGAAAATACCTCCGTGAATTTATGCCAGTTTTGCACGTACCAGGCCCAAGATTCCCCCCTGAATTAACCTTGCAGTTTTTGCAGACATAGGACCAGCTATATATACGTACATAACAAAAATGTATACTTACTGAAGTAAAACCACACTTTATTTTTATTTCCCCTGCATAAAGACACAAATGCTTACACAATACATCAGAAACTATTACAGTCTCAGAATTTTTGACTCACAAAACCCAACATGTATATTAAAAACTATTACGTTTATGGTCTTTCATAGGTATGCAAAAGAGTAAGTGGTATCATTTCTTGCTGAACATTGAAAAAGTCAAGTGGAACCAAAAGCACAGGGTTTACAAATGGATAGAGAGCACGGGCACAGCAGACCAAAGTGAGTTTTAAAGGACAGGCTTCTGGTTATAAAGAACTATTCAGTTCTTGGTAGCTTGAAAGATGCTTGTTAAGATAAATTATACATCATATCATCATTTTTCCTATATGCATTCCTAAATTAAAAGCACTGCAAGTTATTTGACTCAGGAACTTTTCCCACCAATGAAATATCTGATTTCCCACTCTGAATGAAAAATCTGAAGTTCTTAAAGAAAATTAAAGCAAACCAGCAAATATCAATACATTTCATACTATTATTTCACAGGATGTAAAACCAGAAAAAAACTATTAGATCACGTGGACTGATTGTCTCTAAGCCCCAACACATTACTTTTCATAAAACTTCTACTATACTTTAATGAAACTAAACCAGTTCAGCCCTCAGGGGACAGAGCTGCTTGTGCAAAAAAAAACAAGAGCCTGAAGCTCTGTCTGTGACCAAGACTTTCTGGAAAAAGAAGCTGACGAGAAATTGAAGTTATCTTAGCAGGCAACCCATGCTTTGTATTGAGAAGCAAAGAAAAAACAGTTCTTGGCAGTCTGCTGTCCCCACAGAGACAGGCGAAGAGAGTGAAAAAACGTTTCATTAACTCTTACTCTTAAGTTTGAGCTTTAGTGGAACAGAATTCTATGCCACCTCAAAGCACACATGCACTATGTCCAGCAATGATTAGTCTCTGTATTTTCATCAGCAGGGCAAAGGAAAAGGAGAGGAGGAAAGGAGAGGGGAGGAGAAGGAGAAGGAGAAGAAGGAGAAGGAGAAGGAGAAGGAGAAGGAGAAGGAGAAGGAGAAGGAGAAGGAGAAGGAGAAGGAGAAGGAGAAGGAGAAGGAGAAGGAGAAGGAGAAGGAGAAGGAGAAGGAGAAGGAGAAGGAGAAGGAGAGGGAGAGGAGGCATTGCACTCTGGGGAGAGAAAAATCTTTCTATCTCCTGTTAAGTACCACCTGATACTTGAAGATTAGATTAGAGCCATTCCCTTCACATTAAGCAGTTGAGGTCATCTTATATCACGCTGTCTTACGGAGATGTGAAATCAGATGTTGCTTTGCTGCCCCATTGCCCAAAATTGAAGGTTAACTACAGTGACTGCAATATAGCAAGTTGGGCACGTGCGTAAGACAAAAGCACGCACACTAACAAGCTAGCTGCCTTCCAGCATGAAGAGATGAGTCATTTGATTCACCAGAAATAGCAGATCATCACCAAATTTCTTAGAACTTTTGCTTTGCTGTACCAATCAACACATTGGCCATTCTTCATTTGTCTGACAAAGACTGGGGATGCAAATGATTAGCAGGCTCTGGTCTGCAGTAGAGCGTTTGGAGTTCAGCAAGGGGTCAACCATGAAAGGAGAGCAGGTGCTGATAAAGCATAAAACCTTCAAGACGATGTTAAGGGCAAGGAGTTTGCATCCGCTTTGGGAGGGGGGAAAGTGGAGACAAAAGAAAGGGAAGCAAAGGGGAAGTAAGAAGGCAACAGGCAGAACAAGAATGGAAATAGAAGAATGGGATGTTAGAAATCAATGTGAGAAATTTGAACCTTGGCCAGAATCAATTAAACAGATGTTTTATGGAAATTCTATATAAAGACACAGATTTAGTTTTAATAAAGTTTAAATAGGACATGTTATAACACAGTAAAAAAAATAATAATTGTGTAACTGTATTGTATCTAGAAAATACTAACATCATTGCCAAAAACTATTTATTGCAATCACATACTGCTTTCGTGCAATTCAAATGATTATTTTTTTTTCTTTTTAAACAGAGATAAATATGTGCCATATAATATGCTGGAAAACAGTTTCTAGGTTTTAAATCACAGTATAGCCTGACGAATAAATGTTTTTATATCTTTCCAAAAACTGTGGGATTGTGCTTCCATAGCCATAGTTCCAATCAAGAAAATAGCAACTCCACAAACTAGTAAGTCTTTATACTCAAAAAAGTGTAAGCAAAAATAAACACCATGATGCAATATAACAGACAAAGAGATATAACAAAATTTTATTAGGACTAGCGAAGAAAACACTGGTTTTCCTATCAATGTAGAGTTCTGTAAGACCATCGGCCTACACATACTAATGCTGTGGACTTGGAGTTGAATCCAACTCCCAACAAATCAGAGCAGGGAAGACTATTAAAGATTCCAGTGAAAGGTGGTCCTGCGAATGTTTTATGGCACAATGAGCTCCTCCTCCTGAGTATCTATGGTGGCAGACTCAAGCGACAGAGCTCAGAGCCATCAAATTCTGGTTCTTAGCAAGACTCCCCGAAAATCTGAGTAACACCGTACTGCCAAAACCAGTACAAATTCCAACGGCACGACAGCTTGAAATAACAGAGTTTGACTCACTCTCTGAACATCTAAGTGCTCCGCTGCACAAGCAGGGTACCTTCTTTCTCACTAACAGATCCCAGCCATGACCCTTCTGCAGAAGAGGAAACCACGACAAATCAGACTATCCTGAATTCACTTTTATAAAGCTGTCTCTTCATTCTCTGTCACAGGTGACCAGTTTGAAACCATGTTTTATGCCAGCAAGAAATAAGAATCCCATCTCCCTTGAATCAGGCCCTGGTGTTGCACATGCCCCTGCCATCACAAAATTACAGATAACTAATCATAATTATTTTTCCACGGCATTTTGGTCGACGCTTTGCTTAAAGATGCTATTGCTTATGAATAGGAGAGGAGAGAAAACACTGTCAAATTTAATTTTTTTCTATGTTGCAAATTCTGTAAGAATTTATATTCTCTGCAGATCTGTATGTAAGCTACATTCTAACACCTACTTATTATGGAAGCAAATCCTTATAAAAGTTTCGAAAATTGAAAGAAATTAAGGTCTGTATTTTACTCAAAGGCCCATGCTGAAGCCTCTTCTGTAAGTCCCCAATGCCTCAGGGAAATGTCCTAACAGTTGGGCTGTTGAGTAACTGGGGATACTTGCACAATAATCTCTTTTTGGAGCGGTTTAGATTTGTGTAAATGTGTATTCACTTCACGAAGGAATTTAGCTTGGGTTTCCAGCAGCCCACAAAAATGCCTTGACCACAGGGCTAGTGTCTTTCTGGGAAAGTGAACACATTCTTTTTCAGTGGAGAAGTTCTAACAAAATGGCTATTTATAAAGAAGGGCTATGGAAACTTCAATTTTGGCAAGCATACACCTGATGAAGCTGATTTAGGCACATGCTTTGAGAGCTGGAATACGTGGCAGTTAGTAGGTTGACTGTCCTTTTCCTGACACTTGTGAAAATGCTGGCAGGTCAACTTTTTATATCTCTACGTAAAACATACCTATAATTTAAAAAAAAGTTTTTCAAGCAAGGAAAATTATCTCCTGTCATTCTCTATAGGTGGGGGGAAAGCACCATTGCTTTTGCAGACAAGACACAAAGGACAAAAGAAATTTTTGTCCTATTTTCCAGAAACACAGACATGTCAGGCCCAATTTATCTAATCCATGACATGTTGGATGCTCCAGGCTGCATCCACGGAAATAGATAAAGGCATGTCCTCCACAGATTTAATGAATGGGAATCCCTGCCCCTGGCTAATATAAATTGTGCTTGTTGTTGGGTAATTCTGTTGATTACAACCCAGTTACATTTACACATGTACACATAAGAGTTTTCAGTAAAGTAGCGTAACTGTTGCCCAAAAAATACAAACCTAACCCAACAATATGTTCATATTTCTCTAAGCTATATGAAATTAGTGATGATTTTTCAGCTTTTCTGTATCCTATCCAGATGTTCCTTTAGTGCCTTTTACTATCATGTGACATAAACTATTCCATGATACGTTATTATTCACTCCATTCAGAACTTTTTCCTCACCCAAAAAGCAAAGACATTTTTATTGGTTCTGACACAGATTTTTCCGTAAGGTTTCCTGAGTTGACCACACAGCTCGTAGCTGTAAACGAAAGGCTGCAGGACTGTATCTTCTGTATCTTTGGTTACCATTTTATACAGGTAAATTTCTAAAAGAAAAAAAAAAGAAAGAAAAAAGAAAAAAAAAAGGACAAAGGAAGAAAAAAAGAAAAAAAAAAGAAAAAAAAGGGCAGTTCTATAAAAAGTGGCAAGGAATGGTCTGCATACCAATGTGCAAATTTCACCACTGGTTGGGATGGCAAGGATGGTGGAAGGGACAAATACTACTCATCTGCACTTTGTACATAGGTCAGGAATAGCCTGAAACATTCTCTAAAGAAAAAGGAATATGATAAGAGCTCAAGTAATAATACCTTTCCTGGCCTGCTCTTCAGTCAGCTTAGTTATGTTCTGGTCCTCTATCGAGGCATCTTAAAACGTTATAGTCCCTGTCCCAGGAACTAAACATAAAAGAGAGATATAAAACATTTAAATAACTTTTTAGGGAGCCCCCTTCTTCCTTATGCAATCACTCTGCTCAGAATATTTCCTTATAACCCTACATGGCTATTAAAATTTCATTTTGTGTGCATCGCAAACTCAGGTTAGACATTCACCAATTTTGCCTTCACAGATACTCATGGTCCAGAATTCAGCATTTCTTGAACTAACTGGAAATATATCTAGAAGCAAGGCTAGGATAAAACAACCCACCTCAAACAATTCAGTTCGTTCCATTCAAAGCCTATCTTTCATCTACCTCATTACTAAGGCACTGGAAAAAAATCAAGCCTTGGGCACAACATCCTAAAACTGTCACTCCACAGGAAAAAAAAAAGTCTCAGTTGATATGTTCTATTTTATTTTTAAGCGTCTCTCTGCTAGAAAGACAAAACAAAACAGAAGAACTAACTTGCTTTGGTTCTGCTACGTAATACAGTTATTTGAGAGATACTAAAGCAAATATGGTTTTTGAAAGGCATTGCTAGTAGGCCTCGTAAGCACGATACAATAGAATACAGTACCAAGAGGGGAAGAATTCCTATGCAGACTTTTCTGATAATCCATGTAGATCAGAAGGATCAGAATCATGCAGCTTCATAACATTAAGTCTAGCTATTATAATTCCAGATGTTATTGAGCATGTTATACGAGAAAGTATTTTCTATGATCCTTTTAAGTCATTGCATTGCTTTCCTTTGACTATTTGGAGTGAAGTTAAAATCATCATTTGACTTCTTTGCATCACATAATTCTACATACTCCTAATATTTTTATTACTTTTTCACATTAAAACAGAAAAGTAATCCACTCAATTTAGGCAACAGACATTTATTTTAATTGAATTGTATATCAAATACTTCAAGTGATTTCTCAATGTTTTTATTACCGGAGACAAGCAAGTCACCCCCCTCCAAACCCTACCATCTTTGAATTTTAATAAATTTGCTACATTAATCTGATCAGAAGAACGTTACAATATCTGGGATGCTAAGAGGGCAGCACAAGTGCAAAGAGCCTTCAATGGAACCACGCGTTGACAAGTTGGATCCCTCCCCACATCCTCCCACTCTACCGCTAAGGACTGGAAGGAGCCTCGCGTACTCTAATTATCTTCGCTTTCCATAAGAAGTAATCTTACAATACATTTCCAAGAAAATTAAATTATATTAAACCAGTGAAGTGAGCCAACCAATTGTCAGATTGCTATAGAAATGCAAGGATTTGCTAAGCCACAGACAAACCTCGGTCCTACAAATACTTCTGCATATATTTAACTATTCCAATCCCTTCCATCAGTGGAATGACATCAGAAAAGTTAATTCTTTTTTAATTCATGCATGCAGAAGTAGGGTCTATCTCTTATTTGCATGGCTCCATCCAACTAAACACTCAAAATGTTCCATAACAATGAGTTTTAAACAAAGAGAATTGCTATTCTACTAAAAAAGAATTAAAATTTTATCAAGGGTGCTCAATTTGAAGGATGAATCAAAACCCCGAATACTTGACCCGCATCACCATATACAGGAGACAATTTGTTTGCATAATCCAGAATTTGGCACCACTTTATTTAAAAACAAAACAAACTCACAAAACACAAAGAGGCACCACATAAGAAGAGAAATGCATCATGAAACTGTAAAAATAAGATGAAGGTACTCTAAGCCTATTGCTATGGACACACTGAGACTTCCATCTTTTCTTTCTAACATTGCATCTTTAAAAAAGAATAGGATTATTCCAGAGACAAGAACAAACTTCTTGGATCCAGAAATAGCATTTAAAAAAAAACAACATATAAGCTTACTGAAAAAGACAGTGTGTTGAGAAAAAGAGGCTTATCTCTCCCGTAGCATAATTCTAGTGACTTAAGGAGAGTTACATTGGGCATTAGTTTGAGCTGTAATACTAAAGGACAACTATTGCAGTGCACTGAATCTGTTTAATTAGAGGCACCAATTCAAGCAATGAGGCAATTTTGCATGCAAGCCTCTCAAAAAACCTGAAACCAAACACAGATTGCCTGTTCAAGGGTTGCATTCCAAAGCCTACGCTTAAGCCAATTTTACAGATCTGGAGTTGCAACTAAACATAAATCACCTGATTCACAGCAGAGCGTTTTGTGTGTGTTAACCTGAAACGCTGAGAAAATTTCAGCAGATGCGGGCCAAGCCATGACAAAGTTTAAGCTAAGATCTGCACACCCTTCTTCAGCCCCAAACCACCGATGCTGGCACAGTTCTTGTGTCTAAGTATCTGCATTAGCCTGGGACCTCACACTTTCTGCTCTTCTAACTCAGACACTGGCTATCTCTAGCTCCATGGATCTGCTGCCTTCATTTACACATTACAGAAAGATGTGATTTAGCATCTGAGAAAAGACTCTGCAAACCTGTATTGCTGGCTATTCTGTTTCACTTGGACTTGGGGAGAATATGTGGTAATCTTGTCCGGATAAAGATAGAATTTAAATGGGGAGTGTTAGGATTTCTTTATTACACTCTTCAGACAGCTAAATTATACTTAAAATGGGTTAAGAAGACCTAGAGCACACACAGCTGTTTGGTGTTGCTATGTAGATTCTGTTGCTACCACATGTGGAAAAAAAAAATCCAGATTTTATTTCTCATTTAACCTACCATTTAAGTTCACAGAAAGCATCAAATGACTCAGGTGTTCAGCTACATGAGCATTTGCAGTTCCAAAAGTGGTAAAAGTAAAATGGATCTCTGTGTCCGAGGTCAAGCATATTAACAGAACTGTTACGAAGTGCTTAAAGTTGCATGCAGAATAACATTGCGGCACGGACGCAAAAGTAAGTAATGCAGAGTTCACATTCAAGTTGCCCCACTGTGAACTCTTTGACACTGATTTTTCTAGAGCATTACCGATGCCAAGTCCGGCCATGCTACTGAATTGATAGACTCAGACTACCTAGACTGGTGGGGACCCCAGAACAGCCAAAAAGAGACTGAGAAAATCACTATAATTCATTGTCTGATGGCTTGAAGAGAACAGGCCACTTGCTCTTGCAAGTAAAAGCTGAGAACTTGACTCCCACCAGAACATCTCTTTCTTGCATCAGTAAGACCCTTCAGTGTTGCCCTATAACTTTCTCTGCAGATGTAAGCAAGTTGGTTTTAGCCCATTTATCTTTTTTTGTTAAACAAGCCCAAAATGCTACTACTGGAAAGCCCCTTGATGTTAAGTTTGCCAACTCACATGATTTCAGGATTCTTCCTCGTCACTGAAAGCTAAGAAAAAGTGGCATGAGGTAATTCTTAGAAGGCTACTGCACCCTGAAAAAAACATGTAAGGCAGTGGATGCACATACACACCTGAGGGGACTAGAAACCTTTTAAATTTTTTTTCCATGGAAATCTATTTTTGAGAATATTTTCTTAAGTTACTGATCGTACTTTAACCGCGTGGGCAATGACCACTTATTAGACATGATTTAGTACAAGTTTTTCTCTCTTTTCCCTTAAAATTCACTATAAATTTCAAATTCACTATTTATTATAGCAGTATAATGTTATTTGGCCTTTCCAAAATGACACATTCAAAAGTCAAACTGACATTCTAATTACAAATTAAAGTTTCCTTGTCACTAGAAATTCTTACCCATATACAATTTGAATACACGTCCGTTCAGCAGCTCCAGGCACACAATTGAAAATGTTAAAATCTTGGAGCCTAGAAATGAGCTTCTCCCACACGCAGCTTTTTCTGGCTGAGCTACAAACCCACAGAAATGATAGCTTGGTATGATTTGTGGTCAGAAACTTCAACAGAGCTGTATGAGATGATGCTCTAAGAAAAACGTTAAGCCTCCTCTGCTTGGAGGGTGGGGGAGAATGAACCTCAGCTTTTCCTTGCTGCTGCTGTTCTGCTTAACTGGTGTAGAGTCTGTTAACTGGAGAAGAATCACCATAAACTACTAAACTATGCATTGAATTGTCCTCATCTCTTTAATGATATTGCCAATAATGTACCTTAATGAGACAAAAAAAAGCATCCTAGTTCAACAAATCACTGGAGAGGTTGCCCCCTTGAAAGTGAACAGAATTTAAATAGAACTACTGTGAATTAAGAACCTGTACGTAACCAGGGGAGCTTGCAAGGCCCCATCTTATCCACATAGAGGAACTCCTTGCAAATGTAAACCTAAAAAGGACAGTTATGGTAGCTTTGCTTTTTCGTGGGTTTTTGGGGGGTTTGTAGGGTTTATTTGTTTGTTTTGGTTTGTTTCTCTTTAAACAAGAATAGGAATCAATATGGACTTAGAGACGTACAGAACTAAATAGTTCAGTTTACTTTAGAATTTCATATTATTATTATTGGCATTGTTGACTTGGTAACAGAAATTAATAAAAGCAATAACGACCATATTTTGTTTGCAACTGAGAGCTGCTTGCTAGCTTCCGGAAAAGGGGTTGATGCTTTAAAATCACTTCCTAAAAAACCACAAAAAAAATCAGCATAGCTTTCATTACCTGTTAATCCCTGAGCCTTTCTATGGAAACCATCAAAGCTCAGGCGGACAAGGGAACCAATGGAGCCTTCCCTCACAGGTGTGCAGAGCTCCTCTAGCATGGGGAGACCTGCAGCAGCACATTCCCTCCTGCAGGTGCATCTTGCTGTAAGTGGGGCTCGCCGTGCAAGGCCAATGCAATTCAAGTTATCCAACTACCCAAGCTCATGTTTCCATCGCATTCAGTGCTTCATCCGGTGAAGAGATGGGAAACAACTCTTTGAGCAAGAGCTGCAACCCAAATGGATAAACGCTCCCTCCTGTAATTCCAGGCTGGTGGCAGGTGAGGAAGAAACACATGGCGACCATGCGGCTGGGCATGACAGCATCCTCCACCACCAGTCTGGGCTGCCCAAGTGGCTGTCAAAGCTTGACTACACTGCTGATGATCAATTTAAGATTTTAAAGAGCATTTAATTCACATTTGAAATTATTGGAGATATTAAACACAACTGTTACAAATTTTTTGACAGTTACCTTAATTAGACTATGTCTGATTTAATATTTCCAGCACAGTTGAAACTCTTACTTTACTGGGGGCCATGGAAGCTTCTCAGCATGTTAGGTCTGGTAAATGAAATCGAGTTCAAGCAAATTTATTAACACAGTCCAACACTTTCCACAGTTCATTACAAATAATAATTACTTTCTGAAAACTTCCTCCTTCACTATGAAGGACAGATCTGACTCAGTAAAAAACAACACCAGTGAGGAAAGCTCAATTTTTGCTGAAAGATTCTTGAACGTGCACGAGCTTTTTTGTGTACCTGCCAGCAGTTGCCACACATACGTTACAGCAACAAGTTTCAAAAACTGCCCGACTTCTTTCAGACAAACCGTCAATATTACCTCAACCAATATGCTATGAAATCAGATCCCTACATTATTCACTAGAACTGAAGTTGGCTACATAAATAGAAGAACCTGCAAAACTGGAGATCTGCCTGTCACAGGCACCTTGGAAAGTTTTCTTAAAAGATTAACTTATCTATTACTTTAAACATTCTCTAACAACATTAGCCATCTATTACTGTGAGCTTCCTAAAAAGGGCTAATAGTTTAGAATGAACATGTTTTCTTCTTATCTTTGAGATTCGGAGGATATTAGCTCAACTGGGGTCTTTCAAACAGATATTTGATATAAAACATTCATAATTAATTTGACTACATACTGAGGTCAGATAGCACTATTTCTGTTTCCAGGTGAATCTTAAGTGAGCTTTGCATTGCTGAAAATGTGCTGGCATAGCTTTTAACATAAAGCCTGCTTTAATAAATTACAATAAAGCATCATGCAATTATTATTTTTGTGAATTTTCCTGTGATTAAATCTTCCTACTAGAAATGCACAACAAGGTTACACAAATCACATGAACGTTGTTAGTATAAACTGAGGAACATTTTAATAGTATTAATTGATAATGTTCTTTCACTACTAAGTATCATCAAATACTGCCTACCTGAGATAGTTCTGTGCTGCTGCTTTTCCTCCCTATATTGATATTTTTGGAAATATTTAACTTTAAAAAAAAAAAAACAGGCACAGGACATTAAGCAATAAAAATAAATTAATATTCTACACATCTGTATTATCTTCCTAAAATCTGCAGAGTTGTCTGGATGTCCATAGTGATGGGTAGCATCATCGTTCATTGCCTTCACAAGGTTAATTTCAGGCTATTTAAATAAATTCTCTTCCCTGCGTACTGATGATAGCACGTGATGACAAATTCGCCTCAAGTTAGTCACTAATGGCAAAACGGAGCAGTTCTGTTCGGTCAGCTTGGGGTGCTTGTGGAGGGTGGTGCTGCCGGTACCATTTTGCTGCGGCATCAGCACGCCACAGTGCTTTCCCTGCTCTCTGCCTGCCCTGCTATGCCAGCAGAGTTTATATATGTTTCATACATTCTAAGGCTTTCTAAAAATCACACTTTGATTGTATCTATATTGTTAGAGAGATTTCAAACGTTGCTTTGGGGTTTTTCTTTGATGTGTTTTCAGCCTTTTAGTATTTATTTATTATATTCAGTAAGTTCATTTATGCAAAGGAGCATATCTGTGTGGGCTATATGTAGCAATGTCCCTCTTTACCTTGAAAACCTGTGTGTTGGGAAGGTAATCTATTGCACATACTGTTAAGAGCATGTAGAGCTAAATGAAGGACACTTGCCTCATTGTCCAGGTTTGAGGTAAAACAGAACCAGTTTTCTGATTTGTAATTCTACTTTTTAGCTGGGCCTCTTCTAACTGACTGAAGTCTGAAATTAACCGCATATTGGTCAGAAACTGTTCACTCTCAGAGTGAAAAGACCTGATTATACCAAGGAATGGTACGCACAGAGGCTCTTGCTGATACTTATTGCTGTAACAACCAAGGTCAGCTAACTTCGCTGTTTGCCCCGTTCGAGGGTCAGAAGCGGAGAAGCGTAGAGGGGTCCCACCCGCAGGGAGGAGCGGACGGGACAGGTGACCCAAAACTGACCAACAGGGTATTCCATCCCAATGCATCACGCTCAGTATAAAAGCTGAGGGATCAAAGGGGCAAGGGGGCTCTGGCTCGTTTTTTCTTCAACAGCCGACGTCTGAGGAGGACCCTGTCTGTTCGTCTGCCTTTGATCCCGATCTGAGCATTCCTGAGTCTAAGTTCTGGAATTCGGCTCCTGTCCGTCGCTGACTCCAGTCTGGGACTTTCCCTGTGTCTGCTGGTGACGCGATCGTCATCCTGGGAGCTGGATACAGTTTTGTATATATTGCATACTTTTTTCTTTAATTTTTATTATTCTATTATTATTTACTATGTTCTTATTTATTATTATTTTCATTAGTTTAGTTCTTTTTCTAAACTCATAAATCTCCTTATCTCTTCCTCTCCTCTCTGAGGAGAGAGGGGGGGAAGGGCCATCTGTCGTTCCGCTTGGCCAATCCGGCCAAAACCACGACACTCATATACATGGATCTGACCAATGCTTTCTATACGACATATCCAAAGAGATGTCAGACATCCAGCTGCTACTGAGCCCACAGGAACCCAAATGGTGGGCTGCTAATTAGCATTGGGTAGGTTTGTCAGCTGTACCTATATAAGAAGATATCTAATGTTCTATAAAAATACTGCAAAGGATTAAGAAAGAAAAAAAAAAGGAAATAAAAAGCGAAAATCTCTGGGAATCTATAAATGTACTGAAAATTTTTATTTCAACCCAACTGAAAATAAAAAGTTAATTTAGAGCCTTTCTTAGTAAAGAATGAAAGAGGAGAGAAAAATCATACCGTGCGGACCAAGGCAATTTCCAGGCACTCAGTGCCACTAAGATTTGAGCCAACAGAAACTAAATGTGTTATTAGGAGGTTAGTGCGACTGCCCTAGCACTGCCTGTGGAGAGGAGGACTAAACCAGTTTTACAAGGTAGACAGACTGTGGTCAGGATTGGCGAGACAAGTGTTTGTAAATGATTACATCACGTCTTGAGCGCTAAAAGCACACAAGGATACCAGAAATAATGCACTACAATGGCTTTGCAGCACCCATATTCCCATGGCTGCCATGCCTCAAATCAGAGAGGGAGACAAAAAGATTTAAATATGCCTTCACTTATGCACACACACCATTTTATAGCCTGTTTGACCTGCGAGAATTTATCCCTTACAAACGCAGGAACTGCAAAGTTAAATAGGAGGTTAGGTAAAGTTTAACATATGCCTGTTTGGTTTTCCTTCTTAAAGAAATAAAAACGGCCACTGGAAATAACAGGTACTGCATGAAGGGCTGAAGCAAGGATATTATTTTTTGTCTGTGTTACCTGTAAGCCGACAAGCTCACACGACTTACACCGTTGAAAAATTTGCTGCTCACAGCAGCACAACTTACCAGTAATAACAGAAAAACAAAAGCGGGGCGCGCTTGCCATGTATGTAATAGTCACATAGCTGGCAAAATACATGCTCCCGATATGTGTCTGGTTTTGACAAGAGGTGAATGGATTGGCTTTCACAGGTAAATATCAGCAAACAAAAACTAATTTGCTAAACATTGCACTACAGAGACAGTAGACCCTCAGGTCGCCACTGAAAAATGACTTGGCTTAGCAAGAAGAGCACTGATAAGGATTGCGGTGCCAAGACCGGCTTCCTCCCCACGACCGGCTTCCTCCCCACCTCCCTCCTTCCTTGTGCATTCCCAATTGCAGATCTTGCCAAGGTTCTGTGTTTTCTGACTGGTTTCCCCCCCCCCCTCCCCCCCCCTTTTTTTTCTTTTATTCAATATTGATCCCTAGTGCAACGATAAGTAACAGTATTGGAAAACAGAGCCATTATCTCCCTCGGTCTTCATAACTTACTACACTCCATAGTAAACAAACCGAGTAAACAAGGTCAACAAGAACAAAAGAAGCTGAGAAAATTTTCATGGCTTTCATTTGAATGAACTGTGCTGTCCATCTGCTTTTTCAATTACAGCATAAAAGTAAATAAATAGGGGAACCACTGAGAAGTAATAATCAAAGAGTAAATTAAGCCTAGCTTTTTTCCTTTGTTCTTAAGAAAGCAGTTTTAATATTCAGAGACGGTTTTCTAACATAAATCCACTTTTTAGGCTCTACCTTCTTTTCTGAAGGGGAGAACTGAGGAAGAGACTGCCGGTTTGCATTATAATAAACAAAACACATAAACAATACACAGTATAAAAATTACCAACAGGAGCCAAAGCCCTTTGAGATCCTATGTATACGCTAAAATTTCAAACGGCCATACCCAGAGTTAGCTGACACTCCCACTCAATCTCATTTTCGTATCTCCTATAACTGCTTCAGAGATGAAGATACTATACATTACCAAACCTCAGGAGCTTTTCAAGCTTTACTTGAAAAGCAAGTGGTACATTATGGTTTTAAATTCTGAAATCTGCAGGGACTATAAAACAGAGTAAATTAGTTGGCTGGGTAATAGAGCCAGGACCTGATCCCCTAGTGATGAAAGAATTTCCCATGATTTCCAAACAACTGGTTCAGCCAGCTAGCTGAGGTATTAAAAAAAGAAATAGATTGATCTAACCCCAACTTTTAAAAATAGTTGTGACCTTTGCCAAAGCTGAAATAGGGAAAAAAGAAGAAAAAGAAAAAAAAAAGTAGAAAGAGAACAAGTGCTTTTGTTTCAATGCTCTAGATAAGGACTGAAGACATATTACCTTTTTTTCAAACCTAAAGAAGTTTTAAATGGATATAATCTTAAAGCATCAAAGGAGACAGAACCGTATTATCATAGATGTTAACAAGAGGCTAGGGCGTAGAGTAATTGAACTTTCATAAAAGCCTCCCTCACAATTCCAATTTCAATTTACAGTTGCGTTTTCTTATTTCACATTTGATCCAGACCCTTGCCAACTTCTTCAAGCTGTCATACCATGCTTATGACTGGAGTAACTCTTTATGGTGCAGATGTAGAAAGGAAAAAAAAATAAATAAAGAGGGGAACGTGCTCATGAGCATCAGGCTGATGTATTAGATTTTTCACCTCTAAGCAGACTTTGCAGAAATGTGTTGCTAAAACCACTGAGAATACAGGCCGACCTAAGGAACATGGCTCTGCCATATAATGACTTAGCCCTACGACAGAGCAAGGCTTCTTCCCACTTTCAACTCCAGCAATTTGATTCAAGTACTGTCTCAGACACTTCAGGCTTTGGTATTTCTAGCCAACCTCTTTTGCTGCATTTTCTTTGAATGTTACCAATCATCTATGCAATTGCAGCTGCAAAACTAATCTTTGCGGTATATTACATGTAATAAGCCCTTTTAAAAACTGAAGCCCCTATGACCTCTACTTTATTTCAAGAACTTTTCATGATCTAATACTAAATTGAAATATTTCCTCTATCAAGTCCAAATATATTTCTTCTTTTTCAACTACCGCCATCTTCTTTAGTGCAATGAGAGGCAAAAGCTTTGAAAGGATTCCTGTAACCCGATTAACATTTTTGTAATTGCAAGAATTTCTAGAACTGCCACCAGGTTATAAAACAAAATCAAAGTAATATGGAAGGATATTTGCACAAAGGCACAGAGAGGTAGAAGCCATATGACTCTCAGATAATTCTGTGCTCAAAGGCTCCCATTATTTTTGAAATATTTTATAAAAAATCATTTATTTGAATTGTCTGTTAGGAAAAAAAGATGAAAAAGGACAGAGGCATGACATCATAATGAAAATTTTAAAAATCCAGTTTCTACTTAACGTTTCATTTCTTAACAGAAGCAAGACATTTGTTAAGAAGGGATGCGGGGTTATATTTCAGAGTCCTCCCAGTTAAAACCTGCACACACACTTTCTGTTAAAGGAGCTTCAGCTGAAGCAACTGTGATCTAATCTTATCTAACGAAGCAAGGAGGTATTAATTCTGCTTTTGGTTTTGGGGCAATTCTGCCACCCACAAGAAGGGTAACACTGGGAATGACTTTCGTGTGTGTGTGTGTGTGAAATGGTGAAATCACCCTTCATGGCACGATACTGGATATATTTAGAGGTATTTTAAACGAGTAGTTTCTGTAACAGAATCTAAAAGGGTACAATCTAGCACAGTGCAGTTTCTGTAAGTTCAAACAGGATTTTTTTATTATTGTTATGTATACATGCATTAATGATTATTCAGTGCTTCAAGATAGGAACTTCACTGCCCAGGAGGCTGTAATGTTCCAACTATAAACATCAGGCTCCTGCAGATTTCAAGATCCTATACATTGGCTTGCTCAGATGAATTCTTCTGTCACATGCAGCATCCATTATAGATTAACTACACTTTCTTATTGCAGACGGCTGGGGATAAAACACAGTTAATAATCCAGTATCAGTGCTTCTCAAAACATTTTAAAAGCACAGTCTTATCATCACCGATTCATCCTGCCTTAAATGAAGACAAACAGAAATGCTACAAAAGGCCTCTGCAGCGTCTAACCTAGAAGGAAATATAACCTCCTAAAATAAAATTGGGGACAACTAAATATTTTCACTGAAACTGCTTAAACAGGTTTTTTTTGGGTGGTTGGTTGGTTTGTACAATGTGTGTTTTCTTTAAAGAGGTGGTGAGATTTGGGGTGTGGAGGGGTAGTTTTTTCTTCCATGACTCATCCAGCATGAATCTCTTCTACAAGAAAGTGTTCCAGAAATAAAAAGTGATACTCAGAATAGTAGTATGTATGCAGATGAATTACTACACTCTACCACATTGACTGGAAAAAAAAAAAACACACCAAAACCGAAAACCACCAACACGCACACAGAAATGTGATGGCATTTTCAAGCAAAAATAGTTTGGTTTTTTTCCCCTTAATAGTTCTATTATCTTATCCCATAGGAAATTCATTTCCTTCCCAATATATTAGGTCTCCTGTACAATGTGAACAGAAACACTGAGAACAGAAGTTACTTATAACAGCAATGGGTCCACAGAGGGCAGGGGAAAAAGGGGCGGGGGCGAAAAAAAGGGGAGAAAAAAAAAAAAGAAAAGAAAAAAAGGAAAGGTACAAGGTTCTCCCCCTGCTCCCCCTCCCCCTTTTCTTTGTAAATTTTAATTTTAGTTCTTTTTTTGGTTGTGTTTCTTCAGTAAGGGCAAGGCATGGGGGCGCACGGGGGATGGACTTTTTGGGGGTGGGGGGTGGAGGACTGGCTTCCAGTCGGGATTTACCGAGCCCTCAGGACCAGCGCTCGCTGTCCCGTAACTGCAATATCACTGCAGCGTTTCCTCCGGTCCGACGACCGTCGCACACAGCGCCAGCGCACGGCACACACCAAAACCTCTCTCCCCTTTCCCCTCCCCACCAGCGAAGAGCGCTTTCCACCTGACCCGAACAGACTGGCCACCCAGCCCGAGGGGTGGCCATGGGGGCCATCACGCTCACAGGACGAGCCAGCTCCCGCGAGCCACCCGCGCTGACGGACCAAGGAAGGCGCGATGCTGGCGAGGTGGCCGAGCCAAGGCAGCAGCGGCCGACGGGACCTTTTAAGGTAAAAGGTGGCAGCGTCCAGCTCCAACCGTGGGCCACGGAAGAGCCCTCGCACTGAGCAGGACTGGAGGAGGTCCCCTGTTCTCAGCGCGCTGCATCAGCACTGTGGCACTGACGGCCACCCACCGCTTCTCCTCTCGGAGCTGCTGAGAACGGTAGCAGCTGACTTTTATCTTACGCTAAATTATTAACTCGATGCCAAACGCAAGCAAATGTTGCTTTGGGGGAGCTATGTATGTTTTTAAGTGCAAAACACCTACCTATTAAAACGCTTAGCAGAAATGCATTATTTTCATTGGCTTTTGGCTTACTCTCTAAACACGCTACATCATTTTGTAGGATTTTTATTATTGCTATTACAATTCCACGTTTCTGTTCAACTCGAAATGATGAATGCAAAACCAATACAATAGGTAACAAATGTATCCACGGTGACCAAACAACAAACTCCAGAGCACAGTACCGTGAGTGAAAATTAGCAGTTATTGAAACCACTTCATCAAAATTCCAGGGCAATGTAAAAGAAAGGCTTACGCAATTAGAAGGGTCACAATAAGTTTAATTATTTGAAGGCTCACCTCAAATAGTAGATTATACATAGTACAATGCAGTAAAATAGTAGAATATCTCAGCCCAAAATCTTCTTGGAGGCTACAGCTTTAAAGAGAGCAAGAAACGCTACGACCGATTGCTGAATTCAACAACTTTTGTCTCTGACGGTTAAGAAACTCACTTCACCCATTAATACTTGCTATAGAAGAATAATATTTTCACAGGGTTAGGTCCTGCTTTCCACAGTAATTATTTCAGCATTTATTTCAACCTTAATGCTGTACACGTGTGTTACCACCATGCCACCTTACACCAGCAGCAATTAGACAAGAAGGCCCAGAAAAACAAGCAAGATGCATACAAACACACAGAAAAGCTTTCTTTTTCTTCCCTTCCTATTCTTTAGGTAGCCCAATGGTAGCATGCACAGAGAAAGATACGCCACAGAATTCTTTACTAATATTAAAAGGAAATATTTTTTTTTCCCCCGCCAGATATATAAAATTCCAATATCGTCTACGTGATGGCTACAGCAATTTTAAGTCAAAGTAGGCGCGCGACGCACGCAGTCAAGCTTTGCTCCGGCTCTGTGCGATGCTGCTTCGTGCAGTAAGTGTTACAACAGGGACAGGTGAGATTACAGACATTCCGGCTTCTCACAGGCAGAGCAGGAAAACACCCAGAACAACCACAGGCAAACATTATCCCCATTAGCTCATGCTTTGTTATGCAAAAGACAGAAACAAGAATACTCATTTAAAACTTAATATTAAAGCACGTTTCAGACTGAAACAAAGCAGACGGAGAACCTGCCTAACAGAAACTCATCTCTGCTCTCAGAAGTGAAATTTCCTACAAAGCCGGGAGAAAGCACAAGCAGGTTTGTTCCAATTAAAAACTTGAGTTGCACCAGAAAACAAATGAGCACATGAAACAGTGGTCTGCAATTTTTCAAAGAAGTAACACCCAAGTAAGTTTGATCACCATTACACGATTCTGAAAATTATAAGCAGAAAAAAAAATATGATAAAATTAAGTACCATAAAGCTATCATATACCTAATACTCTTAACCTGTATAACTTCAGGAAATCTTAACTTCTAACCCTAGTCATACAGGCAATTGTTGCAAAACTGACTGTAAAAAAAAAAAAAAAAAATCCATCTTGCGCTTGCAATGATATTAAAAGTAGAAAAATAACCCAAAAGAAACGAGCAAAAAATTAACATAACACTAGATTTTTAATGGTGAAGAGACTTAATCAAAATTACTCAAACCTAAAACCACAATGTCTGTTCTTCCTCTTTGGAAGTCTTTGGAAAATGTAGTAGAGCTAAAACATTGCAAATTTATCTTTGAAAGGGAGTCTGAACAGTTCTGACAACTCAGCTAATTTATATTTTTTTCTGTTAGGACAGTTCACACCAAAATCAATCTGCTTTCAAAATTGATGGGTTTCACTGTTAAAGACAACACCCCCATCTCCCGATATTTTTAATTTTATGAAAATAAGAAAATAATGCTTAGCGTGCCATAAAGCATAGTACTTTTGTGACAGGGCTCAGAATATTCCAAAAGTTCTTCTCTTAAAGCTTGAAGCGAACTCCTGATTCAATATTTAATGAAACTGAGAAAGCTGCTGAAATGTCCCAGAAATCCTCCAACTCTCTGCTCTGTGCTCATTCGGAGTATTATGCAGCTATAAATTAACACCGAGGCTAGAGGAGATTTCAAGTAGCCAAGAACAGTATTTTTCCACCGCGCCCCCAAATTTTCTATTTTATTTTTTTTGGCTATTTAGCAGCACTAACTTGCAGCATTCTATTGCAATTGTACATCCCAGCCCAGTACTGCAGGGCTACACTGCCTAGACCCAGCTCTATGCTCCAGCATGTTTTTAGGGTACGCAGCCAGCTCAGCTGTAAGCCTGAGGAAGATTTCTATCAAGCAACAAACCTAAACTCTGCACAAACATTTAACAGCTCTGAGACCTCTGAAGGCTTAAAATAATATGCATTTCGTGGTACGCTGGGAGCCAACCCCACACCCGTGATCTGCATAACGCAGAGTACTCAGCAAACACAGCACTGCAAATAAAGCATTCTTTCGCCTTTGTACCTTCGAATTCTTCAAACTAAAAGCTGAATGAAATATTAAGGCTCACCGTGCCTCCCCACCACAGGCAGTGCAGTAGCAGCTCGTCCATTACGTTAAGTTCGGCTAAAACTTCCCATGCCTCACAACCATTTCCCATCCCCTCTCGGCAGATGAAGCACAAGTTCATCTAAAACAAACCTAGGACGCGTGCATCCTATCTAGCTTATTTTTCAAGCCGCTAAAACTACGCGGTAGCCCACTCAAACAGAAAATTTCCCAGACAATGGAATCCTTTCAAACTGCACAGCCGACAGGATTCCCCAGTTGTCAGTTTTAGGTGCGTTGCCAGCACGAAACGTTCTTGAATCCGAAATTTATAATAATCACTCCTATTGATAATGTGAGCAGAAGCAGAATTGCATCACGGCGAACACTTACCAAAATACATTATGTTTCTCATTAATCATGCAGTCAGGATCCCACCGCTGTGTATTCAGCATTAGCTCCCGCACAGGGCTGACATGTAAAACGGAGCTCTTTCATTCTACATTATGTGGAAATTTCCCAGCACAAGAAGCGTGAGCGAGCAGCGTGCCTCCTCAGGATGAGCGCTTTGCAGGCAGTCTTATCCCTGATACAATCCCTGTCTGATTTAGCGTTTACTCCGGCTGCATGCTGCACTGCCCATTCTTACTGTAATCTGACTCCTCCTTCTGATGTCCTTGCTGTGCCTGTGACATCAGGACTAAGAGTACTACAAACAGATCTTGTCTTTAACGGGCTTGCAACGACGCGCTCTAATATCCTCGTTAACCTAACTCTGGCTTGGAAAAAAAAAAAAAAAAAAGAAAAGAAATGCCCTTCTAAAATCGTACCTTTTTTATGCCTTTTTTTTTTTTTTTTTTTTGGCAGCAAACGTGTTCAGTGACATAACGTGCTCAATTACATAATCGATGGGAAAGACAAAGCGTATATTGTTAGCGTATTTTTCCTTGAAGGGCAGGCTCCAGGAGAAGCCCCGACTGCCCTGATTCCCCAACTTCGGTAGCAGATGAAGATGCTCGGCACTTTGCAAGATCATGCTCCCCTAGCACTTTTTTCTTTTCTTTTTTTTTTTTTTTTTAAATCAATAGTTCCATTTCAATAAATTATTTTAATCTGAATGTTGCATAAAGCTCAGTCTGCTTCTATTTTTTAAAAGCAACTGACAAACAGGTAGTTCAATTTCAATAGAGACGAACTGATTTTTTAAACTATGATTTCTTCGCATGAATAACAAAGCATGAGCACGGGAGACATATGACAGCGAGGATTTGTAATGGAGTGTACAACCTTTCACCCTCCAGGTCTCCAGTTCCTTTCCAGCCCAGGTTGATAAGTCATCAGCAGCTGGCTGCTATTTTATTGTCCTGTGACAAATGGAGCAGCCCTAAGTTTGTTGTAAATAGGTCCCCACACAGTCCCTGCTGCTATACGAACTAGGAGCAGCTTCGGAGGAATTAAAACCAAAGAAATATTTAAATGCGTTCCAACACCTAAACGTAGTGCTTCAGGATGGGTCTGACACTCGCTGGTGTGGCCGCGTGGTGAAGACTACGTGGTCTCTATTTGTGCACATACGACGTCTGTTCTATGGATCAGTAGAGGACACGGGTTTCCTGTAGTCAGCCTGGCATGTATCACTGATTATACACTTAAACTAAATAAAGGTAAAATATAATGGACAGTATGCTGAAGTGTTTATTTCATTAGAATAGGATCTAACGGGATGAACGCTTTCATTCCACAGGAAAGAGGACGACAGGTATAATTAACTTAAAGCTCCACTTCTAATTTGTAAAAGCTCCACACAATAACTACTATTTCATGAGGTCCAATCACTTAGGGCAAAATTATCCCACCAGCACCGCAGCCAAGGAATGCTCCAATTGCAGCAGATGAGTTAAAAGCCCTGGTGTACATCACCGCCACGCATCTCTCAGCTAGAGTCCTCCGCAGCACTGCTCTCACGAGGTTTCATGCTACCTGTATGAAAGTCACCGAGATCAAACACTGCCGGGGGGAACTGGGGAATGAATTTAAGTCCTGTCCCTCACTGGCAGTCCCAGTTCTCCGTTTCTGATGCCTGGCCTTCCTCAGTGCCCTTGCTTATTCCAGCTGTCCCTACGAAGAGGCGCGCCTGAAATGGGAGATACGCGGTACACAGATAAACTCCTAAACAAACTTTGCTTCATGAACATAAAGCACACAGTGCAGGAGCATGTTTTGAGGCCACGGTGCGCAAGGGAGGAAGATCAAGACTTCTTGCGTGGTTCAAACTGACCAACTGCAACTTAAGTTGCGCAAATCCCAAATCACAGTGAAGAAATACTATCTAGAAACCCCCTAAAAAAACCCCCCCAAAACTGTCTATAAACCATGGCCTGTAGGTATTCATGGTACCTTCCTTTTCTCTATTTCATCATTACAATGCTCATTCACGTCTACTGTACCAGGAAGGACACCTCACTATAGGACAAAATACTACCCTCAAAGGCTGGTTTAAAATGCCTCAGCTGAGCCACTCTAATGTCCTCTGAGCAGTAGGTATAAGCTACTATTAGGAGCTTTCTGCAGCACAAGCATTCCCTCCCCTCCCTTCACTGAGGGTAAAAGCTCAGAGAATCAATTCACTGTGAAATCCTCCAGCTCCTTTCTAGCTCCGAAGCGCTTTCGCAGAGGCGCTGAGTGATGCCCTTTAGGAGAGCCTGCGCCCAGGCGCAGCATTTGACTCTTAGGCTGCCTTTAACTCACCACAGAAAAGCTTGGGCTCGTTCTGCCGGGAGTCAGACCCTGCGAGATGTAGGCTACTTCCAGTCTCGATGTTCCTCCAAGCTGATACGCGTCGATGATTCGTGCCCTCAGCTGGCCAGATTGAGAGCCTGGGTACAGACAACTGATGTCTACGTAGACGTACCATTAGCGGTCAGGCAGCAACCATGCTGCCTTAGAACATCCTTTCTTGCAACACTTGTTCAAATTTGGTGGAGCCTGATGGCAGGTCAGCTCCTCAGGAAGCGTAAACAGCAAAGCGCCACGTAAACCGACGTATTCTTCACTACTTGGTTTTGCACTTTAGGATGCAAAACAATCAGGACCATCTCCCCCCTTATTGCATCTTACTTATGTTCTTACAATAAGCATACAATCAAAGTAGCCAAAGTGAAACTAAAACAAACAGTTTTCTTTAATTTCTTTGCATTTCAACTATGGAACAAATGCAAGGGAGGAGTGAAAGTCACTGCTGGTCTCTCCTGGAAAGCTTTCACAGCCCAAATTCACATACTCCATGCCAAATTCTGCTTTCATTTACACACATACAACATTAATAAACTGCAAAAAGAAGTAGAGTTCCAAGTAAGGGACAAAGAATAAATTTTATTCCCAGAATGGGATACTGTCACTGTCAGTGAAAGCAAGGATTAGTTTCGTAATTGCAATCCCGAATGGCTGGTGTTTTAACTCCAGCACTGCGGACTCTGCTGAAGGCAACTGTGGGGAAGCACAAACACTTGTGTGCGTCTGGAGATTTGAGCAGACCCAGTCTGGGCGTGCAGGATCATGCAGAATGAAGGAGCAAATTAGCCCATGATGTCAGCCCACGGTGCAAACTCCCAATCATCAACAAGCCAGCACAGGCTAACCAGCATTTAGCTTTTCTGCAGATGCAGGTCAACTGCAAAATTATCATATTTTCATGCATGGTTCACCTATAAAAACAAACCCCCAGAACCCCTGTGATTCAGCATGAGCATAAACATAACATGAAAAAAAAAGTACCTTCTGCCAAAACAGCTACCCCACACCCTTATTTCTAATAACAGAAGTAGTTTCTACCCCCTGAAATCCTCTTTCCCAACAACCTGCTTCTTTTTTCCTAATAGCATCTCCACCTTCGTTTCTTCTGTCCTTCCTCACTTTGACAACCCCGCTTTGTTAAAGGGTTTGCCACAAAGTGCAGATTTTCAAAATGCAGACTACCCCACAAGACATTACCTCCTCCAAATAAACAAAAAGCAAGCTGAGAGAGTACACGTGTCCCAGAAGTACAGCACATGCCCTACGTTTCTCCAGAGCTGGAAAAGCTACAGGTTACCTCCCACGCCTGACTTGGTCTAGAGCCAGAAGGCCACTTCGTGAACTAGCTGGGCTATCTATGCTTTCTACTGATTTTTATCTATCCACTGATTTACACAATGCCTCCATAGTAAGTATTAAAACCACTTGCAGGCATGTCTGTTGCAGAGACCAATTAATATTTAATATTAATGCACCCAGTTAATTCTCTAGGATTCCTGGAAAACTCACTTCCAGTCTTGAACTCTCCCAGGAGGCAACTAATATTAGATTTATACCCAGACTCTTACCAGTTGGCTTTGAGGAATTTCAATTAGCGAGGCTGACCACAAACCTTTTCTTGCAAATGCAGAAGCATATCGAGGGACGCTTTGCTGGCAGAAATGTAATACCAGGCAACAAAATACAGCGGTGACACAACATTTTAAGTCTATACATCATGTGTAGTAGGTTAAAAGATCTCATACACTTGAAAGGTTTCCAGGTTTTCCCAAAATACATTTTTTCTACTGCACAGAGACACCTGTTAAGAATAAAAATATATTGCGCAAATAATCATTTCTGAAAATAAACTGGGAGAAGCATTCCAAATCACGCTTGGCCTACTAATTTGCCAAAAGCACCCCGAAACTAAAAGATGCTTGAAGGTAAAGTAGGGCTAGAACTTCTACATAATTTGGGAATGTATGTATTGCAGATATTTAATTCCTATTAGTACTACAGTAACCACAGTGCAGAAATAAAGTCAGCAAACAAGCCACAGTTTTGTAAGGCTCCAAAAAGTAATTGAAAGCCTTTCCAAGTGCACATATTTTTGTGCCTCAAATCAAATATACTAAGTACATCGGCTAAAAATTTGGTTTGTTTTTATTTTGAAGCCATCTGGAGTGGGTTAAGACACACTACACAATAATGCAGATTTTGCGATTCATTACTAATCTCTTGAGGTTGCACTAAAGGATGAGAAGGGAAGGAGCACGTTACGTTTGTATATTTTAACTAGCCACAGCGGCTCATCTTTGGTTTTGCACGTTCTCCACTGGCTAAAACTACCAAATGTGTTTTTTACCCTTGACTCAGAAGTGTCACTTCTGGAAATCTGCAATATTTGTCACCATGAATACCATTTAACTGCAGCAGTACCCAAAGGAACTCTGTACCGCCACACGTGAATACAACTGGAGGAACTTAATTAATCTTCCTGTCACTTCCATGATGCTTTTCATTAGTTTAGCTGCTATCTGATCAACTGCTCCATTCTCTATTGGAAATGGCTAACCAGAACCTCCTATAAAAGTGTTTTCAAGAGGTAAACAAAGACTCACCTTTGATTCTGAGAGCCTTTACAAATCTTTGCCGTGCAGACTTTATCAGTTCGATAAGAGTACTTGCAGCACTGTTGTTTTTAAGCAACTGGGATTTTCTGCATACAAGAAAATAGCAACAATATGCATTTTCCTCAGCTTAAAACTAGTACTTCTAGTATTTTATAGTTTGAACACAGATGACGTGTCAATTGAAAGGTCATATTTTTCTGAATTTCCTTTCCATGGATATGGCTAGTTATTACACAAACAAACAGAATGCTGCCAACATAAAACCAAACCAACATTTTAGGCACTATTGTAGCTTATTGTTTTACTAAATGCCCACTCCTGTCATCTTTTGCTCCTAAGCATGTGACAAGATTTAAGATAATGAATGAATACACCACTGGTGCAGAAGCTTCTTTAACTATGTATATTGATAATAATTTAAAAGAGAAAGATGGTCTCAAAAGCAAACGACAAGATTGAAAAGCTTGTCTGAGTCCATGTCAAGGATATTTTTTTCACACATACACAAAATATATTATTTTTTTCAGTCAAAGAATGAAAACTGGAACTGCTGGTAAAATCAGCTCCAACGTGCATAATCCTTTCTTTCTCCCTCTTTCACCTGTAATTTTATTTCTGCACTGCATTCAGTAAAATTTGTCTAACTAATGAGTGCACTTTGAGTATATCAGATGTAGACAATCCATCACTACTCTTGGTGAGGTGAACAAGTCAGCATTTCTCTTTTTTCGTCCGCCTTTCCAACTCTCACAACAATTTTGCAACATACCTTTTAAGATTCATCACCCAATCCAGGCATTGTATTCTCACAATTTTTAAATTTATAATATATATATTTAAATTTATAAATCCAGATGTTGCACTGAGAAATTCTACAGAGATTTCACACTCTAGATTGCTTTTTTTTCCCCACTCTGATTCACAGGATGCCATCCATTCCTAAGCCCACCCTGCATTTTGCATTTCTGATTATACCATAGCGAAGTAGCTAAATTTGATACGTAGAGGATCTGTCAATTAACCCCTTCTTAATCATAGGTGTACGTGCCTTATGCTGTATAGTACATTTGTTTAAAAGAAAACAGTGGCCAAAACTATGCACGTCTATTATTCCTAAAATCATCTTTATCAACCAAATGACAAGTCTCATGTAACAAAACCAGATATTACGTCTCTTCATACTGCCTAGTTTAACTATCTGTTTATATTCGGTTAAACAAAAATAACTAAAATTTATTGCATTATTCATTAGAGATCTTTTTCATTTTCCTCAGAAATGATAGCAATGCAATTATTGCATAGGTATCAGTTACGTTTCAATACAAGAAAATTAGTAGCACTTCCATACTCCCCTGTGGTTTCATGCGTGCGGTTTGAGTTTGAGGGTTTTTTGGGGGTGGGTGGGTGGTTGGTTGGGTTTTGTTTAGTTTTTGGTTTCCTTTTTGTTTGGTTTTGGGTTTGATTGCTGGGGTCTTTTTCCTTTAAAAAGGTGCATCAATGAAATGGGGATCTCCTCAACAAATCTTTTAGGACTGTCGTGCAAAAGTTATCCAGGCCTATTGATTTTAAATAGTCTTTAGTCCAAATGGCTGCTGCTTGACCTCTTCCTTGCTTTCTTACAGGCGTTTTGGAAAGTGCCTCGGCACACTCATGACATGAGGATAGTATCAAGCATTTTTCAAAATACAGAATAAAAATATTTATTTAACACTTACGGCTCTTTCAAATCACTCATAACAATCTTACTATCTCCATCTAGTGGCTTGTACTATTAGGATTTCTCTTCTTAATACACTGAAAACTTTTTATTGTCCTTTCCCTTGCCAAACACAGATTTTTCATTTCCTGTTTTTGGCTTTCCCTATAAATTTTCCATACTTCTTACTTCTAATTTATATCAATTAGTATCCACTTCCTTTTTTATCATTTTGTGCCAAGTAGCTTTTTAATTTCTAGTTGCTGTCCTTATTTCGTGGCTGAACCAGAACTGACTTTTAGCCAAAGTTTTCCATTTTCTGAACATTAAATGACTTTTTTAGTCACATGGTAACCTCTAGTTATTTAAGGCAGTGTCAGTTTTCTTTCCAAGCCTTTCTATCTTTTTCTTCCCAAACAGTTCTCCTAATTTTCCTTTAAGAAATAAAACATCTTGAAGCACAAAATATGTAAAATATTTCATCTGTATTCTGTTTGCTCCTGTAGAATATAATCAAATCAATTTCCACACCCTTAAGTCCCTAAATGGAAAGATTTCAAGATACAGTATTGAAACAATACTCCTTCATTTTCTTGATGCTGTGTAGAGATGTTTAAAAATGAAAACAAACAAACAAAAAAAAGTAGCAATGCAGTATGATTTTGTGTTTCCCAGCGATTATGGAGGCATTGAGCTGTGATTTCAATATATAACTCCAAAAGGAAAATGACAACAGATGCAGTCCAAATGTGAGTGGGTGCAGAGCAGCTTGTTTTTTGCACCGGGTCAGTCAATGGGAGCAAGGTTGCAACGTAGACCCACAGCCAGGAAGGGACACAAACACTGGCAGCTGCAGAGCACTACCACTTCTCTCCTGCTTTGGAGAGCTGAGATACTTTGCAACAGCATCTGAAGCATCTGCAAGATGCCAGCACTACATTTGGAAACTAACAACAGGCAGGAGCTTGAGGCACATCCAGCTTTAACTCCCTAAAAAGGAGGCATCTCAACTAAACGAGCCAGTGCTACAGGTGCCTCCTGGGGCAACTCATCCCGTGGTAAATTGTCCCCTGAGAGGAAGAAGACCGGTCCCTCTCTCTCATTCCGGTACTCCTCTCATTCCACTGACTCGCAGAAGGGTATCAACGTAGAATATAACTTAGGATAGATGATAAACTTTTAGCCAGTTAAAGTTAGGCAGGGGAAATTTCATCTCTAATGACTGTAAAACAGTTTAGCTAATCTCATAGAAAACACACATTATGTGTTTGAATTTCTCTTTCACATCCAAGAAAAAAATCATTTTGGCCAACATGTTGCTATCAAAGGAAATGCTAGTCAAAGGTCAGCAAGCTGCAGTCTATCAGAAACTGCCGTGCAAAAAGGGGAGGAGGAGGACAAAATGGCAGCAGACAAGACTGAGGGTATAAACAGATGCGAGTTAGAGCATAGTGTTCAACTTTTTATGAGATAGTTTTGAAAAATGTATACTGTTTTTATTCACGCCAGAGCTGAGTTTGATTCCCATGTCCATGTGCAAGCATTTTGCACTTCCACACATGTAAGCTTCACAACGCAGTGTTAGAAACGAATTGCCATGAAGTGAAAATATCAGTGATACTTATTTTTCCCACAGCAGATCTCACTGTAGGTGAGATTTGACTCAGAGACTGACACCTGTTTTTACATGTACATGTGGATGCCTACCTGCGAGATGGATGTCTGATTTCCCATCAGTGAACAGAGATCAAATTGATGCAGTCAACAAAGTCAGAAGAGGTGTTTATCACATCTGGAAGTAGACACCAGCTTTGGTTGGCCAAGTAGCTCTCCAAGCTCCATTAACTATATTGACTGGAATTTCACCGATGAAAAGGAAAGGTCCGATACCTAATTCACTCGTAGATACCTGTACATATGCACCTAACTATACAGGCTCTACAAAACGCAAGCTGAATCCCAGCCAAGGCTTCCAAACATCTTAAAAGATCTGGGACCCCTGCAGATCACTCATACCCATTGAAATGCGGCTCCATCTGGGATCATCATAGCAACTACCAACTGTGCTCAGCGACACTAAGCAGCAATTTAGAACAGAACATGAACACCACCTGCAAGTGAAACCAGCATGAAATTTATTCAAGAAGAATTGAATTATCTCCTAAGGAATTAACTACAACATTAGCTTCCACAGTGCTTGAGAAAATTTCCCAGACTCCTAAATGACCACACAGTGCCTCAATATTTCATTTTATGCAAAAACACCCCACCAAAGATCAAAAATGTCTGTCTCGAAAATGTCTGGCACAGAGGAAAGTACCACTCTTGAATGACCAAGCTGGCATCCTAAAATAAACATGTTCCACTAAGATCCCTACGGATTAACTTATGATATTCATTCTTACTTTTAAGAAAGAAAGGGGAGCATGTCACAAAGTAGCTGTTAGATGATAGAGACATTTAGTGTTAGTAGTAAAAAGAAAAAAAAAATGTTAAAAAAACCCAGAAACAACTGATTTCTTTTAAGTTTCAAACGTTCCAGTACTCTTCTCCCAGAAGAAGGGTGGGGGGGGAAAGTTACTGCTTTTTACCACTCTGCCAATAGTGCTCAAATACATTCCTACCAGGTTTATAATAATTAACAGTAAAAGGAGAGTTTTCATCTCTGTTCCCGCCTTTTGATCTTATTGACAGAGCCTCCTGCCATTCTAATTCAGAACGACACGTACAGCAAAAAACTCCTGTCTGTATCTGTTCCTGACTTTCTTGTTACATCTTTTTCCTGTATGGTTTCCTTTTGATCTGCCATACCTCTGAATTTAATTATCAGGTTTGAAAACACCCTGCCATAACAGCAGCCTTTAAGTAATTCTGTCTGTTTCCCACAGCTGAACCAGAAGACTGTATCCCAAAGCCAAGCTCTCTCTTCAATATGCACTTTTCAGAGTCCACCTCAATACAAATACTTTGCAACTGTATTTATGCCAAAATAATTAGGAAATTAATAATTTTGAAACAAGAGAGCCTAAATAGAGTACTGCTATTTTTTGATAATTCAGTGACTTCATTTTCAGTCAGTTTGCCACTCAGTACCTCTACAAATAAGCCTAGTTACTCTAGGTGCCTAATATGGATGTAGAGACAGAAAATACTGGACTAAGTCCTTACCTCACAGAATTTTTTCTTGTCTGCACTATATAGGTGAACAGTATACCACAGATGAAGGTGTACATTATAGCTTAACTTCATATTCCTACAAAGCATTAAGAACTAAAAGAATTTCCGCTAGGTTTGAAAGGCCCAGCCATATCTCTCCAGACTCTGGAGATAGGAGACAACTGTTCCAGGTGTAGTGACTGTCTATGAATTTATCTTGGACAGAAAGACCGTGCTGTGCCAACACCATCTCAGTTTGGGAGTATTAAAAAGCTGGCCGCAGAGTTGGGGGTCTGTATCTCTGCCCAGCACTGAGGGATAGCCTGCAGACAGCAGAACGGAAGATGAGTTTTTCATGAAGATTCATGATGGGATGCTGGACTGCTACACTCACTTCATCTGCAGATCCGCTGCTCTCTCTGTATGTAAAAACAGTGATTGTCATTACACGAGCATCTATGTTCTGACTGCCCAGACAGAGTTGACTGCAACATAAAAGTGATTTCTAGCTCATCTGTGGGTTGCAGTGATTTGGCAGTTTAGTTTTGTGCACTAGAAAACTGCATCACTGACAGAAAAGCTTTCATGGAAAATAGTGTAAGAAATAGAAGGCCTCAGTAAAACCATTTCATGCAAAAGTCTGCAATGCCTGTTTTATCTCGCTAAAGGTAATTTATCACATCCTATAAGCTGTTGATACTTTTTGTACTGATACACTTTTCATTACTTATCTACCACTTCCTTCCTTGATCACTGTCCACTAGAGCATTTAATCAAGTAATTATTTTTACCAAGAGTAACTGTCCGTACATTAAAATCCACTGGGCCATGCTTCATCTTCATTTACATCCCTTAAAACCACTGACTTGAAGAACAAATTCAGGAAGTACTGTGCACGAGTAGTGCAATGTTGCATCAAGCATGTACACACACTCAGATAAACACATATTTACATTCAGCCATGTGCACACACATATGCACGCAGTGTAACATGACTATGCTAGATACTTTCTCAGATGTGTAATTAACTTGCTACACAGGTAAATAGCCACATTAGGATTCCTGTTTCCCTTTCTTTCTCGTTTGTGCTCAACAAGGTAATCTTTTTTCCATCATTGGATATAAGGCAAATCACATTTTAGAATTAGTAGTGATAAAATTTTCACTCTATTGTATTATTTTTAACTTTCTGTTCAGTGTGCCAGAGACATTTGATCAGAATGAGGAAGAAGTCAAATTATAACGATGAAAATTTTAGCAGATTACAGTATGATAAGTGTTAGGAATTGCTCCTAGTAAAGTCATAGTCGGTTCCTCCTCATTGCTGCTGGGCATAAAGATTTGTCATGACTGGTTACCTCTGTCTTCCGGGCCTCATAACTGTTCTAGTTAGGTTAGAAACCTCTTTTTTCCCCATCTTTGTTGAATATGCCAACCAAACCATAGGGGAAGAATAAGAATGAACCACGTTTTTAGTCAAGGTTCTTGGAGAGGGTCTTCGACTGAGCAGAAGTCCATTGGAGCCACCTGAAAGACAGGCAGATCAGTCTCAGCCGGAGATTAACCAGCAGTCCTGTAGGCTACCCAAGGCTTGTCCTCCTTATGCAAGGATTAATATCCACAGTTCCATAGTAGATGCTTTACCTCCCATCACCTGTCCTCATCCGTTCATTACAGGAATTTGAACTACTGCGTAGGAGACACCTAATGATCTAGACACTTGGCGAGTGCTTTAATAAGCTTATGATATTATCAACTTCTGTCTGATGCTATGAATGTTTAGATCTACAAATAAAGACTCCACTAGGACAAACTATAAAAGACCATTCAGGATAGCTCTCGTGTCAATGGATCACCACAGGGAAGACCAAGGGGAAATGCCTTGGTCTGAATTCAAGACAAACAAGTAACTAAGCTGTCCCCAAGATCCAGGTAACCTGCATATTAGGCTACTGTCTGTTTTTTTCTGTGATAAAAATGCAAGGACACTATTAAAATAAAATTTTTGACAGAAAATTTACCATAAAATTGGCGGACAGATTCCTGCTAATGGGCTCTTTTTTTGATAAATAATAAAATGGGGTGTGTGAGTTATTCTTAGGTGCCAGGCTGGGCACAGTGGAAGGAGGCAAAACACATTGTTACTTCTTTTTTTTCTTTTAAATATTACTTATTTATTGACTTTTCATTGGAGTTAGATAATTTTTAATTTAAAAACAGAAAATTAAAGATATTCAGATAAGTTTAACGCAACAATAATCACAGAAGAGCACAGTTCAGAGGCTTTCAGGTAGTATTTTATGATAAGTACTTTCAGGGTTTCTTTAGAAGTAAGTTACATAAAATACTACCTATCAATATCAATGTACAAATTGCAAACAAAGATTTTATATATATATATATATATATATATATATTATGTGACTGCCTAATCTGATTTTCTAGTTAAGAAGCAGAAGAACCAGTGGTTTGGTCCTGCTGTTGCACATACTACGTATGCCATAATTTTTCTGCTAGTCTTTTGCCCTTTCGTAAAGAGTCATTTTAAACTTTTCATAGAATATTTTCTATGGGAAGGTTAGATCTGACAGGGTACTAATGCATTAGCCTCTGATCTTTTTTCCTTGATTTACAAGCATTCAAGCCTGCTAGAAGATTTTGTAAAATGACAAATGAAAGAGTAAGTGGCTGAACAAGAAACACCTATTACTTTGAAAGGCGACACCACAGGAGGTGGAACAGTTTTTAGCTAAAAAATTACAAAATATTTAATTTATGGGACTTTAAGAAAGGCAGATTTTAAGTACCACTACTATACATACATACATATTTTTAAACGTGTCAGAGAGACCAAATTGTGAGCTAATGAGAGCATTCTACATGAGTCATCAAAGCATGTACATTCCAAGGGAGGCGTAATTAGTCATTTCTGATGACTGTCTAAAAACTATAAATACCCCTTCACTGTCAATCAGGGGTCACACCATGAAGTTGTTAAGGAACAAACAAATCCTTTCAAGAGGGGCAGTTTGACTGTAAAGCTTCTCCAGTAGGAACCATCGCTATCCAAATAGTTCTCTCTCTTTAATCCTAGTGAAAGACCCTTTCATCTCAGCCAGCTAAATGACCCTTGCTCATCAACAGCAAAACATTGGCACCTTTTGAGACGTCCCCCCACCAGTGCCAAGATATGCTTCACAGAATGTATCTTTCTGCACACTGACTGATGAAGTCCTAATTTACCAGACTCGAGGCACTCATAATACAAAAGGATCAAAGGACATTAGCATTTATGATATAATATTAATATTTTTGCAAGAGCTGTTGCATTTTCAAGCAGCTGATCTTACAAGACGAGAAATAGTATATCCCTGTATTGCAGATGAAATGTGGGCTTAAAATATAATTAGAAAGATTAGTTAGAGACAGAAAAAAGGCTGAATTCCCAGAGCTCTTGACTCTAGGACAGCATTCAGCTCACTCTGTCCCCCATCATATAAACAATAAAACCAACTGTGAGAAAGCAGCGTATATAAAACCTGTACTCACCCCTCATACTGCTGAAAGAATATAAACAAAATGGTTTACTATGTTGTAAGAAAGCACTGACTCACATTTTCCTTACACTGTGTTCACTTACATGCTTGGCTTTTTGGAGTTTTTTGTTTGTTTGTTGGTTCCCTCCACCCCCCAAGACCAAAAAGGGTTCTCCTGGTACAGCTTCAGTGAGACTCTGGAAGTTACACTGGGGTGAACTTGACCCAAATTTGTGTCAGGAAGGAGTTGTGCTGCTAATAATGGAAAAGGTCTTCTGTTCGTTATGTCACTATTGAGTAGTTTTTAAAAAAAAAAAAATGCTTGCAAACAATTGTTGTCAGCTTTCAAACGTAATTTTATAATACTCTTGTGGCCTTCAAACATGCTACATTTTCATCCTTATCACCACATTAAATCACATTGCCAATAATGTCTTTGGAATGAATTTGAATTCTTCAGGCTTGAATTTAATTACATTATGTAAACTAGAAAATGTCTTCGGTGTGCTTTGAGGGAATAGCTTATCTTGGCAATTGTTAAATTCTGTTTTGTTTAAAATATTTGCATTTTGATAACTTCATTCTGCTGCATACAGCATTTATTGATCTTTCTCAGGAATCTGTTTTCAATATAGTGCATTGTATTTAATTTCCATAAACCCTTAACTGGAGCATATTCTTACACAGCATTTAAGGAAAAAATAAATTAACAGTTTTTTTGAGAGCACCAATATTTTGGTTTATAGCAATTATAAGATAGGGAAATGCATCCCTATGCATTTTTTTCCCCTGGACACTGTACTTTAGAGTACACCCTGGAACGGAGCAAAATTACCTTAGTTAAAATTTTTCACAGCAGAAATACAGTTATGTGGCATGCTACCTGAGTATGGCAGGGTTTTTTTCTTTCTATATTATGATTCATTTACTACCTAATTTGACTTATTCAGTATATATTTTGTTCTTGTGGGTTTTTTGTTTGGTTTGGTTCTGGGATTTTTTTTGGTAGGGTATTTTTAAAGTATTTTCTGCATCTCTCGGTCCCTCATCTCATGATTTCTCTCTCTTCTTCTGAATCTTCCCCCTTCCCATCATTCTCCCTTCTCTCTCACACTCACACTTATGGCAGTGATAACTGCATTTTCAGACACAATCAAAGGATATTTTTTTCTTTCATATTTATTTCACAGAACACATCTAAATGTGGAAGCATTTTACAGTCAATCAAGCCAAGTCTGCCTTCCACCTGCACTTGAATGAAGCTCTTGAAATGCACGCAAGACCAATTCTAATTAGGTGGATCGTAAGCAAGTATTACAGAGACTTTCGTCCTCTATCTAATGAAAAAAATATATACGTCTAACAAAGGCACGCAGATTTTTATATCCTTTCTAATTTTTAAACTTTAGGAAAGCAGATCAGTATGTGAAAAATCTCACTTCACAGCTTGATGTCAGCAAATGAGTAAGACAGTGTTTCCAGCATGCAGTATCCATGGCCAACTGTCCCGTAAACATCCAGCGCGTCTAAGCAAAAAAATTGCCATGAAAAGTCTTCCTTAATAACATTGCCACTTATCAAGGTCTGGCTCAAAAGTGTATTATTGCAAGTAATAGCATCCTGCTAATATCTTAGCTATTTTTCTAAAGATAATAAATCTCCCCTTCAATACCCATGCTAAATCCCACTATCAGATTCACTGGTAGGGTGGATCTCAGATAAACAGCAGAAATGAAGGATTATTGCAGTCACAGTGTGGAAATTTTGATCAGCTGGATGTTCCCATGCAGTAAATAGTGTTCAGCTGCACGCCACATCTGCTCTGGCACAAACGTGTCCAAAAAGGGATAGGGGTTTGGCCAAAAAGGGCACTTTTTTTACACAATTTTAGATTCTACTCATTTCCAACAGTTAAAGTATAGGCCAGACAGTTTTGGAAGCTTTGTCAGATGTGGAGTATACAGATGAGCAAACATACCAGCATGTTTATAAATAGATCTCATTGCAAATATTGACGTCCAAGTATTTTATATGTTTCTGGGATTTGAGTTCTTTCATGAAGTGTTTGATAATTTAAAAGATTATCCCCGCTTCCACAGGTTTCAACCAATTTAAAGGAAGAACACATCTCTCACCACCGTCTTCAGTGGTAAGAGCATTAAAAAAAACCACCCCAGCATAAAGAAAAAAGGTCATACAAAGCAGTTTTTTAAAAATGAAAATAAACCTGGCATTGGATTTTTGCTTAGGTTTTTTGGGGTTTATTTATTTATTTATTTATTTTAATAAATTATATTAAAACCTGGATTATGCTCTATTTTTTGCTGTATTAGGTCATCTTACAGAAGATATGTAATAGAGTAAGCAACTGGAATAGCTGTTATTTAAAAAAGACCGAAGAATTTCATGGTTTGCTGTCAGAATATGCTGTAAAGAAATATGCCACAGGCTTGCTTTTGGGCAACTGTCTGTCTAAAAATGCTCCCAATAATAAGCAGGGGCGTATAATTTTAAGCGTATATAACATGTAAGCGCACGCGAAAGCACGAAAAACTCTAGCTCCCACTTTCCTCAGGAACTCGACCACTTAGTTTTTGTCAGCGGCCACAAAACAACGCTCTAGTGGCCTAGATGAGCTGAGCAACTCTGCACCTACATAGCTGACATCTAAATAACCGTAAAGTTCTTTGGCAGCGTTGGCCTTGGTCCTTACTTGGAATCTGTACAGAGAGGGAGTTGATGGCAAACGTAAAATTCCATGTAACGTCTAAGTGTTTCTGTTGAATACCTCACATATTTGGAAACTAGTCATGGCACCAAGTTACAGATTTTCAGCCACGACCAGACTCTGTGTATGTAAGTGTGGTTCACGTAACTGCAGCAAAATATTCTTTATAAATCTGGATCAGAAACAAAACCCTCTGAAGAACATCTGCTGCTGCTGCTGTTGAATCATCTCGTGTCAGGTACTACCACTCACCATCACAGTGGTGACTCAGGCTGACACGTGGACTGCATTAGCTCCAATGAGGTTCTCAAAAAATAAGCTTCTGACAAACTGCTTTGAACTCCTTTGCCACACTTGGAACAAACACCTCACGCAGTAATACCTATTTTGGTATTCAATGTTACCTATGAAACAATAGCCCACAAAGTGGATAGACACAGTTGCTGAGAGTGCACGTAGCTTTCTGTCAAAGCAATGTAATAGTTCAATTTCTCTGAAGCACACCTTACATGTGAACATAGGAAAGGCTACATCCACAGGTTCACGAACTCCAGAGAGTACATTAGAACACCAATGGCCAGCTGTAGGTGGTCACACTGTCTGCATCTGAGCTGGCCCTCTAGGCTTCCCTTATTGCCAATAGAGACAAGAGGCACTCTTACAACTCCATCAGCTCAGCCTACAGTAGGCTCTAAAACAGGTGTGATGAATCATTCCTTAGAAGTCTCTAGGTTGATTTTGTTCCCCCTCCTGTGTTAAAGAAAGAATAAACAATTAGGATAGATGTGCTTCTGAAACGTAGGAGCCTAAATTTCCTTACAAATCATCTCACCCCTCCTGTGAATATTGGACCAGTGCATGAAAAATCGGCCCCCAAGTCAAACTTACGCTAACAATCTTTTCACATAAGATTGCTCAAATGCACAGATTAATCCGACTGCTAGTAGATTTTTTTTATTATTATTTTTTGTCTAGCCCCTCTGGCTGTCTCTGTGGACAAACACTTTTGCCATCGTCTATCAAAAGGGGAACCAAAAATGCAAACACTATTCAATCTCCTTTGTCACTGGCCCTAGAAGTTCTCTAAAAACCAGCAGTCTATAATACTTTTTTATTGTGCTCCCAATGGTGAGGAGAGAAATGGCAGGCCTGCTGCCCTTTTAAATTTCCAGGAAAAACAGCTGAAGCCATGCCATTGCATGATCTCTGCCTCTACTTCACAAGCACTGTCTGAGAGCACGGTAGAAAAAATAATTTAAGGTACGTAACAAAGAACAGAACGGAGCATAACCTATAGTCAAAAAGTTCTCAGAAGTAATTGCTCAAAGAAGTCAGGAAGACTCACATAGATGGCTTTTATCCTGAGTCTCTACAAACACAAAGTTGATTAAGTTGAGCTCGATGTAGTTATACACATATCAAGTAGTTTAAAAATTGTCATTACCAACAGCAAGTCACTTAACAAAAGATATGGAAAAGTTTAGAGTGATAAGCGGTGCAATATGGGTCCAAATGTAGCGTACTTGAAAGCAAAAAGCGAAGTCAAAAATTACAAGGCACGTCTGTTTAGACGTGGCCACCGAGTGGGATTAACATCCATCACAATCTTCTCTTCTAAGGCAGAATGTGGGGAGCCAACAGAGCAATCCACAGACCTGCCTTGCAATGGGATCAGACGAAGAGGGGAAAAAAAAAAAAAGCCACCCACGCAAAACACTTTTAATATTGTTTTGTAAGAGGCAGAGAAAACAATGATTTATTAAATACAAGCACATACGAGAGAGCCTCCAGAGACCAGATTTATAATAATTACTACCTCTACTGGCACCTTCTTGCCTTTTAAACTTTGAAGAAAAGGATGTGGGAGAAGGTCACACACAAGAAAACATTTGTCATCCTAAAGGCATCCTCCGTTTCTATGATAAAATAATTTCTCTTATAATACATTGCAAAGCAATGGACTTCAGTTCTCAAATTATGCTCTGTTAACATGAATCATACTGGAAAAGTGCACTCTCATTTTCTCCCCTTTCAAGTCAGTACCCATTGTTCCTTCAACTATTTCATATATGTGGTTTGTTTGGTTTTTTTTTTGTTTTGCGTTCATGTGAAAAAACCCAAAAAAACAACCCCCCACCAAACAAATGCCTGGGGACACGTGAAATACCGTACATGAAAACTGAACAGCCTCTTTCTGTTATGCTTGCCTCCTATCGCTAGCTATTTGGTAGGAGGCCGTCAGGAGTGCACTGGCCATTTGCTGCTATCGGTACGGTTTTGTGTCTGTCCTTTAGCCTTCTGCCTGAAGGAAGATGTCTCCCAGGGAAAGCGTCTCACAAAACCTTCCTATACGTTCAGTTTACCATGCATAAATTACACTCAGGTAGACAAGTGCCACACTTGCTCTAGGAGGCCAATTTAAAATTTCCTGGTTTTCCTTCCCATTCCCAGTGCAACAGTAATGCTGATGCTACATCCCATTTCACTGCGCTGGATGCAGTCCCTGAAAGAATATCCATTTTATATTGGCAGAAACTAAATGATTAATACAGTATTGATTGCAAAGAAGTTTGCGAGCGGAGAGTTGCCAAGCCACTGGTTGCCATGCCTTATCAACAGTCAGCTCTGACAGATTCATTTGATGCCTCATACACATAAACTACCTCATACATTCTTAAACAAGATTTAAGGTATACTCTTCAGACAGAACAAGTTACTGTGGATAAAATATGTAGCCATCAAAAGAAAGAATTTTTCCCTGTGCTGGAATTTCTCCTGTAAGTACATAATCACTTGTATTTCTGCCTACATGACTGCACATTGAGAGTTCATTAGCTTTATATGTAATGTTCTTACTTCTATTCATAAAAACCATGCAAGAATTCAATACAAATACTGTTTGCGTGTAAGTCTAAGCCATCTGTTACCCATCTTGAATTCGAAAATCACCTTTGTATTCCCGTGTGATGTCGCTGAGCCAGACCATGCAAACCATTTAGAGCAGCCTTAGGAATTTGCCTTAACCATGTGATAACGATTAAAGAATATAATCCAAAGTGGCTGCTGCATTACGAGCCACAGTAATTTCTGGCAGCTCCTCTGTTGCTGCTTGTATACAACCACCATTAGTTTTAAACGTGCTCTTTCTTTAGAAGGAAGCAGTAAAAATAAGAAATAAGAAAAAGAAGGGTTAGATCGAACATTGTTTTAATTTCACCTAGGGCCACAGTGAAAGCCCCAGCCAGCTTTAAAGCCTCAGCCTAAATAGCATCATCTTTTACCCCGCTGAAAGTTAGATTTGGGGACGTGGATTTGAAGGAAATTTTCAAGGCCATTTTCTCTATCTGAGCAGCTAAAGCCCTTCCTGAAATAATTTGATTGACATGCATAGACTGAAAATATAGATTGTAGGCAAGACTTACAGAATACATTTTTGCCCCTAGCAGATATTACAGACCTCACTATGGATTTATCGGGATTACCAGACTAATTTAGCTGGCAATCTATATTTTTGTACAGGTGCTTATCAGTCTGGCATAAGAATATTATCACTTAGTACAGTTTGGGTATTAACAGCTAGCAGCTCTTTAAAGTACATTTTTCTAGTACCACTTTTTTTTTATTATTAAGTAAAGACAAGAAGTATCACTTGTAGCATAAATTTCTGAACTATAAAGTTGCCACTAAGTTCCCTTGGATCAATTTTGCAGAGAATGGCAATTATTTTCCACACTGTTTCTCCAGCTTCTGCTTTTTATCTAATACACTTACAGTAATTAAGATAAAGTTTCAAGAAACAGATACGCAGAGCTAAAACAAAGTTAATAGCAGGTTGATTAGTGCATAATTCAGCCAAATTTAAGCATTTCCTGGTAGAGTCACTAATAATCCATGCCACTGCTGATGTATTGATATTTATCTCTGATATCTGATATTAATTTCTATACAACATGTCATGAATTTCTTTGGAAAACCAGAAGAGATTAATTTCAATGTGAAATTCTCAAGGTGCAATGCATTTTGGAGCCATATGACTCCTACTATTGATACCTGTTGGTGACACCCAGCTGAGTTCTTACAAATTAAGGCAAGAGCCCCAATGTCTGCTTCCGTATTCCTGTTTTGCTAACTACAGCTCCATTGGTTTCCATCACCAATGGCGCTACACTTTTACATGCGCATATATATATACACACACACGTATACACATATATACATATATACACACATACACATATATGTGTATGTATATATGTGAGCAAGTCAAAATTGTCTCCAGCATGTCTCCAGCAAATTTTCTTTGGTCTGACCTCTTTTCTTATTCATTAAAATTACCTGGGTAGTCTTCCATTGGTGCTGCATTAGATCATGAATCAAAAGTTTCACTTCAAAAAACATAGGGTCTGCCCATTAGGCACCTTTTAATGCCTTAATGTGAAAGTCTGCACTTCACCAGATGTCTTAAAATCATACGTCCACTTTCAGTCAGTACATTATCTCAGAATCAAGCTAATCTGGTACACTAGTGAGGGGAAAAAAAAAAAGCCTTTAAAATGCCTCCTGTTGTGCAATAGTGGTGTTCTGGAACAGTGCTGCACTAGCTGTGACAGAGTAATAAGGCTATTTATATCTTTAGCGCTTGATAACTCAAAAAACTAAGTTACATCTAAGTAATTTTGGGGGCATTAAAGCTTTTCGGTGTCTGCAGAATAAAAGTATGCTAATGAACTAAACATTTTTTTGTATATATAAATGAACGTTATCTTTCAAACCAGAACCAAATTCCCTAGCTAAATCTCTGAATATAATTTCCTGAGCTTGTGTGAAGTACTCCTTTATGTACGATTATTATTTTAGTAGCTTTGCTAAAAAAGTAAATCTCTTACATTCATTAAAAACTAATAGTTGCCTTTTAAGCACATTAGTGCAAATATATTTATCCCTATCACAAGGAATCAGGCTATGCTTTGCTGACTTTCATTATCAGAAAATAGTCTCATTTGTCTTTTTTTCCAGATGAAGTTTTGTTTACTCAGTTATATTTTAAAAATTAAAGCTAAGAGCAACTGTAAAAAGTAAATTAAACTCCATGTACCCACAATTCTACAAGAAGCAAAGCTTTTAACCGAGTTTTGTATTTATTAATTTTTAAAGAAAAAAACCCCAACAACAACAAAAAACACCTCAAAAAAAGGTGCTTATTCTCAGCAAATACTCATGGTTTATAACCCAAACATTCATAAGATTCAACTAACAAATATTATGATCTTTAGCATTTGGTCAGATTTCTTTCTCGATTTCTACCTTTCCAAGCTACCTGGCATTTAGGAACAGTCCCAAACCAGCAAAATACATCAGTGCTTCAAAATCAAGCAAACATGGATCACAATGTGTCCTTCATCACTACCACAGATATTTCACATATGAACACAGAGAAAATACACAACAAATTAATTGCTAAAGCAGTTTACCTATATGAAGGAGTCAGCTTGAAGAAAAATATTAATTTGGATATTTTGATCCTCAGACATTAGATATGGTAAGTCACCGCTCTGCCTGCTTGAGCTGCACTTTCAACTGCTGCATTCCAGACATTCAGGAGTTTTCTTTAGATATTATCACTTATGAAAACTGGAAGTTGACGATTTTCTCACATCTACATAGACTTAAAAAAAAAAAAAGCAAACCAGAAAACCAACAAAAAACAAACAAAACAAAAAAAACCCACCCAAACTAAATTCTGCCACGTTGCTTAGATTTTAACTATGTGACTGTTAGCCCTCGTGATTAGAAGACAGAAGGGAAGGTAAGTAATGGCATCAGAAGCTGGCCCCTTAGGTTAGAAACATCAGTGTTCCATATGGACGTATACCGGTATGCAATTTCAGAAAGGCCAAGTTTGATGCTTGGATTATTCATATCCTGCATGATTTCTATGAAAAGCTATGGACAAGGTTGAGACTGTAAAATTAAGAGAACGGTTGTACAATCAATACTCTTATTGATTTTTAGAAGACTGGTAGCAGTCTTGGAAGGCTGACAAGGGGGAAGCCACTGAAGCCAGGGAAATGGGCTAATGAGGCACAGTAATAAGCTGAGACAAATCAGGGAAAGAGAAGAGCCGTGCATCCTCTGATCAGCAGCATGAGACAGGTTACAAGTGCCAAAAGGTGAGGGCGGGGGGGCTCCCATCCCTGATAAACTGATAGAAAAGTCTCACTACAACTGCTGCTCGGAGCAGCCTGGGGCAAAGAGAGCAGGTCCCTTACACAACTGGCTTCAGGCTCCCGCTGTGAGGTTTAGCATCTCGCAAAGTGGTAATCTACCAGTTTAACTGTGGCCCCCCCCACCGCCCTTGGTTTAACCCCAAAATTTACCTCAACAACCCTAAGCAACGCAAAGGAAACTATTTCACTTCTGATAAACCCCTGGGCCACATGGATTATTTTACTTCCTTATGTTACAGCTTTTTTTTCCAAATTTGGCAATCCAGCCTGTGAACTTCTGCTTTGCCTGAATTCACAGTATATGCTTTTTTAACCTATAAAACCTGATTAGTGTGAAAAATGAATAACTGCTCAGCTGACAAATACAAGACAAATTAACTGGGTCTACTGTTTCCTGAGGAGCAAAGTGCTGTGGACAGACAAACCCACGAAAGCCTTGAAAGTCTCAGGAACCGCAATATGCTTCCCGTCAAGCTGCAAGAATTAGTTTGAGGATGGATTTATCAAGCCCCGAGGAAAGTCTCCCCTACCAGGTATAGCTCCACACCTTTGATAACTTGAAAATGAGATGAACCAGACATGCCACATAAAAAACTTCCAATGAGAGGACCTGTAACGCAGTTACTTTACTTTCTTTGCTCAGGAGGGAAGAGAGATAGGATTTGCTACAGTTCCTTCCCAAATATAAACATATTGTATTTCTTGTCCCAGCTAACTTCTCCTTATGTCCCCTGTTGCTCTTCCCCAAACTGTACATTAGAGATAACACGCTGGACATGCTGTGCTTTGACTTTACCTCTAGCTTTGATGAGTGCTGAAAAAACCGACAATGATTCAAGACACGATGAAAGGGACTTGACTCACCCTCTCATTTTCAGGTTTGCAGCCAGCCACTTCATAGAGAAGAAATTGCTACTTCCAGACAGCAGCTCTGAGAACCTCAGGTGCAAGCTGACTTTCAATAGGTCAAATGATTTTTCGCATCTTCACAAAAGGCCAAAGGACATTTAAATCTTTCTACTACTCGTTATTTTCAGGTCTGATCGTTGGGTTTGTATGAGGACATTTTTGTATTTTATGCATTGAATCAACTAAAAATGACAATCACCTGGTCTGAGCTTCGTTTAGGTTAATCTTAGGAATGCAGAGCTTTAAATGTGCATTTCTCTAGTGTTGGCTGGAGACAGGATACTCAAAGCATCCCTAGGGCTTTAACTATCATTAAGTAGAACGAAGAAAGAAAGAAAAAGTCAACAAGCAGATATAATAACAAGTCTTACATAAATTACTCCCCATACTAGCCAGTTGGAGGAAAACTGTTTTTTGTTTGGGTTTTTTTTGTTTTTTTATTTAGGCCATAAAATAACCATTCACATGTGTGGTCTGGGACCCTGGCAGTTAGATTCCAAAGTTTGTTTATAGTTTTCTTTCCATTTGATTCCTCCTCTTTCCTTAACTTGTCATCTGCCTCTGGACACCTATGGAATTTTTCTTAATGCTAAAAATAGAAACAAAAGTCTGCCTATATTTGGTGTGTTGTAACCAAACTGTAACCTGCTCTTCTGTATCAAACCATCAGCTATTAGGAGCAGCAGCTACCACCTGTACAAAAGAACCACTAAAACATCAAGGACATTTTAAGGTGCTGTGGAAGTAATTTTAAAGAGAAGAAAAAATATACTTCAGTACTCTCAAATTTATACTGTGACCCTGAGCCTATTTTAACAGAGAACAACAAGAAGGTACCCGTTAATCTAAATGGGAATAGGACAGGACCCCAGGGAAGGTTCCATATTCTATGGGTTTTTTTAATATTGAATCAATGTGAAGTACTCCATTTTTTGTAGTAAAATATATACAATATGTTTTCAAATAGCATTAAATATCACATGCCCATATGCTGAAGATAAGAAACCAAACAAAAAAGTTATTAATGCAAAAGTGAATGGACCTATATCTCAAAATGTAACCAAAATAAAATCTCCACTGCCAACAGTGACTCAGCTCAGTGACATCTTTTTCCACCTGCATTTTGTAACCACATTATGTTTGCACTATAAAACTTCATTTTACAAAGTCATGAAAAGCTTACTGGACTTGAATTATGCTAAACCATGGACTTGGAACAAAGTGTCTTCATTATCCTATTTCCAAGTTCCAGATAAAATCATATTTGAAATACAGCTATTATAATTGCCAAATAATTATTTAGATTGCATATTCAAAGAAACCCTGCCAGTAATCTAAGGTCATCACTCTCATAACACTGAAGTATTACAGTACAAAACCTGGAACAAGGATTTCTTTGGTTGACACAGCAGTACTTAAAACAAAAAGACAACCTTAAACAGAAAACAGTCCCTAAACTTTTAATCCTGCTCACATATGTGTCCTCCTCCATTCTCAGGCTTTACTACCCCCATGACAGCATTTAACCCAACATTTCCAACAATACTGCGCTCAAAATTTATTTATTTCTAAATTACCATACTATTGTTTTTCTCCTACACCTTCCCCTCTACCTTCACATTTATGGTCAACTTGGCATCGCCAGAAACTTCATTTTACTATATTTATTTATTAAAAAGCAATTCAATTCGGTGATAAAGAAATTGCTATCTTTATCTTGCACATGTGTTAATTTTTATTTTAAACAAGTATTATCAATAAAGTAGTATTCTATGTTGCATTTTATGAAGAACCATATTTATCCCATAGACTCTTACAAAACAGATATAGAAAGCTAAAGACTTGTACAATTTGAAAGGCTTGTTCCTTTCTAATATTCTGCTTTGGAAGAAGTCACCTTATTTCTAGAGCATAATGATTTATTTCTTTTGCTAGGATTAAGAGTTTATTTCCCAGACAGTATGACTTCTGAATGGCAAAAACCACTTCAAAATGACAAAAAAAAAAAAAAAATTTTTATAAACACTGCAAATAGCTTTAAAACTTCAAAATAAATTATTACTCTTTAGTTAAAAAGCATTAAAACCCAAAATATTTAGCCTTTCTATTATGAACCAAGTAGAAAGGCTTTCCAAGTATTTTTAAAGACAATTCTCCTAAATTAACTTTCTCAGCCTATCGTTATTTTCCGGTTTACTGATTCAAACTAATATTAAGAAATTCCTTAGAGGAGACAATGTGCTCCGGTTTTCTTTTAGGTTCTCATGTCCATATCTTGCACGACTGAGGACTGTGACTTTTCTCCTGAAATGTCCTCAGTGAAATATTGAGGCCATTGTAAAAAATTTTACTCCTTGTGAGGAAAAGTATGCTGACGCTCTATGCTTGTAAGAGTATCGACTGTCACAGAATTTCAGTAAAACCCTGACTGTAGGAACTTCAGGGGACCTCTGTCGGAAGTATTTCACGTTTCCTACTCTAGGGTAGCGGCTTTATCAACCATTGGCCAACTAAGGTACAGCTTGAATGGCGGTCCCTATGCAGGATTTGCAGAATCAGACATTCCCTTACTGTCAGGAGAACTCAGTGCAGGAGGCAGAGAGGAACTGCTTGAAGACTTCTTGTGTCTCTGCAGTTCTCAGCATTCTGGCAGAGCTCCTTAGGAAATTTAATACTAAGTGTAAGTCCCACTAAAATAAACTTGTAGAATCTTCAAGGCTTTTGAAATCTGGCTCTCAATTGGTCTGCTGAAGCCTCTCATTAAATAACATGTGGAGTAATCTAGATTAGATGGTCAAGAGTATTATACCCAGAATAGGGAATCATGTGTTTTAAATTATGAATATTAGTTGTCAGTCCTTTGCTTATGAGTCTTTTCGATTCCCTAAACAACCGAGGACGGCATAATCGCGTTACATGCTCACTGTATAAATGGCAGTGGTAAGAAACCAAAGTCGAAGCACAGACAGCGATGCAACCATTTGTTTAGAAGATTCAATTACCGCCTCCATAGAGGACTTGATTCACTACCATTTCTGACGCTGTTTCCTATTCTTGCAGCTCAAAATTTATGGGCAGAAGCTTTCACTTTTCACTAAATGGATCCAAACCGGTAGACTTCCTGTCACTTAAAAAGCATGCAGTCAAAGGCAATGTTTAAGCAACAGACACTTTCAAATCAATAATGCAAAGCACTCAAAGCTACCAGTGTAGTTGACAGAGACAAGGTACTGTTTATATATCCTGTCTGGCTTGACTCAGCGAACATATTAGACTTCAAATGCAGTACAGGCAAATAAAGCAAACAAGGAATTACAGTCATACCTCATGAAAGTTATTCTTCTGGAAATAAACACACTATTTTGCAATACGGACTGCTTTGGTAGTTACATCCTATACCTCATTAAACAATGAAGGCAAAATAAACCTAATATTGAAAATAAAGCTAATATAGAATTAGTTAAGCTTACAGCGATGACTAGTTAAGCTGATATCACTGCCTCTCTCGAGACTGCTCTCTTAGCCAAACCACAAGATCTCTCTAAATTGAACCAAAACATGGTATAAACACCACCTTTTATAATAAAACTGTTGTAACTTTTCAAGTATTGCAATAATTACCAATAGAAGCTTAGTCACTTTTGAAAAAATACAGCAGACCCTGTTTGATTAGTACTTCACAGACGATCCTGACAGAGAGGCAGATTATCCATTCACTGTGGAAACCACACGCTCTTGTCATCTTCTTGTTTGCAAATACTATAGGTAAGCTCTTTTTAAAACTCACTTGTGCCCTCAATCTTACATGCTTTTGTTCATAACGCTAAGACAAATGCATCTGCAAATGCAGAAGGATGAAACAACACAAGTAATATCATACAGGCTGGAGATTCATGCCATTGTAGGTAATATTCTAAAATTTTATTCAGTATTACATTTTAATCATTTTAAACTGATGAGTTAAAAAAATAGTGTCTAACCACAAAGGGTTTTAGGCCTATGATCAATTCAAGTTCATGTCACATTAATGCGTATCCCCTTAGATCCAATAGAGTTTGCTCTTTTTTAACCTACGTGACTGGAATGTAGAAGAAAATAAAATCAGAAGTAAGCATTGACTAGTGACCAGTGAGCAACAATGGTGTGACAGACTAGAACTTTAAGCAGCATGTGAATTATTCAAGATCGAAAATGTGTGTGCAGTAAAAGACGACATAACATCTTGCTAATTGCCCAGAAGGCATAAGTTCCAATTTTCTCTAGACAATACATACATTCGGTTTAGTGGACAAAAGTTACGCATGCAGGATAACACATCTAAATTCAGATTTCTTGCTCCATAGTACAAAAGTGAAAAGGAATAACAATTCATTTTCCTATAGCCGAGATTTCTTCCTACATTTCTAACCCTTGTGAGGCTCAAAACTGTCCTTCTGGATGTCATAGATCAGAGTTTTCCCTGACATTTAATTAAATTAGGGAAGAATATGCCTGTGTGGGAATGGAAGCAGAGGGAGAGTAAGTGCATTTCCCACAACTGTAACTTTCCCAGTGTCTAACTGTGACTATGATGTGGATCTAACACCAGATGATCAGAACAGCCACTTTGTAGGAATGGAATCACACCACAGGGCATGACTTTGAGGAAGGTGACTATAGTCCTGTTAACATTAAGTGAGGAGAGTGAGTGTTAATTCAAACTCCACACCACAGTTTTCCTAAAGGCAGAAAAAACTGCCTTTTCGCTTTGCTGACATTCATGTCATAGTTGAACAGGGTAATAATTACTTCTCTGGAAGCACAGCTGGGATGGAAAAAGAACATGAAGTCTAACCTAATCAAACCTATTTTCTACAAAGCTTTGGCATGATTCTAGCCTAAGTAGCTATCTATCCTCATTAACCTTTTATTGCCGCAATGGCGAGACAGGTCAGGTCAAAGGTATGTTGCCATAAAGGGAAACCTCAACAGAAACTACCACAATTCTGCATAGAAATCCTTTACCTTCACTGTCTCACTTTGTGGAAGTACCAAAAGGATCAAAATTCACCTAGCTTTGAACTGAGATGAACACCTGGAGTATGTTTCAACTGCTTAACTCCTACTGACAGTAAGAGGACAGATTCCAGTGAGAAATGGTACAAAAATACAAACAAATCATAATAAAGTAGTCTACAGTGAACGTGAGTTACTTTTTGATGGCAGGTGCCCACAATTCACACTTTTGCCTCCATTAGCAGCACCGGAGAACTCCCCTTTCTATTGGGACTTAGGCTGCCTCCCACTTAGACCAGGGTCAAACCACATGCTGGAGGTTACCACCCTGCTCCTGAAACCTCATTCAGATTCCTCCCGCAATAACTTCAATGTCTCGTTCTGTTTCAGCACAAGACTGAATGTTTTCCTTAGTTGAGAAAACAAATACACATAATAAACATGTGCATCATCCATCCTTGGATGTTCTCACGGACCGAATAAAGCTCTGAGCAACCCGGTCAGATCTCGCAGCTCACCCTGCTTTCAGCCAGGGCTTGGACTAGATACTTCCTGAGGTCCCTCCCAATCTGAACTATGCTTAAAAACGAATAGATATAATGGATTCTTTTTTTTTTTTCCCAATCAAATATCATCACCTTCTATATTATTTATCTTGAAATCAGAAAATAAGGAAAAATGAATATGGCAGATGTTCTTGGAGACAAAATGAACCATTTTTCAGATGAAATGGAATCATTAAGGCAACTACAAGTGCTCTTTCTACTCTTTATTCTCATCATGCCTTGCTTTAAATTATTGTAATTGCCTGTGGTAGAAAATTTGTCCTAGTACGTGCATGCAAGTCAAATCCCAGTCAGAAACTCCTCTGTACAGCAGATGAATATTCATCATGAATGTATTTGTGAAGCGACTATTCACAAATATTTGTTTCCCAAGGTGAGTTTCAAAAAAACCCCCACCTACTAAAGTTGTGAAATATCTCCACGTCAAGGCTTGTTTTTATTGCACAGCTTGTTAAGGCAGCGGCAGGACCTGCCTCCGTAGAGGAGCTATTGCAAAATACTATTATTCGTTTCAGCAGATAGCAACTCTTTTGTGCCAACACTGTCCCACATGTGGGATGCCTGTCTGCAGCTTAATCTTTGCCCACTTTTAAAGCAGCAATACTGAGCGGGCATCCTCAGAGCACATTCCTGTAGTTTCACAAGGCCTTTCCTCGTGTCTAAGTATCAGTGCTAACTCGCGCGCTCCCCGAGCACGCCTCTCCCACTGTTTTCAACTCCTCTGAGAGCAAAAATGCCACGGGAGGTGCAGCCTCCGGACCGAGACCCAGTGCCCTTCTGCACCCCAGGTAAAGAGCCTCTCAGCGTACCCGAGTATGCCACCGGTGCGTATGTTTGCACTGCAAAGTCAAACAGCCAGGCCTAAACCGCAGGTAGAAGGCTAGACGCTTAAGCAAGCAATCAGATCTGAGAGGCAGCTACTTCCAGCTCAGGTAGACGGCTGTTGATTTACTAATTCAGCCTTGAAAATAACAAGCCAGGAAGCTCGAAGCAGTGAGACCTTGGTCCATATGGGGGACCACCCCCCACGTGGGGGTGAAAGCTTAAAGTGTTCTCCACAAAAAGTAGTGATATTCTACTCAAAATAATAAGCACGAATAGCAAAAGTCTTGGGATAGGTTCAATGGATGAAAGATCAAGCATCCTCCTTTAAGGAACCATCAACCACAAAGCATTTTGGATGTGTTCATAGAAGTACTCTCCAGTCTTTCATCCTTCCTTGTTAGCATCGATCACTTTGCATTCCTTGACACCTGTTAAATCTATTCTGATTCTCCATGGAGTTTGGTTTAATAGTTAGATACTCATACGACAGCTGAAACACTAAGGGGATTTCACATCAGCTGACCCAGGAGCAAAAATTCAAGCTTTTGTGAAGAAAGGGGAGCTATTGCACAGTGAAATGTTAGCCCAACAACACGGAAAAATAAATAATTAATGACATGTTATACATTTAATCTACAATGAAGTAATACAATAGCAGCAAGATGGGGGAAAACACATTTGTGCCATAAACATTATATATCATTCTGTCTTATGTAAGCCATTTATACATGTACATTATTCACCGCTGTTCCTCTCCATGCATTTTTAATTGTTTAGTTTACATGATAAAATGTGACTTTCAGCTTGAACTAAGACACAAAAGTAAATCTTGATATAAGCCATAATTAAAACACGCAAAATTTGTGGCAATAATAGCTATCAGTGAAGGGTAATGGTTCAGCGAAAAATCAATCAGGTGAAAAATTAACTAGCTATTAAGAAGAAATAACTTAGCACTATTGGTAAATTCAAAGTAGATGCTGAACTTTTCTTTGCAACCAAAGGAAGGATAAGTAGGATGTTTTCCTATAGCATCCATCAAAGCTACTTTGTGTTGTTTTGATGCCTGCTCCCTTATTACCACACCCAGTGCAAGTCCTTGAATTTTTACTTGACTCTGTTTGACAAGCTGACACGAGCCTTACGATATTAACTATACAAACAGTAAAGCTAAAAATAAAATAAAGAGGACAACTGTAGACGTACTTCACAATTTTGTATTCGCCCTAAAACTTGCAATAGTCTGACCTGTACGAAGGGAGATGATTCCTGGATATTAGACACCTCGCAAATTACCTTTATATAGCTGCTTCTGAAAGCACAGAGCAAAGCATCGTTTTCATACTGAGAATTCTTAATCTTTCAAGGCAAGCCTCCAGCCCCAGTATTGAATTATGGCTTGAACTCTGATCTTTTTTGTCTTATCCATAGGAGAAGAAAATGTATCTATATTCACGAAAGCTGTCTGGAAGTTTTAATGCAAGGTTATTTTCCAGTGGGAAAAAAAGTCATTTATGCAAAGCCACCATTTTCACCATTTCAGAAACTTAAATTCCAACTACTTCCTTCCCAGATACAAGGTTCATGTCAATGCAGTAGTTGTACAGCCTGGAAAAAAACATTCAACACATCTTCTCTTGTAGGCAAGTTAAGAAGAAGCTCTAACTGAGGTAGGAGTTGACAAGGAGGCAGGTTGTCCCACCTCTTTTCTCACTTGGTCTTCTACTGCATGTGAAACAAGCTTATATGCAAGTCAGAAGACTTGGCAGTTTCTGTAGAATTTCTCCAATGTCTAACACTTAAAAATACATAAGTAAATAAAAATTTTAGTACCAACCTGGTAAGACCAAAAAGTCCATTTTAATTCTCGGGTTTTTTTTTTTTCTGATCATTTTTTTATGTTGGAGAAACATATTTGTCCTTTTGTGATAAATTTGCAAAAGAAGAAGGACCAAACAAACCACATTTTTAACAGAGCTGGTTTCATTCTCTGGGTGGTACCAATACTCATATTATCAGACTTTTCTACAGCATTTAGCAGCAAGAATCACCAATAGCCCTGCATCGCTTTCGGACTCCACCCAAATCGATGGAAAAGGACCGTATAGGCCTTTTCACTCACATGTAACCCAGAAGTTTATTATTGCCACTTCTCCGCCTCTGCAGCTGTCAACTGAGAAGCAGCAAAAAGTTCAGTTCTCTCTCCCTTGTTATTAAGTCCCTAGCAGAGGTGGCTGCAAAAGCTGATGAGACAACACAAACTGGAAAGTGAGCAGATTACAGATAATACCTATCTTTATCCGTTACATAAAAAGAATTTACTCAGTGCCTAGCAGAAGCAGAAATTCAAGAAGCCTTGAAATAGGTTAAGGAGAAAATAAAAAAAAAAAAAAAAAAGCTGTTACCAGTAGAAATATCGTTACTTAAAGGGAATTTCCTCCTCCAGGGTATTCCCTACCAACAAGGAACATCTCCTCTCAGAATAGTAAAACAACCCACAGCTTAGGAGGATTTTTATGTTTTTGTTTCTTTAAACTCACACCGCCAGTGGTTGGGCACATAATTATAGGTCAAACAAATTTCTGTTTCTGTCTAGGGCTGATGAGATGGTTTTGCCCCTTTTTATAAAACTGGAATTGGCAAGCAATGCTGGCAATCACTACTTTCACATTTAATTATTGCAACTCATCTAGGAATGCAGCCACAGAGCCTGAAAACGTTCCAACTGGTACAAAAGCCTGTCTGCTTAGCAACAGGGATACAATGAACTGGATCATCTGAGTGCTTCTCTTGCTGTGCTCGCTCTCTACTGAATTAAGAATCCAGTCTGCTTATTTGTGCAAAGACTCCCCGGAGACTGTAACTGCCACAACAGCTGGAGTCATGCAATTCTTTATCGCAAGATATAAAAGGTACTTAAGAATTCACTACCACCTAAACCCAGTGTTATTTGAATTAACCTTCATCATGTGCTTTATCTAGATACACAAAAGAATGCCCATCTATAAATCAACAGACAAACAAACAAAAATCTCCAAAGCATAACTATGAACTGCTTCTACAATGGAAAGAAAATAGAATATTTTTATTACGAAGCATTCACCACTAATTAGACACTAACACACACCTAAATGTTGATGAGGTCATATTATATTATCAACTACAACCAAAAAAAAAATTATATCCAAGTCAAATAAAAAAAACCAAAACCTTAACCACTGTTACTTTGCATACCCTGACGTACTATGTTGTTTTCCACAGACAATAATCTGTTTGCATTTATTTCATGCGGCAAGTTCACTTCGTTTGCACATAGCTATCTCATAGACTTTCTTCTAAATTGTGCAATACTGTAACAGGGCATGAGACTTCTTGGTATCAGTCAGCATCTGATTAAGGCAATTTCACACCTTGCTGTAATCAGTTATGAAATCCTTACATTATATCACTTTTATCCACACCTTACTCCCTTCCCCCAAAAGCTCTCTGCAAGCCAATTAAGAGTAATTAGCTCATCAAAGCAAGATGAGGTTTTTTCCAGATTCCCCATGTATTTAATTCAGGTGTGTAATTCCTATCTCCTCTTTGCATGTCCTGGCAATCTACTTTTCAATTCCAAGGGAAACACTGAAAAAAATTAAATCAAATACTGTTCATCACCATTATGGTCAGAAGAAGGTCTTTGCATACGTGTAAAGCATTGTGTACAATCCGTGAAACTTAATATACATCTTCATCTGATTTCACACCTTCCAACCCTGAATCTGAAAGTCTTCTGCCATATTCAGTAGGAAATATGATCACAAGGCAATAATTTACAAGACCTGAAAGTAGATCAATGAAGGTTCTTTATAGTCTCCTAACAGTAAATTCCTAACTAGCAATGTTATTGTGAAGCAAAGGACCGGAAAGGAGTCTACAGGGGGTTCAAATTCCACCTCAAAACAGTGCTTGCAGAGAAAGGAGACATTACCACACAAGCCAGTTCTTTCCAATTTGCAGTCATTTCCCCAGCCCATTCCTCAGAAAACTCCCCTGTGTTGCCATTTCTAAGGTCTTAAAAGCTTATGTGTTCTTTTTCTTGATATGTTTTCCTATTTTAAGTTTTCAGTTCCTTGCCAATTTTAGCTGTCGGTTGGACAACAAGCAGTAACCCATTACAAAAAGGGGATACAAACTCATAACAGTGACTGCAGCCTTTGGATGGCGACTTGTTGGACCAAAGCAGTTCAGTTATGACTAAAAATAATAGGTTTAGCATTCATTCTCTGCTCTCTGTAACATCCCCAACCGTTGCCAGTCCACATAATAAACCTCTGCCCATAAATTTTTGGGGGATACTCTTTCCTTAACATACCTTCTTTTTCTTTAACAGGACCACAACGTACTCTCGTCATCCAGTATCTCTTCTAACCCCATCATCACTGTTTCTTGTAACAACTGCACAAACACATAGCTGATGCTAATCCAGACAGAGTGTCTGTGAAACCTACAGGTTTATTCATTCCATCATGGGTAAAAGGCACCCACAACAACTCATGTATTTCTCTGAAATGAAAAAACCTTCTGGGGTGGGACGAGGGAAAAAAAGTTTCCCACGGACTTCAGATTAGCATAAGAATCTCCTTCCTAAATCATTATTGTTCTCTACTTGAACAGTGTCTATCAAAATACCGAGCAGCTAGTATTTGCTCACAAATTATTATAATATAGTTACTGCTAGTAATGGACTTATCTGAAACGCTTCTTAAAAGGCAGTTTTCTGGTACTTTTGAAGACATGGTTCTGAGTCTTAGAATAACATTCCAGGACCGTCACATTCTTGTTTAAATTTCAGGTCAAGGGAGCTGTTCAGCTTTAACTTAACATCTCTCTGAACAATGTCAAGAACATCACAAAGTGCCAAACCAACCAGAGCTGCATGAAACTGATAAGAGAGAGATATGACGTTCATATAAAAATCAAGCTGGAAATCAATAGGGGAGCCTGGATTTAAACTGAAAGTCATTTTTATAGCTCAGCTGTTAATATCAGTGGGAGCCTGGAAGCTTACTGCCATGTGCTTACTCGGGATAAGCTCTGAGACTCGTTTCTTGCATGCCTTCACCATCTTGTCCTGGCTTGCACTCAAGAGTGGAGATTATAACTAATTGTTTGCTTGGACATGGGACCAAGTTTTCCCCCACGCCTACAGTTGCTGTGCTCTAGCTGAAGGCACCAGCCGCGATATCAATAGCTTTGGCAGCAGCAAAGTGGAAATTCCTCAGGCATGAAAGACTGACAGAGCTCCTTCTCCCACCACCATCCATCCCACGGCGGCACCCAGCAGATGATGACTCACTCACATATTTCTGCTGCACGGCAGGTACCAAGCAACGAGGGACCACACCCGACCAACCCAGTTTAAGGCTCTCCCGCGTATCCTCTGAACTATATGAGCAGTCAAGGTAGAAAAAATAAGTATCTTTAACCTGTTCCTCCCCTTCATCCTTACCAACTGTTCCTGGTAGATATAGGGCACAAGTAAGACTAAGATTCATTACATACTCTGATTTCTGTTAAACTAGTCAGTAATTGATTCTATGATTTCGCCGGCTCTTCACAAGATATCGCCTTGAAATTAGCTGCAGATTGCACATAATTTGACATTCTCACCTCAGGGTTTTAATGAAATAGTTGTGTACTTACCTAAGCGTGTCTGATGCTTTGGGCAGTTTAAACATTTGGCTCAAGGACACTCACATCTCCAAAGAGTTCCATATCATCGCTGTGTTTGCTGTTTCTAACGAACCAGCAAAGGTTATCTCACAGTGTAAAACAAGTAGTATCTCCCTTTTTGCATCAACATAGGTGACTGGCAAATTCTTCTACTGCATTAAAATTAAAGTGATTATACAGGTTCAAAGCAATTATTAATACAATTACAGTTTCCAACAGAGTGGCAATGATTTGGGTTTTCTGTGCAGACCTTTAGTATATTCATGTAAAGGTTTTCTTTGAAATAAATTAATGGACTCTTAGGAATTCAAGGTAAGTGCTGAATCAAATTTATTCAAGCCAGTCTGAGGTACGTACTGTATGTTCTCTTTTAATTTATTACTTGTGATGGAACTGAATCTTACTTGGGCACTCATTATTAAACTTTTTTTTTTTTTAATGTAATAGACTGTCCCTTTAATTTATATGTTTTTCAGGTAAACAAGGTGCAAGAACATACATATCCTACATGTCAGATGGGTATTTTGGAAGACTATCTGTCCCTCATAATCAATTACAATGGCCTCACAGCGCATGGAATCTACAAGTCTGTTGTAGAACCATCTCTATGTAAAGATGATCAAAACTAACAAAACAAGAACCATAAATATATTTTTTAATAATTTCTACAATATAATTAAACTAGAGAAAGAAAGATGTATGTTATAATAAATTCTCTGGCTCCATTCCTGTATTTTGTATGTTGAGTTTGTCAGTATGCCCTTTGTTTTAATGCACTTGCTTTTGCAATAGGCCTTCTCTAGAGATCAACTCAAGCATTGATGTATAAAGATGAATTTTCTGGCCCAAGGAGATCAGTTTACACAGTCAGTAACAATATCCCAGAGGTGAACGAGAAGACTCTACATGCGAAACCAAATTCAATAACAGTATCAGAACAGAAAGCTCCAGATCCACAGATGGCATCATTTCTACTCTCACAGTACATCTGTGCAAATCATAAAGTGGAAAGTCAATGATAAAAAGGTGACTCGTTAAATCACAGGTATATTATTATATCGGGACAGAATCCCCTTCTGGCACTTGAGATTTATCTGCATTCCAAATTAAGATGACTAGATGCAACATAATTTCCCAAAACTGTACAGCTATCAAACAAAGTTAAGTAGCTGTTAACATTAAATTGACCTAAACAATGTTCACATTTGGAATTACAATAAAAAGGTCAAGTTTACCAATATGTTTATTGTTATTTCTGTTACAGCCATGTTTAAAGATGCCACACAAGACTAGGTAGTGGTTAAAACAGAGAAAATCGTTTTCTCATACTAGACCCCACAGTGCTAAGGTTCAGGATTGCTTTAAAAATTGCCTGGATGCTTACGGCAAGCGGCTGCAATTGTTTGGATGTAGAAGACGTGACACATCAAAGGAGGATGAAATACTGTATTTTTTATACGTGTAATGAACTGGCTGGGAAGGGAGCAGATTATAGGTTAACTGCTAAGGTATACACATACTGATGACACAGGAGATTTGAGCTACCTTCCTAATGTCACCTGGGAAACATGCATTAGATTCAGAAATGTATACCAGGTCATTATACACACAAGAGTATTTTCTTATCATGCTATTTATAAAATTGGGAATTTTATATTGAGGGAAAAGTTGAATCTCTCCCACTGCACAGATTTACCTCACAAAGCCGTATCTGACACCGCGTCTCTTTTTCATAATGTATGCTACCTGCTTGTTCTTATCACTTCTTTCAGCCGAGTAAGGAAAACACATTAGCAAGCTGATTAATGGCTTTGCTCCCTTTCATTTTCCAGTTCCCATGTACTCACACAATATATAAATGGTTGAGTTACAAAACACCATAGAAATGCATGCAATTCAAAGCAATCCCTCTATCTTATTTCTGTAAACTTTTACAATTTAAAAAAAAAATAAAAAAGTCTAAAACTTTGTTATGCTTAATGTTGTAAATACTTACTTTTTTGTCAATAATCATATTACAGCATTACACTGTTTCTATTAGTTGTTATACTCATCGCTATGATAAACGTGGAAAATGACCGTAACCCAAGTAGTACTTTACTGGGCTGTCTGTTAACTGCTGGCAAGTGTAAATGCTCGTGCTCCTGCACCACTGAGATTGGGCCTGGAACATCTCTCCGGGTAAGGCACTTGGATTTCCTTCTCACGGGGACCACAGCCCATAGAGGGGACACTAACGTGTGTCCGTGTTACAGTAAATGGGGAGTCAGAAGACATCTGATCTGCTGCCCACAGCAGGACCCAAGAGCGGGAAGAACTTCTGGGTCTTCCCATGGGACTCATCCTGTAACACGGCTGCTTGAAAAGGCAGCTTTCCCAAGTAAGGGTTTCCATGACCATGCTCCTGCCCTCTCTGTGTTCTGTTTCCTCAGTGTGTCAGAAGAACACTGCCTCAAAATAAATTAATATCTCTCTCTCAAATACATTCCAAATATGTGCAAATCCACGCTTTTTAAATTTTATCCACAAAGATTAAGATTTTCGTTCTGTGACACTTGGCCAGTCTCCTACTTTAGGTTCATCGGCAGAATGTGCTCTCTTTTGCTTAAGTGTGCATGTGCGCGTGTTAATAAGAATTAATAATTTGGAGCTTTATAGTGTCTTTAATGTACTGCCAAGGCAGATAAATCTGATTATCCCTATTTGGAAATGTGGAAAATGAGACAGGGGAATAATATGATTCATTTAAAATATGATTGCAGACCCAAAAATAGAACCCATGTCCTTTTACCACATTATGTACGAATTGGCCTAGCAGGGGATTAGAAAACTGGTTTAAATAAAACTAGGAATTCTTTAGGTATTCTGCCCTAAATATGATCTTCACAGTGTTCTTTTAGTTTTTATCTTTTAAAGTACTAATTTTTTTTTCCTAATTACATTCTCCAATATTCTGACTTGTTAATGACAGATACAGATATATCTTAGCTAAATTAAGAAGTGCTGGAAATTTCTTGAAAAAAAAAATCATCCCTTTTTTTCTTTGGATTTAAAACTAAATTTTTCAAAGCAAGAGAAGAATAAATGGTAATTATCATCCAGGTAATCCTTACTGGAATCTTAGAAACCTTTCTGATTAGCCAATTACTAGTTATGCAGCAGGCAGAGGCAATCGCATCTAATTGTGTGTATGTACGTACTGATGTTATATTTATATACATATATGCATATGCATATATTTATATATCTTGGTTTTGTTCTCTAGAAGCCTGTGATATCTATGTAGAGGATTCTTTCCCTGTCTCTGATAACATGGCTTTCCTCTGTTAATCTGTATAATTTACCAACAAAAAAGCCAATTTTTTTAGAATAAATTTTCTTGGAAAAATGCTGGAAATCGGTGCTGCAATCACTTTCTCACACAAAATCTGCACAGTTCTTGTCACAGATTAAATGCCTGGCCCTCCTGAGTAGAAAATATTAGCTAGTCAAATGTTAAAATGACCTTCAGGTCTGCTGACAAAATTAGACATCATTTAGACAAAATTCGCTGTTTTTTCTTGTTTGAATTTCACTCATTCCGGTCAAATTCCTTATTTATAAACGTAGTAGTCAAATCATTAATAGTCAGTATTTGTTTCAGTTCCTAACTTTTTTTTTTCCCACTCCACTGTTCTTATCAGCTTAGCTAAAATCTAGCAAACATTGCGCTATGCCATTTATTATCAGAGAACAGGAATGTGCTTTTCAGATTCTATGAAGGTATTTCCTCTTCTCTCCTCCCCTCCTCCCCCCTCTAAAGACATTTCTCTCATTCCGGGATTCCTGCTTTCAGGCTTCAAAGAAACTCGGTGTTCCCTTCTAAGCTAGTTACAAAAAACATCCACATTTACTTTTGGAGGATCTGCACCAAATATATCTTTAACATAAAACCTCCTCAATACCTGATAAATTTTATTTAACTAATTATAGGTTAGTATTACACACTAATAAAATAATAACTAAGCAAAGTTAAGTCCCATTAGATTAACTCTGATGATACAAACAAATTTGTATATTTTCAAAGAAAAAAATAATCAAGTGTGCATGAAATATTGGGAGGGTTTTCTTGCTTTATTAAAGCCGTATTTAAAAAAATACAGTAATGAACAGCAGGAATATCATTCTTCATAAATAGTTGAATATATCAATATTTAATATTTGTGAAATTGATGCCAGAGTTTGGGGCTTTTTTTCTTTATTGTGCAGAAAACCAGCCCAGATCAGCCATTATGTTAATGCATAAAAATATTCAAAGTAAAGTCTTTGTGTCTTTCTGATGGAACATATTCAGGACGAGGAAAAAAAAAAAAGAAAAAGAAGCAGAGAGTGCGAAAAATTGAATCTTTTAAACAATCCCATTTTGACTGAATTGCAGCTCATTTCCATAAACTATTTTTTAAATAAAAAACATTTTAATAGAACTTTTTCCTTGTCCAAATAAAAAGCTAGAACCTGATTTTGTTTGTTTGTTTTCTTTCTTTACTATGAAATAAATGCAATGTGTGTGGAAAAAAAAATAATTGGGTCTTTTAGGACAGTAAAGGAAATTGAACAGCTAAGAAAGTTATTTTAAGCTGAAGTCCCTTCTTTGAACAGTGATCTGGACAACAGCAAGACAGAATTTCTCCAGCTCCTTTCCAGCTTCATTAGGAAATCTTTTATGCATACTATAATAAAGCTGGGTTTTCTTCCCAGCTTCGGGAGTTTTTTCTGCTTGCCCGCTATCAGGATTTCCCAGGGAAATGCATGCATTAGGAAGGACCCAGTGCTGGGATTTCGTTTCCTCTTATTCCCCATGTATGCTCTCTCTAGACAGAGAAGCAGAGGCTCCCAGTCCTCTTCCCACTGCAACGAAAGGGCGCTTACCACTACGGAAATTACAGATCTTCAAAACGTACAGCTTTCAAAATGAAGAGCCCTCTAGTCCAACCAGAAGAGTCCGATTAGGCAAGACGTGGAGTAAGGACTTAAGAGTAACAAGAACTAAAATACCAAACATACACAAATAAGCTTAACGATGCAAGTAAACAGAAACATTAAATCGCCTTTCCACTTTTCAGCACATCATCTTCTTATCTCTTTCTAAAAAGAATTTTGAAGAGTGCAAACACTACTACATTATTTAACATACCGCAGCATATCATATTTTGTGGCCCATCTTTTTTTATAAATCTATGTCCCTAAACGCACATATAGATATTTTATGTGTGTGTGTATATGTATGTATAAATTCAATAGAAAAGAAACTTATCTGAAATTGAATATTCAAAAAGTAAATAAAACTGACATGAAATTTGCTAAAAAGAGTGGGACACAGCTGGCTTGACAGGACTGTGGACGTGCTCAAGGGAGAAGTTTTCCAGTTGCTTGTACTTCCCATGGAGACTTTCACATAATTACTGTTTTAAGTAGCTAGGATATAAAAACTTAGTCCTTTCCAAGCCCAGCATGAATTCTTTGCCTTCATCTTTGACTAAAAGTGGAATAGAGTCCTTCTCCAATGTATATCTGAGAGTAATATGATTACTTTTCCAGCCAAGAAGTAAAATTGATTATCACTCATACAATTTTCTTAACACCACTATGATCCCTATCTAAAATGAAGTATCATTTGCAAGCTTAAAAGAAGGATATGACTAAGTATTCACATGGCTGTGGAATCTGTTGACAGTACACTCCTGTTTAAGTGATTCATGCATTAGAGCATCTTAATACCAGAACACCTGTAGGCTTTATTAGATACTAAAACATTTCCCTGTGATATCCTAACCGCTGTTCAGAATTCTCTCTCTATATGTGTATGGATGGATGTGCATGTATGTATTTTTGCACACTCACACAACGCCCCCCCCAGATTCTTACTGTACCACCAAGCAGCTGTTGACCACTTGTGTCAGTCAAAAAGACTTATATTAGTTTTTTTCACTCTATTATCATACAAAATGGTAAAGATTTTTTCATAAGTTGAAAAAAAAGATCCTAAGTAAAAATTCCAGGTTATCGTAGTTAAACAAGTCCAAGCTGACTATTTAAATAAATAGAAGCGGTACAACTATAGATTGGTACAGAGGTAGAAATCTCAAAGTATTTTCAAAATACTTCAAGGAGATGTAAGAAAAGCAGCAACTGCTACTATTTTTATTACACTATAAATGCTGTAGGTAGGAACACTGTATATTGGTTAAAATATTGACTTGAATCTATATACCAAAAACAACGAGCAGAAAAGCAAGTAACAAAAACCCTATGTTTTAGTTGCACAACCTGAGAAATTGTGCCCTACAAACTCCATAACTATAAAGTATGATTTGATTTGAGGTCCTACAGGTAAGAACTATGTTTTTGTTTGCTCCAAGATACGGATTCCTTATAATTTTTTACAATGAAAAGACAGATCATGTGAAACCAGTGATACTCTCAGGTCCATTCACCCTTGGAGATATATTGTATTACTGGACACCTAACTCCTCAAATACTTATGAAAACTGCTAGCCCTCTTTGTGATTTCAGAGGAAGATAAAGTAGTATATCGCTATGAAAGCTAAACTCTTTTCCTTGACTATAAAGATCAAACTCCTAGTCAGGACTAAGGTTCACTACCTGCTCAGCATATTGACCACTAGTACGTTTTGCCAATAGTAAGTATTAGAAAAAATATCATAAAGTCTTCTATTTCAAGTTGTGATAGCTTGCTTACTTCAGTAAGCCCTTGGTGGAAAGAGGATTTCTTTTTTTACAAAGCCATGGCAGAAGTCTGTGGCAACTTCTGTAACTTCTTTTTAATATATTTTATATGAGGATATTGTGGCAGAAATCCCAAACCTTCCATTTAGGCATTCACTTTTTCCAACAAAAGTTGCATTCCTTTTTGTAGTTTTACTTTGAAAGATTGCATAATTATCCTGAAATAACCATGGAGCTGACTGTTCAAAGACTGAAAAGTTTTAAATAACACCTTCCTAAAGGCCCTAATTGTTAAATTAGATATGATTCTTTTTAATAAAATTTATCTTAAAGTTTATCAAATATCTTCTGATCTTGCTTTATACTTGTTAATATTTTTCCCATAGCATATAATTATCTTTATCCAGTGTTACTCACATGCAACAAAACACAGCTACACACTTACTGTTTGGTTAACTTTGGGGAATTTCTAGGTATTGGGTTTCTTTGACTGGAAAAGTTTCTAGCTGAAAGAGAATTTAGCCGTCTGTGATGAAAAATAAGTATGCAGAGATTTAAGCTGTGCCTGACAGACTCTTTATACAAAGATACTACTTCTTGTGTAATGGACGATAATAAGCATAATTGTTCCGATGTGTCATGAACTCAGACATAAAAGCCCCAAATACAGTCTATCTAACACTAGGGCTATTATTTTATTCTCTTTTTTTTTTTTTCATTTTAAAAATGGTTATTTGAGCTCAAAACCCTGCTGTCTAATGGATAGAGTCTGTACTAAGCAAATGTAAGTTTGTATGGTGCTGGGATCATACTGTAACAAAATGCAATGAACAAAGCTACGCGTGCCACATCAAGAGTTTTGTCTAACTGCCTTTTAATGCATATATATGCATTTAAAAGATAGGTGAATGACCCGAGCCACAGAACATCATGCTCATATCAAGTTACTGAACAGGAAAAATGTGAAAGTCTCTGCTAATAAGGATGCTTTTTCCTCTTTTCTGAGATGCGAACTCTTTGCTAATTCGTCTAGTTCAGATGAGTGTTAGCAGTTAAAGCACACAACTGAGTAGGATTCAAGTCTGCTGGGTGATAATCCTGGCTTAACTAAAAACTTAGCAGATTTGTGCCCCAGTTTATCACCTCTACCGTGGTTTTACAGCATGGCATTTGTTATCTGCTTCAAACCACTGTGGCAGGGATTAATTAGTCAGTGTTTTAAATCATTCCAATGCTTAAAATCTCTACTGAGTGCAAGTGGCAACTGCAACTACTAATTATCCCTGCAAACATGCACTGATTTAACTGTTCACCTGAAAATTGCCCAGCTTCAGTAGGCTGACAGTTTTTTCTTGTCCAGAAAGTACATTCCAATAGAACTGTAGAAGTCTGTAAATACTATAACGGTAATGGAAGAAAGGAAAAAAGCAATCCTCTAACATTGCAGTACGTAGTTAGTTAGTTAGTATACAAATTTCATTGTCATCTTTATAAGATATCTTTGACTCTGAGGACAATGATGGTAAAACTCCCCAAAATACCAATAACCATGCCCACCTAAAAGCCCCTAGCAAACAAAGAAAAGCCAAGCTTTATTTTAGAGATCAAAATTGAGACCAGAAATTTAGCATATTTGACTTACGGAAGGTGCAATGTGCATAGATGTTTTTTCACCTAGATACACTTCAATATGATTTAATATGGTCTAAATACAAACCTGGTGGAACTTTTCTCATTCTGGGTATGTCCAAACATCTCTCTGCCCCAATACACTAAGAATCTCAAAAATTCCATTGATTTCACCATCTTGGTCATGAATTAATGAAATTATGGCACGAGTGAAAGCCACGTCAGATCCTGACAGCAGTTTCCTAAATAAAACATGAGGATTACTACTTCAGTTTATGTCTGCTTGAAAGATATAAAAGCATTCCTCAAGAGAAAACAACATTACCAAAGTGAAGATAATCCCTTGAAAATGCTAAAGAGAAAGGAAGCCAGTTGCCTAGAATATTTTCTGCATAAATTATCAGAATCTATACTGTCTGTATACACCAAAGTTTTGCGAGGATGTGCTGTGTGTACATTGTGTTAGTGGTCACATTTGCACAGGCATACGTTTAAGCAATTGGATGCAAGAGCTGATCTATCACGTGCAAGGAACGCACATCTTTTGATCTGTTCTGCCTCTTTGGGTAAAGGTGATATTCTGTTGTTAGCACTGCAAAACCCTTTCCTTTCCTGACTCTTAAGAGGTACAAATACATAAAACTATTCATGCATACTAAAGGGATACTTAAATGTAGGCCTCCAGAATAAGCACAAACCTACAAGGTAGAATATAAATTCAGCAGGCACTAAATGGTGCTTCTTGCAAGCAGAGTTTTCTCGTTCCCTGTGCCATTTCAGGGCTCCTGTGTTGGGGAGAAAAGGAGGGTAACAATGCAAATCTTACTAGGAAATATTTTCCTGACTGGGACATACCGAACATCAGACTCCACATCTAGACTACAGGTGTGCTTACTTGTATGCTCAATTAGTCTTTATTTAATTAGCGTAGAAATACTAACCGCTTGGTCTTATGAGCCTACACACACAACAGTAGTCCACCCAAACAACGACATAAGACTATTCACTTAAACTTAAGTTTTGCAAAAACATGCTTGCTTTTCACAAACATAAATAATTTCCTTTCACCTGAGACATAATAAGTAGACTGGCTCTCAATTATTTATATGCTTTTGGATTTATCACATTTTTATCTTAATAATTTATCAGATTTCCACCAAATCTATATTTATCTGTTTTACTATACTTCAAAATGAATGAGTCCCTCATCTATTTCTGAATCTCTCATTTCTCTCTCCTATTCATTAATCCCTGTTACTAATGAAAACTGGGATGCTCAAAGTGAAATTGAGTAATTCCTGGTATCTATCCAATACCATGGTCCAGTTACAAGGCAAAGCGTGCAATTTCTTTGCGTCACTACGTGGATATTACATGTTAGTTCTTTTGTATCTAAACATATATGGAAATGGGGGTTTTGAGGCTCATGTTTTTTGTGCCCTGATAAATTTTAAATGTATTTGTAGTTCTCAACCAACCTTCTCTTAAGAGTAGGTGCGTCCAAGATAATCACGTTCCTCCGCATCTCCAGAATTACCTTTAGACATTTCTGGTTTAGCACAAATATTTTTCATATTTCCCTCTTGGGGAATAGATTATTCTAATCATCCTCTTGCATTTCTCCAAGCAGTTTTCATGCCACTTCTGTGTTTAATCATACAAATAAAATTGATGGAGTCTACTTATGGCAAATCTGCCATGATCTTATGTTTAAGTTAATGTGAACAATGCAGCACAAAGCAACATAAATTTAAAACTTCCATACTTTCAAAGTATTTGCTTGCTTCTTTGTGTGTATTCAAAATTTTCGAAGATTCATCCATAAGAAGAGCTTTTCCATTGCTTTAATAGGCACCGGATTTTATTCTTCCCGTCAATAACCTATAAAAGAGGTTAATCTAAGATTCTTAGGCTATTTTACAGCTCTAGAAGAAGAAAAAATGTCATGCATTTCTGAGCTTTCAAAATCTAGGGCTTAAGAAAAACATTTTTAAGAGAAAATAGAGCCTACCTGAAACTTCTACTTATATTTGTGTAAACAATAAAAATAGCCCAAGAGCACTCCCGAGTCTCCACACTTGAAAGCTCACGGTTTTAGAGCGAATATACTGCAACACCAACACATACAACAGAGCTACTAAAGAATTTGCTACAGAGAAACAAGGAGATTTTAGTTCACAAACGGCTTAGCTGACTCCTGAAGGTAAACAAGCTTTGTAACAGGAAAGGAAACGGGAACAATTCCTATTACATTAAATGTTACATAAAGGCTTTGGTACACACACATTCTATAATACCAAAAGGAAAAAAATGACATTCAGGAGAAGAAGATAGCCTATACAGCACACTGGCGATCTGGCCAGAAAAAACAAACACATTCCCATTAGTGCAGCAATGTATGGGGTTTTGCGGTATATGCTGAGGCTGCAGCTGGAGCACTGGACTTGTCAGCTTTGTGTCTGGAAGCTTTTCTGGCTTCCTCTGTGTAGCTATAGGTGCTGACCCTACTGCTGGAAGAAGAAGATAAGCAGAATGTTTTAATCCGTACATTAATTATTGAAATTCATACTGTAAACAAATATTTTCGGAAACTAAGTTATTCCAAACCGATTCTTTTCTTTGCCCTCGTTCCCCTGTTACACCATTTGAAGCAGCGTGTAATTGTGTATTGTTTCTAATGCAGGGGAACTTTTTAAGGCAAAACTCATGCATTACGCATGGCTACTACAGCGGGCTACTGCATAGTCACATTTCATGTGTCAGCGAGATGGGACAATAATTCCATATAGAGTTGCAGAACAGAAAAGCAAACACACTTTTTCTACAAAGACATTTGTAAATGACAGTTAATCCATCTGTACCTTCAATTTATCTGTATCTTCTTTTGCCTCTCCCCCAGGGAAACTGAGGAGCTAATAATAAAAGAAAATGAGATGGTGTAGTGCAAAGTATGTTAAATGCACATTATAAACATCAGTGGTGGCCAGCCAACATCACAACAGCAGATCTAGATGCCAAGCAGCTTTTCAAGGAGCAAAGAAAAAACACAATGACTATGTTTTGTCACTAACAAAAGGGCTCTAGGGTGTCCCAGTGCCAATGATAGGAAGACATTTACAAACCAAAGAGATTTTCAAACTAAATTCTCTAATCTCCAAAGAATATGGATTGAGGATATTATATTCCTGAAGATGAATTTGCCATATCCTGAAGTAGTTCCTCTTTACATTTGTTCCTTCCATAAACTTATTTCCAGGTAATATGTATTAAAAAGACATTTCCAAAAAAGCCTCATGGGGTGGAAATATTGTCTCAAGCGCTACTGAAAATGAAGAGTGCAGTACCAGAGTTGTTATGGTTGTTCCTACATCTCTATAGGAAATACAAGGAGCCATACAATCATACAAGGAGCAACTGCACTAAAATCCAGATGTTTTCGCAGATTTAAAAGCTTTGGGAAAAAAGCAAGAAATAGATCTCCTAGTCTTACTGGAAATACAATCTCTCAGTAGTGTTGTCCCCCCCTTAGCTCTCAGATGACTGTGGAGCAGTACTTAATCCCTCATTACTATGCAGTAACTCCGCACCCCTGGTGTGGCCCAGGTATCCATACTCCAGATCGTAATCTCTTTTGATTAACACATAGTCACACGGGGCAATATTTAAACCACTATTTGATCATTCCCCATTTAAGTCCTTCCCCGTATCCTTATTGCCGTGTGGCTGCGTTCCAGAGCTTTCTCACTTTCTTCTCTGCTCCTCTTTCTTTCTCTTCTCCAGTTGGCCATGCCCCAGCTCTGATCCCATGCAACTCGGCGTTAAGCACCTTCCCCCAAGGTGAGCATGCGCCAATACTTCATCTGCCCTCCTTTACATAGCAAGGATGAAGAGTTCAGATCTCCTCTCATTTTCACCCGAGGACATGAGATCTGAAGTTGGGCCTCTCTCTCAAGAAGCAGCAGTATAACATAAGTATCAGGCCCTGGTAATTACTTAGTCATAAAGCGTCTTTCTGTCTTGGGAAAACTCCTCTCTGTTTAACTAGGGTGTATATTAAATGTTAGCTTACAAGACCCACAGTGGCAGACCGTAGACTAACTTATGTTTAACTAATACCAGTTTCAAGAGTACAGAGTTAATACATGGTGGAGGATTAGAAACTAAAAGGTACTGCCTCCATGCTGCTAATCTTAAAATGTATTAAAAATACCCAAAGCAGGAATGCACAACACATCAATGGCAGCGATCACGATCAAGAAGTTGAAGGGAATTTGTTTATCGAAAACAAAATAAAAAATAATCCAAAGGTTGCCAAGATCTTCACAGTTAAATTAGTAGAAAATGAATTTTGGCAAGAAAACAGAGGAATTACAGAGCCAAGAGACAGGTTAAAAAAGCATGACTTCCTTTTCATTTACTGTGTAATTCTAGTCAGGTCAGCTTTGTTCCCATCTCCCATGAAAAACCTACTTTGTAATCTAGTCTTTAAGACCATACTAGCCATTCTCAAACATCAGGTCTTTGCAGTTCTGCTGGCTAAAAAGAGAAGTGAATGCAGCTGGTCCTGGCAGCCTGCATGTATGGTATCCTGACAGGGAAAAGAAAAAACAACACCGTTTTTCAACAGAGTTCCATACAAATGGCATAATATCTATTCAGGCATGTACCTTGCAAAGTTACAGAGCAGTAACTCTCCTCCATTTTTCCAGGCGCTATTATCATAGCATCTTGCATGTATTTAAAAGTTGAAGCTGTTGACTGTTTTTCCATGAACTCTTTGCCAGAAGAATGATTCAGCCCAGCAACAGAACCCTTTCCCACTCTTATCTGAACTTAAGAATGGCTGGTCAGACAAAAGTCCTTCATATTAAATTTACAAGCCAGGCAAGAGTTTTAAAACAAAGGAAAACACAACACAGTATGAAAATTTTTATGGCTACTAAAAAGGGAAGATCATTAATGTCTTGAGATGCTATGCAAGTTACAGGAAAACAGCAAGAAAAATGAACTGAAACTACATCGTAATATGATGTTCCTGTGGCTCCATCCTACTTTAACTGTTTCTGCCATAGAAGGAAAATGTGATCCATCTGTTGGATAGATACTTAAGGAAAATGACTCCTTGCAGGAATCAGACTATTTGTGTGGGTGGTATTTAAGGTCCTACAGCTTTCGCTGGGTATGTTGACATAAAATTACATTAAAAAGGAGTAATATCAGCCCAGCAGGAGTTACATAAAACCGAAATATACTTTATCTTTTTATCTCTGTTTCAATATGCACTAAAAAAAAATTAAACACTTAATTTTAATACCTTTTGTGTGATGCATAACAATGAAGAAAACTGATTTATACAAACTCATAAGGACAAGATTAAGGCAACAGAAGGAGATTATCCCATTGAATTTAAAGACTTACCACTGCTTATGGGTAAGTCTATTTCTACAAGGACCTAGGGTCAATGCAAAAAATAGTAATGCACACAGATAGCTTCAGACAGCCTTCATCAGGCCTGGTCTAAAATAAGTTCCAACAATTTAAAACATATTAACCACAAAACAGCTTCTGAATATCATGGTTCCTTATCTGCAAGGTCCTCTTACAAATGCTTCCACACACCATGAAATCCTAAATTGCTTTAACATATACAAAACAGGTAGGCACGCCTTCTCAAGAAGCAGATCGTTTACAGTTTATGACAGCCAATTCAGACGGTTTGCCAAATTTGTTTGGAAAATGTGACGTAATTTATTCTTGAATTAGACAGAATTAGCTACAAGAAGCTCCAAGCAACCTCACAAACCTACCCCAACTCATTTCTGCTGGCTTTGGGTTTTGTTGTGGTTGTCTTTTTTTTGAAATAATGATTCCCGCCTCTAAAAAAAGCCATCCCTCTCTCATTTCCCCACGTGCAAAACATCAGCGTTTTCCCATCTCCCATCTGCATTTTCTCTTCAAGGCTCTGAACTTGCAGGGATTTAAATACATGTTGAAGCTGTTCAGGCAGGGACGAAGCCTCACTTCCTTGAGTACTCTGGACTGTCCCCAGCTAGATATCCTGCACCTTGCATACGCATCATTAAACAGAAACCTAATTAATCAATATTGTTAAAATAAACACGGTGCCATTTCAAAATAGGAAGATAACTACTTTTTTAATGAAGCATTTAAAATGCTCAACAGCCATACGGGTTTGTTTATTTTATTATCCATCACGGGTAGTGTTAAAGCTAAAGGAAAACAAGGATTTGTACCAGTCTGTACTTCATAAATTAATTAATAATATTAAGTACTAGGCTGAACACAAAAGAACAGTCCTTTTTTGAAAAGACTTCAAAATGTATTTTTTTCTGTACAACACACAATTAAGAAAAACTAAATCCCAATTCTGAAGCGTTGTGTCATCTGAGACAAACTTGTTCCAAAATCAAATTGTTATTAGGCTCTTGTTACAAATCAAAGCAGCAATAAAAGTATGACTTCTTCTTAAAAAGTAATGAAAAGAAAAGCAAATCAGAGATCTGGTGTAGCAGAGACTTAATGCTTTTTAAGGCAGCTGATGCGAAGCTGTTGTCTCAGTCAAGGACATCAGGAGAAAATTAGTCTCTTTACCAACTTCAGCAGAAATTGAAAAATGTGATTAAAAGCATGTATATTTTTAAAATCTTGAGCTGGTCCTTCTTCCTGTTTGTGTGTTCCCACATAGCAGATCTGCCAGGGTGACCTCCAGAAATCTCACCAGCCCTGCCTGGCTCACCTTTACGACCGTCCCACTCTCTACCAGATTTATATAGCAAATCTGCTCTCCTTACCATCCCAATGACTACGTATTTATTTATTTATTTAGCAAGCTGCTTGTCTGGCTTCCTCCTTAGGCAAACGAAAACATTCTTGGGTACAACCGTGTCTCCCAGGTTTCTCTCCAGACTGGGACAGAGACAGCTCTGAAGTTTTCTCTGCAGTTTCCCACTCTTCCCTTCCATAACTAATTCATAAGCTTAAAACCTGGTTAAAAACATGAAAGTCACAGAGACGAGTGCTTGCCAACTCCGGTAGCTAACAATACGCGGGCATCCATTTAACACACACAAACACACACACACCCCTTTGTACTTTAAAGCAAAGTATTTAAAAACATTTTCCTCTTTCATCCACTTGCCAGCTTTCCGTGCCTCTTGAAAAAGTCAGTAATATCACAGACATCTAGGGAAAAGTTTAATTCCATCAGCAACTAAAGCAGTTCAGATTTTATACTACTGAAGAAACACAAAACTTGCCAGCTCTTGCATCTTAACAGATTGCATTCTGCTTTTAAATCCACTTTTTTGATGAATTGAACGGAGCCCTCTGCATACACAGAAATCTAACTCCACAGTTACTGTGGCCATATCTGATTAAAGATACAGATTATTGCTTTTGGCAATTTATCATAAAGGCACTGATAGCAGTGTCATATTTAAGGTCACGTTGAGGCTTATATATTTCTTTTTCAAACTTCGAAGACTGAAATTTTTTTTTATATTTAACACAATGCATTCAGAACACAGATCGATCTTCTATAATATTTGCTTATTAAGGTGTTCCCTTTCATGCTTAGGAAAGGCATTAAAATCAAATACACTTTAAAAAACATTTTCATTAAAATGTCAGTGTTTATTTCAGTCTCAATATCTAATGAACCACAGTCTACAAATTCCAGACAGCCAGACAAATATTTTCAGGCAGAGGGCTCTTGCAAATTCTAAACACAAAGAAGGGCTTCATTTTCTAAAGAGAAGCTGAAGAAACTACCCAATTATTTCCATCATTGATGCTGCCTTCTTAGCTTAAAACCTCTTACGCCAATGGTTTTTGACCTTAGATGCTTTTTTGTCCTCTGCTTACCCAGATCTCAGCAGTGCTTCTCCACATGAACCAGAAACGGAATATTAAAAGATGCTGGGGTGAAAGCTGCTAAGGAGCAGAGCTGTGAGAAGGTCCTTGCAATCACTGCTTCTTCTACTCGCCAATCTCCTGCTGCCAGTTTTTCCTTCCAAATTAGAGTTTTTCTATCCATTGCAGACTTTGCTTATTTCCACATTTAATGTTTGCATCAGGAGATGGTGGAAAGATGAGGTGAATGAGGGACTGTGAGTGGAAGATGGTGATGAAGGAAGAGACATGCGGGGGAAGAACAGGTAACTTCAGTAAACTGGATTTTTCCAGACACAGGCTTTCTGGTGGTAAAGGGAGATTTGAAAAAAAAATCACAGAACGGATCTATTCAATACCAGTACGGCAATCTAAACAACGGAGGAATGGAGTGCAGCTGATGTATCACAGCCCGGAAGGCAGGGGAAGGAGGAAAGCTATATCTGAGGGACAGTGACATTATAACAATAACAAAACTATGAAGAATAGCCTACAGAGGAAAAAAAAAAAAAAGGCATTATCCAAACTTAAACAGCAAAATCCATTCCAGCCTTGACTTTCTATGCCTCCTTCACCTAAGACTTCCACTGACACATTTAGCAAACTCTGTGACTCCTCAGCTAACCCCCAGTTTCAAAATGAGAGCCACCCCCACCAAAATCACATCTGAATAACTACCCTTAGTTTCCACCTTCCCGTTTTCTAAACCACTTTCACGCCAGTACCTTTGTGCTGATCCCATATCCTCATCATTTCTAATCCCAATCAAGGTACAAGCATACAATCCTTTTTAACAGGGCATGTCATTACCTCCATTGCAAAGAAATACGCTCAAGAACCAAATACGGGGTCAATAACTCAAGGCCAACAATCCTTCCAACTGTAGATCCAATTGCCTTTTATGGTTGTTTATGTACAGAAAATGCTCATGTAGAAAGCTCCAAGTTTGTTTGTAGCAGAACCACCTCTACTGTTAATTAATATTACACTCCCTCCTGCACACCGAATAAGGCACACAGCTTTGTAATGAGATTCATAACATAAGAATAAATATAACATAGGACATAAAATTGCTGAACACTCTCCTTTAGTCAGAATATTTCCAGGTGGAATGGACTGTTCTTGTGCAGCTTTCCAAAACCGCAGAAGGCATTTGCAAAGCCATCCTCGTGGGTTGCCTCTCTCAACCACGGCACCACACCTCTGCTAAATCCAGCCCAGCTCCGGAGGCAGCTGGAAGGGTGGGGATCTGGCAGCTGCCTGCCTCCAGCTGGCAGGGAATCAGGGAGAGAGCTGCTGAAACCATTTTCCTGCAATTTCAATGAAAAAGTACTGCAGTGTTGCTTTCCCCTCAACCAGTAAATAGCGGGGGGGGGGATATTAACAGGTCAAATGGAGAAGCAAAGAAAAAGCAAAACAAACAAAAAATCCAGCTCCAGTATTTGCCCTGTATATGTTGTGGGTACCTCAATACAATAAAATTTGTAGAACTTAATATACGATACCTGAGCAGAACCAACAAATACCTTTCTTTCGATATTGAGTGAACGCATCTTTTATTGCAATTCCTTACTCAAAGAAACCTTTAGAGAATAAACTAAGTAAATCCTAATCTCATCCACCTATGATTACCAATAACTGCCTAACATGTCTTCCGAGATGGTGTTCCAACTTTCTGTCTTTATACCACTTTAACTAAAAAAAAACTTCCCAATGAATGCAATTTGGCAAATGTCAGCAGTGTTTTTTTTCTGCCTTGACTCTTTCAACCTCCAATATATGCAACTATGTATATTATAAGTCTGGTCCCTTTATTGTGCCATCAAAAGGAACGTTAGTTCCACTTCAACAATTTAGTAAATGTTTTCAGGGCACCAACAAGATGAAACTACTGCAATGGTTCAAGTCGACAGCTTTCCCTCAGTGTAAATTAAATGTCGTTGCTGCTTCCTCAGACAACAAAAATAATAACAGCTGCACATAGATCTCTATTAAAATTATTTCTACAGGTTTATAATGAATCCTTAAAAGAGTTCTTATGCAATAAATTAGCGTAACAATGCCAAATGCAAATTGCAGGACATGAGCATGCTAGCCATCACTCTGACCACCAAAGAAAAAACCCCACCTGAAAGTGAGATGTGATTCATAACCCAAAGCTACAAGGCAAATCCTGAGAGAGCTCAAGATGTCCTACTAATGGTATAAAGTAATTGCAGCCCATTATGGAAAACCTCTGCTAATATTAAAGCTTTGATCTGCAAGACGTTAATTCATTGAAAATACCTTTTAGCACTGCCATGACAGCAGAACGTCTGACAACTGCATCAGCAAGATGTGCTGAAGATTGCATATGATAAGTACAAGGGAGGCAGAGACAGTGGTACTGAATGGCTTTTATCAGCATTAGTTTGGGATAACGACCTTCTCTGCCTCTAATAGCTAACACTGAATGTATACTATGGCATTTGATCATAAACTTCATCAAGGCTTCAGTATCCTCCACCATAAGCGTACTGAAGCTAAGGAAATTAAGTTTACAGGCCACTTACATGAGATAAGGGCAAAAGCTGAATAATGAAATTGCACAGAACGGGTAATTACCAGTGACTGACAGTCATATACAAAAGGTGTCTCGAAACAGCTTCCACTGGGAAACTTCACAAAGGGAATAAAGAAATAGATTCACAACATTCACAATGTTGACAGCATGAAATGAGGAGAATCTGCAACCTCTCCTGTAGGATAGCTATCTGGAGAATAAGGTCAAAATACCAAATTATTTTAGCAAGTTGAAGGCATGTCCAGAAATCAACAAAGCATTCAGCAAAACTTTGGCTGAGGAGCGCAATAAATCTGGAGAAGACAAATGCACAAGTACCAAGTGGGAAAAACTCAGTAGTCGTTGCGGTTTTGCAGTGTACAGTATCTCAATGCAAATCAGTCATGTAATGCTGCTCCAAAAAAGGCAAACCTTATTTTTGTATCTATTAACAGGCATGGAATTCATGATGACTGGAACGAAATCTGTCCATTTTGCTTGCTACTGATGGGTTTCTTCAGCCAAAAATGGGATCTACAACTAGATGTCTTGGCAATAGTTCAAAGAATTAAAATTTTTATAATTTGCAAACAAATGATTTTGGAGACACATGGCCATTTGTCTCCTAGTCATAAAAATCTTACGAGAAATGTCATCAGCTCTTTCCCCATGTCAGAGCTGTTTCCCCTTGTCAGTCTACACAGGCAGGAGCAGAGTCATCATTTCAGTCTGTGGCAAAAAGACCTAGGGTTAATACCTGGAAAATCTTTTTAATGATTATGGTAATTAAACAGTGAAAGATGGCAAACTACAGGAATCTACTCAACTGTAGGTTCTGAAGAACAGTGCCGTGAGCTCCTGAGACAGATGATTTCATTATACTTCCTTCAGCCTGAGTACAAGGGGTTAAGCTAGATGATTCCCATTAAAGGCTGGGTGTCAGGAGGATGGGACCAGGCTCTTTTCAGTGTGCCCAGCAACAGGACAAAAAGTAATGGGCACAAACTTGAGCATAGGAAGTTCCATCTAAACACGAGGAGGAACTTCTTTACTTTGCGGGTGGCAGAGCCCTGGCACAGGCTGCCCAGAGAGGTGGTGGAGTCTCCGTCTCTGGAGACATTCAAAACCCGCCTGGACACGTTCCTGTGCAACCTGCTGTAGGTGACCCTGCTCTGGCAGGGGGGTTGGACTAGATGATCTCCAGGGGTGCCTTCCAACCCCATGATTCTCTGATTCCCACGTCCGTTCCAAATCTGGACTCTCAGTCCTGCAGGCCAGTCTGGAAAACAGACTTCTGACACATGCTTGAGGTTAGCTAAATTCCTGAGCTTCTTTTATTGCATCAGACACACACACGCTAGAAAGTAGTTTCCAGTGAGACCATACAGGTTTTATAGCTGGCTAACACTAGTCATAGATGTACTCACTGTGAATAACGAAACTAACTCTTAGCAAACTTTTCATATTCTGCCAACACTTATTTATTTTCATGAATGTAAACACACAGTAGATGAAAAGCCACAAATGAGAGAGAAGTTAAAGTGATATGCCTAGGACGCAGATTTTATTGATGCAAGTATCTGTAAGTCTCTCTCTCTTTCCAAAGCAAAACAAAAAATAAGAGGGAACTCTTCCATGGTGTGTAAGTCTGGATATTTCCAATCAGCTACTACATTTTTATATTTAATTCATTTTTTTAGGAAAAAGCGCCAATATAATATTATATAGTAAACTATGTTACATTGTATATAACAAGGTAACCATCATATTCTTCAAAACACAGCATAAAACTCAATCTCAAAATGTCAAACACACCCAGCTTTTGTCTTCCTCCCTTTACATAAAAAAAGAGAAGAAACTAGCTAGCCTCTGTGCAGTCATTTCTACTATCATAACCAATTGCATTTAGATATGTCATCAATATACTCTGAAAATTGGGGTGCCAGGTTTTCATTCCCTGCGAGATACTTCCCCCCCCCCTTCTTTCCTTTTACATACAAATATATCAGAGTTTTAAAACATGACAAAACCTTCACATTGGGCTCATCAAAAGTGACACTAACAAGACAGTCATCTGATGAGATAATTTGCTTCTTACCAGATTAAAAAAAAGCATCATAGATATATTTAAAAAAAAAAACATTTTGCTGCCTGCCAAGCCCTATCACTTCAATGAATACAGTCCTCTTGACACTGACTAGTTTATTTTCATAAATTCTTCCTGACTGAATGTAGAGTTATCTAAGTGACAGAATGTATACTCATGAGAGAACACAAGGGATCAATTTATTGCTATCTTTGCGATTATATTGCTAGCTCTCTTCTACCTTTGCAGCTGTTGCTGTCTCCACAGTTAATATAGCTGTTTTGCTTTGAAACCTGTGTATCAACATAGTACAAAGTTGAAAAGGAGGCGGCTGCTTTTTATTCTTTATTCTCGACTAGTTAGTCACAACACCATTACATAAATGAGTTAATGTTGTATAGCCATTATATAGAATCTATATGTTATACAAAAAGCTCCCAGATTTTACCTTTGAAGTTGAAAAATACATTGATTGCCATTACTGCCACGCAGCACTGCTTTAAATTAAGAAAGGCCATCTTTATATAAGAAAACCTTATCTATTTTTTAATTTATTTTTTTTTAATATAGCTAACATAGTGACAATCACACCAAGTGCTAAAAAGTACCAAACCCAATAAATGATTCCTTGACTTGATCACTCTTTAATCCTGACAAGAGACTGTTACTTCATGCAACTCATCAGGCAAAACAGGACTTCACAATCTCAACATACTTTACCTACAAAGGAGACGAATGAGAAGAACTATTGAAAGGAACACAACCTCTTCCTCCTCAGATCATCTCTCCAGTCTGTCTTCCTAGTATTCAGAGCTGCAATAAAGGAGTGATTCCCCAGATATATTGTATTATTGACTCTGTTAAACAAGCACTGTATGGCAGCGGTGCAATGAAGAAGTTTAAGATGCACAAACCAGCGTAAAACCTACAGCAGCAGGAACATCAAGGAGCATCACGCAACATCTAATGCATTAACCACTTTAAAACATAAAAAAGGAAATTGTCCAAGACCAAAAGTCATGTACGCTCGCCGAGGAGACCAGCTCCAGTGCAGGTAAGTCTGTACTGGGGAAGGGAATCGCAGCAAAAAAGGTCAGCAAAGGGGCTCATTTTTGAGGCTTTTCAAATTATCAGCTTTTATTGATTGACAAGAAGTCACACTTGTGAGCCATTTAAGCGGTCATAATTTTCAAACACGTTAATACAAACACTTGGCTATATTTGATATCTGAATCCATTATCAATAGCTCTTTATTATTCAGATGCGCATGCTTCCACTGATCAGCAAAAATTCTCAACATGCATTTTTCGGGTATGTGAAGCAAGATTAAAGACTAGACATGAGGAGTAAGACTGGAGTAATAGATAGCAAGTATTCTCTTGTTACAACAGTTGCCTTTGTTTTTTTCTTCTTCAGTGGACTTTCATCATTCACATCAGGCAGTTGTACACAATTTTCTATTAAAAATTATCCTCATTAAAAGAGCATTCTGAAAACCTTATTGAAGGTAATCTGGAAATGACTAATGGGTTCTTCATCTCCTACCATATTAAAGAAATGACAACAGAACACACTATGTATCATCAGCAGATTAGACTGTAAGTAGATAAGGATGACTTCCTAATCCATATAGTTAGATTTATGTCACTGATTTAAAAGTATAAGATGTCTTCCCTGCAAAAATTCCATTATTTATTGCTTAACGACATGACACTGCAAAGACTGGGCTATGGGAATAGATATTAAATTACTTTTAAATCCTCTGATGCTTCTTAATGCAGACACATTTTTTTTCCATTTTAAACAATGACATATTTTGCGGTTTTGTTCTTCCTTCTCACATTTGTAATATTTTTTCATTGTGTTGCTACTTAGGTAGACCAACTGCGTCAGCAAACGCATTCTCCTGACATCTCAAGAGTCACTGGCTATGACACAGTAGGACTTCTCTCAAAGATTTCTTATTGTTGCTGCTGTTGGTTCAACTACCCCCCTACCAACACCACCGCACACCGCATAGGAACTATGAACTCCTGCCTATAGTGGAGGCCAGAGGACCTCACGCTTACTGTACTGCTGGCTGCAAACACTCCAACTTTCTATTATATATTTTTAATAGCAAAGGTTTGAAGTAGTAATGGGAAATTTCAAGAAAGGACCCTTACTCTGAGGAAGGCCATCAAAGTTTAACCATGTGGACTCTCCAAAAATACAGAGAAACTACAGAAAATGATGTTGCTTCTTCCAGCAGAATAAATGACATGAGCCTTAAAAGCAAGGCAGTTCGAACTGTTCGCAGTGCAAAAAGCTCAAATATGTGTGTTTTAATGCTGTTTCAGTTTTGGTGAAACTTTTTCCAATTTTGCTACAAATGGACCGTTATTGCAGTGAAAGTAAACCCACTTTACCATCAGCTGCTTTAGTTCTTTTAAATAAATGCTAGGGGGGAAAAAGGAAACAGGTTTTCCACATAGAAACTCCTATGCTTTCTTTAACTTTCTGTACTTGCCCTCTCTGCTCTGGTTCTAGGCAAAGCGGTGACTTTAATCCAACAAACCCCCACATTTTTGTAAAATGAGGCAATCTCGCTTCCCCATTTCCTACCCTCCCCACTCCGTACTAACCCCTAATGGCTCCCTTGCTCTGGTGCTCGTATTCATCGCATCTATCGCCAAGATGGAGTAGTGACTTTATAAAACTGGAAACTTTAAAAAAAATCCATTCATTTTCTACCAAATCAGTTCCCTGATCCAGCTCACTACAGCACTACACAAAACCTGACGTTAGTATACAATAGCTAGTGGGAATAAATAAGCAAAAGAAAGCGGGACCATTTCTGTCCATAGCAGAATTATTTCTTATACTATTTGCTACACTCTGTGTAATGGACTTAGTCTAGTAGGACCCAGATCACCAAGTGCTGTAATATAAATGATGTTCCCAAACTGAGCAGACATTCTAAAATTTGGTCCTAAAACCAAATCATTGGTACCCTTTTATGATATATTAAATGTTTTATAGTAGCCACATAATTAAATCATGCACTCTAAATTAGCAATATCACCACTTTCTAGCCACAAAACATATTTCTGCTCTCTAATGAAACGTCCCTAAAACCTAGCTAAGCGCTGTTAAGATGAAAAATATATTTCGAGTGAGTCTGTGGACAAAAGGCCAGGATTGACTGCTGCCCCTATCCTTCTGTATCACTTCTGTAGAGCACAGATTACAGCAAGCTGCAGAACTCCCATGTGGGTGAAAGGATGAGATGGTGCCCCCAGCCACTAAGAGACAGGGCTTTTCAGCGATAACTGAACCCCCTTTTGCTTCAGTGTTTCTTTAGTCATCTTTGGTGCATTTTATGAAGACCTCAGGAAAAAATTTTTTTTACTAAAAAGAATCTGCCTTATAGTGTCAAAGAAATGAAAAAACAGATAATTTGTGAAGGAAGTGAGAGGCTCTGTTAGTTTGCTAATAAGCAAGCCTTATAGCTGTCATTTAAAGCACGGTCCTTTTGAAGACCCATGTGCTTAAAAGTTTCTGTTATCTTACTGCTATTTTGAATTAGGCTTATTTCCATGAAGTTAGATATCTAACACCTTAATTTCACTCTTTAATTTGCTTGCTTTCTTTAAAATAGAAAGCTGTATCCATTTCCTCTATACAATAGTTGCTTCACTGTTACAAAAAAAACAGCTCATAGAACTTCCTAAATCTCTAATCAACATCGACTTTGTTTTGTTTTGTTTAATCATCTAGATACCAAAGCCACGGCCATTCCTTGCCACTTAATAAGGCCAGCTTGTAAATAACAGTTGGCTTTCTAAAGGATTCAAAATCTATAAAAATAGTTCAGTGATAGTCATTAAAATATGTCCCACAGATGGCTGCATAATTTGGGATTCCATTTTGTTCTTTTGTTGCATAACCTTTAATTTGTTTACTTTTTCCCCCTCTTGCAATTTAAAAAAACAAATCAACACATTCTCAATACTATTTTAAACAGCTACATTTTCACATACTTTATTTTAATGTGTAATATTTTTAGAAACAGTTCAAAGACATCAATACATTTCCAAATACTATTTTAGCTCAATCTGTGAATTAGATAGATATTTATAATAATTTTAGAAAACTCAGACACAAGGAGATTATGACTTGCCTGTCTACGACTCACTGATACAGCCGGCAACACAACTAAAGAATTTTCATCATGATTTCAAGAAAAATTTCTGCCACTTACATAGTCTCCTCAATTATCTCAGGCCATTTAGCTGTCCTCCCAAACAAAGCACTGCTTTCTCCTCTTTTTCAAATCTCCCTTTGAGGTCTGCTTGCCACAGCACATCACTTAGTACAGGGCCTAAGCAAATTTTTAAGAATATATATTATGTTCAGGTTAGGACAATTAATTTATACTTTTTCTGTAACTAGCCCTTCTAAGTGTTTAAAGAAAGTCTCAAAAACATCCTGGGCTCAAGTCTGAATTTTATGTCACATGGAAGGTGTCGCAATTCAAAATGAACCAAAAGCCTTCATAGGCACTGTTAATCTTGTGTCAGACACAACATCTTATGAGAGGAAAAAAGAAGCCTCTTACGGCTCAGCCATGGAGACCATTAATTAGACCTTGCAGATGACGAGGGTTGATAAAGTAACTGCAACACAAACAGTGGGTGGATTTTGAAAAACGCATTCTTCCTTCTTCCCTTGGGCAGGCAATCTTAACCTTGCCCAAGTGCAAATGAATGGATTGCTATGATGTGTCAATAAACTCTTAGTTTTAATATGAAAATCTGGGTGCCTTTGTAACTTTTTAAAAATCTAATCTATTTAACAACATTTGGGGCTACAAATAAGGTTTCTAATTATGTGTCCAGCACTTTGTTTTTTTGAACGCTGTAAGCATACTTGCAAACTAGAGACAACAGAAAGAAAAATGAAATACAGGACTATCTTGAGCACAGGGGGAAGGATATCTTTCTGGTTTAGACCTTTATCTTCAAAGAATGTCTGGGACAAACAGAAGATGTCTGGGCCTAGAAGAAAGCACTACTAGTTGGTAGATAAAAAGCTGTTAAGGAAAACTCTTTTGTCTTTTGCAATATGTAAGAAATCACAATTTCTCAAGGATGCATCAACTATAAAGACAAATACGGAAGGCAATTTGCTCTTTTGGGATAGGACAGAAATTTTGATAGTCTTTCTGTTCAAGTAACTTACTTAATTAGCAGGTTTCAACTATGATTTCATGGTATTTGGCACATACAGCCCCCCCCCATATAGTTTTCCTGCCCCCCTGAAAGGGAAAGTTTACTCAATTCAATTTCATTTTCTCCCCCCCCCCCCCCCCCCCCCGCTTTTCTCTTCCTTCTGCTCAGAAAACGAAAGCTCAATTTTGCACCACAGGAAGAGTTGAGCAAGGAAATTTATTAATTTATTTATTAAATACCCCAGTGCATTAGAAACAGACCTTTGGTATGAGCTTTCTTGCAAAACGTCATGGCCAATTACTTTCTTTGCTATACCCCAAAAGTTATTCTAGAAAACAGAGAAAGATTTCTATATCGAATTTCTGGAGAGACAGTCATTAGTGCAATCAGGAAAATTCCTTGGAACAACTAGCTTGGGGTTAAGGTCACAGAGGCTTCTCCTGTATCTCCTGCCTGAAAAATGACAATTCCCAGTACACCATCTGCTTTTTCAGATCTTTTTGATTTGGAACTGATCTTTTGATAAAATGCTTGTGAAACAAAGATATGAACAATATTGAAAACATTGCCAATACTGCATTTTCTATACATCCACTAAAGGAAGGAAGACTAAAACGACTATTGAGATTGAGGAGTAACAACAGATTTGCTTTAATGAAAGAAATGAGTTTTTAGAGACATAAAGCAACAGCAGTGTTAAGCAGGTTTAACCTGTGATTTTCCACAGCATGTAAGGAGGCAGAGATGGTGCCGAGATATGCAGGCTAATGAATTAAGCCTGACCAGGATTTTGGAAATACTATTTTTGATTTGGGCTTTCTTCAGCTTTACAACTCGGTTTCTCTACCTGGGCCTAATGAAAAGAAACTCTTTGGTTGAACTGTTTGAAATGTCTACATCAAAAGAACTCTACAGAAACCAGATACTCTATTTACTTCACTTGAAATTTCATTGAAGAGCTGTTCTGAGGATAAATGTACCTGATAGTAAGAAGAGGTCGGAAAGTTGTTTGAAAATGGAATTCCTTCATGTTTAATAGCACATTCTAGGCAGCAAAGCTTCTAACTGTGCAAACAAAAAAGAAACACTCTGAAACCATTGTTTACCTTGACTCCATGACAATATTTATAGTAACTTCATTTGTATTTAATTAAGGTACAGTTTATTTTTCTTTGTATGATATGTTGCCAGTTTTCTTCATTAAAATTTGCAGGTATTCACCTCAGTACATGTTTTTCAGAACAAAATAGCAAAAATGAATTAAATTATTTGCCTATGACCTGTCAGAATATATTTTTCAGGAAAAAAATCCTCAGATTTGACAGTGCAGAATGATAATTTCTAAAACACATATCTCTCTGACCTCTGTTCAATATGGCTTTACAAGATAGTAATTCCTCTTTAATCTCTTCAAACACTAAATTCTACCATCATTTTCGTTTTATTTGATTTGCTACATTATCTTTCATATAAATACAGGTTTTCTTGAAGCATATTCAGAAAAATAGAACATGCAAGCTAAATTCAGTTACCAACGTGCAATGCACACGCAAAACCACAAATTCTAGCAAGACTACATTGCATTTACATAAAAATAAGAATAAACTAAGTAGGAATATTTCATTTCAAATATCAAGATGGTAAATGGCACATAATTAATCAAAAATGCAAAATATTTGAACTAAAATGCTGAAAAAACAGGTAGGAAATAAGCTTTTCCACTATAAACTACTGTTAGTGTCTATGGTCCCGCTGCTAAAAGCAAGGATATTCTGAGCTGCCCCATGTTCTCAAAAAATGATTCTTTAAAATATTCAACAAATCAATATCAATTTAATTATGGAAACTTAAAACTCTTTCAGGCTTATGCAATTTACTTTTAAAGTATCAGCTGTGATAAATATAGTTTATTGCATGTTTTTCTTCTGACCTACTTCAAATATTCGAAATGAAAACTACCTGCCAAAGTAAATTTAAATTCTTAAAATATATGTTGAGTGAATGCGTTGTAATTCACCCGTCTCTCTAAGCCTCAGTTCAGCTGAATCGTCTGTAAAAAAGTTAAATAAAAATAGCAGATGCAACTTCAGTAAGACCCCATATCTTCTTCAAATTTATATAAAAAGAGGAGATGCTTATGTTTCTTCATCCACCAAAGTCTTTGTGGTACAAGATCTCATTTCATCATGTTATCTGAATTATAGCATTCTGCCTCTCTACTGGGCCTCTTGTGTGGAATAACAATGTCAGCATGAACTCTTTACTGAATCTAGCTTTCTGGTCGTGTTATCACAAATTGGTTTGAGTATACAGGCTGCAAAAATGGAGAATGACAAATCAAATAACCCACAAGGGAGAAGAAAGCTTTAATAGCTTCTTGCCTGTCGACTGGTTATTATAAGATGATGACAAACAGCATCACACTGGTAACTTTTCTAGACATTTGAACCATGCTTTAGAACAGATTAACTCGAGATCATATTTAAAAAGTCACAGGTCTCAAAAGATGAAAAAATCATACTAGCAAATCCACCTAGATTAGAAGATTATTACTGTTCTGAAAAATGAAACTTAATGATAGTCAAAGACTTCAAGAACAAATAAGTCAAAGGCTCTGCAAACTCTGGAAATACACTCATCTAGCATTCTAGTGGTGTACCTGTTAACTCCAGTGTTAAAACTAAGGTAATAATTTATTTTTTTTTTTCACAAAGTATCTCTTTTTGGAAAAAGCTATATCCCAAGCTGGCAACTCTGATTTTCTGACTTCTGACCTTTAATTTCCACATTATGTGAAAGGAATAAAAATGAACAGCATAGTAAATATATGAGAAGTTCTGTATCCATGCAGTGTCAGCACCAGGAAAAACATATTATATCGTAAAAGTGCACTTTTTTCCCATTTAAAATTAAAACCTTTTTTTTTTTTTCTACAGCATTTATGGAATATGGGCTCCCTCCAGTGGTACAATTAACATTCAAAAATCTTCACACTTGTTTATGAGCTTAATTGTATAGCCTAATAAACAAAATAACAGCCACACCATTGAAGGCTAGGAGTTCAAATCCCTTTTGAGATAGGATTTTTATTTATACTTTTTTTTTCTTTCTGATTGTATCAGATATAGACAGCATTTTTAATCACTTTATTAAAAGCAACGCAAAATCAACAGGTTCCAAATGAAACATTTCAACATTTCAAGTTTCAAAAGAAACCTTTGCTTCCAAAGGTCTTATTTTTTTAAGTGAAGCGAGACCTTTGTATGAATAAAATACATGATTTGATAATTTATGCACCCTATATTTCACCAATTACAGTGTAAAAAAAAAATATATATATACATAGCGCCAAAGCCTACAGCGTATGATTGGTATCTCAGAAGAACGCGTTACAAATTGATAAAAATAATTCTTTAGGGAAGCGGAAGATATATCTTCCAATTCTGGCCCACATTTTCTCTCTTCCTGCCCATCCCAGCACGCAAGATACACTTTCATTCTCAGAGCCACATCAATTCAAGGTACTGTGATTCATTTACGTGAGTGTTGGCTTTGTCTAATTCCAGAGACAACGCAGCTTATGAGAAAGCTGCTTTGTTACGGCTACTTTTACTTCCTGATTTGCTCACTGTGAAATACTTCTATTTACAAGCTTCACTGCAGCACGGCTACATTTTGCTTTCTGTTTTATTCTACGTTACTATCTGTTTTCTCTGTACTACACGACGTTGTATGCCTAGCAAAGAGAGTGACTGAGATAAGCCATCATGGTGAACGTCTGACTGCTTGGAACCACAAAGCAGTTAAGCCACAAAATAACAAATCACTTATATGGATACTTCATTTTAAGCACATTGTTTAGTTTGCTTTTGTGGAACTACTTTTTCCTCGAAGATAAGCTCCGCTCAAAAGAACTACTATATTTTGATTCTCATTACAAAAATAAAGGACTGGAACAGATAGTCATTAAAACTCATGGTAAGATTCCAATATAAGTAAAATCATTAAGTCATAAAAAGTAATGCTAGCGCGTCACAATTATGTTGGCTCTCCAGGGAGTTCTCTCCTTTGAGAGGACCTCATGTGGAGGCTTTACTTTTTACACAAGGAAATGGGAAGCTCGAACACACAACTTTTCTTTAATGTTATAGTCTATACTATGCCTACTCTGAAGCAAAACGCTGATTCAATTATCAATATTATTATATATTCAATTATATATATTATAGATTCAAAATATCTGAAATGACCCAGTGGAAGAAGCAATTACGTTTAATCACAGTTTTGTATTGTTGTTGTTTTTTTTTTCCTGTAAAAACAATCAGTAATATGTTAACTTCTCTTCTGCAAGAAATAAAAATAAAAAATAATTAAATAAATGAAAGGCAATTTCTCCTCTCCCCATCAAACCACCAGCTTGGAAAAAAAAAAAAGTCAAGGGCATATTGGCATGGTGCAATATCTGTAGAAGAGATTAGTGAGAAGAGACTAAACTAAATATAGGCAGGTAAAGTAAGATACAAGTAGAGATATTCTGACCAGAACCTCAGGAATCATAAATTCCAGCATTTCTTGGAGAATAACGTCACCTCAATTGTGACTTGTTTTATTGGATTGTTTGAAACATTTCAGCTATTTTCTAAGGGGGAAGAGGACATAAATTGGCATTTGCCATTCATTAAAAAAAGTACATGCATCTGTGCAGTTGCCCTAATTTTATAAATAGGTATGCACAGGGAAACAATGTAAATGCTATCATATTTCACTACAACCTACTACATTAATTGCTCTGATCTATCAGCATATGACATATGTCTTAACATGGAACAGAACCTCTCATTTATTCACAACCCCCACTTCCTATCAGTTGTTTCACAAGATCATACTTTTATACCTTCAGCATCACTCCCGCTATATCTGAGTGCTAAAGTTTTTCTACTTTAATACTCAGATATAGAAGACGACTCACAGAGATGAATTTATGGTCATTCTAACAGAGAACCCATGAAGGGGAGGGATCTCAGAGACCCCATAACCACTGTTTCATTGACCTTAAACTGGTATGTGTGACTTGGGAGTGTTAGCAATTTGCTAACAGGCATCTGAGGCACAGAAACAGCTGCTTTAAGTGATCCACATGTATTGAGTGCATGTATCAATCAACCAGCAGGAACCCCTTTTATGCCCCTCTGTTTCACCAGGATTTCTTCTTGGCCTTTGCCCAGCAGGGTATGTCCAGTGACCAACTCATCACCCTTTGAAGTTAATGCTAGAATATCACTGACTTTAACAAGAATCAGACTGAGAAAGGAGACAGATACGAGAGCTGGTGTTTACTGAACCATCCTCTCAAACTTAGTCACAAAGGCAGAGCTGACCCCAGACACCAACAGCAGCAAAAATAATGGCTGAATAATCCCTTCACAAATAAAGTCAGATTTCAAAATGTTTTTAACGGAATGCTCCAAGTTACCAGCTGTGTGATGCACAATCAAGTAGAAAGATGAAGGTCCTCGGAGGCTTCGGGAGTTCAATTGAGATAAGCTACGAGGAGCGCAGGCTGTTTTCCACCTTTCCGTAGAACAACAAGCAGGTGGAAGCTTCTGCAAGCCTCAGGAGAAAAAATCTGATACCAGGAACTAGCAGAAGACACACAGTGATGTTCCTCCTGCATATCGCGGACAAGACGCAGGAGATGAAAGTGTAGCAAGGGGCCCTCAAGAGACCAAGAACAAGACAGTGGCAGAAGTCTAAAGGCACAGGATGATACCAGAGACCCACAGACTACAAATCACAAATGGTCTGCTATGGATCACCGAAGGAATGAGACCTTGACAGCTGGCAAGAAATGGGTTTAAGACAGAAAAAAGAGAAGAAAGAATCTGTGTATGACATATGTAAAATAAAAAAGAAGGTACAATACAGCCGCAGACTATACAATAAGAACAAAGGAAGAGAAAGGGAGGAATGGCCCCAACCTTATCTTGTCCGGTAAAAGCACCATGCTTGATTTATCTGTGCATGTCTTCCCTCACCTTCAGCAGAGGACGTACTCTACTTTTTCATTTGCCACTGCAGCTCTATGGTCCATCATTAAAGTATTCCTTTTGCTATAGCTGGTTAAGTAAAAAAGAATTTTAAAAGGCAGCGCATGTGCGTGTCTGTATTTTGCTTCAGCCTTCCCACATGATAAGTTGACTGATTTCCCAGTACCAAGTCACACTAAACTTCAGCACAATAAAGGATTTTAAAAGAGCATAAATGTGTTAATTCACTTATGAAATATTTGATGATAACATTAGAGTTTTCCTTGTTTCCTTCACTTCCTTTGCTAGGGGTGAGATACCACCCATTGCTTCAAATCTCAGTCCACTGCTTGGACTCCGTTAACATGCCCTTGAAAGAAGGACTGGTGTAAAGGGAACTTGTATGTAGGAAATAACTTCCTGTAAGTTCACTTTCAATTTCTTTGTAACATGGCCTGAATGCTTAGTGCTTTATGGGCTGTAATTTTCTATTACTTTCCTGTAGCTTGATCAGAAAGCTTAACCAGGAAGAAAGCAGTGATGATATACAGCTATAGTAGACAGTGAGTTCCCGTGACCAGAAAAAAAAATTACTGATTCTTAGGAAAGATGGGGAGAAAATAGTCTATATCTACCTGTGTAATTCACTCCTACAGAAAATCACTGAGTCGAGTAATGTAAAATTTTAAAAGGCTACAGCACTTTATGGCTTCTAACATTATTTGCTGTATGCGCTGAAATAATGCAATAAATGCACAATCTACGCTTCAGAACAAAATACATTATTTCATTTGCACAAGTTCTGTATTATTTTGCTTTTTTCTTCTTTGATGTTTTTGGTTTGGGTTTTTTTTGGTGTGTTTTTGGGTTTTTTTGCAATGAACGTCAAACTGGATGAACTCCGTACCAAAATTCAGTTTTACCTGTAGAAAGCATCTTCATGAATTTGTATTGAATTCTTTAACTGCTTCAGTTACGCCCCAAAACACAGTGAACAAGGACTCAGATACCCAGCCGTTACCTAGCATACTCATGGCTTAAGCATTCTTCTAAAAAGCAGAAGACTACACGTTCTCCTCAACGAGAGTACAGTATACAAACACTCAATCCAACAGGTTAGAATAAGGTTTGGTGTACGGTAAGGTTAACTGTCATCTTCAATAAGCATTACTGAGGTGGTAACTTTTTTCATTCATGAGTTGCAATCCAAAAATCGACAACTTCCTCCTGAGTTGCAGAAGCACCGCCAGAAATCCAAAGTATTGCAAACTGTACTGGTTTTTAGTTGTGCATGTAAAATTTTGAAAGTTGAAATACAATTTTTTACTTCTCTCTTCACGTTAAAACAACTGAAATATTGTGTTAACACAGTGCCTGCTGGATCAGAGAGACCAGGACTCTCTGTAGACCAGTGATTACAGTTATCACTGAGGGAAACCTGATTCGAGTCAAATGAGCATTTAGGCATCATATACATAATGGGTTGGCTTTAGAACTGTGATTACAGGTGCTTTATTACAATAGTGCCCTGTATTTAAGGATTATGATACTCTTCCAGGTTCACGTCCCTGTGAACTTCAAAAGAATTTCAAGGTAATGTTTCTTGACTTGGGTGAATCGCCCAACTCCAGGGTTGACAAGTGTTTAAAGAACCATGTTTTTCAGGAGTCCAGTCAGAACATACATTTCTAAAAAACACATAAAACACATTACACATCAGGCCTCGCAGGAGAAGAAGCAGAGAAACTCTTAGATGGCGAATTCTCATTGCGTGTAGGTAGGGTAGGTATCTGTGTGCTCTGTGGCTGCGGGCACTTAGGGAACAGCACGGAGAACTGTGTACATGAATTTATTCTGCTTGTGCTCTACCTAGCCAGAAGCCATGTGACCGCATTAGCACCTGATTCAGTGCATCTCGCCTATTACCTTAGGCTTTACTTTTACGCAAACTCTGGCTATGCGACTTCGGGCTGACTCTAAAAATAGGCGGAAAAATTTTCTATCTATCTGCATTCAAAAACATCGCAGTGGCATAGTCCTCGGCGCCCAAAGCTTTGTGAACTCAGCGCTTCATACAAGGAGGTTGCTTTTAGTCTCACTGCAGCCAAGAGCCTGACAATCTGATGAAACTTCACTTTCTTTCAGTATATGGCACAGAACAAATCCTCATTAATATTAATGTAGCAGTCCGTACATAAAGAGTAAGATGATATGAAGGGACAGCATTTAAAGAAGAATATGGGGGTCACTGATCTTACTGTATTTTTATCATCTCATGGTTATTATCTCCTGACTAGTTACAACATAAAATTTTACAGCTCACAAATGTCTTGTAAATTAAGCCCTCATTAAATGGCATTTATTTTTCTGTTATAAAGTTTTACTGAGTAAAAGACATACAATTTTGAGTCGACAAGAAATATTATGAAACAGATTTAACATTAGGTTCTGTAGATTTAAGAAATTCAAACAATTAAGGCAATGCTTATATTGTTCTTAATTTCAAATGTTATAATTCTGAAACTGCAGAAAAGTAATCAGCCCTAATAGTTACCGTAGGTTACATTTCGATAGTCTATGATCTATTTACTGAGTTGCGTACCACATCACATAGTCCATCTTTGAATGCAAATCAATAGGTGTTCATATTTTTCATTTTTAGCAAAATGAAAGGGCGTTGATATTCCATGAAACCTGCCTATCAATCCAAGTTAAAACCTCAAATATTTGCCTTTCTGCACAGAGATTAGAACTCTTACTTCATGGGGATTAGTAATTCAGGTTTTTTTCTTTGATCACAATATAAATTCATTGTAGACTCATACCTCATAATAATCCATCTGTTAAGTTTTTCTCCTCAGTAGCTGTTAAAATTAGGAGAGGATTTGTTGGTGGGTTATTTTTATTCACAACCACATTAATGCAAGTCCTAAACTAATCAATTTGCATTATGTAGCCTTTCATGCAGTTTGCACAGATTTACAGCTTGGTTGCTTTATCTAGTCTCATGCCTGTGAGACAGCTGTTAGGCATTTAGCTAATCTAATTCTAATCCCCAGGGGGGTTCTGGTTTGTCCACTGAAAGGTAGATGCATGGACCACAGTTTACCATCTGAAGTATCTATGTCATTCCTATTTAGTTTATTTTTTTCTTTATGATTCTGGATCCAAAATTTTTCTGAAAAGGTTCATTAGAACTGTCTGAATAATCACAGTGTAACAGCTATTGGCTACAGTTTGCTTCTAATTTTAATTTTCTCATGGGTATGTTTAACATCTCGTGTGTCTTTTAAGCCTCTCACGCTGATTTCAAGGGGTAGTAAGCAAAGATTTTTTTAATATATTCAATCTACATGAGGCTATAAAGCATTTTCTGAACAGCGGTTTTGTTTCTTCTGCCACTTGAATTTTTTCTCTTATCTTTTTTATGATACTTAAAGAAATAAGGGGAAAAGATTAAATCTTTCTTTGTTTGATTGCGTCCCTGCCAACAGATCATATCTGCAAAAGACCATTCAGCTTTCTCATTAAAATTCACAGTCCCTAGATGACTAAACTTAATTGGCAAGAAGTCAAGGAACATAATTGTTTAAATTATGAACATTTCTAAAAACAGTGCATTACGATGAAAGTCATCTATTTATATTGCGCCATTTCATTATGATTGTACTTTCAATAGGTATTTTATCTTGCTGTTAAAAAGGTAGTAAAGTGAAAACCTGACAAAAATGAAACAGCTTAATCTGCTGAATACTAACAATCTTCAAAGCAAAATTTATTTTCACACAGGAAGTGAATTTAGATTTTTAAAAGTTAAATGCATTTTTTCCTAATGCTATTTATATACTCGAGCGCACGGCTGCTTGACAGCTAATAAACAAGTTTATATTTAAACAAGAAGCCAAGATAAAGTACTAGCTATACAGTAATCAATAGAAATTCTGCCTCTGAGCTTCAGCAAAGAGCTCGCTTTAATAATGAAATCACAAACTATAAATGATAAAGATTACAGGCCGGCAGAAGATTGTGCTCCCACTTAAATTAATGGCAAAATTGCCCAGACCATCTCTTGCCCCATCCGAGCTAGGCCACAGCCCGGCCTTAATCAAATCCCACTCTTATGAAATAGCCGGCTTGAGCTGACCTCACACATCTTCCCGTTGTAATCTAATGTGCCCAGTGAAGGCGGGTATCAGTCTTTCACTAACCCACTCTATACACCCTTGCAAAGACTCGTTCACCTTTGGGCGTGAGTTTACTGGTGAGTGGGTAGAGAGAGGGCAATTTGCCCGCCCTTGTGCCATTAGCGTAGGTCGGTGAGCCACGTCCGCGTCGTGGCATGGGGCTGGGCATCCACTGGCACCCAGCTGCACAGGGGCCGCAATGCATCTGGGCTGATTTGACCCTCGGAAAAAGGTTGAAGAGGATAGGGGAAAAGCAGGGAATGAAGCAGGCAGTAGGAGCGCCAGCTTCATCCCTCACCTCCCTTCAGAGACATGTTTATCTCTTTGTTTTCAGTTCCAGTTTGTCAGGGAATCAGGCTCCCTGATGCAGACAGGGAACAAAGTTTGCCATACACAGTCTAACCTATATTTTCCTTCTACCAATCCAGACAAAACCTTCTTCCTACTTCAAATCCAGGTAATAATTGACCTTAAGTGAGTTAAACAAGAGCCTGGATGCACTCAATGTTGGCAAGATGAACTCAGAAGTCATGTTCTGCGTGTCCCACGCATATCAAGCCTCAGAGATCAACAGCTGCCTGGGATTTCAGCAGGACTGACAAATCTCCCTATAGCTGCCTTCACCAGCGGCGAGAATTTCTCACACCTGTGAAGATCTTCACTGTTCCTGCAACGTTGGATGTACGTATCCCTGGACCACGCCAGTCTAATGTGTTTTCTGGCAAGACACAAGGCCAGCTAAGCAACATATGTTCCTTCTGCCCTGCTAGTATTTGCTAACCAGATGGTATTCAAAGAATGCAAGTCAGTGATGTTCCCTGTTCACCCATCTGTCCTAAAATTCTCACAGCTTAAAACGAGTACACTTCCCATCTCTAAACATTAGGATTCAGTGAAATACAAGGTGGCTATGGCAAAATAGCAGTAAGGTCAGGTATATGAACCATAAGCAAGAGCTCACACAAAAAAGTAAATAAAGCTTCCCATCCTATTCTTGATTCATTTCCTTGCAATTTGCAGTACAGCTGCTTTGCAGCATTACTTAGCGTTCTGAGCTGGATATTGTTTGTGCTAGATTGTTATTTACCAGTTTACCCTGCTGCGTTTATTCAGGCAAAGACCAAATGAAGTAAAGCCACCAAAATGACTTTCAAAGTAGGCCACCATGAGTATTATTTTCAGCCACTTAAAACATTTAATCTTCGCTTTAGTCCCCCTGTTATACTGTTTAAAAACTTGAATTGGGAGGGAGATAGGGATATCAACACAAAAGTGAAATCTTATTTCCAAAAGTGGACACAAGGATGTCACTCCGCTGAGCTTCACTCTCTGACCTTTCAATCTGTTACACAGTACAGAAAACACACCCTTCTCCCAAGGATAGTACCTTCCACAGAAATGTTAGCTGGTTCAGATTCAGATTTATAATTGATTCATTTATAATAAAACTATTTCAAGCAGTCAAATTTATAACCCAATAGCTAAACAAAGGGTAGATATCTCCACAAAACAGCTGATTAACTGCTTTCGCTTTGCAAGCGCAACAGTTCCTGATGCCTACTTGAGTTGACACCTGGTTAACAGTCCTATCTGTTTCAAATTATTTCAATGAAAAGATGGAGTTGTTCAGCTTTCTTTTCCAAAACTTACATTTATTTTCCTTTCCCATCTCCCTTGGATCTGAAATACATCTATGGGGAGAGAACCTAACAAATAAATGTTAATGTTAAAACATTGCCTTAGTATTTTCTTTGATTTTCATTTTTATTGATTCTATTTCAATACTCCGTTTTCCCTAAATTTTCGAGCTTCACCCAGTCTTTAAGGCAATTCGATGAATTTTCAATGGTCAAAACAAACAAAATATCTAAATATTCAGTTTATTATGCATAAGATGTGTTCTGGTGCTTTTCACTTCATTTAGTTCTATGAAGGTTTTTTTTCCCCTTTTGTTTGGAAAGATAAGGCATACTGTCCCCCAGGAAATCCAACAGATGAAGACCAGGATATCTATCTGTTTGTCAGTCTGAGCACTACAACATCAGAAAAATAATTTTAGGAAGAACAATTGAAATAATTGTTGCGGGGTTGTTTTTTTTTTCCTGAGCCTGCACAGTTACTTTGCATTATTTAATACAGGTGTGAAAATCCAACCTTACTTTGCTCATAGCATGGAAGAGATTTCATCCTTCTGAGTATTCAAAGGGTCAAGAAAGGTTTTACGAAATCCCTGAGAAATTAGATTTTTATTAAATTATATATTTTAAGAGTTACTATACTTACATGTAAAATATATCTAATTTTTATGCTATCTTAAAAGCCAAATATTTCTTCTTTACCTTCTTCTATTTCCAACTACACTTGAAAAAGCTAATTTACTGGTTCTAATCTTTATTCTTTGACTGACCAAACACACAAAGAAAAGACCTAAGGAAATACATTTTCACACCAATAAAGTGCACTCCTCTCTTCATTCTCTCCTGTTCATCTGATCTTGTAATCCTTAGGAACTTTTATATGGATAATAAAGGATATTATAGAAAAATAAGCATATCTTTTACTTGAAATTATAAATTTTCTGGTTTCTAAATGTTTACAGGTTGTCGGCTTAAGTTTTATTCAGTCATGGAAAGCAGGGGTTCCACCTGAAAAAAAAAATAGGAATTAAGATTACAGCCCCTGTTTATCAGTATTTGAATAGCCACAATTAACATACATGCATTTTGTACAATTACATTTTTACAAATAATTTTGTAACCAATGACAATTACTATTACAGTAGTCTGTTGGACAGACTATTACCATTACAAAGCCTTTGCTATTTAACTACTTCTCAGTATTTCATAGGAAATTAATTTGATGGTTTTAATTTCAGTATCCATTGGACAAGAATCCATATTATCTCTAAACCAAATCAAACAACCCCCTGTAACTGGCAGTAACTGGGAACAATTAAGAGATGAATACTGAATAGTTCACAGATCTAGTCACATCTTTACATGCTCTACAAAAATCTTTCTCCTGCAGTACCAACAATTAGTACTGATCATTTCAAAACCATAGAATTCATTCAAACCTCCATATGCACAAAGACAGTTCAAGTGCAGAGAACGTCATAGTTGGAGTACGCTGGAGTATGCTGAGAGCCTGCAGTAAATGGAATACAATTTTCCTGACAGTTCAATGACTGTAAGGAGGAGCAGATTTTCAGACACATTAGCAGGTCAGACAGGGGTTTCCTGTCAGGAGATTGAAAGCAAAATTCTTAAAATGCATTTTAATTTTAATTGGTGCTCCAAAATGCAGATAAACACTTTACATAATTAACAAAAGGAGATAAGCTGGATGCCTAACACAAAATGAAAGGCAACTCCTTCTTCTGTGCCTGTCAAAGCAGCTATGCGTAACCCAAATGTTAAGCTATTTGGATCTTCGGGCATCCAAATACCTTCCAAAACCTGGCTTTCAGTGCCTGGCATGCTTTCAGAAAATTAAGAAGTGTACAATTTAGAAAGCTTCCCCCTCCCCCGCCAGTTTCTGAGATATGAAATTGATCTAATCTGAGAACTATTATTAATTCAGCACAACCTCTTCTAAAGAATATTTGCGTGCAACTGATACCTTTAGCTGTCAGTGCAGAATGAGGACACCTTTGTACTCTCACAACAAGGAGAGTACACGAGTTGAACAAGTGAAGCACCAATACAAATATGGCTTATTTATGATACAAGAAGGAAGTAAGCTATTTTAACCTTTAAATGAGGTGGCTGTGCCTTAGGAACACTCCACAGGGAGGCAAATACTATATATTATATTTATATGTGCACAGTAAGTATGCTCAAGATATTCCAGTGTCATTGCTAGAAGTGAGAATGATATACGATGATGTATCTGGGCTGACAGCTGAAGGAGAGAGACAAATACTTGTCTGTAAAATGTTCTGTGCGTGCACAACCTATGTCACTACGTTATGCGTCAAATGCTTTGGCCTGTGCTGAATAAAGTATGATCTACAGCTAGCATTTATTGTACCTGACAGTTCGGTAAATCTATATTTTAGTCCTATAAGAAAACTGAGAGCAGAGCAGTTTTGCTATTCACCAGGATCTTAAGAAAAAGGGTTGTTCACCAGTGGTTAACATTAACCCTTAGCAAGGACTGTAAGTGATTTTAGAATGCACTTGGCGTTTTCAGAGAAAACTGTACCAGAAACCCTTAACCACCAAGGACACCAAACCTTTCAACACTTGTACAAATAACTAACTGTTTGTAAGAGTCCCATTGCTCTGCCCTAGCAAAACCCATCACAACATTTCTGCCTATCGCTGAATGTAACATGGGAGTGAGGATACAGTACATATGATAAAGGGAAGAAAAGAAAGTATGGATTAAGTATTGCACACTGTGTCAATACTTAAATTTCTGCAGATACATTCTAAGTAGCTCACATACTTTTGTATATTTAAATTTAAACAGATTTTGCCTTGATAGGGAAGGTGAGGGAAAGAGATTCAAGAACAACTTCAATCAGATGAAGACAGACATTAGATTAGAAGATTTGCAAAAACTATTTTAAGCTCATGTATGCAACCCTCAATGTATTTGAATTTGAAATAAAAATACTTCAGTGATGCAACTAGTTTACATGATTATCTAAACCTTATGCAAAACACAGAGCTCTACTTGAGGATAAAAAATGAGCTGGAAAATGTCAAGAAGGCAGCCTCTGTCAGATAATTGTAGGTCTGTTGCTTAACCAGCAGAATACAAAATTCAGGGCACCAAATTAAAGCAAATCATATGCTTTCGAATTTGAAAAGCTATTTAAGTTTTTGATGTTATCACAAGAGTAAAAGGAACACTTTTATTTCATTGGCAAAGTATATACCTACTATTAATAACAACAGAAATATTAAACACGTATTTCAAATATGAAATAAAAATATGGAAGCATAAGGCATTTTTTCCCGTGAAATGACAGAAAATTTTCTAGTGTGTAAACTGGCCTTTTTTGGTGATAATCTCATAAAGAATGTTTCCACAGATATAAGTACTAGGGGTGCTAAGACACCAATAAAATCCTATTTTACAAAACACAGTAAAGAAGTTTGATTTTGAGAATCTACTTTTTTTTCAATGAAAACCTTCTCAAAATTAGAAACACTTTTTTCTTCCACAAATGTTGATCAGTTTCATAAAGTGCACATGAAGTTTTTTTGTGAATTAGTTGTTTTAAAAATGTGAAATTCAGAGGTACAAGAACTGTATAAACACAGTAATATCACACTTCTACCAATATGATCCTCATTATAAATTACTGTGATACTATAGTAGAGGAAGCGACAGTGATTGACTCAAGATACATTCATAAAAAGATACAGGGTAATGTCCACACTTCCTGTCATGTTGCAGAGAAACGGATGATTTGATGGAACAGAGCTCTTCTAGTCAAGAAAAGAAACTACAGATTTCAAAGAAAGAAAAAAAAACAAACCAAAACTAAAAAAAAAAGCCCCACCCTCCTGTTTCTCAGGAGAATTTTCCTAAGCTTCCATAACTTTAATTATGACTGCTCCTTGTTATTTTTAAGCTTTACAGTTTATTACCTTTATTTCTTGAATGGAGTAATAGGATAATCTCTACAAGCTGAAAGGCATGATCTTAATATAAAGGGCCACATAAGCAGATCAACTCAAAAAGTGACACAAGAATCAGTGATTCACATTCAAAGAAAAAAAAAAAAATCACAGCTGCTCCAGGTCTGAGTGCCCTTATTGCAATCACAAAAAGGGGATTTCAAATTTTAAATATTTTGTTCAGAAGATAGTGATATCTTATTTATTCAGAGCAGCCTTACCCACATTTTGACAAGTTGATTATCAATTACAGTATTGTGAAGATGAGGATATCACGGCTGCTATTCTTCATCAACGGCATCTGATAACGTTATGTCCTAAATGAATAAAGTATGTCACTGCTTTCCACAATTTTATAGTTTGCACTACAGAACGCAGTCAACAACTCTGTGACGAAGAAGGTATATTTCATAAGATATTTTACCACTTCTCTGACTGTGCCAAACCTGGATCAATCAAAACCAGTCACACTTTTTGGTGTTTGGGTGAGAATTTTCTTCTTCAGGAATAAAAATATACCTTTCAAGCACACTATGAAAAGTATAAACCGATACCACATTCTGCCTTACTGAACTGATTACCTAACCCCTCAACCAAAGTAAAAAATCTTCTAACAGCCTAAGGAAAACAATTTAACAAAATTAAGATTTATGGCGTGTGAGCTCCTACATCACTCAGAAACCAAACACTGATTTTTTTTTTTTAATTTTTTTTTTAAAGCTTTGTGTACAGACACAATTTTGTTGATGCTTTCAAGAATTCCAAATAATGTCTTATGATTAACATTAGGAGAATTATCATTGAGAGTGATTCAAGTATTACTTTACCCCATATGCCATATAGGGACACATGCCTTATATACAGGCTTATTATAAATGTATATGCTGATTTATAAAAAACACCCTGGTGAAATTGAGTGGGATTACAAAAGTAATAGTTACTGCTCTGTTTATAGCTTTGCTGGATTAGAACCTTAATTTTTAAATATTGGAAGAGGGGGAGTTGTGATTTTTATCTTTAAGCTAGAGTTCTTAAAACTCTAGCTTAAAGCAGTGCTTCTAAACACATAATGTAAAATAATTATAATCAACTTTAATATAAAAAACAGCAATTACAAAGCCTGTTTTAAATTATCTGAAATGATGACTCTAGTTATTATCGGTAGTATTAAAACTGCACTGCCTTAAATCACTTTATTGTATGGTCCATCATCATTACAAAGATCAACAGTAATTAAATAATGATCTAAGAGTTCATTGTTATCTGTAATCTATATCAACTGTAAATAGTAATTAGGGCAAGTACTTAAAAAGAAAGTCAGTTGCTAATCACAGATATTTGACTGAATCCCATGACTTCTAAAGGCAGGTTCAGATTGACAGCACCATCTCACTGCTGTCAATAACAGATCAGGTATATAAAGCAAAGTGTTCTGTTTGGAACTAAGCAACAGGAAGATACTTACGGCCAAAACAACACCTAAGCTGTTTAGATGCATTATCACTATGCATATAAAAAAAAAAAAAAAAAAAAAAAAAAAGAGAGACACAGAAAAACATCTTTTCAAGCTGTATCCATAATAAAAAAGATTAGCCCCCCCCCCCCAAGAAAAGTCAAATTTGGGTTTTTTCTTTCTATGGCTTCAAAAGAAAATAAGGCATCACGGCAGAAACAGAAGTCAGACACAAAGAGATAACCGTATATTTCAGGAACTGATGGGTGAGTTCACCAGATAAGTTTGTCAAGGGTTCATTTCTAAGAGAAAGATTATCTTTCAATAAATTTATTACTAATCTTTGCAAGGGCATAACGAGAGTTCTCCTCAGACTACATTATTATCCCTCCTGCAGATGATAATACGAGAGCCTTTTGTGAATTCCTAGTCTTAGAATAACTCAAGATATACAGTGCACCTTCAAAAAAGAAAGACAGAAAGAAAACACCTATCTGGATCAGAAATTAATGTCCAATTTATTTTATATGGCAAAATGGAACAATAAGTATTTAAATACAGGTTGTCATATTTAGGTAACAGTTTTTTCCTGAATTTATATAAGCACCATTTGTGTCTTTTCTCATACTTCTATAGGCACAGATCTTAAAGCTCTATACTTTAAAGATTGTTTTTCCATATGAAAAATGGTCCAATTAGCATTGCTGAATTCTCTGTAATAAATACAAAAAAAGAAACCTATCAACCACAGAGATGACTATTTAATAAATTCTAAATATTAGAAGCATCTGGAGAATTACCGAGGGAAGCCATATGTTGACCCCTGTGCACAGCAGAAGCCAAGGAGATTCATGTATCTTGCAAGTAACGTAACTAAAAACATTTTGTGGAACCTCAAAAAATTTTCACCTACCCTGATAACACTAGTCTAATGGTATTGGTGTGTTTCATATGACTTTACATTGAAGAACTAGTCCTCAAAATACAACGTATTACGTATATTAATGATCACACAGATTGAAGTTAAAGACTTCAGAAAAATCAAGACACACAAAGTATCTATGATGCAGAACATCTTCAATGACAGTCTCCTGTTCTGTCATCTGTTCTTCATAATCTCCATTTCGGTGCTGTTTGATATTCAAAAGATATTACAGATACTTACTTATTCCATTGTTCCACTGCAATTGAGTTCACCTGTGGATCTATTTGACATAAACTTGTTTGTGTTACAAGCTTGAAGTATTTTTCTGATTCTTTTAAACTTGAATAGAGACTGTCGTTCCCACATCTGATCTAATCTATTAGGTGACATACCACTGAAGTCATTGACAGCATAAAGCACCATAAATGATGGCAGATCTCTCAGTGTAAAGTAATGTTTACAGTATTTTTCATCTTCTTTTGATGTTTTTAATCAAGACTCATGCTGGCACAAAATAGTCACACAACTGGTGTCTGAGCATTTAGAAAAACCCCCAATGTTTAAAAGGAATGGAAGTCTGTTTTACCTGAAAGCAGAATAGGATGAAGGCTACCTAAAGATAGCCTAAAGGTTTATGCTAAGGATGCGTTTGCTTATTTGTTCCCTCTTAAACAGAGATTTAAATAAGTTTGCCCACTGTTGGAGAGCATAAATAGCATTAAGTATCTTCAGAAAAAAAAACACCAGGACTTTCAGGAGAAAAATTCTTCTGCTACTAACATGAAGAGCTCTATCCCTGAGGCAGAGAGGAACAGGTCTGAAGAGATTCTCAGTGAAGGCAGTTCCCACCAGTCTGTCAGATCATTCCTGAGAACTGACCCAATGAGCTTTGACAGCGGTGTCTATATCCAAAAAAACCAGGAAAGTTTCAAGTAAGAACACTTTGGCTTTCTTCTGCCAAGGAACTTGGACATTCATGACAATTGGCTTTGAATTAAACTCATGCCCTCTCAAAAAAGACAAGTCAGTAAATTTGCCTCTACTGGCTAGAGGGAGCGGCAGGCATAGTTTTTTTTTTGGTTTTTTTTTTTTTTTTACAACACCTGTCAAGAGGCAAAATGCTGTTGGGTTTACGTAGACATGCAGTGCATGTAAAGGTACGGCACGGGTGAGTGGAAAATATTAATCTCAGCTAAGCAGGTGTGGTTTTGGCCAGTAAAGCCAGAGGAAGAGTTCCAGAGGCAGTATTATGGGGCCTCTGAAAACTGAATGTCCACAACAAGACTTTGAGTGCTGTAATGTATTAGTTCATTCAGTGGTGTGACACTCTGTTCATCACTCTTGGAACAGGGAAGACTCTGGATCTTGCTGTGGCAGCGAATGTTGCCCTTTCCAAGGCAAGAGTCTAGCAATTTTGCAGGGCAACCATGTATACGAGTACTGAGCATCCTGCTTATGCCAAGGAATTTTTGAAGACGCATATGTCAAGCAGGAGTCTGATGATGACTGGGAATGTCTTGAGGATATGAGGTCATGGCCACATGATTTGAGGGCACCACAGTCAGGACAAGCAAGGAATTTGACCTCAGAAGCATGCAGTACTCTCTTAAGTACTATAGGCATGATCTGTAAGTCTCCTGTCCATGTTTGAAACGGTTATCAGGGATTCAGTTTGTCCTGAGAGGACCTAGGTAAATATGGGTATGGAACCTAAGGCTATTATCTCAAAAGAAATTAGAACTAAAGTAGTCATTTGGTCAGATAAAGGAGCTTTTGAGAGATGAGGTGCTGCAGGCAACCATGAGGCATGAAAGGCTGTGAGTAAGGAGAAAGCCAGAGGGAGTTGGTTCATGGATCAATCTGCTGTAATACTTCATCTACTTTCATCAGTAGTAGCCATTATTAATCTGTACAACCTTATTAAACACTTACTTATTAAGCAGGGCTTTCTGGTTACAGCATCGCAGAATTTCTGAACTACAGAAGAATGTGCCAAGAACTTGGAGCTTCTGATCTCTAGAGGAGAGCGAACTTCATTCATTTCCTTTCCTTCTTGACACTTTCTCCCAAGGAGAAATAAGGTCTGCAACAGCCCATTTCTACTCCTTTTCCTCCAAGAAGGTATTAAAACACAGGACTTCAGAAGCACACATAAAACATGCAGCCTCTCACACAAAAAGTATCAGCCCTTACAAAGGCAGAAATAAATGTTATGCGATTTAAAGCACATTAAGCCAAAAATAAAAATTAAAAATTCATGTTTCCTAAACACCTGTTCCGAAAATGAGTGGCAGTCAAGGGACGCCAAAATAGAAATCTCTTACAATCAGTAAATTCCAATTTTTTAAAATGAAATTTTTCCACAAAAAAAAGCATCAAGACAATCTACATCATTAGTACTGGAAATCCATCCGTCTTCTTACAGAATTACTTATTCCTTTTCATGCTTCCATAGTCACCGAGTGCAAGGCTGGTGAGGAGTCTCCCCAAGCCAGTAACTGTCGAGTCTCCCAGAACCAGCTCGTTCCCAAGTTCCCATCTGCACAGATAGCTGGCTCCCAATTTACTTCAAAAGATTTTAATTCAAAAAGCCACAAAATATTTCCACAACCACATTAAATACAGATCACCACGCATTTTCATATAGAAAAAGTGGTATTTATGTAACATATATAACTAAGAAACAGACTGTTACTGTGATTGCAGTATGTCTTAAAATACAATAAACTACGCTGCATGGTTTATAACCAGGACTAGGCAGTCCCAACGTTGTGTCAGAATCCCAGGGAAGCAGTAGACTGTACAGCACTTGGATAAAAAATAAGGAAAAACTACAGATCAAGCAGGTAGAGTGTCTAGAAAAAAAGAACACTACTGTCATATTAATCCACGCATTACAACCCCACATTTTTCTGGAAATACCTGTACAGTTTGTACAAATCCATGAGGAGGAAACACATAATTTACTGCCATCAACTGCTTCCTGATAAAATTGTCAAGAGTCAGGAATCAAATAATTTGTTGTTTATTCGGGAACTAGAAATTTAACAAGGGATGGGGAAAAAAATCACTTCTGTCTACACCATGGTAATCGAAAGGTATGAAAACCTATGGACCTATTTGCAGATGTACAACCCCTCTGTATCCAGCAGTACACTAAACTCCTGTTTATATGTGTGTATAAAGTGATGGACAGGAACTAATGGATCTGCACTTTGGGAGGACATACTCCTTGGTAACACATAGGCGGTTCCAGAAGCACAACAGAAATCTTGTAGAAAGAACTGAAGGTTTACAACTGCATAAAGACCATTAAAGGCCAGACAGAAACAAGCAACATAAGTACCAGTTCAGCCATTCAACGTCTCTATTGATCACAGTGACTTGAGGTGAACTCAGAGATCAGCACGAGGATGTTCAGTCCAAGGGATAGCATGCATCTAAATTTTCCGATACTCAAGCTCTTTTCCTCCTGAAATACTGATCCTAGAATATTTTAAAAATACGCATTTTTCCAGAATTTCCAAACATTGGGTAGCCTTGAAAACCTGATGCTGTGATTTGGCTACTGCATGACAGTCAGTCTTGGACATGACCACAGCACACATGACTAGGACCTTAGGGTGTAGAACAACTGTATATACTGTATGCATGCTTGCAACATACACATTAATGATGATGCCAACATTTTCAGGTCTGCCTGCAATTCCGGGCAGACGTGTGGGAGCCAGTCTCAGAGCAATAAAGCTGGCAATAAGTCTGCAGAGTATTCAGTGGATCACTTGATGTAATATATGCAGAGGTCTCCCCATTTATGATCTGGAAGAGTAACTATAGCCATTCTCCACTGACATGCATTGGCTTTGCATAAACAAAGACTTTGTGACTTTTCTGCTCCCTAATTTTCCCTCTGAATTTGTCTATTCAGACATGATGACCACAGTAAGCATTCAGAAGTTTGCAAACAGACATTTCAACTTTCCTTCCATTGCCACTTCCAAACGTCAGGCAGTGAGACCATTCGGTACAAATTTTGTTAACAATGATCAATGTTTTTGACTAACAGTAACTGCATAGGCTCTGTGTCAGTTATTCTTTTAACTGCAGAAGTTCTCTTCAAGATCACTGATTCCAAGGATGCTTGAGAAAAAATACATCTTAGTAACGTTTCCCATTCAGGATGTAGGCAGAATGGGTTGAGATTTTTTTTTTGTGCCATGATCTGAAATACAGTTGGGATGATACTGTAACCAAGGCTCAGGAAATAACTTAATCAGATGCCTTTGTTAGAAAATCAAACTAACAAAAGATGAGATTGATTAAATTTTAGAAACTCTGTGGAAAATTAAGGCTATTCAAAGTAATTTGGACACAGAACTCTTGAGACAGCAAATGTCAGCTTATGAAAAGTTTCTGTTGCTAGGAGACTATAACAACAAGATGTCTATGTAGTAAAAGTACTTCTGATCTATCAAGAAGAAAATGGCTTGATTAAAGAATAAATGAATGTTAATTGATATACCTAACAGCTAGTAAAAACAGATTCATTCAAGAGTGGTAACAATGCCAGAAACCTGTCCTGATGGCAAGCTAGCTGCTACCTTAGTTTTCTTTGGAGCAGATTCTACAGCAGCCATTCCCACCCCCAGTGAGCTACCACTTGGTCATACAAAAAGGTCACCCTCTTCTCCTCCCAGACAAGAAAGTTCTCATATAATTTTTTTCAGGACGCTGTTTTATTCTTCAAAGAAAATTTAGAACAAATATCAGAACATGCAAAGAAATTCTTATGTTCTCCTTTGTTACTGCTGCAAGATATCTTTGAGCTTTATCTGCCTCAGAACTGTGAGAAGGTAACAGCCTTCCCTTCAACCTATCAGCCCTACCCTCTGTAGCCCCAAGGATCTCGGGCAGTAAAATACTTTGATAGAAACTAAGTGATTCTTTCCCAGCACAGGTCACTGTTTAAAGCCAAGAAGGAAACTGTAAGAGGATTCAGTTCCTTGGTGCTGACCTGGAATCCAGATCCAACTATTACATACCTATTTTGCTGTATGGGAAGATAGGTGCTTAAGATGACAGACACAAAAAAAACCCTTTCACCTTTGTCCAGATTTATGAATGTTATTTAAGATGCTAAATTTTAGTGTACAGTTTAGATAAGAACACGCACATCACTTACTGAAGCTCAGCAGTAACTAAGCCAGCCATAGGAATGCTAATAATTTCAATCATCTGCCCATACCTTATATACTTTTTCAGATCAGGCAGGGCTACCTGTCTTTTAAAAAGGCCAACCCACCAAAATACAACAAATTTGTGCTACCTCATGAAGCAGGTGAAACATTTATTCTTTTTGTGTTGAAAAGTCAATGAAGAGAGACTATTTAAAACCAAGTAAACGTATATTAAAGACACAAATTGCCACAGATGTTTGTTAACCGCTTGACTGGTCATAGACGCTTGCCAACCTCATGAACAGAAGCATTCTCAAGTGATTCCAGCACATTAATCCTTTTTCATTTATTCTTATTGATTGAAAGGGTACTTCTACAGAGGTTAGATTTATACAGCTGTTTCATCCAAGAGGTGCTGAACCAAGTCAGTCTAACGACAGGGAGACTGAAGTGACTTTTGTGTTAATGGATACCATTCCACAGTTCTCCGCTTTATAAAAACCATAAAATAAAACTCTACATAACGACATGAAAGATGGACTTTGATAAAAAGGATATCAGTTCTAGTACAAACAGATATACAGAGCACGTCAAATGGACCATAAAATGTCCTCCCTTCAGGGAGCTAGGCTGCGGAAACTTCACAAAAAACATAGCTGCATTATGTTGCCTTACTCTCAGTCAGCATAAGTAGCATGGATTATACTGTTCTACTGCATTCTCTCTTCATATAAAGAAAACTGATCAATGAACCACTTATCAAGCCTGAACAATATAAATCTGCTGCGTTCAACAGAGCAGTTGTGAAAAATGCTTGAATAGGACAAATGACTTAGATACAGATTCTCTGGATGGTCACCAAGGACCTCCCATATCAGGAGCAATAAAGACTTATCACAGATAAACACCTTGCTCAAATCTTTCAAGTAAGCCTGTGAGAAAAGCGTCTGTTGATTTGGGAATGCAGCTAGAGCTGTAACGCAGCTCGACATAATACTGCTTTGTATTAAAGTTCTCAACCTTTCCCATGAAACCAACTATCAAGACCTGTCAGACCTAACTGGATTGGTTTTCTACAAAGAAAAGTTCTCTGTGGAACTTTATTACAGAATCACAGAAACTTCAGTGTTGGAAGGGACCTCTAGAGATCATCTAGGCCAACTCCCCTGCTAAAGCAGGATCGCCCAGAGCACATTACTCAGGACTGCATCCAGGCGGGTCTTGAAAATCTCCAGAGAAGGGGACTCCACAACCTCCCCGGGCAGCCTGTTCCAGTGCTCTGTCACCCTCACCGTAAAAAAGTTTTTCCGTGTATTTGAATGGAACTTCCTATGTTCTAACTTGTGCCCGTTGCCCCTCGTCCTGTTACTGGGAACCAATGAAAAGAGTCTGGCACCGTCCTCCTTCAACCCACCCTTTAGATACTTATATGCCATAATAAGGTCTCCCCTCAGCCTTCTCTTCTCCAGGCTAAAGAGTCCCAGCTCTTTCAGCCTTTCCTCATAAGGGAGATGCTACAGTCCCCCAATCATCTGTGTTGCCCTACGCTGGACTCGCTCCAGTAGTTCCCTGTCCCTCTTGAACTGGGGAGCCCAGAACTGGACACAGTATTCCAGTTGTGGCCTCACCAGTGCAGAGTAGAGGGGGAGAATGACCTCCTTCGACCTACTGGCCACACTCTTCCCTATGCAGCCCAGGATTCCATTGGCCTTTTTGGCAACAAGGGCACATTGCTTGCTCATGGATAATTTACTGTCTACCAGGACCCCCAGATCCTTCTCCTCAGAACTACTTCCCAGCAGGTCCACCCCTAACCTATACTGGTGCTTAGCATTCTTCCTCCCCAGGTGGAGGACTGTCCTGGTTCCGGTGGGGATAGGGTTAATTTTCCCTGGTATTCCATGCCATGTGAGCCACGCCCACCTTGAGCTGCCGGGGGAGGGGACAGGAAGTTGCTGCTTAAAAGCGGGCTGGGGCGTCCCGGGTCCGGCCGGTCAGCGAGCGGCGGGGAGCGGCGGTTCCGTAATCGCGTTTGTATATTCCCCTATCCGTGTTGTTGTTGTTTGCCTGTTCCCTTTGCTGTTCTGTTAAACTGCCTTTGTCCCAACCCAAGAGTCTTGCCTTTTCTTACGATCCTTCCTGTATTAGGAAGGCACGTGCGAGCGGCACGTGGTTCTTTGTTGCCATCTGAGGCTAAACCACGACAGTCCTTTTTGGCGCCCAACGTGGGGCTCGAAGGGTTGAGATAACGACAGAATCCAACTAGAACGTGGAAAAAACGGTTTTGGTTTTTTTTTTCTTGTATGCATTTATTTTATTAGGTAAGTAGTCACTGGTCATCATGTTGCTTGGTTTGTTCTCATGGCTGTGCTACATAAATTCCTATATGGCTTATGTACTCCCTGCGATGCTGTTTACCATGTCTGGAAGAGGGATGAGGATTATCATTCTGCTGTCCTGTGCGATATCTGTTTATGATATGATAACATCACTGTTCAGACGGCTATTTTGGGGTGTTTATGTGGTTTTGTTGTCCTGTCCGTACATTGGACGCTGTCTCTCAGAATTTGTTAATAGTTTCCCCAGCCCTTTTGCCTCCCTTTTCTCCTTCGGGTTAGGTATGACAGCTTTTGAGAATCTTGAATATCCTTGGGATACTCAAACCAGCGTGTTCCTAGTGTTATGTCTCCTGAATACGTTCCAGGTCTTGTTTAGGGTTAAGCAACTATTTAAGACTACCACCCGGAGATCTGCTCCGAGGCTGGATAGTCAGGGGTGGCATGGCATGTGGGAGAGCATGGGCAGGTACCTAGAGAACTACTCACCTCCAATGGTCTGGGACTTCACCCCTGAACAATTACAGGACCCTGATAAAGTGGTAGAATATTTGAAGGGAAAATGCTGTGGCTATTCTAGAGAGGCACAACTCACCGCGCTGTGCTGGGCCCTGGCCAGTATCTACCAGGCACTGCTCAGAATTATGCAGCACCCTCAAGGGGAAGAGATGGAAACCAGACCGGCAGCCCCTGCGGCTGCGGCAGCCCCTGCGGCGGCCCCTGCGGCGGCCCCTGCAGCTACTGCAACCCCTGCGGCGGACACTGCGGCTACTGCAACCCCTGCGGCGGACACTGCGGCTACTGCAACCCCTGCGGCGGACACTGCGGCTACTGCAACCCCTGCGGCAGACACTGCGGCTACTGCAACCCCCGTGGTAGCCACTGCCACTGAACCAGGGAACCAACCCGTGCCGGTATCAGTTGCCCCCATACAGAAGAAGAAGTACACAAAGAAATCAGTTCGCTTAGTAAGAGATGATGATGAACCAGGGCCATCACGAGAGCAGGAGGAAGAGGCAGAACCAGAGATAATTACTCGATCCCTATCCTTGAGTGAGCTGCGGGATATGCGAAAAGATTTCAGCCGACTTTCAGGCGAGCACATTGTCACCTGGCTGCTCCGGTGCTGGGATAATGGGGCCAGTAGCCTGGAATTAGAGGGTAGGGAGGCCAGGCAGCTGGGATCCCTGTCTAGGGAAGGCGGCATTGACAAGGCGATTGGGAAAAAGACCCAAGCCCTCAGCCTCTGGAAACGACTCCTGTTAGGCGTGAGGGAGAGGTATCCCTTCAGTGAGGATGTTGTATGTCATCCAAGCAAGTGGACTACCATGGAAAGAGGTATCCAGTACCTGAGAGAATTAGCCGTGCGGGAGATGATTTATTATGACTTGGACAATGCAGACTTACCCACAGACCCTGACGAGGTGCGATGCACAAGGCCCATGTGGCGGAAGTTTGTACGGAGCGCACCATCGTCATATGCCAACTCCCTGGCAGTAATGGAATGGAAAGGTGAAGAGGGACCAACGGTGGATGAGGTAGCTGGCCGGCTCCGGCGATATGAAGAAAGTCTCTCTTCCCCCCTTGTCTCAGCTGTGCAGAAATTGTCGCGGAAGGTCCAGCAACTTGAAGAGAATATGTTCTACTCCCCACCTGCACGGGCCAGCATCTCAGCTATTAGAAGCAGGCATTTCCCCACTCAAGAGAGAGAGTACAGAGGGTACACACCACGAGGCACCCTGTGGTTCTACCTGCAGGACCACGGAGAGGACATGAGGAAGTGGGATGGACGACCTACTTCGATCCTGCGGACACGGGTACAGGAGTTGCAAGGAAGGACAACCACAAAAGGGGAACCCTCCAGGAAAAGTGCCGCCCCAGTTTCCAGTGGGCCGTTCCCCAGACAAAGCAGAAGGCCTGATCTTGCTTCTGATCCTCTTGAAGGAACTTCCAAGTCATTTATGCAAGAAGTGAGTAATGGATACTATGACGAGTATTAGGGGGGCCCTGCCTCCGGCCAGGTGGAGGAAAGGGACAACCGGGTTTATTGGACGGTGTGGATTCGATGGCCTGGCACATCAGACCCACAGGAGTATAAGGCTCTAGTGGACACGGGTGCGCAGTGTACTTTAATACCATCAAGCTATAGAGGGGCAGAACCCATTTGTATTTCTGGGGTGACAGGGGGATCCCAAGAGTTGACTGTACTGGAGGCAGAAGTGAGCCTAACTGGGAATGAGTGGCAAAAGCATCCCATTGTGACTGGCCCAGAGGCTCCATGCATCCTTGGTATAGATTACCTCAGGAGAGGATATTTTAAGGACCCAAAAGGGTACCGCTGGGCCTTTGGCATAGCTGCTTTGGAGACAGAGGAAGTTAAACAGTTGTCTGCCTTGCCTGGTCTCTCGGAGGATTCTTCTGTTGTGGGGTTGTTGAGGGTCAAAGAACAACAGGTGCCGATTGCTACCACAACGGTGCATCGGCGGCAGTATCGCACTAACCGAGACTCTCTGATTCCCATCCATGAGCTGATTCGTCAACTAGAGGTTCAAGGAGTGATCAGCAAGACTCGCTCCCCCTTTAACAGTCCCATATGGCCGGTGCGAAAATCTAATGGAGAGTGGAGGCTAACTGTAGACTATCGTGGTCTGAATGAAGTCACGCCACCGCTGAGTGCTGCCGTGCCGGACATGCTAGAACTGCAGTACGAACTGGAGTCCAAGGCAGCCAAGTGGTATGCCACGATTGATATAGCGAATGCATTCTTCTCAATCCCTTTGGCAGCAGAGTGCAGGCCACAGTTTGCTTTCACTTGGAGGGGCGTCCAATACACCTGGAATCGACTGCCCCAGGGGTGGAAACACAGTCCCACCATTTGCCATGGACTGATCCAGACTGCACTGGAACAGGGTGAAGCTCCAGAACATCTGCAGTACATTGATGACATCATTGTATGGGGAAACACAGCAGAAGAAGTTTTTGAGAAAGGGAGTAAAATAGTCCAAATCCTTCTGAAAGCTGGTTTTGCTATAAAGCGAAGTAAGGTCAAGGGACCTGCGCAGGAGATCCAGTTTTTAGGAATAAAATGGCAAGATGGACGCCGTCAGATTCCAATGGATGTGATCAACAAAATAGCAGCTATGTCTCCACCAACTAGTAAAAAGGAAACACAGGCTTTCTTAGGTATTGTGGGTTTTTGGAGAATGCATATCCCAGATTACAGTCAAATTGTAAGCCCTCTGTATCAAGTAACCCGGAAGAAGAATGATTTTAAATGGGGTCCTGAGCAACGACAAGCTTTTGAACAAATCAAACAGGAAATAGTCCATGCAGTGGCCCTGGGGCCAGTCCGGGCAGGACAAGATGTTAAAAATGTGCTCTATACCGCAGCCGGGGAGAACGGCCCTACCTGGAGCCTCTGGCAGAAAGCACCAGGGGAGACTCGAGGTCGACCCCTAGGGTTTTGGAGTCGTGGATACAGAGGATCCGAAGCCCGCTACACTCCAACAGAAAAAGAGATATTGGCAGCATATGAAGGGGTTCGAGCTGCTTCAGAAGTAGTTGGTACAGAAGCACAGCTCCTCTTAGCACCTCGACTGCCGGTGCTGGGTTGGATGTTCAAAGAAAGGGTCCCCACCACACATCATGCAACCGATGCTACATGGAGTAAGTGGATTGCACTGATCACGCAGCGAACTCGAATGGGAAACCCCAGTCGCCCAGGAATTCTGGAAGTGATCATGGACTGGCCAGAAGGCAAGGATTTCGGAATGTCACCAGAGGAGGAGGTGACGCGTGCAGAAGAGGCCCCACCATATAATAAACTGCCAGAAAATGAGAAGAAATATGCCCTGTTCACTGATGGGTCCTGCCGTATTGTGGGAAAGCATCGAAAGTGGAAGGCTGCTGTGTGGAGTCCTACACGATGGGTTGCAGAAGCCAGTGAGGGACAGGGTGAATCGAGCCAGTTTGCAGAGGTGAAGGCTATTCAGCTGGCTTTGGACATTGCTGAGCGAGAAAAATGGCCAGTACTTTATCTCTACACTGACTCATGGATGGTGGCAAATGCTCTGTGGGGGTGGTTACAGCAGTGGAAGCAGGGCAACTGGCAGCGCAGAGGCAAACCCATCTGGGCTGCTGACCTATGGCAAGATATTGCTGCCCGGATAGAGAATCTGGTTGTGAAAGTACGCCATGTAGATGCCCATGTACCGAAGAATCGGGCCACGGAGGAACATCAGAACAACCAGCAGGTGGATCGGGCCGCTAGGATTGAAGTGGCTCAGGTGGATCTGGACTGGCAACGTAAGGGTGAACTATTCATAGCTCGGTGGGCCCATGACTCCTCAGGCCATCAAGGGAGAGATGCGACATATAGATGGGCTCGTGACCGAGGGGTGGACTTGACCATGGACACTATTGCACAGGTCATCCATGAATGTGAGACATGCGCTGCGATCAAACAAGCCAAGCGTTTGAAGCCTCTTTGGTATGGAGGGCGATGGCTGAAATACAAATATGGGGAGGCCTGGCAGATTGATTATATCACACTGCCACAAACCCGTCAAGGCAAGCGCTATGTGCTCACAATGGTGGAAGCAACCACTGGATGGCTGGAAACGTACCCTGTGCCCCATGCCACTGCCCGGAACACTATCCTGGGCCTTGAAAAGCAAGTCCTGTGGCGACATGGTACCCCAGAGAGAATTGAGTCGGACAACGGGACTCATTTCCGAAACAGCCTCATAGACACCTGGGCCAAAGAGCATGGTATCGAGTGGGTGTATCACATCCCCTATCACGCACCAGCCTCTGGGAAGATAGAACGATACAACGGACTGTTAAAAACTACACTGAGAGCAATGGGTGGTGGGACTTTCAAACACTGGGATACACATTTAGCAAAAGCTACCTGGCTAGTTAACACCAGGGGATCTAACAATCGGGCTGGCCCTGCCCAATCAAAACTTCCATGTACTGTAGAAGGGGATAAAGTCCCCGTAGTGCACATGAAGAATATGCTAGGGAAGACAGTCTGGGTTAGTCCTGCCTCAGGCAAAGGCAAACCCATCCGTGGGATTGCTTTTGCCCAAGGACCTGGGTGCACTTGGTGGGTGATGCGGCAGGATGGGGAAGTCCGATGTGTACCTCATGGGGATCTGATTTTGGGCGAGAATAGCCAATGAATCAGATTGTGTGCTGTTAATTGCTAAGTAACACTGTCACTGTATGTCCTCATTGCTATAATTACTATCAGTTGTAATACAAGTAAGGCACAGGGATGATGGGATAAGAACTGATCTCAGCAGCTGGCGCCCAGCAGTTTCCTCAAGATCTACATCTTCAGCCCACGGACCGCGTGCATGAGCCACACCAGGTGCACCAGTCACAAGCTCCGAAAAATACAGCATGCAACAGACCAGCACCACCCAGCATCTCACCTGCCCTGAGAGACTGTTCTAACAGATGGAGCCCAAAGCCGTGGATTAAAAGAACTCAACGGACACTTTGGAGGGATGACCCATAAACTAAGGGCATTATATGTGTGTATATATATATATATATATAACAGGGGAAAGTGGTGGCAATTCATTGGAACCTGCTGGGCATGGCATAGATGGTATGGAATAAGGGGTGGATAATGTCCTGGTTCCGGTGGGGATAGGGTTAATTTTCCCTGGTATTCCATGCCATGTGAGCCACGCCCACCCTGAGCTGCCGGGGGAGGGGACAGGAAGTTGCTGCTTAAAAGCGGGCTGGGGCGTCCCGGGTCCGGCCGGTCAGCGAGCGGCGGGGAGCGGCGGTTCCGTAATCGCGTTTGTATATTCCCCTATCCGTGTTGTTGTTGTTTGCCTGTTCCCTTTGCTGTTCTGTTAAACTGCCTTTGTCCCAACCCAAGAGTCTTGCCTTTTCTTACGATCCTTCCTGTATTAGGAAGGCACGTGCGAGCGGCACGTGGTTCTTTGTTGCCATCTGAGGCTAAACCACGACAAGGACCTTGCACTTGCTTTTGTTGAACCTCATTAGGTTCTTCTCTGCCCAGCTCTCCAGCCTGTCCAGGTCACGCTGGATGGCAGCACAGCCCTCCAGGGTGTCAGCCACCCCTCCCAGTTTGGTATCATCAGCGAACTTGCTGAGGATACACTCTGTCCCGTCATCCAGGTCATTAATGAATATACTGAACAAAATTGGACCGAGTATTGACCCCTGGGGGACACCACTGGTTACAGGCCTCCAACTAGACTCTATGCTGCTGATCACAGCCCTCTGAGTTCTGTCACACAGCCAGTTCTCGATCCACCTCACCATCACCTCATCTAGCCCATACTTCCTCACCTTCCTAATGAGGATGTTATGGGAGACAGTGTCAAAAGCCTTGCTAAAGTCAAGGTAGATGACATCTACGGCTCTCCCCATGTGAGAATAGTTACTCTTAGCCAGCAGTTGTTCTTGTTTACTATGTATCTAAAGCATATGAGCTATATATACTCTACATGAGAGATATACAAATACATACATATATCATCTTTTCATCTCACATAAAGGACTCGGGTTCATGAGAGAGGCATTCCAGCTTTGATTTTGGTGCTGGTTAGCATTTCCTTTTTTTGAACCACATAGTAATCCTTTTCATTCCCATTTTTATTTACACTGTTTCTGTCATGTGGCAGAGTAAATACGAGAAGAGCCTGATCTCAAATGTTAAGTCTATAAACTATGTCTGTAAGTTATTTATGCTATCCACAGCACATGGCGGTACAGGAGGAGAATGTGCAACGGCAACTGCTCTTATATGTAGCTCTAGAGGAAGGAAAAGAAGACAGGAGCAATCATCTGGAGAATAAATGTCTGAGGAATCACCAAGAAAATCATCATCATCAGAAAGAGATGAGCAGAATATAGACAGAAAGAGTAGTCTCCAGCTGGACTTCAAAATAAATCCTGGAAAGCACAGGCCTGGCTCATATAAGCAATAAACAACCTTTGTCTTAAACTACTGCTAGGAGTAGGCCAGTAGGAGCTCTGAAACAGAAACCCCAGTGCAGATCAAGAGCTGATTATGCCATTATTAGTAAGAAGTGAAGTTTCATAAAAAAGAGTTGTACAAAGAACTGTCTTATTCTCAAAGATGAAGTTAGCATCCCAATAATATGCCAGAGTAATTTCACTTTTTGCAGCATTCTCTTCTCATCACAATAGGGCAAGATGCCGCAGAGTAAATTAATACATCTGAAAGAACACTTTTATCTTCAATACAGTACTGAACAACTCAACAAGCATCACAGATGTAATGCCTTTAATTATAAAGGTTCCCACTACATCTCTCTCATATGGTGTAGAAAATTTGTTCCTTGATGAAACTTATCTTTAATACCGCAAATTCCACTCATATATTTGACACCTCCAAAGGCAATGAAAAATAAATCCCATCACATTCATTAAAAACTCTGTTTTTCAAGTTTTCTTAACCTAGCAAATTTTATGGTTTTTAACAATGCAAATAAATTGTGCCCTTAACCAGCATTCCTCCTCAGCATCCTATCTACCTACCTTTCGGCAACCCACATCATCTCCTTATTAAAAGAGAAATCATCTGATCACCATTTATCATCTTCTCTTCCTTACAAGAAAATTCACTAATCAATTTTTGCAAGTCAAGAAAGCCAGCTCTTGCAAGAGTATCCAATAGATGGCCAGACAGTTCTTGATAGAAATAAGTCTGAAATCTGAGCATGGTCATATTGCAGTTGAAAATTTAAAGTTCCTGCTTTAATAGAAGACAAATAAGATTTCATCCTACAATAGAGGAGTGTTGATACGAAATTGAAAATCCCACTTTTATCTGATAGTATCTTCTTTACATAAACAGAATTTATCTAAACACTTGAATTAAAAAAGCTTATCCAACTTCCTTTGAAAGAATTAATAGACTGTGCTTCTCTTGCTTACTTCAATAATCTAGACAGTTCTGTCTGCAGTTTTTTCAAAGAAACACCACACTGCACAAGGGGATGTCCAGGATAATATGGGGAAAGTCTACCCTGCTGCTTTTTCTCCAATCTGGCTGGTATCCAAAGAGCTCCAGCCCAGAATCTGTCTAGCCAATTTGTCATGGCATGACACAAGAAAGTTAGTTGGTGACAGCACATCACTTTCAGATTAAAGATGGATCACTTCTGGTTAGCCTGGAGAGCAGAAAGAACTGGAATCCATCTGCATGTGTCTACCCTGTAATATTCCCTAATGGCATAGATGGTCCTGCAGGTACATTCTGGGCCTTCAGCTGATGTCATGGCTTACTAAGGAATTTTCAAATCACAGTACAAAACATCATCTTTGGGGTTTTATAAAGTGGACCCAAACTCTTTCTCCTCCAATGTATATGGATTCCTAGCTCCACTCTTACCTCTGGGAGACCCATTTCATATCTCCGGAAAGCCTTTCTCACGTGTCATCTCCTCCTTTGGGCTATAATCTTACATTAATGGACTCCAAGTAATGGACATCTTCAATGTCTGACAGGATTCAGGCAAGCTTGCTAGCTCACAAAGTCTCCTTCAGTCTCCCATAATTCTCTGTCCTTGTTCAAAAGTCTTCAGCCTTCTCTTTTGAGACATACAGTGGTACATGCAGGCTTTCTCATTCCCTTTCTGGGAGTTTCTGTGGCCCTATAACTGTCCTCTCCAGACTCCCTGTCCCCTTGGTAGTCACCTGATTAACACAGGGAACATCAGGAACTCTTTCGCAAGCTACTTGCCAATTTCTTGATCATTCTTTTCCTTAAAAAGTGTCACATCATATGACAAGATGACTAGCTCTTCATTCGTTGTGCTATAATGAGGACCATGTTATAGGGAGCAGAAAAATCCCATACACATATTTCAAAAATTGACAGTAGGATTCAATAACAGGTATATCATCAGGAATTAATTTAGAGTGATGTTAAGCAAAGTTAATCTCTTTTAATCATTTGAAGAGAGGCAGTGAAGCAGCAATATTTCATTATTTGTTACGTAAAATTAAGGGCTTATCCAGTGCAATGTAGCCTGGAGCCACACTGTCAAAATAACAAATAGCTTTAAAATAGTAGATGCCATCTTTTTGGCACGCAGATACCGCATGAGAGCTTAGACTACTTCTGTGTGTAATAACTAGATTGTTAATTCCCCTATGAAAATATAACCTAAAAGATTTGCTTGCATTTGAATAAGCTAACTGCGTTCAACATTCCTTACTGGTTCTTTTAATGATGAAAATGCCTGCTGAACTCAATGGGAGTTTGACTGAATAAAGAACGCTGATCAGAGTCCTTGGAGACTGTTAAAAATAGTCTCTCCAAAAAATTATTAGAGGTTATATTCTGCTGAAAGGCTATGGAAAAGACTTTTTTTTTTTTTCTATAATTATAAATTGTCTTATAAAAAACTGTTTGTAGCAAGGACCTTTAAAGGGAAAAAAGAAAAGCCCACATAATTGCTTGCAGCAGCAGAAATACACCTAGCATATTTATTAGTTTACAAATGGCATTCTCAAGGTACTACATTGCATTTCTTAAGTGAAATGCTTTCCAAAATATTTGAAAGGTGGCGTGAATGAGAATTATGCTGAATTCTTTTTGAGTATAAGCACCTCTATGTCACTGCCCACTTCTACAGGGTATGGCTTCAAAACTTCAAGCTTGGATCACTGTGGCAATTCTCCCTTCTTCCTCTGCCTTCCACACTGCAGCTGGAGTATTGCATAAAGATAATACAGTGATAAATTGACTCTATTCAGGTGCTAAAAGGTGATATTGACTTGAATGATGCAAGATGCTTACCATGGGACAAAACTTTTAATGAAGATAGATCGACGCACACAGTAAAAGTGGGGAAAAAGAAAAAGTCAATAGTTGGGACAGCCCTAATGGACATTTCATAAGGAGGGCAACAGATTAATATATTAAATTTCTAAAAATGTGTTCATGTGTTGTTTGTATGTATGGTTGCTCACACATGCTATCTAGAGAGGTTCTGATTATTATGCCAGGGAACAAGATCTTGGAGTTAGCTGATAGAATTTGGTCAGCAAACTGTAACTGCACCACAATCGAGCAGACTTTCAGATTTGGCAAGAATTTCTCTTTTCCAAATCATTACTGAGCTATTGTAGCTAACAAAAACAAAACACCAGTAAGGTCACCTATGGGAAAAGGCATACCTTCTGTACAAAAAAATAAAGAACTGCATCTTAAAAAATTATAATAAATTCCATCTGAGAGCTAAAGGCTTCTCTAAGAAATAAGCTTTACTTCCCGATACACCTTCTTATGAGTAAGGGCCATTTTTAGGCTATGATCTATGCAAGCTTCCAGTGAATCATGTCTCTGTCTTATTAAAATGCCACAAATAGAATACAAGTAAACCATCAAGCAGTGACTGTAGTTTTCTGAGGCCTGAAAAACCGCGACTGGTAATTTGTAGTCATGTGCATGCAAGTAAAAATAAAACAGAGTATAATAGGTTTCTTGATTAATAGTATCACATACTGAGAATGCTTCAAGCTACAGTTCTTGGGCAACTGGGAATCAAAAGAGCAGAGTTGCTGACAAGTGTGGCTGGAGGTAATGTGATTTCTATAAATATGAAATAGTACTGAGTTACATCTATCACCAGTTATCTCTGCTTGAATATTTCAAAATGGCAAAGAGTATACTAGTAACTGTCTGGAAAAAAAAAACAACAATAAAACTTCGCATTTAAAAAAACCCAAACACTTTCTGTATACATTTCACTAAGAATTGCTTTATAAATCTTGAACTGTCTACCAGGCAGAGAACAGTTGTTGTGCTTACCCTCTTTAAAAAAAAAAACAACAGTTCTAAGTCATTATTGTATTCCTTATATCCCAGAAGAGAAGTTTAAGTGTGTGTTGAGGGAAAAAAAGAAAAGACAACAAGCATGCATAATACACCAGATAACAAAAATATTAAAGAAGATTACATTTGTTGCTGATGAGCAGCATGATTAAAAAGTTCAAAGATGTAGCATCCAGTAATCTTTTAATGACTATTAACATTTATCATCAGGTTCATTCTTAACACATATATGTCCCTCATAAGTTATTATCCATCAATCCATCAGATACAAATTTTAAACTGTATTACTTGCCCTCTGAAAGGGTTATTCTCCAAGGCTAATTTATATTCATTACCTATTCTGCATTGTTCGTAGCAAATTTTACGAACCCAGAATTTTTGGGAAAATAATAATAATGATGGTATGGTATTACTTTTAAAAAGCCATCATGTGTACACATAGCTTAGATCTAAACATTAACTGTCACAACACACAAAACTGACTACTGAAGCGCTTCTATACAGGGTCAAATTTAAATCTGATGCAAATAGCTATTCTACTGAGGAAAGTATAAATCCATTTGCCAAACTTCGGGGTTTTCTTAACAAACATGCTCAGTTTTCATTAAAGTTAACATTCAGAATGAAATACAATGTAAAACATTTAACAGTAATTTAAATATAGGAGGTTAGTACAACATAGTGGTCAAAGTAAGGCTCACAGATTGATGCATTTTGTTGCATACAGAAATACAAAGAAATCATTAAATATTATTACATTTCATGACAGGAAGTATGATTGTGTTGAAAATTCAATCAGGTTTCTTTGTCGGTCTAATAACAAGAATTTTAACATGCTGCTGCCAAAAACCAGTGAAGCACAGTATTGCATTCAAGAAACAGACTACAGCTAGATTCTAATTCTCTGTCTGGCTGAGAACAACTGAAAATATCTCAACTGTTACACGTTACTTTCTTTTCCTCTGCATACCATACAGAATAAATCAAGAAAAACAACATTAAAAATGGATTAATGAGAATCTACACCTTTTTTTTTTTTTTTTTCAGTTTCTTGTGCTTTTCTTTTTATAGTCTCACACATTAACTTACCCAACAGCATTGCACTCAGTGCTAATGAAAAGAAAGCAGGCAGTACAAATCTTCTTAAGCCTCCCGTGGCAAGAAAACTATTACAGAAATGAATAGAAGAAAGTCTCTGGAGCCTTTCCCTTGCCTGCTTGTTTTACAAAAGGCAGTAAGGATCACACTGAGAAGTGTCAAAGCTGAATAAACCACTACCAATTGGGTTTATACCCTTTGGGTAGTTAGTCCTTCATAGATGATGATTCGACTTTGTCCAAAAAACAGTATGTGAGAAACAATGCAGAATCTACCAGAGGCTGTAGCCAAGCTTAAAACTGTAGACAAAGAACCAGTTTGCTTCTAAAGGTTTGCAAGGAAGGGCTTGTCACAGGACATTAATTCAAGCAAGCTGATGTTAGATCAAATCAGTGCATCTAAATACAGTTAATCTGCAGCTTTTCACATTGCATTCTACGAGGCGTTCGGCTGCGGCGTACTGGAGCCCCTGGGTTTAGTGTCGCTTAAGAACAGGAGAGCTCGCTGCTCTTCCCGTTCACATTAAAATGCACGTTTAGCATCTAGGAAACCATGTGGTAAACTGTGGGGTTTTTTTCCTCAAGCTTTATTATGAGCTGCAATTGGCATCTAATATTGCACATTTGATTAAAATTACTCTCCTGCCTTTGTTGTAGGCAAGCTTACATGTAAAGGAGTTTTAAATGATAAAATACAGAGGATTTTCTTCTAAAGCTACTACAAACAGTAGGGGGAGAACCTGACAATAACTAGGCAGCATTTGATTGTAACGGCTACTTTACGAGATAAGCAAGAGGAATGGTGGTAAATCCGTATTTCTTTTATCATTTTTTTCCATAACCTTACATTCACTGCAGACAGCTGATCAAAAAAAAAAAAATCTGTGGAATTGGCATTTTTCTTTGGCATTTTACTGCTTAAAAATATCGAGCATTTTATGTTCTCTTGAACTACACAATGACAACTTTTTTTAAAGGCTTGAACATTAGCAGCAATGCACGAGGACTCCCTTTGTGAATAACAGGACTTCACTTACTATTCATTGAAACAAAGGCTCTGTGTACTCAAAAAACAAAGTAAGTATGAATAACTACAAAAATGAATGAATGTATAGCCTACGTACTATCAACAAGTCTCAACTTGTTAATAACGAATCCTGTTCTACTCACTAACTTTCGTTTTTTCTTTTCAAAGGTACTTATATTTTGATTTTATTCCAACTTATGAACCCAGCCATTATGAATGAAGATTTGCAACCTTTCTAGTCCAAACAATTTGGTACTGGCAGGATAAGCAGAGCATACAGAAATTTGGCTAACATGATGTGATCTCAACCAAAGATGACATTCACAAGGATAGTCCATTCTTCCTCCCCCAACTTACCATAAAATACAATGACAAAAAATCACCTAGTGTTACTCTATAGGCACTCACCCTTCCTACTCATGCCCCCTTCTCCTGCTGTGCATGACTCTCAGCTATTCTCGTAACACCGACATTCCTTTCTGTTGATACTAATTGAATTTGTCTGTGCAAATATTCATGGCACTATTCACAATTTCCATTTCTGTTCGTTCTTTGCCATTTCTACAGAACGGGCCTGTGCCTTTGCCTGCCGCACTTTCTTACCATGGTTTTATGAATATTTACAGAGCAGAAACTGGGTCATGCAAGGGCATTTTTCTAATTTAGCACTGAAGTCTCTGTAGGGTTTTTTACAGTAAGTATCATTTGCAAAATTTTGATGTCATTTCTGAATTCTGAATTTTTGGTCAATTATGTTACATATGACAAAACTCAGAAATGGAAAGGAATGACAGTTTCTCCAATATGCAAGGGAAAGGCATTACCTAGTTGCTAGCCAAGGCAAAAAGGAGGACTACCAGTCTGGCCCACTGGAATTCTGTGGCAAGTAGTAGCAGTACTACGTACCCAAATATTGGTCAAAATACCAAAGAGTGCACGAATATTTTATAATGACGACTGATGGACTACAAATAGGAAAACCTTCCATCATAAATCACAGCCATTTGAGTGCCATTCAAACAGTAATTAAGTTTCAGTCATTGTTTAATGTCTTCATAAAGGAACATGAGTGGCAACGCTCGGTGGAAAGGAAGTTGAACTATGCTGTACTACAGCGTAACGTGCAAGGGAGCAGATTCCAGCACCTTTGCGCTGTTAAAATAGCAATTTATTCTAAGCTATCCCAGTCACTTAAGCCCTTCAAAGTAACTGATTTGCAATCATATTTCCATGGCGCTACAATAACACAATTTGGCCTTTGTGTTACTTTCTACATTCCTCCTCATGGTAAACAATCTATCTACAGAATGTGTATTCACTGAAGACATCTGCTAATAAAAACATTGAAAGGAATACAGAAAAGAAGTCAATCAAGCTAGCTTGATATGCTAAATGTCATTAAATCTACAACATATTGTACTCCAAATCGTTTTAAGTGAATAAAACATCAATCTAAGACACAGAGAAAGAATATTTAAAAATACAAACCGTCACCAATTTATGCCACTGAACCGGACTTAATCTTCAAACTTAAGTTTGAATTTTGAAATGAAGACAGTTTTAGACTTTCATCTTCCCAACAACAGTATGGGTTATACCTGTAGGAGCTGTGGAGTCCTTCTGAGAATGTTCTACCTCATGGAACAGGGCTGGAGAGAAAAAACTGCAAAAATCTTGAGGGTTGTCTCCTCTGGATTTTTCCCAGAAAAAAAATAGTATTCCAGGAACCACCAAAAAAAACCCCAAAAAACCCGAATGCAATCCTAAAGACAGCCTGATGAAAGGATAAACTAGTTCATCCAGCTTTTCTGTGCGTTCTCCCTGTAGCTAATTCATTCTGGTTGCTAGCATCCCAGAAGTAGCACAGGGACACTCCAGTAAAGACTTGTTCTTCCAAACCCAGAGCTCTGTGTGCCTATCGCTCATGCTACTTCCCCCAACATTCCCAGCTTAGCAAAGATACTACACCTGGTGAGACTCACAGCAAAATGATGAGATGGTAAAAAGCAGTACTGTAGAGAGTCTTTGGTCTTCTGTACTTGATGTGTGTTGATTCTGTTGAAGGCCAAATATTGTGCCAGCAAATTCAGTGCTGAATTCTCAATGTATCTAGAATCCTGATTTTGCAAGATGCCTGCAGTATGGTGAAGACAATGGCTTAAAGGTAATTAGCCATTACCTGTAATTTTTGTTTGCACATCTATGAACATTATTTCGGTATACACATGCACAATTTATTTCACTTAAATCCATATATGAGAAATTCATTATTCTAGTCAAAAGATGATACCACATGCACAGATTTATTTTTCAGACCTTTGAACTTTCAAACTAGTTACATAATTAGCGCATAGACTATCTGTAACACTAAGGAGGAGGCACAACTTACTTCAGCATTACATTTAAAATTGGAATCAGATTTCTGGAGTCTAAACGTCCCACACAAGACTCTAGAAGGATATTAGGTGCAGCAGCTACACTTAGCACATTGCAAACCATACTTGGAATAATGCACTCATTAACACGGTGAGATACACTGTCTCTGCTCTACATATCTGTAGGTCTCCATTATTCACCCATTACTTATACATTCACACTTGGACTCAATTTTCTGGTAAACCTATATCTCAAAACCAAAGCTAAACAAAATCATCACATGGAAAGCCAGAGAGGGCCAATGTTCAACGATTCAAATAGGTAGAGAGTATCAAATCAGCAAAACTGCTATTCTCTTTGACCCCATTTATCCAAAGTAACATCAAAAGCCATTCACAGCCAGCACCACTAAATAGGAAGTTGATGGGACTTAAAAAGCAGGTCTCCCCTGCTTTAAAAATGCAAATAATTTACCAGCACTTAGAACTGGATGACTGTTTTCCAAGATGAACTTTACAGGGGATGAATTAAATATATGCTTTTGTATGCATAGAACAATCAGTATTTCTTTTTCAGTATTGATTTAATGAAATTAAGGAAGAGTCTGAACAAGAAAATGAGAGAGAGAGGTCTGGGGATAAACCAACCTTGGTTTGCAATTTTAAGTCACCTTCCATGTGTCAAACACAATATGAATAACACCTCTTTCTAGTCAATTCTTTTGTGGGTATTAACCTTCAAATTACATAAGTTTGCCATCCGTTTCTCGGAATGCACTTACTAATTGAACTTTTTTTATCCATAAGATTCTTGAGAAAACAGGCTGCCTTCTAGCAGTAGATTAGATAATGACGTCCTCGCAGTTTTTAGCATCCTGTAACTACTACTAGCGCAACTTTTGGGGCGCATAATTTCCTTGATCTTATCCACGCAAAACCAATGAATGAAAGTAGCAATAACAAATTAACCTTTAAAATATTTGTATATTGCCTAGCTGCTCAAGTTGCTACCTGGACTTTTTGTCCCACTTAAAATTTCAGGAAAAATAAATTCAAATAGTGTCCAGGCAAAGGAACAGAGACACGAAGGGAAATGGTTTCTTCACTGTGAGAATATCCCACCGCAAAATGTAATCTCAAAGCCTTTGAGTGTCTGTTTTATACTCTGAATTAACATCAAAACTAAAACCTGTTCTTCTTTTAAAGTAAACATGTACACAGATCTGGCAAAGATGGTATATGTTTTTCCAAATCCCCAAAACACTTAGTTTGACCTAACATTTACACTGATATTCTCCGTGCTTTCTCATTCTTGGAAGATGATTTTTTTTTTTTTTAAAGTTTCAGAAAAGACACATCAATCACTTCTGATCACAAGGGTTGTTACTTTACTGAAATAATTCTACTATTTCTTTTCTCAAAATTTATCTACTTCCCTGCATTCTGATTGACTATAGATGTCTGATTTGCACAAGTTAATTTTGAAATAACCGCATAATGTGCCATTCCCTTTACTGTGATTGCCTGAAACCTATCATTAGCCAATCAAAGAGCAAGGACCTGCATAATCACTCCAGGGTATTTTTCAGTAACTGTTCTGTGAATATGTAATTTTCCTCCACTATGCAAATTTCACAAACATATTCCTAAAGCTCTGATTGAAACTGTTGCTCAGAATTTTAAAGTTGTTAGCCATGGTGCCATCCAAACTTTCTTATTCCTCAAAAATGTAAAAGCTCTAGAATAAGAAAAATGGGAAAATAAACAGGAAAAAAAAATTATAAAAAGATGGCTTCCATGCTAAAATATTAGAAAAAAATCTATGGACAAGATCATGCTCAAAGGATAACAACCATGAAGCCTGCACAATAGCCACTAGTGCACATGAAAGAACAGAACATAGCTTACCCCATGCTAATGATGACTCTCTCAACAGCAACAAAAAATAATTAAATAACTGTCTATTACCAAAAGAAAGTAGAGTCCTTAACATTCAAATGAAGCATGTCTAGTGAATAAGAAAAGCCATTCTAAAATATCTGTTCACAGAGAAACATACGGAGAAAACATCTGAGGTATCCTTCAGGTCCAAAAGTATACGTAGGCTTTGCTGATTACTTGAACAGAAAGAGGATTCTATCTTTTCTTTCACTTCCTTTACTCTCTGCAAATCAGCTACCTAACTGGCCCAAAGCAACTGTCAAATTATGTTGACCCGCTATATTTGTTTAGTAGAATATATAAGACTGTGCAGTACCAATTTACTTGTTATTTCTATCTAATAGAAAGACTATCTTTAATATTGTTCAGTCCGTTGCTGACAGTTATTGTCATGAACATGGATATCTACTGGAATTTAAAAGCGATGTTATTTTGGTATTGGGTGGTTACATGAATTTGACAAAAATCTCAAATTATCTTGAGTGCAAACAATTTATTGAAGCATAAATAGCATCACATATTTATATAGTGTGTTTATGTTGGCATTATCCTAAACATACATTTAAACTATTAGACAAGTTTTTTGAGATAACGATGGAGGAAATAGATGGGAAACTGAATATTAATATCACTGCTGATGTCCACAGAGAACAAGCTGATAAGACATCCGGATTAACAACTCCAGACCTCCTGGGAGTTTTACAACTAGTTCCTAGTATACACAGTGACAAACACAACGTTAACAGCTGAAAATGTGTGAAAGTGAGCACTTTCATATGAAGCCATAAGCATTTGGAGCACTGTATGTAGGGAAACACCATGGCAACCCAGAGTATTGCAGTAACTGTTTCCAAACACATGGTAACCATGTTATTTCACACGGAGAACTTGCAAACTGGATGAGTGATATAAATATTACGACTTTTAAAATAAAAATAATGAAAAGCATATTCCCGGCTTTATGAGATATTCTGCTTTCAGAACTAAGAACAACCACAATCTCTTATTCCCCAGAGCCATGAACACTGACAAGGATGTAAGAGCTTTTGAGCTTAATGTCACCACACATAGATACTTCCATCTTAGCAGCAAAAAATATGTCTCCTTACAGTCATGGTGAGCACTAAGTCCAGGTGAAATACCAACGAGAGCCCTCAGTCTTCTCTAAGTTTAGGAGAAAAGGGCTGAGCCTAAATTCAAAGTTTTATGATTATGAATGTGGAGCTAGAAATTACAACTCAACCTAAATACTTGTCATCTTGGGAGAAGAGAGAGACAGGCCCAGCAGCATATTATGATAGATCAGTGCGTAGAGAGGTTGATTACCCAAAAAAACCCTTTAGAAGTTTGAAAGGAGGTCATTGACAGCATTTAATAACCATCCCATAGCCTACCATCCATTGAAACTGAAGGCAGAAGGTTCTGACCTATGTGCAGAGTAAAACCATCAAAAGAAATGCTAGAACATTCAAAAGTTATTTGTGTTGACTTCACAGGTGAGTATCTCTCCTCCAACTGAAGCATTACTGAAGCACATGACTACAGGGGATTCGGAATGCTCATTTATTTTCTACAGAACGTATTTTGGACTCTAATTCTAATTTGGAGCAAAAACTTTACATTCTGATTTTTTCTATGAAACAGAATTTGTGCTCTTCACCCAGCTCTCACATAGTTCTGTTTGTCTTGGAGTTTATCCGGAATAACACTGTTCATTATGGAAGAGTGCTGAGTCTGAAAGTCAAGCTAAACTGGCAGTTCTATCATTTAAGTACTTATATTTTTAACTTGCTGAAATAAACCAGTACTTATTTACATTAAAAATGCCAAAAAAAAAAGATTTATTTTTTTTTTTACAGGAAGTCTATTTAAGAAGCTTCACTATACACCAGCTGCAGTTATAATTTGTCATGTCTCTACCAAATTGGTTCCCAAAAAAGGAACTATGTACCATGCCGGTTATTTACGCTTAGAACACCATGTTTGCAGAGCTTCTGCAAAATACAACACAGCCATTACACACTTGGGCACAATAAGTGTGATTTTGTTTGTACCAATGTCCTGCTATAAACATCCTCTACCTGAAAATTAAATAATTTCAGACAAAAAAGATCATCTTCTGCTTATGGAGATAGAAGCTACACAGACTACAAATGGGAAAAAAAATTAAAAACAAAACAAAACACCAATCCCAAAGAACAAAAAGGTGAGGGAAAACTTTTTACCAATATATGGAGAAAAAAATATGAGATAGGACTGAAAAAATGTTGTCCAAGCCTTAGTTATCTACTACATTTAACCATAACGTGCTACCCAAATACTTCTGTTCCAAACTTTCTGAAAAAGTTTCCAAACTGAAAATATGAACTATCAACTCTTTTGGAGTAACCCGAATGATGTTTTATTTTAGGGGTTCTGGACTACAGGCATGCCACAATTTCAAGTTTCTCCCTACAATCGTGGAATCATTTTAAATGAACACATAGGCATCTAGAGTAATTTCTTTGCCCCAGGGCACCACCTAGTAGTTGCATCACAGGGATAGTTTTCCTGTAGGTCCTATGCCATATCTGGTAGCTCTGTGATGATACCTCAGCTAACCAAGGGCACCTCGGAAATAGCAGAAGATGCCCACGTTAGTAGCATAATTGCTCCAGGGTTCTAACTGTAGCAGATTTCAGCAACGCAACAACCCACACTAACTTCCCAAATATAAATAAACATGTTGTTGGTGACTTCATGTCTTAAACTTCATCTAGATTTCTAGTGAAAACATGATTTAGCAAAGACTGTCCGACATTCAACAGAAACAGAAGAAAAATTTGCTTCCAATCTCTCAAAACAGTTTTCACTACATATCCTACATATGTCTTATTACATAAGGAATAATCTCTCAGCAATAATTTTGAGCTTTACTATTTAGAAAAAGAAGGATTTGTATGTTCGGTTAGACTCCATTTGGCATATAGGGTCAGAGGCTGAGTAATATCACAGCTAAAATAGTTTCAGATATTAAAGAGCCACGCTGGTTCAGTTAAAAACCCTCCAGCAAGACAAAATCTGTTTGGAAAGATGATACTTATTAACACTTTCAAGCAGGAAGAATTGAGAAAATTTCTGGGCAAAGTTTTACTACTTGCTGTTGTACCTACACAAAAGGAGAGCAAATAAGGCAGCACCAGCACCCGAATCACACTGCAGCGCGCATACACTGTGCGTATAGTAAAAAAAAAAAAAAAAAAAATTTAGACTGCTCAGTTACTTTTACGTGGCCTTTTCTGATACTCAAAAAATTGCATTCTGTGGCACTTACAAAGAAAAGTAAAGCTCTTTGTAATGCACACTCCACCTACACGGTATGTGGCGACTTAGCCAGTGGTGAGTGATACCTTTTTTTCTGTATCTTAAGTGCGTGAAAGAGTTTTCCTTTCAATCGCTGCAGGTGGCCAAGTTCCTGATTTACAAGGTGGAATATACAATAGCACATAATACAAGAATACAAATAACATTTAGGCCAAATGCAAATTAAACTAAATAGAACAAGGAAAATTCTTGTTTTCCCTAGCAAATGGTCAAAGCCAATTTCCTTCCTTTTAAAGCAGGAGGAACATGGCAGAGGAGGTGTCATAAGAACCTCCTGTTCTAGCAATCACTACATAGAGGTCTTTCTTATTATATTATCTGTGGTCATTTGCACTGTTTCATAACCTCCTCTGGTCCACAATGTTAACGGTGGTCTGTCTAATTCATCTCACTGAATCCTCAAGCCAGATTAAATCTGTACTTGAGTTCACAGTATGTAAAATTACTTTTATGTTTTTAACGTAAATGGAAAAGCGCCCATATTCTGGAGAACAGGTACTCTCTAGGACTTGAATGTTAAACACAAACTACGAATTTTGTCAATAACACTACTGCAGCATTCTAGCACTTGATAAGCTAATGGAAACGTTAAGCCATCTTGTATTTTTATCTCCTCCACCAGATGCGCTTATTTATAAAAGGTGTAATTTCATATTTTCTCTGTTTTTATGTAGCTATGATTATGCAAATCCTATTTAGAAAAAAACAAAAATCCTGCAACTAAATGTCAAAACACCATTACTACATTTTAAAACTATTCTATCCCAAAGAACATTTAAGTAACAACAGAACTGAAGATTTTTTCCTTTGAAAAAGATTCTAATATCCTCTGCCAAGATGGCAAAAACATGACACAAAGTCAGTGTTGCAAATTTATTGTAAATTAAAGTGCTTTCCTTCTTTTTGCTACGCTACATTGCCTTCACTGTTATTGCTTAAATAACAATGAGTGCCTCTCCCTTTTCTGGCTCAGCTCTTGTCACTTCTTGTGATGAAATCTGTCAAACTATTAAGCAGGAACGTGTTTTTAGCTTTGCTGCCACTGATACCAGGGAAAGCATTTGCTGATTTAATTAGAATATCACAAATGACCTCTCCAGTATCTGAAGAAAATATCTTCCAATTTTTATCTTTTCATTTTCAGTTCTAATTCAGAATGATTCCTAGAGGTTAAGTACTGAAGCATTAACAAGATGCACTGTAATCTACCACTGCTGCTGTAATTCCCTTTGCACATATGCCATCTAAAAATTATTCTCCTGGAGTGTTTTTTGGGTTTTGTGGTTTTTTTAAAGGTAAGCATTACTCCTCTCTCCCCCCCCCATCACTGCTACAAAGATTGCAGTGCAATCTTTGCAAAATCTTATGCAAAAATCACTCTTATTTCAACATGGCAAGTCATATATGATCAACATGATTTTCAGACCTTTCAAGTTTATCTGAAAAGGAAAATAAAAATGAGACTCCTCTCTTCTCTGTTGAGATGAAGAGTTCTGCAAGGTGCAACTGGGAGTCAATAGGCCGCAGAAAGTTGAACCCTTGCAGGATTCAACCTGAAATACGGTGGAAAAGAAAAGTACAAAAGATTTGGCTGTGGAGTAGATCCTTCCCTCTAAGAAGCTTTTTTAGGACCTTCACTTTAACTGCAATTATTATCTATATTGCTGTACCATCCAATGCGTTTAATCAAGGCTGTGGGTCTCTTAGGAGTGAGTCTGTAAATAAATACAGTCTCTATCCTGAATAACGTATGCTACAATTTGAGACACAGCATCAACAAGACAGGGAGAGGGATCAGTATGATGGCGTGTGAGTGGGAAGAACCAAACTAACTGTGATCAGATAGCGCAGCAAAACAGATAGATGTTCATTTTGATGGCTTACAACTATCTGAATGTTTAACTGTTCTTTTTTTAAAATCTTCTTACAAACAAGCCTGCCCATCTCCAACGGGGTGTTCAATTTAGACATCCCCTTGGTAGCCGACTTCTTTTAGAACTCCAAAAGGTGTTGAGAAGAGAGATGGGGGAGGACAGAGTAGATGCCCTACAGCGTAACTCTGAGATGACACTTCCAGCTGAAGCAGTTCATGTAACAGCATGCAGATGTAAGTCTAAGACAGAGGCATCCAAAGTGAGCAGAACTTACGCAAGTGAATAGGCAAATAACAGACAAGAGCAGAATCAGAATAAGTGTATTTAATTTGAAAAAAAAACCCTCCATAATGAAGATGATGTGCTAAAACAGGAATGAGAATAGGAAAGCAGTTTCATGATTAAAGCAGAGGAAGACATGCATCAGTCTGAGGAAGGGGCATTACTATTTGTAACTGGAGGTTAAGGCATTACAATACTAAATCAAAAGATAATAAGGAACACATGTAGGGACAGAAATAAAGGTCAGGAGTTAAAATCTCCAGGAGCTGAAAACCAAACAGGCAAGTAGGTACAGTGAATGCCTGGGGGAAAAAAAGGGGTTTCCAAGCAGCATGTAGATTCCCACTGTGCGGTTCTATTGGAGAGATGATTTAGGCTCAAGTTAGGAGGACAAAAGTTCAACGTATCTTTAATGAATTTATGAACTATGTCATAGTTTCATATTTAACTTGTGCCTGAAACGCACCAGTGTTATCTTTACTTAAATAACGTATTTGGCGCGGGACTCTTAATTTCTCCCTGGACACTTATTCCAAAGGAGTTTCTCTCCGAGTTCTCTCCAAACTCGGTTTCTGCTGATCCCACTTGACAGATCATTACTGCAGTGTGTCTCAGGGGACAATAAAAGCCTTGGACCAGAGAGCCTGTAGGCACCAGATTTAGAGTCTTTATCTTCTGTACCTGCCTTTTGATGTGCAATGTCTTTGTAATAAGGTGAATACTTTTCCACACCATGCATTGCTAGCCCACTGTGGACACTATCATATGCAAATAATAAAATTCCAAGCCTCTGCTGATTATAGTAAGTTTTGCTTTCAACAGGAACTTTGTAACTTTTAGGCCAATTAGTATCTCTCTCTCACTGCAACACTATTTACTTTAAATATTAATTTAGATCTGGCTCTGTGTGTGTGTTGCATGCTTCTATTTAACGTTTCTGACTGAAGCTTAGGAAGCAAGCTGAGATTTATCAACTTTCACCATGGAAAAACAATCCACTTAAAGAAATATAAGACAAGCCCCTGAGCCTCCCTTTCAAAGCAGTATGTCAACGTGAAACCACCTAACAAATAGTTTCAACTTGGTGCACTGAATTTAGCATGTTAATTACTCAATCTAGGCCAGCAGGTAGACTGTGAAAGACTTGATGGTCAAGAATTATGGTACGGACAAAAATGATTAAAATACCAATATATTCCTACAATTTTCAATTAAAAATGTAAAACATTCAGCGTAAAACAAGCTTGAGTAATTATGAAAATGTAAGTACATCCTGTGTTATAAGTTATTACACTGAGATTCACTTTCTTCTCCTTTGGTGTTTTATGCACAGGTGTCCAGGGTAGATATGGACTTTTCCATATAAGCTTATTAGGCAAAGCAAAGTCTAGTGAGAGAGAGAGTGCACTGTTTATTAGAGCTCATATATTTGGAAAAATTCATTAAACATTGTAGGATGTAGGATTCCTGCTTTCTGTGACAGCACTGACTTTTGTCAAAGACCATGGCAAATAAATCTAATTATATCAAAAGCACAGTAAATACAACTATAAATTGCTCCACAGGGTTCATTGCACAAGTCAGACTAAACCATCCCTAATTTTTACCATGGTGTTTACAATTAAATCCTCGAGTGTCATCTATGTTGGATGAAGACAGTAAAGTCTCTAACCTATGACTATTTTTAAAAAAATATATTAGCATATAAATGTCAGTCGCCTCCTTTACACTTTGAATTATCAGCTTTTGCACAAACTATTTATAAAAGAGGGGGATAAATTCTCAAATAGCCATTCTTGAGTTTGAGTGGGTTTTTGGCAAACTTGTACTTGCAGCTGTAAGGATGACTCAATTATTTGTGAAAGAGTGTTTATACATAGATTCCCAATTATTGTGATATAAATAAAACCATACTAATGGGCTATTTTGCAGTCCCTCATTCAAGGTAGTTGCGGACAGCAGAACAAACAGAGAAGTTCATGGAACTGAAGCTGAAATATTTTGGTTTAGGTAATACTTAAATTATAATAAATTGTCATTGGAAGAAAAATTTTTTAAAAAAAACATATTTAGATCCACTGATATGGCACATTTGATAAGACTAATTCATTTCTTTACAATAAGAAAACAAAGCATCTTCCACTTTTAATAGTAATAAAATATTTTTGTCACTTTGTCCAAAGTGTAACCATAAAAGAGATGAGGAAAAAATGTCTAGTACAATATGAAACAGAATGGGGAAAATTCAAGTAAATTATACCGGAGGCACTAAAAAAGGCAGGCCGTTAAAACAGGAAAAAATAGTGATGATGTTCTGAGAAAATACAGCATCATATAATTTTATTTTCTTTTTCCATTAACATGCAGTTCATTTGACAAAAAAAAAAAATCCCCCTCTTTTTTCTCAAGTGACAGATACTCTGTTTCATTTCTGAGCATGGCCTTCTTAAGGTTTTAAATTATCAGCTGCTTTGTATCTAACTTTTTTTTTTTTGAAGGAACAACACCATGCATTTCTTTTTACAATCGCATAAGGGGACCTTCTTTGCCTTCCATTACTCAAATGGACTGTATGATTTGAGGCTCTAAAAGGCTTCATATCAATATAATTTTTTAAAATATTTCTAAGAACATTATATATCAACCCTATTTTTGTAAGAAATTATTTCCTACCATTTGAAAGACATAAACTGCTGCATATATTAACTATTGCTTTTTGTGTATGATTAAATCTGTCATTCTAGTTACAATAAATATTATTTTTCACCCACCACAAAATAACAATAAAAATGACTGCAATAATTTCAGTGGAAATACTTAGGTTTGCCTTTACGATGTAATTGTCAACACGACCATCATAATACTATACTGCCATAAGTTCAGAAACTGTCAGCACTCATGACTGAAACAACAGTCCATGTCACTAAGTGGTTTGAAACATCTTTTGTTTGATGCAGTCTAATCTGTAGATTTCCCATATCTCTCTGAGGCTTTTTTCTCTTGGAATATTGTCCTAACTGTGCTGATTGTGACTCCTGATCTGCTTTGTTTACAAAAAAAAATATGTATTTGTCTTACTAATTTTCCTCTCAAGAGAGCTGCATGCAAAATAATTTTCAATTCTGAGTATATTAAAAGCTGAAAAGATTACAAGAAAGCCTTCCTTTAACTTCTTTTATTTAGGTAGGTTGTAAGTTTTCAGAGCTAAACCAAACCGTGTCGGTCTTGCCAGATGACCATTCTCTCATGTCTAAAGCCCTCTCTGAACAAGAACTGCCAAGGATTTCTCATCTCTAGTTTTCTTCTTGTTCTATTTTCCTTCTACATTTTAATGAGATTAGACCAGAAGCTCTTAAAAGAAGAGGCAGAGCAAAAAAATAGCATGTGATATTCTCCCTAAAGCAGTTGAAAAGCACACCAGCTTGAAGAAACGTTAAACATTTTCCAGTTTTATCACACCATGGTGACAAATCAGGAACTCTTTCAGACTGTTTCTAAAAATAAATAATGCATTTACTTCACTCTCTCAACTCATTTCTCCCCTTCCATCATACAGCTGAGGGTCTGTTTTTTTAACTTATACAACTTAAGAAGTAAGTGGTGTGTATTCCATTTCCTAATCAGTACAGATTTACAGTAATTGTGTGGTAATTTGATGATAAGAAAAGGTCCTTTAGTTGGTCTGAATTTTAATGACAGTAATCTTATTTTATGCATTTTAAATTGTAAAAGGAAGAAAGTAAACGCTCTCTAAATTATGGTGAAAAAGTATTACTCCTGAATGTCAGCCAGTTTAGAAAATAATTTGGGTGAAAGAAGCACCCAGTTGTTCCTACAAAATTGTTTCACCTGAAAAGTCATTCACTAGCCAGAAGCAGAACGCCAGCTCCTGGGTACAGCTTTGATGGCTCACCCAGCTCAGCTATCAGAAGATACGTTTTTGCAGTCACCTGAAAAACAGAGGTAAAGCTATGGCCCAAACTTCTGCAACGTGCTAACATGGCCGCTCAGATCTTTTCTCACCATGAATAAAACTATAGCGTTCACCTTCTCTGAGAACTTATTTTTTTATCACTTCCTAACGTGCTCCCATGGGTGAACATTCAAATGCCAATTTATTGATTTCTCCCGAAAATACCCTCTTAATGTCTTTTGAATCATGTTTATAGGTGGAATATGACTTATAAAAAAAGCCTAACAGTGACCTCAGCAGCCACAGAGCAAATTATTTTCCCAAGATTTGTGACCATATTATTATGCAACATCAATTTTGACACACAGCAAATCAGTGTGATTAATGTCAGTTATCCTGAATCTCCAAGTCATTCATTCAACTCCACCCACTGCTCCATATCTTTTGGAAAGAGCCCTAGCGTTTCACATCTCTGAAAACTTATGAAAAATCTGCCACAGGTGTCTGACTGTCAACTCAGTGCAAAAATAAATTGACTTTCAGAGCAGGGCTCGGGCTTTGCTTAAACATGGGTCAGTCGTGGCTTTCAGACCAAATACCTCGCTACCTTTCACGGCTCGTTGATAGTTTCCGCATTTATTTACTGACAATTCTCCATTCTTTCAAAGAGCTGGGCAGAAAATGAAGTTCAATTAAAGAGCAGGAAGATGCTTGGCACAAGACCAGCTGTATTTTTTGCCTTCCTTCTTCCGCGTACCGCACTGTATCCCCACAGCACTGGGGTGCCGTGGTGCACATTCAGCTTCACCAAACACCTCACTGAGCTTCTCCTCATGAGGAAAGGCTGCAAGGCTTCTTGCAAGGAAAGCTCCGTGTCATGCCTATCAAGGGCTCTCATGCTTCCTGCAAGTCAAATACGTATAATTTTGACACGTCACTATAATTCAAACAATTCTTTATTTAAAACAACGCATTTTTTTTAAAAAGTCTATCATATACTACAATTTTGTTTTTTCTGGAGACTGCTTTGTCCATTTTAAAAAAAGTATAGGTATTTTGAAGAGTTTGTCATAGTAACCAGTGCACATAGGTGGTTGTTGTTTTTTTTAACTTGGAAATATAATCACAGTAGTCCTTATTAAATGTTAGAGGAACAAAGTTTCAAGTTTGTCATTACAAAATATGTAAATAAAACATGGGATGTCTACGTGCATGTAAACATAAAGAGAAAGACACATGCATATGCCAAAAAATTTGGCATGTTACATACATAAAATCTATATTATACATATATACACATATTATACATGCATAAAATCTATATTATATAGATTTTAAATAAAGCACCGACATCCACATTTATACCACACATATTATGGGCCACCAGTACATTAAAAGATTCTAGCAAATATACACATTTACATACAGCAGTTACTATGACAACACCTAAAATGTATATAGCAATATGACTCGGAGAACCACACAGTGCCCCACAGAAAGACCCACTTTTGACATTCTGCGTATCTAAATTGGGCATCTACAATTATTTCTGTACCACTAACTCTGAAAGCCTCTCTGAGGCAGTATCGGCAAAACAGGAAAGTAAACTTCTAGAATGTAGTAATTGTTCTGAAGTATTGATATTTTTAGCCTCGGAATACTTGTTTAGTTTTTGCTTTAGACTTTTATAGAAAAATCACAGGAACTTCATTAAAAGCAAAGGTGAAATAAATTAATATCAATGGATAATTCAGTACCAGCCCTGATTGAGGTAGGTATAATGGTGAAAATATGAATCCCAATGGACCAGTATGAATGTTAATTAACAGCGTAGAGGAAAAATATCTTATGTCTCTTTCCTACCCTGTCTTTTACCCATGAGAAGTACCCTCAGTGGCATATCGCTATATTCTAGCTTGTTTCCTTTCTTTCCCGAGCACACCTGCTCCAGTAGTACCGCGTGCTTAGCACTAAGAACACGAATATGTTCCATTCTGAATCGCAGCTAATGATGTTTTGCTTATGTCTAGCTCAAGAAGGGGAATAGAAAGCTCACAACTCGATAAAAGGTTTCCTATTCAGGACCATACTTAGGCGCATCCCTTAACGCAAGGATTCGAACATCATTCCAGTAGCATCAAAGCCATTTAATTCTGTCATTACTGCTCTTTCATTATAGATGTGCGTGTCATATCCTTTATGCCAAATCCTGCATAGCTGCAAATTGTCTTAATTCCACTGATTCCAAGAGAGCTAGATTGATATGTACCAGCCCAGATCTGACCTTTTGTATTAAGACTTTAAGACGGTCAGACTTTCTAGTCCCAATGGGAGTAACAGGCAAGCACGGGAGGGAAGACAGCAAGTTAAAAACGTGTCTCCCGGACACAATACAAACAAGGTAGACATCAACAGATGAGTAATTTGGTTTTTAACATATGGCATCTATTTCCAATGAATCAGACCTTTTATTTTTAAAGAGGAAAATATTTGTCTGGGGCGTGAAGGAAACCCTCCATAAAAGGTAAAGAGACACAGAAATATGTTAAATAGAATATTTCTGTTCCCAACTCATACTAAGAAAGATTTAATCACACCAGTGCAGTCATGATACTTTGTTTTCCACAGGTTTCATCAGTGAATCACATCCAAATTGTTCCCAGGAGCACACTGAATTATTTTTCAGGATTTGATTTATTCTCACTGGTAACTGCTATAATTTATGATAGATTCCATTTTGTCTACCCATGTTATAAAACAAGCACATGTAAGCAGAAAACATCTAACAAGACGGAGCATCACAGTGGGAAAACAATTTGGAAAAGGCAGTTATTTTATAACAGCTAAACTTTGTGAAGGAATGGATGAAACAATATTACAAGAAGAAAGAGATATATAAGTATTACAGTTACTATTCAACTCTTCATTTTTGTCTTATTGTCATACGCTATAGCTACACCAGCTAGTGGAAATGTTCTTCAACTCGAAAGCCCAAATTGCTTCAAACAAGGCATAAGTAAAAGGAGCTGTGGCCTGTTCTGGCCATCCTGTGGGAGCTTGCAGACCCCAAATATTTCACTCTCGAACCAACTATCAAAGCACGCTGCTATGTCCTGTGAGTGAGAGAGATGGTTTGTATCACGACAAGTTGCTCACTACTTTAATCCCACCGTGTCGCAGTGAATGACACTAATAAGTGGCATAAAGAATAATGTCACCATAATAACCAATACAGCTGGATAATTACAACTGTAAAAATTCTATTGGTGAGAAGGGCTTGTGATTAATTTTCTAATGTACCTACAAATATGGTGATTGGCATTTATGGTAGTGGAAATCTCCAAAAGCAGCAGACATAGGAACACTGAAATTCAAACTATTGGTTTACAATGGTAAAAGGTAAGTGAGAAAACAGTAAAGGCAATGCAAGAAAGACTACAGCAGAATTATTATCCCTTTAGGACCCATCACTTTTAAGATTTGCCTGCTTTCACGTACATGAGACACTGAATCTTTTAAAACAAAGATGAAGCCTGAAGTACGCATCGCAGAGAAATTGCAAGTTACAGGGTTGAGGTTGTCTCCAGCTTTAACGAGGAAGTTCCTCATTGAGCTATTGTAGTTCTACACTCACCAGGATAATTCAATTTTTTTTCTGAAGCAACTCAAATGAGAAAAGCCAAGGTTTGTTACAGCTGTGATCCTTCGGTTCCAAAAGACAACTATTCTTTATCTTTGTCTAGGCTCCTATAGCTCTGTTCCTTCAGCTGACCTAATTAAAACTTTTTCTGCATAGATTTTAATTTGGCTATTAATGAGACTGCATTGATGCTGAATGTTTGTAATGATGAGAAAGCTCTGAGAAGAAGTACTTGACGGTAGTGATGCTCCGCTTTGACACAGAGTGGTCTACCGAGGAAACAAATTGAGTCAATGCCTCTCAACAAAAGAATTTTGCACAGATTTTAGTTTATAAAGTAACAGAAGACACAATCTGTTTCTTCTTAAATCTGCATTTTGTTAGTTTAACCCCCTGAATTACTACAAAAACGTAAGTATCCAAACAGATGGCAAACTCAGACATTATACTTTGCAGCCACCAGTTTTTCAGGTCTTCTACAGGTCAGTATCCTATAGAGTCTCAATATCACCCTGTGTAATAGTCCAAATTAAAAATTTCACTATTATCCATCAATAAATTACATGCAACTGTATTTCCCTAATATTCTTTTCCTAAATATTATAATATATGTATGTGTAAAATAACTTGAAGAAGACTTAGAAAAGAGGAATTTCATGGTCTGGTTTAATAATTGTATCTTGAAATACATTAAAATTTATTGTGAAATACATTCAAACCACCAGCTGCAAAATAAGGGAGGAAATACCAACCCACAGCAGAAGGCACAGTAGAATGTCACACCCCATTTTGATCTTATCTATCTAAATGGGGTGGGACAAGAGGTCCTTAATGCAGTAGTTACCAAAGGAAAACTAGAATAATCTTAAATAATGTCTCCATTTAAAGTATTTTCTTTAAATCAGGCAGATGGATAGGGAGACAGGAAATACAGAAAGTAAGACAAAACTTCAGATGAAAGAAGTATAACCATTATCACGCTCCGTATGGATTAATTGTCTTCATTCTGCCAATGCATTAATGCGTTAAGCCTCTACCTCAACACCATGTGTTGTACCTTCATGTGACTTGCACACATGAAAGCACGCCTTCATATGTGACTGAAATAGAAGTTGTCTCACAGCAATTCATCCCGTGCAGCTCATCCTTCTTCTGTAACCCATACTACTTGACAGTGCCACGAACCCTGTGACACAGGTTGCCATCAACATCCATCTCTCTCTATTCCACCTGCTAACACAATGCTAATGATCAACACAGAGTAAAGGCAAGGGGCTGTTCCACACCTGCGAGCACAGTGTTTTCCCTGGCGAACAGCCAAAGGAGAGGAGAGTTATCTACTTGTTATACAAGACTCTTTCTGATATCCTCTAGGAAATGCCATCTGCCAGTTCATTTTCAGTTCTGACTCGGTAGGGTTTTGAACAACCAACTGAATGAGGCCTTGAAAGGAGCACCAAAAGACAGAAGAAAATTGGCAGGGGAATGTGATGTCTCCACCAGGTCCCTGGGCTGCAAAGAAAAGGTAAGGAACAAATACAAGCGCACAACCTGCTCTGTCAATGCAGGTAAAACCTCCTCATCCAAAACTGCAGTTAGCACAATGTCCAACCCTAAGCTTCTCAAAGCAGCTGGCAACTTCTCCAGTGCCAAAGGGGCAGGGGGAGAAGGGGACAATCCCCTGACACAGAAACCTTGTCCCACTGTAGGAAAAGGAATTTTAATGGATGAAGGACATTTTTCCACACTTTCTTTCCTGAGTATCAGTTACACTTCTCAGCCATCCAGAAAGCAAGAAATCAAGAAAAGTTATGTTCAAGCTTTGGCATTTCTTTGTGTCCTGCATCATTATGGAACAATGATCTCAGAATGACAAGAGAGAAAAAGGACAGTCAGAAAAGGGAAATCGTCTGGGATACAAGTCCATGATTTAATGTTCAAAACATTTTGGAATTGATTTAGCCTCTTTCTGCCTTCATTTCTCTTGTAAAATTATTCAGATTTCACTAGACCAGAGGGAGATAACCTACTCTCTCTTCAGTGGTCTGAGCACTGTTTTTCATTGTATCCTGTGAATCAGTGATGGTCCACAAATGAGGTCTCACAAGGAACGCAGTTAGTTCTAATGAGTTCACTTTTTTAAACTTTAAAGCAAAGAAATAGACTTTGATTTTCAAGAGGATAAAGGCTAGATCACAACCTCCGCCTGGTATACAGGTACAGATGTCAGCTCCGATTCAGATAAGGAGATAGCAGTGTTTTTGCCTCTTTCCTCAACTTCACTGGAAGAAATTTAAAAAGTTTTCTGACAATAACATTCACTTGGCTAATTGGAAAACAGACATGTAGGAAAGAGACTGGTTTTTAAAACCAGCTTCTCTGACAACCTACAGAAGAGAGTCATAAAAACTATCTCCATTTCCATAAGATAAAAACATTACGAGAACAACAAATTCATTGCACGGGATTCATGTTTGGCAAAACACATTAAAAATGGCTAAGATTTTCCTAGCTCCTGTATATAAGGGATTTTTCTCATTTGTACATATAAGTATACAAATATGGAAGTATGTATACACACACACAAGATATAGTTACGTACTTTGTATACGCACAGAATATCTCTTACTGAAAAAGAAATAATACCTCAAAATGTTTTCTATCTAAAAGAATAGAGAGTAAATGGTTTTTAATATTCAACCGTTCATCTTAACACATACATTACCAGAGCACCTAACAGACTATAACAAGCACTGTACGATCAGTTAGGGATGTGGAAGCCTGGTATTAGGGACCCCACCACAAGGAAACACTTAGGCTGTACAGAATATGCCATTCCTTCCTGATGCCTTTTTTTTTTTTGTCATTAGAAAGTACCTTGGTCAACAAAGACATTGATTCTGATTATAAATAAAACATTAAAGTCTCAAGAAGTGTATTTCAAAAGTGCATTTAGATGACAAGTTCACCTGTTTCATTGTACTTGTTAGAATTTATTTTCTTTCCGTACTGTACCCGTTGATTGTCAGCAGCGTTGTCAGGGGAAAGCCAGAGACTCACACACCTACTTGTGTCTTTCAAATTCATTGACATGTATTTAAATTATCATAGTCTGTTTTATTATAAGCAAGAATTTTTCCTTTTTAACTTCCCTTTTAGGATTTTAATCACCATTTCAGTTCAGCTATACTTCATCACACCGAAAATAAAACAGTACCTCTGAAGCACTCTCATACAGCACTGTTTCAACAAGAAATGATGCAAATGGACTCAAAGGATTTCCAGTGGTATTGGCTTTCTCCTGCCCTTTCCCAAGAACTTAGAGTGACTTATTAGTAGGAATTTTACAAGGAGTATCTTAAAAAGTCCTACACAAAAAAGTTACCTGGAATACATGAGTATTTCTACTTTAGACACAAATACATCTTTGCTTGAGGTTGGGGGAGGGAGGGAAGTGAGATTAATTGTATCACTTTTATTTGGAAGAACTGATTTGGAGTAAACGTTTCAGAAACACTCATTATCTTTCAACAATACATCTGAACTCAGGCTAAGGAATATCATGGCTGGATAGCCTAGAGTGATTTATCTCTACTGAAGCCTTTTTGGTTTTCATTCTTTCTTATGACAAGAAGCCTGTGGTATATATATATTAAAAAAAAAAAGAGGAAATCAAGCACAACACTAATAACAAGATTTAAAAAAAAAAATAAAAATCAAAAATTGCAGGACCAGGGAGAAAATTATTTCATTAACCCTTCAAATGGATATGATGATCCAGGAAGGAAAACATACCAGAACAACAGAGAAAGCACTGGCTAGCTAGAATCAAGTGCACTGTTATACATTTATTCAGCAACTTGGTAACAGTATGCTATTACAGTCTAATAATTAACCTACGTGAGGAAAAAAACCACCCTTGATTGTGTTTGTTGGTATATAAAGAGTTGACCAGGATACATAGGGGTTTTAAGTTATCTGGCAAAAATAAGAAAGCTCATGTCAACCTAAAACACAAGTCCTTCCTACTTTCATTTTGGAAAGAAAAAAGTGTTTCAGATCAGATTATTTACTTGACCTGGAATGTAACATTTCATACTAGACACATGTATTAAAAGCAAAGGAAATAGAGGAATAAATCCACATTACTGCTAGAAGATAAGACAGACCATCTCCTCTCCCCCTGTGGAAAGATATAAGGCAAGTTGCTTTCAATCTCTCCAGTTAAGGCTGTTCTGCCTAGATTGGAAGCGTGGTCTCTGGCGCAACAGAATCGAAACAGAACACCACAGTATATCACGTTTTACCATCCCTCAATGTGGAGCTATGAGAGGATCACACTTTCATTTTAGGCAGCTTTCTCTCATACCACAACAAAAACCTATTTTTAAGTGTTCCAGAGGATTTGTGTCAGATACTTTGAAAACTGCTTTGCATAGCCTTTTGCCAGTATTGTTCATTGTCTGCTAGCTTGGAAGAGAATGACAATAGGCGACCTTTATTCCAGTTCCTTTTTAAGTAAAAAGATTAACAAAAACTTGTTAAGAAACAGAATTGCAAATAGTTACGTACGTGCATGTCTATGACTCAACTTTCAATCATTTTTCTATCAAGTCACTGATAAATTGCACGCCAAAGATGGCAAAAGCCGTAATACAAAAGCAATACATAGATTACATTTCCAAAGACATTACATTCAATACTCAACAACGACTGAAATAAAATCAATGCACTATAGCAACCATATTTCCAAAGAGCTGACAAAATGAAAATTTATTTATTCACACTGCTGGCATGATTAATCTTTTCAAATATACAAAGCTTCAAGTGTTGTATAAAATAAACCAGTGCATCGTCACAAGCACAAAAAGCTTTGAATACCATCGTGAAGCAGAGTAATTCAGAACAGTCACCTTCCTCAGGGCTCTAGACTTGGACGAGCACGTTCTTATTGTGTTATATGTATATTTTATATTGTCTTATATAAAATCCAAAGTGAAATAAATGGGGTTTGTGTGTGTAATTACACAATATACATAGTACAGTTGTAAGTTATTTGTATGCTGAGAAAACATTTACTTAGTTGCTTGTCTCCGATCCAACTATGTCCAAAGTAAATCCAACATGTTTTCTGCATTGTAAAGTAGATTTTTGAGTTCCCAATGGTATTGTATTACAAACAGTCCAATCAAAACATTTCAGGTTATCTTAATCCTTCTACAATCTGCTTGCTATTTTCTTCTGCTGAAAGCCACTCAAGTTCAATCATTGCAAATGCTATAAAAACCTTGCTGATTTATTTGCCTGCTCGGAAAGTCAATAAAACAACTTATGACTTGACATCAAACACATAATTCAGCCAAGAAACCAAACTCCTGACAACCACTCATTTAAATCCTGAAGGTCTTTACTTGTAGAGATACCTGCTACATAACACTGTGCTTCTGGATTTATTATTGCTTTTAAAAATTAAACACAAAGACATGAAAACCAGCATGCATATATGTAAACCAGACTGGACTAGACTAGAACAGCCCAGACCAGACTAGAGCAAACCAGGACAAGATGAGCGTGGGGCATCGACCACCTCCTAAGGAAGCCTGTTCCAATGTTTGACCACCCTCTTGGTAGCAAACGGCTTCCTCATGTCCAGTCTAAACCTCCCCTGGCACAAGTTCGAATTATTCCCACATGTCCTGTCACTGGATCTCAGGGAGAAGAGATCAGCACCTCCCTCTCCACTTCCCCTCCTCAGGAAGCTGCAGAGAGCAATGAGGTCGCCCCTCAGCCTCCTCTTCTCCGAACTAGACAAACCCAGTGTCCTCAGCCGCTCCTCATAGGACATTCCTTCCAGCCCTTTCACCAGCTTTGTTGCCCTCCTCTGGACATATTCAAGTACCTTAACATCTTTCTTAACTTTTGGCACCCACAACAGCGCACAGTACTCCAGGTGAGGCCGCAGCAATGCTGTATACAGTGGAATAATCACCTCTTTTGACAAGCCGGTTATGCTGTGTCTGATGCACCCCAGGATGCGGTTTGCCCTCTTGGCTGCCAGGGCACCCTGATGACTCCTATTGAGCCTGCTGTTGACCAGCACTCCCAGATCCCTTCCCGCAGGGCTGCTCTCCAGCCACTCCTCTCCAATCTGTACTTGTGCCCAGCATTACTCTGTCCTAGGTGTAGAATCCAGCATTTCAACTTGTTAAATTTCATCCCATTAATCATTGCCCAATGCTCAAATCTATCTAGATCCCTCTGCAAGGTATCTTGTCCCTCAAGAGAATAAACAGAACGTCCCAGTCTGGTATCATCAGCAAACTGGCTAATGGTGTATTCAACTACCACATCCAGATCATTGATAAATATATTAAACAGAACTGGCCCTAGAATTGAACTCTGAGGAACTGTCCTGGTTTGAGGTAAAACAGAACCAACTTTCTGTCCAGTAACTTTACTTCTTAGCTAGGCCTCTTCTAACTCTCTGAAATTAACAGCATGTTGTGCCGAAAACTGTTCGCTCTCAGAGTGATAAGACCAATGTTTAGTTTGTGACAAGGAATGGTAGCAGAGAGGCTCTTGCTTATACTTATTGCTGTAACACCAAGGTCAGCTAATTCCATTTTTGCCCCGTTAGAGGGTCAGAAGCGGAGAAGTGCAGAGGGGTCCCACCTGCAGGGAGGAGCAGACAGGACAGGGGACCCAAACCTGACCAACAGGGGTATTCCATCCCATCTACCCCATGCTCAGTATAAAAGCTGAGGGATCAAAGGGGCAGTCCTCTTTCTTCAATGGCTGGCATCCAAGGAGGACCCTGTCTGTTCATCTGCCTTTGATCCCGATCCGTGTGTTCCTCACTCCAGCTCTAGAGTCCAGTTCCCACCCATCGCTGAGTCCAGCCTGGGACTTCCCCAGTGCCTGCCGGTGACATCATCCTGGGAGCTTATTACGGTTTTGTATATACTGTGTCAATTTCATTATTTCCTTTGTATTTTATTATTAATATTTCATTAAAGTAGTTTAGTTCCTTCTAAACTCGTAAATATCTCTCCTCCTCCTCTCCTTGGAGCAAGAGACTGGGGGGGGAGACCTCCGTCATTGCCCAATTCAGCCAAAACCACAACAGGAACATATATATTCATATGTCATTTGTAGGAATATGAATGAATATATTAAATATATGAAAATTAATTCATATATTCATTTTTCAGTATATTAAAATAGTGCAGATATCAATTAAATTTAGATTCTAGTGCTTACATCCTGGCCAGTTGTTTTCATCCCTATACATAAATTAAGAGCATTTGTTTCCATTCTTTGTAATGTCTGTCAAGTTCAACCTAAAGTCTGAGTAAAATAAGCACGTTCCTGGTTAGAACTTAACTGAAAACTGCTCAGGCCATACAAAATCTGGTTTGTCTGCACATACCCAATACCCAAGAACTCAGCACTTCATGACATAAAACTACTGGTACCCTGAAAGACAGAGATCTGTGCAGAAAAAGGCTGTGCAGCCTCTGGAGTTAGATGGAGATATCCGATTTATGTTTTTGTGCATTTTAACTGGCCACTATCCAATAATTCATTTTTCTACCGTTGGATCTTAATTTTTAATAAACTTAAACATCTCAGAAGTTTATGCTTCAGACCTCAAACAGAAGTAAGGTTAGTAGTTTTAATTTGCCGTGGATCCTGTTTCAATTTAGCAGCAATCTGTTAGCAACAAAAATAGTATTCGATACCTCATTAAAAAAGACTTAGAAAGTAACACTCTCATTATGTGGTAGACAGAAGAGAAAGCGTATGTATGCATTTATGCAAAAAACAAACACAGGTCTAGCGCTGCTTTGCTGAGACATGGGACAGATCAAACTCAAATGCATAGTAGCACTGTTGCAGGGAAAGAATAAGAATTCAAGGTCCAGATTCGGGATGGTAATAAAAGTATTTTCAGAGAGACAGGAATAATTTTTTTTTTCCCTCTCATGAGTTTCTTGCCAATGTTGTGATTAATTCTATAAGTTAGGGCTGAAAATTAGCCACCAGATTGAACATTAAGTTCCATCACACCCCTCCCAAACAAGCAATGTGTAAATATTGAAGATAATCTCTGTAAGACATCCTTTCCAGTCTTACAGCAAAATCTGCTTTTCCAAGTCACCTATCTGTCACCATTTAGCCTGTGAAAGGCTGAACTGAAAAATCATGAGAAAAAAAAATTTTTTGGATGAAATTTAGAATTGACAAAAAATTATTTCATGTTGTACCTCATCCAATTCAAAACCAAAACATTCTAATTTATTTTTTCTTCTTCTGTTCAGGTAACTTAATTTAGGGGCTGGGGGGAAGCTTTCTTTTCTGATTAAATACTCCCCCCTTACAGCTGCAATAACCCCATTTATAATCATAAACCAGGACTGTTCACTGTTTTTCACCCAAATGTATATGGCAAATTCCATGCAAATTCATCAACATACTCAGTCAACCTGAAACACTGTCTTTTGGCAACTAAACTATTTGTTTAAAAAATTAAGTAGTCGGTCCTAGCCTTGATTAGTGCAGCAACGTTTCCTGCAGCAGCCTTGTTTTGACCTCTTACGATCATAAAGATCGGTTCTTAGTCTGGTTTTTGATCATCAAAGATCCACCTTCCAACTTTCTTTTGTTCCTTTGTTCCACCACATTAAACGCTAACTTCTTTTTCTTTTGGTACCTTTATGGCTCTTCATATGTTATCATTTCCCATTTAATGCTGGAGGACAAATACCTGTTCCTCATCACCACGTGATGTGATGCCCGTTTCCTTCATCTACTGCTTTGAACTAGAAATGTGCACCTTTGACAGACCTAATAGGTTCACCTTTCAAATTTCTACTTGAACTATGCTTTAGTGCCTAAAATAGGAAATTACTTGATCATAGGCAGGATGCTCGTCTGCCGAGCCACAAACCGATCCTTAACTTTATCTTACGAGGAGGATTCTGCATTATTTTCTAGTTATGTTCCCTGTTCCTAGGCCTGTAGAGTAGCACGCTCTTAAGAGGGTCCTCAAAGAGCTCCACAGGCCCAGCTGTGTTGCGCTGAGACCCCTTCTTACTCTGGCTGTGGAGGTAGTCAGAACCTGAAGGCTGAAAATAGCTGATTTCTGTCAAATGTTTTTGATCAGAATGCTCTGATGCACTATACGAGATCCAAAATGAACTTTGAATCTTTTCTTCACTAACTATACATATACATGAACTAAAATGTAAGAACGCACTTCAAATGCAGAAGCACTAAAATCACATAAAAATGAAAAAGTGATAAAATTATAGGTTTTGAAGTGGAAATTAAAAAAAAAAAAAGAAAAAGAAGGTGAAACACAATAGTCTTTGCCTACCATGGAAAATGCATTTTTGCCATTTTTTATACCTGAGTTCCTAATTATAGACTAAATAGCAACTGATACTAGGGACAGAAGATGAGAAAAAGATCACTGAAAGACCTAGAATTAGACATTAGGGCTCATCAAAGAAGGTCAAATAGCCCACACAAACATCTGGTACCAGAAAGTAGACAGTGCTGTGATATGGAAGTAAGAAGGACAGATATAAAGGCCAAAACACTTCTAGAAAGGAAAGCTGAGCAAAAAGGTCACCTCAAACTTAAAGTTGTGATCCACAGGACAGGTAGTTGGCAAAGTTGCTCATGCTGTGGAAAATTACACCATCCAAGACAGGTAAAGCTGTAGAAAGACTAACCAAATAGTAAAAGTGGAACATTTTTCACCACCTACCAAGAGAGGCACCTTTGGGGAGACGGCTAATGCACCATTTTTTTAAAAAATTGCAATCCATGGTTTCTGGCTTGCACTGCTAGAAAAATAAACCATGCATTATTATATATTCCACTCTAACAGGAAGAAAGTGTTTTTTTCATGGTCGCTTTGGGGACAAAAATAACTCAAGAGACTTTTCTGAGGTTGTACGAGTTTAAGGCCTAAAGAGATGCAAGGTCGAAAGATATTTTGTCTGGGAAAAGACATTAGAACAGTGCAGCCTTACATTCAGGGACCTCTGAAAAAAGTCAGAGATGCTGATAAAGCTACACATAAAAAGGTAAATTCTGTGTGAGAGAGCTCAACCTGAGAAAGACAATATAACAATAGGGTAGAGCTAGATTATAGCAAGACTGAGAACAGCAACGAAAGAAAATCGGGAGCATGAAGGTTCTCTGCAATGGCAACAGCATACAGACACAAGCTTAATTTTGCTCACAAAGAAAGCATTTTGAAGACAATATTATGAATCCAAGCAGCCTCGAGTTCATGATCTTCAGTACTATAACAATAAGCACCAAAAAAGAAAAATATTTCCAGGGAAAACTTTTAGCACCTCTTACAAAATCTTTGCCAAACCTAGGGAGCAGTGTTTCATACAGGCACCCACAAAAACTTCATGACAATATGCTTATATAAAGGAAGGAGTTTTGCTCTTTTCAAACCCATTGAATGAAGTCTCATGACTTTATTGGAAGCCCAGGCCACCTAAAACCAAGTATGACTCAACTGCCATAGCCAACTGGGGTCTGACAAGCAATATTTCTGCCACTCATTTCCTCTGATAACAGAAACTTTTTTTTTTCCTCAAATGCTAAAGTCAAGTAAAAGAGTTTATGCTTTATATCACACACACAAAAAAAGGGTATCTAAGGTAAAATAGGCAAGTTTGATCTCTGTAGCTTCCTACTTAACTTCCTACCTCCTCCTTGACTTAATGTTGTAGTACTAAACAGCAATATATAACACAATTTTCTTTCACTATTAGTTTTGCACAGGTTTCACTAAGTTTAGACAAAAAATATATATATATGACTGTCACCGCGAGTCCCCTTCCATAGCATATGGATGATCTACATAGTTTAATAATCTGATTTATTTCAGACATTATCTTTTGAAAGAGGTGAATTATACCTTTGACTCTGCTGACTGTACTGATCAGGCTCCACCTTCAAAAGGAGAATGGAGCTCAAGGACAGATTTCTTCACTGTATATCTAGCCAGGAGAATCTCATCACATGTACCCAACATTAACAGTTTCCAGCAGTGAGCCACTCCTTAATAGGCATAAGTTTAAATGGTTTTCACTGAAGTAGACTTTTAGATATTTTTTCCACTAGTGCCCATTTTTCTCACTCTAAGGGACTCCTAGGAAATGATATAACAATATTAAAATTACTATAGAAAAAATAGGGAGCCTCAGACCTGCATACGTTCTTAAACTACAGACTGACACCAGTAGCACTCCCATTACATCTTCTGACACTTTCTACTTAGAATCATAGGACAGTTTGGGTTGGAAGGGACCTTTAAAGGTCATCTAGTCCAACCCCCCTGCAATGAGCTAGTACTACCAAAACTGTCCCTGGAGATTTGTCATTTCAGAGACAGACAGAACAACTTCTTCTCTCCTGTCCAAGCCTTAATTGTGAAATCTACTACACTACATTACAATATCTATCTAAATCTAGTATCAACAATGCTGCTGCTGACACTAATGCTTCAGGAGAGACCTGCTACGCACCAGAGAATGGGGTGTTGAAGTGCTGCCTTTGCAGTCTGTTTTTCCATTCAAACATAGCAATGCTAATTAATAAAATTATATTGGAAAAATGTGCTTCTCATAAGCCACTGAAATCAGCTATGTTATGTACCATGGGCCTCTGCAATGTTTAACTGATCAGACTGCTTGACCCTGAATGATGGTTGAACAGCAGACCATTTAGTTTACCCAAGGAGTGACAGTGCAGATCTTGAGAAGTCCGGTCTTCTCCCAATCTTTCGAGCTTTTAGTTAGTAATGAGCTCCTCTAAGGTAACTTCACCACTTCTCCATAAGTTTCTTGGGGCAAAGACTAACATAGCCCATAGGTATGGTCCTTAGTAGTTATGACAGCAATAATTACCAGCCGGGAATATCCTCTACGTGCCAGAGCTCCTGGGCTCAGTTTGAAAGCCATCTGCTGAGAGCTGAGAAAAGACAGAAGTGAGCAGTTCTGGCAGCAAGTTCCTTAGAATAAGGTAAGCAATGAAGCTACTAACAATATTTAGAACATGATATTGAAGTGTACACGTAATTAAAACTCCTGCTCAAATTTTCTGTTTACCTCATGGAACCAGGATAACAAGCTGGTTTCAAAGTAGCCTGCGAGTGGGCAAGTCATTTATACCAACTGATCTTACAGACTTCAGTTCAGCTCACCATACTGTTATTCAAGGAAGACAGCAGGAAAGATAACTATGATCTGAATGAATTTTCACATCTTTAAACCCCAGGTGAGAACAGAGATAGTTTTCCGATCAGTTACCCCCAGGGAAGAAAAATAATGAGGGAGGAGGCCCAAGTGAGTGAACATTATTGAGCTAGCACTTCTTACTAAAATAATTATCAGCCTTGGCAGACAAAGCAGGGAAATCTGTGGCAGGGTTAGTGAGTCACCATCAGCAAAAGAAAGCGTTGCAGCATATAAAAATGGACAATCCTAATGAAAGCAGAAAAGTCTGTTAGATACCCCAGGGAAGAAACACAGAAAAAAATACTCATAACAATTCAGTATTTCAGTGAACAAAGTCATGAACAATATTGCTGTAGGCTACAAGGAGACCTTTTCTAACAAAGCTTACTTTTTTCTAATGAACATTTATTCTTCCCCACAGGATTGCTCTGCTCTCATTTCGCCTCCTCAGAAGCCCTGCGGGAATCAATGCTGAGGTCTACTTAAAACAAACACTGATCTTGCAAACTTTCTACTGCTACAATATTCATTGTCAGTGCAGACCATTTAGTGAAAAATTAACAAACCTTCCTCCAAAATCGATCTGTTTAACTGAATTTTCTCTACAGGAGTTTATGATATTCTTCAGTCCAATCAGTCATTATGTTGCTTGGTATTCCTGAAAATACCTAGGAAGTCCAAAGCATTAATAATTACTAATTTTATCACTGATTCCAAATAATTTTATTTGTTATTCCAAAAGTGTTTCAGTTGTCATAAGACCAATAAAATAATGTTTGACTCCTGTGTAAAGGGAAACCAAACAGCTTGCTAATAAAACCTCATCTTATACTCCTTGTTCTGAAAATTTACTCAACTTTTAATGAACAAAAAATATAATTTTAGAGAATTGCCATCTATCTGTGTAAAATTCATGAAAGAAAACTGCTGAAGACCAAACAGAACCACCTTAGGCACTAAGAGTGTGTAAGAGTACTGGTTATTTGCAACAAACATAAGTATAGTTAGATTTACATTTTAGTAGCAAACAATAACAACAAATAGGGCCAACACAAACCATCATCTATCAGCAAATTATCAACAAATAGCAACAGTTACTAACATTCAATGCAGTACTGGTAAAAATGAAATTGATTTAATTCATCAGAAAGATGGGTCAAGGATGTGAATGAGGATTTGGCCTGCAGCAAAATTTAGAGTTTAGCACAAGCCATTATCTCAAGCTCAATAGCTTTATTATCCAATTACTGTATAGTGAATTTTTCTACACCTTTCCAAATAAGCAGCAGATGTTCCAACAGCAGAAACTGCGTACATTAGTAATGAAACACAACTCATGACATATTGTACCCAAGGGCACAGAAATCTTTTGATTAAGCAAGTATTTTCATAGCAGCTGTACAACAGGCGGACTAAAGGAATCTTCACCAAGTCTCACAAAAATATCCTAATTTGTCATGGTTTGGAGGAAATTAATGACCTAGTACTAAACTAAATTTCAAAGCACATTATCAGAAGCTCCTATGAAACAAAAAAACTCTATTAGTTTAGCAACAGAGTAAAATCTGTTAACAACAATCTTAGGAGAATTTACATCTAAAAAACTATTCTTGTATCACTCTAGTTATAGTCAACAATTCATTTGAGGTGAGACAGAGTGTGGACCAATTGTTAATCCCATGTAGTTTTTAGCTGGACCATTTTGAAACTGGTAAGAACAACTTTCAAACCCAGCTCCCCTCTCAAAAAGTGTACCAAAATCAGTATTTACTACTATTCACCAATGAAGAATGGTGTTACAAACTGACCACCTAATGCTAGGCATCGTTAAGTGGGTAATCTCAAGTTTATTCAGACTACAAATAGCCAGTAGCCAGCATAAACACCTTAATTTCAATTTGTCTGATCAAAATAGAAACAGTTGGTTCCAAAACTACACACACACCACGGATGCAAGTATCTGTTTCAAGCTGCATACATGACAATTAAAAAAATTAAGCGGACTTCTGTGCTTCTGATCTTTCCTGCTTACTAAGGCCATTTGTCATTTCCACATACCTTTCAAAATCCCAAATTAAAAAGGTTTTAGGGGAGTGAAGTAGCTCATGGGAAGTCACCACATTCATATTAACAGCAGAGGGGGGGGCAAAGCAGAAGCCCCGAAGACAAAGGAGCTCACAATACAAGGAAATCAAAAACATGGGCTTCATCACTAAACCCAAGTCATACCTACAGCGTTTCATCAAGATCGATGATGCTCATAATCGAAAATGTTCCATCCCCGTTTAGGGTCCTTATAACCTTAACATCCATCAAAGCAGTAAATACATTATGAAAGCAAAGATCGTATTCAGAGGCTGTGCCTAATGTGACTCTAAAGAAGCATTTTTGTGCAGTGAATTATTCTTTTAATGTTTTTCCTTTCCAATTTACTCTGATAGAAGCTGTTAATGTAATGGCAGACGTGTTGGCATATAAAGAGACTCTTGGCAAGGAAAAATGTACTAGTTCGTTTTATATTTATCTTACTTCCTCTCGCACTTAGATCATGATTTTAAAATTTATCTCAGTCCTTCCTTTTATGTTTAGGGACATTAATGCCATCCTGTCAGTGCTTTAAAAATAAAACCAGTGGCATTCAATAACTTCTGTAAACAATCTTTAATAAAGGTCTAGAGCTCAAGTGGATAGCAAGAAGGTAATAAAATGCCTAATACCACTTATAGGTCACGTAATACGACAGTTTATTTTAGCTCATCTGAGCAATGGTATGGGACAGCTAATACCATTCTCTATCTCCTTAGTCATAGTTTTAGAATTTGTAACACTATCAAAGTTGGTTTTCATATCTTCTTTTAAGACTTTACAAGACAAAAATGTCTTTTCCTTCTCCTTATAGGCATACATGAAGCTCAAACAAGCCTTATAGATGTAGTAAATTGGTTTTAAATTAAAAATCAGGCTTCACCATAAATATATAGTTCAGCTTTTCAAAGATCTTTAAAGACTGCCAGTGTAACATTGCATGCTAGTGCTATGCATAGGAACATGGAAAAAAGCACAGGGCTCAAGTATCTGCAATTAACCTTGTCTGAATTGCGTATATCCCACACTCAGACGACATACTAGCAAAGACAGTGAAACGATGAGTAGTTAACATGCTTGTCAGCAAAAGCATCTCTGTACAACCAAGAATCACACTGATTTGATAGAGTACACAAGCACGTAGTGAGGTATATTACATGGGCAGGGTAAGATAACCTTCAAAGCTAGTTTTGATTGGCTGAAGAGCTGCTCAGAGGATGTTACAAGTTGCCTCAACCTTTCTGGTGCCTTCCATTGAGAAAGATAACCATGGTTAGGTCCCGTCAGGTGTTTACTAGAGGATCTGAAAGTGGAAGCACTGTGTTACAAGCTTCAGTCAAAAGATTCGTCCTGAAGGGCAGATATTGTTTTATGTTCCGTAGTCCTGTCTGGAAACCTGATGAATCTTGAAATGGAAAAAACTTCAAATGAACAGAACTTCAGCAAACCCGCTGAAAGCTCTCATTCATGTTTTGTTCAAGGAATGAACAAACATTTGGGCTGAACCATCTAACCTCAACATAATGTGTCCCATATTTCTGCACAGTTGCAGACCTGCTAATACACACTTCAACACCATGAAGAATTCCAAGATATATCAAACATAAAAGAAACAATTTTCAAGAACTATTAGTGATTTAGGGTACTTCAGTTTCTAGGTGCCCAGCATATGTGAGGTAGAAAGAAATTGGTTTTCAGAAAAGTTGTGGCACATACCTTCACAGCTGGACGATTTTTCTTTAATGAACTATTTACATCAGAATGACATCTGTTAAATAGTCTGGATGGATACAAAGGTAAAAATGAATATCTGAAGTGTAAAGGATTCATTTAACTTTATCCAAAACAGGACATTCCAATGTTCTGGCATTGGCTTCATAGACTTAGTTGCCAATCACCACAAAATAAAGGAAGAGAAATAACTCCCATTACCGATATCTGGTGTTCAGACACATCTCTGAAAACTTAGGGCAATGTCTGGGGATGTCAGAAACATTAGTTCAAAGAAATTCTGATGTTGGGTTGTCAATCAAGACTACCAGAAGAGTTCCACAACCACTGAAATACAGTCTGTTGTGAAAGAGACACTCCTCTCAGCCCAGACCGTTAAAAAACCTTGTTAAAATGGTTTAAACATATAGCGACTGGAAGACGGGAGTGAGAGACCTCACCATCAGGCTATAGAATCATTCTCAGAATTGTTCTCTGGACAAGTATAATGTTAAAGTGAGATTAAAAAAACCCACAGAATCTCAACATAATTTTAAGATGCTGATTTTAACCAAAGACAAGTTTTTTTTTAGAATCTTTCACATAAATTGAAATTAGATAAAATATTACAATATGGATTGATGATTATTTTGTTGGGAAACTGTTTACACAGCTGAGCAAAGTTTGAAGACTGACTTCATGAATCTGTTTTAAAAACTAGTGTGGAATGCACTGTAAGTATGATTTTTGAAATCATGTAGATGTGCCACTTAGAGACATGCTTTAGTGGTGGACTTAGCAGTGTTACGTTTACAGTTGGACTAGATGATCTTAAAGGTCTTTTCCAAAGCAAATGATTCTATGATTCTATGACAAGCGAAATTTCTTTTAGAACACAATAGACTGCCCCACATCTCTACTGCATTTAATGTGGTAGTTCACCAGAGAAAGCCCTAATCGTTTCTTGTTCCCACGAGCAAAACATAAGACCTTCCACATGTTAAGGTTTGTTGGCTATGGCGGAAGGATGTTTTATCAAAACAATCATCCCTAAAATTCAACCATTCTTATACACTGTTGAAAAATTAATATTATATGACAGTCTTGAACCTCAACAGAGAATGTAGTTGACATTTTCTTTCAGCAGCATACTCTGACAAATTACAGAAACTGAGTTTGAAAGACCAGTCACCGAGGCTGAAATGCCTTGGAGGGAGAGAAGAAAAGTGTTCATGGTATAGTTGTCAGAGAAAAATATCTCCTGATTTTTATGGCTTTAGACTGCCCAAGACCAAGGACACGATCAAATTCCTAATGCTACCCACACACGCAAAGAATTAAAATAGTTCAAATCCAGTTAAATAGTGTCTCTCCGAATGGTTTAGCATTTATTAGAAACTGTGACTGTTCTCTTCACAATAATATATGCTAAGAAGAATTAACTCATATTATTTCGTAATTATTCCCCTCTCTGGAATTCTTCGCGAACCTTTTCATTTCTCTGTCAAGAGTACCCTCGTATGCATGAGAAAGTGCTTGTTCTACAAATTCAAATTGCTGTAGATTGTAGCTGCAGGGCTGGTTGCTATACTCTTCCTCTAATCTCTCTGTTAGAAATGTCTTTTCTAATCTTAGAAAAGTCATATTCTTCACCAATCCTCAAAACTGTAGTGTCAGCTTTTGGGAGATAAATACTGAAATTCCTTTACTTTCAGGCCTCGGTTTCCAGTATGGTGCACTTGCATTATACAACATGTCCTTTCACAACAGACTGAAATGGAAATGTAGTTGCAGTTTTCCTTTTAAGGAGGCCATGACCAGCAGTGACACAGTAACATAGAACAGACTTCCATTTAAAAATTATACCGTTAATATAATTGTAGGCAGTTTTAAAAAGAAAACTATATGTTCATCTTATTGAAGCTTCCGGATGAGCCTACTCTATTTAACAATTGTAACTGTCCCAAATACTGCTCCTTCTTTAAGTCTCTCATTGCACTGTCTTCCAGCCTCCCCTTTTGGAACTGCTCTTTTAACCCAACATAACCCTCATTTTTCCATTTGACAGCTTCCACAGACAGAAGAATAGAGAAGAAGGAGGCACCTTTTGGCATATTTGGTACAGTGTCCTTCCCCTGCCTCTAATACTTAGGAAGTCTGTGTGCTTTGTAAACACTCTTCTCCATACTAGACCATCAAATCTTTCTCTTAGTTTCTGCTTTATTGGATAGGATGGTCTGAATCAATCCATTTGTAGCCAGCACCTAACCAAAACACACAGGTTGAAGACATAATTTAGCATTTTACTAAGGTACCAAAATTAAGAATCTAGGAAACTCAGGCTCTGTATATGACCCACTATCCCTGGTAGGTCATTTCCTAATTATTCCTTCCTTGTGAATTCTTAGCGTACCTCCTCCTTTCCATGTCCAGAGTGTCCTTGCATAAGCAAGTTAAGCCTGGATTCATTCTACCTCAAGTAGTCATCTACCTATGCAATTGCAAACAAGTTTTTTGTGCCTACACGTGAAACTTCTTTAGTATAGCACAATTTTCAAAACATTTATACACCAATAGTCAATATTAAGGCAAGACCACTCAAAGGTAATGTCTTCAATGAGTGCTATTTTGACCTCATAACAGCTTTATATGTCAAAAATACAATGGCTTCTCCTAGGACTCATGTAAAAGGGCAAGATTTTTTAAAACAACCTATTTATTGCTTTTTTGCTCAAAATTAGAAAGCAGATGAGCCACTTACATTCTTTAGAAACAAAACTCAGAACTATTCAGACCAGAAGGGTAAGAGAGAGCTACAAGCAGCTGTAAAACAACTAAAACTATCATACAATGTTAACTACAGCAGTTACTGTTGCTTCTGCTTAAACGTGATTTTGAGTAAAGAGATATGAACATATAATGATTTTATCTTCTATGCCACATCAGTAACTTGGGAATCTTAAGTCCTTGTGAACTTAGGAAAAAAGGTCTACAAGCACATAAATATGTTTAATGACCAGATTACCTAAGAAATAGGACAGATACCTGGACATTTTAAAAGTATTTTAAAAAATGAGATGTCCCTATAGAGCTAGTGGAAGAGATGAGGTATACGTGGAATATGGTTGATATTAAAAGCATATCAATTATATATTAGCACTTTATCTATTAGAAAGAAGGATCTTCTTCCTCACTTTAATACACAGGGTTAGATTTTTCTGGTTTTCATTCAATTCAACAAAATGTTATCGCTATTATAAGAACGGGACAGATTCTCAAGGAAACTGCTCAAAGGACTGACAGAATTGTCATTATATACCAAAATCACACGGACTGCAAAATATATACCAGATTGAAACTTATTTAAACTTAAGTACAGAACCTTCTAGTTTGATTACAACAGCTTAGATCTGACTCACCCTGGTGTTATTTTATTTGATGCCACAGGCTTACAAGAGGAAATAGCCCTTTTATTACAGAGTCTTATAATAATTGGATGCGTCAAACTATAGGAACATCAGCTTCCTCACCCATCAGGCACAGAAGGAAAATGACATATGCACAACCACTCTCTACTGTGCATTTGTGAGGATTTGAAGTTTGAAAAGGATGGCTATCTCAACAACTAACAAGGAACAGGCACTCTGGTGCCCCAGACATGAGGTGATGCCCTGTCCCTGCAGTAATGCCAATGGACTTTACCCAGCACATACGCTGTGTGTTCCTCCCTCCCCTGCCAAGAGCACCAGGGCACCTCCAGCTGCTCTTCTTGTTTTTTCATGCTCACAGTGGCTGGTAGGACATCTTATGTGGGACTGCATAGTTTGTCACAGTTTAAATGAGGAAGAGAATGGAGAAGTGCAATAAGGTCTTGGGTCTGAGTGCTCCTTATCTGTTGCGGGGTACAGATGTTGCTTCAGGTATGCTGGAGGTACCCTGAGAAAGGAGTCCTGAGGGCTACAAATGCAGGACTCTGTTCCATGTTGTTCCAACAAAAACCTGTTTCTCTATCCAAGACAGAGGGTGAGCCACTATCACGGATGCTACTCTGACATCCTAGAAGTAGGTATTCACCTTCTGCTGCCGTCCATAATACCTGTTCAGCTTTCAGCAAGATATTTTATGGCCAAGTACAACAGACGGTATTTAGAAAACCAAAATGAGAAGATGACAGAGTCAGACAATTGTGTGCTTTTGCAAGTCCTATTGCATGATTATCTGTATCTCTAGGCATCTTAAAAGCCAAGACACAGGCTCTCTGTGCTTCTACTTAATAGCACCCTAATTCATAGAGATATTGCGAGCACGTCTATAATTAAAAAGGATTAGGATATTTAGCTCTCTTACTATCCCAAGTATCCAAGGTGCAACTTATGACACAGTATGAGGAAAGCTCATCCTTCCTAAAATAGCGTATTAAAAGTCTGACTGTTCACTGCTTCTTCCAACACAAGTATTAGGACACTAATATGAATGAAAGAAAATAGTTCCTCATACAAAGTGAAGTTAAACTGTTGAAATTCCTGGCCTAGAAACGTTGTGGATGCTTAAGGATTACATGGGTTCAAAGGGAGACTGAACAGACCTAACAGGGCAAAAATAATCCTCTGAAAGTGCTAAATACACAGAAACCACCTCTGGCTCCAGCAGTCTCTGAGCTCCAAAGTGTTAGAGGACAGAAGAGTATATACACTTGCTACGTTTTCCTATGCATTTGTTTCATTCAAAGAATACTTCAGACCCATGTACCAAAGCAACTCTTACACTCCTGTGCAAAGTCATTAACAAAATACCTAACAGACATTAAGAATCTTTTTCACTTAGCACAATTCATCTTCTCTTTTAAAGTTCTATTTCTATATGCCAAATAAAAAAATTTATGGACTCTTTTTATTATTTGGACAAATCCAAGCGCTGTCACATCCATCTCTTGGCATGGCTGCAATAAACACACTAAAAATTAGGATACCAGAGAAAATTAAGCACTTTGGCAATTGAAGTTGGATTATCTCAGCACTGAATTCATTGCCAGCAATGGACACAGCAGGAAAAAACAGTGTGAAATGCTTGCAACCGAGTTTACAAAAAGTACAAGCAGCTGTCTGCACACAGGGCATCTTCTGTCGTGTCTCAAAATACAAGGGGCGGAGTACCTTTACTGTGACAGCACACAAATAAGCAAAGTAACTGACAAAAGAGGAGTATTAGGAAAAAAGGGGAATATGAGGAAAATGCTGCAAGGATCCTACCAACTCATACCAATACAAAATGGTTTGTATAATCATTTTTCAAAACCATGAAAGATATCATCCAAAAAAAAAAAACCAACCCTGAAATCAAGGAAAGGATACTAAAACATAACTTAGATGATTCATTTTGACAGCTTTAGTTTGATTTTAATGATGATTCAGACACACATACATTAGCATTAATGTAATAGATTTTCAGGTTCCAAAGGTCAGGTGGGGTTGTTTTTGTCTTTTTGTGGAGGCTTCCCCATCAAACTGCTACTTGTATTTTGCCACTTCCCCACAAATGCTACTTGTATTTTGAAACTCAAGGCACTTAAACCAAAACTCTTGCATAAATGTTGCATGTGACTAGTGGAAAACCACAACATTAGGGACTAGTGGAAATTATCACATTTGTAAAATAGCAAAACAAAAACGTGTACCTCTAACAGAGGAACACAATGGGAGGCTGAACAGATAGCCGTGTAGTTCTGTAATTCCCAATAAAATATTGGAAAGTACCTAAGAAATGACAATAATACAGAAGTACACAATGACCACATATAAATATATTTTATATCTGTTTTAGTAGGAGTATTCTTAAGAGTTGGGATTCAGATGTATGAGGAACAAATATGTAGGAGAACCCAGAATTTCAGAAGTACTAAGTCATATGGATGCTTTTCCAAAGCCCACTAAAACTAATGAGAAGAAAAATTGTTTCAGAAATATTTTTTAAATCACCATTAAGTCACCATTGTTTCTAAGTAATTTTAAAAAAATTTCTAATATTCCATCTTTCAGATAAATTTTCTTTTCAAAGAACTTTCTCAAGCAAGTTTAATCCATCTCCAGTTACAATTCTTCTTCCAACACTTTGACTGCAAAAATCTCTTACAAGAAAGTTCCTCATTTCAGCTTTCGGTGCCAGATTATCCTTGCTATACCTGAAGTGCAGCTGAGACCAATCCTCAATCTGTTTCTTATGGGACGACAAGAATAGTAAAGGGATCTAGGAAATAAGACCATGTGGGTGAAACAGAGGTAAACATATAGGTTTGAGGTTAAGCAAAAAGAAAGTATCACACCCTGAACTACCAGACACTTCCATAAAAAGAAAATGAAATAGGGTCCCTGGGGTCTGGACCAGGGCAGTCTCTGCATGTAACAATTCTGAAAGAAGATCTTGCATCCATCCCTCTGCTCTTGGACTAAGGTCTCCATGAGAAACTACAGCCATGAGAGGACCTGAAACTGAATCTCATGGTTCAGAAGTACTGCATTAAATGGCTTTCAACTGGACTGTTTCCATCCTTTGGCTTCCACAAAACATAAACAATTTCTCAAGAAGCTGCAAGCTCTAACTACCTTTAGAGAAGTATGGTAGTTGAAAGAAAGCCAAAGCTGATAATGATTGTACAAGCAGTTATTTCCACACTTCTCATCTGTAGGCTCTATTAATGGCAGAAAACTTTTGTATTTTTGCCTGGTTCCTTTTTATTTTGTATTTCTTTTAAGAGGAATTGGCAATTTAATGCTATCAGTGATGTACCCTCCTAAGCATGTCACCTAGTGTGACGCCAATTTAGAGACTCAATTGCTTGGAGGATACGTTGAAAAGAAAATAAGTGTTCTGAAGCTGTGGGGAACATAGTGTGCTATCCTGACCATGCTGCTTTTCAGTTTGATGCTGATTTGAGGCTCAGGGGGACCCTTGGAGGCTAAGTTAAACACCGTGCTGAACTAAGCAGTCGCTGGAATGTGGCACAGTCTGGATTCACCTCCTGAATGGTTTCAGAGCACTTTTGTTCTTTTCAACAGCTCAGTCGTAGAGCACATAAGCTCGGGGAAAAAAAAAATATACCGAACTATAAAGCTGCTCAGTGGTGTTACAGAGCTCGGCACAGGCCAGGGCAAGACGACCCAAGTAGGTACAAGGGGAAAACATACTTTTATAGGATGTGAAGTGCACTGAATAAATCAAGAGATACTTAGGCTCTAGTTAAATTTAGATCCTTCCCTTTAGATTTTGAGATCTCTACACCAAAACTTTGTCAAAATTTTACTTCCATTTAAGATATAAGCACACTACAGGCTAAAATAAGGCCTGTAACAAAAGCCACAGAAATTTCAGGGCACTTCAGAACTCCAGCCCTGGGCAAGCAAACAGCAGGGCAGGGATGGCAAGTCATCCAAAGAAGTTGCATATGTTTATAGCTGCATTTCAGCAATATGCTGGATTTGCTGTTTGTATGTATTCCACAAAACAAAAGGCCACCTTCCAGGATTTGTCTCAAGTGTTGCTCTCCTCTTTTTCTCAGCACACAAACCTACTATATCACAGATAACTGCTGACAATCAATATTACTGAAAAGCAATTCTTCAAGGGTATTAAAGGCTAAAAATTGCATAATAGCTACCTAGACTACAGATCACAGCTGGGTCAAGGTGCCTTTGCATTAAAAATATATATACATACAACAAAATATGGTGGTGCATGCTTCAAGGAACCGACAGTCTAAATGACTGACCTAACAGATAGGTAAAGATGTGACAGACAGCAGGAAAAAGATACGAGATAGGCTACAGACTCAAGACAATGTGAGGAGCCCCATAATCCTATGAGGGCACATGGATGCAAAAAAAAGGCAAGATTTGGTTATGACATCAGGAGGTGAGGTCACACTTTGTTTTGCGCTTGCTCACCAATCAAGTATTGGATGCAATCTTGATGAGACAAAAGCAAAACACTCGCAAATGGACTTTGACAGCATATTCCGGGGTTAATGCACAGAAGGAACCGGGCACGTATGTGCTTGGGGGATAGAACAAAACATCAGCCTGACTGATCCACTCTAAACCTGTTCATGCAGGTATCGATGAGTAACCCTCTGACCCACCCATGGAAAAGCAAAACAAAGTTCTAAACAGAATTTGGTGACACGTAGATTTGTCTACCAGCACTGGTGTTTGGTACCTATTAACCAGTCTGATGCATTTATTTATTTATTGTGAGCAGACAGACTGTCTCCAGAGATATTTAAAAACTACTTTTTCCATCACTGAGGTTTATCTTTTCAGGCCATACACTATTTGCACACTTTAAAAAACACAGCTTATTCATGCTTTTCTGTATAAAGCCCTCGAGAGCCATTCCCTTCTACCATATGCATTTGTGCGCTATTGAGAAATGCCATTATAAAATGCCCAAACCATTACGATGTATGTTGTCAGTGGCTACTATGGGAATTTTTACGTATTATTAACACACTCATCAATGTGTTTGGTACACATAGTCTAAACTTGAATACTGAAAATGCTGATGCTATTTGGGGTATTTTGATAGTCCATAAATGAAAAACTTTCTTGATAGAAAGAATTCTGGCTTTTTCCCTATCAAATTTTTGAAGGCATCCATAACTTTCATTACAGTCCTCTTAAAATCTAGTCCTGCCAGCATGCTGTTTTCCATTAGGCATTGGCACCTCAGCTATGGTATAAATAGCAGGATAACGATTATTATCTTCATGGAATAAGGCAGTCTAGTTCTGAACAGGAAACAAAAGCAATTCTGAATAAACTGAGAGTCTGCATATCTCTGCGATACTGATCTCCCATGACCGTACCACGGCTAGTATTAGCATACACAGAACCAATGTGTGTTTCTGCTTTAAGATTACATTCCTCAAGGCTCCTACGTGGCCTGAGCACGCTGTACCCTTGTGACACTCTCAGAAGCAGTTTGTGTTCTCACTGCTTCTCATCCTCTGAAACCGTAGAAAGGGAGAAGAGCTATAAAACAGGCCTGAGAGTTGACTGAAACCTCTCGGGCAGAAGCATCTGCCGAGAAGGATCACTGCCATCCAGAGAAGAAACTGCCAGGGCTACTGGACTGCTTCTGCCTGTTTTGGCTTCTGTTGCTACCGTCACAATAAAGAGTAAGGGAGATGAGGAATTCCACTATGCCAGGCCCAGGGTTCCCGATAACTGGAAAGAGGAAGGGACCATAGAGGGCTGTCTCCTGGACACCCCTGCTATGCACGGAGATGGCATTTTCCCCACAGACCTTGCCACATTTCCTGGGTAGAACGTGACTTGTGTGTAATCAGATCAAAAGCAGCGCAGTTAGTCACAGTATGGAAAGGAGCCAATACCATCTGAGAGAGGTCAGTGGCTGAACAAGGGAAAAAAACAATGTATGGCTGGACAGAGAAAGGGGAAAGCAAGAGATCTGGAGCTGGAGGAGCCTGCAGCAAGCATCTGAATTCTCAGGTGACTGTATGAAGTGCCGTTTTTCGAGTTTGCTCTAGTGTTAGCACCTTCTCTTTTATTTATATTTAATTGTGTCGTTCAGCTTTCTGATTTCTAATACTTACTGATATAGAAATGTCACAGTGCTCAAATAGTTAATTCTTTTATGAATTAATTCTTTTATGAAATAAGCGTTGACTGGTACATGAATGTAATGGTTTGCCTGACCTTGGAGCTAGACACATCACTCCTTAAAAAAAAAAAAAAAAAAAAATAACGTTGCATCCCCCACCCCCATAGTAAAGGATATTTGGTTACAGTCCCAGTGATATTAGCAGGTTTCAGCATCCACTTTTGTGTTTACTGGAATACCAGGGGCCAAATTATCCACTGGCATAACTTCAACGAAGTCAAGCAGATGATTCCAACAGGGAATTAAGCCATGGGCACCACAAGGCAAGTTCTTTCCATCACTGAGCCACAAAACAGCAAGATCGTTATACTGCTTCCCGAAAGTTTGTGTCCAACTAATTCAGAATTCAAAACTAAAAAAAAAAAAATAAAATAATCTAAAATAGTCAGTTCTGCAGTATTCACCCAGCCGAGAGATGAAGAGGTCATTTTCTTTGACTGATAAAATGCTTTGCGATTTCCTGTGTGTTCCTACAAGTATCATTTGTTAGCAATCTTTGACTGTTCTCCTTTACTAACAGGGAATAATTAGTGATTATTATTTTAAGTGAATATTGGAGAACCACCCCCTTCAGGGAATACATATGAAATACAACAAAAGAGTGCAAAAGGAGAGAAGCTTTGTTTGAAAACAACATTTTAAACATACCAAGATTACTCCTGAGGTCTCCAAACAGGGCCAAAAAAAAAAAATCCACCAAAACTCAAAAACCAAACACACACCCCAAAAAAATAAACAAAAAACACAAACAAACAAAAAAAAAACCCCATGCAAACACCAGAGAGAAATTCAAAGCATGATAAAAGGAATTGGAAATTGTTAGCAATATGGTCAACTATGATTGCTCTAAATATATATTGGACTGACAATGTAGTTAACTCGTAATTTATAAACAAAAAGCATGCAAGTCACCTGTTCTCTGAAATGTGAGTAGCCCTGAGAGAAAGCTCACAGCTCTGCCAAAAATATAAACAGCCTTTGAAAGCTGCTTGTTAAAAAAAGGGTAGAAGGACATTTGCAAATAAATCTTTATAGACAGACTTCTTCAGACAGCCATGTACAACTGCTGTAACATATTTATAGAAGGCTGCTTCATGGTCATAGAAATACTGAGTATATTAACCAGCGGCAAAACATGATGATGATGCTTAAGTCAAATGAACTGTCAAAGATGGGTCTGAATAGGCATACGCTTCAACAGAAAACTACCAGTTTGATTACTGTGTCAGAATTAAAATAAACTTAAAAGGGAAATAAGAAAGAGCTTCCTTCTCCCTGCTCCCTCCATATGCCTCCTCCCCAAAACCCCTTGCGCTGGAGACACCACTAAAGACTTCCTTTTGTTCTCTGTCTCTGAGACAGAAGAGACAAAAGAAAAACATTAAAATTTCCCTAGAAGAAAGGCAAGGCAGCAGTCAGGGAAATAGGTCAAGATTTGGAAGACTGAGGTTTGTAACAGCAGTCTACCATGGACCTCTTGTGAGTTCCTCAGTAAGCTACTTATAGCCAGTTTCAGAAAGATATTTAAGTACCTATCTCCCTGTGAAATCAATGGGATCTGGGTAGCAGGATCCCTTTGAGGAGCTAGTTCTCAATTTCTTTGTGCCTTACTTCCCTACCTGTAAAAAGGAGGAGATACCACTTTCCTACCTGACTTGCATGCTGCGAGTTTGAATATTTATGGACTGCAAGGAGCTCAGGGGCACTACATCAAGATAATCCCAAGAAAGAAGTTAATGTGCTGAACCAGATCTCCCCTTTCACACAAAAAAAACCCTAAAAATATACTTAACAAATAGAGAAATCATTACTTAGGGAGAAATCCCACAAAACACTTCTGAGTTTAACTGACCAATATTTAACCACACTGGCCAGAAACGAAGTGACTTAGCACTCAAATGTTCACTTGGTACAAATGACAGATATTTACACAGTCAAGGCATTCCCGTGAAAATGGCTGGAAAATAAAGGCAATTGCTTTCCCCTTTTTGCTTTGGAAAAGTGATTCATTTTTTTCACCATTCATAAATTTGAGAAGAATCCCAGTTATTAATCAGCATAACAGAATTCAGTAAAAATATATATATACAAACTCTTTCTATGGTATTCTCCCTTTCAAAACCACATTTAAGTAACTGTTAAAACTACGCTGCTTTTTTTTTTTTGTTCAGATACTGAATGATCTTACTCTTGACCTCATGCTATACAAACTAAATTTCCTCCGTTATTTCTGAAAAAAAAAAAAAAAAAGGGAGAGAAAAATGACACAGTTTTCTGAACTCCATTTTGATTGTTAATGTTGCGGTTTCGTGTGGAGTTAAGATTTCCCTTTCCAAGCAAATTGGCCGTCTGGGCTTCTCCAGTGCAACAGCCCTCTCCAATGTAAACCGCTTAAGCCTCTGGAGATGCTCATGGTTTTTATTATTCCCTTTACCTGAAGCAGCTAGTTCCTCTTCAAACACCTTGAAACTAGCAGATAAACCCTTGGCACAAGGGTAGAAAAGCAAGCAGGCAAACCAACATCACCCCAAAGTTACGGTCATCTCTTTGCTTTCTGGAGATTATGCCAGTAGTTTGAGGTACTCTCCGCTGCCGTTATGCTTGCACTGATTTTTTTCCCCCTACAGAATTTCCCAAGATATTCAGAATTCACTGAATTATGCACTGAATTTCCCAAGATATGCAGAATTCACTGAAAAGTGAAGCTGCATATAGCAAAGTGAAACCGCGAAAGCTAATGCTGTGCTTGGAGTTGTACCATTTTAACAATGAGGGAGAATTGTTCCAATTTAACAGTGGAACATGATGAAAAAACAATTCATTGAACCACTTCAGATTGCTTCTCCTCAACAAGGACGCCTTCTCTGAAAAATTTACTTTTCTACTCCCAGATGCTCCTACCATGAATCCATTAAAGCCTCAACAGTTATTCTTCTCTACTGGTTTGTTCCCAGAACTGCTCACAAATTTTTTCTCAGGAAGACAGTGAACAAGACAGATTTCAACCTGAAATTTATATTTGTAGAATTCTAATATCTTCCAAGCAATACTCATCCTTAACAATTTCTGTATGACATTATGACAATACAGCATGCTGCATTAAAATGTAAAACTAAAAGCAACAGAAAAACAAACAAACGAACAAACCCAAACAGTTAAAAAACCCAGATAGTCTGATTGGCTTCCATTCGACTCTGAATTTAACTAATAATCTTGTATTCAGTCTTGCACTTATATTCAATTATGACTAGCAATGACATATTCAGTGCAAGACACATGAAGAATGCATTTTGTGTTATTCTTTCTTTTCATTTTATATCACCATCTCTTGTATTTGCATATAAAACAGCAAATGTGTTTAGTCCCTTGTGGAATTAGAGAGGCCGTACAAATATTCCACATCCTGTTGGCTGTTTCTACCCAAGCTGTGCTAACGCTGACAGGCCCTTTGAAGTTGCAACAGCTCTGGGAGAAACAGACGGTCTTTATAGAAAAGCCAGCATTTCAGAAAAAAAATAATAAATTAAAAAAAAGGATTATTTTTTCTTGATTGGAGCCAAATTACAAAACTAATTTCTGATTTAAACCTGCTCATTCTTCTGCATTCCCCCAAAACACCAAGTTTTTAATACAGACAACCTTGGGCACTACTCCAGCGCTAGTAAAGCTCAGGTTAAAATGCCAAGGATGCTGGGATGTGCTCAACGAGACCCTATTCCAGTAGAAACCAGCATTCATTTAAAATCCCACTGAGAAAACACAAAATTAAATTTTACAAAGCTTTCTTCACATATTCGATATGTAGATCCAATAAATAACTTATCAGAAGTAGTCACCTATTTCATTCTGCCAATTTAAGATTACTGCTTTAATATATATTTTCCAGAGTTTTATCTAAACAGTATTTTTCCCTCATTTCCTCTAGTACTATCACAGAACTAAATACATTTCAGTCCATCTAAGCTTTATCTGAAGTCCACGTTATCTGCACATCACAGTCATTCACAGTTAAAAGTATAATCTTAAAGGCTCTTCTGAACTTCTTTCAAACTATAGCTGCTCAGATAAAATCACTGATGGAAATGTTATTTCCTTCCTTCACTTTTTTTATTATCCTGCTTGGACGGGATATAAAACTCAAAGCCACTGCTCAACTCCAGAAGTACAGCAGCCGGCGATGCAGAGGCACAGCCTGCTCAAAAGCACAACTCCCAGGTGCTCCGTGGACACCCATCAAGTCAAGGCAATCTCTCAGCACTCTTTGAAAACAATCTTCGCCTACAATAATGCTGATGGATCAGGAGCCACCTACATCAAAGACCGCACCTCCGCAGTTCATATTTACGGTGTATCACACGCAGAGGCTGTCACGCGAGTCAGCACGAAAGTATAGTGAACAAGGCATACACAAAACTGAAGTTGAACAGCCTGAGTTAAAATCATAACCTTGAAGTAAGACCCTAGAAGACATAAAAACAAGGCAAAGATTCTAGGTGAAAATGGCTAACGCTTTTCTGTAAAGAAACTACAATGTTAAAAATACATTAGCTTAAGAACCAGGTTACACACATTCTTTCACGCCTACGCATCAGAATACAAACATTTATTTTTAAAACCAAGGCAAGTCCAGCAAAGGTTGCAGTGAACCATCTACAGGAGGAGTTTGCCCTTCTCTCTAGAATACTAAAAGCACAAGGGTGTCAAGTGCGTGCAGGAAAACGACAGGCGACTCCTCTCCTTTATTCTGTTCCCCACCCGTTCTCCCCCACCCTCCCCAAAGCCTGACGGTACGGCCTGGGGAATCCCCCTGCAAACGGGAAGCTGAATGGTCCACTTCTGCAGGGACTGGGGAAGGCAGCCTGGGTCGGGACGCAGGCACAGCTCCTGGACGGTCCCTTACTCTGCTCCACAGTCAGCAACCATGTGCGCAACAATGATCTGGGGTTCCTCCATCCCACGACTTTAACACCTTTCATGGAGCTGTGCCCTCCCTTTGCGGTGCGGGAGCTTGCCACCCTCTGCAGAGAAACCATGTCTTAAACGGTTTGAGGACAATATTGCACCCTTATACTCCACCCTGAATCCTACTAGGCTGAGCTTTGGGGCAGTAAGAGAGATTTCAAACTCTTGCTGTCAGAAATGCTCTCTTTCGGTAGATAAATGAGATTCCAGAGCTGTCAATCTGGCACCTCTTGCCAGCATGGAATTTATTTTTTTAGGAAAGTTGTAACAAATGTAATGTGATCAGGTACTAAATCAATCATCCAGATTTTTGGCTCCTGTTGTTCACATGCTAAGCTGTTATCAGATAGCTGGTTATGAAACTACAATTTTAACCCTTAAGCTCCAAATGAGAACAACCTTACAGACACACGAATAATCAGGCCTGAAGTGCAGTCTATTATACTGTACTGCTGCCTGTCTAATTCTACAAATTACATTTATTTCCCATGGTCCTTACCAAGTCAAAAGTGTAACCCATGGGAAGTAACATAAATATTAATTTCTTTGCAAAATTCTTCATATTTATTTTTTGAAAACCCCTCAACTATTTTGCATTGGATTTTAACATTTTTTATTCCCTTTCTGCCCGTTTCTCTTATTCGTGCATCACAAAGCAGAAGCGCCATGCTTTAAAGAAAATGCAGGGATACAAGACATAGGAGGACGGTGGAGAACAGAAACGAAGGAGAGGTTAACAAATCCAAAATATAATGTACTTTATGCCCGCCTAGATGCCACCTCTTCTTTAAGATTACTCTAGTTTACTAATAGAGGGCCATGTTCTATTAATACCACGGGAAATTGAAGCCAGTCAATGCAGGAGGGTAGACCAAAAGTAGCGTCCAAACTAGGAGGTCAGTAGAGACCAGTAATGAACACAAACATGCCTGGAGCCTCCTCAGCTGTCCCAGCTCTCCACAGAAGAGCAGCAGCTCTCTGCTGCTTCCCGTGGTTTCTTCACTGTAAACATGTGGGAAGGAATAAGCTGCCTAAGTGTCCAGGTCTTAATGGCCACCTCTACAGCCACACAGAAATGCAGTACGAGGTGCTTTAAGCATTTAAATGTTCTCTGTTCAACCCATTCTGATCACTGCTGGTGCCCTCCATCTGCTCCTCAAGAAAAATCAGCCATAAATCACCTCTTGCCTTATCAACTGCAAGCAGAAATTGCAGCAAAGCTTACAGAAATCAACAGAAGGGTACCTGGTGCTCATTCAAGCCTGTTATTCCTTCCTCATAACATCTTCAATTTCTAAGCTACATCTGGGTCTGAGTTAACAGTAAAATAGTTTTGTTGTTATAATAGCTGAAAAATCATTGCATCGAAGATCCACTTAATATTTTCACACTGCAAATCGATCACAGTGAAATGCAATTTGTCTTTCAGAAGCCAAAGCAATGAACTGAGCCCGTAATTCATGACTTCTTAATTTCCACTGTAAACTCCCAGATGCAACAATACATATTATGATACATGTTCATATCAGCTAAAGGTAAAAACTTGATGTGTTTTGATCTTGATACTGTCATTAAGTTTGGACTTTGAAAACGTCTCATCAGTCTTGCCAAGCACGTTAATTTTAAAATATTGTCATGTAAAAAGGGCAAAAAAATAGTAACAGTTTTTAAATCTGAGCACCGTTTATCTTAGTGCACTGAACGAGGCAAAGGCCCTGTGGAAAAACAGAACAAAAAAACCCACAGGCTCATGAAATTAAGAGTTCGTGTCATACAGTGTGTGCCAATGAGGCAGAAGCACGTGGTACAAGTTGTCAGCAGCTGGCTTTTATGAACTTCTAAGGTTGACCTAGGAGCTCATACATGTTACAAATCTGTTATTTTACAGCACGCCAAAGCCCTAGAAACAGAGCTTTAGACAGTGCGGAGTACTTCTTGCTACAACAACAGCATGAGCCACTCTGGAGAATGTCTGTATTAGCTTCCTTCCTACCCATCCTACACATGCTCACATTTAGTTCTTTCGACCAAATCTGTGTACTTTTGTAACACCGAGACTCATCGTAAAAGTGAGCTATTACTATTGTTGCGACACTGGTTGTAAGTTACACTTTGCTCTGCTTTACTGCTAGCCCAGGAAAAAAAAAATATCATGTGTAAGTAAGTGATAACTTTGGAGATATTTTTAGAACAGATCAACTGCCGTAGTTTTATTTCAGTTAATTCCCTGTGTTTATTCATTGACTCCATAGGTTTTCATACCATTAGTAAGATGAAGTTAGTGTTTATGGACAGGCATATATTGAGTTAAAAAGAAACACTAGAACCAAATGTAAAATTAGACTTCGCAGAATTTATATCTGGTTTAAGCTGATCATTATTTCCGGTATTATGGTTAAGTGGAGAGCTAGTTACACTCTGATACGTCATTATAAGCAATAAAAGCAGACTTCAAAATGAAGAATCTTACATATAGCAATCAAACTGGGAAAAAAACCGCAGATCATTCCTAATCGTCCAATAACACCATAACCATGCCAATAAGAGAAGCAAACACAGAGATACCCTCTTTTAGGGTATTAGCCTTCCCATTCAAGAATAGATTCCCTTATTATTCCAGATTAAAGGGGATGAATATTTTCTGCCTAACAGATAATAATTTAGGGTGTTGTTCCATGCTAGATGATTCTTATTTATCAGATATTTGGTTACAACAGACCTTCGTAGCTGTAGTTTACTTGGCAAATGTTAAGGCAAAGACCATGAAACACTCAAACAAATCAGAAGGAACTAACCATAAAAAAAAATAATAAATACACCAGCAATTATATCCCTGAAAATCAGTTAAGGAATATTTTGGTTTTATTCTCTCTCAAAAAAATTAAGTAAACAAAGAAGTCTTCTCCTGTATCCAGGTTTGCTTGAGGTTTTGGGGTTGCTATGTTCGTTCTCTGGAGTTTTCTTTAAAAAGTGAACTGCTGGGAACATACCTAAGTCAATTCAGCTACCCTGTCACAGCAAGGAGATGTAACGTTTTTGTCCTCTGTATCACCTCAGCTGTTGGACTCACCACTGGGTGATGGCAGGACCTCCGAACTCACAACACATCGCAATTCACTGGCAACCTCATGGCTTCGTTTCTGCCAGCCCATACTGCAGTTTCAACTTGCTGTTGCCGCTAAATCCCAGGGCTCCGCAGAACCGTCTGCACTAATGCAGAGCCTAGGAACACCTAGGAAAAACGCCCTCAAATATGGCAACAGAGGTAGAATATTTCTGTTGAAAATCCATTTCACCTCATTTTCAGTTGCTGAGGTTGTTTTCTTTCCTTCTCTTTTTTTTTTTTTTTTAAGAAAAAAAAATGCGTTGTGCTAAAGCTAATGGGTAACAGTGTTCTTGGATAAGCACCTCAGTACGTCACACGTCACAGGGCGCAACCATACCATTCCAATGGCTATAGAATAAAATCAGGTGACAGAGCAAAAAGTAGACCATAGTTACGATTAGCATGATATCCAATAGGCTATAGCTGGATCAAACCAAAAATGAAACTGTCTTGGTGTATAGAGGAATATCCAAATTCAAGAAAGACTTAGAGCACTCTATAGTTGGGCTGAATCAACATGTTAATCTCATAAATGATGACACAGAACTACAGGTAAAGTCAGACTGCATGGTGACTACTATCAACTTAACTTCCTTCCACTTTCTAGCAGAAGCAAAAAAGAAACTTATTTCACTTGAATAAAAAAGCTTTTGACACTTAGCATAAGCATGTCATTATTCCTCACATTTAAGAAATAAAGCAATTTGACAAGGGAAAGATGGGAAAACCCATACCAAATTTTAGCATTTTTGTGGGAAAATATTTTCTCAGTCACTTTGCTATAATACAAAGGAAGGTAAGCTGCATATATTTGCAAGTTGTGTTAAGAAATTCCTAAGCTTAATTAAATAGTTATCTCCAAAAAAAGCTGGTTTATTATATTTAAACTGTAGATGTGCAGCAGTAACCCTGAAAGACTTCTCTAAATATAGAATGTACATATCTAACATAGAAACAGAACTGTTACCACACACAAATACATTGCAGTACATTAAAGTAGAAGTTATGAAGATCATATATTACAGAAAAGGGTGAATAAGGTGGACAGAAGAACTATCCCATGCTACATTTAATTTTCCAGTAATATAGAGTCCATTAGATATCCAATGTCAGTGGTATTAGTGAGTAGATCTAAATTATGTCATAGTTGGAAAATACCTCCTGAATTCAGACTCAGGAACTGGAAGTTCTCCACAGCCTTCTGACAGCAAGAAACTTACCCACTGGATAAGAGCCTCCCTGCCAGACACTCTAAATTGGCCAGAATTTGGTGTTAACATTCAAGGTCTAGAAATCAAACTGGACTATTTTTCAGAGATGCAAAGAATTTATATAACCCCCGAAATGAATGAGGAAAAAAAGAGGGGTTTAGCTGGTATCTGTAAAAATAACATACTTATCCAGTCGAGACGTGGGTGTGGGAACTCAAACTTGAATAACTGGAGTGAAATTTTGGTTAATGGAGACATGATTTCATCCCCAGATTTTTTTTTTTGTTTTCATTTTCAACAGAATTTTTATGAAGCCATTTAACTGGGGGAAAGTAGTGATTTGATATGTAGTATATCTGACTGGATACTGAATCCAGGAAGTTATTTTACCAATATCTCCTAACCATCAGCTGCAACGAGGACATACACAGCAGATCACAACAGGTGAACGAGATTATTTGTGTGAAGTAAACCTGTTGAATAGCACTATGAACTATTTCTAGCTCAACCAGTTGGAAGCACACACTTAAACTATTTGATACCTGGGATAGGATTCATGGAATCTGCAACTATGGACAAAATTGTTTCTAAAAGAGGAACTGAAGTAATGTTTTTTACAGCAGTCATCACACTCTAAGGACAGGCAACAGTTTATACTAATTTTAAAAACACAAATGACATTCTGAATTGTACATGTATCTTGATGGGAGGCAAAGATGTGACCTTCCGCATAACAACCTTTTTGAAAACAGAACTGCTTCCACAGACATGGTGTGAAGTGCTGCTTGTCACGATCTTGGTTTCAACACCATACCATAAATTCCCAGTGTCCCATTAGGGGCACTCACTCCATTTTATTTTAACCAGAATAAAGCAGTTATGACATTAAATCCCTTCATGCTTAAAATGAAAATAAACAAATAGAAAATATCCTTCACCTTTTTTTTTTTTTCCTCTCTGGCAAGTACTGCTAAGCCACATGGCTCTACCCATGAACTGTTGTCAACAAGCTGCTCTGAAGCTGAAGTTCTAGATGACAGGCTAGACAAAGTGATCCATGATGAGTATTAGAGACATATTGAAGAATTTATCCTACTTCCTTTCCCTTAATTACTGACATGGTGGAATTGATAGCTTTGTAAACCATTTTAATCTACTTTCTTAAAATGTACTAAGCAGTGACGGAAAGCCTTCGATATATATATTTTTTTTTTTAATGTTGTGAATTGTGGAACTGCAGTCACATCTTTCCTTTTAAAAGAGTCCTTTGCATGCCCAAGCTCCACAAAGAATAAGGCAAGACCGGCTGAAAATGTCTTGTCTGATTTACTGAAGTTGTCACTGAAATTCATCAGCATTCCTGAGAACACTGTCTTATCATTTCAAAAGCCCTGCAGCAGCACTAACAAAACACCTCTTGGGTATCCCTCCTCAACAGAGATACATGGCAGGCTATTCAGAAATCCAGCTCTTACAGCAAGCCAGTCAGTGTCAGCTGTTCCTCTGTATTCCCAATGTAATAACAGTCCACAGAAATCAAAAAGAAAACTAATAAGGGGACTCTATTTGGAGGAAACAAAAACAAATAAACAAAAAAAAAAACCCACAAAAGAAATGAAAACCCACCTCCCCAACCCTCACTAAGCTACACCTAGAATTAAGAAGGAAGAAACAAAAAGTTGTTCTTCAAACCTACAAGAAGGTGCCTTGAACAAACCTAAGCACGCCCATGATGCAGGGCCGGCGTTACCTACCCTGGGCTCCTCCAACAGCTCCCACCGTGGTTCCCAGTCACCCATGCTGGGGAAACCTGGAAGCAGCCTCGTACCCTTCTGGGCACCCTGACAGCCGGAGGGGTGGTCTCAGTTGTGAGATGCACACTCTGCTGGGAGTAAATACAACTACTTTGTCCTGATCACTCCATATGGGATTACAAAATTCCAGCTTCTAAACAATGCGTGAAATTCCTCTGATTGGCGTATTTTAGCCGCCTTCGAAACAGGCTGTGAATTGGTAATGCTCAGTGTCAGGAAAAAAAGCTCTAGAAGAATACATTTCCTAATAGCACTTAATACAAAATTAGCTATTTTACAACAAGAAATAACAAAATAATATCCCATTACACTGATATGCAGTAACATAATATTTCAGATTTTTCAGACAATTACCTTAAATACTTCCTGCTCTGCCCAAATTAAAATAAGTACGTGCAGAAAATTAACTGGCTGTCTAGGTGCATTGTGGAACAGAGCGAGAGTGGCACCATGCGCTACAAACGCAGCTATTGTGTTTCACCTCTCGAGAGAGGACAACGTGGTTCTTGGGCTTTCATGACAGTTTCCTAAGTCTGCCAAAGGACTGCGAGTCTGAGGGTAGGGATGAGGTAATTTTATTACATTAAACTAATAGGAATAAGAATACAATTTCCAGTATTTTTACACAGATTTTGGTTTCACACTACAATATAGAGCAGAATGGGTAATACTGCAGCTCTAATAGGACTTATAAAAGCATATTAATAAATGCTATCCAAAACAGTAGGGTTAAATCCTGTACCCATTCAGCATCTACACTATCTTCCTAATGGAATCATGAATTTTCTTTTAGACAGTAAGAGCTCAGATCTATCTTCAAACTTTAAAAATCCATTACTGCTCCCCAGCGATAAATTGGTAATTGAAACAGTTGGGTTGGCGCACAAATAACACACTGATGTTAGATAGCCTCCCAACTCTCGAAAACATGGAAGCCTTTAAGCTTCAGCACTTTAACATACTCTCTGGAGAGCTGATAGAGGAAATCACCAGGAAAAAAATCCTAGTACCGGCTTCAATTGCATCTCAGCAGAACTCTTTCAAGCTCCACAGTATGGAAATTGCCTGTGCCTGGTGCTGCTATGGCAGCCTCTCGGGGGCTGGGGGCATGTTATTAGGTTTAATTTGCCCATGCAGAAAAACTAGTTCTGCAGCTGCTGCTATAATTTAAACTTACAGTGTCAGACTTTTAGCTTTTGCATTGTAACACTGTTTGCCTGGATTCAGAAACAAGGAAAAGTGAAAATCACTATTTATTTGGCCTGTCAGTGAGCTAGGAAAAAAAAGGGGGGGTGCATTTGAGGCATTAACTTAGGTTTCATTCCAATAAATGTAAACGACTCCTAATCTTGACATGCTAAGATAAACTAGTTAAATATATGTTTCCTAAATAATTTCAGTGTCCGGCAATACAAAACAGGCAATATTTCAAACCTCTATTATCTTCTTTTATTAATTGTTGCATAGCGTGTATTAGTATTAAATTACTGTGAAGTTTCTGTATAATTACACTAGTTCATATTTCTGAAGAAATGGAATTAGCTTGCCTTAGTTTTGGAATTTAATAGCAGAAGATACACAGCAAATTTATCTTCGGCTATGTCTTAAAAGACATGCTGCTTCCCTTAGCCTCTCCATGCAGCTCTTCTCCACATCTGTAATATATGCTACAGTGCCCTCTCATGGATACTCAACACCTAACAGGAGAAAGAGTGACGCTACCAAATCTTTGCAATCACATCATTTCATCCAAGACATCACAAGTTAGTTAAAAAGTCACTACAAGAGAAGATTTCATAAGAGCAACTGGCTGCTAACTAACATCATTCATCACCATAAGCGTTCAACTTATGGTTCATTACTGAACCCACAGAATTTTAGGTAAAGGCAGTGTTTGAAAACTATTCTGGGGTAGTGATCCGTGGCCAAATCTTCCCCTCAGACATTTCCGTATCAAATTCATCACCACCGCTTTCTCAAGCTAGTCTACCCTCTTCCAGGAGTGTTTCCAAATCAAGTCCCAGCTATTCCACAGTCTCCTTCATTTCATACTCATGGGCACTGTAATACAACACGGCTCATCCAGGCTGTGTTTTTTGCTGGGAGACACTTCAGAACTCTTCCAGCCACAAGTTATATAGCTATAATTACCTTGGGGAAATAAAGAAATTTGTCTTTTTAAAATTCAGCTTCTCAAAGTATTAAAGGGACTAACAAACCCAATAGGAAAACAGATTATATTTATGAAAACCGTGCAAAGTTATGACAGACAAGCAGTGTAGCCAGTTGCATAAACACTACTTTATCCAGAGAAGAAAATATATTAAGCAGAATTCTTTAGATCTGTGTATGAGAAAAATAAGCAATAATCTACAAGTGACCAAACACAGCCAAAACATTCGTGTAAAGGGATAATGCCTTTAAATAAAATTTAATAATAAGTCTAGAACACATCAGAGCTTTACTTGTATAAAAGCTTTTAAACTTGAAGTAGAAGACAAACAGTGGTTTGGCCCTTTCCCAAGACTGCATACATTGTACCTGGCACAAACTATCAGGATATCGACAGAATGGGGCGCCTTTTATAAACATCAAATAAAAGTGTTTAATTGCAGTTTTGGCTATAATGCAATAACAGTTTTGTTAAGAGTTTGGAATAGGAGCATAGGCGTCTGGAATTACTCAATTTCTACAAAAAACTAAATTTAGTTACAAAAAGTTTAAGAGTACTGAAGCATTTAACAAATCAAAGAGAAAGCACTAATGTAATTATACAGTGAAAATCAAACAAAATGCTTTATGAACCAACTACAAGCCAATTATCTGGATCGTATTTTCAATGCAGAATATTTAAAGCAGCACATGTTATATGCAGAATTGGAAATATTTTTAAAAGTCTGTTTGGGTTTTTTTTTAAATTAAAAGTTTCTGACATGATAACAGAAATTGATCTAATTACTCCCACTTGTTAGAACATCTGGGATTGTACTGACTAAACTTAAGCCATCTGAGCAGGCTGTGAAATGCCAAACAGCTGCAAAGGTACAGGATATTTTGATCACAATTTAGACCACCGTTGGCGTGTAACACTTGCAAATTCAGGTACAGTTATTCAATGTGCTACTTTCCATGTTCTGTTTTGGCATATTATACAGTTAGAGCAACACATATATACAGATGTATTCCATTTATACAATATGTATGTGTGCACGCATATAAAGTGTGAAACATTGCAACATTTAGCAAAATTTATCAAAACCAGGAATACAATATTCACAGTCTGGAACAAAAGGTCAATTGCCTTCATTCCTAGAATCAGTTAAAAACGAGGGGGTAACTATCATCTCTAAACCTGTTTTCTGACAGATAAGGAGCTCCTGATGTTATGTTTGCTTTGAAGATATATTCTGCAAATTCATCAGAGAGGGGGAAACCGAAGTATGACTTTCTAATACAGAGTTAATATGAAAAAGTGTACTGTGTGATAATTTGACGTATTACTATACTAAGGAAAAGAATTTTAATGCTCGTAAAGAATTTCTTGTCTCAAATTTACGGTGGGGAAAACATAACTAATGCTCAGGCATGACTATTTTTTGAAATATTTCTATGCACCAATTTTGTTTCCTACATTCAAACGCAAAAAGTCTATGGCAGGTAGTTAAATAAAATAAGAAAGAGGTAGTGAAGAAGTTAAAATGCAGACTTCCATTCAATTCTATATTCAGGAGCCAAAAACAGACTCATTAACTGCAATTACAAGATCTCCTTCTACCTTGCTCGAAAATTAAGCCTTCTTGGAAACAGGCTCAGAGAATGTGGCCAAAGTTCACACTGGACAAACAAACCTTTTTAGTCTAGTGAAAAGTACACTAAGGGTAGCCAGGCTTAGTAGAAATATTTCAAATTCATTGAAAAAGTGTTAAGACAATCGTCTGCCATGTGCATGCTTCCAAGACAAAACACACTAGGCAAAGATTTTCCATTCACGTATCAAAAATACCAAACATTCATATGAAATTATGTAAAGCACTGTAGATTAAACTAATTTCCATATACTTAAAAACTCAGTACCTATTTGAGATTTCAGTCCGTTGATCTGAGGATCTTTAATTTGCTCTTCGAAAATCATTCAAGGAAGTCCCAATAAATTGAAAGAGGAATCCTATCAGATTTGAAAGATTGCAGATTATGGGGGAACAGCTAGAAAATGATGAAAGGGAAAAAGTAAAGAACATATCAGCCCAAATAGGTATGAATTCTGCTCTTTAAGAATCTCCCATTTAAAGTATTTACTCAGAAGTGGCACTTAACAGAGAGATCAGATTTCTAGCGCTGAGCAACAGATTACAACCTGCGGCAGATACCGGAGCTCAGCTGGTTCTCCGTAAGACACTAGTTCCTAAGGAAAACATTTCCCACAAACAGACAGGAAACCACATCAGACATCAAATGTCTTATAAGCTACATGTGGGTTTGTTGGGTGGGAACAGAGTAGTAAAGTTATTACTCAGTCTTGCACCTGCACTTAATTAAATTTGGAGCTGAAGCTAAAAAGAATGGTAACATTTATGTCAAATGCTGGTCGATCTGCCCTTACTAAGTGTGAAACTTAATTGAGAAACAGAAATGGACTTTGATTCTAGGTCACAAAAATTATATCCAGTAGACTCATCGGGAGACTGCAAAGAATTTGTGCAACTCTCTAGATTTAATACAGATTCCCTGAATGTCTCCTTGATGTTAATCCAAAACTGACTTTCAGAGAAAAACATATTCCCCCCAAATTAACATCTTCGTCACCTACTGGAAGCACTCAAGGTAAACGTTATGCTGAGGCATAAAAAATAACTTTGAAAACACCTTCAAGTGCACAGAGCAAGCGATACTCCAGTAAAACCTTTTAAGTGTTCCATGGAAAGAAAGTATCAAGTGACTTCTCGTAAACCACGACCTAGCCTTCACATGTTCTTCATATTGAAAAGCGTTCTGAAAAACAAACCACGCAAGCCAGTTCAGCAGGGAATTCCCTCTTACCTTTCAAAATCAGACCCCAAGTTCAACTCTTTAGCCTGCTCCCTTTTCTGTAATGTATCTTACATGGATTACTGTGAAAAATGAAGAAATATTCTGGAAACGTTTGCAGATAACTAGGTTAAATTCCCCAAATAAGGAGCTTTTGTTGGTTTCGGGGGGTGGGGTTTTGTTTTCGTTTTTTAAACTAAATGCTGCCTCTGGGAATTATGACATTCACAATTCTACACACAAAAAAGCAGTTCTTGAATGCATATGTTTGAGAAGGTGGATCCCACATGTATTAACAGGGATATCACAGCAGAGCAAAAACATAAATGTAGCCTACATTTCAAAAAAGCCTTTTTTAAAAACAACGATAAAAGAATGTTAACTAGAGGTTATAGGCGTATAGCAGGAACAACAAACTATAAACTGTGAATGAATCCTGCCGGAAGATTAAAGTATGACTACAGAGAGAGAAATTCTCATATGCGTCTATGCATCCATTTCCATAACCCTTGGGGCAGCTGTCACACACAAGTCACTGCTAGTGAGCAAAATAAACCACTTCAGCTACGATATTTAGTCATACATCATCTTTGAAATTTGGTGAGGCAAGTAATAACGTCCTGTTCACAAAAACACACTCCACGCATGACAGGGCAGATCTTTGCAGAACGGTGCAAGAACACGTGGGACTCCCATGAACCCACCCCCACAGAACTGCTGGTAGAGACTGCTGGTGACATGAGGAGATGGCAGTCTCTGCCAGGGAAGGTTATTACATTCCTTTGTAATCAGGAGTAATGCTGGCCAGAAAGTATTAGCATATGGGTCATCAAAGGTTGTCTTTGGAGGAGCTTAGCATTTCAGCTCCATCAAGCCAAAGCTAGCCAAGACAGCACTTTCAAGCCGCTATCTTTCACTCCAGAAATGCCTCTCCTCTTCTACAATTAGACTACTGCTGCTACAAGTATTGGAGCAAATTAATTATTTCTTTGTTTATTTATATTAGTAAACAGCTATCAATTACTTAAGCACATTTAAATTTAAATAACACCACTTCAACAATCCTTCCTCCCTTCTGTATGTTCTGCACAAAAAATCTGGACTTAACTCTCTCACATTTTGTCATAGATTAGTTGGTTTTAGGTGACATGAAAACAGATGACTTTATCCTCAAAGTGACACAGTGCTAAATTTCAGACTATCGAGCTTCTTTTGATCCTTTCAAATGATAGGACTAGAAAACAGAACTGTTAAGCACTTCACCTGTCAAAAAAAAAAAAAAGCTAGACTTGTATTTCATTTTAATGTAGTCTGGCTGGTACCTCAATATAATACATGTGTAAATCCCCGAGAAATTCAGGTCAGGCTAGAAGAAGCACTACAAGTTAGCATCTAATACAAGCAATACTATAAAGTCACATTTAGAAAAACAATCAAGGTTTCCTTCAGTGGTGGTGTTCACTAGCTGTAGCTATGATTATTGTGGCAAGAAAAGCAGCAACATGTGATGGTACATTCAACAAGGCAACCTGCCGCAATAGCTGGTTTCCAGAGAGATAAAAGCACTCCTATGGTGAAAACAGACAATACGGCTTCAGAGGAAGGACTTGCATTCTTTTGTCTTTTGACTAGTATTAAAAAAAAAAAAATTGTAAAATTAAGTAACAAATCCAGCAGCTTTATTACCAACGGCAATGGAAAAGCAGCTGGGGCAGTTTCCTCAGCTGAAGCAGTACAACGCATATCACTGTCATGCCTGCATCCTACAAAAACCGGCTGTAAAACAGTGTTCTCTTCCTCCCCAAACTCTGTAGTGCTGCCATTTAAACCAGTCATTTACCAGAACGTACAGCCCACAGTATTAATTTTGGAAATCACTGACCTGTCACAGAAATGTCCCATTCGTTTAGGTTTGGGGTTTGTTTTTTTTTTATTATTATTATTATTATTTTTACACCCACATCACTAAGATTGACTCAAAATTAATCTTACCTTCTGAGCATGCTGAAGGTAGAAGAAACACCCAGCTGTCAAGATAATATAGAAGTCTATAATGGGAAATGATCCCAGAAATGCCACCATGACATATATTTTCAAAGAACACATACTTGGTGTTATATTCTGCTCTCAAAACAAAATTTCCATTAAAGGTATCATACACTAAAAAGAGAGTTTATCTCCAAATATGAGGTGTACTTTAGATAGCAGGCTAGAAGATGCACAGTCCCACCCTAAAGACACACTTATAAAGCCTATTCAGAAAGTAATCTTGCCACATTTATTGCCTTCCCAGGGCAGGACTTTTCAAAGCAGTGAACTATTTATAAATTCCTGAATGCCAAAAGAAAAACACTAGTGAACATCAGATAGTCTGTAAATAACAGTCTGGCCAAGTGGCGAGACACAAAGGAAGAAGGATCAATAATCCTATTGGCAGACCTTCCAAACCTCCTTACAGAGCCAAAAAAAGATGGGACTCGCTTTGTTTCCTATCACTAAATGCTTCACTCACCATCAATTTGAAGTGCAGACACCAAGAACCAATTTAGCTTGCATAACATCACCAAATGATTAATTTTTTTTTTTTTAATCGAAACTTCTGTATTATCCCTTACTACCGTATAAACAGAAAACATGTTGATTAAACTATCTAAAAAAATATAACCTGGGAAAAGATAACATAAAACCTCTTTGTCACTTGCTTGTAACGGTAACCAAGCATTTTTACGTCTACTAGAGCATGGGAATCCTGCCTCAGTCAAACAACGGGAACGACACTTGTGGAACCTTGTGTTCTGAAGCCTACAATGAAACCTATTTTTCCTCTTAGGGACTCCTACCTCGGGGTAAAAGCTCACTGACACCACTGTACTACAAATGTCTGGAAAATCAGTAATTTGAAAGAAAATTACCAAAAATCATTGTAGAATGTAAAAAGGCCAAATATATTCTATTGCTCCAAACATAAGTAGCATCAAGTAGCATCTTTGCTTGTAGTTAACTGTTTTTAAAGAGGTCGCTGATTTTTCCTGCATATCCCAAGCTCCCAAGCTTTAACAATATTAATTGAAGCTATTTCCTGCGTAACAGAAGAGGAATTCACGGCAGGCAAAATATTTCCTTTTCTTCTCGATGGATGTATAATCTGCAGCAATGATCTCTAATCATTAAAAGCTAAATATGTTTTAAATTTGTATGGTATTTTATTTAATTAAACAGCTTTTCTACTACCTAGATATAAATATCACACATCAAGCAGTAATCAAGGAGTAAGCACCCTATATGACTGCTGAAGGAAGAGTCATTAAAATACTTTTAAAATCTTTCAATAAATATAGGCTGAGTACAACTTTTACAGTAAATAATTTCTTTGATTTTCCAGAAGAACACAGTTGCATAGAATTAAAATAAAACAAAGGAGCTTTATTGTAACAATCAAACTTCTAATAAGTTATTGCTAGAAATACCAGTAAAATAAATTGTGTTTCTTTTAAGTTACTGACATGGAACGTATACTAAGTACTTTCCATTTAAATTCAAATACCTCACTGGACATTTGGAAAAGGCTTTCTTAAAATTTTATGATTGACATTTTCTGATAGACAAATATTACCTAAACCAAACAGAAAAGGAAATGGTACTGTAAAATTAGATAGAAAGGAAGTAAATCAAAAAGTGTTTTGCTCAAACAGCTGTTACCAAATGCTTGTGGAAATACACACACTGAAGAATGATATTAATAGTAGCTGCAGATGGTTTTTAAATCCATCCATCCATTACAGTTAAATGAGCTATGCAGAAGTGACGATATGAACAGACAACAAAAAGACACTGACAGTCACAGAACCCTACGTGAAACAGCAGAAGATCCTCAGAGCCCAAAGCTCCGCTCTGATGGAAGCGAAGGAACCGCAGCTCCCTGGCATGAGCCTGAGTATTTGACCATCATTTCTTGGCATGAGCACCTGCCTCAGTGTCCAATGAGTTCAACTGTATTTCAGCGGAGTAAAATACTTTATGAATTTGGCTGGTACTGAAAACTTGTGTAACTTCCAGTTCATAACCCGATCTTCACAACTTATAAATTAAGCATTATGAGAAATGGTGTAGCTGCAAATTTCCATCGTTACTCTCTGTGGAACTACTTGTTATTTTATGTTATTATGCTTAACGCAATGTACATAGCATAACATAACATTTATGCTGTAAATTAATCTGATGTCCAAAGTGAATTGGAATGATTCATTTTTCCCAGGTAAAAAACATCCTCAAGTTTGGTTTGGGGTTTGTTTGTTTTAGTTCTTTGGATTTTTGTTGGGGTTTTTTGTTGTTGTTGTTGTTGTTTTATTTTGTGGGGGGTTTTTTTGTTTACAAATGAGTAAGAAAATCCAAATAATCTCAGACTAAAATTTACAGAAAAATAAGCTTCAGCGGACATGCAGGTATTCTCACAAACCATTCCTGTGTTGACGTTTGGGGAAAGAAACGTAGCTGAATATTCCATTTGCAATCCTAGAAACATATCCATATAAGCATAATTCTCTTCAGAACTTGACGACAGCAGGTCTGCTAAGAAGGCAAAGTTTACGATATATTACAAGCCAAAGAATCAGAAAGTATTATCGGAAAGAACTTAGAATAAAAAACCTTCAACTGAAATAACTTTTGCAATATTGCTTTTAAAAAGATGAAATTAAATATATATTTTATTTTGATCAGGCAGCTGTGGATAAAGAAAGAGATGTACCACAGTTTTTGATGGGGATACGAAGACTGGTAAGTGAATTACCTGTCAGATTTCGACTGTAAATGTCAGAAGAAAGGCAAGCCATGAAAACTGGGACACGAATCGTATATCCCTCATTCTAGTTCTGGCTGCCAGAAGCTCATTGTAAGATTTTGGGCAACTCAGGAAACATCCATGTCTCATATTCCACACCTGCATTTGGGCTGGCTGAGAAGTGTTACTTGGCTAGTGAATTTCCCCATCGTTATGAGAAGTAGGTGAAAATGCCTGCTGGACTATCAGATAATTTTGCCAGATGAGAAGCTGATGTAAACTAAGTGAGACAGCAGCATGCTGAGTACCTGCAGTCCCTACCGCTACGGTGCCTTCCCAGGAAAGGGGCTGAATAAACAGTTCATAAGCAAACAACCTAAAATGTACGTAAGTTTGGAAGTGATTTCACTGTAATCATCGGGGTATTAGAAATGTCAAGACAGTCATAAATTCCCAGTAATTAACCATCAAGACAGGCCTCATTTAAATGCAGTTATTAAATGTTGGGAAAAATTAATTAGGCTCAAATGCCAAATATTAAAACTTAAATCTCTAAGTGACAAACAGAAGCTCGTGTTTCAACCTGTAAACTTTTCAATAAGAGACAGAATTCAGTCTTTGAGGTTTCAAATCCTGAAAAGCATGGCTATATCGCGCTTTCCTTAAATTTACTTTGCAAAAATGAAAAAGGAAAAAAAAAAAAAAACCCACAAACATCCAAGGTCCTAAGAAATTAAGAAAAAATTCAGTAAGTTGAAGAGAATTCTCTAGGCTCTGGTCCCCATGATCATGATCATTAAATGTGCCATCAGTCAGCATAAACCTCTATGACTTGCAAGTTAAATGCTGTTTCAAACAAGTTTCTTTCACAGACAATTTCTCTTTATTACTATGGTCAACTCTGCTAAGAAACATTATTGCTAAAAAGCATGCATATTCCTCCCAGCAACGTGCAGCAATCTACAGCAAACACGAACTTGCTGTGACCCAACAACTCACTGTTTTTGAAAAGCAGTAACTGAAAACTGATTTATTAAAGAACAGATTTCCAGATTTAGAAAACTCCCACTTCAAACTTATCCAGTTTTTAAATTATTTTTTCAGGTTTCCTCTTTCTTTCACCGTGAACCTTTTTTTTTTTTTTTTTAATTTTAGCTAGGAATTGGCAGCGCAAGGATAGGCTGCTGCACAGACCAATATAATGGCTTCTTGTTTAAATAATCTAGTAAGTGTAATGATCTTAAGTAATACTTTCCTGGTTACGGAAACATTGTGCATTCTCTTACAAGCATTTGCTTCACTTGGTAAGAAAACAGAGTTAGACAACCCATGATGTATAAATTTACTGAGTCAGAGACATGTTTAGAACTGCTGGCCAGAGCTTTGATCCCTTAAGGGGGAAAAATAAATACATAAATAAAAAGCAAGTTTCAGGCTCATCACTATTCTCTTCCTAGTACCAGAAGGTTTTAAGTAAATTTGCTCAGGCAATCATCTACTAAGCAGCTGGATAACACTTAATTAGATCATATTATTATCTGTTCTTTAGGTTATGCATATCAGTAAATTAAGGAGTCAAACCTCAAATTGGTAAAAGTCAGCAACTCCTTTCCATTTCCCTTACTGTGCTACTGTGAGAGGACTGGTCTGAGTTCATTGCTTCCCCTCAAGGTACTTCTTGGCCTGAGTTCTTTAATCTAAACTGAAACAGGTAAGCAGCACCTCGCAAAGATTTGACCTGAACTTTTTTTCTAATCTCCATCTATCCAGAAGTTCACTCATGCGATGACTAATGATCTGAGTTAGACTTTTCCAGCACCAAGAAAGAGTGTCTAACCAAAGTTGTCAGGAGTTTAATAAGCATCACAGTTTAATTGGCCCGTTTATTTTTACTTATAGCTCCACGTGAGGCCAAGACATGCAATTTAGAAATAAATACAAAAATCTACCTTCTACTGTATGATTCATCATTGCTCTGTATGCTACCTAGTAACAACATTTTCAAAGGTAAAATCTCAAGTTAAGCACATTTACCAGAAAATAGAACCATCGAATCATAGAATGGTTCGGGCTGGAAGGGACCTTAAAGACCACCTAGTTCCAACCCCCTGCCATGGGCAGGGACACCTCCCACTAGACCAGGCTGCTCAAAGCCCCATCCAGCCTGGCCTTGAACACCTCCAGGGATGATGAACATTGTTCCGAACCTTTATACTACTAGTAGTTTAAGTATATCCAATACTATAAGCAGGAAAGAAGAAACGCATCTTGGTATTATTGACAGAAGGTATTCAGTTGCCTTTGGTAAAGTAGTATGTTTATAAGACCAAAACAGCAAAACAAAGCTGAATTGGCAGAGAATAAAAAATACAGCGCACAAAAAGTAAAAGGATGTGTACTGTGGGGAAAGGATCACAGAACGGAGACAGAAAAAAGGAATAATGAAGAGAATGATGCCAGAAAGAAAAATAGTATTGGAAGAAAATGACAGAAGAAGATGAAAAAATTGTTTAAAGGATTTATGTTCGTTCATAATACCACACATTTTTCTGGATACCATTTAACCTGAATTTGAAAACTAGCTTATCTTACATAGGCTGGAAATACAGAACTAGACATCTCCTCAGCACAGTTTCTTTCAGTCTCCTTCACTTATCTTCCTTCTCTTAATGAAAGTCAAATGAATTCTTGGATGGACAAGAGAGAAAACACCAAAAGGCCAAGATGCAGCTTCATGGTAACTACTTAATACCGTGTTTCTGCGTTTTCTTTCAAACCATAATATTAATTTAATACTAAGTTTCTTTCACAAAAATGGGCCATTTAGCATATTAACTGCAAAGCACCTACTAAATAATGAGAAAAATGCTACTGTGAGTTAGTGCGTATTTACAGGACAGTGCGAAGTTATGACCATTTACATCTCAGAATCCAGTCTACAGTTTCTGTAAGGAACAAGAAAAAAAAAGTGCTGAGGGCATTTGACAAAAATCCAGGATATGTTTCAAATCCTCACACCACATTCTGCAGATACGTTCAACTATATCCCATTGTAAACCTGAAAATCTGATAGGCTGGTGTTCTCTATAAAGCCAGAATAAATCCTTTAATATGGATCCTTCCTGCCCTTCCTTTGCCCACAAATAATTGCTTTCTTTAACGCTCTCTTCAACAAGAACAAACAGAGACTCAGCTCGAGCTGAAATGGAAGCCAAATATGACTAGGCTTGAATCTATTTTTTTTTTTTTCCGGCTCATCCAGAGTTCCTGTGGTAGAGCCCATTAGGAGTGCATGAAAGCAGATAGCTCAAAGCCCACATAGTTATTCCTGGATTTAAATACAGATTGGAAATGAATGTCCTGTGGATAAATGCCTGTGAAAAACCCAGAGGAGAATAAGTGCTTGGGAGATTAAGAGATTTACTGTAACCTCTGTGAAAGCTGAACGTTTAAAGGGCAGGAATTCTTCATTTTTCAATCAGCAAATTTAAAGGGGCAGAGCATCTAATTAAAAGCCCTCTTTATGTGTGTGCACCTGTGCATACATATACTTATTTTTATAAATCAGCAGATGTATATTACTTATAGATTATGCAGCTATTCTGGTCAGCAAAATTAATATGTGTTAGATGTTCTTTTTATTATTTTTTTTCAAATGGCACTTTGGCTAGTTCATAGAATCATTTAGGTTGGAGAAGACCTTTAAGATCATGGAGTCCAACCATCCTCTGTAGTGCTCAAGATCCCTTACCGAACTGAGGGCAAATAGCTCCTACTTTACCCTCAGTGAAAAGAAACTTCATATAAAATTTGATTTTGTAACTCTCCTCTTTTTTCTGCTTGCTCCATCATCTTTACTACTTATTACTCATGGAAAATGTAAATCTAGACATGCTGAGGAACTGCTATGCCAGGTTTTACTTACTTACTGTCTTCCTGCCCAATTCTTCCCTTTAAATCAGGAAGACTGCAAGAACACAGAAGAATTCATGCGTACAAACAGTAAACATCTATTTCACACCAAAGGCCAAATATAACAGCCACGTGCCTGAAGATCTTGCTCTCCAAATCATCCCACGCCACGTACGGACAACAGCATATACTGAGTCCATCCCTTGCGCGACTAATCCTCCTGTTTCTTTGCTTTGCTGTTTCTGAAATTAGGAACAATTCAGGAAATTGTAGTACAAAAGCAAACCTTCGAAGTGGAAACGTGACTGCAGATTTTTGCACATTTATCTAATTTACCTGAGTGCTATGTATCAGAAAGGGTATCTAGAGGCTCTCACCATTCTCTATGACCAGTCACCGGTTTGCCTATCCTTCATCCGTCCCTGTCCTACATTGCTCCCTTCCAAATTGTAGCCAAGGGCAATATTCTCATAAATATCTTTGATACAGCAAATCCCTAAGGATTCTACCAGTGGGATTCACGTAAAAAATAAACACAATCACATTCTTACGCATCTGATCTCACCTCCCAAAGGCATTTAAAAAATCACGGATCAACCCCCCGAGCATTTATTCAGGACAAACCCTTCCTGAGCTTGGCAGTAGCGGCTTCAGACACCAATGAATTGCCACATAAATGAAATATCCACCAGGTTTTGTTTCTTTTCTAATTGTAAAAAAACAAGGGTGGGACTATTACATCTTATACATTAACAACTGTTGAACAATAAACATTTTTTTGTTTTGGTCTTCACAAAGAAGAAAAAAAAAAGCAGCTGTAAACTTCTGAGCAATTCTGTGAATATCACGAAAACATGGCTGCCAATATTTTCAGTATTAATAGGGGGAGTTAGAAATGAAGCTGAAAGGGACCTTCTGAAGGAATTATTTCTTTGCAATTTAATTTGTTAGAAAACGTTGTCTGCATGGCAAGTATCACCATAAAGAAAAGGAGGAAAAATGGCTGCATACTACAAGTAATAAGTATGGGTTTTATTCCTTCATAATATTGTTTTTGTACACGCTTAAGTTAACAATGTTGCTGTTTGTTTATGGAAGAACAGAGTTGGAATATAAAGAGGTTATGTAATTTCACTTGCAGCATGTGCTGCATACAGGCAAAAAGGAAGGTTTGCTACACTTCTTCCTTCCAGGGCAACTATTTAATAATTGGGTTTAAAACAGTAAGATGCTTTAGGCACATGAGTTAAAATCCCCAAAAGATATCAAGAGCATTTCACAGTTCAATTAGCGTTTTGGAAGATTAAAACAAAACAAAAAAAAAAAAAAACACCACAAAAGAAAAAAAAAAACCACCACCAAGAACCAGCCTGGTTTTTACTAATGCCACAGAAAGATTCTCCTAAATAAAGCCTTAATATTCTCATACTGTGCGCTTAGCAGTATTGCTAAAATACAGACACTTTTGTGGTAAAGATAGCAAGAGCATAAGGAACTCCACGTAACAGTGTTCAGAAAAGGAGGGAGAGAAAGCCAAGGCCATTCCCATGAAGCATTAAATTAACTTCCACAAAATGAAACAAATAATTCTTTTCCTCAGTTCTTCCCCGCCCCCCGCTCTCCAGATAACACCTTCAGCACTCCCAAAGTGAATTTAGAGGGAATAAAAAAAAAACCAAACCCAACCACAAACAACAAACCCTCATTTTTATTTTTGATGCTACCAATATTTTGTGCTATTTATAGTATTACTCTAGAGTCTTCGCATGCCTTGTGCCTTACACAGTGATAAGGGTAACAGAATCCGCATCCTGAAGACCGCCAACATAGCAGATATAATATTACCATATGGTATTAAATAATTCCACAGGTATCATGATCTAATTAAACTAGCAATAGTAGACCAACTGATGAAACTGCAACATGACAAATAAGCTACGGGTCTTTTTATGCTCCAAAAGAGTTTCCTCCTAGAAGAGTCCAAAGAGTTATGTATGGTTTATATTTCTATGAGAAATGTTCCAAGGCCCACCCAACTTCATATGCAAGGAAACCTGGATTCCTCAGATGAAATGTGTTATTCATACCTCTGTTCTTTAGTGTTCAGGTACGTTATCCAAATTGGGATAAATTCTTCTTGTTGTGAGCCAGGCAGAAAGCGTTTTTTTGCATTGTATCTTCTTGCTAGTGTTTATATGGCGTTAAAAATGCAATAGAGAAACGGATTTTCTTGAAACGTAGTTCCAGTTATTAAGAACTTTATCTTTGTTTTTAAGTTGTGTAGCATGGAAACATTATTTTTCAACTCTGGATTAAAAACAAGGCAGAAAAACAAAATATCATGTAGATTCAAACAGTTGAGAAATGCCACGGTTTAGCTTTGAACTCTTTTCCTTGCTCAAAATCAGTTATCAGACAAGCATTTCACTTCAGTTTTCCTCAGGTAATGACTATGAATTCTTTTCCTATGGTTCCTTGAAGAAGGAGGAGGAGGAAGAAATGAGAGGTAGTAGGGCTGGGGAGAGTATTGGGTTTTTGCATGTCTTTCACTTTGTCAGCTTGCAATGAAAAAAACATTCTGACTTCTGCTGGGTAATTTACACCAACCTGCTGGCGCCTGGCAGAGGGAGCCCACCATCTGAGTAGGAAATAACACGCACCAGGCATTCAAGTGAACGTGAAATATAAAGTCTATGAAAATTTATGGTAATTTCCTTAATGACTTCAAGATGGTCAGGAAGCAAAAAATATTTTATGTTTTGTCAGGTTTTCAATCTGACATAAAAGACAAACAGTTCCCTCCCCTATCCCCATAGTCTTCCCCACAGTTGTTCGTTTACTCATTCTAGTAATTTCCTGCATTTCTATTTATCTCTGCAAGTTAATCCCATCCTATAAAAAATGAATTTTCATGCCTGATTTTCCCACCAAATCATGAAAAAGTACCGACCTAGCCCCATCTGAATCCTACTATTCCTTCCTTAGTCAGTCTCTTCATGCCACAGCACTGATCCCCTTTTATCCTGCATAAAAGTTTGTTCAGGGGTTCGTGCCACAGGGGGTTGTGAAGGACATTTTACTACAAAAGAGCAAGCTTCTCCATGGGAACCAAGGCCTTCTAAAGTTTTCCATGAGATTAAACACTATGAGTCTAACCTCACATATTGTTACAGTAAAATGGTCTAGTAGGAAGCTGCTGTTGGCCTGATTACTGCCCTCGGTATGGGTAATATCCTGCCTTTCCCGTAGGGCTTCTTTGGGTCACAGTGGGTGGGTTTTCGACCTTACACAATGTCAAGAGAAAAGGAGCCTTAGGCACCTCACTTTGTACACAAAATAAACAAATTGAGCACATTTCAAAATTCATGCTGTGCTTTGTGTACATATTCCTGTCTTCTTTGGTCTCGAGAACATTGTGAAATGCTTTATTATCAAAGGAATATAAAGAATGAAGCAGATATCATTTGATTTCCCCCACCCCCCCTTCAGACACTGCACTATAAACTCGCCACTCTTGCCGTTTTGTGGTTGCACATGCTGCCTCTGCCACCACATTTTAATGGCATCTCATCTATAGCAGGTGAACTGCGGAGCCTGGAGAGCTCTGTCAGAACAGATTAACCAGAAATCCTTTGGGTATCCGCAAACAGTAAGTCATGGTGACAACTCTCTCTCCGGGTAACTTTGGGGATCAGCTAAGCATGATTACTGAAGCTTTCTATGATGACACTTAATAAAATATCCACAGTTAGTTGCCAAAAGAAGAAAGTAATATTATGAAGATCATTCTCTAAAGAAATTTAAAAAGTGGCTATAGGAAGGGATGCATGCGTTTACCGAAATATACCAGGGGTGTCATAATAGCACTGAACGGCAACCATACCACTTCAAATCGATGGTGAAAAAAAACATTCTTACATAAAGATATGATGTTTTAGTAATCCTATCAACAATTAACATACTCCTAGAGATATGTCAGAAGTAATCACGCCTATTCTTGTTAAGTATTGGATTATATCAGTCATAAAATAATATGAATACTAAAGTGCAAGAGGCTTTCTTGACTGTATTGAATAGAAAAATACAAAGACTTAAGAAGGGAAAAATCCTTACGTCATACTGAGTAAAAGCAGCTTCTCTGGACTATAAAATTTGCAGGATCAGTGAATAAAACTGAATTAGAAGAAATGCAACTCAGCTTTCCAGAGCCATTAAGGATTGGGAAGCTTTATTCCTACTGATGTTCACTTGAAAACATCATCAGCGTGACTTCTGGTTTGACAAAATAAACACATACTGCTCGGAAAATTCCTTTCAAAAAGAAGTTATTGCAGTTCTTCAGCAAAAAGACATCCACTACAATTTTCAAAGATTAAAAAGTAACTAGCTGCTGACTACCGTACAGGGCTGACTCTGAGCAAATAGGAAGACGGTGCACAAATGTGCTCCCCATAAAGCACAGCACTGGAATTTTCTTCCAAACTAGCCCAAGAGCTAACATATCTCTATGCAGACTAAGAATAAAGCGTGCCATGATTTTTGTGTGTGTGCGTATGAATATATAATCACTATACTCAGAAGCACACGTATTCAAATTTAACCTGACCCTCCAGCACTCTATTAACACGGTCAATAGATTTTGTAGGATGTCTGTGTGCGATATCAAAGGAATCACAAAAGTAGCAAATTATTTCCCCCACAACAGATTTACAGGTATGTAACAGATTAAAGTAACCTACGGTCCAAATTTCTAGCCTGTACCAAAAAACATGAAGTCATTTGTAACTATTGACAGATACATCCAATCTCACAGAGATAAAATTAAGAGAGTCAATCTGTTGAAATAAACTTATTTCATTATTCTTTCTTTAGCTATAGCATTTTTTATTTCCAGTCTTTTAACTTGGAGTCTTCATAAGACCAGAGAGGCTTGCCACTCCTCTTGAAACAATTTATTTCACAGTAGTAAGTCTTTAAATGCCAACGCTGCAATTCTGAATGATATATATTTTTCAAAGCTTGGCAGTTCCAGGATCTTTTCTTTGGCTTTCTCAAGCATATTTCATCTGTTTGTGACAAAGGTCACTGACATCAAAAGTCAGTGATAAAATCAAATAAAACACAGTGAATTATTACAGCAAGGTTTTTTTCTTAAACATTTTGGGATTTTAAAACATTGGAAATACTCTGTTACTGATATATAGTACTTTTGATACTAGTTTACAATGACAATTCTAATTACAGAACTGAATTTTCCCCTCAACATACAAAAATTTACTCTTTAATTAGTCATAATTTAATTTCATGACGAGACGTGATCTGTGAGAAAAAAAACACCACACACAAAAAACCAGCAAAAATTCAATATAAACTATTGGATCATTTTTTAAATGAGCTGTTTGATCGCTCCAGTGTTTACACGGCAGAGTCTACTGTTGACATCTTCAACGGTTTATGTTAAAAGTTCATGTATTTTAAGAAGAAAAATAATTTGAATGGCTACTAATACTGGCCTGCATGAGGACCAAGTCTGTCTTAATACACCATTGAACAACACGGTATCTGTTGTTACCTAGTACTGCATCCCATAGCATTTGTTCTTCCCTCTATCACCACTAACGACACCAAAAAGGTCTAAAAACAAGATCCACGTACACTAGTAGTGTTGTTCCTAGATTTCCTCTTTTAGAGGACAAAATTTTTATTTTGATAATCTTTACCTGGATAGATTGTAACATGCAGTTCTGACTATGCTACAGGCAATTTGATGAAAAAATAAAAATACTGAAAAAGGCTTTGACAGTTTGTTTTACATCTCAAAGCCTTTGTAAGAATACAGATTTTACTGTATTTGTTTTGTGTCTGTCAAATAACACCAGCAACTTGACACTGAGTGGAGTTTTCTTGGCATTTTTTCCTTTTTAAACACATAGCTATGAAGAAAAAAATCCAAGCCTTTTGCTGTATATATCTTGCTTCTGATGTAAATTAAGCACGTAGGCCCCTGAATCTTTAAAACTGAAGTTTTTCCCAGTGTATTTTCTACAGCACCTTAGAATAATTCAGGTGGAAAGGGATCTCTGGAATTCACTTTGCCCAACCTCCTACTCCTAACAGAACTAGCTTCAAAGTTAGATCAGGTTGAGTTCTTAAAATCCCCAGAGAACAATTCCCGCAGCCTCTCTAAGCAACTTATTACAGTGCTTACCCATTTTATAGTGAAGCTCTGAATGCTTTTTTCCTTATGTCTCATCAGAATTTCCCTTGCTGCAACTTGTGGCTACTCCCTCTTGCCCTTTCACTGTACAAATCCATCTTCTCTCTAAAATCCTTCCAGAAAGTTGAAGATGGCAGCAGGATCGCCCATTAGCCCTTTCCAGCACACTTTTCCAGCACACATTTCCACAAGAAACACTCCTATAGGTTTGACCCTAATGCTCTATGGGTGTGGGGTCACTCCAAAAAGGCGAACTGCTTCTTTTAAAGACTTTTCATTTTTAATGCATCACATAGCAAAGTCACTTCAGAGTATCAGATATCACTACCAAGCTGAGGGACATCCCTGGTAGTATTTCAACTTGAACTTGGTTACATTTGTCTACAGTCCTTGTCTCAACTACCTTTGGTAAGAAGAATGCTGTCATCTTCTCAAGTAGAGTTTTGCTACTTCTTCCAGGAAAAAAGAAACATAAAAGAAACATCAAAGAAACTATTTTTACAACAACAAAAGGAAAAAAAGGCAGCACTGAGTTTATTGAGAATGACCAGCTATGCATATGCATCCATCTGTGTTTTACTATACAAAAGTTTTATGACTCATAACGTGCCTGAATCAAAAGTGAGGAAAACGGAGCTAAGTGCAGTCAGAACTATGGCCGTGTAATCGTTGGTTTTCTTGATGATCAAATAAAAAAAAAAGTGATATGGAAAAAAAAACAACCCCAAACCCAGACAACACCCTAGGAAAAACTCAGACGCATTAATCGAATAGTTAAAAATGAGCACCAAGAAAAAGACAAAATTCTACTGTCTTTCCCCCGTGGAAAACACATCTATTCATAATGCAAGTTACCAAGGTTCAAACCTCTACTGAATTTGAGGACAGGAATGGAAACAGAAGGAGAAATTCTTAATCCACTTTTGAATAATACTGCTATTTCTATTGGGATGGAATGAGAATTACTCAAAGGTAGGAATGGGGTTCTCCTAGAAAAAAAGGGACAGATGAGTTAAGTGTTCTCAAGAATAATTACAAATTGAACAGTTTCAATAGAAAAAGGTTAATAATACTCCATTTCTGAATAATCTTTCACATTATATTCCATATAAGAAATTATATACCATCCCCATTAGGGAGGGCTTGCATTTAAAGACATATTACCTTGTCAGAAAGTCTCTAGAGAAGAATTTCAATTTTGATTACAGAACAAAGAATTATTTTAGTAAGTAAGCTGCTTTGCTTACAATCTGTGTATCTTTCCAGCTCTCTAATTTCACATATATTGAAAGCCTGGGGGGGAAATCTTGATTATGTCTATGTATCTACAATGCTGTCTGCATGGGGACTCCAGCCAGGCTAACCTACAAGCATTAGTGCAAGACAGACAGACAGCATACAGATTAACTCGTTCCCACAGTAGCAGTGTGACCTGTAGATTAGAATTGGTGCTTCCTCGATAACATAAACTGAACTGGCATAAATTTGCGCTAACCTCAATTAAGTTCCCCAATAGAGTGAAGACCTTGCCTCCTTCTCTTGAAATCAACAGGAGTTTGTAATTAATTTCATTTAAGCTGGTCTTAAAACTCTGATCTTGAAATATATTTCACCCTACTGTGAAAAATGTCAGAGGATAAAAAAATTAACTAAAGATTTCAGTGACATGACTATCAGGAAGACAGTATGTTTTGAATCAGAGGAATAAAAGGCTGTAAATAAGAAAAAGTCGGCATTACTGAAACGTGTCACATTTGATGATATCTGCTTTATTTTTCTTCTATTCAGATATAGGTCAAAAATTCTTCTTAAATTCTGCCATATCCTAAAAATTAAAAAAAATAATGCCACATAACAGACACAAAATTATCCTTTTAGAGCCTCACTGAGGAATATAGACCTATATTTGAAGTAAGAAAAATAACTGAATATGGGAAAAGCTAGCTCTGGGGAAATTAATACCAGGAAATGTTGATAAACTTAGTGCGTTGTCATGACTCACAGAAGATTTGTTGCCTACCAGATGCCAGTGCAGAAAAATACCCCATCATATTAAAAGACGACAAGTTACTGAGAAGGTCTGGAAGGAAGCCATGGTCATCATAATCTATATTGGACCTGGTGATATAAGCAGAACTGAATGGAGATCCTGCAAAACAGGTTTCAACAGTTTGTTCACTGTACATGCAAGTAGAGATCGCAGGCCAGCGCTCTCAGAAATGAGACTGGTGCCACACTCAGGGAGAAGCAAAGAATGGCAGACCAACATCTCGGCACAGTTCGGAAACACCACAGATGGACAAAGATTTCTCCCAGAGGAACTGAGCCTTATACAGCTAATTTAGTATTAATTATCAGTATTCCTGCTACAGCACAAAACATTAAGACAACACTTACCTAAAACAGCATTAACTTTAAAACAGAAAAACAAACCAGTTCAGATAAATATGGTGTACGGCAGGGTCTAGCCTGAAGCCATACAGCAGGAAAAAGAGGAGAGGAAAAGGAAAAGAGGGGATGAAGAGAGGGTACGTTGATGTTAAGCAGAGGTGCAAAGAGAGCAAGATGACAGTCAGCTTTCCCGCTTTTCGCAAGCGTATTTTAAGCACAGGTTTGAGGACTGAAAGGGCAGTTATTTTTCAACATAGAAGAAAAAGTCTTCTACACCCAGGGGTAACATAAACTCCTGAAGACATGAGGCCATAGACGCCTATAAAGGACAAGTGAACCGGGAGAGAACAACGTTTGGAACACACAGAGCAAGAACTGTGAGTATGGAAGAGGATTAAAAGTAGCAAGCAGGCACACCAGGGGTGAAGATTTTCACCCTCTAACCTGCACATAATGGCACCTTTGTGTGCTGTTGAAGACACCTTTAAGTACCTCAGCCCCCACCGCCTTAGCAGAGCCATCAGAAACCCTACCCAGCTTTGTTAGGAGGCAGCACAGTAAGGACCCACTTCTGAACTTGTTTCAGCTGTCCAACACTGTCGTAGAATTTCTCACGGACAGACATCCATGTCCTACGGATGAAGAGAACTTGCTAAGAATCTTGCTTTGGAGATGGCACCCAAAAGAAGGGCGCTCTATACAGCTGGGGATATTAAAAGAGAACCTGAGCAGTCATATATTCAGGCAGAAAACTAGAAGAGACCCAATTCTTTGTAATTTTTTCAACCTGCAGTTAGAGGCTTGTTTAGACCCTGGGCAGATGTTCTTCGCAGTTAAAACCCTTCGTATACCTTAAACAGTTTGATTCATAATAAACTGTCACAGCAGGTTTTATTCAGTTGACACCTAAGATGGTAGAAAAGACAGGAATGTCACAGTTGAGACTGAAACCATACTTCAACAAAGGACATAAGCACATTCTTAAGTGCACTTAATGAACAATAAGGAACTTCAAAAATACTTTAAGCGTATTTAGCCATAAATTTCTACTTATCACCCAGCTTCTGAAGAATTAATCATAATTAATAAATGCAGTTTTCTAGGCTCCTATAATTTTTATGATTTTTTCATTCTGCCATGTTATTCAGTGGACCAGTTACCAGATAAACTACATGAAAAATTGTTTAACTACTACGAATTTCTCCTCCCCAAATACAAAAGAAAGTTTTGGGGATTGCTGAAAGGTATGTTACGTTTGTGCCTTCAAGGCATTATTGAAGTAATTCCAGGTGCACCCACTAAACTGTCTCCCCAGCCTCCCCACAACTTGTTACAATGCCAGGGTTTACCTATGATTGGTCTGTATTAAAATTTACTAATGTCCCTGTGTATTTATTTGTAATATCTAGCAACCACCTAACTATAGCAAGCCTACAATGGATATTTGCTCACAGGTAAAGAGTTTGTCCACAATTAACATCCATCCATCACTTTTTGTATACTCACAAAGCCAAGTGGATCCTACTGTGCTTATCAGGGGAATTATGAGCATCATGCATGTGACTGGTGTGAGCTGGCTCTTTCTTAAGCTTAATTCATTCAATGATACACAAGCTACCTCATGATTAAACTTTGTGCTGAACTATGATGTCATACACGGTGGGTATTACAGTCTTGAATATAGAAAAACATAAGTTCTGCAAACACAAGTAGTGCTTTAAAACATATCTTGCTTACAAAAGTCCTCTTAAAAGCAGACACTAGTTAACAGTTCACTAACTGGAACAGGAACACGATGAAACCAGACAAGTGCTTCGGAATAAGACGGAAGATTTACATCTGGGAGCAGTGGAAATGACAACACACCACCCTCAGCCAGGCCTACTTGTCCAGAGATCTCCAGCTTTGACATTTGGGAGGTATTACAGAATACCCAGAAGGAACCTGCTGTGCATCTATGCACATCTATATACTGGCATCGATGACCCACAAACTAGAGGCTTAAAACCAGAAGATAACTCATACAGGATTTACTGTTAACTGGCCATGAGGCTCTGCATCAGGACATGAAATTAAAAAAAAAAAAAAAATTTTGCAGCCCCAAAACAGTAAAATAGTGGTTGTGGTGCAAGTTCTTCCTTCATCCTGAGACGAACCTGTTGCAGGTCACTGCTAGAGACATGACTTCCAAAGACATCTCAAGCTGATCTGAAAATACTCGTTTCCCAGGAAACTAATAGAAAATGCGCTCCTCCTCTGAAGCAGGATATACTTTGCCTGAAGATTTCCCCCACTCCTCAGTGCCTTATCCAATCCTCTTTCTCTGAAAGGAAGGCTAATGCAATGCAAAGAGCAGGTGATACCATTTCCTTAAAGCTGTAGCTTAGTAGTTTACCATCTCAAAATAAAATTCTGCCTGCCCCAGTTTCACGATCAAAAACATGACAGCAGAAGTGCAAAGCAAAGCAGTAGCACAGAACTAAAAAAGAACCAGCAACAGAAAAGCACAAGGAAGGAGACTCTGCAAGTGGTTTAGGTGAATCTTCTGGATTTCCTACCTGCGGGACTGTAAAAAGTTAGGATTTAGATGCAAAAAAAGAAGTTGTAAAAGATCAAATATTTTCTCTGACCAGTGTGCAAAAGTTTACTGTGTAGATATTATGGAATTGTCATCTCAAGAGCTGTTGTGGGAAACCACGTTCAACAACCAAATGCACTTGGAAAAAAAATGCATGAAACAAATTTTGCTCATATTTAGTGCATATTTCAGTATAACTGTAACAATCAAATTGTTATTCATTCTTAAGTAGTATCTAGGGCTCAATTAAGAGATTTGCTTTTTGCAATTACCAAGGGATTAAAAAAAAAAAAAAGGATATTTAATTCTGTTGTTTTCCCTTTCTTTTTTCCATGCACTCACTGTCCTTGGTTCATATACAATAAATTTTTACTAAGATGGAATTTCACTGAAAAAAAGTTGTAGGCAGGTTTAGTTTAAAAGAAAGTAAATGAAACTTGCTTCACTGGATAGTCTTTTGCCTGGGTTATGAATTCAGCTAGATAAACTACTGCCAATTGCCTCACTGGCTCCTATGTTTCAAAAGAACAGTGCTTCAGAAAATTTTTAAACTGAAAGGAGTTCTATGAATTTTGTGTCATTTCTCTACTTGTTATCTAATGTATTGTCAAAAGTAGTGCAGAGGAAAGCAGTTTTAGCTTTTGTCCTAACCATGCCTCACTCACTCATGATGATTCAGCAACTTACACAAAAGGAAGCACGGGGGAAATGCTGGTTTACATAAAACCTTAGTAACATACATTTGCATCCACAGTTAGTTTTTCCATTCTGTCGGTAGAAACGTGAGTCTTGCTCCTGCTGGTCAGAATAAACAATTTCCCACAAGAGGTCATCTCTTCCCATAGCGTCCAGGTTGGTTTTGTGAGAAGTGGTACAATGTCAGCAGACCAGGCAGGAAATGCATTTTGCCCTCTTTTAACCTCAAAACTTACTTGAAATCTCCACTGACTTGCTTGTCACCTTGCTACGGCATGTATGAGAGCAGAAAGGCAAAAAAAGTCACCAGCAAGAATATATTATAGGGTGTAACAAGGAAAGGGTGAGAAGTCTTTTTAAGTGACATAAAAGGCAATTATTGGGAGGAAGAAACACGGAAAATTCTGTTACTCCCAAGCGCATACAGTTCAGTAACAGAAGCGCTGATGTCTCACCATGTCCTGTTAAGTCATCACAAATCACTGTTCCAAGTAAGGACACAAGAAACAAGGGGTTCACGTTGTTTTTGTGACTCTGCACTGTGTGCTGTTCCGAGGCTGCTCTGCCCCAGGAAGGAGCCGAGCGGGCGTCATAACACTGAAGCTGCCACGCTGACAGATGAGCAACCAGCAAAACTTTTTGAAGTAAATCCGGTTCCACTTGAGTTGTTCAAATTCAGTACAGATACCAATACGGCAGCAAAGAAATGCTGCTTTTAACCCCACAACACACGTCATTTATTAATTGCATATTTGCAGAGGTTAATAGGCTTTGCGCTTAATTAACTTACCTTACAAAATTATGTAGAGATATTCCAGTAACATGCTCTGTTATTTGTGTCCAGCAGAAAAAAAGCTACTTCACACAGATTGAAGACGATGACTACAGCGTGACAGCTTTAATTACACAGTCAGTTGCTAATACAGCTGAACCCTACCTCTGTTCAGCAGTCCATTGCAAATTATTTGGGAACAAGGCACGGGCTGTTGCTTCATATAAATCAACCCTCCATTTCTATTACCCCTCATGATATAAAACACACAAATCTGTCCTGCTTTGTGGGAATAATTCCAAAATGAAACAAAACAAGGAGAAGTAACATTTCCAATATTTTTCCCAACCTTTCGATGTACGTTAGTTCCAAGTGAGCACACAACTTTGCAAAGGCACGTACAACCCACAGTACATTCCATGAATCGCTGTATTTGAAAATGCGGTTTTCTTGTGCACAGTTCAAGTACTTCACTCATTCAACATGTGATATAATGAATAACTACTGATGATGAAGCCTTAGAAGACAATCTCATAAAGCAGAGCCTTTACTTAGTTTTACTTTACAGCAGAACTTAGTCTCGAGAATGATGTGACCGTTAACCTGGACATTGAGCATAACAGCTGTCTTCTCTGACAATCAGACTTCCACACAAGAAATACCATTCTCATAAATAAAGCAGCATACTGACATACAATAAACAAACAGTACTATGCACGTTTAACAGTTACCTCAGTTACATCAGTGACCTTTAAAAAGCATCACTTGCGTGCACATGATAAACAGAAAGGGTCAAGTCATAATTTTTTTCGGTCATGGTCATACGTCAGTCGAGCTTGCTGGGGTCTCGTCAACAAAATAATAATTAGTCCGAAAGACATTACCCATATTTCAGATATACGAGTTTTGACAAAATCTATTATTGTGGAAGGTCTGTTACGTTCCGATTTCTACTTGACTTAGAAAAGGGATCTCAAACAGGGTCTCTGTTCAAAGTGAGGGGAGGGTGGTTACTCAAATATTCAGTTCTAACTTTTAGCAAGAAATACTTAATATTGGTCTCTATTTCACTTATAATGTTCATATTTCACTTATAACGTTCAGTTAAAAAAAAAAACCCTGAAGTCTCAAAGTTTGGCGACATGGGAAAAATCACTTCCTTATGCTCTTCCCTATGTTATTCTCCCAGTGGAGTGCTACTTTTGACGATACTCAAAAATCTGCCAGATTTGAAAAGCCTCACGTTTCAGGCATCCCCTCAAAATAACTGCACTTTGAAACAAAGCGCTATACAGTCAATCAGCTATTTTCTGACTACAAACGGATGCAGCTACACATGACAAAAAGGAAGAGACATGCCTCTGTACTACTACTTTGATCCTCTCTAGAATATAAATGTTGAAGCACGATTGAAGCCTTCTGACACTAATTTCAGCATCGCTTAATTACTAATTCTTTCATTATCATGGATTAAAGCAGAAAAGTGAACTGCAGAAAAACACTTTCTATCATTAGCAAAATTGTTGTGCTAGTAATAACGATAACACAATTTTGTCTTAACTGAAGATATCAATAACATTTCACTGTGTTTATTTGGAAAGAATACCTTTGGTTATAGAAAGAATAGATTCGTGGATAACCGTATTGCACTAATTTTGGTGGATAACCGTATTGCATTTGTGGATAATCGTATTGCATCAATTAGGAAATCAATCTTTCGTTACACATTTTCACAGCTCCTATGAGTTTTAGTGGTATTCTTCCTAAGCCTGAACTATGAACAGTGCCAAACATTACAGTCCTACCACTTCAAGACAAAATGATTTGTGGTGTTCAGTATTATGGGGGGTTTTTGTTTGCTTTATTTTTTTGTTTGCTTTTTGTTTTAAGGAAATGAGCAACCCCTTGTACACAGCAAAGCACTCGCATCTAACACGCTTCAGCAACATACCCATATTATTCCCAATTCTTAAAGCCAAGACAAAGCACAGATTATTAAAAGACCTCTCATATCCTGGCTAAGACTTAGCGTTCTGCATGTCTTGCAGACAGGGCAGGAAGCAACTCACAGCACAAAATATTAAGCTATGTGTGTCGTCTGAAGAAAGAAAGTCTGGAAGTCTTAAGTACATCATATTAAGACCATCATTTCTGTGACACGGTGCATAGAAGCAGGTAGAACAATACAGTACTACTCTACATAGCACAGCAAAGTTGAGTACTACCTGTTATGAAACAGAGAAAATTATAACATAACATATAACATGCTTTTTTTCTTGTCAGAGACCATCATTTGCCTCTATTATCTGACCTGTTTTTCTACATAAAACCACAGACGTTTTTCTTTGAGGTGTACAATTCACTCTGGTGATAGGAAAACACACCAGCTACTACAAAATGCTTTTCGCAAAGCTGTCAATGAAATCAACAAAAATCAAAATAACCTTTGTTCCATCTCTGTCCGACTTCAGTCATGATCTTTAAACAGACTTATGCTAGCTATGTGTTGAACCCGGAATTAGCAAACTAAAGTTAAATGAGTTTGGGACCGTATTTGTTCTTTGTCATGTATTCGTTTCAATGTTTTTTGCAACTGCCTCACATTTATTAAAAGCAAACATACCCCTAACAAATATAACCTTTCTAGTAGACTCTGAAATACAGAATATCACTGATTATGCTGAAAACCATCAAAATGTAAATGGTATGAGAAAGAATTTGAATCAACATCATCACATAAACAAAATATAAAATGAAAACACATGTAACAAACAGACAGTGTACTTTTAGCGATTTGCCAGACGCTTATGCTAGGGATGACCCCGAGCACTCCAAAGTCACCGAGAACATTTGCCTTAACTTCAAAGGATTTGTTGGCTGAATAAAAAAAAATGCTTAGACTCAGAAATATTGACATTACTGCACATTGCTGCTATTCTCAGGTCAAAACATGGCAAAAGGTAGAAATATTTTAATGCTTACCATTATCACTCTTGAGATTTCCATTGCTGAGCTGTTTTAACCTCTTCTGATGGGATTTGCCGTTGTAGTGGATCTGTGCCTGAGCAGCAGAGTTCAGCTGAATGTTACAAACATTACACAAAGTGAAATTGGTGTGTTTCTTTTCTCTTTCCTTCTTTTCTTCAGTGCCATCGGGTGCTAATTCTTTCTCACCTTCCCTGTCCGGGACAGATGTGAAATCTGAATTGTATGAGTGGTTATCAACCGGTAAAACAGGGCTCCAGGGCTTCTTCATATTTTCTGCAGGAAAAAGAAAAGAAAAGGAAAAAAAAAACACAACACACACCCATGATGGAAAATTGTTGAATAATACAAAATAATATATGCAAGCTTTCTACATCTGCAAACCAAAAAAGGGCAGGTTCTTTTCATTTTCCTATTTTAACGCCACATTCCTGCTCACACGTTTTGCTTTCTGTTCATGTTTTTCAGTTCTGTTCTGTAACTTGAGTAACAGAGTCACAGCCACTCAGGTGCATGTCTTTAAATGTTCAGGGGTATTATTAAATCTCTCACTGGAACCAACCTGTCAGGGGGGTGGGGTTTTTAAGTTATTATTTTTATTATTATTATTTCTATCTTATCCCTTGGTTAGTTTATTTAGGAATTATCCTAAGAAAAGCTACCTTACAAACGCTAAGTTAGAAATCTCAGCAAAGTCTAGATGAAGCTCATGACATCTTAACTGTCACCTTCCCTGGGAAGCTGCGTTGGATGCAGGTGCCCAGGTGCTGGCAGCCGGGGCTGCAGGGTGACCTCCCTAAGAGAACACCAAGGGCTGTCCCACGCTGGTGAGAGTCAGCTCCAGGCAGCTCCAGAATTGACCCTCTAGTGCCCAAAGTTGAGCCCATCAGCCACACATGTGGCAACTCTGTAATAACATACCTAAGAAAGGGTAAAAACACCGTGCAGCTGCTGAAAAAAACAGCAGAGGAACAGCCCTGTAGACAGTGGAAGAGAAGGGGGAAGAGGCGCTCCAGGCTCTGGAGCAGAGATTCCCCTGCAGCTCATGGTGAAGGCCACGGTGATGCAGGTTGTCTCCCTGCAATCCATGGAGGGCCATGGTGGAACAGAGCAGGTGGACGTGGAGGCTCCCAGCAAGGGCTGTGCTCTGTGGAGGTGAACCCACGCAGGAGTGGGCTTTCTGGCAGGACTTATGACCCCGCGGGGGACCCATGCTGGAGCAGCCCTTTCCTGAAGGACTGTACCCCATGGAAAGTGCCCACGCTGGAGCACTTTTTCAAGAATTGCAGCCCATGGGAAGGACCCCCACTGGAGCAGTTCATGAAGGACTGCATCCCATGGGAGAGGCCCCACTCTGGAGCAGGGGAACGGCAGGAGGAGGAAGGTGCAGCAGAGATGAAGTGATATGGACTGACCACAACCCCCAATTCCCATCCCCCTGTACTGCTCAAGAATAGAAGACTCAGGAGTGAAGTTAAGCCCAGGAAAAAGGGGAGGTGGGGGCAGAGGGACAAAGTGTTTTAGTGTTTTGTCTTTATTTCTCACCATCCTAGTCTGTTTTAATTGGCAATAAGTTAAATTAATTTTCCTCAAGTTGAATCTATTTTGCCCATGACGGTAACCCTAAGTACTCTCCCTGTCTTTATCTCAACCCACGAGCTTTTCCATCTCATTTCCTCGTCCCTGCCCTGGTGCAGCAAGGGAGCGAGGGCATGGCTGGGTGGGGGTCTGGCAGCCAGCTAAGGCCAATCCACAACACAAATACAAGTAGTCATTACAGCAGAAATATTTTATAACTGTCTCTAGGAGTAAATCCATAAGTAACACATTTTGATTTTTTTATATATGAAGCATACAATAAATAGGTCAGTTAAAGTCTATGTGAAGGACAACCTATTGTTACATTCCATTACATACACTCCTATATTCAAATACTGCGCTTGACTAATCACTGCAAATTTTTAGCTGTTTTAGCACTTAGAAATGCAAGATTCATTTTTCAAGTTGGAAAAAAAAAAAGGGAGGGGGGAAGTTATTCTGTGTTTCCTATATTTATATATTTTGATGTGTTCCCATTAACAGAAGAAAAAATAACCCCCCTATATTTTAGTCAGCAAAATTTAAATGCTTAGACCTCACTCTTGAGTTTATTAATTAGGTATTTAGCAACCCCCAGTCGCCCCCTCTCCACTTCCCATGAATGCTTTCAAGCCCAAGTCTAATAATCATTTCATAATTTGTCTGGTTCAAAATAGTCCAAAGACAAATAATAAATATGTTCTATTGGTTTCTTATCTTAACCTCCCAGGATTATAATGCAAGGATAGTTAATTTAGCTGCAGCTAATACCAAACTGCAACAACTACAGAAATGAGAAGATAATCCCATCTGCAGAACTTCAAGCGAAACCAATGTAAACATGAGCTGCTGTGATTAAAGGTGAGCAGAAATGGCACAGGTGAAGAAGTGCTCTGCGCACTGCAAACCTAATTTACTATTTGAGGAGCGCAAAATGGTATACCGACTTAGCATCTTGATGAGATCTTTATATAGCATATAAATCTTTAAACTGCTTGTTCTCCCATACTTAGTGAATAAATGAAGGTCTAGCCAAAGATTCTAATCTGTACTTTGAGTGACAAAATTACTGCAGCCTTACATACGATTATACTATTTGGTCTCTAACTAACAAATCAGTCAACCTAGAGACAAAAAAGATGATTGCAGCCACAAAAGAAAATGGGCTACAGATGCCTTTAATCCCAGAATCAGACAAGGTTCAGCAGCTAAAAATAAATCTAAACAAGCCTTCAGATTTGGGTCTGATTACACTGAAATACGGCAAATGATTCTTGAGAGAGCTTCAAATATTATAAATTTCATCAGCTAAATGTTTTGCCGGCCCTCCCAAGGATTATTGCTTTCCAACCAAATCATAAAGACAAATTTATCTAACGATGCAAATCTAAAACCCATCAATATTCAAAACAGTTTCAATCTCAGTTTTCAGATTTGCTTGTTATCTAATTAGTATTGTGTTCTGTTATGCTAACTAAACCCTATTTCATTTAAGAAAGTACAGAGCCAGTTCTGAGAGGAGCTCTGCACTTGCTGGAGATCAAAACCTCAACTCAACCAGTTCAGTCAGTATTATTATTTCAGCTTCTGTGTATAGTCAACTCTTATCTAGGATTTTAGCTGTCTAAAGCAAGACACAAGAAAGCAGGCTAAAAAATCCATTCCAAAGCAAAACAAAAGAGAAAAAGCAGCAGCATAAAATTAGTTATTTATCAAAATCAAATCTATTATACCAACAGTGATGACAGGAACTTTTATAGACAAATCACAACCGTCCCATAAGACATTATCGGACTGTGAAAGCTTAGGAAAAAACCTGAGGTTTTTCTACAACAGATCTATAGCGTATTTCTCCTAATGGAAGGAGGCAGTTTCTCCTGAGGAAGCAGCAGCAATCCATCAACCTCTGAGCCTTCTGCAGTTTGTTGGAGATATTGTTCACCCCAGAGAGCGCTATATTCATCTATCTAAAATATTTTCAAATTAAGAAATTCAGTCTTTAATCAAAGCATTACAGGGATTTAGATGACAACATGATAGCAATAGCTTTCCTGAACTGCTCTAGATGACAGTAACTTTTCAGAAATCCCAGCTTATATACAGGCTGTACATTAATATGTATAATCTTTTGCATTGAGAGCATTCCCCACTAGAGAGCAGTATGAATTTAAAATTACAGGTACAATATATCTCTAGACCTATAGTGCTAGTCATATAGCCATGAGATTACTATAATAAAACAGAGATTACTATAATAAAACAGATCTTCTAACCAAGATGTAAAACTTTGTAAGCAAATATAATCTAGTAAATTAAACAAACACTGTACAACATGTGTACACGTTTAATTCCTTTTGAAACATTTACACAGATAAGCTGGCAGCTTAATAAACTGTATTAGCACGTTATAACATCCCTCTAATATTACAATCAAGACAGCTTAATCTAGGAGAGTCTTATTTTTGGCATATAGAATACTTCTGTCTTGCATTCTAATCTCATTCCAGAAAAATAAATTATAAAATGCACACTAGATAAAGGCGTGGGAAAATAATAAGGAAAATTACACCTTCGAAATAAATGATTCAAGCATCTACCATTTGATTTGTGCTTTCATTAGAAAGCTGTGATGGCATTAGAGCTGCAATAAATTTTTGCCTTGTGCCGTGTCTCTCGCAAACCTGAAGGAAGAAGGGGATAACGTATAACTGCAGACTAGGTGACAATTAGGAAAACAGAAGTTTCAGGAATACATATTACACTAAAGTCTGCCACCATTTCCTTTACAGATACACAGTGATTTCTGAATATGTAATAGCACTACTAAAGGACTAAGGTGAAATATTACACACCTGTGCAAGCCACTTGAGCTGATGCTGTAAACCAGCATTCCATAGCAGTATTCCATATATTGATTGGACAAAAATGGTATTGAAGAAAAAAAAAATAATAATAATAGTCCCAAACATGAAGACAAAAGACTTTGGAAAAACAGAAGCAGTTTAGGATTAAAACATTCTGAATCCTTCTTACTTAATATTGCTTAAAGGGAAAGGAAATATGGATAGCAAAGGTTAAAGAAGGGAGAGATACCCAACTGACTATAGCTTGCTGAGATACTTTTAAAAATACAATTTACCACTCCAACTAGTATTTTAAAATAAAAAAAAAAAAAAGTTTGAGAAATCTTGTAAAAGATCTAGCAGTGTTTCGACTAATGCAGACGCAGACCGAGTCTTGCGAAGCAGCACACAGGCTTTCCGTTCACACCTGCATATGCCTGCATCATTGCATGCTTCTTTTTTCTGGAATGAAATGTTTAGGCAGCAATTTTGATTGGTGAGGGAAAAAATGCTCAGTTTATTCTACTGGGAAGTTACACAGAATATGGTTAGATGAAAACACTATAATCTTAATTTTAAGAGAAATTTTTAGTTGCTATCCATGTCTTCTTGGTTTGAACTGCTGATGCTTTGCGGAGATGGATAGGCATTAAATGGAAATGTTCTTTCCCTGCCATTATATTATAGAGTTCATCTTGACTGCATTGGTTGAATATCATATAAACAGTCATCAGTTTTGCAGATAACTTTTTTTCCCCCTAAAAGAAAGCTAACTTCTCAACATTTAGGAGCCCCAAGGAAGACTGCAGTGAACTAGAAATGAATGAGCAAGGTAACCAAGAACTCAAAATTTCAAGCCAATTTAAACAGTGCTGTGAATAAATGCTTACATTTATTTTCCCTGGAGCTCTGAACTCAATTTTGGCTCAATGATGCTTACCAGTAAAATGAACTTTGCATGACGTTATAGCTCTGTGAAGTAGAAAACTGTCCCATGTGGAAAACCAGCACAACTACAATTTGTGGTGTTTGCTGGCTTAGCTTACATAGCTACTGCCTGGGGATTTCTCTTCTGAAACGTGCTTGAATGTAAGGGATTAGAAATTACACCCTCCCTGTGAAACAATCCTTACCTTCTTAAACACAAGACAAAAGCATGTTTTCTATTCAAGGATACGGAAAGGAAGCTTTGTTTGTTTGTATTACAACTAATCGGTTTATTTCCAGACTGTCTTGTCAGTGTGGAACTATCCCAGTCACTGGCTCTTAGACCCTGTGTACATAATAGTCAAATACGTTGGGTTCATTTAAGAGGCCAATGAAGCATACAAATCCCAGAGTAAGAGACCACTATGCAGGTAAGTCAGTCGTACTCAACACAGACCATTTGCCATTGATGAATGACAGAGTGTAACCTAAAGAATATCTCTTTGGAAGAAGCCACTTCCCAAAAGGTCACTCTGACAAATACATCGTCTTTAATAGCTGAAGGACAGAAGACACAGGCAGGGCATTAAGGATAACAGCCCACTACTTATAATATACAGGGATTTCTAATATTTCATTCCAAAACTGTGAAAATGGCAAAGGAACTTAGGCGGCAGTCATCGAAGTTGCGGATGCTTGAGTCTCATACACCCCTAGACTCTGCAGTCACTGTAAATCTCACTAACAGGGCCTAAGGAAAGAGTCATCTCACTATGAAGTACGCTAAAATTATAAATTCAAGCATTTTGTTCTTAAACTCATATTCCCCTTCATTTGCAGATGTCTACCCTGTAGATCTCAAGTTAGACAGGATGAATCTCGCTCGTCTGCCACAATAGCCTCTACAAACATTAAAAGGACTGAACTTTGGCAGGTAAAAAGAAAACCTGGTTTTTAGATATCAGCAGATAACAATGTATATCAACAGATAGCAGCTGCTTCCAAAGAAACTGTTGCTAAAACAATGTTTAAAAAAAAAAATAAAATAAAAACCTATCACTTAGCAAGATCCTCTCTCTAATTATCACCTTGTCAGTTTTGGAGGAATGATAACATTGGAGGAATGTTATCAGCACACTACACAAAAGCCCCTCTGACAATCTTTTTGAACACCACAAATCTGATGCTGTATCTTTCAGCTGATAGGACGTTACTGGTTGATGTCAGTCATGGCAGCAGGGTGACCCTTGTGTCGGCCTTTTAAGAAACAATTCCACACTGTGAGCCCATATATGTGACAGGACCCTCCCCCAAACTGGTTATTTGTAGGCTACAGTCTTCCTATTTACCTGTTACGCTATTCGAAAAATCCCTGCTGCACCTGTGACCTCTTTAAGAAGAAGCCAGTGACAGCTAATTTGGCTTTGCAACCTCTAGATTGACCTCGCTGAATAAAATGTTGGCTCTAGAAATTTGTTACTGGGAGAAGCTTAAAATGAACATATTGCCATCTATTTTATACATGGACGGAGGGGGCAGGACAGCCTGGGGACAGATCAGGAATACAAAAATAAAATAGCTTTTGCTTCTTCTCTTCCGCCCCCTGTTATCACTGGGTGATGTGGTCCCCACACCGTAGCCTTTTGGTTTTGATCAGGGTTGCACCTGCTCTTGGTTTTGAGCCCAAAGCAATTTAGGTCATGAATGGTGTATTTTACACATTGCTGCTGCGGCAGTTACAAACATACAATGAGATGGATGAACAATGGGAAAACCGTGAAAGGGCACTCACGGTGAAAGCACTGCATCTCTGAAACGCAGCTCCCTCCCAAATGACCCAAGTAACCTTCAGGATACGCTGCAGGACTCATCAGTTTTCTCTGGATGGATGAATAAACGTCATTTCAGCGGAAGAGCTACTGGGGAATGGGAACCTACTGGGATTGGAAAGGCTTTTTTAAAAATAATTGATTTTTCAGGACGTCCTTTGTTCTGAGTCTTTCAGATTTTGCTGTCTTCCAGATGAAAATTAAATACAAAATAGCATATAATACAATAAAAGCTGATGTGAAAATCTGGAAAATACAAGCATTAAGTAATATTACACTGTTGGTACGCTTTTCTACTAAGAGTTTTAGGATTGCAAGAATAACCATCACTCGTTTCTAAAAAGCAAGGAAGAGTTTGTCAGGTCATGCACCCAAGAGCTAAATTACTAGTCAGCGATAAAATTGCGGATAGAAGCCAGTATTTCTTGTTGCTGTCTGTCTCATACAGTGTGCATCACATCTCATTTGAAGACACTATCTGCCAAATTTTCTCTCAAAAATCCACAGAAAATATAGTAGAAGAGGTACCTCAGGAGGGGAAAAAAAAAAAAATAGTCAGGGAGAGAAACACCTTATTTTCCTGTTTATTGTTTCTCCATATCCTTCCAGCTCCTCCAAATTTGATCGCTGCTGCTAGCTGTTATACCACTTCAATCATCCATGTGAATAATAAGAAAATCATAATCATCATGGTCTCAGGTGATTTTTGCAAAGCTTACGAGGAAAATAATCTCTTGAGCAAAAACTGCCTCAAGTGAAAGAAATAAAAGCAGGTTCTCCCCACACGTTTACTGCCTGGGGCAGGTGGAAGGAGACCAAGGTTATTTGGGGTTGGAGGGCTTTATAACTTAATGTCTATGTCCTGGGACTTCTCCCAAGAAATGCATCTCTGCAAACCGGACCCTCTAAGAGTAGATTTTTATCCATCTGAAAAAGGCTCATTGTATATTCGTATACCTTGAGCAATAGCGCAGAAAATAAAAGCCTGGGCTTTTGTTTTGTTTTGCCGGGAGAGCACTTAAATCTTTCAGGAAAGGCTGCATTTCAATACAGCAGCAAGTGAACAGACTCCAGCCTATCTCCCGTCACAGCCACGCACACTTAAAGGAACTTATAGATGAACTAAACAGAAAAAGTTCATCATTTCTTGGTTCAGCAGTTCCCTCATGCCAGAAGCAACCAACAGACATCTCATAGTCTCAAAATATACTGCAGTCATTTTTTTAATTGAGTTCTATAAAAAGAGCTAAGCACTAATCAACACCATATGTTATTCAATTAGCTAGTAATACATATCTATTTCTCAAGCCTGTGCTAACATAATGGAGCACTTTGGGTGGTTTGGAACTATTTAAAGGCCAAGTAATTAATTTGCAAACATCAGCTTCTAAAATCTGAGCAGCACTACTGTGGTGACTTACAGCTGGAGCCAAGTCATGAAAACTCCCTCATCTGCTTTTTATTCAATCCGTTTTCAGAGACAGTCTTTGTGAAGACAAAGATTTCTGCTGAAAATAGGGCCAAAGATAAACCTGGGTTCAGCTGCGTGGCTGGCACCCAGGCTCGGAGGGATGCTCACCCCATGCAGGTAAAGCAGGCTGTTTGCGCTGCCCCACCGCCCTCGCCGTCAGCGGCGTCTTGTGTGCAGCCCTCCTACAGAAGGCAGTAGTTAAAATGGCAAAAGGCGTAGCTAGCACAGCTATGAAGGCTCTGCCTACCAAGAAAATTTCTTGTTGCCATGCACCCTGAAGTGTATTACGTTTTCCATATTCTCAATTTCCACATTTGGGAATTCCACTCGCAGCCTCCAAACTCCTGTCAACAGCACTCTTGAGTTGGCTGGGCTCAAAAAGAAGGCACAGAAGCGACCGATTGCCATTCGCGCTGCCTCTATAAGACAAAACCTTGGTCTTAGTATTTTTTCTGAGAAGGCAGGCAGTCAGTACAGGTTTTAAAGGTCGGGGGGAAAAAAAAAAATGCAGATTTTTCAAGTTACTAACACTGTGCAACATATAAATTAGACCATTTAGCAAAGTCCAGAGATGTAAAGAAAAAAAGATGTGCAAAGGGAAAAGATGACAACTGATCTTTTTCTACAGAACTGCTAAAATTTTGCAGGTTTTGGAATTACCTTTCATTTCATAAATAAAAGTCGCCTCTTTCAGCCCCTCTGGATCAACTGCCTGACATGAGATCAGCCTACAGCCTGTCATCCAGATATCCTCTAAGTGCCGTATTCCACCTTAAAGACCTTTAGTCTTCCTAGTACCTAAATATCCAGTCAAATCTTTATATCTCAGCAGAAAGTAAGAACATGAACAGTTGTTTGGGCATAATGAGCAACTAATTTTTGCAGACAAGTTCTGTTCTCAACACTCCAATACAACCACTAGCTACCACTGTATCCAAACAGGGAAGTTTTAAAACATCCTTAAGTTTCAGTTAGTGCTTGTTTCTAATTTGTTAATAGGTTATCTCTTTAGAAACACAAGTGAGTTTGTTTTTTGTTTTTCCTTTTTTCACTAAGTATTTTGGCAATATGCTTATGAAAACACAGCTACAAAATGAAACAGAAAAAGAATTAAAAGGCAAGTTGCATGAATGAGCTCTGTGAGGATTCTGCTTAAAAAAAGAAAAAACACCACCCCCACCCCCCCACCCCCACCCCCCCCCCAAAAAAAAAAAACCACTGCAGAATAAAGAATGATAATTTTGAGCCAGGTAGTTCATCCCCTACAATCTTTGTCATGCATATAAAATGCGGCCATCAGACACTGAAGAAAATAAACTGGCAATAAATGTAGTCATGGTGGGGAAGAGGAAATTAAAGGTCACAAGCAAGGGATTACTAAAATTCACTTTTTTTTTTTCTTTTCAATTTAGGAGGATTGTCATAAGTTTCTGTTTTGTACTTTTTTTTTTCCCACATAAGCAATTTCAAAATTATTTTCTTGTAGTTTGCAAGATAATTTTTTAAGATTGCCAGAGTTCTGTGATTTGAGTTCTCAAACCCCCTCAGGCCCTAGGAAATAGCAATGTTTACCACATATAAAAACAGTCAAAAGTTAGACGTTAACCTCCCCCTTCTTGTTATACTTTTGTTTTGGGTAGTTGCTATGTGGATATTTTTTTAACAAAAGGCCTTTAAAACAAAGGAAGTAAGGAGGAGCAAAAGAGCAATTTTTGTGCTTCAAACAGTTACCATTTGGAAATGATCAAACGGCATATTGTATGTTTTGTCTCCCTGTAAATGCACTTCCACAAACACCAGTGTTAAAAGAAGCTTGAGGAATTCGGGCTTATATTTGAATATTATTCATTTATACCTTTACAGAATTAATTGTTTTTTCAGATTATCTGTTCATTAAAAAACATTCAGGTAGCTCTGGCAGCATTTACAAGCGTAGGGATTTTTTTATGATTATTTTATTGCTTCATTACACCCACTGGGCCATTTAGTGTTGAATTTAATAGAGAGCAGACCATTTTCCAAGCAATGCAAACACATCAAGGTGAAAGTCTGTTGTGTTTGGAAAGGTTAGCAGGTGCTTTTGCAAGTGCATGTGAAAGTTAATTGTCATTTATCTTATTCTTGCACTTTTGGATTGCATACCCTTTAACAAAGAGGATGTATTTAGTACAGCATTCATGGCAACAGGAATATAATTCCTGCTAGTTTACAGCATGTGTTTATTTGGGGTAGATAGTGCAGTTTTAGTTGAGAAGCGTAAACATATTGTATACAACTTAAAAAGCATATTGTCTGTCATATCCTGACAGCCAATGTCTTTGTTATTGTATCCGAGGCACATATAATGTTCTTTCATGTCAACTATACGTTTACCTCAATCTCTTCATCAATATTAGGGACTTAGAGATAAATATCTAGAAAACCAGACTATCCTTGAAATGAATCAGTAAAAAAAATCTGAAAGACAAATTGGGAGATCCGGACCTTTTCATGTTGCCCCAGGATGACACAGTGTCCTACAGCAGCAGCTAAAGTCTTTTCTTACAGTCACACAAGGCCAACATAGGGCTTTGCTTACAGGCTTTATGTTAAAATAATTCCCCAGCTGCATCTGTGTCACATTTCTAATAACCTTTTCATCACGCTACCCAGATGTAATGCATTTACAGAAATGCTTATACATCAAAAATAAAAACGTGCAAAAGGAATCTAATTATTGAAAAGAGAAACTGGCATGATTTTTTTTTTTTTTTATTTGGGATAAATGCAGGTGATTCACTATTAGTGAATGCAAATGTACTTTCAAGGTACGATTGCTATGGTCTCATGGGGTAAGTGTACGTCCCAGCGTACATCCAGGAAAACGTATCAGGACCTAGCAGGACTTACCAAGCAATGAGATATTGCAGTAACTTATTCCTTGCATTACTTTCCCACAAGTGTAATTCACTCCTCTGTCGAATCAGATGTGGAAAATGAGGGTAGGAGACATTGGGGAGAACTTTTTTATATTCCTTTATGAGCTACACACATGAAAATAGCTTTGAGGATAAGTATAAGGGAAGGGTTTGAAATGATTTCTGTAAGTTTTTATTGATCCAAGTTCTCTGAAATACGTTAACTATTTACAATTTAGACACACACAGCTCAGTAATAAAAATATGGAAATACAGGAAAACATGGACAAACTTGAGACTTCAAGCCAATACCTCCTCTCCGACGCAGGGAATGCTGCTTCACTTTGCTTGTAAAAATCAAGCCCTGTTTGAAATTGGTGATTTTACAAGATAGTGCAGCAATACCTTCCAAAATCTCAAAAATTACCAGAGAGGCCCAGGAGCTTAATGGACACATTAACCAATGATGGTGTCTTACTATTGCTCAAATACAAAACAGCCTCCTAAAATAGGAAAGGTTTTCAGTTTTGCAGAAATACATACATATATTTATATATCTTTTCTGTGCAAAGTTGTCTTGGACCACTGCCTTCAGGATTCCACCACCCTATTATTTTTTTTGTTACGCTTTATATGGCATGGGTTGCTAACAATTAAAAGGCATCAGCGCTTACTTCTGAAACACCCTCACACGATTGGAAGCCATTTTTGGTCCTAAAAAAACATATTTCTGGAAAAGAATCATGCAAAATATGGGAATAACAGCACACACAGACAGAAAGTAGGATGGCTGATGCTTTCCAGCCTTCTCTGGGAGACCTTCACAGCAGTAATTCTGTTGCACTTTGCGGCAGGTGCTTATAACCCGAACCCAGAACTGCTGCTCTTGGGAAGCCCAAGCGCTTTGCTCAGCCACTGTGTTCTGCAGTATCTACTGCTGCTGAGCCTGTAAAATATTTCCAGCTCTGCTGGCTCCACCGGCCACCTGCAAACTCCCTCGACCCGGCAGGGTAAGCTGAAGCTGTTGAAAACCTCTGAGAAGTCATGGATGGTAGAATTTAAAGCTCTGCAAGACCTATGAAATTTCTTCCTTCAGCCATGCTGACTCAAATGAAGAGGCTTATAAACTCTATTAAACATAGGACACGTTTATAAAATCCCTGGGACTTTCATGACTACTTAATTTTTCAGAATAACAGCTCAATTTTGCATTAAAATATTCGTTAGCACTGAAGGTCACGTAAGACTCCTGAATAAAATATATATGAAATTTTCAGAATTAACTCATTTTGAAACATGGTTTTATGACAAAAGGTTAGAAGACGTCACAAAAATATTAAGTGGCCCAATATTTCAAGTTTTTTTTAACTCAGAATTACCACCTCTGATTAACCCCATCCCTCATCATCTAAAACATTGCACCTCACTGGACACGTACAAGACTTCAATCGAAATGAACTTTTTTCGGAAAAGTTAAAGAAGTGTTAAATATGAGGGTAGTAGTGACCCTTAGCTACTTGCAGAGCTTTACAATGTGGCACTCTTTCCACTAAAAACCAGACTGAATCCATTTTCCTAAAATGTCAAGATAAACATGCTCCTACGCAGGTGCAAGTCGGGATGACAGCCACTGAAGTCAGTGGCATTACATTGGCACAAAAACGGTGCAATGAAAGCAGAATCAGATCCCCATTTTCCTTCTACCTGGAAATTCATACAGTGATTTCAGCATCTCGGCAGTCACCGGTGATTTCAGCATCTCAGCAGTCACCATAATTTCTGCTGTTCTTGCTATGCATTATAGAAACTGTCAGTTTTTAAATTTATGGTATCTTTTACAGCTTGGGTTAAAGAACACTTAAAGCACTTTCAGTGTTTGATATACCTCTACTCTAGAAGAATAGAAATGAGGCTCCGTTATTAATTTAGACCCAGACTCTGCACACTAGCAGTCTCAGGGAATTTTAATGGGATTACCTGCATGAGTAAGAACTTCTTATATGACAAAAGCTTTGCAGGATCGCAAAGCTTTTCTAATCAGAAAAGGGAAACATTTAATGATGAGAAAGTACAAAGATTACAATAGCTAAAACTTCGTTGTTGACTGTATGACTCACAAGGCTGCAATCCATTCACTATTAATTTAATGAATATCTGACCAATCAGCTGGTTTTAGTTTCCTGAGAAGATCCATTAAGGTAATAAAAATCCAAGTGATGTAAAATTACTACTTCTATTGTAAACCTTGATATTGTCAGCTTTGTTTCTTCCCTGAAAAATTTCTTCTTTAATAGAAGAAAAATTGTTGAACTATGGGCAACGGAGATAAAAAAAATACACCTCTCAATACACATTCATTTACTTTTGTTTCAATTTTATGGCATTCCATTTGAAATCTTTGTCACATTTTCATTTTGTTTGTCACAGAGGCATATGAAGAGAAACCACTGCGCGCAAGCAAAGCCATCAAAAACAAAGCCTAAAACCAAACAACTGAACGAGTGACCTTCCCCTAAGCCACTGCACACAAGAGACTACTCCATCCTACCTCTTATTTCTCTAGTTTAGATAAAATCATCGTTCTTTTACTTAGCATTATTTAAATCCAGCGCAATAACTGTCAGGAGCAAATGGGAATGGCTTACCTTGCAGTACAGCAGTGTCACCCACTTCAGTATGCCTTGCTCCTACAGTACATACACATCTGGAACCAACACACACTCACTGTCATCAACTGCTTTTCACAAATCACTTGATTATTGATCCCTACGCTTATCGCTCTTCATTGACTGCGCCTCATTCCACATTACTGCTCTCCCGCTGCTTCAGCAAATTCTGAAACTTCTATTGCAAAGAGAATTCACACAGAAACCAAGGCAGTGATCCTTTACACTGGATACTTCTCACTATATGGAGACTTTCTGCAGTGATCTGCATTTATTTAATAAAAAAATAAAATCATTTTTCCATTACAGTTGCAAGCTCTTTTCCCAGCCACCCCACCCCCCGTAGCACACTATGATTTATATCTTTACTACTCTATAACAGACATGTTTTTTCAGTATTGAAGAATTCAAAGATCTATAACACACAAATAACCAGCCACATGGCTTTGGGAAGATAATCATTCTGAATGGCCACCAACCACTGGGGAGACTACAAGGACTTCTTTTTGAAACATCACCCACCACAAAGCCCACTTCTTTCAGTCCTGCCAACTAACTTCAACTCTTGCGTGTGATAAATAACTGCGAGAAGGACAGGGAAGTTTATTTGTTGTATGTACTTCACGTATAGGCAAGTGTCCTGGTTTGAGGTAAAACATAACCAATTTTCTGATTTGTAATTCTACTTTTTAGCTGGGCCTCTTCTAACTGACTAAAGTCTGAAATTAACCGCATATTGGTCAGAAACTGTTCACTCTCAGAGTGAAAAGACCTGGTTATACCAAGGAATGGTACGCACAGAGGCTCTTGCTGACACTTTTTGCTGTAACAACCAAGGTCAGCTAACTTCGCTGTTTGCCCCGTTCGAGGGTCGGAAGCAGAGAAGCGCAGAGGGGTCCCACCCGCAGGGAGGAGCGGACGGGACAGGTGACCCAAAACTGACCAACAGGGTATTCCATCCCAATGCATCACGCTCAGTATAAAAGCTGAGGGATCAAAGGGGCAAGGGGCTCGCTCTCTTTCTTCAATGGCCGACGTCTGAGGAGGACCCTGTCTGTTCGTCTGCCTTTGATCCCGATCTGAGCACTCCTGACTCTAGTTCTGGAATTCAGCTCCTGTCCGTCACTGACTCCAGTCTGGGACTTTCCCTGTGTCTGCTGGTGACGCGATCGTCATCCTGGGAGCTGGGTACGGTTTTGTATATATTGTATACTTTTTTCTTTAGTTTTTATTATTCTATTATTATTTACTATTTTCTTATTTATTATTATTTTCATTAAAGTGGTTTAATTCTTTTTCTAAACTCGTAAATCTCCTTATCTCTTCCTCTCCTCACTGGGGGGGGGGGGGGGGCGGCGGCCAGCATCTGTCATTCTGCTTGGCCAATCCACCCAAAACCACAACAATAATTAATATATATACACACACATATATACATATATACAGATATACATATCCAAGACTTTTGAAAGAGGTATCAACAGGGTCATTTGAGCAAACCATTTGGGGTCAAAACCACCGGAAATTTGCTCACAAAAACTTGGCCAAACCCAACATTTTTCACACAAACAAGGTGACAATGTTCTTTTCAACCTTCCTTGCACAAACTTAAATTTTAATGAGAAAGAAGAGCTAAAAGCCTCTGTGTCCTTTGGCCCAAGCAACACCAAGTCATTATGTTTCAAATTTTGTTCTCTACAAGAACGTGCTCGCGTTACAGCTGATTAGTACAGCCAATACCACAATCACCTACAGGTGAACAGGTGCTCAACACTGTTACGGGTTTAAGGCAGGAGATGAAGCAACCACCACTTTTCCTGCTGTCACCATTTCAACCATCAAAAGAGATACCAGAAGGTGGGTGGATTTTCTCTGAGAGCAAGCCTACCAGAAACACAAATGCCCAGTGGCAAAGTATGAAATGAAAGAAAGCAGCCAACAGCCTAGCTATGAGTAAGTCTCACAGTGTGTCATGGTTTAACTCCAGCCAGCAACAAGGACCACGCAGCTGCTTGCTCAGTTTGGATGGGGAAGAGAATCAGAAGAGCGAAAGCGAGGAAAAACTCGTTGGTTGAGATAAAGACAGTTTAATAAGTAAAGCAAAAGCCATGCACGCAAGCAAAGCAAAACACAGAATTCATTCACTGCTTCCCATCGGCAGGCAGGTGTTCAGCCATCTCCAGGAAAGCAAGGCTCCATCACACATAATGGTTACTTCGGAAGACAAGTGCCATCAACTCCGAACATCCCCTCCTCCTTCCTTCTTCTTCCCCCAGCTTTCTATACTGAGCATGACGTCACATGGTATGGAATAGCCCTTTGGTCAGTTGGGGTCAGCTGTCCCGGCTGTGTCCCCTCCCAGCCTACTCACTTGCAGCAGCAGAAACGGCCTTGATTGCTTAGCAACAATCAAAAACAGCAGTGTGCTACCAGCACCATTTCTCATCCCAAATCCCAAACATATCCAGCTGCTAGTTAAGTCAACTCCATCCCAGCTGAAACCATAACACAGAGGCATAGTATTTTGTCACACCTGTGAACATAGCACAGGATTTTCTTCCCCTGAGAGAGCATTTTGTCACCAAAAGTATTAGCACTGACGAATGACGACCCAAGTTCCTTTTATTTCTGCCTGCAGGAGCCTTTCACTCACTATAAAGATAAAACCCAACTACCTTGACAAAACGTACAATCAAACATGGTAAATTCTGGCATAAAACAACGCAATGAAACCAAGTTATTTCATCCCTGAGCTTTCTCTCACACAGACTTTGCAGAGTTCATTCCTTTAAATATGAACTTTTGGGCTCCACCGATTTGCAGGAGTAAGGAACAAAGCAGAGGACCCCAGAGGCAGACACCTGATGGTGTTACCTAGCTCCATAACCAGTCACATTTCTGAGCATGCGTGCAGGAACTTTCTGTTATCACCATACAGAACAAGAACCCACTCTTCTAATGGTTCATCAGTAAAGGCAAAGAAAAAAAAAGGGGGGGGGGGTGTACATATATAAAGAAACGCAACTAGAGGAAATCCATTTCGCTATTGTAGAAGTTAGCTTGGTAAGGTTTAGTGTCCATTTTAATTACAGTAACTATAAATTGTGGGATGTTCAGATCTTAGAACTGCACTTCAGGATTATGCCAAGGAACAAACAGAAAAGAGAGCACTATAAGGCTGACCTTCAGGAAACTCATGAGGTCAAAACTCATATTTTCTTGACAGTCCCATGGGCTACCTCCTTGCAGACACTCAATTTGATTCTGATTTCTTCTTTATGAGCAACTCTGCATTAAACTTGGCCAATACAAGCATTCAATTTTTTAAACAAATGCAATGTCCTTAGCTATGGCTACGTGACATGCCAAAGCTCATTAGTTTCTCACGTTTGTTTTCACACTCACTTTCACAATTGTTCCTCACTCTACTTTTACATCATTTCCACTAAGCTCATTTGCTTGTCCCAACTCAATGTTGTTAATCGCTCACATAAGCTTCCCCAAAAATACTGCAAAGGTAGCTTTATTCATGGAGCACCTATTTTTCATGCTTCTTCCCAGTTCTTCATATCAAACAGCTGCGTCTGAAGCTGACCATTTACATTAGCCTGCAGAAAAGTCCTGTCCCACCACCCTCCCAATTAGTCCAACAGCCCCAACCGCTTCCATACTGTGAAATACAACCCCCCTTCTCTAAGCGGATTCATTCCACAGAACTCTTCACCACAGAAACTCATCACATAGAACAAGTACTTCCTTTAAAGGAGAACACTCTTATTTAGACATATTCATAACTTTTTAAATCTTGTACCAGCATGAAAGGCACAGTTCAGAAGCAGAAAAAGAACATGCAGTCTAGAATTGCATTATTGTGAAGCCGAAAGATCTGTCATTTGCATTGCAAAAGGTATTATTTTCTTGAAGTACACTGAAAGAAACATGCGCCATCTAAAAAAAGAAAATCGTTTGGAGAGAGTGCCTACAGAGACAAAAGCTTTCTGCACTCACAAATACAGCCAAAGTGTCTTTAAATTAAATGCATTATTAGAATACAAGACCAATATACAGATAACATCATAAAGTACTATAATAAGTTAGCACTGAAAATAGCAGTGAAGTTGGGAAGATTAGACACATGCACTGTTATATTTTCTTCATTACCTGTTGGATCTTCAGGAAAACACCTTAAAGAACAACACTCAGTGCTGCCAGCAGCAACCTTGTTGAAAGCCTTTTACCATATCTGTAAATCTTGAACAATTCCTGTCTGCATCCAGACAAAACCACTTCAGTCAATCATGCAATTGCCAAGTGCAGTAGGAGGCGAAACTTGAATTCATGCTTTTGGGCTCCTAACTTAGCACAGTTTCTAATGCTAATGGACAATTTCTCTCCTCTCCTTCAAGCCCCCCCCCCCCCCCCCCCCCCGCTCTTCTCTTCCTTTTCTACCCAACTTTATTTTTCAGATCATTGTGCTTTTAAGGAAAACCGACAAATATTTTTCTTGTTTGAATGTCAGAGTATTTTTTGTTAGCACGATACTATGCCTAGCATGAGGGAAGTTCAGCAGTGTGTTTCATAGCCTCCTTTTCCCTTTTGTTTGCTATTTAAAGGGAAAATACGTTAGAAGTCTGTTCCATTTTCTGACACTTGATAATTCGGTAAGAAAAAATACAACAAATATCCCAGAAAAATGGCAGATAAGTTCACGATCATTGTCATCTAGTGCTTTCTCTCTAGGAACAACAACAACAACAAATCCTAGGAATGCCCCAAACACAAAAGGCATATGTTTAGGTAAAGGTTAATGTTTGAATTTTGGATATCATATTTTAGAAACTGAATGTATGCCACAGGATGGAACTCTTCTGCCTGAAGAGATGATTTACTCCTCAAATACACTGGTCTTCCCCAAGGAACTGCTGAGTAATTGCTATGTCTAGTATTATTCAGTACAGTGCCTATATCTGAAGTGAAATTTTTTAGGACATTAATAAAGCTTTGACAGGATTGTTGTATTTTTTGGACCATCTCTTCTTAAGGGGTAAGATTCTCAAAACGATGCCCAAACTTGAGGCTAAACCCAAAACAAAACATATGCCTGCAATTAGCACGTTCTGTTGATTGTTTTAGCCTAACTTATACTGGTATTTCTTAAAAAGCAATCACTGTATAGTAATTAAAAGACTATTTTATCATAAAAATGTCACTATGTAAGGGAAACATGCAGATACTTCTCAGTAGTTACATGGACTTTAAAAAAAAAAAAGACATTACATTTGGCTATTTTATGGCATAAAATTTTGAGTCATTATAAATGTGAAATTATCGTATTAAGACACTTATCCAAATGTATTCACCAGACAACAGTACAGAGTGTCTCCAACATCTGCTAGAGAGATTTGGAATCCATTTATTGGTACTGTAATGTGTACTAAGCACATTCTTCTGCATTGCTCAAAGAATACTTTGTTCTTTAATTTAATCGATTAATTAGCTAGTATTTTCCAAGTGCTTTGAACATGTAACATTCTCCAGAATAGTTGAGTGCTGTTACCAAAACGGCATGGGACAGACTTTTCTAGACTGCAGGTATATGCATCTTTTCAGAGGTTTAAGGATTATTCAACAACTGAGAAGTTAGTGGTAGGTGAGTAATAGAGAGAGTATAGCTACTTGACAGGAAACTTTTTTCCTTAAGGATTACGGACCAAAATTAGAAAACTATTAGAAAACTCATCTATTTGTTTCTTCTACACTGTTTCCCTGGATTTTGTTTCACTGGTTAAATTCGGGAAAATATTGTATCATTTGTTTTGAATGGACTTGATCCTATTCGGAATTCTTACAACGTGCTTCAACCCAACTGATGGACAATTGTCCCTCCTTGTGCAAGCGCAGAAAATGTAGAAAACCTGAGTGACCTTTACAGGGACCAGAGTAAAGATCGGGATTTTGTGGACTCGGGCAGCCCTACAAAGAGGAAAGCATTCCTAACATTTGAGAACCAAAACCAATGCACACAGGGACTAACCAAAACTGCTGCTGTAACAGAGAGGTGACTAGCCACACAAAAGGGCTCGCGATCTACAGCACCCATGCAGTTCACTCCTTACCCGCCATGCACCACGCCGCCCCAGGGCGGGCAGCTAAGAGCGGATGGGTTGGCAGATGAGTCATTCCCTGACCTCAGATGAATCATTCCCCGACCTCCTCCTCAGTCATTTCCATCATACGCTAAACTCTGCTCGTGATGTTGTCAATATCATCTACCAAAGGCCAACACAAACCCTCATGCATACACAAAGCAAACAACCCTCCTCCTAGTAATAAAACTACACCTGGGAGTTCCCCCAATCTCAATTACTTCAGGCCTTCAAGAGAAATAAAGTTATTTTTGTAAATTATTGTTTATTGTTTCTACTCTAACGAAGAATTTTAATTAGGCTCATCTTAATTATATTGGTACGCAGTACTTCCAGCGTGTGTTGTCTGAACTCTGCCTAAATCAATACCACGATTGTGCTTAGCATCATCTTCTACAGAAACAGCAACTCTGCTTGCTTCTAGACAAACTCTTTCAAATACGGTTACTTGACAGAAGAGGATGTCATGCAGGTTTCCCAACACAGGCATAAAGTCCAAACCTCCTGGGGAAGGGTGAGAAGAGAGAGACATGGAGTAACATCAGCAGCAAAGAATTTGACATGTCAGCTTCCTAACTCCCCGTTTTTTATAACAGAAATGCAGGTCAGAGACAAGGACTGAGGTGGAAGAGCGCTCTTTGAACAGCTCACTGTCTCCAGAAGTTTATTTGGTTCTTTGCCTAGAATTCGGTAATCAAATTTTACTGAATATGTGAAAGTCTCCAAATCAGTGGGGAAAAAACCCATAACTGGTGAACACCAACCCTCTTCAGAAACTGAAACTCAGGAGTTTGGGCTTCAGCATACATTTAGCTTTAATTTCTATGGTTTCACATCTTCCGAGGTTTGATTTAGTAATTCTTTCCAAATCAAAAGCATAAAAAAGACTATAAGGAGAACATATTAAATTCAGTCCAGGTTCACAAACCTTGCTGAACTTGGGCTTGGCTTGTCTCATATCGAAACACAACTCAATTGCCCTAGCTTTTCATCATAAAAGTCTTTAAAGAGCTTGCTCTGAATGCAGCAATTTGATTTAAAATACATTAAATCCACACTAGAGGCTGACAAAAAGGATCAAAAGAAATTTAAGTCATATTATTCAAATTTCAGAGATATCCAATATATCCCAGTAAACATCAGTTCTTCAATGTCAGCACTTAACAGCAATCGTAACACTTGTTTTATGCATCTTATTGAACACACAGTATTCTAGAAGGAAGTTTCAAGGACAGGCATTTCACCCTCTGCCTTGGCATTATAGAGTAAAACATCCCAAAGAGCAAGGGGCCCTTTTCTGCCTTTTCAGAATACATTTCCACTCATTATTTACCAATCAGTCAAAAAACCCAAGAAGGGTTCTTCCCCCAAATCATAAATTCAGATGAAATCATATTAAATCTGTGACAAAAGAAAACTATAAAAATAAGTGAAAATGACTAAGTTTTAGGCATAATTTAACTGTATGTTGCAGTATGATCCTGCAGATACAGATGTGACACGAGTTCTTCTGCAACCAAGAATTTGGTTGGTTGTTTCATTCCTCGAGTTCCTTCTTATTCCACTGAAAATAATAGTCACTTGGGGCTTAAGTCTGGGTTGCATTGTTCCTCCTTCTGGCAACTATTTATTGTTCTTCCTCTTTTTGAGAGAATCTGAAGTGATATTAAAGTGGGAATAGTGACCCAGAGAGTACAATATTAGCCATGTTCCCATAAAACACAATCATATAAGGAGTATAATGTTTGTACTAGTACAATACCTTCTGAAGTGTGTTACACTCCATACCTTTTTGGGAAAATCAGTGATTGCATGTAACATCTAATCAAAGATCCACTCTACTGTAAAAGAGCAATTTCTCTTCAATTTTCCACTTAGTAATTCAAAAACCTCTTTTGAATGTCAACTGCTGGCAATTTTTTTGCTGGCTATAACTTGGTCAGAATAAAAAAAAAAATAAAATCATTAGCATGTTAATAACTTAGTGTCTCTAAGGGGTAGTTAGATGGTCCTACATCAGAAAAGGCAGCTTCTTTTTCAGCCCTATTCTTAATTGTAAAGTGATTATAATTTACCACAACTTCCTAGTTTCCTTTATTTCAATTCGTGGAGAAGGATTTATCAACAGGCAGCGTGCAGGCCTGTCGTAGTTCCAATAAGAGCAGCTCACTGAGAAATTTTCACATCCATTAAGATGCAGAAAGGAAAAATCAAGAACTTCACATGTGCAAATAAGAAAGTGGACAGTCTCTAACAAAACTGCAAGAGGAAGTTATCTAGGCAAAATGTGGTTGCCTGTATTAAAATACAGGCAGGTGTCTGGGAGTAGCTTTCCGCGCTTGCTAATATATTATAATCAAATCAGCTTATACATCAGATTTCATGCAGTATCTCAACCCGTTTTTAACCTTTGCATAGTAAATGGCTTAAGATATGAAAAGAAAGCAAGCTATGTCCACATCCTTACACAAACCAGTTATCGTTCATATACCCAATCTCATGCATGTCACTTGTCAACAAGGAAATGAAAGGCATGTTCATAGTAAAGGTTTTGTCAATACCTGGGTTTGTTATTTTGTGGGATTAAGAAATGGATCACAAACGGATTCTATCTGATAGAAGAAAGTGGATATTTAGGATACATAATGGTGATTTCAATGTCTATCATTTTATTTGAAGGAACAACATATAAATGCATAATTTTGCACAAAACATCTAACAAGGCAGATTTTATTGTATTTTTTTCCCTTTTTTTTCCTTTTTGATCATTAAAAATGAGTTTTCATTAATCTACAGGTCTACTGCATTCATACGTGTATTTTTTGGACAGAAGCGAGGTGTTCAAAGGAGACTTTCAAGGGCATAAACAACAGTCATCCTGTCCCTATGTATAGGAAGCAGTATAGCGCAGCTGTTTCAGCAGAGTATTCATGAATTCAGCTAATATTTGGAGTAGAGAACACTCAGCTGCTTGCTGCTGTGGCCCACTCTTCTCCATGGCCTTACCTAATGGTATGTTCCTGTATTCACGCAATTTGTGCGGTTTACCTAACAAATTGCACTGATCGTGGAGTTTTGACTCACCTTAGTATCTCGCCTTTATCTTACAAGAAACTGAACTGCTTCTCGTGAACTTTCTTGGCAAGGAAAAATTTAAATTCTAAGCATAAACACATACTGTCATTTGCAGAAACTATTAAAAACACTACGGAAAAAGAGAAACAGCCAGAAAGGAAGCGCAGAGTTATGGTACCAGACACCGAACGAATCTCTACAGTTAAACCAACACGCTGCTCGTTTGCTTCAATAATTGACCTAATTCACGTGGAGAAATTAACAACTGGAAAGAAAGGAATAACCTAACATGCTTTGCAACCGGAATGTCACATGGTTTTTCTACACTGGGACATTCTAATGAGGACTTGGGAAACAGCAGAGCTTGCGCCCAGAGCATAGAGTCAGCAAACCATGAAGCCTGTGATGGGACAGGGCTCTGTGAAACAGGATCTAGCCTGAAGAAAGGAATCACTTCCAGCTAAGAAAGGCAGCCCAGGCACAGCAAAAAACTTACAGATATGCAGCACAGAGGTGCTCAGATCAGTTTACATACCAATACTAGTCTGTTTATAACACTTTTACCGCTTGCTCCAAGCCCTCAGTGCTCAGAAAGGATTGCGGAGCTGAACCAAGCCACCGCTTTGCCCCGAGGATCTTCAGTGCATCCCTACACCAACAACCGAGGCAGGCTTGAAAGGAAATAAATAGACCTGTGGGGAGTTCTCCACAGTGATTTGCATTGCCAAGACACAGGAGGCACAAATAAGCTTTAATCAGCCTCAATCTGTATGGAGAGAATATTTATACAGTGAAAATATAATTAGTAATGTTCATAACACTACAACAATCTAGTCTGTGCCTTGATTTGAGAACTCCTTGTTAGCAAGAGCACAACAAAATGCTCCTTCACGCAGTGAATGACTATGAAAGAATTTGCAGAGGCTCAGCTCTGAAAAGCAGACACTAAATCTTCACTTAAAGTCACTTGACACCATTTCCTGTTATTTTTCCCAGATAAATTTTGGAAAAAAGTACTCTAAATGAAACATCTATAAGGTTAATTCTAAAGTTATGAGAAAACAGTGACCGAGTTGTAACTGTCAGAGATTTCGCCAAATGAGAAAGATGTATTAGCAGGCTCTACTGGGATGTGTTTTCTGTCCAATATTATTCATTAGTTTCATTAACAACTGGATGATAGCATGGCAGTATATACTTATTAAACTGGTAGATTGCATCAAGCACAAAGGGAATGAAAGCACATCAGAGGCGAAGATTAAATTCAAAATTAAATTGACAAGGTGGAGAGATGCCCCGTTAAGAAGATCCCATAAGACAGAATGGAAATCATCAACCACACAAATACAAGATGGGGAAAAACCAGTTAGGCTGAAGTTTTAGAGTAAAGAATATCAGTGTTAGAATATATCACAAGCAGAAAGTGTAATTAGCATGCTAAAAGAATGGTACTGTCTGAAATACTATCGTTCTAAGATGAAAGGCTAAATCACATAGTCAAGTAAGAAATATTTTTTTTTTTTTGGCATCTGCTAAGAGTATTTTGCCCTTCTCTGGGGACGGAGAACATATTTGTAGGAATTCCTCACATCACAGTATAAGGGCTTTTTCTTCTATTTCTGTTCCGGCTCAGGGTCACTTAAGTCTCCTTTCTTCATACTTCTGTCAGAGATCACTCGAACAACGCTGTATTATGGGCTGTGTCTTGAATACGTATGGTTTTACGGATGCTTCCTGCCATGCTACTAGAACAGTGCACTCATTCTTGAAATTTGCATAACAGATTTACCTCCCTTTTATCTTGGCGTTCAGTCACTCAACAGATACACATCATCTATCAAAAATATCCTTCATATTTCCATGTTTCCCTGTTACATTTTTGTGAGAAACGAGCTTAGCACTGCACTGAAAACAAACAGATTTTGCAAAACAAGAACTCATTCACAGAGCGCATGGAAGTAAAATCTCTTACAACACTTATATTCAACTTAGGACCATGACACTGAAACAGACTCCTGAAGGAAGATAAAGTTGACAGTGAAGGTCAAATAAATAAATAAATAAGAATTTAAAAAAAAACCACCATCCAAAATGTTGTTAATGACTGCAAAAAGGTATTTCATTTTGTATAATGTTTCTTTTTTTCCAAGGGTTTGCTCCAGCAAGGAAGCCTCACTTTTCTTCTGTATCTTAATAGCACATGCTTTCACCACAGCTGGGTACAAAAATTATACAGCGGCATTCAGCAGTGATAAAGGTCTTGGAAAGCATAAAGCCTCAGCGTGACAACTCCGGCAGCAGGATGGGATGAAAAACAGAGGAGAAAAGAACAAACGAAAAAAATCAATGCAAAACATGAGAGTGACAGGTACTGTGGGCTGCTGCACGTCAGCCATGGAGAATTCCCTTTCTCCACTGTGCGTGACACTACGCTGTGCGAGGAGCACCATGTTTGAACTATACAAAAGGACATGAAAGGGTGAACCAGGGATTACGGTTAAATTTAAATTGACAGCCAAGTTACTGGTTTATTGTTTTAAAATTTAACACTTTTTTTTTCTTAACATACTTGTAGATTTTCTGGGCCATCTCCTTGTTTGGTGACTATATGTATACTTGCCTAGAAGTTTTAGTATTGTGAATACAGTTAACATGAAAGATAAAAAATTTGAAAACTAAAGGTGATTTGGGGTTTGGTTTACCCGAGACCAGATTTCCAATGGAATTTCCAACCCATGAAAAAAACCTGAGATTTCAAAATATTATTTCACATTCTGAATCCGAGGAGGAAAGCTATGCAAAAATAAATGAAGCACATTTTCACGGAAATTAGTAAGAGTTTGGCATACAATACACATACATGCAGGATTATATAGGTGCTTTAATGCGTCAGCCATGCAGCACCTAAGCTGTAAATTCTATGAAATTAAGTTGCATTGGGCTTGCACATGTTGCACATCAGAACAGTGAGTGCAGACAAAATCTGACAGAGAAACATACTGCAGCACATGAATAAAACAGCTACTCCTCATCAGAGTAGTGAATCCCGTATGAGTGGGGTGCAACTTAGATGACATGCAAAGCCAGCTCTTACAGGTATATTTGATCTTGAGTTTCTCTAGCCAGCAACAGCTCTGATCAGCTGTGTGATGTACAAGCATCCCTGGACAAACGGTCAACTGATGGAGTGAAAATTCAGTTGTGGGAAAAAAAATAATGCAGACTGTTAAAAATTATTTTAGTTTGCAGGCATACACACCTTATCAACTTATGTAAGGAAGCAGTACTAAAGCAGTGCACGAAGCTAAAATACGAGCTATAATGTATTTTGCTTTATCTAGAGATTCATAATGTACTCTCTATAGTATGTGGTTATTACAACTTTGGTTGCTGACAGATTCTCTAAGGCAAGAACTATATTCATACATTTCTGCAGGACTAATTACAATGCCTGCAAAAAGGCTGAGGAGTCACCACGCTTGAGCGCACTGGTTGAAGGTTAAAGTCTCTTCCAATGAAGCTCCAATGAATCCGAAGCAGAAGCAAGAACAACAACTCTAGGGCAATACAGAGTTCATACTCATTAGCTTTTGCTAGTCCTTTTTTTAACAACATTACGTACCAGGCCCTTTCTTTTTCCCCTCTCACTCTCCAACATTTGTCAGTATCCTTAAAGATGGGACGTTGAAACTACTCCTGGTGCACTTGGTAATGGAGACAGATATGCATCCTTTGCATGCAAGAAATAAATTCTCATTTTATTATTGCTTTTGCTTTCTGTATGGACAAGTTCTAAGTTTGGTAGAAATGGGGTAGAAGAGGTAGTAAAAACCTGAATCGTATTTGATCATCTGAAAAATATCTGGTAAGAAATCTCTCTCTCAGGCATTGATCATATTTTTTTCATGTCAACCTTTTTTAACTCACTTAGTGATCTGATGGACCTCGATGGGAAATGGACAGGGCTACCATTGATCTGGTAATTTAAAGGGAGCCCATCATATGGCTCATTCAGCATCATTCATATAAATACAACAGAAACACAGCTAGTGTTCTTGAAGTGACTTACAGGATTCAAGCTCAACCTCTGACAGACAGCTCCTGCAAATTTTTTCAGTTAGAACAATTTCAGCGTTTTTACCCATGTTGTCACTGTTAATCGATCTATGCTTAAAGGAACTTGAACGTGTTGTTACCTGTCAATTCAGGATTTAGATTTACATGATATACCCACCCCATAAGAAAGTTTCCAAAAATATCCCTCGAGATCTCCACACACCACTATAAGGTACCAAAATGTAACTGTAAGAAAAGTGGCCACAGATGAACAAACAGGGGAACACAAAGTAAAATTAGAAGAGAAGGCTCAGGGGGAAATCTCATCAATTTGTATAAATACCCGAATGAGGTGGGGGAAGCCTTTCGACCTCAGGTACCCTGTGATTCTGTGAACTGCAGACCACTTTGCAAGTAAGTAATAGTATGTTCGATTGTCAGGATTTAAATCAATATAGCTGAAACCCATACAATGTTTCAAAACAATTTGATTCTGCTCCCACTTTGTTTTTATGAAGGACTTACCACAGAGAAGTTACTCTACTTAAAGACAACTAGTAAATAAGATCTTTTGGAAATGGAGTAAAATGTACGTTCAAACCTGCTTTTAGATACTGGGACATTTTAACGAATCACCATACTTTGCAGAAGACACACACAATACATAAAGCATTTATGTTAAAGCTAGATACGGTAATTACAGGTATCCTGGCCATTAACAAGAATCCATTTGCAATGACATTTTCACAGGCAAGTACAGTAGATTTAAGACAGACGTATGTCCTACAATGAGAATGACAGACAACCATGGAGTAGAATTCGTGTCAAAATGTTTCTCTAAGCAACTAGATCAGTTTACATTAAAATGCCTAAAATATTAATTCTCTTCAGATTCAATGAATACAGTGAGAAGCGTTCACTGAAGAAATTTAATTCAGCTTATTTTACATTTGCACTTTATACTTGTTTTCTTAAAGAAACGCTAATACTGATCAGTTTGTATTAACTAAAACATTAGTTTGCAGATAAATAAAATGACTACATTAAATTTTTAATTTCTTTTTTGTTATGAACCTGCAATATATCTGGCCTTTTTCTTCAAAAATGTATAATATTTTACATGTATTTAGATTCTCAGCTTGCAAATGTTATATCAGAATATGCTGAGTACTGCCATTTTCTCATTAGAAGACAATTAATGACTGCTGTCACCCTCCATTTCTATGCAAACTAGAATCACGGAATCATAGAATATCTCAAGTTGGAAGGGACCCATAAGGATCAGAGTCCAACTCCCTGCTCATCGCAGGATTACCTAAAACTAAACCATACGACTAAGAGAATTGTCTAGAAGCTCCTTGAACTGTTGACAGGTCTGGTGTTGTTACCACTTCCCCAGGAAGCCTGTTCCAGTGACTGACCACCCTCTCAGTGAAGAGCCTTTTCCCAATGTCCAATCTGAACTTCCCCTGACGCAGCTTCATTCCATTTCCTCGTGACCTACCGTTGGTCCCCAGAGAAGAAATCAGTAACTCCCCAGATGTAGACTATGACGAGGTCACCTTCTCCCCTCCAGGCTGAACAAAGCAAGTGACCTCAGTCTGAACAGTTGACTTATAGGGTCTGTTGCAGGAGATAAGCATCATCAAAACTTGTTCTAATTACTTTCTATAAACCACTGAATACAGCATTAAAAGAGCCAACATGGGTAACAACCCTCTAGGATGAGCAAAAGAAGCCAACTATGTTTTGGAAAACATCTCCACAATTAGAATAGCAGAAGAACCGGAAAGAAACAGTTACTCTGTCTTCACAGCTTTATGACGGAAAACAAATTAGTATCCATGGTATCATCCTGTTTTACACGTCTTCAGTTGAAACAATGAGTAAAGAAAAATAGCCAAATTACTAATTCCTTGAGATCTACAAGTCTAAGTGGTATACAGAAAGAGATAAGAAAAATCAATGTATTCGGGGTTTGGTTGGGTTGGGGGGTTCTGGGTTTTTTTTTCTTTAAAAAAAAAAAAAAAAGGCAAATCCCATCAGTTTGATAGACAAATGTCATTATATCTCTGCAAGAGATTTGTCCCCATGTTCATGGTACACTGCTCTAATATGATGTTCACGCAAAAATAAACCAATTAAATTGCTAACAAAGTGCAATTAATATAACCAAGAATCGTGCCCAGTTTGTAATTATTTCTGCTTCAGGGCGTGGGGCAGGGGGGAGTACAGCAAGGTAGTCACAATAGCTTGCAAGAATAGCACGTGTTAGGCATTTACTCTTTCTCTGGCAAACTCCTCAAGCTTTCTGTCTTACAAAATATCACTAGCAGCAGATATTTGGTATGGAAACATTTTCAAACTGCATACGTCTTGGCAAGTCAGGAGAGCAACTGGGAAGAATATCTCGTGTTGAGAACATCAAGACAGATTTTTGTGTTAAACTACTATAGTTTCAGAATACAAAAAAATGGGAACATCTGAATATAAGTCTAGTAAATAAAACTGAATAACAGCAAACCTTTTAACATCGCGGTGAAAAAATCATTGAAGTTTTATTTTAAAATAAAGTCTCAAACACCTGTCTTTCCTAGAGGTACGTCTGAATTGAGTAGCTTCCCAATAGATTGTTTTGCTGCAAACATCTGCACGCTCAGAAATAAAGAATACCTGCAAGTAAGCATATAATGCTAAAGAGAATGATACAATACAAAATAAAAGTAATTTCATTTTCCATTTATTTATTGTTAATGAAAAATATATAGCTGTATTTGAAAGTGCATCCTTCCTAAATCAATTACATCCCTCTTCACTCGCGCACCACTTGAGTGATACAGGTAGGTGAAGCACATCTCCAAGTACAATACTGCCTTACATAGCAAACAAACTGAACAGCCAACTGTATTATCTCGCAACTGTAACAGTTCCAGACCAACTGAACAGCACTTACTCTCTTTATCCTAAAAGATATTGGCGGGGGGAGCGATAAAAATGAGACAGCTTATTAAAGCAGCTTCACTATTATCTGTTAACCAATACGATCACTTATTCAATTGAGTTGAATTTTCAAGGCATTTTTGAAATCCCCTTTATGCCGGAGCAGAAGGCTGTATCCAGTTCTCTTCTCCACATGAAACTGACAAGTGTGGTCATGCAATGGCCACAAATTACCGCTTCGAGGGGAAAGAAACACCACCAGAACAGAAGAGCAGAAAGAGACAAATATTACTGCCGCACACAACATGATCTCATGCTTCATTTATCTTATTTTAAGAACCGACCTACAGAAACTGATGCAGTTTTCAATTTGACCCTTCTCTTCCTCTTCCTAATTCTATTTCAAATAATCATGACTTCAAAGATTCAGAATGACTATGGCATCCTTCAGTGGTCAGTGACCCCAAAGCTGGCACGAAGAGGAACCAGCACAGATTTAAGTACAGCTGCTTCAAAGGCACCTCCTTGGATCAGTCTCCCCTAAAATATGTCAGTACATACGTCTCCATCACCATTTGACAATAAAGAAGGCCAGTACTTGGAAAAGAATACTTGCTTTCATCGTATATAAACACCATTAATTTAAAAAAAAAAAAGAAAAAAAAGCAACCAAAACCACACAACGGTATTGCTCCACAGCACTGTATTTGAACTCAAAGCACAAGAGAGGAAGGAGAGCAAAACAGAAGTGTAAGTGTATATACATGAAAATTTAAGTTTTAACCACTATGCATTTTAACCAGTAAATACACCTCTGTGCCCCACATTTCCTTCTTTTGTCTAAACTATGTATGGTCCGTTATATACAAAAGAAGATGATTTTCTAAGGTAGCTAGTATTACAACACCTTCATTTCAGAATGGACAGAATATTTAACTCCTTTAAGGGAAATTAATCTTTGGAAATTCACTGTGTTGACATCTATCAATCAATGCATCCAAAAATCCCAATTTTTCCCCAGTATTCACTGAACAAGATACAGCTATTAAAATTTTTAGTCAGTAGAAGACTCGGGTCTACAATATGAGCTGGGGGACAATCCAGCACAGAAATACAGAGAGCCTTCCTGAGTCCCATGAATCTGGTCTGTCAGTTTTTATTAAATAACGTACTGATATCTATCAAAAAGTTATAAATGCCCGATAAAAGGCTTTATATCCTCTTAAGGCTCTCCCTCCCCACATCAACTTTCTATCTACTGCTTCTTGATAATAGTTCAGAAACACATGAAGAGCTTTAAATCTAAAAAAGAAGTGTTATTTCTGAAACTTTCAGAAGACAAGTTTCAGCCTTTCCCTTCCCTCTATCAAAATTAGAAAAGATCATTCATGTGTAAACATATAAAATGGAAAATAGAAAAATGGAAAAGGAAAATTTACTGAATATCTAAATGTTCAGCTGACACTGGTGTAAAAACCTGAATCACTTTCCTGCTACTCACTCTCACAGAAACTTCAGGGAACAAAAAAAAAAAAAAAAAAATCGTAAGAGCTACAGATAGTACAAATGACAAAACATACAGAGAAGAGGCAGAAAAAATAAAATGTAAAAGGCAATTAATGCAACCTTTAACACGATGCAAAAATAAAGAATTCTACATTACGCAACAAGAACAGTGGAAGAACTCAATGGTTTTCTCTTCTGTCCTTATATGATAAGCAGAATCTTAATCATGTATCTCTGGATTTATCAATGCAGTTACCTGGAATTTTCAGAAGCCTGGAGAAACAATGCCAAACAGGAATTTAAAGAAAGTTAAAACCAAGAAACTGGTAAAACTGGGGGCACAGAAATGTCGCACTAATGTTGATCTATTAAAAACAAATAAATAAATAAATCCGTGCTTCCCTGAAGAAGGCCAGTATACATAGGATGGATGGTTACCTTTCCTGATTCTATACGCTGCACATCAGAATGTGCACATGGCACAGGTTGCACTGTATGTTCTGTGAAAACACAAAACATACACTGCAACCTCAAAAGAGCCAGAAAATGGGAAATTCCAGAAGGAGGCAGCAGCCAGGAATGGTTTTCCAGAAATCTCCCTCGCTGCACCATGGGATGGCATATGCACATGAGCCCAAGTCAACATGCCAGATGGTTGGCTTCAGGAAGCCCTACTGGCTGTCCTCCCTCATGCAGGAATTCATGGACAAGACCCTCTCCTACACCAGATTTCCTCCTAGTGATGCCACAGCCCCAGCAGCCTCCTCACTTAATGTTTTTGCAAGGTGTAGATCCATGCGGTTGCATACTAAAGAATTCTTTTCTGATATGCCCTTCCAACTACCAGCTTTCCAAGATTAAAAGGACACAAACTAGCGAATTATCCAAATTAAGTGTTTGGTAAACCACACTGAACCACACGAAACTCTAAGTAAATCTAACTAAACAAGAACTTGCAGTTAAGCATGTTGATAAAGTTAATGCAAAGGAAATGTGATTACTACACGGTCACTTTTCCAGATTCTAAAGTAATGGCAACTGCTCACAAAAGAACCCTGAGGAGAAACACCTGGAAATCAGAATTCCTACTCTTTGCTAAGTCCTGAAATTTTAAAACAATTTTCATACATGATCTGCAAATGAGATTCTTCTTTTATTTAAATTAATTACTTCACCATAATGTTACTAATTTTACAAAAGTACAGTGAAGACAAAGAATTAATTTTTATTTAGTTCCGAACTCAGTGCATCTTCCTGCACTCATAATCAAACTAGTAAACCCTCTTTCTAGTTTTGTGTTAAAATAGTAATATACCTATTTTGATCCCAATGAAACAGATTATCTTTTCAGAAAGGACACTCGAATTGGGTGCAGGGTTGAAGCTTGACCTTTCATGGCAAACCACACAGATGATCTAGCGGAAGAGCTTACAGCAAGAAGAGGCAAAGCTGGCAGAAAGCGAGCGTCAGACCTGTCTTTCGCTACAAATCCAAGCACGATGTATTTGAAGCGTGGCACAGGAGCTCATTATTGCTGCGATTATAGGTTTAAAAGCAAAACATACTTCTGATTTCAGTACAGAAAATGCAAAATAACTTAGTATTTGCTCCAATCAGCTCTCCTGTTTATAGACAACAGGATGAATATCCAACTCAGTCATATTACATTTCTGACACATTTAAAATTTCATTATCAGAGAATGCCTATTTATATTTAAATGAGCTTGTGTCGCACACAACAGATTTGACACACATGACAGTCTACCTCATAAAAAACAGAAGGTGAAAAAGGTATTTAACTTTTAGCTGCTTAGTGCTACTGCATTAGATGGACATGTTTGCAGAGCTACTTTGAGGGATTTTGTTACAGCTTGTAAAAAGGGGATTACCAAACTGTTCTTTCCAATTTATGTGAAAAACACTCAGTTGCACACCAATATCCATCAGCACGATAAACTCTGACTCCAACACGTATAAGGCCAATTCATGATTGAAGCTGACATGGAGAACTATTTTAATCAACTAATAATCACTCAAAATTACCTCCAGGAAAATCCCTGTAGCTTCGGTATTTAGATTAAGTGTCAAGGTTCAGCCTGAACTTCTTATAAAGAAGGCAGCTTCTCTTACAACAAATTTCTGTTAAGTTGACAAGAGTTAATGTACCTGGCAGCTTCTCAGCAGACACCAGGTTTAGACAGAGAATGCTGATGACACTGGAGCTTTGTGCCACCAACAGAAGTCATTAAGGTGACAGAACTTTCAAATGAGACACTTCTGTAAATTATTAAAAGAAAATCACTCTTAGGGTAAAATGTCTTAGCTCAAGAATGAATTTACTTAGAGGATGCTTGGTAAGGCTCCTTTTATCTGTTTTCAACATATGTGACTTGCAATATAGGGCACTATTCACCATGCACTAGATTTTTTTTTTTTTTTTTTTTTTTTTTTTTTTTTACAAATCTAAGCACACAGATAACTCCAAATACACAGTGAAACAAGCAGCTTTGTATTGGTTTTGGCTAGCTCTCAGTATGCCTGAACACCAGGCCGATTAGCAAAACATTTGATTAATTGAGCAAACTTTGCCTTCAAGCGCATACACATAAAAAAATATTAAAAAAAAAAGGGGGGGGTGCATGCAAAAGAACAGAACAATGAAGAATGCCTAGTTTCAAACAGGAAACCAATGCATTTCTTTGCCAGCTGACCTGTAGAGAAGCCTGTGGAGATGCCACCTTGAAGGGGAAGACCAGTCTAAATACTGCGGAGTGTAGGGCTAAACTACACACTTGATGCCAGGTTTACAGGCATCCACTGTAACAATTCACCTGCAGACACTTGCTGACTGCCTGACAATCCTGCCCTCTGCTACTGGCTAAAAGACTTGCTAATAATAGCACTGAAGGATTTTTGCTCTTGTAGGGCCTGCCCTTATAACGACATTCTTATTACGGAGCCACACTGTGTCCTTTGCCAATTAGAAGGATGTTTATTTATGAAATAAAGCAAACAAAGCCTTCAAGAGTACAAATACACCATGTTTCTTGCATTTAATGCATTTTTGGTTTTACTTCAGCCAAGTAAGTAAAAACACATATTACACTTAAACATTAACAAAAGAAGTTGCTGTTCCTGCAGTCACTCACTTTGTGCTGATTATATCCTATTTCCGAAGGGCTTACATTGTTCTGAGAAAAAGTTTTGGATATGCTGATACCTGTCTTCCCAAGCCCGCAGTTCTCTCGCAAGCAAGCTAAGTATAGACTCAAACTGTTATTTCCAAGATTCTTCAGTAACGCTGGCTGAAAAGGTTTCTGATACACCTTTTCCTCAGGAAAAGCTTCATACCCTCCTGCCAACACAGATAATCTGGCGTAACTGTTCACTTAGATTCAACTAAGTTAACTCCACAGCATTTGCATGTTGTGTTAACTGATCTTGCCTAAGAAAATAATGTCATTGGGCCAACTCAAAACCCGTTACTGGAATACGCTGCGACAGCCTAACACTGTGGAGCTCCAGAATGCCTATAGCAGAGATATTTTATAATTCTATAGAGGTGAACTATGTCAAGTCAAAACATGCCCTGGGGAGTAAAATAACCAAAATTGCTTCATTCTGCTTGGTCTGCACAGAAGGTCTGATGACTGGCCTTCCCTTAGCCAGGACTCCTGCGCAGTTTCAGTCCCCGACGCTTTCCCCATTCAGGTTAAAATAATCTTTGAGGAAAGAGAGAGATTTCAGACTGAAGGGTATTGCTTTCTCACCATATTTGTTTGGCTCATATTAAACTACTGCTGAGGAAATTATAACACAATTACAACTTTCTCAAAATCCTAAACTATATACGAGAAAGGCAGTGGTCCAACCAGAGAAATGACATTCAGTGTTTAACAAGACATAAGTGCTTATGGAGGGTAACAGAAAATAGTACACCTCACACAAGAAAGGGGACAAATTATGATAGTTGCGGGAATCATTATTCTGAATTTCCTGACTTTATGTGTGTAAATTTCAGCAATAATGTCACATTAACGTAGTTATTTGCATTTAACACACACATGTTTGTTTAAAAAAAAAAAGTCACCACAATGACAAACCACTCTCTGAGATACACTCTGGGTAAGTAAATGTCAAGCAGCAGGAGAAATTTAAGTTACACAATATCACAGATGTGCACTAGAGCAAAAACATACACTACAGCAAAAACATTTTATTTTTTTTTGTACCATGCAAGAGCCTCTTGGGAAGGAATCGGTTGGTCCTTTTTATAGCAAAGATGATTTCTATGTGCATAGCTCAAGACACTCAGCAGGAATCTATAAATAACTAAATCGCAAAAGCAGGACCCACTAACAAATTTTCATCTTAAATTATAAGGAAATATCGTGGGGTTTGTTGGTTTTTTGGGTTGTTTTTTTTGTGGGGGTTTTTTGTTGTGTTGTTTTGTTTTGTTTTTTAAATTGCAATGATTTCAATAAATCATGCAGGATCCTAATGCTTTTCACAGGCAAAGTACACAACGGCTTCACGTCCTTTTATTATCACTGGAAGGTGACTTGGAGATTATGTCTTCTGCATCATCTGCTGGGCTGCCTACCTGATAAATAGTCCTTGCACTGGAGCTCTGCAAAGAGGCTGGTTTCAACAACACCGTGAATTGTGTTGCTCATACCTGCATGTTTGCAGCACTGCCAAAATCATTTCCTAAGCATCTCCCTTAAGAAAACATCCTTTAGGGTTTCCTTGCTACATGTCTGTATGACTTTGCTGAGGGAAACTGAAAGACAAGGCTTTCTTTTCCCCCAGTAACTACAGAAGTGCATGGACAGAGCATGTCTGAAAAATAAAAAAATAAATTAAAAAAAAAAGGATACTATTAAACTCTTCCACCAAGCGTTACTTAAAAGTAGGGTTTACACACATGGAATATGTGGAACCACTCGCGTTCTCAAGAAAAACCCCATATACTCTTTCAAATGTATTTGCTATGTACCATCAAATTCTTAGGTTTTACTCCAAAATACATACACATAAAATTAAATCATAAAGCCTTAAAACAGATGCCATAAAGCCCAAAATAGATTTCTGCATATTTCTATACGAGTGGCAAGAATTTTATCACTGCTACAAGTACAGAATTTGGGAAAGGAAAACAGCTTCCTATCCTGGCATACTACTTTAAACTGAACTACAAGAACTGAACTACTACAAGAAAGATACGGACATGCTGGAACGTGTCCAGAGAAGGGCCACGAGGGTGATCAGAGGGCTGGAGCACCTCTCCTATGAGGACAGACTGAGAGAGTTGGGGTTGTTCAGTCTGGAGAAAAGAAGGCTCCAGGGAGACCTTATAGTGGCCTACCAGTATCTTAAGGGGGCTACAGGAAAGCTGGTGAGGGACTTTTTAGGATGTCAGGTAATGGTAGGACTAGAGGGAATGGATTAAAACTAGAAGATGGGACGATTCAGACTGGACATTAAGAAGTTCTTCGCCATGAGGGTGGTGAGACACTGGAACAGGTTGCCCAGAGAGGTGGTGGATGCCCCATCCCTGGAAGTGTTCAAGGCCAGGCTGGATGGGGCTCTGAGCAACCTTATCTAGTGAGAGATGTCCCTGCCCACGGCAGGGGGGTTGGAACTAGATGATCTTTAAGGTCCCTTCCAACCCTAACAATTCTATGATTCCATGAACTGCATTGAATAACACTTGGTTGTGATGGACATATTTTTAGATATCTTTAGAGATATGTATATACACGAACACCTCACAAATTATTGTTTTAAAATAAAACATATGGAAAAATAACTTTCTTCTACCAGATAATCTGCTGGTAGACCACAATAGTATAAGAGATAACACAAGTCCAGCTAGCATGTCTACAAGTAGACTGGAGGTACGGAAGAGCTTCAAAACAGAGCAAGTATCTAGCACATATGCCTAGAATATGCTCTCTATCTCCAATAGTTTGTAGATTTCCAAGACAGAAGTGCTGGAGGTTTCATTTTTTGCTTCATTGTTTGGGGGGGGTTGTGTGGGCTTAGTTTTTGCTTTAAAAGTGCGCTTCATGGATTTCTTTTCTTTGAAAATCTCCAATCATACCTTAAGCCCATGTCAACTTTTATTATCTACAGCTTCCTGCAGCAAGGAGTTTACACACTGAGCTGTAGTTGTTCTTGTTTTCTTTAAGCCAGTTCTTGCTAGTTTCATTTATTGCCTCTTGTTCTTTTCTTAGATGAGACAGCGAACATTTTTTCCCCTAATCATTTTCTCCATGGCACTTACGATTTTATAGAGTTCTAAAATAAGCTCCCTTTTTTCAGGATAAAGAGTCCTGGTCAATTTAGTCCTTCCTTGTGCAGAAGTCATTGCATAACCTTGATCATACTTGCTGCCCTTTCTAGAATCTACTCCATTTCTACTACATGGTTTTTGAGAGATGGAGACCAGAACTGGCCCAAATACTGAACACATAGTGACATCATGGAATAATTCAGTGTCATAATCATGTTCTGTTCCATTTTCTATTTCTTCTTAATTCCTAACATTGCACTGGCTTTTTTAAAAAAACAATACTGGGCATTCAGCTCCAGAAGGACAAGATACTTTGCAGCTCTAGAGAACATCACAACAATGTACCTTCATGGTTCTGGAGCAAGACACTAAAATTTGACAGCTGATGGTTTGTCGCTTTCTTATGGAGTAACACAGATCAAATATTCCCTTTTCTCATTTATACAAATAATCCTGATTAATTTTATGATGATGTTCGTGATCAAGACATGCAGAATTTCTTTTTATTAGCAAAGTTTTGTGGAATAAATGCAGTAAATACCACTAACTAACAGGTTATAGGAGACGTTTTGCACAAGGATAATACAAGAATGCCCCAAAGATGCTTACTTGAAAGGTGTAATGGTTAATGATTTGACAGATAACGAAGACATTTTTCTGTAAGAGTTAAGGGAGGGGGACACGCACATATGCAGTCGCTCAAAAAATACATGCAGTTAAAATACAGACAGTGCATTGCAACTTAAAATCCCTGTGATTCACATCTCAATAACGCTACCTAAACACGCAATACCCTGGCAGCACGAATGTAAAAATACTGAAAGGATGCTGCTGTATAGCTGTCAGTAAGGGAGTTCCTTGCACTACTTGTGTCAGCAATATATGAACAAAATATTACTGAAAACTAAAAGTATTGCACAGTAGCTTACTGTATCTGTATTCTCAACAGTTAAATTAGCACTATACACAGGGATGTTTTCAGCAGAAGGGTGAATAACAGAAAAATGGGGTAAGGATGGCAGCAGAGCAAGGTTTTAACACAAGAACAGGACTTCAAAACAATGAGTAGACAACCAACGGACGTTGCAGTCTTTATACATCCTATGGGTCCCACATAGTACCCTTAAGTGCCAAGTTCCTATAATCAATATAGGCTCAGCTCTATGTTATGTACAGTCAAACCTATTTCCAAAACCAAAATTTGTTTCTAGACCATAGACTGCTGTTCTCATCATTACTGTCCTTCTCCAAATTCCGGGCATCATTCTCAAGTCTAGCTTTTATTCATCAAATTTAAATATTTATATTTAATAAATAAACACAAAGACAAAAATACTGTCTCACTTTTTATCTGATTTAATATCGAGTACTTTTCCTGAATGTAGCACTGAAAAAGATAACAAAAAATTTATTGAATAGGAGCAGTCCTGGGGAAAGCAGGTCATATTGTAATACCTAAGAGAAGAAAAAAAACATAAATATATGTATCATTTTGCTTGCTGCCCAAACAGAATGCACGTCTTAAGATTCATTTCAAAAGCATTTGTCTGCTATTTGATATGCTGTCAAAAGTAAGTCTACCTTGTTGTCTAGGTACAGACTCCTTAAATTTATATATGTAATAAATACTTAAGAAGTACATATATAATTTCAGAAGTTATTGGGATACGTATTTGTACATGGATTTTACATTTAAGATATATGTAGAGAAAGATCAGAAAATTCTGGACTTGTTCTCAGAAAGTACCGATGCTTATGTACGTAGGCCAAGGCTTCGAAGAGGGTCTATCTTTGGGAGCTACTATTCTACAGGAATAGGTATCAGAACAGCTGAGAAAGAAAACGTAAAGCCACAACTAAATAAAAGCTATTTCCCCTTTGGAAATCCTCTAAAGTCCTATATGGACATTTGCAAGACTGGTTTTGCAAAACACGGGAAGGTTTGGAATTTTCCAAAAAGACAGCGATAACAAATAGACCGACAATGTTTCAAGACAAGTGATCATGAGAGTATCTATATTGTTAAGCATATTTTGCTGGGATGTAAACTTAAATCTTAGTCTCCTGTAATATGGCGGGAGCTATGCTGTCCAGAATGAGCCAAGGGTCAGAAGGCAGTTTAAAATTAGAATTAGTGAGGATGGTATTTTTCCTCAAAGATTAGCTATTTAAAAAAAAAAAAAAAAAGACGACACATCTATTGCTTCACGTAAATGCTTATTAGCTGTATTTCTCACAACAAACTGGAGTTTGAGTGAATTTGCAATTGTTTTCCACTCAATTCTGTTATATAATATTCAACATGAATAGCGGTATTTCCCCGAATACATTACAAAGGAAACCAAAGAAATGTTTTGTTTTCCCTCATTTTATTAAATTGTAGCCTACAATTCTTTTCTTGACGCTAATTCCAGCTATGTTGTGGTCCTCAGTTTCTCTTACTTTTCCCAGAGTCAGAGCTTACTGTAGCCAGATGCTTTTTGCCCCCTCATAGGCATTTCCCATCCCTTTATAATGTGTTAAGTATATTCCATCTAGAACTGGGAGGACAAAGTCGTCACTGTTTTTCTCTAACACTCTCATCTACCTTTCTTCATTTTCGTTCTACAATATACTCTGCCACTATTTACAGTGTTTTAATCATCACCTCATCATTTTCATCTATTTTCTTTGTAAGTTGTTTGTTTGGTTTTGGTTTTTTTTAATAATTTATTTTTACCTACCTTCATTTCATTTTTCCTACATAAGTTAATTTTTGGGGGGGTAAAACTCAAAGGCACTTCAAGCTCCGTTCCTACATGCAACATTTTGCCAGGGAAATAAAATGCATACCTACCATCAAATAGCCATTAAAACAGCCCAAGTAATCAGCTTGCCCGAAGCATGCTAATTTTTTCTTAATTTAATTAGTAATGGCTTGTCACTTTCACCCCAGCTGCTCACTAAATTTGGAATTTGCTGAGAACATGGAGTTCAAAAGTTTCAGGTTTGTCATCAGGCACAAAAAGTTTACATTTTCTTAACTTTTACAATTAATAATTGTAAATCTGACATTTAAATTATTTGTCTAAAAGCCCCAGATCAGAATTGAAGGCGAAATTTTATGAGGTGCTGTTCGTGAACAACACTAAAGATTAGACACCTTCCAGAGAGCTGATTATGCAAATCTATACACGCACTTTAAAAATAATTCAAGTTTACCAGATTAACTAAAGGATCTCTTAAAACAGCTACATTCAAGATGTCTGAGAAAACTTTCAGAGAATTTTAAGTACAGAAATGAACATAATGAAGCTAAAAAGGAAAACATGATAGCAGTTCTACTTACACATACTCAAATAGCAGAGAAACAACTGCAAGTCTTGCCATAAAACTTAATTACAAACTTTAAATAAAAAAAAAAAGCAACCTGAACATTTACAAATGCCAGGAGAAGCTTTTTCTTCTCAAATGTCAAGAAAGTCAAAGCCCATTTAATAAAGTCAATCAAAATGAAATTTGGGGATAACTATCAGCAGTTATTTAATGAAATTACCAGGAAGTCTCAGGGAGCATCCCAAAGGCATCTTGACGAAACGTATTTAAAAATGACTGAAATCTCAGCTGCCCAGAGATGGTGTTGGAGCAGGAAAGAGCTGAAATATTGAAAGAAAATAAATCTTTACTGCAATAATCCTGCTTCAAGCCATAGTCCAAGAACACTCACAACCTTCCCTTTTTAGGGTGCCCTTGAACAGACAAGAGAAAACACAGTATTTGAGCAACAGCCTCCCATTCCCAAGCCACAACTAAAGAGGGTACTCTGGAAGATATCATCTGTCGTTTCTCACCTTCAGTCTCCAGTTTTCATCAGACTTCTTTCATTTACCTCCTGCAATAATGTACTGCAGCGGAGCCCAGCAGGCAATAGGCTGAAGGCAGATATGAGAGGGTACATGCTAGATGAATGGCCATGAAAGAAAACCTCCAGCAGCATCCTCCAGCTCCCTCAGCCTCCCGCCATGTTGATATGGGTCTCCAGAGGGGACACTGCAGTGCCCAGCAAGAGAGAAGAGCCGTTCCGTCCCCCCATATGGACATAACTGGACAGGTCTGTTGCTGTATTTCCAAGTTCTTATCTCAACTGGAAGAGGGAACCACCCAGTCTGACACAGGCTGAAGGAGACCAGCAAAGATAGGAGTTATGCTGCATTATCCATCTTGTGGGCTGCCCTGGACACCTCTGAACCCCCTGGCATGAGCAAGCTGCATGGCCAGAAAACATCATTTCACAAGGAGAAAGCCCTGTAGCAGGGCTATGCGTTTATTTTTTCCAGTTATAACTAAACAAACAACAGTAAGTCTGCCACATAAGCACACTCATATTTTCATGTAGGCACAAGCAAGAAAAGAGAGCAGACAAATATCAAGAAGTGCCAGAATTTTCCAATGCAATTAATTGGAAACATGTTGTCAATATATTTACTGCAGTTTTTGGTGATGCAAATCTGTATAGATATGCCTGTTTCCTCTAACAAGCGAGCTCAGGACCTAGAAGTCTGAAGGATTCATCGTCTTGTGGTAGGGTTGAGCGATTTGACATGCACATTAAGAATGCTGTCTTGACCTGGTTCCAGTTGCACTATCTTAAAACACCAATAGCTAAAACTTTATGTAGATTTGGGAGGGGGGAGAAAAGGTTTGAGAAGAAATTAGCCTAAAGAAATAATTGTATTTCCCTCATCTTTTAGCACCAGCCTTCAAATAATGACAGCACAGAAATGCAGAACAGCAGAAGCTTACAAGAGGCATTAAACACATTTCTGCCTCTACACGCTTCTACTATTTGGCAATATCTGTATAAAACCAAGGTGATCTATAATATTTGTAATAACATCTCCTTTTTGCCATTTATCTCAATTCCAGTGCTTCATTTTTTTTCCTAGTAGTCAAGCAACTGAAAAAATCAATCCACCTGCATACAGTTTGATGATCCTAGCTCCGTGCGGTATACAGTGCCGAGACATTTAAGAGATTATACTCTCCAGCCAGAGAAGGCGACTGGTCACCGCTTCATACAAGATAGCCATTACTCGTGGTACAACCTGTGATAAATGATGCCATCTTTCTGTACCTCTAGAGGCAGGGGTCGGCTGCCGGGGGCTTCCACACAGTTAGTCTTCAGTTCAGCCTAGGCACAGAAAGCTCACCAAAGCTCCAAAGCTACTCAAAGGAAAAGCTCGAAAGAAGGCCACTATACCGAAGACGATTTTTTTTTTTTTGATGGCTCCTTGGGTTTTAGCAGAATATCACAGATAAAATCCATAATTACATTTGTCACTCAGCTCTATTTTCAGAATCTGGTTTCTCAGGTTACTACATGTCACTCAACATCTCAGTAATTTACCTCCTTGTTCCACTTCCTTAGATGGGTTTTACACCTTCGGTGTAAACCAACATTAGTGCTATAGCACTATTTACTACATGTTGAAATCTAATGCACTTTATTTGCTCTAATTATGAAGTCATTACTAGCATGTAGAAAGGCATGTAATTGATTAGAAACAACATGCTTCTCCCTAAATAATGTACTTGAGAAGCATACCATACATGGTAACATGCCATTTAAAAAAAGGAAAGTTTATTAATCCATGAATTAAAGCCTACTTCAGAGAAAAAAAAAACCAACCAGATTCATGGTGTTAAATGGTTCCAACTCAAGAAGTCAAAACATCTAAAGCAATAAATTCAAGGTATTCTGTGCAAGGAAACCTTTATCAATTTATAATTTAGCCATGAGAAAGAACAACCATTTTCAGATCTTTCTGGCTTTGCTAAAGAACGGACTGACGAGGCCAAAACATTTCAATCCTGTGATTGCACACCATCAGCAAGTCCACTCGCCCAAGTTAGGAATAACAAGCAGCCTCGCTACAGAGAACCAAACCAGAGCGAGTTGTTTCTTGGCTTTATTCTGTGGGAAGAGTAGGTTGTCTAGGGTTTCTAGTTGGGGGGGGGGGGGGGAGAAAATAAAAATTCCCTTGCCCCACACCTAGCAAGTACTGTGGCTGATTGGTGAAACAACGGTGAGACAGACCTCAGGCTCTCCCAGATTTTCCCTACACGTCTGCCTCATCCCCATGAAGTGGGGAGCAGCTCCGGGTCTTCACTCTGCGCTGAGGGTCACAGTCTGAGGATGATCTAGCTCCCTTATTCCCCAAATGTGACTCTCTTGAAAAGCAAGTCAACCCCAGGCTAGCCAATTAAAAGAAAGCTTGAATGAATTGCCACGGTGATACAGGTGCCTGAACCGTGCTGTGCTTCTCCTTTCCTCTGCATTACAATAAAATGCCATGTCTTTTCAGAAAACCCCAGGAGCTTTCTGAGGTCTGCCTGCTTGCTAATGGGCCATCTTAAGGATGAATGCAGCTGAATACAATTGTACATATTTTAATAGCAAATGTTAATAATCTAATTACTGTGAATCACAGTTCAGGGCTCGATTCAAATGCGGTTGAATCTACCACCTCCCTCATATGCACTTGCCTCAGAATGAGGCACTCCAAATTAATATTTAAAAACAAAACATTCAACTTTGCCACCTTTACAACCTGATTTGCACTCACTTCTTGTCACTGTAAACAGAATATTTTAATGCTGTAGTTCACTTTGTTAAAAATTAGCAAATGCACATTAAAAGCTCTTCTCCCCACTATAAAATTTCCCGTGAATGAAACTTAACTTTAAAAGTTTTAACAAAAAAAAACACAGAAAAATTATTCTGCGCGTAAATTTTAAGCATCACCAATAAAAATAATGGTTATCAAAGGAAACGTTTATAATTGCTGTCATTCTTCTTCTCATCTGTTTTATATTAGATTGCCTCAGAAAGATAAAAGCATCCTCATCACCTGTCCCAAAGGAAAACAGAGAAGCCAATGCTGCGTATTAAGGCACCCAAGAACAAAAAAGGTCTCTTAAAAAAAAAAGCTCATTTACACTAGAACTAAGCAGCATACAAAACGTTCATGTAGGCCTTGCTTCAAATTCAAGGACTATCCACTCAGGCAGAAGGGACAGCCAGGCTGCAGGCAAGGAAGGGGATGGTGGGACTTACATCCTACACCCTGAGTGGACACGGCGTAGCCTACATAACGCTACCATAAAGATCTTGTTAATTCATCCCAGAAAAGCCACTATCAATCTGACTCCTTTTCAAACAGAAGGGACTTGATTTGGAGAAAAATTATCGCAGGCAGCTGCTTCAGGCACAAACTCCTGCAGCTTTAGACCGGGCTGGGTAATAAACTCCCAGACTTTCAAGCAGCTCTGTCAAGATGCACTTTACAAATCAATGCGAGCCCTCGCTACCTATCTATTAGTCTGAGAGGACGTATCTGAGCACGCAGCATCCTGCTTCCTCTAACCCAGCCTGTGAACACCAGTAATCACTGAAACCTGAAGTATCACAGAGGGGCATTTTTGGCAGATTTTTCCACATATATCTTTCTTCACTGATGAACCATCTCAGCTTTTTTTTTTTTTGTTCTGTTCCTTCTCTCTACAAAAACATAATTAGTTCCCCCATTTATCTATAGTCAGTCTACGTGCCAAGGAAGGGCTGCAAGTGATCGCAGCAGCTTCAGCAGCTCTCAGTCCCGACCAGGCAGTGCGTATTCCCGTTCTGCGGTGCCTGAGCAGCCTCTCCAGTACCACCCAGTGACTGCTGGGTATGCCTAGATCAGACAAACTAGGCCATAGGCCGGTTTGGGAGCCCCAGATTTAACTTTGCCACACTCGGAGGACTAAGATCTACAGCTCCAGCTAACCCAAAGGACTGTGTTTCCCTTCTTTTTCAATCCATCTGTTCAAACAAAGCCTACTAGGTTTCCTTTAATGCTTTCTTTTTTTTTTTTCCTCTTTTTTGTCTAAAAGTCAAACACAAATGATAAATGACTGTACAACAAAAACTGTAACACACCACAGAATCACAGAATGGTTGAGGTAGGAAGGGACCTCTGGAGATCACCTGGTCCAACCTCCCTGCTCAAGTAGGTAACCACCTACAGGGTGGCTCAGGGCCACCTACAGCCAGTGGAGCAGGACCATGTCCAGGTGGCTTTTCAATACCTCCCAAGGTTGGAGAATCCACAGCTTCCCTAGGCAACCTGTGCCAGTGCTTGGTCACCCTCACAGCAACTAAAGCGTTTCCTGCTGTTCAAAGTTAGTGTTCCGTGTTTCAGTTTATGCCCACTGCCTCTTGTCCTGTCACTGGGCACCACTGAAAAGATGCTGGCTCCATCTTCTTTACACCCTTTAGGTATTTATACACATTGACAAGATCCCCCTCAAGCATTCTTTTCTCCGGGCTGAAGAGTCCCAGTTCTCCCAACCTTCTCTCATAGAAGAGATGCTTGTCAGCCAGTAAAACACTCCATGTCTTAGAAAGACGCCCAGAAAAAGTGACCTTGTGCTATCCTGTTCAATACATACTGAGCATCAGTGTTTGACAATGCAGGACTGTGATTCTGGGGCAACAAGAGAATAGCTGCAATTATGGTGCAACTGGTGCTGGCTTAGAGGAACCAAATCATAGGGATGTAAAGGTAAAATAAAAAAAGAGCAATATGGTGTAAATTAGGAACAGCACTTTCCAGTGAGGAAGTTTGTTAAACGTTATTCTTTACTCATCAGTAATTTTCAGGATTTGCCTGAGCCCTGTATACAGCGCTCCAGCATGTTTCCTTTGGAGGATAAGGTGGTCGGGGCGCCCTCAATAGCCCGGCAAGGGCACAGGTGAGGAGGGAGGGTGTCCCAATAGGGCAAGGTTTTTCACAGCCCCAAGGAGCACCCCCGCTCACGTCCAGCTCATTCAGAAGCACGCAGGTTCAACGATCACAGCTAAGCACAAAGAGCAGGGCTCACATCATCGCCTACAAATGAGCCCCCGCCACGTTTCACCTTCGGTTCAATACAACCAGCACCGCGGTTTAAAGCTATGTAAAAATTAATCCGCAAAGATTTGTAAGTTAATAATTAATCTTTTTTCAAATTACTGAATGAATAGAGGAGGAATTTCACACAGCCTTCACTGTATATATTCAATTATTTGTACGTTAATAAAACCAACCAGAGTTCCATACCTAAGGACAGAGGAAAGTGTTTTCGTATTCATACATTCCTTTTCACATAAAAAGGTAATCTCTTTGATGGAATATTGTTAAATATTGCATGCAGGAGTTCTTAATGTTTAAAAACAGTAACTTATTTATATTTCATTTTTATTTAAAGGCTTCTGATAATGTTAACAGTTGAAATAACGCAAACAAACCATCTTCTTGGAGGCATTTTCCTTCCTGTGTTCCCATATACCCTCTAAGTAAGATAGTCAACAAGGGACAAGTCGTATGTAAATTTATTTTGCAGTTTGGGATTGTGCTAAATAATTACTAACAAAAATGTATTATTTAGCTCCAGGCTATCTCGCTGCATTAGAATTAAATGGCAACTATTTGCTCTTTCAGTGGTGGCAAGAACCACTGGGCTGATGTCAGCATCATTTTGAATGCCATTATCGCAGTCTCTGGTTCTTTAGAAGGAGCAGGCAGATTTATTTACAACCTAGTGAAAGTCTCACATTTCTTTGAGCATGACACCATAGGAAATATCTTACTTATTCTCGATAACTAGGAGCGTATTAGTATTATTAAAAGCTATTGCCTTATTAAGAAGGCTGCTATAACATTCCCATTCCTCTGGGAAAATTCATTATCACATACCATTTGAGCACCAGTAGGCAACTGCGCATATTTACTGTGAGGGAAATGCCAGAAAGCAGAATGCTCTTTTGAGTGCTTGCCAAAGAGCCATGTGACACATGCCCAGATCTGGTGTTAAGGGTTTTGGGGTTTTTTAATTATTTTTTTTTTTTTTCCCCAGAAATACCAATGACAGAGTAACAAGAAACTGCACAAGTCTGAATCCCAGCTGTTACACTCTTTGGAAAGATACCAGAAGCGTCAGCACCCTACACTCCCACTGACAGGCAGAATAGGCTGAAGAAATATGAGGACTGAACCACAGGATTGTTTGTTTTTCATGGCTAGCGACACCGCAGTTAAAAGGTACGGGACATGCCACGCTGCAGGCACTGCCGAACCACACTGGGAATATCCTCTCCGTACCTTTCCTTCCAAGGAGAAAGCACATGCAGCCTCGGCCATTTGGGCAGAATCTTTCCACAATATCCTATTCCATCTGTGAGCATTAGTGCCACAATCTGGCCATAAATTAGTAGTTTCTAAGGCTAATTGAGCATATATAAAGACACACACTCCCCTGTCTCTGTCTTAACTGATGCCATCCTCTTTTTTCTGTCTTTGTTAATGGCGGTATTTAAGATGGAAGTATTGTAGCCACGCATTCAAAACACACTGCGAACTAAATATTCATGAAGTCAAAACAATACTCCTAGAGGAATATCCTGTTATGGATTCATAGCGAAGGGGGAAGCTGCTTTCAGTGCTTGGCAATATACTTTTTCCGCAAGCAAAACACCGCTCAGCCAGTCCTTGATGCAGCCTTGGCTTAGCCACAGCCTCTCTCCCTCTTTCCCTCGGCTTGTCCTGACACAGGCTGACCCCGAAAGCCCTTTGGCCTAACAGCGTCAGAAAAACAAAGCAGCCAAACTTTGCTCTAGCATGAGAATATAATCCTTTATGCACACTGAAGTAAAACATAATCAAAGTTCATGAATCCGAACACCATCTTAGCAAAGTGTTCCTCACTTACACCCCAGAACAAGATCAGGTTCCTTCTGGAAATGTCATTAATAGCTTTGTCATGCCTTTCTGCCTCTGCCCTATTGAACTTCGGAGGGTCATCCGACTCTAAAATAGAGAATGAAATACAAATACTCCCACACTTCTTGAATCTCAGTTCAAGGTAAAATTTAGACTCACCCTTCTATCTCGACACATCAAAAGACTGGAAAAAAAGTGAGGGCTGTTCAATGATCATCAAATATTAAAATGTAGCCTTGTATTCTGCATGCCCATTCCCTAGAGAATGCCTGCAAACAGTGTAACATTTAACTTGAACTACTTCAGGCAGAGGCAGCTGAAGACTACCACAACTTCAGAATTGATGTTCCTACGTTTTAAAATGACATTTTTCCATCATCCACAGGCCAAACTCATCCTGGCTTTTAGAAGGCAGCATATGAAAAACGATAATCACAATATTTATCATTCAGCTCTCAGGCTGAAATACATGGTCAGCACGTGTTGGTTTTTAGTCAAACAAAAACTGATTAAAAGCACATTTTTTGCTACTGCTGATATTAAATCTACTTGAAGCAGATGGGATACATCCATTCCCCTACTCATTATGTAAAGATAAACAAAGGGAGCACATTCACAGGGCTAGATAACATTGCCATCCCAATTATGCCTTCAGCCTCCAACTACAAATGCCCTATTCTTATTTGGACCAATATTCAGCCAGTTGCCGCTGCAAGTATTGCCAGGCAATGGACAAGTGAAGAGATGGATGGAGCCATCTACAAGCTGAAGGTACAAAATTGTTTAAGTGGAAATTAAATATTTATTAAAAAATAATTAAAATGCTACTTTGTGTTTTTAAAGTTGAACCAAAAAAACAATTAAGGTCATAAAGTCCATTAAATTCTCTAGCGTAACAAGTTCTCTGACAAAGGCACGCAGTTCAGTTTCTTATGTCCTCAGTAGATGGCTCATCTGACTTTGGTTTCATTAACGTATACAACATTGTAAGTGGGAAGCATATAGAAAGAATAGCTTACTCCCCAGTTCATTTCCCTGTCTGGATTTAAACACAGCCATTGTGGCCTAGCAGAGATATCCCTACAGATCTGTAACACACAGAAAGCATTACTAATGAACAAAGCTGCATATAAGCAGCTAACTATCTTTTAATATGTTTACAAGGGCGCAGGTACAGCTCCTCTTGCCACTCATTTTAATAGAGTCCAGGCTCAGTAAGACACCTCGAGCATCAGCAAATGAGCAAGCATAAATGAAACAACCTATGTACAACAAAAGCAGTGGCAAAGCACTGTCCACTTCTCATCAGGAAAAAGGCAAATATGCAGAGGAAAAAAAAAAACAAAACAACAAAATAACAAAGGAAAAAAGTTTTGACAACTTCATGAAGAGAGAGCGTTTCGCAATCAACAGGAAAAGGAAACAGACGATGGCCAGCAAAGGCTTCTCCCGTGAAGACAAAAGTAACAGTCCCATTGCTCCAAGTAGCAGTGCCTGTCGAGAGCGCAAAGAAAAAACCCTAAGCCACTGGTGACTATTTCACATATCGCCACCTTCTCAGTGACACCTGTCATGAAGCAAAACTAAATACTAAAAATAAGATTTTCCACAGTCAGGATATGTTAAAATAAAAAAAAAAAAAAAAAAAGCTTACAAAAGGGAAATCCCATTGAAATTCCAAGAGTGAGAACAGAAGTAATCAGCTGAGCAGTGGGGACGCTGCTTTCTCACTTTCACTCTTGACGAGGAAAAGCAGCAGGCACCAGGGATGCAAGTTCAAGTGCAGCCCATAAGAGTGAGTCCTGCAGCATCTGCTTCTGAGCTTTCCCTCCTCTCTGGTACTCTTGGAGGGGCTGCAGCTGTCTCGGACTTAACGCTGCATCAAACTGGCAGTAGTAAGCAGATCCTCCTACCTCCCCACCCTCAAAGACAGTTGTAACTTTAAGTCAAAAACCTTAAACGTATGTCACATTTGATTTTCTTAAGTGATTAGTACATTACTAATCAAATTGAGAAGCTGATTAGCAAATTGAATATCTGATTAGCTCCTTCCATGATGCAAAGAATTAGATATTAATCAAAGCTCGCAGAAGATAAGCACCACCATCCTCACACTCAAACCAAGCACCTGCATTTCACAAGGGGAAAAATAATGATTATTAAAACCAATGAATTGTAGCTCTCTGATTAGTTCCAGGCACTTTTTTTTCCTCATCTCATCAAGGCAATTATACAATAAATCTTTGAAAAAATATATGCTGTATTTAACAAAGCAGGCCTGACACATTTGTGCTCAATAAAGACTGTTCCCTCATGGCTCCTCCAGCTAGCTAATACCCTCTTCTGTAAGATGACCTACTACAACAAAATTCCATTCCAACAGCTGCAGACTGCTTTACTGGTATTGGCGTAAACAAGTCACTCGCGCCATCGTACCAGCACCGAGTTTGTTCCACATATGACAGTTCATAATATATATTTTAAGCCACTGAAAAACCTTAACAAAAAAATGAAGAAAAAAAAAAGCATCTGCTGGTGTCAAGACAATTTCTTGGCAGAACTCAGCAAGAGGACAACTTTCAGCTGATTAGCTGTGCCCTCATAATTAAAGAGTCATCACAGTCACTGGGTATTACTTCAAGCTGGTTTACGAGTTAAGAGTCATCAATAACAAACTTAAAATAAATTCTACCCTGAGTGATCCTAATGCAGGGCTAGATTGTGCATGCCTAATAGTTTTATGGTTTGTTTTTTTCATTTAAACTTAGAAGTCAGTGTCTGTCTAACTTAAACCTTTCTATTTCTGCAGTATTTTTATTCTATCAATGTTCTGAAAACGATAAAGAATTTCTTTTTTTGTTTCTTAAATGCTTACAAGTAAGCATACTCTAATGTTTTCTTGCTTGTCATATGATTTTTCAAAGAAAATTATAGTCAACTTTAACCATGCTGTAAATTCCAAGGTATAAATTCTCACTCGGATGAGAATTAAAAAAATCTTAATTAATTCTTCTCTGCCTACAGCCAGAAAATATATTTCAACCAGCTTTATCATCCCCTGCCCTAGCTATTGGATAAAAACACATTAGCCATTGCCCAACTGCTTTATCTCTCCTGCCAAAGAGATCCAAAGGAACCTATTTAGGTCCCAGTTAATGAGCTGAGCTATACAAGAAAACAAATGTTAGTCCTCAAACTTCTCCTCCAGTTACTATCAGTATTAAAATCTGTGCCACTACACCATTTTCTTTTCCGATTTCCCTCTATTCTTTCTTTCCTCTTTATTCTAGGAAAATCCACACCCACTAAAATATGATCACTCATCAGTTTTCCCATACTTTCCTAAGTGCATTTGGTTTTGAATTGCTCAAATTTAATTCCACCCTGAATTAAAAAAAAAAAAAAAAAGGAAGAGTCACTAGGAAGTGTTCATCTAATACCATAACAAAGATCACCATATTTGTATTCAACTGTGACAATAACATCAATAACTGAACACAAATCTCTTGACTTGCAAATGATAAAATATACAGGGTCAGGAATTACGTTTCATGCACAATTTTATACTGAGGAAGAAGAAAAAATTCAGTCAAGATCACTGTCAAATTATCAGAACAGCAAACTTCTTCATAACCTTTAGGTGTTTCTCTAGGCACCAAATTATTACATTTTGCTTTTGAAAGAGAAACTGAAGTTTGGAAGCCTGTTGATGGGGGGGGATGGCGAAGGAGAGGGTGGAAAAAGAATACAGTGCCATCCAAATGCTGTCTCTCTACGTTTTTAAACATGTTACATATGTGATATCAAAATCTATAGCTAGCTATACACAGCCTGAGCAGTGACTCAAGGAAAAGAATCCACAATTTTCAGTAGCAAAATACAGAAGTCTTTACTACTAGGACAGAATAAATAGCTCATCATCCACCACTGGAGAACAAGAACGCATACAAGTAATTAAAGTATTTGTCATAGAAAACACACTGTTACATATATCTGGAACTCTTCAAATACAGTTATTTTCACATACATACCAGAAATATCACCGTAGTATATAACCAGGCTGTAGCAGCTTTTGCATTTTGTCTTCCAAAGTTTGCCTGGATTAGTTTCACTACTAAAGCAAAATGCTGTGGGAGTGCTGCACATAACAATTCTGGAGCAAACTGGAACAGCTGGTGAGATACTGCTACTCAGATTGACTGGAGGCATTAAAAAAGTTCATGGGAAGCAGCAAATGCAAGATTTCTCCACTATCTTGTGCTACAGCACAACAGTCAAATAGAATTTCAGTATCTGCACTCATAAAACGCTAGGACATCTCCGCTTAGTGCCGCAGAGCGGGGAACACGTTGCACTCTCTAAGAGGGTCCACAGCAGGTTACACACTTACTGATACTTTCCCAAGCACTTAATGTACTTGGCCTGGCTTCGGTGCAGTGCCTCCCAGATGTCCTGTTAAAACCTGTGAACTTCAGCATCCTTAAAACAGATGCCCCTGCTGTGTAAAGTAGCCCAAATGTGATTCCCATTCCAAACCGTGTCTTTTTTTGCTGTTGAACAGACTTCAGTGCATAATATACCCTGCACTGTGTTGAGATGAAGGATGCTCAAGGAACACTGGATAACTGGTATCCCATTGGGGCTCTCCAGAAAACAAGTTTCCCACCTCAGGATAGTACTCCTTAGAGAAGGTTTTAAATAAATACACTTCAAAATTATTTCACAGCTGTGCAAGTACCTTCACTCTATGAACAAACTGAAAGACCAGAGCAGGTTTATGAGAGTAAAGCCTTGGTATCCAACTGTGCTATAAAAAGCAGGCTTTTGCTGTACTCTCCTCTTGGTTTTTGGAGTGCAAGCAATTACTATTATCCATTTAAAAGTCTTTCAGAGGCCTTGGTTTACGTTATTTTAAGCTACTCTAAGTACATTTCACTAGGAGAATAGAAGACAATTAGCATGCCTCCTGACAGCAATCTGAACTTTGTAGTGCTTCTGCCTGGTAATCTTGAACACCACATTTCTTACGTAAGGTACAATTTCCCGCCCCTTGCCAATGGGGAGAGTAACACACCTGTGGGGAGGAGATGTGACCTCCTACGGCCTCGTTTTTCTCCTCTAGTAAGCAAAAGTTCTTAAACTTAGAGCAGTTCAAACAGCCAGTCTGGATCCTTGCTGGAGCTTACAGGATACATCCCTACAAGCCCCAGCTTACATTTCTGATGGGCCACAAAACCTCAAATCATCTTCCTAAATACTTAATGAAGAGATGCAGGTGACACAAAGAAAAAAAAAAAAAAAACCTCACCCAAAGTTGATTAAAACATCATTAACTCTTTGCACAACCTGGCCTCAGAAATGCACTTCATTCAGAGACACACAAGCAGGTGTCATTCCCATAATCATTCTCTTGTGACCCCTTGAGACCTGGATATTGCTTTGCTACCCAGTCCTCACTGCTCTGCTGCCTTTTTATTCATTTATTTATTTACTAGAAAAATAGAGCTCGGTTTCTAACCCCCATGCTCGGAAGTAAAACCAGGGCAACACAGGGCAACGCAGCCTTCTGAGCACTGGGACAGCCTGCAACATGGTAAGAATTGCTTCAGTCTTTCCAGTATCTCATAAAGTCCAACACCTAAAGATAACAACGCAAATTTCAGCACTGGCAAACATTTCTGCAGAAACATTCAGCTAATAGGCTTATTCTAACATTCCCACACTGCTTCCAAAACTGCCCACGTGCCAGAAACCCCGACTGTTTTCTTCCAAAAGCTCCAGGTTTACTCCTGTTAGTATCTAGGATGCATTTAGGTGCACCTTCAACAACTCAAAGCCTGAAAATGAATGCGGCACATAAAATAAGATTCAATATCAAAATAGGTAATAACTTTAATCCCCAGGTTTATTTGCATTTTGCTTATTTAATTGAAAGCCTACAGTTTACAAAAAAAAAAAAAAAAAGCCACTGCAAAGAATTTCTACTCTGCCAAACAATATGCTGCACAAACAAATTTTCCACATACCTTAGATCCAGATTGCTCGCCTTCATAAAATTTCAGCTACATCAAGACAACTGAAGTACCAAATTATCAAAAGAAATGTTTGGTTTATTGTTAATATAATTTAACAAGAAAATTAATACCTGGATAGAAGAGAGGGACCCAGTTGGAGACTCCACCGAGTGAAAGGTTGCAGACTGATCTCAACTCTTTCTTGCTCTCTTGATGTGACTGCCAGGACCCCAGGGGCACCTGCATAGGCAGTAATTGCCCTGAACAGCCTCACCTGGGATCCCCACCAACCCTAACCCCCACCACACACCCACACTCCTTCCCCAGGATGAAGATAAGCCTAGCAAACGAGGCTTGTCTGAGAACAAATATAAATTCTTCCACAGTTTCTTCATCCATAAAATCATAGAATCATAATGGTAGGAAAGGACCTTTGAGATCATCGAGTCCAACCATACACACACAAGAAAAACCACCAACCTACAATCTCTGCCACTAGAGCATGCCCTGAAGTGCCACATCTAGATGTTTCTTAAACACCTCTAGGGATGGTGACTCAACCACCTCCCTGGGCAGGCTGTTCCAGTGCCTGACCACTCTTCCAGTAAAGTAATTCTTCCTAATATCTAATCTAAACCTCCCCTGCCGCAACTTCAGACCATTTCCTCTGGTCCTGTCATTATTTACTTGGGAGAAGAGGCCAACACCCACCTCTCTCCAACCTCCTTTCAGGTAGTTGTAGAGGGCAATGAGGTCTCCCCTCAGCCTCCTCTTCTCCAAGCTAAACATGCCCAGCTCCCTCAGCCTCTCCTCATATGACCTGGTCTCCAGACCCCTCACCAGACTGGTAGCTCTCCTCTGGACACAGCCATGAAACCAAAGAGTAAAGAAGCCCTTGTTTAGACAAAAAAATAAGATGTAGAAAATCCCCCTGTGTTTTTTTTCCCCTTAATTATCTGTGCAAGCAAAAAGTTTCCAACAGAAAATGTTTCTTCTAAAGCATGTCACTTGCAAGTGCAAGAGAGAAAATTACGCACATTCAAATACTAGCACTTCACTTACATGCACAACATATCTTTTTCTCTAGGTACAGATACACTCTTGTTTAGATGCATCAGGATTCCAAAATGTAGACCCTAATTGATAGTAAAGAATCATAGTGATTGTCATGCATCAAGATCACTGCACTGGGAAAAGTCTAGGTAATTTGCAAACTCGTACATTTACTGTGTATCAGAATATCAGAAAACCCTCTGATTGCGGGTGACATTTTATATTAGGAAAAATGCATAATAGGGTGGACACCCGGTATTTGAAACGGGTGTTCTAAACAGCTCTGGCTCGCTTTTCATCCCACCTCAACCAACCACGTGCTTACATGTCGAGGCAGAGAGAAAAGGCAATGGGTAAGGGAACGCTCCTAAATGCTGTTTTATTCCCTACCAGAAGGCCTAAGTATTAATGATACATAAATGGTTCCAGAAAAAGATCTTAAAAGCTTGGAGGCCATATGTTATCATCGCAGCTACGCTATGGAACAGAAATATGGCTTTATTTGTGTGTTTACATGAGTAACAGCAGACTCCACACCTAATTAAGGTTTTATTTGTATTTTCTCATACTACAGAATCTGTCTGAGCATACATCTCCTAAGCCTCACAACACAAGTTATAGCAGTACTTCTCAACGTCCATATATCCCTGTTTATAAATATACGTACCTACCATTTCCTGGCACTGAAAAAGACTTCAAATTGTGTCTTAAGATTCACTCGGCTTGAAACTGCAATGCTCATGACAGAGAAAGCTGAAGTAGTCTCTTCATGTGATTAGCCCCTGACTGTCACCCAGTGAAGTAATAATTCATCCCAGCACCTGGTGGGCTGAGAGAAAAGACGGTAAGGAAGAGGAAAGGCTCAAGTGACTTCAGTGGGAGAATACATTCCAGTGGGAGAATACATTCCCCTGTTCAGCCACCAGCTCTATCTCAGGTTTGAGCCTGACCATTTATCAACGCACTTCAACAATACTAAGAGAAAAGGAAAGCATCAACTTGGGCACAAAAGAAAATTAACTGTATCTCCCTAAAAAGAAATCATAAAGAATCCCCAGTCCTTTTTACTGTATTCAATTAACTCAAACTAAAAAAACAAACCAACAAAAAAACCAAAACTAAACAAAACACATTCTCCAATAAAGATACAGTAGGCATCAGTCTGTCCATTCAGGGGAAATGGAACTGCTGTGAATTATGAAAATACCAACTCCATCACAATTTCTGCAATATTTAATATTTACTTACAAATCTATTTTTTATCATGTTTTCTTAAGATGACTGATATCTGCAGCTCTGGGGTAAAATAAAGACTGCCGGGTCACCTGGGCATGACTGCAAGCGTAGCCTTGTTCATGAGCTTGAATTGCAGAGTGAAGGTCTCACCTTTTGTTACCCAAGAAAACGCTTAGGTTTTATTGTGTATCTGCTTCACTAAATGTTGCTGAAATTTGATTGGTTGCTTTCAAGTAAATGAATAAAATAAAGTTTATTAAGATGTTATTAATTTTAAAAAGCATTTGAAAAGGAAAGTTATTATTATTTTCTTCTTCCCCAAGTAACTGTCATGCCCAAATGGTATCAATACCTTCATGGAATCTGATGAGTGATGGTACTGCCAAAACCTTCTGGCAGACTAAGTTCTCACACGCTTAGCAGAGGATGTCCCACTGGCAGCAGCACACACAGGGAGCCCATCCTGAAGCAAAAGCCTACAGGTCAAAGCAGCACAAATAGCTACATGAGGGACTCAGAGACCTGCAACTTCCCAATGATTTTGAGCAAGCATCAGCTGGAAACCCACTGCGCCGCCTCACCAGACTGGAGCAGGCTGCCAGCAAACCAGTCTGAGATGAGGCAGACTGAGATGAGGCAGACAGAACGAGATGAGGCAGACAGAATGAGAACAAAACACAGAACAGAAAGGAGAACACACTCAGAACTTTTTCCATTATTAAAGTAAAATCGGGGAAAACATTCACTGTTCCAAGAGAAAACGAAGAGATGAAATAATCAGTTATGATAAATGAAACGGCACCAGCAGGCAAACCTCTTTATCCCTTTGAAGTATCGTGGGGTGTGCTGAGATCAGAGGGGTGCTATGCCAAGAGAAAGCAAGTGGCATGAGATGCTCACGTCACGCCCCCCCAGCAGGCCACATGCCACAGAGAGGCAACACTCTGTGTGTGTGTGTGTGTGTGTGTGTGTAAATATTTGGTACGCAATACTTTTAAAACTTGCAAGTTTTTTTTACAAGGAAAACTCTGATTTAATAACCCAAAGAAAGCCTGGCTAATAATTCAAGGCCACATTATATAAGTGAGTCTCATTAATCTAAACTGTGACCATGGATCTGAGTGCTTATCTAAATGTTTCCACTTTTGTGCTTTCCACAAATGCTAACAGAAGGCAAACAGAAAATAGAGTACAACGGATGATTACACAACACTGGCACTGGGGGCAGCACAAGTTGCCCAATTGATTAACTTGAAAAACATGTCAAGAGAGGTGAGCAAGTACTGTGTTAATTCCAGGCTCTTCTCTTTAGCGCCAATGCAAAACCCGTTATACCACGGGAATTTTTCTTTTTATTTCAGTGACCTTTAGCTCTGGTTACTTTTCACTGCTCACTCACTCACAGTCAAAAGACTACTGAAATTGTTTGACTTTTGAGCGCCAACAAGTCATCTTTTGATTAATTTTTTGCAATCAATGAATCAGAAAATAATTTCTTTAATCTTTTGTTAATATCCTATTATTATATGGCTATTTGCAAACTTTTTTTTTTTTTTTTTTAACAGGGAGGGAGACAATAGTAATTTACAAATGCAACAAACAAAACCCTTGCTTATTAAGAGGTAATGAAAGCAACAACTTGAGCAGCCAAAAAAGAAAGAAATGGCTTGGGCTTTAACTCTAATTTTCATGGGCCTCGAAGTTGTCCCAATGGACTAGGTTACCTTCACTTTGCTAACCAATTGCGAGGAATACACATGAAAACTTTTTGCTGTGGATCTTTCAGCACATCCTTAGTCACTGCAGAACTAACTGAATTTCAAAACAAATCCATGGTCAACTGCCTGGTTACCATGAAATGCTTTTATGCAGCGTGTGGAATTTTAATAAATTGAAACCCAGCTATGTTGAACAGAGAGGCACTGTCTCTGAACTAACCCCTTTCCAGTGCATTTACTGACCCAAAGATAGTTCATCCAGCTTGACCTTCCTGGGGGAGATGAATAAATAACAAATACAAATAGAAGGACAGTTTTAAAGACTCACATGCTGTTCTGGCTATGGACACTGTATCTCAAGCATGATTATTTTCTAGTTCATTTAATCTAAATGTTATGGCTAGTAATAGACCATCTAAACCATTTATTTTTTATTTCAGTAAAAAAGTGAATATAAGACCATAAGATTTAAATCCCCCCTGCAAGAATTTCTATAAAATAACAGGATTTCAAACTATAATACCTATTATACTGGCGTATAAGAAAAGTGGATAAACAAGCATTTTTGTGACAAGATTTTCCTGTCTCCCAAATCAGATATAAAACAAAACCCAGCAGTTTTCCAAGACAAATATGCAAGTACAAAATAATACATCACTGTAAATCAGAGAAAAAAATATGCTGAACACAGACAGTGCAAATAATCCTATATTATTCTATTGTAAAGTCACAGGAAATAGAATTTTTGATCTTGCATTCCGTCAATTTCCAAATACCATAGCTCTGGCAGATTAAATCAGAAGTTTCCAAAAGGTTATCAGCTATAAGCCTGTACACAAATTTATCAGTTAATTTTTTCAATCCCTCACTAAGGATACAAGAAAATTTGCAACTTTGTCTCCTAAATTACACAGATTTTTGTTTGGGACTAAATTTGCAGATCAACCATTAATCAGGTACAGACCATGTACAAATTGCACAGTGCATACACAGATAGGATGCATGTTTGGAGGCCAAAACATTCCATTTCCATACTTCAAAAGCGTATGAACTTAAAAGTATTCAAAAAAAATCATAATTATATGTAGCTCAGATATAATGTTTAGAAAAGGTATAACAGTTTTATGGCACACTTGGAACTTCTAATACTTATTTGCTAAAAATACTTATAATTGCCTCTGCCTCTTACTACTATTCTATGGATGAACTTGCATTATTAGGAAAGCAAGCCTGGAAATTGAATAATTTATAACTGAAATATCTCGAATCTCTGCAGCATTTCTCAAAGTACATCATATTTAGTTTGATTTAGTGCTTGCCTGTCTTTCTCTCCTTCTGTGACGGTACTTACTTACCACATCTTTAGTTTTTGCTTTGTTATTACAAGAAAGTACATTCCAACCATAACCAGCAAAACAGGCCCATTTTTTTTTCCAGAACCATGCACAGCTTAAACGCACAGCACTTCCAACCAGATGTTAATACACAGTATAGAAATTTCAGCAGCCATTAGTATATCTTAGCACAGGGAACAGGAATAGGTATTACTGGTGTTACTAGAACAGGTTGCCCCGACAGGTGGTAGATGCCCCATGCCTGGAAGCGTTCAAGGCCAGGCTGGATGGGGCTTTGAGCAGCCTGGTCTAGTGGGAGATGCCCCTGACGAGGGCAGGGGGGTTGGAACTAGATGATCTTTAAGGTCCCTTCCGACCCGAACCATTCTGTGATTCTATACATTTTAGTATATTCGTTCTTTCCCTTTGAAAATTAATTTATCCAAATTTTAATCTCCACAAGTGTCGTCTTAAGGCTCCAGGTAAAAGCATCGTATGCAGGGAGGACTGAACAGGTTTCTCTTTGAAACCTATTCAAACAGATCTTTAGTTCATTTAACTGAGTTTAGAAACTGGAGATACCCTGGAGTACTGCATTGGAAAAAACCTGTCTACCACAATAACCATAAAATATGTATCAAGTTGTGCAAAAGTTCTTTGAACTTCATTTTAATGTTAGTATCGAAAGTTGTTGTGTTGTGGTTTGCTGTTTTTTGGTTTTTTTAAAGAGAGAGTAAAAGACAACTGCCACATTTAAATGCCAGGCCAAGAAGAGGTTAGTTAAAACACTCCCCTACAGAAATTCAAATGTAATTCAGTTTTGGGAAAAGCATGCAAAAGTCTCAAAAGGTTAATAATGGGACGCTAAGTGCACCATTTTTCACTCACAATTATACATCAGCCACATCCAGCAAACAATAGTGGCATGTGAAGTCCACTGTAATAGAGTGTAATACAGTCAGATACAAAGTGCAACTAATTCAGACAGTAAAATTGCTATTTTAATGGCATTCCGTTCTGCATACAGATTGTCAAATATCCCAGCATTCCTCATCTTAAACCCTTGAGAGTAATTAGCTCTCCAGTCACCTCTTTCCTATACTTAAATTTACTCACCTGAATAATGTCATAGAAATCAGTGGGGCTCCCCCATATTTTGGTAAGCCATCAGGTCCTGACTGCATCCTGGAGGTCTGGGCATAAACACTGCTCCAGAAACAGTAATTTTTGAAGGGCAAAGTGGAAAACATGGATTTTGACAGGTTGAAAACTTTATTTTTCTTGCCCTGTTTTGTTCCTGTTTTCCTACAGTAGGATAAGTAATAAAAGAACATAATTATCTTGTGCTCGTGCCTATTTCCCTCTACTGCAGAGGAAGCCTAGTTGGCTGGTTTGACCCACGTGCTGAAGTTTTAACTGCGTCAAGGGTGGATGAAATTAATCTCTCCCTAACTCATCTGTCTTCACAACCTTCAAAAACCCTTACAACCTCCAACTACTGACCAGGTGAGACAAGGACAAGCAGTAAGAGTGTGTTAGGAACAGCTGAAGTAGCACTTGCAGAGGTAGTATCTTTTTCTTGCATCAGCAGATAAAGAGATATTGAAGGAAACAAAAGCTTTTTGACACTCAAAGCCTTTATCAGACCTGAAAGAACAGAGCAAACATCAAGCTAAGTAAAAATTTGAAGACACCTGGTTTATATAATAAGCTTTGTTCCAGAACAATTAGACAATCTTTAGGAAAGAGGAGCAGAAAAAACTTTTGGCAGGGCAAGAAGCAATAACTCCTAATATATTTTCCAAGCATGAGGAATGCTAACTTAGCACCTAGAGAACAGCTGGGAGTTAGGAGCTGTTACTCAGGAAAAACAATAATCTGCCATAACAGCAATGTCTCTGTTGCACTTAGTATCTAATGAGATTTTACTTTTAGCACTGATGTTCATTATTAAAGATTTTTTTGCAGTTTCTCTTGAAGGAAATCAGGGAGACTTTTCTTTTTCCTTTTTTTTTTTTTTTAAATATACATGTTCTCAGTTATTTTGTCCATTATTTTGTCCATTGTGTAAATTTATTCTGGTATGTTTAGTACTAACTCTATTTGATTTTGCCCACTCCAAGAGGACTCAATGCACTGGATAAAGCCTTCCCATATGCTGAAATTTGCAGACACGTAATTGTCAAAAACCAAGGAGTCCATGCAAGGCTGCAGATGCAGAGACACCTTACAGCTGTTAGTCCAAAGAAATTTGTCACCTTAGGATGAGTTTGCAGATGTTAGGGAACAGGATGCCGACTGAAGACTGATGGAAATAAAAGCGAGGGAAAGTGAGGAAAGGAAGCTGGGAAACTTCTTTGAAGAAACCATCTGCCTTGGTAGAAGACCAAGTAGCCTGTGATAAATTGTGTGCACAATACAGCATATAACAATATCTAGGGAAAGAATAAACAAACCAACAAAACCCAATACTCATACTGGGTTGCTTCTTTCTTGTAACCAGAGCATATATACTGGTCATGTTACTCTTTTGAAGAAACAGCCTTTGTTTGCTGAGAGCCATGTCTCCTCAGATCACACACAGATAAATTGGAGACCTTTAGCTTTCTAATGGCTTGAATAATGAGCATGTATGTGAATATGTATGTAAATCACAAAATGCAACTGATACAAAAGCCCTCAAAGCTAAATCCAAAAGCTATCACCGCATTCTGTGGAAATTAGGCTGCATGCAGCCCAAACAAGCTTGATAGCACGTCACATAAAATCAGATGGGTAAGTGGCAATTGCCATCTATTCACATATATCAGATACACTGGATGTCAAGCATCCCTCACAGACAACAAAAATATTCTGTATTTTTTTTTCCTCCCTCTATATAGGAACTGCAATTTCACTAGCATTTCATTCAGAAAGATACGATTACAATAGCCAGCAATTTAGAAACCAGTAAAACAGCAAAAAGAATTATTGTACATTACTTTAATAGTATCATTTAGATTTCTGGCAGTTTCAATTAGTGCTATGAAGTCCTTCAATTCAATTAATGTAGAAAATATTACAAATAGGAAAGCCATTTCTCTTTTTAAAATATCACCTTGGGATATATACTGCTTCAGTAACAGATACGAGTGTTTGGCAGTTAGTTATAATTATTTTCACGAAGATGACCCTCACGTTTCATTGCTGAGAAACTCTTGGGGTAAAACATACAGCTAACCTCATCAGAGCAAGTGCCTTGCCAAGTCACGGATTCTCCAAAACACATAAACATTATGCAGCGCCCAACGTCACTCGTATACATCACGTCTGAAACCAAACTCAACATCATTATGGATGAGTTACAAGGCAGAAAAAATGTAATATCTAAGCTCTTCGGAGAATTCAGAACAAAGCAGCATGCTCCCCTCCCAGCAAGAATCTTAACTCAGAAATTCATTGCTTCAGCATTTCCAACTAAATAAAATACTCTCTTATTTCTCAAATCACAAAGTGTGGTGGTATTTATCGCATGGAAGATACAAACAGACAGGCTGTGTGCACCTACAATCTTCCCACAGAATTTCATGCCTAATGGCCTCTTTTTGTGACTGACAGCTCTGATAGACTCAGCTGAAGGCTGATTTTAATGAAACTCCATTTTCCGACGGGAAACCATTATTTTTGTCCTAATCATAACTTTCAGCACAAAAAAAAAGGTCTCTCCTTTTCTCCTCCGTCCTCAGTATAATTTTAAATTGAAATACCAAACTCCTTTCACACAATTTGGTCTACTGACTTTCAGTCAGCTTTGCAGAAAGATATTTTCTTCAGCTTATGTAAAGCCACAATGATAGCTCATTTTGAATAAAATAGACTTTGGACAATTTATATAATAGACCGCTCTGTTCAGATGAAAAGGATATGTCGGTCAGAAGACCTGCAGTCTAGAAGCATTCGACTCGGTATGTGGGCCCCAAACGGACATTCAAACCCCAGCAAATCCCAGTTTTCCTCTTCAAATTGAAGATAAGTTTTAGAATATGACCGCTTAGAAAACAAACCCGTAAAGCTTTTTAAACCAGTTCGAAGTGTTAACCAAGAGGGCATTCCGCTTCTGAGACTTCAGACGGCAACCTGAGCCCAGGCTACTGGGCTCACACAGATGTACTAAAATACCCAGCGTCAGCTAGTTCAGTCCTGAGCTCTTTAGGAGATGACACGGCTGTGGTACGACGTCTGTGGGGAAACAACGGAAGAGCTGCACATCCAGCGTCAGCAAACAGGGTACGTACCCTTGCTGAAATCCCAGATAACAGGCTGGGAGGTGACCGCTGGCACGCAGGCAGGAGAGCACCCGCTCCCAGGCGCTTCGGCTTTCTGCCGCTTCTGCTCACTGAGAAATGATGTTGTCCCAGTGAGCTAAATGACTGTGTCAGCTATATGGCAAATCATATGTTCAACCGCAGCGAAGGAAGAATAAGGAGAAGCGTGCTGCAGCCTACGGTAAACGAGCGTGCTGCCTACATGTAATCTTGAAGGAACCCATGAGGAAATACAGATGTCTCTTGTTATTTAAGGTGAAAGATGACTCCGATGTCAATGAAACATGGGGACTAAGACACACAACTAAGATTTAAGAAATGACTCTTTATGAAGTCCTGTTTCTTTACCTGCTATTCATCAGACAGCCCTTCCTTGAAGTCAACCACTTCCTCCAAAACCTTACAAAATTCAGTTCTGCAGGTTCATGCCTGCCTGTGCACCGTTTTTGCAGAGTAAAACGAGATTGGAAAAAATCTGCACTATAGCTGCGTGTTGGGCACCAAGGGCAGGGTTTCAGTAGCAGAGGGCTGCCTGTGTGGCAGGCAGCCCTGAGCTGGTCACAGCCATCTCTGGAACCACCATAAACAGCCCATCGCCCCCCAAAATCTCAGGCAGGTTTAAGAGAGCCGGTGGCAGTCACAAGGAGAGACAGCGCTGGAGACACGCTCTGGGGCAGGAGGTGCTCCATGCCAAAGGGGGGCACCCTGAGGGACCGCGGCCATGGGTGACCCCCGCTGGAGCAGGGACATCCCTGAGGGACGGCAGCCGTGAGCGACGCATGCTGGGGCAGCAACACCCCCGAGGGACTGCGGCTGTGGGGAACCCCTGCCAGGGCAGGGACACCCCCTCAGGGAGACTTTGGCCTGTGGATGCCACTCTAGAGCAGGGGCATTAAGAAAGAGAATGGCAGGAAAACCAGTAAAACAAAGAAGAGCAGAAATACACCATTACAGCATATGACCCCACCTCCCCAGTTCTCTTCACCTCACCAAAGGAGCTGGAGTGAAGATAAGGTAAATTGAGACAAGGAAGGGGTTAGGAGAGGTGTTTAGGTTAAGCTGAGTCTGGGGAAGGAAAGGTGTTGACTTGGTTAATTATGTTCTTCCCCCACACCCACACCCCCAATACCCAAATCCATGATCAGAAGTTTCTGTTGATTGGTAAAAAATTAAACTCAACAAAGATTCTCAAGTCAAGACTGTTTTGCTCGTAACAAACTGCAATACCAAGGTGACAAAGGTTATTTCTTTAGGCTTCATACTAAGTAGAAAAATAATAGGCTTTAGCCTTTCTTTCTCAGTACTTGTACAGAACTTCATTGGTATAATTATGGCAGTAGTGTATTCAATAGCTTGGGGAAATACAAACAGATTGCAGTAACATCCCGTTGGGTTATCTTTCAACATATGTCTCAGCTAAATAGAGTTGAAAGAAAGTTCATCAAAATAGATTTCTCCGGACTGACCAGAACGAGGTCCGTGTCGTTACCCTACGTAGGAAACACTGACATCGTAATTACTTCAGGCTCCCATCTGGCACAAATCACAACAGTATTTCATTTCAGATGGTCTCAGATATTAACTTTGTTTCCCTCTCAGTTAGACTGTGTCATGAACATGTGAATCGTGTCATTTACAACAGGAAAGCCAACAACAGTGATTTCTACCTCATGATCCTGAGGAGCCCTGGCAATTGATAATGTTGGAAAATTTACTTTAAGGTTCAAATCATGTTTTAATTGACAGCGAGCTGAACCTGTAACTCTTTGGTTTCTTTTCAATGACCTCATTCTAGGTCACAGGTGTTTCGTATTTACTGGTAACAATTGGCACACTCCTTGGCAGATGCCAAATACTGATAAAATTAAGTCCAAAATGTTGAAGTTCTGACTTTCCTAAATAGGTCAAACAATCTAAAATAGTGTAGTGCATTATAGGTCTTTTATTTTTTCAAGTTTTCCCATAAGGAGATTATTATGGTTTTTAATTTACTATTTTTAAGGATTGGGAAAAAAAAGAAAAAATAAAATTAAAAGCAAACAATTCTTGCATTATGGAATCTGTAAGGAAAATATTTGTTCTTGAATTCAAAATTCCAGCCACACTGGTCTTAATCAGACAAATCGATCACCTTTGTTCATTAACTGAAGGATTATAACTAACGAAGTCAGCTGTAATGGACAAATATGCAAGGCTACAATTTCAAATTATTTTTCTCTGAATTTTATCTAAATTTTGCTTACAGGTGCTAACTTTCTGACCACTCTTGGCAGTAAACTTATACACAATTTTTTTCTAAAAAGCAGAGGGTTAACACATGCTCATTTAAAATTTAGAAGGATAATTTTACTTTCAAAGTTACATGCGTGTATATGCATCTTAGATGCATTGGAAAAAAACACAAAAGGAGCACAAGAGAAGTAATTTGTGTTAAAACATTCAGTTGCACAGGTTATATATCAGATATCTGTAGAAGACTTTACTTTTTCTTACAACACAGATTTCTTCAAAAACAGCAGACGACTACACACCAACTTTCCAATGTACACCCCGATGTCAGACATCGTTAAGGCGGTCAGTTAGTTTCTGTTCTTCACTGTTACGCTGTTGCATTGTGTTTCATGAGCTAGGAAACAGTTATGAGAACAACAAGGAACCCTATGGGAGATAAGAATCAAAAAGTATATTTTCCAGAAGTTTCCTAGACCAGCTCCATCAGTTATCGAGGCTCGATCAGCTAGAAAGGGGTTCGTTGGTCAAATTAACATTCTAAATCTGTGACTGTCTGTGGCAACAAAGCTTCAAACAAAAACTTCTGGAGAAAACGCCTTCATTTGAAATGATTTGCAGTGCTACTCCAATCAACATGAGAGCTGTTTCTTAACTTTGTGCTAAGCGTGGTCATTACCATCTGGAAATTCACCACTTCAGTTCTTATTGATATGCAGCAAACTAGTTTTGTTCTGATACATCAATTCACACAGCCGATCTCACAGAGGCAACAGCCACCTGCTTGAGATTTCCAGTTTCGTTTGAACACTAACAGCATCCATTGGCCTGCTCCATGAACTTCTGAGGCCAACAAGAGAAATGAGGTCTTGGTCTTCCCCAGGGCTCCTCGCAGCCTGGCTAAATACCATGTATTAACATGGAGGAAGAGAGCAGTGAGGTCATTTAGGACAGGTTCCTTGGAAACTCAGCTCCACTTACTCCAATGAAAGAGAACTTGTTACTTGTAAGACGGAAAGTAAACGGGAGGTGACAAGGCTGGATGCTTGTAAGCAACAGTGGTTTCTGTCACACGTCTGCTGTGTTTTGCTGTAATCTGTGCGGTTATATCTGAGATCCCCTTTAATGGATTGGGGGGCAAAACTAAAGAGCTTTTGTGGATGCTACAAACAATGAAAAAGGGTGTTTCTGAAAGGTAGTCCAGATGGCAGGTGAATCTGGGTCAGAGCTGCATCATATGCTCCCAGTTGGAATCTAGAGGGTAGAAGGCAGGAAAAATGATTCTTTGCTGTAAGAAAGAAAATTAATGCTCTGTCTTTATGTAAACAAGTTATTAGGAATTGTTATTAGGAGGAAGCTGCATTTCAGAGAGACGTTTTTACCATGTTTTTCACAATAAAAAATGTCTATTAATTGAATATAAACAACAAAACATAAAACCGCAATAGAGCTGTAGCAGAACATGCCTGAAGTTCTGACTGCTCATATGTTACTGTCAATAGGTTATAAATCATGAAGGTAAAGTCCCCCTTTCCCAGGTGGTAAAATGCTGCAGGACAGATGTGATAGTTCAGTGGTTTCTAATTGGCCTCCTGTCCTCATCACAGCGCATAGCGCTTGGTTTTCTCAGGATATTCATCATCAACAGTACAGTCTCCTGAAGAGCTGTTTATTTCTGTGCTTGCCCAGATGCCCTTCCTGCACAACCTCGCCTTTTCCAGCTACTTCCCTCAGCTAATCTGCTTTCTTGGCCACCTTCTGGCATTTACTCTAGAGATCAAAACCACATCTTCTTGCCCTCTTTCACTCCTTACAAAGATCTCTCAGATCCTCAGATTTAAGACTTTTCTCCGTAATGGCCATGCTACCCTGAACTCTTGGAAGACACTCTACACAAAACTATTGGTTCAGTACAAGTTTCCCTATCGGCATCAATAAATGGTGCATGTATTCTTCCTCTCTTTTGGCATCAGATGACATTCCTATCTTAACTTATTAGCACTTAGGTGATCATAAAGCCTTTTCGTACAGAGCCCTTGTACAATAACTGTCATGTTCTGGATTGGAAGAGTGGGTAATAGAGTCAGTAATACAATGTACAACTCCCCAGACTATCAGCACGTTGCCCTAAGGCATGCCTCCAAGAGACTTAAATTGCGAAGGAGTGAAAAAAAAAAAGTGATATGGCATCAAGGGAAGGAAAACATGGCATAAACACTACCTAGTGCTGTTGCCCTGTTTGCAGCTACAGGAGAGTGATTTATTGCCTAATGTTGTACACCTGAAGCAGCCCAAGTGGGTCTAACTGCCGGCTGCCAGACCTGCATTTCTTCCCAGCCACGCACTCCCATTCCCTCGCTGGCACACATTTGAACCTGGCATGAACCCTTTCAGCCAGAAAGACCACACTGTTTTACTTCCTAAAATAGCACCTTCATCTGCAATTTCAGCTATTCTCTGCTCAGCCTTTGTGAAAGATCTCCAGTGCCAGGGTGGTTGCATTGCTGGCCAAGCTCACCTTGGTGCCCATTTTCATGTTTGGTTCCACCTGCTCCAAACTTGGTAAATTATCCCAGCCCAGGCTATGGTTTCGGTCATCCTTGGAAAACTTCACTGCACATTTTAATGCAAGTACAGGGAACAAAGTAACAGGGAGCAAATTCTATACTTGCTCTCCTCTGTGCCTCAGGAATAGTGATGCCCACTCACCCCACCATCTGCATGGGAATGCCCTGCGACAGTGGTGAAGACTAGGCATAACTGGCCTGTTTGAGCTCCTGACAGCGGCACATCCAGCACCAGGAAATGGGAAGAGAAGACACTTGACCTAAATCTGCCTTCAGAACACAATGGACTCGCTGCATCCAAGACACGGATGTTTCAGGGCAATGTGGGAGCACAGCGCATTCATTGTATCAGCCTGCTTTTAGCAGGTTACCGAGGCACCTTGTGTTCCTACAGTCCTCCCAAGCCACTTTCTTTGCTTGATCCCTTGCTTGTTCATTTGTTTTGAAGCAGTCCTGGTCCTTTTTCTGCATTTCTTCATTCGTGCTGCCAGATATGCCAAGAATTTTGCATTTCAGTGTTCACACTGCTGGGACATTTCCCCACTCCGAAGAGAGTCTAGGACCCCCGGACCACTGTAGATATAAACCTGGGTAACACAGAAGTACCAAAGCATGGCGATTTTAAAAATCGTGTGGTTCCAGCTGCATTAACTTCACATGAATTATAATAGCAAGGGGGCAAAACTGGCTGTGTACCAGCATCGAAATGGTGAAATGACATCAGGAGAAATAAAGGACATGCAGACAAACTAATTCAGGTGTAAAGTCGTATCAGTCTGGGAGAAGGGCAAGAAGACTGCTTGAAGTGGGAGAGTTGTTCTGGATACAAACTTTCTACTGAAAATAGGAATTATTTCTAGAAGACAGTTATTCTACTCCCAGGCTGGATTAGTTTGAAATAAAAAGGCAAACATAATAAATATTTCTTTTCAAGTCCAATTGTCTAAGGAATTGAAATATCTTACTCACTAAAATAAAAAGGTATTCAGAGAAAACCCTGTTTTTTAAAGAAAGTCTTAAGAAAATTTAGTTCATTCAGTTAAAAGACAGCCATAAATAAAACCATAAAATATGGCTTCTTCAATTCACTGCTGAATTTCTCTGCAAGTAAATTTACTCAGGGTCAAAAAGGAAATTTAATGCATGTTCACGTGTCGTGTCTGCACCTTTTTTTCAATTTACACAATGTGGTAATTTAATTTTTAAAACGCAGTACTGCACAAATTCCACAGAGCACTATCAAACACACAATACATTAAAGAGAAAAAAGTAGTCATATCATTCCTTTAGTCATATCATTCTTGACCACTACATCTAAAAACATCAGGGAACAGTGTCGGAGCAAAATGTACTTTTCATTTCCATCTATCTCCTTAAGTTCCCTTTTTCCAAATACCTCCTGTTACTCTTTCTGAGGTATGAGTGGTAGGCATAATTTTGTTCCTTCAAACTTTTGACCTTTTTTTTCAGTCAATATATATGTGAAAAGTTTTAATTATAGAGAGAACTGATGGCACTGCACATTAACGCTGACATCATCTGCTATGAGGGAGATCCCATTTGCAGTTGCTTAGAACTTTGCCAAACTTTAATTGCAATGACACTTTTAATTGTTTGATGTTTGTCTCAGACAGAATGTTTTTGGAAACATGGCTAAAGCATTTTTTGGGAAAACTAAGCTAGGGAAACATATTGTTTGTCCATAAATCTGGAAAATATTACTGGATATGAATGGCTCAGAAGACAGAGAGAAGGCTAAGAAAATACAGAGCCAAGAGTGTTAAGGAGCCTGGGACTGCCTAGAGAAGGAAATTCGGCCAGGAAACCAGGAAAAGCGGAACTAAGAGGCTGAGACATGGGCATAAAAGACTGGAATTAATTACTTCTGTGTGTTGCCAGTTGTATGGTAGTGGCATGGACTGCAAAACGCTCCTGCAGGCAATAAAGGATCCGGTTCCTCTAACCCCCTGCCAGTCCCTGTGCTGTACTGCTATCTACCTTTCCAGTAACGTGATTAGTCACACACTATCAGCTAGGGATCTGCCACTTTAACCTTGACCATTGGTCTTCTAGGTAGCTCTGCTACCAGTTTTACTGTGCCGTATCTTCCTGTGTCTCTAAAGACTGCTAGCAAACACGAAGGTGTGCAGTCTTTACACCAGCACCTGCTTGGGGAATTTCCAGAAATATCACAGCGTAGCTAACACTGCTCTGTTTCCACAATGTTTTAGAACCACTGGCACCCTTAGGATTTCCTTTGATCTTTCTTCCTTTGGTTTCCCACAAATGCTACCTTCCCTTTCATCCTTTGATTTAGACACAGGCGTTGCCTGGCATGCCCCAAAGAGTTGCTACCGTCCAGTATCACAGTAGTCTACTGCCTCTTCCCTAACTTTTCCCTTCCTTGCAACAAGAACATTACCAGCAACAATGTCAACATTGAAGAGTTCCCCTAGAGCCTGTTTTGATTTCCTCTGAAATACCCCAACCAGGCTAACTCCAAAGACATTCTTATTCAGTGGTGTCCTTTGTTGGATAACAAAAAGTTCTAGGTGCAGCCCAACTATCTGTGCACTAGAATCATATTTCTGGACTCACAGGGGAAAAAGAGAAAAGAAAGAAAAAAAGGAAAAAAAAAACAATAAGAAAAAACCTGCACACACGTCCCTTTCAGTTGCTATATCCTTGATCTTTGATGAGAATTGAGAGTCGCTATTCATTCACTACTATATTGAAAGATGCAGGTCTTCTACGATTTTCTGTCTTCTTACAGACATTACTAAAAAAGAAGCTCATCTAGTTACTCTAATAGCTCATCTAGCTATTTGATCTTTGTGGGGGAAAGCTGCCCTCACTGTTTTCCTACAGATAAATACAAATCAGACAAATTCCAGTCATACAAGCCTGTAACAGTTTCACTGTATGAATTACATGTCTCACAAATCATCATATTTACACTGGGAGAACTGTACGTTCCCATAGGCAGAGCACAAATACCAGAAGACTTTCAGTTCAGGATTCTCATTTGCTTCCTGGCTTCAATTAAGAGAAATTAGAACAGCATCTTTCTACTGTTTTATTCTGTTTGTGATTAGAACATTTGTCAAATACCCTTTTAAGCTGCTGAACTGTAATGATCATTATTGCTGACCAGCATAGAGCATATTCCTCTTTGCTTTCTTTAACCAGTAAAATACTTCATCTTCCCCACATCTCTTTTTAAATCCACTATACGCACTTTGTGCAAGCTCAGTTGTAGAATGCCCTCTATCTGAAAATAAAACCTTCTGTGTGAGGCTTTGCTGTCCCACTTCTTCTGTTTTGTTTCCTACTTAATCATACTCTTTGCTATTCCCCTCCTTATCACTGCCATAATATTTCATATTTCATCATTCAAAAATATTCCACACTTGTAAAATTAAATTGTTTACTCAAGAAGCTATTAATGAGCAATTTTGCAAAGTGCCAAGAAGATTCAAGCTCCATGCATGCAGATTTGGCCAGATGCTACCTTTCCCCAGTATACGCATCTTTCTCCACACTCAAAAACCTACTAACTTGCCTTAGTAACTTCCTTGGATATCTGTTCCCATTTCCCAAATGCAAACAGTCACTGTGCAGACATTGCCTATACACCCCTATATGTTTAAGTCATTAAATCCAGCTCCTCAATCCCTGCCGAGAAAATACCGTTAGCTGTTTGAAAGAGTCAGGCAATGCTGTGTCCCCTCTCATATGGAGTTTTGCAAATTCTTTTCAACAACAGGCACCCTATCCTTATACACTAATATCAATGTATAAATTATATATAACATGTATTAAAAATAAATAAATTATCTCTTATATAGAATTGTACTGTTTTCAGTAATAAACCCTCCAAAAAAATCTCAGGTAATTCACTTTCAGTGGACACAATCTTTACTACCTTTCACCTAAAGTTGCAAAATGTGTAATTCTAAGCTAACTAAAGGCCAGCTCACATGCTGGCACAAACAACGATGGCTACCACTTTTGCCTGAATGTTGAATTATTTGCAACTCGTTCCCATTCATTGAAGTCCACGTCAGCTTTGTCTTTGGCTATATACATTGCAATTTCCTCCTGCCAGAAGATTCTCTTCTGGCTCACGGTCAGTTGGAGACTGTCATATGCTGGTAGGACCAGCTCAGTCCAAGTATTCAACTTCAGTGAGTGCCATATGCGGTGTTTTACTCCTACTTCAAATAACTTGGCTGTCAAGGCATACAAAATTAATTCTAAGTGCAGGAGAAGAAATATACTCTCTGGAATTGAAAAGCTTGCCAAAGGGAAAAGTAGCATTAATAAGAAAATTGTAATGCTCATTTACTGCATGCAACTTTTCAATCTCTTTCTCAAAGTTCTGCAATAGCACATCCAGTGAGAACCCAAAAGGCAGGTGCATGAAACAGTCAGAAACACTGACCCAACAAAAAAGGATTTTTACCATTTGCCAGTAACGAGCCCTAATGCAGCCCTTCACTACCCCTGCGCAGTCTGTGGGCACCTCCTAAATCAGATTTTCCCTTTCTGTCAGAAATTTCCACAGAGTTCTGTAAGTCACGTGTACTCAAAATGACAAAAAGGCATTTTCCCCACAGCCACATCAGGAAAAACAGCAGCTTCCAAAGAGGACAACCATCACCATCGAAATTAAAGGGGAGACACAAACAGATAAAAATAGTCAAGAAAAAAAAAATCTTTATTAAAATGGAAAAGGACTGATAACATCTTACGTATTAATTTGTGGCAAAATTTGAGCTTTAAGATTACTCAGAGGATGGCTTAAAAAGCAAAGAGGAAAGATTTTTCCATTTTGATCGGAAGTAAGAGAGATGCAGAAGTTATGCAGCTAACGTGCACAAAACAGTTAAAAAAAAAACAACAAAAAAAGTATGAACAGAGTTGCTAAACACAGCCATTAAACATACTTTTATTCACTGAACTGTAAGGTTTTTATTGATAGCATTAAAGCCATTCAGGAACGGTTTTATTCAGGAATCAAAATGATTATGCACACGTTAAATATCTATTATTTCAGGTCTTACTTGAAATCAGCATGTTATCAACCTCTAGGAAAACAGAATAATTAATCAAGTTGACATAAAATTGCTTTCCAAAACATTCAGAAGCGAGTCAACAAATAAGCCTTTTTCTTGCCTTTTCCAGAGGGGGAAAAAAAAAAAAAAGGCTTACTTACTTGTAAACAGATGCACCTGAAAATGGCCTGAAACTAGGCAGCTTTAAAGTTATTCACACTTGGCAAATAAAATTCTACCTCACCAGGAGTGAGGAGAGAAATGACAGTTCTATCTTGTTATAGACTTTCACATCAAGATATTTACCGCCTTCCTATCTCTGTCAAATCTGATTATAAACCGGGGCTCAGCAAGCAGGAGATTAAAGGCTCATCTGAGAAGATGGAACAAATGAAACTGATGAAAACTGCCCATACTGTGTCAGTTTTACAGGAACAGTCATCCAGACCGAGGGACTACTGGAGTTACAGATAGGCGCGCTCTCAGTCTCTCTCTGGCTTTGAAATGTAAATGAAAACTGCCGGAATTGTCGAACAGAAAGGCTAACTTTTTTTTTTATGTATATATATATATAGTGGGAGTCTTTTCACCTTGACAAGTTTGTGGGACACAGGATCAGCGTTATATTAAACAGAGATCCTTGCTGATCCTTGGGCTTTCTCTGTTCTTTATTGGTGATTTTTTTTCTCCACGGGCATTATATGCATTCAGTTTCTATTCTGTAAGAAAGGGAAGTACTTCTTCCTGTGCGGTCTGTTAGGCACGTACTTCAGGTGCTGCATGAGCACTAAGGTCTCTCGAGCATCTCTCTGTCTACCTGAAGCTGCTTCAGAGAAGCCACAGCCCAAAAGGAGGAACTGGCCGGCTGTAAAAGCAGTACGAAAACCTAGAAATAGAGGTTTACGTAAATAATCTCTATCAGATGGACGGCTGAAGGGTTAAAAAGTGAGATTTTCTTGCTCAAGAAGAAAAAGGAGTGGGGGGGGGGGGTTGAATCGCCTTTCCCACTGCCACCCAACTAAACAAATAAATGACAGCCCGCTCTATCAGTTGCCACGATGTGATTTGCATTCTCCAATTACTTTTTATTGATTTTACAGTTCAGCACCCAACCACATTTTGAACATGAGACGACGCAAGTTGAAAATGGGCATCTTTCACTTGCCTGACGCTCTCTAAACCCGTCCTCTTTCTGAGCACGTATAAACGTATTGCAGGACGGCGAGTGGTCTCAGCCTCTAGCAGCGAAGTGACAGGTCCAAAGTCTCCCCTTCCAAGAGTGACACCTCAGAGAGGAGGCACAGACACACAGGCACTCCACACAGCACCTAATTCTAATTTGAGAGCTACGTGGGCCTAAATCCGTGCCTGGTCCTTCATGCACGAGAGCAGGTGCAAGTACTGAGGGCACCGTCTCCTATAGCACACAACAAAGAGTCTCTCCCAGAAACGTGCCGGGTGTAGGAGCTGCAGATCGTCAGGACGGAGCAAGTTTAATTTCATTCTCTGTGAACTGCAAATGCAATTTCTCTTGCTGCATCCTGGGAAAAGTACAGCAGCAAAACTATCCTCCCACGGTGGATTTACTAAAGTGATTTTTTAAAAATGAATGGAAAGAGAGAAAAAGAAATCCTATGCAGAATAAAACTCCGCTGCTTATACATTTTTTCAATTATACCGTCTAAAAATGGAAGTTCCATTCTGCCATTTTAAAAGAACTTATTTTCTTTCAGCTATCAGTAAAAACCAAAAAAAAAGTTTTTTGGGAAAAAAAAAAAGCTACATAGAAAGCCAGAGTAACCACTTTCCCTGTCCTCCCCATCCTCCCACATTTTCCTTCATGCGGTTTTTTGCTTTTACTGCCTACATTCTTCACCTGAAGTCAAACCCTCTGTTTATGGCATCACAGTGGTTGCTGTGGAGGTGATTACCATCTACAAAGCCAAAAGTGATGAGTTCAAATTTGGAATGAGCAGCATTATCTCATGAAATGTGTTTAAAGTAATAGCAGATTTAAAAAAAAAAGGGGGGGGGGGGGAAACAAAACAGAGCACATACATTGAAAACGTGTAAATTAACTTATTAAATGACTTACACTATCACAACTGTTTTCACACATGTTACCCCACTGGTTGTAGAGACTGAGTGCTAAACTCTACATATGGAAGCAAGCACACAACATGAACAGACAGCGCTCACACAGATGGCAGCAGAGCTCCTAGCCACGCTCCTCAGTGGTGCCTGCTGTGATTGCTATCTTCTTCTGGAGCAAAAACATACCAACAACAAAATGTGGTAACACGGACACGCGCTCCACAGTGCTGCCCTGACAATGAAAGCACTTCGTGTCGCCCTTCATACAGCACATTTATCTACACCACATTCTTCAAGACTCAAATTAAGTTATGACTAGAAACTCCTGAAAAAGCTATTAGTTCATTACAATTCCTTCTGCTACAAGGATTGGTTTCGCACACACCTTTTCACACGCCACATTTAAAAATACAACTGTTCAAGCATAGGTGCTAATTCTCAAGAAATACATTAAAGATTACGAACAGGAGATATCTGTCTTGTCATTTGCACCACAAAGTCAGCAACTGACAAGTTTTCACAACTTTGGTAGCAGATACAATCCTTAATTTTTTTCTTATGTTAGGAAAATTATTAATGATTTAAATTATCTGAATTATTTTCTAAACCATGTGTTGCCCTTAACCTTAACACCTGAAGTACTACTAGGAGTACATAGTTTGTGACTCTGTGTACTCTCAAGAACCATGCGTGAAGAACACATTAATGTAGATGACAAATTAGAGAAACCTGAAAGCCACATATACCCTTTATATTTGGGGGGGGTGTGTGTATCCTGATATACAGCGTAGCAGGGCAAGAAGTGCTTCCAAGTTAATTGAATGTCAAGGTCCAAGGAAAACCATGAAGAAAGATTTCTGATTCTGACCTGTACTGATAGAAATGCTTACCCACCTACTTGTTAAAAGCAAAACCTACAAAGAGCAGTGGGACAAAGGTAAAATGAGATATCAGATTTATTAAAAAAATAAAACAAACCCCCAAAAAAAACCAACCACACATAAAACAATTGGAGACAATGCAAGCAAAAGAAAAATTTCCAACCTGAGACTTTAATCACCACAGAACTCAATGAGAGATCATATTAAAATATTATTAAGCACAGAAAGTGATTCTCTAAACAATCTTTTAACATGAGTGCCTTGAGAGTACCCATGGCCCAATGTATCCTATTACATGACTGCAGAAGCGTTAACAAATTAATTACACCAAATAGCTGAATTTATTAGGATATGTGAGATAATGGCTGTTAACACCAAAAATTATAAAGCGCTTCCTTGGAAAGAAAAACAATACTCTTCTATACCAGGAAAATATATTACCAGCAAGGCTGTACTACCGCATGCGGGCTGTGTTGCATGACAACTTCTTACACAGGAATATCATTGGAAAACCGTGAAAATCACTCGGAGGTTTCTATGCAAGAAGATACCAGGATATAAAGATGTAATGGAGCTGCAGCTTCTTCAGCAGATTCCTCAAGCCAGACATAGGGGACACCCGAAAAACCCACCCACCCTGCTGGCCAGGTGGCATGTGGAGCCTCAGAGCAGGCAGCCATGCTGCTACACCAAAGCTGGGACCCAGAAAGCGCCGGGAGCCTAGATCCAACAGGACCGTCAGGTTTCCAGACTCCTTACCAAAGAAGCCAGAGACAGGCCCCAGGACATTTGTGAAAGGCTCCTGATGTTCACAAATGTGCTCAGTGAACATTGGGCCTGTAGCTAAAGGGCTGAAATTTGGTTACGGCTTCCTTGATCTTGGCTGCAGAGTTCAACTGCAGTTGCAGTTCACTGAAATGAAGAATGTTTGGTTCATGGACAATTTTAATCTCTTTTTTCTTTTTTTCTTTTTTTTTTTTTTTAAATCGGATTTGGACTAGAGTGGTGGATGATTCACGGGAGTACACTGAGCCTGTATTTACTTCTTCAGATTTGTGGGCAGCTACCCAGCAAGTCCAGGGACAAGACGCACACGAGCTTTCTACTAACAAAACCTAGTGAAATGGCCTCTGCTACACAGCACGGTGTAGGTATCCAGGAAGGCAACACCTAAGTAGATCCAGCACTAGTTCTCTTCCTTCAACACTACTGAACACAGGTGCACCAGAGGTCGGTGGTTTTACTTTAGAAGAGAATAAAAGGTAAAAATGTATATTGAGTCTGGACCTCTACATCAAGTCAGATGCAGATGGGATACAAGCTCAGCATATTTAAGGAAGAGACACGGCCAAACAGAGTGGTCTGGAGACTGAAGCCCTCAGCCTCATAAAAAAAAAAAAAAAAAAAAAAAAAACCACACACACAAAAAAACCCCAACTCCCCCCCAAAAAACCCCAAACACAAAAACTAACCACCAAATAGCAAAGCATTATCTTTCAGACTCTCTCCGTAACAACGAGAGAATGTGCTATTATTACACTGGAAGATCTCAATTACTCAAGTTGTCAAGACCCTTCTCCCCCTCTACTCTGCCCCAGTGAGGCCACAACTAGAATACTGTGTCCAGCTCTGGGCTCCCCAGTTCAAGAGGGACAGGGAACTGCTGGAGAGAGTCCAGCATAGGGCAACAAATGATTGAGGGACTGGAGCATCTCCCTTCTGAGGAAAGGCTGAGAGAGCTGGGACTCTCTAGCCTGGAGAAGAGAAGGCTGAGGGGAGACCTTATTAACCTTTACAAGTATCTAAAGGGTGGGTTTAAGGAGGATGGTGCCAGACGCTTCTCAGTGGTTCCCAGTGACAGGACGAGGGGTAACGGGCACAAGCTGGAACACATGAAGTTCCGATCAAATATGAGAAAAAACTTCTTTACGGTGAGGGTGACAGAGCACTGAACAGGCTGCCCAGGGAGGTCGTGGAGTCCCCTTCTCTGGAGACTTTCAAGACCCTCCTGGATGCAGTCCTGAGTAACGTGCTCTGGGCAATCCTGCTTTAGCAGGGGAGTTGGACTAGATGATCTCCAGAGGTCCCTTCCAACTCTGAAAAATTCCATGATTCCATGATTCTTGTCCAAAATCTTACCTACACTTCTGATTTATCCAACGGATAGTCACAATGACAGATACCTGGCACACTCTCTTGTATTTCTCAAAAAGTTACTATGTTTCTAGGTGCACTCTGATAAGGGACTGCAAGCCTAGGAATAGCTACTGCTCTTTTTATTCCAAGAGCCATGCACATAAGCAAATGATTAGCCTTCCATGGTATCTTCTCTGGAACACCCTAGAATGAGTTATCTTGCATTATATTTTGGAAGTGATACTTCAGACCATCAGTGGAATCATTTTAGCACCACTTACTCTTGGCCTGATTCTAGGAAGATATGGCCATTATCTAGAACTCCCTCTTTTCCAAAGATTTCAGGCTTGATTTTGAATTTCAACCTGTGAAAAAGTAACAAGGGCTGAAGGGCTGCCAGATTTTGTGCTTTCTCCTTCCTTTGATGTTTTCAAGACCGGAGTGAAGAAAGCCCTGAGCATCCCCATCTGATCTCACAGCTGACACAGAGCAGGAGACTGGACTAGAGACCTTCTTTAGGACCCTGAATTATCCTATGCATTCCTCAAGTTTCCACTAGATACGCTGGATCTAAATATTTTAACTTGATTTAAAAAAAAAAAAAAGTAATATGCTATTTTCATACCATACCAATAGAGAAATCTGCAACTTTCCTCTTTTTCACTGAGGAATTAGTAAAATAGAGTTTCAGTTTGCAGAATACAAAAGCCATTGGCTAAAAACGTCCATCTATTACCAAACTGGCCTCGTGGTGCTACAGGAATAAGATAGGGAAAAAAAGCTGGCCATGATCCAGGATGCATCTTCAGATTTACTCTCCCTGCAATGGAACAACTGCTCAAAGCTATTAAGAACTCTGAGAAACCTCTCAGGTGTCACTTAATCATCACTTCTGTGAGAACATTTGTCTGCTTCAGTCCCTGGAACAAGTGGCAAAACAGAAGAATTCAAAAAGCCTAGAAAATAAGCTCAGCGACTGATATGATGCATACAGCAAATGGCTACATCCCACAAGATCAACTCGTTCCAAGATCAGAATCTCATTGCAGTCACTACAGTTTCGACAAGGCGATCCTTTTCCCACCTTCGCATTTGTAATAGAGCTGTCTCCCAAAACGTAAGGGAATTGACCTGGGACTAGCTTCTCAGCCCAGACATTAAGAAAACAAAGACTATACAAACAAACAAACAAAAAAAAACCAACAAAATATTCTCCTATTCTAATCAGACCATTGCCACTTCTCAGTGAAAAATAACAAGACGTCCTCCTGTTGCACAATGAATAACAGCGGTGATGGGTTCTTTTTTGCTTCATTAGAACGTGCCTTGGTAGGCCAAAGGCTTGAAGCAATTTAGGCTGCACGCAGCTGTACCATTAACACAAACAACTGACCACCCCTCAGGCTACTTCAATGTTAACTGAAATCAATGCCTGGACTGGAAGCAGTCTGCTGTAGAGAATCTACAAAAGTCCAACGTCATCCAGACTGGAAAAGGCTGTGTTTCCCTACAGCATTTCTTGTGTTCTAGAGACCACTTCCCTCCAGTTTTTAAATGGACTGGCAGACCTGAATATCTCTCGGAATTCCAAATAGCTAGACGGACAAAAATTCACACCTCTAGCTTAAAGAAAAATTGAAGATTGCGTTCCCATCCCCTCTAACTCAGGCTTGAACATTATAAGCCATATATCACTGGTGTTGAGATGTCATTATCAGGACGTCTTATATTTAAAAATTATGCAGAAGCCCAGAGACATTCTGCCCAGCGCAGAACACAGCAGCTCATCTGTTTTGTGAGCCTGGCTGATGTAAATGCCTCGCAAGGGTCCCTTGATCTTTCTGCATACAGCTTCTCATTACGGAACCTCCTCTCACTCACCTCCTAAAAAATTTTACTGCCGCCCACTTCTTGTCTAGCAGCAACCATGACCTCCCACATGAAACCACAGTGACTGCCAGCCAAAAAGAAGAAACTGGTTGAGGACACCTGGTTATACTACGCAAATTTACTCAATCCAGCTTCTGAGAAAGAGTATCTCTTCTCAACCTCCCATTCCTCCCCCTCACTACAAATGCCAGCTGTTTAGACAGCTCCGTAGTTTCAGAGCTTCAGAGTGGCACGTACTGAACAAAATACTGGAATGGTTTGTACAGCAAATCTCAATGCAGTCAGTGGCAATAACAAGTCTTTTTTCTCACTTCTTTCCACAGGCTCTTGGGTTCGTTATCACAAACTAACAGTTCTACTTTAATCTGCCTTCAGGAGAAGGTTCTACCCACTAATTCTTACTCCCCATTTCTACTTTTTGATACTTTCCACAGGAATGTGGCATCAACAACTCTTAATGAAAATTGGCCATAGAGAGTAAAGAAAAATATTCTTAGACATCACAGTGCACAAGACAAGATCACAAAGCCATCTTAGAAGGAAAACGTGTTACATTTTAGTTTCATTTATTAAACAGATCCTTCAGTATTTACCTTCCAAATGTAACAGAGTTGTTTTTTCATGGAAATAAAGAAAATCATTTCAAGGATGCGACCGCAAAGTAAGCTAAAGCTAAATGCTGTTCAATGAGTCAAGGTACAGCCGGTGTAAGACCTTTTTAACAAAAGGACGTTTATTTGCAAAACACTCAGCTTCAACAGCAGCCAGAGTGCTATCTGCAAGCCCACTCAGCATGGCAAGGGGTGTGAATTTGCATTTGCTGGCGCAGCCTCCCGGCCACGCGGCCCCTTCATTTGCACCCTGTCACTTGTCTGCTCTATTAACATTATTAACTTAATCAAAGAATGCCATTATAGTTTTGTTGCACTTTTCATTTAATGCTTCAATATTTTAATCAGCACTAATTTAAAATCCATCAACAAAACAGAAAATACCAAAGCGAAGCTACAATAACAACATTCCTGGTTTAACCGTTGCACGTGTATGCGTATCGCAGCTCTGCTATGATTTCGTATGATTGGAAATACTACAGTCTCTACCCGACTTCATGTACCCAGAGACAGAATATGAAAATGCTACCCTACAGTTTCATGAGAAAGAGAGGTTGAATCCGAAGAGGACAGAGATATTCCAGGTTTTGTGATGGCTTATCCTTCTGCTGCTCAGAACAGCACTGGGTCAAGTCCAGCCCAAATCCATATGGGAAAGCAGTCAGAGTTGCCACGGTTCCAATCAATTATTATGGCGACGTGATGAAACAAATTCAGTGCATAAACAGACATTCCAACTTCAGTTAACGGACAAAAGATGATTCATTGTTATAACATGGCAAGGCTAAATGGAAAGACAAAGGCAGAGACACTAAACTGAATACTAGGACTGGAAACTTCCAGATGTGAGTATAAAATGCCCCTGAGCCAGGGTTACTCAAAATATAAAATACTTCAGAATGTACTAAAATGAGATAGTTTCTATAGTTCTGTCAGAGTAATCATTTCACCTAGCTTCACAATTTTAAACAGCAAGAGCCAAATGATCAGGAAAATTTTTTTTTTCCCTTTTAAAGCACACCTTACATTTCCCAGTAAAATGATTTGTGAACTCTGTCTGATTAAAACTCTCCAAATCTTCTTTAGAACAAAGGTCAGAAAAATAAATCTGGTTATGGAATGGAGGGGAAGTCTTTGGTTTCTTAACTGTATTTCTGTGCCAAAATGGGATTTAAATGAATATCATAAAACTGTATTTGCAGTCTGCTTCTAAGATCTAGATGGTGGGTTTGTCATTCTATTGTAAATTCAAATTTAGAATAAGAGCTAGATTTGTAGCTCTGATTACTTAATTCTAATTGCGCAAGTTGTAATGCTAGGTTTTATCAGTATAATAAATAACCTCTTCCGTGAACCAAGGGGAAAAAGGCATATACAGCCATGTAACAGGCATCTACTGGTTTTATCATGCATATTTCTGGCCATGAAGAGTATTAGTTTTTTTACAGTAACACTATTGTGAACTAATTGGGAAAAAAAAAAAAAAACAGGCAAACAAATAAATGAACGAAAAAAATCCTGAGTCAAAAAAAGACCCCAAAATATCCACACAATGAAACTTAACTCCTAAAATCATACAAGTTCTTTAAGAAGTTGTACCTATTATGTATATGGGCTGATGAAGTTAAGTAAAGAGGTATCAGCGGGTGCTTACGTCAAGGAAAAGGCTAAGCAAGTTAAAATATGTTTGGGAAACCAAACCTTCTTGCTCTCCAGGTCAAACCCTTTACCCATCCGTTTGTTTTGAAAGCCGTGCCTTCACAGCAAGGTCTGCATTCCACATGGCAAACACTGACTGGTGAGACCCCAAAAGTGACCGAGGCATCAAAGCGGTAGCAGATATAAGTAGAAGTAACATCAGTGTTCACACTTGCTGAACAGACAGGCTAGAAAAATGTTTTAGGATTTAAAGTCTACCCGCAGATTGTTCCAGCTGATCACAGAAAAGAGGTTTACTTGCTGCAAGAGGAGAACTTCTATTATTTTATATTAAGCAGGTTTTTATATATATATATATTTTATATATATATATAAACGCCTACATGAATTTCAGACATTTACTTTTACAAATACTACAATAAGTGAGGCGTAGAGAACTACGCCTCCAGCAAAACAGAAGATTTGGTTATGACTACCTCAGTATGACCAAGAACATTATTTCCCAGGAGACAGAGAAGGTAAAAAGGAACGAGCTGACAGAACATACCAAAGCACATTCTTGAATATTTCAAGAAGAAATGCGTGAAGATGAGAACATCTGAAACTGGAAAGCTCAAGCACAACTTCATTTCCCTACTATCAACTGTAGAATTAGTCCAGGCCAGGCCAGTAGCAACCAGAAGTCATTAGCATACGTGCATACATCTAAGTTTATAGAAGAGGCAAACAATGGACAGGTTTGTAGGTTTTTTTCCTTCCTCCATCAGTTCAATATAGTTAGAGTCACCCACTTCTCTGGAGCGATAACCTGCTGACTTCTATCCTTACCGCACTACAACCTTTCCGTTACTCTCAGAAGGCATAAACACCAGACAGAAACGGAGACAAGAGTTTTTGTCTTGTTCTGTGACATCACTAGACAGGTGAAGACTAAAATCAGTCAGCGGGCCCAGGTGAAAAAGAGGTCTGGGTTGCTACCGCTCACATTTATTTATCCAGCCTACCTGGGCACGATCCAACATGTTGGCACGATACCAACTGATTTCATTGTGCTGCCTGAAACACAGAGGACTTCCACTCCCCACCCTAAATCTGGATTTGGCACAATTTGTTAGCCGTTGAGAAGAAAAAATTCAAATAACTTAAGTAATAATTTTCTGTCTAAAATATCACCTATGTGTACACACACTTCTACACCCATCCAGCACTATTTACTTGTGCCCTTTCCCCTGGTCATTGTTTTCATACTAAGAATGCAGAACTACTACTTTTTCACTACACAACTTTCACATGGCTTTAAAAAGGGATATAAAATATTGCTTTCTCTCCAGAAGTTATTTTTGGTGGTGTCAAGTAACTTAAAACATCTTTCTGTTTCTCAGCTTCTCGTCACAAAGTTTCCATATCTGCTCCTTAAGGGATGGGATCTTTTCATACAAGCATTTAAAAGTTTTCTTAAGCAGTAGAGTAAAATAGTACTTGATTTTCACTGTGGTTCCCACTACGCTACTCCTTAACATCTTCTGCTTAGACTATCTGTAACAGAATTCTGGCTGTAGCCATCCATCTAGGTTTTCAAGCTCCTGGGAGATTTTACAGGTAAGGTGCCAATGCTAACCCAACGTCAAATCACTTAAAAACAGGCTTTTTACAGGACTGTTAATATTCATCATCTTAACAGGATCTTGAACCTTTTGCTGGACTCTTGACAAAGACTTCGTTTACTGTCTAGACCGCAACGGTTGGAAACGCTAATCTTACTTTACATTGCTTTACATGGTATGAAACTACAAAAAGTATAAAACAAGAACTTCTGCACATGAGATCATTGGGAAAACTTCATATTTGTGTTTTACAATATTTGAAAAATAGAGAAAAGTCTCTATAATTAACTCATATAAAAGGTGAAAAGAATGTCAAAGCTGGCAAATACTTGTAACTTGACTCAGTTAAACAGCAGGTTTGCTCAGGTGTCCACAACTCAGTGTGCACCCTGCCAGTTTACACCCTTAAATGATGCCCGAATAAATATATCTTAATCCAAACATACACAGAAGTGTTGTGCTTGGTCTTCAGCTGGTGTCAACCATCACTGTGCCACGGAGATCCATAGAGCTATGCCACTTTTTACCTACACAGGCTGGTGGCCTATTGAAAAGGGTTTGCAGCACAAGGAGAATAGGAAAGAGCAACATTACTCCCCAAAATTGAAAGTTATTTCGTACTTTCAATACCTCCCAGTTCTCTTGTGAATAGTTCTCACTTCACTTTGATAATCGCATGCGCGTGTGTATGAATGAGTCAAACCTGTAAGTCTGTTTGCCAGGTAAAAATTGCTGACAGCTCACATACCACAATTTTACTTTTCGATATATCTTACATATAATGCCTCTAATGACTTAGCTTGAACATTTTAAGTAAATTTCCTATTCCTGCATGAAGTGGTCAGTACTGTCTACAAAAGCCAAAATTTACTTTAGAGTCCATTCTTGGAAAACAGAGTGTTTCTATAACTTTGAAAATTTAAGAAGCATACCAAAGTACTACACTTTTTCTTTTTTTTCTCGCCAAAAATCTTCCTGTAGCCCACAATTAGCATTAGGGACATACAAATCAGGTCTAAATTTGTTTTTTACCTTACATTTGGAGCTGTTAATGGACAGTAAATGACCTGGTAAACAAGTCCAGTGCACCTTGCAAAGACAGTACAGCAGAAAGAGTGATTATCCTTAAAGCACAGTTGAAAATTAATTGAGATGCAAACTATATGTGCTGCAGTATAATTTAGTGTTCCATGTTGTTACAGTAATTACTTAAATGAGAATTTAGTGTCACGTGATACTTTACAAAACATTTATAAGAAGCAACTCTGACAGACTGAAGCACGCCACACATTTTTGTTCAGCTGAATTGGAACAAAGTTATAAAATATCTCCCTAAATTAACTAATCTACGGTAGAGCTACTCTGAAAATATTTTAATCACGGCAGCAAACTGCAGCACTACAACCTTTGCCATAATTGCATAGCCGGAACAGTCAAAGATTTTCAGTTTGACCGGCACCTTACACCACACAGTCTGTGGGTTCAATTCTGGCTCTGCTCAGGTCAGTGCCAAAATTCCCATCAACTTCACTGCATCCAGGATTTTTGGTCTATGTGCCTAGCTACTGCACAGCACCCACGAATAACAGGTATGTAACTTAAAGGGATCCCACCAACTCTCTTTTTTATGCAAACTATTTCCCACTACCAGCCTTGCACTCAGAATTAACAGGATAAATATTTACAACTATTTTTAAGCAGACACTTTTATTCTCTAACTGGATAACGCTTCCGTTCTTTGCACCGTCGTTTATTTTAGAGGGGGTTTTGATACCCACTGTCAAAACCTTCGCTTACACTCCTTTAGTCTGTTTTCTTTCCCTTTGCCTCATTAAAGAGGCACAAACAAGCAAAAGAGAAAAGGAGGTGTGGCTGCAAAATCACTCTAGCTCAGAAACATCCAGGTGACAGTCAGTGGGAGAAGCAACTTCTAGTTTTCTTGTCATTTCAGACCTGTACTTGGGAGTATTACTTTCATAGCAAGCACCTTCTGCAGCACCCCGTCGCCTAAGACGCCAGGCTCCCCGTCATCCCAACACCTTTATCACCAAGATTACTGCGTGCGTTACAGCGCTCTATATACTTGTGAAGAGTACAAATACACCTTCAGCCAAATTATTTTCTCTGGAAAACGCACAAAGTTACTTTGGGGACTGATATCTCCAACACCCAACAAGCACGAATTAAAAGCAGAGCCCACAGCTTAAAACTGCTACTTTATGCTTGAAGGGGTTAGGTTGGAGACTTCTGCAAACCCACTCGGCCAAATAGTGGGTTTAAAACCCACGGGGAACGCACAGCTAGAACAAATTCTAAGGAGATTTCCAGGCGCTGTGGCCGTATCTCCACAAGCAGTTGGGTTCGTTCATCAAAGCAGGCAACGGTGACAGCCAAGGGTGCAGTAGGGAAACCGTACATGACAGATTTGGCTCCGGGTAACCGCATTCACCGTTCAGCACACAACGGGTCACGAACCTGAACACTTGTTTTCAATAGTTTGTGCGACACCATTCCCTTCCATGTTTTCAAAGTCAGGATCGGGTTTTGGAAGAACTGTTCGCCTGCTGCTTAGCCACGGAAAAGAGCATCTATCTCCCCGAACAAGTCAGGGGGAAAAGATGAGAGCACACGGGCAAGTATTATTAAACAGCACTTCCTGGGCATTAAGACCAGGCAGATGCAAGCCAAAAAAGATTTCGAGGACTCTTCCCAGATTCCACTGGCGTTTGCCGGGCTGCAAATGCTCTCCCCAACAATCAAAGGAGCCGCGATCAAAGCGAGATGCCAAAACGCACGCCAACACCGTTCCTCTCCCCTCGCCTCGGTACGCGGTAAATAAGAGGCATGAGGCGCAGCCCGGCGGAGTTTGGGCGCAGAAGGGGGACGGAACAGAAGATCCCCCCGCCCCAGGGGAGCCGAGCGGGTCAAACAAGTCACAGACAAGTTGTCCCGCGGGGGGGGGCAGGGGTAGGGGGAGCGTGCCCCGCACGGACATTCCCCATCCCGGCCCCCGGCCCGCGGAGGGGGTGCCCCGCACGGACCATCCCTACCCCAGCCCCGCCGCGGCCGCCCCCCTTACCGTGCCGCGGCTGGGGTTTGCCGCCCGGCGGCTTCTCCTTCCTGCCGCCCGCCGCGCTCCGCATCCGCCAGCCCGCCGCCCCCCTGCCCAGCGCGCCGGCCATGCCGCGGGCGGCGGCGGCGGCTCCGCGCAGCGCCGCGCACCGGGAGGCTGGCGGGGAGAGCGCAGGGGCGGAGAAGGGACGGCGGGACCCGCTGCCCGGCGGCGGCGGCGGCGGGCGGGAGCAGCGCGGTCCCCGGCGGTCCCGCCTCCGCCCGGCCCGGTGTCAATCAGCGGGGGCGGACGGACGGGCAGCGCCGAGCTTCGCACACACACCCCCCGCCCCCCCAGCCCCGGGCAGCACCGCCCCGCGCCCCCCGCCTCGATCAGCCGGGGGCGGCCTGACGGAGCGCCGGGGCTTGGCCCCCTGCCCGGCCCGGTCCGTGCGACGCCGCCGTTTTGGGGGAGGGAGGGCAGGGCAGAGCGGCGGCAGCCCCCTTGTTCGTACCGCGGGGAGGGAGAACATGGGAGGAGGCGGTGGTGGGCTCCCAGGAGCAGGAGGCTTCCACACTTGGGAAATGACAGTCCTCAAGCATAAACCTCCTCCTGCCCGCCGGCAAGTCCTCCTACAGCACCTCCGCTGAAAAACGTGTGTACGTTACCTCCTGCCATCGGAATCATTGGTTCTGCACACCCCTGACTCCATAACGATGAGTAACTCAACCTGAGATTCCCACCTCCCACCAGCCCGTGTGTGGTGAGGCAGCAGCCTCCCTCCTTCCCTTCCTCCCGCCCTCCCTCACCTCCGCGGAGCATCCTCTTCCTCGCTAGCGTCCCGGGGACTGCCCCCCTCGCCGTCGCCATCCTCCCCTTAGCTTTGGCATGGGGCCTCCAAAATTTCTGTTAAAGGATCGTTGCGATGTAAGAAACGTAACACTCTCTGAAAATGTGGCGGCTTCTTAAAATCAGATTGAGGGATTAAAAAGTTGCAGGCACAGGGAGATGGAATATTTAGCAATTTGCAGGCAAGAAAAAGTAGTTTGAAATGCAGTCGCAGTCCTGAGGCTTTGGCAGAGCGGCACGTTTCCTAAGTACAAATAACGCGCATAACTTTTGTTTGCAAGCTTGATAATAAATCCACCTGTATGTCAAATTATAGCAGTCACCGCGACAGCCCTGAAAAGGTGTTCCACGGTTGGTTTTTAATTTTTCATTCACATATATATCTATATGTTCATCAGCAACTCCACCAGGCAAATCTTTCTTTCTATCTGGACACTTTGAAATGCAGAGAAAATGTATGCAGAATTTGCAGTGGTCCTTCTTTCAAAAAAAAAAAAAAAAAGGGAAAATAAAGCTTCCTTCCTGTGCCACTGTATTCCATCTCTGTTTCCTTGACTTCAAGAAGCTTGTGGAGAAAGATAATTAGGATTCATTGTTATCGTAAGTTTAAAACTTATTCTTTGGAAACTGGCTCAGAAACAAGTTGGGTTTTTATTATTGCTTTTTGTTTTTGAAAGATTCTCTTTGGCTTCGAAACTCAAACAGCCAAGGTGTAATGGATCCACTGCCTGCAATGCAACAGCACTGTTTTGTCCTCTAGTTAAAAATTACCTGCCTTTATTCCAATGCTGATCTCCTCTAACAGCCTCTGCAAATCCGTTATCCATCCCAAGCCCTGAATTCCCCCGGGTCGTTCTGCCTCACCTGTGAATTCTGGCTCGCAGAAGAGAGTCAGTCCGGTGGTGGTGTCTGCTGAAGCTGCTGGTGCTTGAACACGCTGCATCAGGGGTGGTTTTCATTAGCACAGAGAATGATTCATGTGAACAAGGATCGCTGACCTTGACCTGACATGTACAGATGCACCCCGTGGTGATGAATGCAACAGAATAAACAGTTAGATATGACTGCTTATTCCCTCTTGTAGTGTTGTTCTTGCCCAACTCTATTGCACTATAATACAAATAATGACTCATTTGCTTACCGTCATGATATCACATTTAGAAACCTGCTATTCATCTCCGCTCGAAGGATCTTGAATAAATACACTCCCAAAACGACTGATTTAAATCGTATCTGTTTCTATCACTTGATCCTGTTTCTGGTGTTATTGATACAGACTACACAAGTGGGTGTGTGGTGTATCGTGTCACTGCTGTTCTACATCAGGATATTTTTTTATAGTGAACAGTCTTTTATTAAATGTACTTTTATAACAGTATTTACACAGGGGAGGAGGAAGAAAGAAAAACAAAAGAAAACACATCTGGAGATATATCTCCTTTTGCAAGGAATATGAAACTCCTACCGCAATTAGTTGGAATGCAAATTAAGAACAGGGTATAAAAAAGTTTTGTACAGAGCAATATTTTTAAATTATATAAAAATATATAGCATATAAAACAAGGAATTAGTGTGGAGAGAGAAAAGTCTGCAATAGTTGTATGTAGAATTAATATTCCAGAACACGTTTAATAAAGAGGAAAAAGGCAAAAAAGACTTATACCAACCTTACATACTTAAATTTGTCCTTGTGCAAAGAGGTATTTTTGCAGAAACTTCCACAGCTGAAAAAATATATTCACAACCCCTTCTTGAAAGATTGATTTTTCCATGATCAACATTTCATAACTTTCCTTTTTCTTTTTTCTAAAGGAGTGAAAGACACAAGAGTCTTCTTAAATATTATTGTACATGTGATTTAAAGGACCATCACACTTATTCATCATATGCTCACAAAAGGTGTAGTGGAGAATATGAGCAGCCTCTGTTGAAAAGAAAAAATACAGATATAAAATGATAATATTGAAATGTTATATAATACCTCTATGTATCATACTGTCATTCCCTTAATGTAGCATCATAAGTTGCAAGCTAATTTTTGTTTATGTTTCCTGCTCATTTAACAGCAAAGATGTACAATGGTTTTAATTTATTAACTTGGGGCTGTTTTTCCACTGGTGAAGGAGTATTTGGATGTCATATCTCTCTGTTTAGTATGTTCTTCGCATAGACGCATTAAACAGACTGGTGATTTGAATACGTGTTCTAAATTTTGCTTATACTAAACTGACTTATTCAGACCTTCACAAACAGGAGCATTGCCATACTTGCTTTTCTGCTTAGGCATCTGTTGTCTTACCTAAGAATAATACAGAAGAATTTCCAATAGCGCCATTTGTCAGTGCTGAAATTATTACGCTTGCTTCCTTTGGAAAGGGCAAAACGCAGTAGCTTCTACCTTGTCAGTCCACCTGAGGACATGACCTCAAATTTGAAGGCTTCAGCCGAGTCCATGGTAGCAATCCAGCTCTGATCTAGAAGCCCCAAGGCGGTTCTGCCCCTTCTCACCTTCCAATCCAAAACTTGCTGGCAACACCCTTGTAATTTACTGAAGATACGTACCTTCTCCTAACCTGGCCAAAGAGAGGAAAGCTAGATGGAGTAGAAAAGCAGTTCACAAAACGACACCAATTCCTTGCAGAGCACCCCCTCACATTCCACAAGGGAATCTGTGCCCCTCCAGAAGATGCCACCAGGCATTATGTAAATACACAAGTGATTTCGTACAAACCAGACAAAAGCTGCAAGCACCTTTTTTTCTGGGCAAACACACCTGCCTGCAGCTGCCCTCCTCTGCTCTATCTGCAAAGCGGTGATAAAGCAGCTAAACTGGCACCTGTACCCCACCTTGCTCTTTCGCAGCAACCTCAGCGATATTCCCGCATTGCTTTGGGTCAGCCTGTGTACGCTCCACTTATGCTTCCCGGTGCTGGAGGAATTGGAAAACCAATGGGGTGGCTTTGATACCAGCTACAAGACAAGGCACAGGGCAGGAGTTAGGTGGTGGTGGCTCTTGCCTTGGCAATAGCAGCGTCCGCCCCCACCACAATTTTATAATCCGCGGTATAATCTTTCTGAGTCTTCTTGCTTTCATGTGCTAGGAGCAGCTGAGCACATGCTGGCAGCAAGTTCAGGAAAGATACAGCACCGGCACGGTGGGCAGCGGGGATCCCCACCAGCTCAAAACCACGAGAGCACTGCTGGCCGAGGCTGTTTGAGGAAAACTTCAAGGCCAACCTTAAACAAGTCATATTCTTTGCTTCCTGTGCTCAGAACTGCTTCAGGGAGCTGGGGGCAGGTTAGAGGACTAGATATTCATCATAAAAAGGAATGTGCAATGGAGTCAGATCTTAGTACTGAAAGTTTGACAGAAAAGACAGCGGCTATAATTTTACATGGAATAAAGCAGAAATAGTGAGTTATCTTTGTATCTACAAAGCCTAATTTTCAGGTTACATATTCCCAAAATTCAAGATATACTTAGATTCCCAGAATCTTTCTTTTAAGTGTGATATTGTTTCTCCTCCTCCTAGAAACTAGGGAAAAATAGTAGGTAACTGTGAAACATCGTCACGCTGGAAAGCAACATTTCTGTTCCCTATGCCCTTGGCCGTGTTTGTTTCAGTGCACCTCTGTTCCTTCAGTTATTATGCCTAACAGCAGAAAACTTGTTTTCCAGCAAGTGGAAGTGAAGGGATGCATTTCCAATGGGTAGGACAGAAGATACAATTCACAAACTGCGCCCTTTTCACACCACACAGGGCTTGATGCAGCTGACCGCCAAAAAGCAATTGGGGGTCTGCCCAAAGAGTCAGGGGCGCTGGGTGGATGCAGAGTTAGGCAGAATTCCCATTTCTTGCAAAATGGAGATAAGTATGGAGATGCAGAAAGCCCATAGGATACAGTTTTGACCTCAGACCATTCCAGTTACTATTCTGGAAGCTGAAATTTGAAATGATCCTATTACATAGTGAATGTCCTGCCAAAAGTCCATTTTACTCAAACTTTTACTCAAATCTGATCAGAGGGAGCTACTTCAATCACAATCCTGTCTCTGACATATCATTGGGGGACAGAGTTGGCTGCACATTTTTGTCTTTTCATCCAATATACTGAACAACTTCAAGACTTGTAAGCTCAAGTTCATTTACCCTGGTGTTGAAGTTTGAGGTATTTCAAAGTTTCACTGTTACTTAGAGCAGGCTGAGGAAACTGCATGCACAAGTGCATCACTAACCCGGTGGCCAAACATTTCAAGAGATATAAGCATGTATTTCTAGGTACCACCATTTAGTAGCTCACAAATAAACTGGGAGGGTTCTGAATGAAATAAGAACTGTAAAAACAAGTATTAAAAAAAAAAAAAAAACCAAACAAAAAAACCCCACCCCGAATATTTACTGTTCTTTCAGGTCAGGCAAGTTTTGGTGGCCGAAATACAAAACTTACATAAAGGGAATTTCTGCTTTCAAAGCTATGGAGTTATTGCAGGGGTGCCTCTTGGTCCCTTATATTAGCTAATGAAACAGAAATGCTGCTCAAGAGCTGCATCAAAAGACAGATAATCTTTAGGACACACAAGAGACAGGATCCCAAGAGGACACACTGGTCTCATGTATTTACTACTGCTTCTACTCTGGATACTCTGAGGAATGGGATTTTAGATAAATATAGAACAAAAGTATGCCCAGGGATCTTTGAGAGAAGAATTAGGAGGACAGTCATAAAAGGCTAAATTTGGCTTATAATTACCCCAGTCACAGAATTTAAGAAAGAAATAGCTGTGGTAAGAAAGTTTAAAGAGGTCTTGCTTTCTACTTCTTTCCAAAATGAAATAGGTTTTCCCTGAATTTTCTGAATTTCTTAGGAAACAAATTTAGCAGTTTGAGAGAAAACTCCCATTTCTTCCTTTTTGACACATTATTTTGTGTGATCTGCAACTCCTACTTTATTTCTTGTGTTGATTATCAGTCTTTCTCGGTGTTCAACTTGGTGCCTGTTACAAATATGTTTCCTTGTCTCTGTGTCAGAAACACATTTGCTGTGCTTTACTTTAAAAAAGTAGCAGTGACATAAATTGAAGTCAGTTTAATATCATAAAAATGACGATAGAATCTGGACTAAGAATTTAGCCTTACAGATGTGAGCAGAAATGTACAGAGAGAGTAAAATTTCATATCCTAACCAGAATAAAGCCATTGCCCTGCAGTGGGAACTTGGGGGAGAAAAAAAAAAAAAAAAAAGAAAAGAAAAAAAAAGGGTCTCTTTTTCACCTGTCACCTTCTTAGAGGTTCAGTGAGTCAGACACAGCCTTAGTTTCTATTTGCAGCTCTGTAGGAAACTGCAGAAAACCTATTGCCAGGGGCTGCAAAAGGAACGTGCTGAATGAAACGTTACCCCCGCTGGCTGTGCACCTCCCTGCCGACAGCCACAACATCTGTAGCATCCCTCCAGCATACGGTAGGTTGCAGGAGCTTGCAGAAAACCTCATGCGGGTTTTATGGTACTAGCGACTGCGAATGGCTCGTTTGTTCTTTGTTTGGCTGTGACCATAATTCAGGGTTTCACTCTCTGTTCCACCGGAGTTCTGCTTGAATATGGCATCTGGGATTGGGCCCTAACTGCAGTGGCTAAAAGCCCATCAAACACAGGCTGTGCTACATCCTTACTGAGTAGCGTGTTAATGTAACTGAACTCATACAGTTACGGAGGTTTATTCACCCGTTAAATCCACTACAAGCACCTCATATGACTCTTCCCTGGCTTTTAGTCAAAAAATGTTGCTTTAGGTGGTTTTGGTAAAGAGAATGCTCTAGCGTAAAGCCACATGGAGTAAGACAGATTTGCAATTTTTCAACATGTGTCTCAAAATTACATAATTTGGTCTGTGTTTTCCCCTACTTTAATAACCACCTAATTATTGAAAGAACTAGTACATTAATATTTAAAGTAAGTATAAATAGGTATCTAACAACCACTCCAATATAACTTTAAGAAAACATTCAGAGTGTTCCTATGTAACATCAATGAGGAATATAGAACCAAAATAAGGAAATTCCCTTGGAATTAGGTATAAAGGAGATCCTTGATCCCTAGCATTAGTTCTTTTTGCTTTGGCTGGTTCCCCACCAGTCACCATATAGCAACAATTCTTTAAAATTTCCAGTTGCCTTCATCATTCCTCAAGTTTCTTTGGTGCTTTCACTGGCCCCTAATGGTTCCCTAATAGAACCTTTTCTAGTCAGGGTTTATTCTCTGTTTCTTTTAATTTTGGACGTATGCAGTGCTCAGGGAACATTCAGAGCTGAGGGGACAGCTCTGTCACATTCAGTAGCTGGACTCCAGGACATTGACACTGATGACCTGACCATCTAGCAGAACATTCTGACAGGTTCCTAGGTTATTGCAATAGTACTGCATGACACCTCTGTCTCACTGCTTCCTCCTCCTTTGGAGTGCTATGAAGAGAACTATCACAATACAATGGCACACACTACTTAACCTCTTTAAAACCTATTTGCCCCGAATAATAGAATTTTTTGCAATTTCGCTCTTTCAGCCTGCAGAGGAAGGGGTTCAGTGGTGGGAAGGTGATGTTTAGACCATCAGCTGGAGGCTAACCGAAGTGTCCCTTTTCCCCGTGAAAACTTTTCTTTTTCCTACACAAACCAGAAAAATAATCTCAGCCTGGAGTGAGAAGCAGATGCTGGTAATGTTCACAATTATGACGCATGTCAGGTCGTGCGCTGTCTCATTAATCAGCACATCTCACAGCTGGCAGAGACCAGAACTGTGGGAAATGCAAGATGGGGGTTGTTGTCAGCACTTCTTCACCCCTCTATCGGCAACAGCGGGGGCTCTACCACCAGGCACAGTTCCGATGGATGCATTTTGGCCCTACCTATGCCATCTTTCAGTCTTGGTCAAAATAAACATTTCCACAGTACCGGATGAATAGAGAAACAGAAAACAGCATTTGTGTCCTATGTAGGAAACGGGGACAGGAGTCAAGAAGCAGCTTCTATTTTACCCAATGCGCAGCTGAGCTCCGTAACACACTGCTCCCAGGAGCCGGTCCCGTGTTGCTGACCACAGGAAAGCAGCATTCCTCTCCAGGGTTGCGTCAGCTTGTCACAGCCAGCCTCTGTCTTTCCTATAGACTAGAGATAAAAATACAATTTAATGTTTGACGCCTCTTGATTTCCCAATATGCTTTTTCACGTTGAGCTTTCATAGCCGCAGCAGTGAGGGATGCAGAAACGCATGACACACCGTGGAACCACCTGACTTTTAAAAACTGACAAACCACAAATAGAGTTGTTAATAATGATGCATGTCTTTCTATTTTTTTCTGTCTAGCTACAGTGAAACTAAAAGGCACTACACACATAAAACTGCCCCAAATCTGCCTCTTCTATTTCTATCTTCATCTCATATTTTTCAGCATGAACACATTGGATCTTTCAGGATTTCATAACCCTATACCTCTCAGAAGCATTCTTTATATAGATACATAGTTATATATAAATCATGTATAACTTATTTGTTTCTTAAATAGCTGGTAGTTCATCTCCATTTCAGTTGCTCATTGGACCATGCTAATAAAACAAGCAATGATTCCTATCAGTAATCAGGGAGCTAAAAATTATAAGACAGTGTTCTTAAATGGCATTTTTATCCCATGGGGCACCTGTGGCATGAGTTTGGTTTAAGGGCAGAAAAGGTAATTCTAGGTCACTCCAGTCTCCAAAAGACAGCACAGGAATAAAAATGCAGGTTTGCCAAAACCAAAGATGCAAAGTGCATACACTAGGCCTTATTTCTGAATTACTATCATTTTTTTTCAGAACACAAACTAAATACAAATTTGAGCACAGGTGCATACAAAAAAAAAAAAAGAAAGAAATATTGATAATTCAAGTCTACATACCTAGAGTCCCTCTTCATTTCTAGAAGCACTCTGTACAGCACTGCTGTAAGAGACCAGAGACAAAAAGCCTGAATATTAAAAGCCGCAGCAGTTCAACAGAGCAATACAACACCCTCCTAGGCTTAGACGCGTCTGGCGCTACAGCCAGTCCTTCCACTCATGCTTAACCAGAAATCATAAGTATCCATTCACACAGAAGGAAACATTTTTTAAAATGTATCATATTTTGCCCTACATTTACCTAATTTGCAATAGAAAAAAGAAGATACGTGAACCTCTGCACCTGATAAAAGTCAATTGACTTCAAAGGGCTCGGGACTTTACACAGAATTTTCAAAAATATTTTTGGATAATATAATACTGAGTTTAGGTCAACATCAGATGAAAGTCTCAAAAATACTGGTCTGATTCTGTAAAATTTTCATCTTAAATGATGATACTGATTTTAGTAAATCTAGTAATTTTAGTAAATTTAGTAAAACTGCAGGATTGAGCATATGCAGATGATGAATAATGCATAGCTAGAAGTGTTATTTATTCTGATAAGATGGAAGTTCACCAAATTGATCTACAAACACTGGAATTAAATTTAATGATGTTTCAGAGAATAGAACTTTCCTACCATGTACGCTATAATTATATTTTCTAAATCACATGTGGTTGCAATTTTAGGTACAATAACTGCAAAGAGCCTAGTAAGAATATGATAAACCCAAGGCACATGAAATATTAGGTAGTGTTCCCATGCTTTGGAGCAGGTTAATATTTTCTATATCCAAACATCAAAGAAAGAGAAACTCAGTTTGGATCAAAGCTCAACTTGCCTTATTTAATTTCTATTCCTGTGTCTGTCAATGGGAAACTTGCCTCAGTAAAGACAAAAGATGAAATCTAATACACAGCACGTATCTAACACATAGCACAATCACCTAAAATTAGGGAATATAATGACTAAATTATAAATATTTCACTCTGAGAAGAGAATAAGTAATGTCGTGCTATGTGTCCATGGGAAGACCTGCCTTAGAGGTGGATTCAAAGGAAGCTCTGTAGAGAATTAGAAAACTGGCAGTTCACAAAGCTGTTTAGAGACTGCTAAAAGAAAAAATACAGAAATACTCCAGGGAGAATTAAAAATTCCCACAGGTCTTCCTAGCAAAGAGATGCTGTCTCTCATTTCTTCTATGACATAAATATGTCAATTATTTATCACGTAAGACTTTATATATCTCATAATAATTATGACCCACAATCAGCTGAAACACTGAAAACATGCTCCTTCCTTGGAAAAGTCTATAGGGCCAATGGCTAATGTCCATTCCTAGAAAAGATGTAGATTTAATTCTGACAACAGCAGAAAAGGGATTTGAACTAGAATTTGTCACTTTCTACATAAGTACTCCAACCACTAGGCTGTCAACTCAAAGGGAGATTTCCTTTTTTCAGTCATATTTTGATTTGCAATTAAATTAAAAATAGTGGCCCGAGCTACACTTGTGGGGCAGCCACCTCTCCGTTGCTCACTAGGCATGCTCCTAAAAGTTCCTGCTAAATTGTTTTTCTCAGGGGGGTTTAAGCAGAGACACTGACTGGATCTGGATCCTGACGGAGCTTGGGTATGAGCCAGGTGCCAAGCTGGGTGCCGGCCCTCTAAGTCCCTGATTTTGCCTGGCTTCCAGTGAAAACTCAGAAAGAACTTCAGGATTTTCAGCTCAGCCCTGTAAGTACTTATTCTTGCAAGCAAGGGATTTGCGGGAACAGTCCCTTAACTTTTCACGTTCCAAGTTTCACGTGCCAGAAAAATTTAATAGACTATTCTGTGGTTTTGAAATCATGCGGAATACAGACTTAGTGCCAGCAGTTTTTAAATAATTTCCTTCACTATTAGACATAACTGTGCAGTGGAAGTTTGAAGTAAAACTTGCTTCCTTGGCTAAATATTATCCCCCTGCCATTTTGACCTACAGCCTATAAAGAAAGCTCTAGAGTATATGCGTAAGCACGCATATAGTCCCATTAACTTCACTGGGCATAATAAGAAAATGGAATGAGAGGTTTTGTTTCTTTAAGTTATTATTTTAACATTGTTCAGAAGGACTGAACAATTAAATGTTTCTTTGGAGAGATACATTGAAGACATTGTGCTCAATCACATGTTTTTTTTCAGCAGAGGGGAATTCTATTTGCTTAATGGCAAATTCTGGATTTTCACAGATACCAGAATTGCTCAAATGACATGGTTATAGGAAGCTGTGGAGGGCCTGAAAAGTTGAAATTAAAAGAAAAATCACTATGTGTTGATGTATAAACAACTTCACATTTAAGTTTTTACTATTAACTTAGCATTTAAGCAACTGAGAGGGTGGATAAAAATGCTTGTAGTCCTAAAATTTTCATAGCTTCAGTAACTGATATTCACTATTATTTAAAGTGTGGTTTCTTTTTTTCACCCTAGGGAGAAAAAAAAATCAGTTATCTATTTGCAAAGGCATATGGCATCACATGATCAATCCTCTACCCCCGTCCCAGAAAACGTGCATAGCAAAAGTCCTTCATCTGATTCTTCATCTGATTACTAGAAACATCACATATACCTGCCAAAGGTAATGAGATGTATATCTGTGAGATAACAGAAATATGTTACAATTTTAGGTTTTGACGTCTAACATTTTACCAGCTTGTAAATTGTGAAATTATTGGACAGAATTTCATTCAGAAGTCCTTCATTCAACCACATGCTAGTGATGATACAGCCCTCAAAAATCTAGGATTAAATGCATCTTTTTAAACACTTTGGTCTTTCCTTCACTGAAAAGATCATTCAAGACCAAACTGAAAACTCATACTGTTATTCTTAGTCATTGAGATATAACAAAAGATACAGTTGCTGTCAGTTTTTAGAAGATTTGGTTCCTGGTTTAAGGAAGTAAATTTTTGTTTTCCAAAAAAAATCAAGCTAATAATTTGCACTGCACATGTTATGTTTAATTACAAAATAGTCCCTTCCATGTTATACAACTAGCTGTAGATAAAAGTCAGTTTCTTATTATATACTCTAGAACTCTCTCCAATTAAAACATTTTTTGTGTCCAAGTGGTAAACCTACATGTATACGTTGCACCTAGACATAAAATGAATCAGTAGTTTAACTCAAAGCCAAATCTCTTTGAACTATTGATACCAACAAAGTAGCTGTTTAGCAGTAGGAAAAATGCATCTTAGAAATCATTTTAAACAAAATGGTTGTCATGTTTAAATAGGATTCTTCTCCCCTCACCACCTCACTTGAGCTTGGGAATTTTAGGCTGTTCCTGCCAATTTTGCCTCAGTGACTCATTCTAACTGAGCTTTTTGGATTTTGGTTTTTCTGTTGTTTTTATGTTCCATATTACTGTGCCATTTTGAGAGCACAGATTGTATTTTTATTAATAAAATAGGACGTATAGAGTCATGCAGTCATATAGAATTACTCAGTGCCCCTCTGGTCTTATCCAAAAACCTAAAAAGAAATGTTAAAAAAGGGGGGCTGGATCAAGAAAGCAATTAAATTGGGTTAATTGACATGATTCTGGACTGAAAGTGTTCACTTGGCTCCGAGTCCTAGGTTTAATGAAGTATTTGTTTGCACAATCCATCTGTGTGTAAGTGCTTGAGAAAAAAAAAATAGACAGAAAGTATAAACAAAGCTTTTAATAGATCCATTAACAAATAGGTAAGTTGACATTTATCTTTGATATGTCAACTACAGATGAATCTCATTACTACATTAACACATTTCCCCACAAATTTCCCGTGGGCATGTAAGGCTATTTTACGGCACTTGTCTTAGACCCAACCTGTCATTAACTGTACACTTTCCAGCCAGGGAAATAGCAATTCCTACAGCTTCCTCTAAGAAAAAGAACGTTTTCCCTCATCCTCTCGTGTTCATTGATAGGATGCCCTCATGTTGTTGCAAAAAGTGTTATCTTTGGAGATCACTATGGAAGGAAAAAACTCCCATCTGAACTGAATAAATCAAAGCTTCGTCTTTCCAGTTGTATGGTACAAATATATTCTGCTGCTGCATTCTGCCATGTCCACGCATAGTCAAGACCTATATAAAGTTGTGTCCTTGCAATATATATATTTATAAGGAATATGCAAAAGACAACCAGGAGAGCACATTTTCTGTATTGTTATAGTACCTCACAACTGCAGACTTTCACTAGCCCTTTCAATTCCCAAAGTCTTTCTCTACTTTGCATGCATTTGTGATTCCTGCAGTAGCTTTCTCAGACAGCAGGTGAAAGAACCTAGATAAAATTAATAATTTATAAATCCCCCTCTACTGTTCCTCATTTTCGGAAATCATGTACCCTTTTATTCCACTGAAGCGCACACTTTCACCGCAAAGCGGAACTGGAGGTACTTTTACGCAGTGCTTCTCAAGTAACGTATTGGTTGCAAAGCTGACGTGCACCTTTTACCTTCAGGTGGCTAATCCAAACATAAATTTCAATATTAGCCCTTCTTTCTGGAGATTATGACCCGGCGCTAGGGATTTTGCCATCCTCTTGGTTCACAGTGGGTGTCAAGCAAATCTTTAAAATTCCGGCACAGCGATGTTACCCATTGCAATACCTCTATCCTTTTCCTTATGCTAGCCTTCACCTTACCTTGTATGGTTTTCCACAGTGTATACAGCTCATTGGACTGTTTTGTGACCCAAACTGGAGCTCTGTATACCTTTTGCCTAGTAATTTGGATTCCCTTTTGCATGAGAGTACTGTCCACTTTCCACAGTTTAAGCATGGCCTGGGCCACTTCCCTTGCTTCATAAATATAATTCATTTTTGCATTGGTTTAATACTGAGTCACCTAGGAGTGTGTTTTGGACAAGATCTTTTCCTTATCAGGCATTCCAGAAACCCTCACCTATAAGTTGCAAGATTTCCATCCAAACTCCTCAGTGGGTACCATGTCAAGAGCATTTGTGTAGCTGAGCAGCAAGTACAGACGCATCCATCCAAACAACAACTCACTCAGCTCTTTTGGAATATTCCTGAAATGGGTAACCAACCTTGGCTTAAAAAAAGGCTATACGTTAATCTTTCTGTTCACAAGGCAGTTCCAGTGAGCCTTGACTCAGCTAACTTCACTCTTTGACATTCTCTTCAAGCCAAAAACATGTTTTTCAGCAAAGAGAAATCTCCTCTATGATACACTGGTAGAGACAGAGAATCTTTTTATGAAGATATATATATATGTTTCATCTTTTTATGAAATTTAGAGCAATCTCTCTGATTTAAAGTGTTTATATGTTTACGTAAGGCCTATATGTCAGGAATGTCTTTTTAAACATACTGCACAGTGAGGTTACTACAGGTGTTCTGGAAAGATAATTTTGCTGTAGAATATGGAACATATATATTGGAGATGGCTTCGTTCAACAGCAAACAAGATTTTACATGGTTTTGGTAGCTGCCTACTTTTTACATCTATTCTGTGTAGGTAGATGAGCTACTACAGCTGAGCTGAGCTGGCTTCGCATCCACTAGCCAGCAGCAGTAAGGAATGTGAGACCCAGCCTAGCGGCATTTGAGGCTGGATCAAGGCTGGAAGCGGTACAGCAGTGCTGCGCAAATGGCTTTTGTGCCAGTAAGTATGCTGGTAAAATGCTGCACTGTACATCTTTATCTATTCAAATCCACATCGACTCAAGGAGATCTGCACCAGGCTCCAGTGCTCAGAGATGACATATGCTTACAGCGATAATTTAATCTGTTCTCCCACTGCTTGCAAAATAAAAGTGAAAGCGGCCATATACAGGCAGTACAAAACACAGGACCAGAGCAAAACTGGTTTGAGTAGAGAGACAAAAATGAAAATTACACCTGCTAATGGAGAACAATCTACTAGCACTGACTGTTTAATCAAAATAAATAAACTAATCAAACTAAGTAAATGTAATAATCAATTTTTAAAAAGTTTTGTGTGAAAATCCAAATCTAGTCTATCTTTTCCCAGTGAGTCCTCATTTGCACATTAGGCGTTTACTGTTTCCTTGGGGGTTTTTTTCCCCCATAATTATCATATTGGACTAAATATTATCCTCTTAAGGTACAATGCCAAAGTACACCACTTAAGTACTTGATAATGTGTACTATGTATCTTTAAATAACATCGCAATGACAGTTATTGCACTGAAAGGAAAGCAGAAATACTAAAATGCTGCCTATTTTCTATAAAGAATGCTCAACTTGCAACTACACAAATGAATATATATAGAATTTCCATTATGCAAAAATATGCTGTTGGACTTCACAGAGTCTGTGTGTACACATACGCACGCACAGAAGAATAATAAGTAGAAATGTTGACATTTGTCTTACCTTCCAACCTTTTAGTACTTTTCCATTGATGCATTCTAAAAAATCAGCATAATTTGTAGGAATCTCAATGAGAAGTTCTCCTAGGGCTTTTGAAATTAAGTGTGATGCGCGCCCTTTAGGCTATATTTTCCTTTGAAAAGAAGTTCTGCTACATTGAAGTTTTTGCTTCTAAACAAGACTGATATGCTCAGATAAGTTACACATTATTACAAGATGGTCATTAGCTTCTAGGATCTTTATTTCAATATTTAAGAGAGCAAACAAGGTGTTCAACTTCGTTAAAACCAATTTTGGCTATAGATTACTAATCTGCATTAGTTAAAACCTTTCAAAGAAAATTTGAAAAGCAGCATCAAAAGAATGTTCTTTTTTTTTTAATCTTTCAAAATCCTATTTTTGCTCTGATACAGAAAACAGTGGGCCAGATTTATGTCTACTTTTGTTTCACTGAGACCAAAGGAAATTACGTCACAGCCGAATTGAGCTCAAATTGATCGAATCTGTAACACAGCATAGCGTCCATGCACACCTTAATGTGTACACTGAAAACTGATTGTTCCACTTCTGTGCCAGATTATGGATCTGACCCTGATGTAGTCATAACAAAAAAAAAAAAAAAAAAAAAGTCTATGAAAGAGAAAATCCGCTGCAGGACTGGGTTTGGAATATATGACCTAATTTGAAGCGGAAATCTCATTGATTTCAGCTTCATGGCCCAAAGGCAAAAGGTCCAGCACTGTTGCCAGGCAAGTCAGTGGCAAAACTCCTATTGGGTGCAACGTGAGTTGGTTGGGGTTTATATCGGGTTTGCGTCAGGAAGACACTGAGCGAAACGTCAGCCCTATCAGTGTCAGTAGGATTTTTGCCACTCGCGAAGTGAGCACCAAGATTGCATTTCTTACATCTGCAAAACTAAAGCCAAGTAATTACTGTCTGTGTTTCTTCCTGGATGGATATTGCTGGCACTGATTGCAACTGACATTTTTCAGAATACTTTTCTTACTCTTAAAAATTTTGCTATCTGCGAGTGTTGCTATAACTAATTTTTACTTCATTTTTCTGCATTTATTTTTCTCTCTAAACCTTTTCTCATCTCTTTAATAGCACAACTTCTTTTTTCAACCCCTCTCACTCCAAGCAGTGTGATTTTGGAATCACGCAGGGAGCACAGACAGGTTTACAGTTTAGGGGATTTAAGAAACTGACTGACTTCGGGAAAAACTCTGTATTTCATTGTTCAGAGGATAAAACCAAATCAGGACATTATTTAAATATGTCAAAATGGTGCGAGAATTCACTAATGCTTTTGATTAATTAAAGAAGTAGTAGTTACTTATTGTAGTAGTTAGCAATATTTATAATTCTGAGCTCCTCTGTAGGTACTTTCTGTCCATAGATATCAGTAGTCTATTTCCTTAATATCTTGTTCATTTCTACACCAGTGATAAAATTAGACCAAAACTATTTTCTAAGGATCCCTCAATAGGCATTAGAGAAGAATAAAGATACAGTTGTAATAATGAGGCCAATCTCTGCTTCTCAAAAACCTGTAATAATTCCACTATTAAAATCCACGGTATCATGAAATGACTTGGCATAGACTAATGCATGGAAGTACATTCAGTAATGAGACAAGAAACCAAAACATTGTATAGTCATGGGAGGATGATCAAAGCTTAATATTTGATGATTCATTAGTAATTGTGTAGTGTGTTTATAATCTGTCACTTTTTTAAGAATCGGGGGGGGGGGGGGGGGAATTTTTTTTTTTTTTAAGAGAAATCGCTTAAGGATTTCATGTTCCTGAAACTTCTCTTATGCTGTTAAAATGACAGGTATACTGTAAATTTTTTTCTACTCATTAATATGTGTCCTTTGATCAATGAGTTAGGTTTGTCTGCTTATGGCGTTTTAACACATTACGCCGTTTATTACAGCATTCTTTTAAAGAGCAAAATTCCAATAATAGCCATTTCCTTACATCTTCCTTGTCTCATGTTGATATTCTTTAGGAAGAATGGAAATTAAAAATCTTAAATTTTACAAAGATTTTAAAACCTTTTGTCCTGGTTTGAGGTAAAACAAAACCAGTTTTCTGATTTGTAATTCTACTTTTTAGCTGGGCCTCTTCTAACTGACTAAAGTCTGAAATTAACCGCATATTGGTCAGAAACTGTTCACTCTCAGAGTGATAAGACCTGATTATACCAAGGAATGGTACGCACAGAGGCTCTTGCTGATACTTATTGCTGTAACAACCAAGGTCAGCTAACTTCGCTGTTTGCCCCATTTGAGGGTCGGAAGCAGAGAAGCGTAGAGGGGTCCCACCCGCAGGGAGGAGCGGACGGGACAGGTGACCCAAAACTGACCAACAGGGTATTCCATCCCAATGCATCACGCTCAGTATAAAAGCTGAGGGATCAAAGGGGCAAGGGGCTCGCTCTCTTTCTTCAATGGCTGACGTCTGAGGAAGACCCTGTCTGTTCGTCTGCCTTTGATCCCGATCTGAGCACTCCTGACTCTAGTTCTGGAATTCAGCTCCTGTCCGTCGCTGACTCCAGTCTGGGACTTTCCCTGTGTCTGCTGGTGACGCGATCGTCATCCTGGGAGCTGGGTACGGTTTTGTATATATTGTATACTTTTTTCTTTAATTTTTATTATTCTATTATTATTTACTATGTTCTTATTTATTATTATTTTCATTAAAGTAGTTTAGTTCTTTTTCTAAACTCATAAATCTCCTTATCTCTTCCTCTCCTCTCTGAGGAGCGGGGGCGGGCCGTCTGTCATTCTGATTGGTCAATCCGGCCAAAACCACGACACCTTTTCTTAAAGGTTACAATTCACATAGAAATTTCTGGTTATCTGAAAACCAAGAAGAAAGTCAGAAAGATGCCACGATACCCTCTCAATTCTGACTGCAATGATGAGATTATAGATTCCTGGCATAAGTATATTTTTATTGTAACTCTAATTGGACAGTTTTCAAACAATGTGAAAACGGTATTTCAGCTGTAAGGGTGCGTGCTTTACCCCCACGCCATCACCTCGCACCTTGGACATCTAAAGAAACAGAGCAGAGGATAGAATACAATATGGGTAGGCGAGAAAGGAACTGTAGATGTGCAACGAAGGAATAAGAACAGAAGAAAGTTGCGGACAACTTAGGATCCGCCAATATTGAAATCATTTTTGTTTCACATCTAAGAAAAGAGAAAGCAGAAGAATTCACATCTAAGAAAAGCCTTTCGAGGTGGAGAAAAAGCGAATGTCAGCACACTAAGCCCAACCATCAGCCTGGCACTCCATCTATTCTTTTCTCACCAAACCTTAGATAAGCAGCTCCCGTGCAGTGTATTTCTACAAGTATAAAGGAAACATTGCTACTTTAACTGTCTGAAGTAATCTATAATATAGGTTTGCCTGGCATACCAAGTAGGCAGGACTAAAAGCTTTGTTTACTTGGAGATTAACTCTTGCATTGCAATTTATGATTCAATTGAGCAGACATTTTATGCCCTACAGTTTGTATTTTTATGTAGAATAGCGCATGTATTAGAGGCGTATGTTTTTTATTCATGTAAAAGAGGATTAAAATGTTTGCAGGTGAATGATGTCTTTAAAAAGCTATTGAGGTAGGAAAATGATCGAATACCAGGGAAGATATTTATACCTACTGAACATTTTATATCAGTGTTTTAATACTTCTGCAAAGCAATAAAGCTGGAAATAGAGTGAACTAATTCTTAACTTGAGTAGACTAGAAAAAAGCAATTTTATGCTAGATCCCCAGCCCAACACCTAATGTCAATGAAACTTACACAGTTTGAACACTATGCCCAGTCCTGAGTGAAAACAGACAGTTAAATTCATCCCTAATGTAAGCGCTGAAATCCCTGGAAGCGTGCCTGCTCACATTAGGTTGGAAATTATTTTTTTTTAGCTACTATGCCTTAAAGTATTTATTATCAACTGCATAAAATACACCATTTAAGAACATATGGCTTGGCAAAACGTCACCCTTTGCTTTAATGTTTCTGGAGTTTGAGTTTAAACAGTCTTTATAAACTGTTGAAGGAGGAAAATAGCTGAAGAGTAAAATCACGAGCAACGCTTGAGCTATGAAAGCATTCTTACAAGGGACTTGTTTTTAAAGGCATTCAGAGTACTACTAAAAAGAGTGGTAATAAAAGCAGCAGCAAGTCAAGCACATACCTACCAGTTAATGTCTGCCTGGGTAGCTCACAGTCCTCCAATCACAGAGTCAATTTTTTGCTTTGACACCAATCTTTCAGTCTTTGTGGCAAAGCTGCCCCTGCATGGACACATCTTCATTGTCCTCTTCATCCTTGCAGATGAAAAAGTACAATTTTATGTAAATTGTTGGGTGCTGGGAAGGCATTTGTAAACAATCTCATTTTAAAAGGACAAGTAACAAACCTGAATGCCAGCTTCTGTTAAAGCAGTTATTTGATAAGCTTGAAGTGAGATTCAGAGGGACAGAAGAAAGGACACAGTCACTGGAAGGATATAATTTAGTGCTTAAAAAGGAACTTAGAAGCGGATCACAGCTATAATTCAGGCTAATGTTTCATTTCATTTTTAAAGGGAGTCATTAGAAAACGCTTTGAAGCGTAAGAATGTCTGCCCAATGGGCTTCCTGACTGGTCTAGGAAGGGAAGATCTCAAACAGTTTAATAGAAAGTTATGTAAAGATCCAGACTTCAAGATAAAAATAGACAATGTACTGTGGAGAAAATTATCATCCTTTCTGGTGCCCTTGGGTTTTGCCCTGCAAGTGCTTACTCACTTGAAAAAAATCCTAATGTCTCCAAACCCCACTTGCTTTCTAATTAGAGTATTATTACTTACATGAGTAAGCATTTGCAGGATAAGTGCTTCTGCAAGCAGTCTGAGAGAGGCCAGCAAGTGAATGAGCTCTGGAATGGAATGATCCATTTAGCTTCCCAGGAAGCCCCGGTATACCGGAGTCCTGCCCTGCAGGCAGTAAATTACCTTTCTGTGAGTAAGCAGTGCTTGGAATAAGCAATGGCCCTTACGTGAGAACTACATTTGCTTGTGCAATTACCGCAAACACAAATAAATAAATAAATAAACAGCAAGCCGTAGGTGTCTGACAGCACTTTGGGGATCAGAAGGTCTCAGGTAGTTAAACAGAAGTAAAGCTGTGGATTCAGGTGCAGTTTGGATTTCGGAGCTGCAAAGACGCTGCTACATAAATGCTAAGGTGTGCTGTATCAAGTGGCGCTCCATGAGAGGGAAGGCTGTAGCCTCTCCACCTTCCAGTAAACCCACATCTGCCTCCAAGAGTCCTATGTCTTTATCATGCTCAAAACTAATTTGCATGAAAACTAGAAAAAGAAGAAAATATCCTTCTGGATTGATCATCAAGGATATAAAGAAGGCTATTAAAAAATCCAGAATTTACTACCAGATAGACATATACACCCTGAGGGTAACACACAACAAAAGACTGTAAAGTTCCAGTGATGTCAAATTTATTAGATGGCCAGCATGGCTGTATTTCTGAGATACAAGAGGTTTTTACACCGATTCAGTTGCCTACACAAGCATCTAGCACCATTTGAGACCTCTGTTAGCACAGACATCTGTACAGCGATGGCAAAGACGAGTCAAGGCCAATGGGAGTCCACACTCCTGGACAAGCGGCTGGAGGACAGGGGACACTGCAAACCATATCAAACCATATCAAATGGTGCCTGATGTCTATATTTAGGAGACCGAGTCAAGACGTCTATAACTTGAAGTTATTCCATAACAGCTGCCTGTCATACTACATCCCTCTATCAAAGACAGGTATCACTGATCAAACCCTGTGAATTGGGAAGGTCAAGCATGAGGATACCCATTTACAACCTTGTTTAGAAATAGGCACTGGCTAGACAGAAGAGGCAGACTCAAGTGAAGAGGACAAGACCATTTTTTTTCCTGTGCCTGAGTGCAAGCACGCTGACAGCTTGGTATACAGGTTGTTGATGTTAATTCTTTTTTCAAAAGACACACATAAAAGCTGTTGTGTTGGGTCCAGTAGCTTCCACTGCACTTCAGCAAGAGCAAACCAGCACCTGCTCCGGACTTTGGATGGAAATGCAAAGCACTTTGATTCCACATGGATTTCAACCCAAAATCATGAAGTCTGGCATTTCACAGAATCACAGAACAGTTGAGGTTGGAAGGGGCCTCTGGAGGTCATCTTGCTCAAACCCCATGCTCAAGCAGGATCACCTAAAGCAGGTATCCCAGGATCCTATCCAGGCGGCTTTTGAGTATCTCCAAGGATGGAGACTCCACAACCTCCCTGGGCAACCTGTGCCTGTGCTCTGTCACCCTCACAGTGAAAAAGTGCTTCCTGATATTCAGAGGGAACTTCCTGTGTTGCAGTTTGTGCCCATTGCCTCTTGTTCTGTCACTGGGCACCACTGAAAAGAGCCTTGCTCTGTCTTCTTTGTACCCTACCTTCAGGTATTTATATACATCAGTAAGATCCCCCGAGTCTTCTCTTCTCCAAGCTGAACAGTCACACCTGTCTCAGGCTTTCCTTGTAACAGGAAAGCTCCAGTCCCTCCATCATCTTAGTGATGCTTCACTGGATTTTCTCCAGCAGTTCCATCTCTCTCTCTTGTACTGGAGAGTACAGAACTGGACACAGCACTGCAGATGTAGCTTCACCAGTGCTGAGAAGAGGGTAACTCAATTATACTTAAAGATACCCTAAAATACACACCTGGTAGAAATGGGCTTTTTTTCCCACAATTTTCAGCTCTGTAGATGGAAAATTTTTCAGTACTATGTATAAACTTAACAAGAGGAGAGTCTGTCATGCTATGAAATTACTGGCGTGTAACTAAAAAAAAAAAAAAACACCAACCAAAAAACCCCAAAGAACAAGACAGACAAAAAAAACCCAGTATGAAAAACCAAAGTTGTCTAGTGTTGATCTCTGATAGTTCACATAAATATTTATAGCCACAGAAGGCAAAGGCAGGGACTGGGAGAATGAGGAACTGCCCAGTGTAGGAGAAGACCAGGTTTGAGATCATCTGAGGAACATGAAGGTTCACAAGTCCATGGCACCTGATGAGATTCATCTGCAGGTCCTGAGGGAACTGGCAGATGAAGTTCTTAACCCACTATACGTCATATTTGAGAAGTCGTGGCAGTTCGCTGAAGTTCCCGCTGACTGGAAAAGTGGAAACATAACCCCCATTTTTAAAAAGGAAAAAAGGAAGACCTGGGGAACTACAGGCTGGTCAGTCTCGCTTCTGTGCCCAGCAAGATCATGGAGTAGATCCTCCTGGAAACTATACTAAGGCACATGGAAAACAAGGAGGTGATTGGTGACAGCCAACATGGCTTCACTAAGGGCAAACTGTGCCTGAAAAATCTGATGGCCTTCTATGATGACATTACAGCATTGTTGGATAAGGGAAGAGCAACTGATGTCATCTACCTGGACTTGTGCAAAGCATTTGACACTGTCCCAACACAACATCCTTGTCTCTAAATTGGAGAGACATGGATTTGGCAGATGGAACACTTGGTGGATAAGGAATTGGCTGGAATGTTGCACTCAAAGTGTTGCGGTCAACAGCTCGATGTCTAAGCGGCAATCAGTGACGAGCGCCATTACTCAGGGATCGGAACTGGAACTGGTGCTGTTTAACATCTTTGTTAGCAACATGAACAGTGGGATTGAGTGCACCCTCAGCAAGTTTGCCAATGACACCAAGCTGTGTGGTGCAGTCAACACACTGGAGGGAAGGGATGCCATCCAGAGGGACCTGGACAGGCTTGGGAAGTGGGCCCTTGCAAACCTCATGAAGATTAATAAGGCCAAGAGCAAGGTCCTGCACCTGGGTCAGGGCAATCCCAAGCACAAACACAACGTGGGCGGAGAATAGCTTGAGAGCAGCCCTGAGAAGGACTTGGGGGTACTGGTTGATGAGAAGCTCAACATGAGCCAGCAATGCGTGCTTGCAGCCCAGAAGGCCAACTGCATCAAAAGAAGCGTGGCCAGCAAGTGGAAGGAGGTGATTCTGCCCCTCTACTCGACTCTGGTGAGACCTCACCTGGAGTATTGTATTCAGCTTTGGAGTCCTCAGCACAGGAAGGACATGGACCTGTTGGACTGAGTCCAGAGGAGGGCCACAAAGATGACCACAGGGCTGGAGCATCTCTCCTATAAAGACAGGCTGAGAGAGTTGGGGTTGTTCAGCCTGCAGAAGAGAAGGCTCCAGGGAGATCTTATAGCAGCTTTTCAGTAGCTAAAAAGGGCCTACAGGAAAGATGGCGAAGGATTCTTTATCAGGGAGTGTAGGGAAAGGGTGAGGGGTAGCGGTTTTAAACTGAAAAAGGGGAGATTTAGAGTAGATATCAGGAAGAAATTCTTTCCTGTGAGGGTGGTGAGGCACTGGAACAGGTTGCCCAGGGAAGCTGTGGATGCCCCATCCCTGGAAGTGTTCAAGGCCAGGCTGGATGGGGCTTTGAGCAGCCTGGTCTGGAGGGAGGTGTCCCTGCCCATGGCAGGGGGGGTGGAAGTAGTTGATCTTTAAGGTTGCTTCCAACTCAAACCATCCTATGATTCTATGATATTTTCTATAGGTAGTTTCTTATACAGAGCTGAAGTATCAAACCAAAAGTGTCTGTATCTTGGTGAGAAATGTCAACACTTATCTGCAGAGAAACCAACAGATGTAGCACAAGCTAAATAAAGTTATAAAACCCGGTTCATCGTAATTCATGCAGCAGCAAATTATTTTGTCACTATATTGTCATAATGAAGTAGTTCCTTCCTCAACATGGGCACACTAGCTCCGTCATTTATTATCAGATCATGGGAAAACTCCCCAAAGCATGAGGTATTGTGCCTTAGATGGACCCTTTCATACAATGTTAACATATATTAAAAAAATTCAGCTCAAATTAACTTATAATTTCCTGTTGAAGCCAGGGAGGAATGATAGCCACCTTAAGAGAAAGTTACTGAACTCATGATGATGATGATCATTCTAACAAATATGCAAGAAAATTCTCAAAGCACACTGCACTGAATACCCAAATTTAGACACAAAATGAGGAATTTCAGAAGCCAGATGCAGAAACAGTGCCACTTTGAAGATTTTTTTTTCTGTATATTGGATACAGAAGTGACTTGTGAATTCAAGCAGGCAGTGAGAGATACCAAATCTCATTTCTCCTGCAGAATATAGCTTTCCAGACTTTTTCTACTTTCCACTTCCTCATGTTGCATTCTTTCCTTATATACCTGAAGATGCCATCTCCTTCAGTGCTATTTGATCCATTTAGGATGTTCAATTCAGATAATAGGTGCTTTTGCAATTTTCTAGATCTCTTCCAGATGAAGCAGCATATGAGTCATGTAAATGGAAAGTCCTAGACGTGATCCCTCAGGAGTTTATCTCAGTCCTCTTCTACTATGCAAAGCTCAGAGACATTGAGTTTACAGCTGAAAAAGGAACATTATGTACCCTCTGTGGAAAATATGTGACATTTCAAACACCTGTCCAGCTTTTATTGAGACTGATTCCTACAGAGGAAGCTTTTCACAAGTTGAACCAATATTCGTTCTGTGGCTTAGTAAGCATCTCTTACAAGTAACAGGTTGACTGGGAGAGCTTCAGCAAATTGCCGGCTCCCACTCACCACCTAGGATACATAAAAAGGTTCGCTTTGGCAGTACCAAGGGTTTGAGAAGAACCCCAGATGCCACATCTAACATGAGAGCCAGAGCTGTCATGCTCAACAGAGCTAAGGAAGTGTGTGATCCCACTCTTCTTAGCCCTTCAAACGATGCCCATATCCCCCCAACCTGAAACGATGCAGGGGAAGAGTTCAGGCCCTCCTGCTGACACCAGTGCTGTACTCATCCCACATCGCTTCTGCTTGAGCATCACATAGGGGAAAGATGCAAGTTCCAATTTAGAATCATAGAATCATAGAAAAGACCTTTAAATCATCGAGTCCAACCATTAACCTAACACTGCCAAGTCCATCACTAAACTGTGTCCCTCAGCCCACATCTACATGTCTTTTAAATACCTCCGGGGTGGTGACTCAACCACTTCCCTGGGCAGCCTGTTCCAATGCTTGACAACCCTTTCTGTGAAGAAATTTTTCCCAATACCCAATCTATACCTTCGCCGGTGCAACTTGAGGCCATTTCCTCTCTTATCACTTGTTACCTGGGAGAAGAGACTGATGCCCACCTCGCTACAACCTCCTTTCAGGGAATGGTAGAGAGCAATAATGTCTCCCCTCAGCCTCCTTTTCTCCAGGCTAAACATCCTCAGTTCCCTCAGCTGCTCCTCACAGGACTTGTTCTCTAGACCCTTCACCAGCTTCATTGCTCTTCTTTGGACATGCTCCAGCACCTCAATGTCTGTCTTTTAGTGAAGGGCCCAAAACCGAACACAGTATTCAAGGTGCGGCTTCACCAGTGCCAAGCACAGGTCCCCAAACACTTCCGCAGTCCTGCTGGCCACACTGTTTCTGAAACAAGCCAGGATGCTATTGGCCTTCTTGGCCACCTGGGCACACTGCTGCTTATATTCAGTTAGCTGTCAACCAGCATCCCCAGGTCCTTTTCTGCCAGGCAGCTCTCCAGCCACACTTCCCCAAGTCTGTATGGGGTTGTTGTGACCCAGGTACAGGACCTGGCACTTGACCTTATTGAATCTCATGCAATTGGCCTTGCCCAATCGATCCAGCTTGTCCAGATTCCTCTATAGAGGGATCCTACCCTCAAGCAGATGAACACCCCCAACCAACTTGGTGTAGACTGCAAACTTACTGAGGGTGCGCTTGATCCCCTCATCCAGATCATTGATAAAGATATTAAACAGAACTGGCCCCAATACTAAGCCTTGGGGACCACCACTTCTGACCAACTGGAAGTAACACCATTCACCACAACTCTTTGGGCTCAGCCATCCAGACAGTTTTTTATCCAGCAAAGTGTCCACCCATCCAAGCCATGCGCAGCCAGTTTCTCCAGGAGAATGCTGTGGCAAATGGCATCAAAGGCTTTACTAAAGACCAGGTAAACAACATGCACAGCCTTTCCCTCATCCCCTAAGCAGGTCACCTTGTCATAGAAGGAGATCAGGTTAGTGAAGCAGGACCTACCTTTCCCAAAGCTGTGCTCATTGGGCCTGATCACCTGGTTGTCCTGTATGTGCCATGTGATGGCACTCAAGATGAGCTGCGCCATAATGTTCCCTGGCACCAAAGTCAGACTGACAGGCCTGTAGTTCCCTGAATCCTCCTTCCATCCCTCCTTGTAGATGAGCGTCATATTTGCTAACTTCCAGTCAACTGGGACCTCCCCACTTGGCCAGGACTGCTGATAAATGACTGAAATTTGTTTGATAGGTAAAGCTGGACGCCACTACAAGTTTCAAAGTCCAGAGGGAGATGGGTATGCTGCGAGCTGGTGTAGTTCTTGAAAAGTTAAACTCACTAAAATGAGACTGTGAAGAGGTAAAAGCAAAGATATATGCTTATTTTTTTGAGATAAAAACCATAGCTGAGCTCAACCAAAACCATCCTTTTCTCATTCTATACTGGAAGCAAGACCACAAAAGCAATGCCTTTCATCAAAATTTCTTAACTTGTTATTATTCTGCTCACATAGTTATAAATAAATAGCCACACTTGTTCAAAAAGTATGACTGCTTATCCACTCTGTTAAGCAGAGTATCTTAATGAGCAGCTAGCAGACTGTCTTTTCTAACAAAATGTGAACCAGGAGACTGGGAGGCATTTTTGAACAAAATTCATGTGATTAACATGCAAAATCCTCTACGAGCTCAGGGAAGTCAATGGATTCAAACTAGATCTGGATTTGTCCCAGTGCTCGCTATCATTTGCAGTGATAATTAACATATTTGCAAGGCTGGCTCCAACTCCCCAGCTGACATCAATTATATCAATAGATTCCCAAGGATTAATTCTCTACAATAAATGGAAAAATTAAAATATAGTTGCCAATATATAAAGGTGCTCACTAAATGGTTTCCAGGATATATCGTTGTTCAATGTTGTATAACTAGCCTACTTTGTTAATCTATGTCACCAGAGCTAGCTTGCTGCTCAGCTAATACAGATGTAAAAGAACCAAATCTCTATAAATACAGGAGATGCTACAGCTTCAGCAAAGAAAACTGATCTATTAAGAAGGCTTTTTTCAGATGACTTTCAACAGGCCTTGGGGGCTGCTAAGTCTGGCAAAAATGAACATGTCAGGTTTCATTGAAAATCACTGCCTGGCTAAAATGGGATTTTGAAAGATGAGCCACCTGCTTTATTAATAACAACATCACAAGATTTTTTTTCGTTTGTTTTATAGACGCAAAACTGTGTTCCACAGATCATTTTAAAATGTGAACAAAGGCTTAAAAACAACCGGAGTTATTTTTTAAGGATCTTCCCCCTCCCTGTCATCATAAGGCTCATAAATATAAGACTTTTACAGCAAAGATTTCCCCTTCCTTCTGTTTTGGCTGCAGGGAACGTCTACAGAAAAATAAAACTAAATCTACAATATGAGGGAATCAAAACCGTAAAATGTGAGCAGCATTACTGGAGAGACCGCTGAAAGACTAGGCACAAATCTCACTGGGGGCAAGACGACAGGCACCTTAACTTATCTGCCGACAGTTTTAAAACCTAGAAAACGCACAGCACAGCGTAGGGGCAGGTGGCAGAGGTCCAGAGGTCACTGTTTTAACGTACGTGACACTTGGTAACCTGCACTCCACTCCTACAGTCCACTGGAGCCCACTGGGCCATTGGCAGGGTACAGTTAATCACAGGGAGGTCTGCACTATTTCAATAGAGCACATAGCATTTCTCGTCATTTTTGAGACTTCTGTCCTGAACCCACTAGACACGGAGCAATCAAACTGGGTATAGCAAACCCTTTACCCACCATCCAAAGCAGCTGCCTCTCAGCTGGAAAAAAACAGTTGTTTTACGACCGTGCAGCAGACTGGGAAAAGGAGGAATGTAGCTTACATTCAACTGAGATGCGGTGGGGCAATTCATAGGCAGGTGTCACAGAGATAGTACCGAACGGATGGAGAGTCAGGAAACTCAAAGTAAATATTCCCATTCCTACATGTTGTTTTCTAAAAACTGTTGAAAACATAGTTGAAATCTGTGTTAATGTGACTATTAGCTGCAGCACAGCTCACAGGATAGAACAGAATAGTTTTGAGAAAAAGCACAATGGTTAACTTTGCTTCCCCTGTTGCCAGTGGGATCAATTAGTTCTTGTGATTTAGTGATCGCGGCGGTTTTCTTTGCCCATTCATGAAATTAAAAAAATTAAAAAGGCATTTCTTTTACCTCTATTTGAAATGTGTAAAACCCGGCAAAATAGTATTTCTAACTACTGCTTTCTTAGAGGAATAACAGACTAACGAACAACTATGTTCTGTCTACTTGTCCCAATTACTTCTTATTTTTCAATTTCTAAACTATCAAAAATACCAATTACTTTGTAAAACATTCCTTCGTAATTCACAGTTACGTACATACATATATATATAATCACTGAACTGAAGTCAGTATTGAGGAAAATAGTTTGACAGTAAAAGAGACGGCTACAACTCAAGAGAGAAATACAGGAGAACGCAATGCAATACGAGATTTTCCATATTAGTCTGCTTTACCAGCATAGAAATAAGGTGTGCTCCCAGAGTGACATTCACTCATCCATCTGCCCTTCAGAATACAAATATTAGATAATAGCATCTTTATTCTGTTTGTCCAAAACAGTCATCTCAACCTCTGGAGTACATATAATATTGTGAGTAAGACACATGGCAGTTATCACCCAGAACACTGTGTTTTATGAAAAACATTGGGTTTTGGTTGTGAGGGAGGTACCATCCAAATTGATCAGATTGCACTCAGCTAAATTGTTAGAGTTCAGCAGAAGTCAAATAATCTCATTGTCTTTAGAACACACTCCAGCAATGCATTACAGTAGTTTGGGTTTTCACTCCAGTCAGTACGGGCTGCCAGCAGTGGCACTAATGGGTTTAATTCCAGCAGCATTCTGACTGATGACAACTTCAGCCTGGTAGAAACGTGCATGGATGTAGAATTGCTTTTAAATTTGATGTGTGGTTTGAAGGGTGGGGGCTGCTTATTCTTGTTTGGAGATCGCTAATTTGTCAAAATTGCTTTACAAAGTCAGGAAGATTCCTGTGAAGCTCGTTTAGAGCTGAGGTAGATTTCAGACACCTCCCGTTTGCCTCTCATCCTCCCTGCTCAGCTCCTTTGCAGCACATCACAGTGCCTTGGATTTGGCAAATCTCAGGGTCTCCAGCTGGCTGCTTTCCAGATGGCATATCCTGCACTTAAAACTCCCACCTCTTTCATGGCGAAAAAAAATCAAAATTTTATTGAAACTGAACCTCATAAAAATGCTCTGTGGAGAGAGTTGTGTTTCTGCTTACTGATACCACAAGATAATGTAAAATTAAAACTGTCCAGCCTTTCAATTACTGTTAAGCCCATGTTAGTTCAGGAGGTAACACTGGCTAGTGATGACTCAGCATGAGTAAGCAACAGAGGAGCCTGAAGCTGGGGTGAAGGTCCTTTTCTTTGTAATTCCCACTTTGTACAACAGTATTGAGACCTGCATCTTGCCAACACAGCCCACTCAAACCTTGTATGATCTTTGCCTCCATCTCTTTTTGTCATTCCTGTCTTAACTGGATTTATTCCTTTGCCTGAAAAACCTGCACCTGTCCTGGACTTGTTTCCCGTCTCCCCAGCCTTGAGCCCTGGTTTCTGGTCCTCTCTGCAATTCCCTGTTGATTCTTAGTTTCAGCTGCTTCCTCAGGCTGCTCTGTCCTCGACTGTGATTTCCTACTGCATGATTGCCCTGTCCCACTTCTTTTCCCCATACACAACAATAAGGAGGTTGTTTTGTCCACTTTCAACAATTATTGTATCTCAAACCTCACTCTATCATCTTATCTAACTTCACAACTGACATCCTAAGCATTGTGTGGTGTAGTGGTTTAATTCACAGACCACAAACATGGTATGGCAACCTTTGGTGTTGACACTTAATGAAGTTCATCAGCAATCACAAAAAAAAGGAAAACTTTCCTCTAACAGTCTTTAGTTGACTGATCCCCAAGGTAGAGACTGCTCTCGGAACCACAAGCTTTCCCACAGCTCATCATTCCATTAACAGTGCCAGTACATTGTAGCGATTGGCGTTGCTCATCAAAAAACCAAGTCTGTCCCATAAAGGGACAATATATCAGGTGAACAAATATGGTTTTAGCTTCTTCATTTAAAAGGTTCCTGAAACACAGAAAACCAACAAACCAAATACACAAAACCAGACACGGGTCTCTCTTTTCTTCGTCTGGTACATACCTAGTCTTGTTAATGACACCTTGACTTCTAATAGCTCCCAAGGTTGGTTCCACTTGCTAATCCATTTTTTTCTTTATTTCTTCTGTGGCATTAATGTTACACTTTTCCCTGATTTCAGAGAGAAGAGTGTAAAACAAGGTTTTTTATTGGAAATATCCATTTTATTATGTTCCCCTGTCATTAACAGACATTTCACACAGACTTCAAAGGTCACTGATACTGCTATTCTTATTTATTAGTTGTCCACCATGACCAGTAAAAGCTCAGGCAAAAAACCCCTGCAAACAAACAAGGTATATTTTGCAGCCATAGCAGTTTTCTATCACTGTATAATTTCAGTCGCAGCTGCGTAACATACAACATACTGAGCTGAGCAATAGGACAGAAGATTATGATATTCATCATCATGTGATTGAAAAAAACCTACATGGAAACCGGAAAAAAGTATTTTAAATAGTCATAGATTATGACAAGGGAAAAAAGGTGTAACCAAATGTCATGAACTAAACATTGTATTTACATGAAGCAAGACTGCAGTCTTCTTTTCGGATCTGATGTGAGTACCATCCTCAAATCAAGCGCTTTCATTGTGCATGTGTCTAGCACTTTAACTGATGACACATTCCATTGAATTCTCTCTTCCTTATCTTTTTTTAATACCTCTCATGAGAAAATCTGTCTTAGCTGTTTGGAACATGCTATAGCCAAGACTGATGATTAAAACATGACACAATGTGTTCGGACCTCAGAAAGCCTCTGATAAAAGTCTGATATAACAAGTCCCTCTCATCCGAAAGGTGCTGCCTTGCACTATAGTGGACATTGTATACAGAACCAATCAAAATACAGTCAAGCTGAGGCTGTTCATAAGTAAATCTGCCTATGAAAAAATGACCAGTAATGGCTAGGAGGAGAACAAGTTGTTTTAACTAATTCCTTATAAATATCTTCATGTTTTGATGCATTGTCCCTCCTTTCCTTTGATTCTGCACACGGATCTTTTTAAACTAGATCCCAGAGAACCCTTATTGTCTCTTGTCACCTAAAAAGTAATTAGCAATGAGCTATCTTCTTTCTTAATAGCAATCCAGTTTGTTCAGCTTCTTGGGAAAAATTGGAAGACATGAGACACCAGTAACGATCCAATCAAAGTAGACAGTGGTAGAGAGAATAAGGACCAATAAACAGAGGTTTCACCAGGAATGTAATTATTGAAGATCAAGATCTATTTTGCGGTAAACCAACATAGAGTACTGCTATGTACACGATAAAAAATAAACAAAAAGCTATAATTAAAAGTAGGAGAATTTCAAATAAAGAATGGTAGCACTACAAAGGAAAGGAATTAAGTATTCCAGCATGAATTATTTGAATTAATTTTGTTTTGTTTTTACCTTCAGGACAGATCTGACTTCCTACTACATTCAAAGACTCCTAAACAAATTTGTCTCATCTTTCACTATTTAAATGAACTTTATGCCGTTAATTAAAATGATGGGGGTGCTATCTGACAACCTACAGGCAAAAAGAACTGTAGACACAGTAATTACAGCATCTGGTTGCTTCAAAAAATATCAAGACAATGCAGGCAATCTGTTCCCAAGATGTTAATTAGTTTACACATAAGAAAAATGACTCATGATAGGTTTAAAGACATGTGATGTGGCAGAGAGGGGAATGGATAGACACATCATCCAGCTGTGGAAAACATGAAACTAACTATGACACTCTGCACCCTCCTTTGAAGAAGACCAATGCAGTAAGCTGTGTCACGTGCATAAACTTACGAGCTTGAAATAGATAGTAACAATGATATATTAATTTTTTTTAAAATTACATTTGGGGGGAAAAGAAACCAACGAGCCAACTAACAAACTAACAGCTGTATCACATGCTTATACGAAGAAAGACCTCAGCTCTTGTGCTTAAAACATCCCATTGTATTAGTGGAGAAAAGTTGCAGTTGTGGCACATCGGATGCTCATCTAATTCAGACATCATGGTAAAGCTAAGGCTAGTGTAATATCAAAGATCGGCACACAACAATTGAGGCCCTTTTGTGGGAGCAGGGGAACTACAGCAATCACTGACAAGTATCCCAGTTAGACAATCTAAAAATGATAATGAAGGCTGATGCGATGGGATTGCCTCATACAAGTGTATTGTTTTGTGCAAGTCCCATCCCGTGAATAAACATGTTCAAGGAGACCTACAAATTGAGAAATTCAATCAGCTAGCGTTACAGCAACAAAGAGATTGTAAAAAACACCCACTTGGAGAATGCAAGGATAAATGAAGGCAGATACCAGGGAGACTTTTTTATCAGAAAAAATCCCCCAATTTATCTGAAGTATCACATTCTTCAATATTCCTTCCTGTTCTAAAAATCTTTCAGACATTTGGGCATTTCTTCTGCAATGATCATTCACTTTTGTGCTCAGACATCTCTTGAATGCTTAGTCTGACATGCATCCGGCTACTGCTTTGACTGTCTCCTCATGAACTTTGCAATTAGTATCAGGAAGGTTTGATTATTCATTCAAACTTACCCACTTGCATTAATGCTACTGCTGATAACAAGCTATATGAGGGGTTCTTCAGCAATACTTAAAGGATGTAAGAGGTGTGCAACGGGCTTGATTTGTAACTGCTATGTATTAGTACTGCTGCATCAAAGTCTGTGATGTTGCATAAAACTATAATTGAAAATTGTATCGTTATGAATACCTGTGCAACGGAGATGAAGCTTAATAACTGCACCCTACAGCAGTATGCATCCTTGGTGGAGGAAACGCGTATGCTATCTCTGAGATGATTCATAAGGCTCTCTAGCCAGGCAGGTTTTTGAAGACATTAATTAGGTAGTGGACCTCTTTTCCTAATTTCAAAGCCAACTAAATGTAAAAAGTCTTAAGGATCTGAATTTTCTAAGGAGAAAGGATTTCTGAATAATAGACTATATTTTGGCAAAGTTGATGGGAGAAAAATATTTTGCTTCAGCTGCCCCACACCAAATGATTTATGAAAGATTTTTTTGACAAAAATAAATTTTTTGTTTTGAATTTCTATTCAGAACTGCTTCTGCTTGGCAGTTGCTAGCTTTGGCATTTCTCCAGCTGTCAAATATCACTAAAACTGAAACCTTTGGCTTAGTTTTTGCTCCTTATATTTAATAAATGGCTTAAGATGTAATCAAACTTGCATTGAACCTGGAAGAAGGCATTAAGTGCAAATATAAAAACATTAAAAGACTTTTTTTTATCATTAAAGTATTGTCCTGCTAAGGAAGAAGTAGAGTTTGATTAACAAATCCAGAAGGGTTATGCCCCAGGACATGCCTAGCATGGACAAGAAGTACCTGTGGCACATCAGCCTTTGGACTGGAGCAGTCCAAGGATGTTACCTTCTATGATGGCCCCTATAGTTGATCCCTTTATTACAATTATTTTGGATACTGCATGGCCTAGTCCTTGCCACCTTCCAGGGACTCCTGAGACATAATGAAAAAGCAAGGCATAAGTAATTTAAACTGTTCTAGCACTCATTGGCTTTCCCAAGGGCTCATCAACCCTTCTCCCTGCAGCATGGCCAGACTTATATGTAAAACAGTTGCAGAAATCTGGGCATCCCCAACATGTGACAAGTGTCCACGCACCCACATAACTAAAGGAGTACGTACATTGCAACAGAATCTAGAGGCTTTATGGCAGTCATGGGATAGAGGGTGGCTGTGGCCCCGTGATGGGCACTCTCTTTGTCATCTGGCAGAGGAGGGCTGAAGATGTATGTCTCCTGTGTACCTCTTTAGGTACATCCTAAAGCGTCTGACCTTTCAGGCATCCATCTGTTTGAAAGGTCAGACATTCCTGCAGTACAGGATTCAAGCAGAAATTTGCAGATGGAATGAAAGCAGGTGGGTATTTCTTTCCACTTTCTTATTTTTTGCCAGCTGAAGACTGCTCCTTGCTGTTAGGACTTTGGAGGAATTAATTCCTTTGGAGGAATTAATATCTCATCTGCAGTAAGATGCACGTTGACTAATAACAACACAGTTTAATCTAAGTTAAACCAGCGAAACCAATGGAGTTAGGATGAATTTATACCACTCAGTTTTCAAACAGAATCTAGTCCTTTAGGTTGCTTACTATACTATTTTTATACTGTGACCTATTTTAGTAGTTATCTTTGGAGAGGATGGTTTAAGTAAAGATCATGGTAAAAAAATTGTGTCTCATTTGCATACTTTACACACCATTTCATTTATTAAACAATCATATATACGTGTGTTTAATTGAATAAGTATTGTGCAAATTAATAGAAAAATTGTCTAAAAATACTTAAAGTCTAACGAAAAGTTTATTCAGCTATAGCTGGAGCCTTCAGCTGGGGTTTAACAGGTTTTCTGTTGTATTCAGATTTGGGCTTGCTTTATCTACATGACTGCCCTCTAACTTAATCCTTTCTATTTTATTTGTAAGGTGAAAAGCTTCAGGTAACTTAGACTATATATATTCATGCAAGACATTACAAAGAGTTGTTCATGCCTATGTCAAAATGTGTTGAATAAATCATTTAAAAAAATAAAAATCTGAATCCATATAAAAAGGAATATGCTCAGAAAGATCTAATTCTTTATATGTAAGTAAAACAAAAGCATTAAAAAGAATTTAAAAGAAACTGCAATTATTACACTGCTATAAATATTTTTAAACAAAACCCCTCTTTATTTAACCACTGTGAACAAAGAAAAACAACATTAACTACAAAAACACTTCAATATTCAACATAATCTGCATAACCAAGAGGGAAATCAAGTAGGATTTTGGTTTAGTTGCTCTAAAAATGCAGATTGCCTTCACACTTTGTGATATGTTACAGAAAAAAAATAGCGTGCACATTTCAATCCTATTTTAAACAGGATCTATGAATAATCTCTGGACTCATTCGTCCATGTCAGATCTAAATCTTGCCATTTCTAAAAAAATAGCCCAGGCTACACCAGCAAGGTCTCCAGACCTGTATTTCACATAACTGCTTCAGTCCAGCTGCAAATCTCCCCACTCGAGTCCTTCCACAGGCCTGCTCACAGCACTGCCTCGCAGCACCCAGTTCCGACCAAACTACCATTTCCAAAAGCAAATACAAATATGTTCTGGGTTTGTTTTTTTTTTTTGTCAACATTTATCCCAACTTCTTCCTCCACACAACCTACTCTAGAACCTGATTTTGTCACCAGCCCATCTGTGCCTCACATGCACACACCTCTGGCAGGGTGTTTCCTGTTGTGCCTGCCATAATCTTCTCCAGGGAAAAAACCCAAAACATTAGCACATAAAAATCTTATTGATACTCATACGCTCATTCTGCACATCACTGCATTCATTTTCTTACTGAGATTAAAACATTTATCAGAATTTGCTAGAGCCAGCTGTATTTGACTAGGTTATGTTTAGAAGCAAGAAGTTTGATCCAGACATCATTCTTCATGATACATCTGCTAGTTCTTCTGAAAGGTTTTAAAATCTATATGCTTTTCACATTTTAAACAGCGTTTTCAGTTTATTCTTCCTTCTACCAGCATATATAATAGCCAAGGGATGTTTACGATGTGCTTACTGGATCTAAAAAGGATCTCATGTTTCTTTATTCTCTGCCTTTGTAAAATGCTCTAGATCTTTTATATAATTTTCATGAGTCTGAAGGAGAGCTCCGTTTTTAAATCTTTTACACAAAAACACTACAAGATCTTTTAAATCTGCTTTCTTTCCTTCTGGTAAAGCTCATACTAAAAATTCTCTTTGTTCTGTTCTAAGTGGTTTCTGCATTACAATGAGGTATGTATAGTCAGAGTTTATATATTATTGGAAAACAATAGAATTAAAGTTTACAGAATATTGCTCAAGTTTCGGGATTTGATTGTTTTAAAAAAGACAGGAAATAAAGACAGCCAGAAAAATAGGATTTCAGTGTAAGGAAAAAAGAGGCAATTAAAAAATGCATATGGGCCTAGTTTCAATTCCAGAAGGCTCCTTTATAAAATAAACAATTGAAAAATCTGTTTCTGTAAATGGGAAGCAAGGATTATCATCATATTGTGAATTGGCTTAGTTAATATTTACTCTGTTACTTGCTGAAAATGTGAATGCGACTCACAAAAAGCCAATGTTCTTTTAGACTGCCCTCTGGTTGCTGTTTTTTGGAGGGGGTGGTTGAAGAGGGGATTCATTTCTATTTTTTTAACCCAATGAACATGATCAATTGGACAGACCCAATCCAAACATATCTATCTGTTTATAACTTCTCTCCTTTTGTTGTTATTGTGAAAGTGTTGTGAAAAGAATTCTCAGTTCTCAGAATCTGTTGCGTGTATAGGTGGGCTTTTTTACTACAGCTCTAGTCATGAAGAAAAATACAAGAGCCCCAATCAGACTCAGTCTGATCCCTTTTGTAATGACTACTCTCTAATATTGTTTAATTGCCTGTGAAGATGCAAACAGGCCTAAAATCCATAATAATTAGCTTAAGATAACTGTCCGAGGTTCAGGCATTCAGGCCTGCTATCAGCATTTCTGGCTACTTTGCACAATAAAAGGAGAAAAATAGGAGGGATAATCTATGAATGCAACGGAAAGGAAAGGAGAGTTTTGTTTACTAAGAATTTCTCTTTCCAGCACACCTTCTCAAGGACTTAGAAGCCATATTCAGCATCTACGGATTGAAATTCCTATTTGCAGGCTAGCTATGAGCCAAAATTTGCAAGGAGAAAAAGAAACTACTAAGAAAGACACAAGAAAGACAAGAACCAAATCCTTTCTGTCTCTCTGCTTGGTGTCAGTTAGAAAGAGAAAAGATCTGTAGCCTGCAAAGTCTCACACGCTTGCTTTTAGGGCAATGAACCGTTTGCACTTCTGTCTGCATTTAATAGGATTCTTCGAGTGATATCAGTGTATTTAGCATCGCCAGTTGCTGCTACATTCCAGCTAAAACAGGAGCAATCTACTGCTCATCCATTCACCTGAACAGACACTTCTCAGAGTTTAAAATTGCTGCTGTTTTTACATTGCACCTAGAAATTAATGTTAAATCAGTGACTTTACTGCATGAAAATAGGTCACAGTGGAAGCATATACTATCTAGAGACTGACACAGCACTTTTATATTGTATGCGGGGCTTTAATTGAGTCTATAGTTAGAAACTTATCCTACGCTATGAAATAACCCAATAATATAGGAAGGAAAACAAACAAGCAAACAAACAAACAAAATCCTCAATAAAGCCTCGACAGCATTGGCTCTATTTCTGGTTAACAGAACAAGGTTGGACCTTTTTACGCTGCTGTATCCCCTCCAACCTGCCTCCAGCAAATGAGCATATGCATATCCAGATGAGATCAACAAGTATACCCTGCAACTTGCGCTTTGTGCAGAAGAATCACGGAGGAAAAATAAGGGGTAGGGGATGAAACGAATAATGGGTATATTCATTTATCTCCTTAATGTCATTGTTATGGACAATAATAGTATGGAGTTGTTTGGTTTCTTACCAATGTCTTTGTTCCTGTCTTGAACATTCCAGTGAATATTCTGCTTGCCTGCAAAGGAAAGAAAATAGGTAGAAAAAGTAACATAAACAGCAGGTCTTTTAGAGAACATTTCTGGAATATGTGTGCGTGCATGGGTGTTTATATTTCTACATATGTGTTTTAATTTCAACATTTCTTTAAAGTTGCTAAATATTTTTTTTTGTGAAACTTTGGTTTTGTAAACACTGACATCACTGACATTAGAAAATGTATTAACTACCTTATAATTGTGAAATAAATCTCAGTAATGGCTGGCAGTCACGTTTAAAGGATCGTTAGATGACTAGGATTAAGAGTCATTATTGAGTATCTCTCTCATGTTCTTTAATGATTTCAGAGAAAGAATTAATTCTATCTCAAGCTCTTTAAATTACTGCAGCCAGGTACATACACACACATCACAACATAGTGTCACATTTTGGTTTAAACACCACAACTGAAAAAGCAGCCATGGTCACGGTATATGTCTGCCTTCTTCACAAAGATCATAGAATCATAGGATCATAGAATTTTAGAATCTGTTGGGTTGGAAGGGACCTTTAGAGGTCATCTAGTCCAACCCCCTGCAGTAAGCAGAGACATCTTCAACTAGATCAGGTTGCTCAAAGCCGCATCAAGCCTGGCCTTGAATGTCTCCAGGCATGGGGGCTCCACCACCTCTCTGGGCAACCTGTTCCAGTGTCTCACCACCCTCATTGTAAAGAACTTCTTCCTAATGACTAATCTAAACCTCCCCTGCTGTAGTTTAAAGCCATTGCCCCTCGTCCTATCGCTACATGCCCTTGCAAACAGCCCCTCCCCAACTTTCTTATAGGCCCCCTTCAGGTACCGGAAGGCCTCTGTAAGGTGTCCCCGGAGCCTTCTCTTCTCTAGGCTGAACAACCCCAACTCTCTCAGCCTGTCCTCATAGGAGAGGTGCTCCAGTCCTTGGATCATCTTCGTGGCCCTCCTCTGGATCCACTCCAACAGATCCATGTCCTTCTTGTGCCGAGGGCTCCAGAGCTGGACACAGTACATAGATGTTAAGTATGGTTGGAGAAGCCACAAGAGTATCTTTTAAACTAGTAACATCCTTAACTTTTTTCAGAAATCATCATTTATTTGGGGAGTGACCTTCAGTATGTTTGGGTGAAGCAGCCAACTTTTATCTCATTGTTTTAAATCAATTATTTTGCCAGTGCCTGTAAAATTAGCGTCAAAACTGGTTCTACTGAGATTAATGGTAAAACATCCAACACATTAGTAGGACTGGATTTCACTCATCACTAAAAATATTCACTGTTTATATATTAAATTATATATGATTCTTCGAAAGAATAAAATTATATACAACAGTGAAACGCCATTCAGTTTGTCTCACTGCCATCTGAAGAAAAGAATGCACTGACTAAACATTATGGGACTGATTTCCAGAAGACTGCACAGGAGAGGTTCACAATGAGCTCTTCGTTCTGCTCAGTTTTCTCTTAAACTAAACATTTCAAAATCTATGAAACATACATGAAAATTTCCATTTCTCTGGCCATTCTGAATCACAATACAATATGCATCAACTGGGCTTCTGTCAACGTAATTGGCTACAGCAGTTAGGTTTTCCGAAGAGCTTAGCTTCAGCTTTGCCACCAAAACAAATAAGATTATGCGAACAAGCTCTGCTTACAAGACACTGACTTCTTTGAAAAATCTGTGTAGAAGTGTCATGGTTGGAGCTGCTTGGTGCTGGCCTCTTCTGAACATTTGACCTTCATCTAAGTACCAAAGTGGTGCCAAATCCTCTTTAGAAAGCCCATTCCCCAATTGTCTTTTCTTTCTGTAAAAATCCACTCTATTGCATCTGCAGGATTAGCAGAATAAAACAGGATGTAGAAGGGATGCCGTATGTAGTCCAGCCATTTCATTTTTTACCAGTTATTCCTGCCACTCACTGCTCCATCCCACAAGAATATTTATTTTAATTATTAAAGAGTAGAAAAACCCAAAAAGACCTTCTGAGCTAACTTGTCTGTTCTTGTGAATTTCTCAAGATGGATTTAGCCTAAAGAACTTCCAGATGCTGATGTAAATTCACATTTTGATGGTTTTTGTATTGATTGCCAACATCAATGTGAAAGTGTGTGTGTATTTGGGCCTAAGGAAAAGATTCTCTATAAATGGAAATACAGTTGCCTAGTAGGCATTGAATTCAGAGTGATGGCACAGAGGAGCCTGTTTGGTTGTGGTTTCCCTTTTGTATTGTTTGATTATTATATCAAGTGACTTCTACAGGTATTCCTTCTTCTGTCCCTGTAGGAACCATGTAAGTACTGTTATATTAATAAACATAGGATATATTTAGATCAAATTAAGTATTCCATAGAGAGGCTTAGTTTGTTACTAATTGTGATTGACATGAACACAAAGCTAAAGGGTTTGCTACCAGGAACAAAGAAAAATTGGAATTTTATAAGCATCCTTTGTGGCCCCTTAAGAAAGGGAGATCTGAGGATTTTGCAGAACAATGTGCCCTTTTCATTTATTACCATATCCCAGAGGGAGAAACGAGGTGGAAAAGAAATAATACAAACACTGAATTACAGATAGAATAAGTATAGAGTTTAATGGTAAAAGACTATTCACAAATGCCAAAGACAATCAGTATATTAATTTAATATAGCTGTGGGCTCCTTGTGTCTATCTCTAGCCATCAGCATATTCAGATCAATTGAAAGATGAGACAAAACAAAAATTCTGATGTGCTGCTTTCTGTAAACACCCGTGTAAATGAAACTTGCAATCGGGATGACAGACAGTTATGCTTCAGCACATCCAAATGACCACACTCAATAAAAGGCAAGTGCTCTAAATGCAGGAGTGCAGACAAGATTGCCTGAACATGAAGATCTCAAAGTCCTTCTCGAACATATGAAGTACAGTATGGTTGTACGCTAAATTTATACTAGAGAAGAAAAGGTAAGAAATAGGTAAGAGCAATTGGAATATCTAGTTGTGAGTCAGTGCACTGATTCTTGCTTTCTTATCTTTTTCCCCCAAAGTAAAAGTCTCTTTGTTTAAAGCTAATTATAATTTGGGATGGATGCTGGTACATTGTACAGCATAAAATAATAGCAACCTTTTATACAAGGGAAAAAACCAGCATGGTAGAGACTTGGAATTTATTATTACAGCCATTTACTTTACTATTGCTCAATTTAACCAGATTCTATGCAATACAAATATACACTGTGGTTTTCCAGACAAGATGCTGTAGAAGAGTGAAATAAAACAGAGACCAAGAAGGGAAAGAGAAAAAGGTAACTAATGGGAATACACTTTGTAGAGCAAAGGTTTTGTCTGAGCATATGCAGAATGCAAAAGACAAGAATTTTGTCTCTGTCCCTTAAGATTAGATCATATTTGCTGGAAAACACAACTTCAAGAAGCATCATTTGAGACTTTGGATCAAATTTAACTTCCTTGTGGCTAGCAACCAACAGATTTGATAGGCATTTTAATGCTGCGCTATTTTCTTAACATGTTTTGCTTTGACATTTTAGCTATTTAAAACCAGTTAAATACAATTTAAATTTAAATGTATTATTTAATTGTGTATTAAAGCAAAACATCCCACTCAGTCTGAAATCAACATATGCTTTGGGCTTTGTTTAGTTTAGTGTAAAAGAAAAACAAATATCAATTTTCCTTTGGGGTTGTCCCTTAGCATTCTTGTTTTGGTTCCTCAGGCAAATTCAAAATAAAAAGAAAAAAAGAAGAGCTGCAATCGTTCACAGAGCTGTACTCCTGCCACAAATTGCTAGGCCATTAATGGTCTGTCGGTAAGGAGTTGTTGGTAGGGAAATCAATCTTTTCTCCATTGCTCTTTCAAGAAGCTATTCCTGAAACTTCATTTGTGCTCATTTCTTTTTCAAATATTACTTTAAAGGTTTTGCTGTTGCTCATGATAGCAGCACGCAATAAATTAGTGCAGTAGCATAAAATCTACTAGCTTTTCACAATTATTTATTACATTATAGCACAGAGGAAAAGATAGAGCTTCATACCCGTTAGGGGTAATAGCAACAAACCAGGAAAGTAAAAACAAGTGCAAAATAACTGCAATGAACTTGCACTCTGCGGGGTGAAATCATGTTGCTCCTGAGATCAGATATGCTTTTGCCAGCTTTGACACCAGCTGCTGTGGGCTAAGAAGTGCCCATCTTTACATCCCGCACGGAATTCCCCAGCCAAAATCCAATCAATCCTAACATAGAGTTTTTGAGACAAACCATGTCTTGCTTAGTGATACAAATCCCAGTTCAGCTCTTACGAGTGCCCTAACGTGGTTATCAAAGGACTAACTTAATATTGCCGACCCAGTTCAAGAAGATGAAAAGGGGTGATAAACGGAAGTATTCATCATGGTTTGGTTAACACAGACTTTCTGTGGTCAGGGAAACAAAACTGACTCCTGTGGAGATCATTCAAAGGGACCCAAGATAGTCTTGCCCCTGAATCCCCGGGCGAAAAAACACAGTGCAGGATCACCTCCCTCCGGGCAAGACTCCGCCTCGCCTTCCCCCATAATTCATTGATGTGGTAGAGTGCGTCTAGAGGCTATCTGCACTGCCGGGTGGGGAGGTAAAAAGGCTGTTATAACTCTCCATACGGATGCACTCCTTCAGTAGTTCAACAGTAATATACGTAAAAAAATACCTATAAACCTTTAGACAGCAGAAGACAAAAAGGCAAAATACTCAAAATACAGGGCAGCAAAAATATAAAAAAGAAAGGACAACTACAGCCTATCCAAATATTCCTTTACCAGGGTGTCTATAGATGGCTATTCTGGCAATTTTGTCAGATATTCATTCCCTCTCTTTTTCCCACTCTTTTCTTTGTTGTGACTGTTCTCATTGTTTCAGAGTTGAGAAGAATTTCAAATGAAGGAGTTACATTTTCAATAATACATCAAACATAATCTCAACACATTCAAAAGTGATGGGACCCATAGTAAATTACATGTTGCGAGGCCTCATCAGCTGAAGCGATTACTACATTTTTCAAGCCATTTTAAAAGAGCCAAGAAACTGATGCTATTTACATCATGTATATAAATAACATGTATCTCATATTTATATAAAATGTGTGAGATGGGTGAACATTTCTGCAAGTGTTCATTTGAATTGTAACTTGAATTCATATTAGCAGTGATTGCACAATGGAGACAATGATTGTACCCAACCCCTTTGGAATTTTCTTCCCTTAGGATTTCAATGAGTCTCAGCTTTTTGAATGAGCTTTCTCAGAGGCAGGGGCTTGCGATGGCAAGTGCAGTATTTAGAGAGACCAATATTCCAAAAAATCATTTCAGGAGTGCTCCTGAAAATGCAGCCATCTAAAGACAAACTCACTGTATTATGAAGAGTGAGAAGAGAAAAAAAGAACAAGAAATAAGAGTGAGAATTTTTTTTTCTGGTATTATGTTTGGAGGTTGCTTTGATTTCATTTAAAACATACATATGAACATTTTAAAACTTAAAACCTTGTTCAATAGAATTCAGAAATGTTATCAGAGACAAGGAGCGTGTTGTCAGTAAAGCATTTTTATCCTGTAGAAAGAGAGATACATAAGAGTGTATTTTTCTTATTGTGCATGCTATTACAAATAGCAAAGAGAAGTATTTTTGTAAGAAACTGCAGTTAATCATGTAAGTATATAACAGTAGATTATACAGCACAGTCGGCTTGATACATGACAGTGCTTCACGTCGCAAGTGGGTAACATTTCAAAAATGCCACGCAGAATAAAACAAGAGCCACCCATAGAAGGCATTGAAGCGCCTTGTAAAAAAGAAGTTTACTTTGCTAACGAAAGCTTTATAACCAACAAATCTCACCTTCCTGGTATTATTTTACATGGTATAGGAGACAATTCATGACAGGATGACCTTATTCCCAAGATTCCTTACCAGAGCCCTCAAGGCCAGCAAAGCAGCACACTGGAGGGAGGGTACGAGTGTGCATTTCATCTGTGAACACTCTGAAAATGGCAAAGAAAAAGTAATAAAGAGCTATGCTCATTCATTCAGGGAGTGAAAATAACACACGCTCTGCTAATGGTTGAGGAGTGTGGCTGGAATTCCAAATACTGCTTTTAATTTGTTTATTATTGAGTGCGCAAAATAAATAACAGCACTTACTTAAGAAAATTATAAGCCAACCTGAGAAATTCTGAAATTATAAAGAGTTTAAACCGACCACGTTATTCACTATAGCTATTTGAAGTTACATTATGCGATGTCGTGTCATGCCAGGTGAGTATTGCCCACAAGAAATATCACACAGGTCTCCCCCAAATCCCAACTGGATCAAAAAAAGTAGCATGAATGGGCTACTTTTGTATGTTTGTGTCTGCTTCCTCGTTTGGAAGGTGGTTTCAAATTTCTATCCTCTGACACACTTTTTATTCAAAATTCAGTGAAGATTAGCTTGGACTCTCATGACTGAAAAAACACAGTGACTGAAGCACATAAACTTCATGAAAATTGAGGTGACTTCCCAAAAGACTTCAATGAATCTCCACAAGCTGGCAATGTCATGGGATTTTCCAAACCTACTACAAAATTGATCAATGAAATACTTGACATACAGAAGCATTTTTATCCATGTTAAACAGTTAGGAGTCTGAACTCCGAGCCCCAGAAAGTTAAAAGCCAATGTTTCAGCTGTGGCTAATACTTTCGGTATTGTAATTTGCATTGAATTGGGAGTGATTTTTCAGAGCTAGAGCGCACTACTGACCCACAATGGACAACTGAATAATAGGCAAATAAATCAGTTTTTGAAAACTCTGGCCTTAAAGAACTTTTCTGAAAAAAACCCAGCATGTCATAAAAATACAGAGAGGAAAAGCTATTTCTAATCATGTAGCTGAGCCCCAAGACAACCTTTTAGCTAATATACATATGGCAAAAGCAGATTTGTGTAATGGCTTTTTACAGTTTATATGTGTGATATAATACGGAGAAGGCTTTGTACTTTAATTCACGTTTGCCCTTATACAACACCGAGTCTCTGGCACTGTCGATCTGAAGGCAAGGCTGCAAATGTAGCGTGGCCCTGGAGCCACTAGTCATTCAGCTCTGAATCCTAAAGGAAGTTTTGGGAACAACGGGAAAAAATAAAACCCCCACAACTAAACTAACTTGCATACAAGCTGTTCCCCTAGTGCATGAAGGCAGAAGAAACTTTACCCATGCCAAGAAGAGAGAAAGAAACAAGACTGAAATGTACCCGATAGAGTCAGGACAAAACAGCAGTGATTCCCGGTAAGGGAACAGGTTCTGAGGGCTCTTTGCAAATGAAAATTGGCAACTGGCACCGAGCCACTCTTGTAATGAGTCAGTGCTGAAGTCGCTACTACGGCCAGTGCTTTGCCACTCTTGAGTAATAAGCTTTGTTTGGGGAATGTCAGCTCAATTTATTATACATAGATTAAATTTGATTTTCTACTACATTGACAAATTATATACAGAAAGGCTTAAGAAAACCTCCTCTACTGTTAACGTACATTTGTTCATATTTCTTATACCTGCAGTTCAAAAAAGACTGAGGGTCATCAGAATTGTTGGATTATTACTAATTACTATCACATTTGTAAGATAACAAAAACAACATTCAAAAAACATATGTGAGCGTTTGACTTCCATTGCATTAGGAAAAATATCTAAACACTTAAAATACCTACTCTAATATTTCAAAAGCAATCCAGATTAAAAAAAGTTGGAGTTTACATGCAGGTCCTATAAAAAAAAAAAGTTAAAATGTTTAAAATATCCCAACATTAGGCAAGATTTATGTGCTCAGCTAAAATGCAGAGCAGTGAATAGGTCATTTACTTATCTTCTAACACACTATAAATAAGGTGTAAATAAATTAAATGAACTTGCTTAATAGCCAAGGTAACACCAGAGGCAAAATAATGATTTTTTAAATTGCCTTTTCACAGGAAAGGAACACATCGGATTCTCTACAAGACACTGAAACCACCTCAGTATGCTGACTCTGGTACATCGTACTACATCCTATTTTCAACTTGTCAGTGGGCTAGCAGCTTTCCTTCTCTGCCCACCCAAATCTTCAGCATTATGAAAATTAAAGAAACTACTCTTTGCACAAGATTTATTAGATTTTTGTCTGGTTTTCTGCTATGATAGTGCTTCTTGTTTGTGCCTACCTACATATTTGTCACTTTCAATAAATTTTGAACCCACTGACTGATTTGAACTAAGTTTGAAAGACCAAGATCAGAAAGATAGGTTGGTTCCTAGCAACTTCATGAAAAATAAAGAAACACTGGGAAATGCCCGCGTGAGAAGGCAAATCCTCATACCTGCTTCCACTAAGGGAAAGCTCCAGGGAGGGTTTACACTTTCTTAGGCAAAAAAATCAAACAGAAAAATCAAACCCATAGGAAATCAGATTTCATTCTATTTTTAAAGTTATGGAAACACTGTTAATTAAACTCCTGCACAGTAAAAAAGATTATCTACAGAGAAGTGTCATTTCCCAGGTCCACCCATACATTCAAGAGATAGCCTTGGTGCAGTCTCATGCAAATATAGTTAGGTGTCACAAACCAGGGCTACATGGTGCCACATCTGTGGTGTGGTATGCATCCCACTCATCTCCTTTAGAAAATCAGGATCACACTTAGCATCAGATGAATGAGTATTTTGGAGGGAGCAGAGGATGATCATCTACCAGAAAGCTCTAAGCGAGATTAAAAATCACTTTGTGTCTTTTCAGCAGTGCAAAATAATCCTGTCAAGGTAAGGAGCACACACTCTGGTTTTCTTGGCAGGGATCTCTCCCAGCTGCCTGAACAATCCTCCCTGTACTCTTCAGGCCTGCGTGCTGCTGCCTCTGCTAACCTCTGTAGCTGCACCTCCCTCTGTCCTTCATGGTCACAGACCTGCAAAACCAGTAGCATTTTGTTGGTGGGTGGACAGTCTGGGCAAAAACTTCAGAAATCCACCAATTTAAAAACATTTGCTTTGCCAGCTGAAATAAAACCAATATTTTCACAAAAAAAATATAATATTTTATGGGTGTTTTGGGGCAGTGAAGCAGCTGCATATAAATTCTTCTATAATCCTGCCTAGTCTGCGGGAGGGGACAGAAACATAACCTCTAAGGAGATGGACAAGATCCTAATGTTTAAACTGAAGGGAAATGAGTGCAATGAGTATGAGGGGGGTTTTGTTCCTTTTGTCCTTTTTTTTTTTTAATTAAATGTAGCTTTCTGAAGCTCACCAGCACAGGAGAGGAAAAGGTCCTCGAGAGTGAAATGAAGATATGCATCTCAATTTCACCATGGGTGAAAAAGTGTATTTTTTGCTGAAAAAGCCAAGTGGTGGCTTTATGGATAACTGCTACCATGAAGCAAGGCACAGAGATGTCCCTTTTGTAGAAAAAGGAAACTATGAAATGGTGTTGTCTCACAGAAAGACCAACAAAATGTGGCTTTTTCTCAAGTGAAGCAACTCCTACGCACACTTTCAAAGGCAGTTAAAATGGTGACATTACTATCTGTAACAATGAAAAATTAAGAGCTGCAGTTGCTGAGTGCGTTTCACATAATATCAGTATAGCTGAGCATTTTCAGTGTAAATGAAGTCAAGGATGTCTGAAGAGGTTGAAAGTATGTGCTTATACTATAAGAAAGTAAAAAGTCTTTAAGTCCAAAACCAACAGCTTAAGATGAAACTAAAGTACAAGCATCTGGCTGCTTCTGTTTCTCCTTTTAACAGGCAGCAGTTTGATGACACTTGTTCCCTGCCTTGCTGTTCTCCTAATTTGACAGCAAGACTGAAATCGTAATCACGTTTGGGAGATCTGAGGTAGCATTCAGAGAAAGCACAGGTAGTAAAAGAAATAAGAGAAACACAACATTAAATCATTCTTTTTGTATATTTATCTGTAAGATCTTTCTTCACGTCACATATGATTGCTTTAAGTATTGATTCATCATCCTCTCTCCAATATTAATAATTCTTGAAATACAGCCTTTGTTTTCAGTAAAATTTGAGTTCTAATTTGAAGTAAAACCTGCTTCTTTATTCCCAGGAGAGACACAAGTCTTGTATAATGACTACTTTTAAGGGATTTGCCTTTTTACTGTCACCTTGCTTTTGTTGGAAGAACTATACTTCTGTTCTAAAACAGAATTTAAATCATGCATTGAACAGATTTTAAACAGCAACTGAAGTACAGGAACATACACAACACGCAAATGTTTCTCTAAGTCAATGAAAAAAAACAACCATGAAAAGTCGGAAAAATGTAGCTTATATTTACGCAGAGCACTTTGCTTTTCACCTTCCATCTTCACCTGTCACTACCTAGAGGGTATTTTTTGACATATACGGACAACAACTAAAGGAGGTGGAAAAGTGCTAATGTCCTACTATAGATAGCCTCCTTTAAGCAGAACATAGAAAACCAGCAGTGGTATTTTCTGTTTATTTTGCTTTATTTAGTAGTGTCTGAAGAAATATTATTGTAAGCAAACCTACCTCATCTGCAGAAAATGTTTACATTCCCTAATGAATGCTCACTTATGCAAAAGACTTTTTAGCCATTTCCAGTCCAAGCATATTTGACCATCTAAAATGACATTTCTCCTCAGTAAACCACAAAGACGAGTTAAGTTAAACATTTATATCTACATTAAGGCATTAATAACACTATCACTTCATTTATAATACGGATCTTTATAAACATAACTTTTTCACCTTGGAAGACGCTCTCAAAATAGAGATATAAATCAAATACTTGACATACAAAGTAAGGGCATCTACAAGATATTTCAGTCCCTTAGTCTCCAAAGTCCTGGAGATGCAGCATCACGAGTGATTCTGTGTCATGAGAGAGGCAAGTCCCACTTGGATGTGGTTCAGATGAGTACTCAAGATACTCCATGCGTTGCGGTGAGAATGTTCGGTTTCTCAGCACATGTATTGTAGCTGTCTTCTGGAGGTACAGAAGTGCTGGTGGTGAGCCATCTGGAGAAATATTTGGTTGTCAAAGATACCAGTGCTAGGTAATGGAGCTTAGGTGTCTGCCGTGGTTTGGGCCGGGTTGGCCAATGACAAGACAACAGGAGCTCTCCCTGACCTCTCGCTCCAACGAGAGGAAGAAGAGAGATAGAGAGATGTATGAGTTTAGAAAAACTAACCTACTTTAATGAAATATTAATAATCAAATAAAAAGAAAATAATTAAATAGATACTACATACATATATACAAAACCGGATCAAGTTCCTAGGAAGATGTCACTGGCAGGCACTGGGAAAGTTCCAGACAGGACTCAGTGAGAAATGGGAACGAACACACTGATTAGGACCAAAAGGCGGATGAGCTGATGGGGTCCTCCTCAGGCATCAGTCACTGAAGAAAGAGCCATTGGAGAAGAGCAAACCTGACCTCTTTGCTCCCTCAGCTGTTACACTGACCATGGCGGATGGGCTGGAACACCCGATTGGTCAGTTTGGGTCACCTGACCTGTCCACGCCTCCCCACAGGTGCAGCCCCTCCATGGGGTAAAGAACCCAGTTGGTGACCCTGGGTGCCACAGCAACGAGTGTGAGCAGGAGCCTCTCACAGAACAGAGAGTTGGCTCTGCTTCACCCCAAACCAGGACAGTGTCCTTATAAAGTACAGGGTCTATTCCCTATCAAGTACACAGGGCTCTTTTTGGATACTAATTTACTACAATTTAGATATAATTTCCAACTAGATACATTCCACAGTAAGCATTTTAATGGACTACAACGAACAAATATCATAAGAATATAAAAAGACTATCTTGGGTGACACAAGTGATATTCAAGCCAATTCCTAGAATTCACATTAGGAGCTTCTAAAACACTTTTTCCTTCCTCAACTTTAAGAACGCGCTGAATCAGTATATCAAGAAGAATCAACTCAACTGCCAGTGCAATTGCCACAGGGAATTGTCTCCATCATTGCAACACAATATATTTGCCTGGGCATATCACACTAACTAGCTATCTCACTACATTTAGCAGAAAAGACTGCCAAATTACTGTTTAATTCAGTGAAGATACAGATCTAAGCAGCCTATTAAGATCTTTGCTTTGACTTGTAGTCTGATTTAAAGTGACAATTCAAATCTGCTCTTGTATAACCATAAAATAATGGGATATTAATAATACAGTTTATGTATTTCAAGCCAAGCTAAATTTTAAGCATATTATCAAGATGCAATGAAATATTTAAAAATTAAAGTGGAATGATAAATGAGGAGGCTGAGGAAAGGTAATTAAAGCATACAAGTTTAAAACTGCCCTTTTCCTGTGTACATTGTCAAACTTTATTATGGGTAAATGCAATAGAACAGCCATTTTTTACCCCTCACTATTAAACAAGAGTATCCAAGCTGCAATAGATCATTTATGCATTTTTTACTCTGTGTATATCAAATGCAGTGCCAAGCACTGTCTTCTTCCAAGCCTTGAGAGCAGATGCTGAAACGAAGGCAGGAGTATTAAAAAGATTAGTCAAAAATAGAGGTGGCACAAGTTTTAAAATCTAAGTACTCCAGAGCTCCATGTTGGAATACGAAACCTTCATAAAACTTCTTATATAGTTAAGAACTAGAAGGAAGGTAAATTAATGAGTTTCCCAAAAACAACAAATAGACAAAAACATGAGAGAGAAATTGGAGGTTGGAAGCCTTATTATGATTCAGGCTATCTCTAGGAACATACATCCAAGTCTTGATTAGAAATTGAAGCCAAAAGTATTCATTTCAATTTTTCCTGAGTCTTTTTGGCAATAAGGGAATTTTTCCTGTGATGCCAATGGACAAAAAGATCCACATCTAAAATATTCAACAGGCTGGGCTGCCAGTGGAGATTAGACCCCAGAATATTTATGGGAAGAACAAAGTCAGTCCTTAGGGTGTGATCAGATAGGACTAGTACTGGTCAATAACTATCACCCTTCAAACTTCTGTCCTGCTTGAGCTTGACATTAACCCATATGCCTTAAAGGTATAAATTTACCTCCTACGACAGTTCAACAGGAAATTCTAGAAACTGATGAGACACTTCAGCTCCCGAAGGCTGTTCATTCTTTTTTCTCTGAAAAACGTCCAGACAACCCATCTCCCCTTCCTGATCCTGCTCGGCATTTGGAACTTAATGGGAAATTAAGTTTCAGAAACGAGTGTCTTCCACCTGTGAAGAAATAAGTGCTCAACAGTAGTCAGGTTATGAGCCTTGAACTGAGTCAGCTTTTAGACAGCTCAAGTTTTGTTCCATGTTATGTACCATGTGGGGATACTTTTTTAGAAAGAAAGCATGCAGTGAAGATATCCATGACTACTGGCTACAATTTTTATTAAGGCAGAGTAAATGTTTAATCCAAAATGAATCTTTAAAATCTATGCAGATGAGATTGTGAAGTCCTTGTACCAGATAAGCTCCTTTTTTTAATATTGCAGGCATACACTGCAACTACTGCAAATATCAGAGCAAACGTCTCCTTGTAATGCCCAGATTTGGATACATAAAAGTTTTCACCATTCTCACTGAATGAGAACCAGTTTAATAAGTCACTGAAATTCTCTCTCAGAAGGCAGTGTTTCAAACCTATCCTGTGCAAAGCATCTAATCAAAGCTGTACAAATAGATCTTACATATTCTTGAATCTGCTCTAGTAAGTTTAACAGAACTTATTTATTATATTCTAGAACATTTCAATACACTTATGTTCAGTAAGCCTGTTTTTCCATTCTCTAAACTGGCAAATTTTCAGGTCAAGGAACTTCATGACTGATTTTGCAACACTAAATTATTTCAAACCAAGTAGGGCTTTGGAGATGCATGGTTATGATTAAAAGTGGCAATTCCTATGAACCATATGAAAAGCATACTGCATTAATATCATCCTCCAACCTTCTGCTGTTTTATTCCTTGTACCCTTATAACAATTTTTTTATTATTATTAAAAATGTATTATGGCTAGATTCAATTGTAAGCACAAAGTGAAATTTTAAAACAAGGTTGGAAATCCCAACACAGTAGGAACAAGCTGTATATACAGTGCTTTTGTTTAAAATGTATGTAGTGAAAAATGCATCATAAAAGATTTATAATTTGTTGCCCCCCTTTTTTTCTTTTTTTAAAGTAGGTTTTCCATGCTTGTATATGACCGTTATTTGTTATAGAAATCTGGACAACGTACTGATAGCCTGTCAAGATTTTGATGATGGAATAAAATCAAAGGAGAAACTTGTAGAAAAAGATCAGTCTAGATCTCCATATAATGTGAAGTTCCTATTCACCATTAGTAGTATAAATAGCTCCCATATGAATCCTTTGGATATAAATCAGTCAATTACTTAAAACCACCTAATTTCTACCCACCACACAATATGTAATAATATCTCTCTGCAAGTACAATCTTTTGTAAAGTAAGCTTTAGAAAGCGGTTATCATATATCACACAGACAAGCAAGCCAAGCCTTGGAGATGTAATTGTGTAAATTACCAAAAATCAAGAAACGAATTAGAGGCAGAGGCGAGAACAGGATACAGCTTCTAATGCTTTGGCATGAGGTGCTCCGTAGAAGTAAGTCCATGGCAGCCCATGCTGCTCCAGGGATGCACTGGTGAGTAGCCTCTAGCTAAAAGTCATCTCAAAACTTCCATTCAAAACACAAGTGAAACCCTTTTGAGCTGTGAGGAGATCACAGCTGATTTCAGTCTTTCATCAGACTTTCTGGAGTCAGGGTGGCCTGGGATGCCAAGTGCTCAAGTGCCTATACAGAGAGTGAGGTTTCCTGCTCCCTATTCAGATAAAGGTCATCTGAAGTAGCATTGGACTTTAAAGAGAATTTCCACACCAAACTGGGATTTTGCCCAGGAACGCTTTGCACAGTGCTGCCTGTATCACCTCCCCACGGCACCTGGAAAACATCTTTTAACTCTTGTCACATCCGGCTTCTTTGTCCTCCCTTTCCCATCATCAGTGCCTTCCTTCAACAGAGATTTTCCATCGTCTCTAAGGAATGGTGCTTCATTCCAAATTTCACCTTCAAATGTTTTTGTTTTTTTTCCCTGCCCTCACCTTCAACTTTGATGCTCATTTGCATCACTGTCGGAAAGCAGAAGTGCAGCGTGTTGCAAAGATTCCTTTCACCTGCAATTTGTTCATTTTCATTGATGTGTTCCATTTACAGTTCAGGGACAGGAGATTCATGCCTGCCATTAACCTTGAAGTTTGGTTAAATAAGGAACCTTCAGTATGACCCAGTCCTCAGAAGTACATCATTGAGGTTTAACTGGACTGATATAGATATGTAGGTGTATTTCCCCCTGCCAATAAAAACAGAAAGATTGAACACTGAATAAAGCAGATGTGCCATTTCCCAGGCTGGCAGGGTCCGTTCTTAGAGATACGTGATCTAGCAGGAATACCCTCTCTTCCATTTCCTGCACATTTTAATATATCTATCACACCCTCCAGCAATACAATCTAGATGTCTTTTTGAAGATTCCATACAACCTAAAGAATGATATTCCCTCCAGCTTTTGCTGAGGGAGTTCCTGGCAGTGAAATTCCTTGTTCTGTTGTCTCCTTCACAGCCATACAAAAGATAAAGACAATTCCACTAATAAGCTACATGCTATTCTTATAAAAGCAACACTATGCAATGGAAAAAGTGAAATCCAAATGGAGAAGTCAAAACCTATTACTCTGTAGAGGGAGTGGCATTGGCAGTCTGCAGCTATGTAACATTTCTGGTTGCCCAATAAAAGAAAAAGGTGTTTATTTTATTTTATTTTTAAACAGATGCCTGAAAAGCATTTGTCCGATCCCTTTTTCCATGGAAAACTGAAGCACTGTGGAGTTTCCAGAACTGTTGAAATTAAGGCATCACTAAATCCAGAAAAGCACAAAATTAAGAAACAGGAAAAAAAAATATTTCAGACTTCCCAAAAGGTTTTATTCTTTATATTAATACACCTTTAAGTGTACTGATTAAATTTCTGGGGAAAATATTTCTGTCTAAAGCTTCTCTCTTCTTTTAGTTAAGATCACAGACCTACAAACATTGACATTTCAGGAGAGAAGACACGACCCTAAAACCTTCCGTAAAAACGGAAGAAAGTAATTGTCCTTCCCACAGTGAAAGCCAATGGCGTCCTGGGCTGCATTAGGAGTGTTGCCAGCAGATTGACAGACGTGATCCTTCTCTTCTACTCAGCACTGCTGAGACAACTGCAGTGCTGGGTCCAGTTTTGGGCTCCCCAGTACAAGTGAGAGCCACTAGAGAAAGTCCAATGAAGGGCCGTGAAGGTGATGAAAGGACTGGAGCATCTCTGCTATGAGAAGCCACAAGCGTTCAACCTAGAGAAAAAAAGGCTCAGGGGGATCTTACCAATGTATATAAATACCTGAAGGGAGAGTGCAATGACAACAGAGCCAGGCTCTTTTCAGTGATGCCCAGTGACAGGACCAGAAGCAATGGGCACAAACTGAAACACAGGAGGCTCCCTTTGCACATCAGGAAACACTTTTTCAGTGTGAGGGTGACAGAGCACTGGCACAGGTTGCCCAGGGAGGTTGTGGATTCTCTGTCCTCAGACACATTAAAAGGCCATCTGAACATGGACCAGAATGGGTTCTAGGTGGCCCTGCTTGAACAGGGGTATTGGGCAAGATGACCTCCATAGGTCCCTTCCAACCTCAACTATTCTGTGGTTCTGCAGTCTTAATGTTCTATATCACAGAGCTCAGAAGTTCATAAAAAACACTGTTTTGAAAGACATCTTTAAAAGGAAGACTGTGGGACTGCACTAAATCAAGTTCCACACTGGGTTCCTGAAAGACAAGTCTCCAGAGGGAAAGCTCTCCCAATCAACTGGAGTATAGTGGAAATGGTGTTGGTGCCAAGCCTCTAAAATCCTAAATTATGTCCCTGTCCTCTCACAAACTGCTTACGGAAGCTTATTAAAGTCATTTCAACCCTCCAAATTTCAGCTACAATCTTACCTCCTAGGAGTTTTATGTGGACAAATTAAAGTGAGATGTTCAGAGAGTGAAATGAGGAACAAGGAATGCAAAGGCTTACAAGAACAAGAAGAAATATCAGCCCAGGAAATAAACTGATCAAAGGAACTGCATTCATTCACTTGTTAATAAAAAAGCCCCCAAAAGGACGCCTTCACAGATGCTCCCTGTCCTGCAAACTGATCCTCCACATGCAGCATTTTGCTCTGACCCTAACGTATGAAGCTGAGCTTGTAATAGATGAATTCACTGCACAAACAGCACATCCAGCTCACAAGAGGTGACTTGTAGCAGCTTGGCAGAAGGTTAGTGATTTGCCCAGGCTGATGCAGGCTCCAGTTCAGACACAAAGCCTCACTTCTCCCTGTCGCTTCTTCTGTTGTCTTCCATGGATATATTCACTAAGTAAGGATTTGAGTGTGATGACGTGTGGCAGAACCTCGATGAGAATGATGAAAGATTCAGTCCAGAAAATCTGAGCCACAGGTCCATACAAATCACATTGCATATGCTATGCATTTCAAGAGATATGGTTCTGCTACTGATTTCGGAGAAAAACATAAAAGCATCTATGCCTGTCCTTCAGCTTCCCAGATCTTGCTCCCTACAGCATGCTGGTGCGAAATGCCAGCATACACGTGCTTTAGGAACATGACTTCATGTTTCAGTACCAGGGAATTTTTTGTTTTCTTGCTTCTTGTTTCTGTTTTCACTATGTAGAACTTGGTTCCTCTTTCTTGGGGTGGGGGACACAACTAGTCAGTCCCCAGGTGGGGGGACTGTAACACCGTGTTTCCGTACACCGTTACCGTCATTCAGGGACAGCTGTCACAAGGGTGTTAGAGAGGCTCACGCTTCTTGCGCCACTTCAAAAAAACCCAGCATTTAAGCCTACCTCAGGCACACACAGGGTAGTTCTCAGCCTGTCTCTGCCCATTTCTTGGTCAGCCACAGCAGCAGAGCAGTGAGACTCCTGAAGCCACCCTGTCACAACCAATTGAATAGTCTTTGACACCACAGGGCTTTTGTGATAAATATGTGTGTGTGGCTAGAGAGCTTAAAATTCAGTACGCCCTTGGGAAAAATCACTTTGCATCCTTGTGAGAAAGCTAATGGGGAGACCGGAAAAAATTCAGGACTAACATTTAGAAAATAGTTGGAGCTCTGGAAGGATATGACAACCAAATAGATAATCAGGCTGGAGAAAAGTGACGGAAACGACATTGCGATGTGCCAATCAAACAGCAGGGAAGAACCCATCGGCCCAAACAAACTGAAACCAACAAGAAAACATTCTCTTTAACTGCTGAAAACGTTGTACACAAAGGAGGCATAGGAAATCTATTGGGAAGGCACTGCGCCAGATTTATTAAATAGCAAGTCAGACAATAGGGCCAATAAAACATAACAGAATGCTTAAGAAGCTGATAAACTATCTCCAGTGGAAAAGGTATTAAATTAACTGAAAAAAACTAGACTTATGGTGGGAAGAAGAGGGACAAGAACAGCTCAGCCCACTGCTAGAAAAAAAACAGAAAATGCAATTTATAGCTGAGATGGAACGGCAAAAACAAGAGAATAATATGGCTGAAGCTCTAGGGGAGCCCAGGCTCTGAGTTGTTCAGCCTGAACTGAAGAACAAAAAAAGGAAAGAAAAAAATTCCCAATATATTACTAAAAAAATCATACAGCAAGATGAAATCACTAAGTCACTGAAAGAAACCAGAGGGTTGTAGCAAATATTTATGAAAATATCAAAGGAGGGTTTCACAAAGTGTGTAATTTAGAATGACCCAGAAAAATATTACGCAGTTAATGCACTTTCTGATATGTATTCGCACAGTTCCTTTTATGACTTTGTTATTCAATGGAGCGATCACTACTAGGATACCCCAGGTCAGAGCCACGTGAGCTCTACCCTAAAGCTCTACCCCAGTCACCATCTTTCACCAACCTCCCAGGCCACCAGCTCGGTGCTGGCATTTACACCACCCCATTGCTTTCTTTTTAACACATGAAGTTATTGAAGCTATGGAAAAAAAGGATGAAAGGATGAAGTATTAGTGCGATTATGTTGTTAGTAAGAAAAATCTTCTACTTCCACTCCACAGAAAAAAGGGAAAAGATCACGAGACCGGGAACAGCAAGTCCAGACTGAGACAGCCTGGTCCCACTCTCAAAATAACATGGCAGTAAGGGATACGAGAACTCTGAACTAAGGGAAAAAGAGACAAAACTTCAGCTCTCTCTAATTTGAGCACCTAGGCACCTTCTCGGTAGGAAAAGGGTCATGTTTGTATAATACCAACCCGACAGAGCTATGATCTCTAGATGGTACTGTAACACGAATACAGAAAGACTGACAAGCAGTAAGCCACTTGTGCATTAATCAGGCTGTAAGTGCTGCCTGAATTCCACAAGAAATCTCTCTTCTGGCTGCCTGCTAATCGGAGATAGTTCACAAAGAAAGCTTTTGCTGGGATATTTTAGACAATTCTTTCACACACACATAAAAAAAAAAAAAAAAGGCTAAATTGTGGAAACTAAGCAGAAGTATTTCAATCCTCTAAACAGTGTCTGAATTTTGGGAAAATCTCTATAGGTTTTTATTGGTGGAAGGAATGTCTTGCCATGCTGTGAAATAGACTTTTGTTTACCCAGCAGACGGTGGGTAGATGTTTTGTTCTCTCTGCAGATGTTAAGATGACAAAACGTGTCAAAGGACCTTGGACAAGTAGACAAAAGGGAGGAGAAACCTAGAGGGCTGTTGAATCCCTTACTTGAGTAAAAGTTTTTAAGTTTCCAAGATTGGAATTGACTATGGCACAGCTTAGTCATTCCCTATAAAATATTCTCTTGCAACAGCACAACTCCACCTGTGCCTAAACCAGTTTTTTCCTGAAAGGTCTAGTGAGGCCAGTAACCAAGAGCAGCAGACATTATCTTGGCAAGGAGTTATTTCTTGGCAAGGAGTTATTTCTTTGCCTTAAACCTTCTAAGAAAGAAGTTGTGTTTTGTAATAAGGAATATTCCCCAAGAACTTGGAGCTCTTGTAAGTCTAGCTTTACTCTTAAAGACCATTCCTGCTGTGCCACTGAAATTGGTGGCAGCACTGTAACTGCCACTTCCTCGGCGCCCGCTGCTTCTGCAAATGCATGCAAGATTTCAAGTTTTAGGAGCTTGTTTAGGAAGCCGTGCAGGCTGAAGTCTCAACAAAAAACACGTAATACAATGCAGAAAGAGTTATTGAAAGGACAGCAGCTTTTAATATACTAGGTTGCAAGCAACACACCTTTAGCCTATTAGAATAGTACAGTGTAAACTCGAGCTAGATTCTTGTTCTGCGGACTCCTTAAAATCTATAAAGATCATAAAGCTTTGGTTATAAAGAAAGCAGGAGGCATTCCTGGGGAATAGCTGCTTTACATAAGGTAATTCTTCAGCTGCCTCAAAGCTGCTGAAGGATCCCAGCAGGAGCAACATTAAGCCTTCACTAGGTCTCACTAACTGCAGGAAGCCAGACTGTGCTATTTCCCATCTATTTTTTCTTAATGTTTGGTCCACGCCAAGTATTGAGACAACCAGATCAGTTCCATGCTTGCTCCGACTGCAAGAAGCACCTATGAAGTATATTCAACACAGCCCTTTCCATCATCCATATACTAAGGCTGTCAATCCCATTTCCAGGAAAGTCTTTCGGTGTCATAAAGCACAAGTTGTCTAAAACCCCAGACTCTCTGGGTGATGCACAAAACAGGGCTGTTGGTGACTCTGTGTCCACAAAGCAACAAAAATAGCCACATTCCAGTGGCCACCTAAGTGCACAATCCTGGAGAAGCTTTGATAAAATATGTTTACAGACTCAGCATCATGACTCTTCAGGGATCTGAATATTTATCTGCTGTGATCCAGACATTAGACATAACGACATTATTTCTCCACTTTGGTCTCTGTAGGATCTAATTGTTTAAGACAACTCACAGCATGCCCACTGGAAAAAGACCACCTGCGGTCCAGCACTAAGCACAGCAGTTCGGGAAACTTTCGTTAAAATCATAATTACTTTAAAACTCTCTTTTTACTAGAGTCTTGCCCAGGAATCAAAAGATCAGAATCAAAAGTTCCCTTCTCAGCCCAGCCTTAACACCCCAAAGTGCTTCCTTTTGGTGGGGGCGGGGAGGTAATTTCACCTAACTTAAAACATCTACCTGACCTTTTTAGTTAATGGTGCTAAGAGGAACATCTAAAACAGGTCAGAAACTGTGTGGGGTTGAAGTGCCTGTTCCACTCTTTGAACATACAGGGGGGTCTAGACAACTAATCAACATTATGATCCCAGGTAGCCATTTATGTTTTAGCTATCTGAGTTCAGGCGCAATGGCCCCCCAGCTTCATCGTGCATCTCTGGCTCTGGTTGTGACAAGCTTTTACACCTTCTCCTGCATAATGTTTTCTTCTAGATCAGGTTTTGGCAGCACCTATGATCTTCTATGTGCTATAGCTAGTCTGGTGAGGTCCGGGTGACAGCACATCATTTATTGGAGACAGCATGCCAACCTAAATTGGAGAGGACATCGTGGATTCTGTTAATGCTCACCCCTAACTTTTCTTTTACTCTGTCATTGCATCCTGTTAAAAGTGAAGGAGGAGATTATACTACTAAATTCACTCTGTAAAACCCTTTGATATCTTAAGATGAAGCACCCAACATAAGTGCAGAGAAGCAACGTCATTATGACCCTTTCAAGTACAAAATACATCCACTTGAGAAAAAGTTTCACATCATTTTATAAATCTTTCTATCTGTTCCTAATTGTAAATCCTCCTCTTCGACTGAGGCTGTCTTCAGTCTGTAATCGACTGACCTTTCTGAGGTGTTCTTTTAAGTCAGATGCCAGTCAGCTGAGTAAAAAAAAAAAAAAAAAAAATAAAAAGAAGGAAAAAGAAACACCTTAAAAGGAAAGGAAAAAATGCAAAGGGAAGACGAAAGCTGAGCTGTGGAAGACTATCACCTTCTGCCCTGTTAGTACTTGCCTCCAAGACCATTTTTCATGCTGGGATGTTTTTTTTTTTTTTTTTTTCTGTGTGTTGTCACTTGTTTGGCTTTTTTTGCAAGTTTTTGGGAAATAGAGACAGGCTGAAACTTTGAAATTTCTGCTGAGTAAAAGGCAAACATAACTTTGCTAACCACGTGCTGAGGAGCTAGTTCAATAGAAACTGGCAGGGTGAGCAACAGTCTTTCGGCAAAGAGCACTGAAAGAGTGCTGATTTCTCAAGTCAGAAAATTAAGGCTGGCCAAGATAAACAAAAATAGTCTTGTAAAATCATTTCACAAATTGATTTTCTGATTATGTTACCATACTATCTGCTATTATCAATATCTTCCTACCTATAAAAACAGATCCTTCTATATTTGAGGGGGGGGGGGGAGATGTTAAATGCCCAAGTGAGTCCAAGCTTATATCATCTTTTTTTCAAATAAGAATTTTAATTAGATTTATAAGCACTTTTACATTCCCAAGTGAGAGAAGCTGTGTGCTTTAGCAAGGAATTAAGTCCCAGCATGCTAATTATAATGCAGGTTTAGGTTGTCTGTGTCAGGTTGGATTATTCCAGTCTGCAGATTTTCACTATTTAGGCTGACCTCCTGGCACACAGTAGTTCCAGTGCAGTAATGTAATGTAATCCTGAGGTTGACTCTTAGAAGCCGTTCCCTGATAGAGAGATGTCTCTGAAGGCGATGTCAAGTCTGATGCAGCAGAGATGTCAAATTTCCAGTTCTCAACAACCTAGTTGTGTTCAATTAATCAAATAAGATGACTGTAATTGGTTAAAAAATAAGTGCAAGGAAAGAAAGAAAAGACACTAGCATACTGAATGGGTCCTTAACCACTCACTGCACTTGGTTTGTGCTTCTGGTTTGTCCTTTAAAGGCCAAATTTAAAATTCAGCTTTAAAATTCAACTGATTCCAGCTAACGAGCTCTTTCCAACTCAACCTGCCACAAGCTGGGCACCATCTCCAAGGCGCAGTCCCATAACAGACACATTCTTTCAAAAGTATCTAAAGATATTTGACTGCCCAGCTCCTAGGATATGCCAGACTTTATTGTCTGTCTGTGCAAAAAAGAGGCACAAAAAAAAAAAGACATTCTCAGATGTAGCTGGTAGAGGAGGCTGGGGAATTGGGGATATATTTCATTTTACATAGAGAAACATACAAATGAATAAAAGATTCATCAACGTTTCATTTCTGAATGCTGTCAGAACCACAACCATCTTCATCAGAGCTCATGATGACCAGCAACTCTACTAAAACAGATTTGTTTCACTTCCCATTTTTCCACACTGTATCCAGCCTCAGTGTCCAATTAATGGACACGGGGCAAAAAATTGCAAAAAATTCTGACAACAAGTACAGCATGTAAAAGTTAGGAGAAAGTATCCATTTCCAAGAGGAACACTTTATGATTTATATGTTGTAGTTTGTGAAATGTTGTTTCAGAAAAGCACCATTCTGAACCACACACCAGTGATACGAGTTTACCAGGTAGGATATCTTTCAGCAGTGAAATCAGACAGGATATTGGTGTCTCGCAGAGCCCAGAAGCCTTCATGAAGTTAAAATTCATATTTAATTGCCCTAAGAGCAGTCATTAGGTTGAAGACTTCAAGCTTCTTTTTCACAGGGCTGCACGTACTATATTTGCTCACACTGATAAACTCTACAGTGCTTGCAGCTCCCGAGAGCTCATATCCCCTCTTGCGTTGCTAAGTGGTGGTACCCTCTCCCACAGGTGCCAACAGCAACTTTTTTGTAAGGCTTTTAACTCTCCTCAGCACAAGCAATACAAGCTGCAACTCTGATTTAAGACACCACAGAGACAGAACAGCTGCAACATTTCAGCTCCAGGAACTTTCCTTTGAATGTGCTGCATTCTTCATTTTATGTGGATTCTCAAGTGACAAATCAAGGAGGAGGGAAAGAGGCCAAGATAACAGAATGAGAAAGCATACACCAAAAAGGACTTCCAGAAACAGTCTGTTGTTTATAAGTGGCCTCGGATACTAGGATTACTTACATATGAGTTTTCTGGAACACAACATCTTCTGGCAGAAACAACGTCTTCAGAGCAGGGGTTCCAGAAGTGCAACCCCTGGGTCTGTTAGAAGACCACAAAACATTGCTGTATGGTCCACACTGGAACTTTTTGACATAGCTGCTTCTGACAGACACAGAGCTATAGCAACTAAAGGACCTGGGTCCGCTACACTAGAACCAAGCTTTACCTCTAGGTGCTCCGGGAGGTAATGCCTGCAGCCAAAGTGACCCAGGGAAGAATCATCCCACAAGAGTCTGGACTGTACCCCAGTTATACAACCAGATCCTGGATACTCCCACAGCTACACCTAATACTCAGCTTGGCAGGGAGAAGCTGTTGCATCGACCTGTTCCAGGAGTATTTATGTCATCCGGAAAAGAGGGAGTTTCCACTTCTGCAAGGGCAGAAAATAAAAGTCCTTACTTAATATGTAGACACGCAAGTGGATTGAGGAATTTTACTTCTCCCCTAAATGAACTTTTATGATTTGCTCCTGCCTGATAAAACTTTGGAATTCCTGCCTTATGGTACGTAGGACCTACAAACTTCTCAGTGAAGATGGTGTTTCTTTTGTGGTAAAAATGAACAATTTACTTACAGTGGAGTTGGACTCCACTATCACGCCCTGGCACCTACGCCGTTTAATGTGCTAACATTTCCTCCTTTGTGCCAATGCTTGTTACTGACATGCCTCCATGCACACAGCCTTTCAATTCAGTAGGTTTCCCAAAACTTTGTTAGGAGCCTTTTTTGGGATACCCTCCCTGCCTTGCTAGTACTGAATGCTTTGACTAGAAACATGATACAAAAATCATCTGCAAGGGAAAATTGTGTTGAATGACAAGATCTAGCTGAGATATGACTGTCTGAAAAAAAATCAGAAACTTTTTCACCCTTAACAAGCTGTATATATTGTGTAAAAATAGCATATTCCAAACTTATCTATCATGTTTAATTGCATAAAATTGTCCTTCAAATACAGGTACGCCAACTGACACTGAACTTAATAAATGCAAAGCAAACTCTTCAAGCATCCAATTGCTGAGGATTTTCTTAGCCTCCTAAATTCATAAGTTCCTTCATTCATATCTGTTAATAACAATACAAACGATTCTTTCAGCTGTGCATCATTAAGGTTATCCCAGGAGCAGAAACCTTTTGAACCTATGACAGAGTTCCTGGAGCCTGCCAGAGACAGCAGTTTAAGCTGATCACATGCACTGCCTTACTAAGAATGGTCCAAGCCATATCTTGAACTCAGATCACCCATACTTCCTATATCTTTATTGTGATACTACTTGCAAACATAAAGGAAAAAGAAACCTGGAACGAATTCAGCGTTTATTGCACGTCATGTCGCAAAAAAGAGCACAACTGGAGGTAAGATGAAACACTTCCTGTACAGTCAACAGAATCTAGTATCTGCCTACACAAATAGGAGATGAAATCCTAAAAAATAAATAAATAAACCCATAAAAATATCTATGTCAAATATCAGCTGCATGCCAGTTACTTTTTAATATCATGGGTTTTAATAACAAATAGCAAGATGTCTGGGAAAAAAAATTCAGATTCTGGGCCATCAGAAATTTGCTAACATATAAAACAAAAGGACAGGAGAATATCATTTTTATAATTCTAGCTTTGTAAATGTCACAAGCCTTCTGCTTCCTGAACTCTGTCTCCTGCTTTGTTACAACATGTATCCCACCGTATACCTGAGCATGCAGAGTCTGAACTCACTGCTGTCATGCTGTATTACCCTATTAGACTTGTGCTGTATTAGATGTGACACCTTGTCTTTGCAAGTTAAAGATATCACTACATATTGCTCCCTATAATTATACTGCTGTTTGATATCACTACAGAAGAAAACGAAGGCTACACCCTGTAGAATTATTTGTGACATATTTCCATAATTATGCAGATATATACACCACAGAAAGAAACAATTTGTGTTAATACCGCCTGGAAACAAATATTTTCTCAAGAATAAAAGAACATTAATATGCTTGAATAGGCTATCCAGCAAAACAGTATCTTTTAACAGGAGGATCTACTGGTGAGAGGGACCCATTATAAAGAAACAATTTACAACCACGTACACTTTTTTTACATGGTCATTTTCCTTTGTCCTATATCCTTTATAGTAATAAAGCCATACGAAACCCAACTTTGCCACTATTATTTGCTGCGATTGAACACTACAGATAAACGGTAATACGTGTGCAATAATTAATCATTGTATGCTGTGCCTTGTTGATAAGGAATTAATTCCCTTTTTTTTTTTTTTTGGTAAAATTCTTGGTATATAAGGGAACACAAGCAAAACATGGGCAAAATGAAATAAGGTAAGCAAGATGTAACTTGCTTGGAAAAAAAACCTGCAAGTGAAAGGTAAGAAAGAAAAAAAAATCATATTAAAAATACAAATATTTGAGTTATATTCGTACTACCTGTGAAATACACTTTGGGCTCAAATCAGTTCCCACTTCATTGAGTTCGCACTGTATCTTATTTTTCTACAACAGATCCTTCTATACCCATGAAAATAGATGCTACAGTGCAACATTTAATACAAAAATCATCACCAGCTTGCTCTAATACAGCACAGCTCTATACAGCTGAAGTCAACATAATGTCTACTAATGGTTGCAACAGGAGAAGGACAAATCAGAGAGACAAATTATAGCAATTGGGCTTGGACAAAGTAGAACTGCATGCTACAAGCCATCTCCTTGGAAAAAGCGAAGCCATTTGCAAGGTACTACCCTGCCCCATGCAGGCAAGGTGGCAGAGCGTAGCCAAGGGCTAGAGACGGCTGTCTTGCAATGAGATTTTTACATTCACTAAAATCAATAGCGGTTCAGCTGCAAGAGTACAATCCGGTTATGTTCTATCACCTTCCCTTATTATCATCATTTTTAAGAGCATCTAAAGTTTGTCGGTTTTCTGTTTGACATCTGGCTAAAAGAATAATCAAGAGAGCTACAGCAGGCAGAAAAATGGGTCCCTCCGGCATTGCTCTGCCTCTGAAATGGGACACATACAGAATGCTAGCGCCCAGAATATGCCTTTCTTTGCACTGAACTTTATTTCTTGGCTTGTTGGAACAAAGATAAATAAGGAAGCCATTTTAAGAGAATGAGAGGGATACTAGGAGCATCTTTTCACATTCTGGAATGAATGTGGGGTTTTTGTGTCATTTCCCAGTAGTCAGTACATCATCATTTTTACATCATTTTTTAGTAGTTATGACATAGATTGGAAGGGGTACCCCAAACGGCAGCACCCACCTCAGCAGCTCAGACTACATTTAACATTAAAGATGAGATAAACACAAATAACATACCTTTTCTTCTGGAGATGCGAACTGCAAAAGTAAAAAAAAAAAAAAATGCACACAAGAGAAAAATTTTCTTTTGACTGCCCTCCAGTCTCGCAATTGTACTGCTCTGCATTGCATGGACACTAAAATACAGCACAAAAGGAATATGACTAAAAAAACCCAGAAAATAAATAAAAACCTGCGGTATATACAGTATGTTTTTTTTCATCTGTTTTATGAATTAAATTGCCCAAGGAAGGCCCAAAGGGTGAAATGACTGCTGTAAGTGAATTCAGAGTACCGAGAATTTCTTGCAGGGAGGATGCTGAATGACAGCTGTGGTTTTGAGCTGTGGTTTCAAGAGTGGCTCGATACACTGACTAGAGATGTGACTCTGCCCCGCTTCGAGATCCTGCCTGGTATCAGCCTAAAGCCATTATCAGCCACCTGCTGGGCAGTTTATGTGAGACGAGTTGGTAATATCTGCTCCATACACCAGAGACTGAGCAAGCATCATAGAAACTCATGTGATAATGATTTTTATTTGGCAGCTAATGTGTGTTTTATTTATCTAGTAAAAGTAAATTCTGCTAGAGCTGATGCCTGGAGCTGATTCTTCCACCACAGGATATAAGCAACTTCCGCAGTTGGAGTAGTGGTTATTCTTGTGTGCTAGAAATATGAGAATAAATCCTCATGAGAATAAACTTTATATATGTAAATATCCCCAGCAACTTGATTTTCCTGAAAAATTGACTGGTTGTCCCATCTTGCCTGTCTCCTCTTTTTTTTCCTTCACATCCTATTCAGCTTTGCCTTATTCTCTTTCCTTCCTCTGGGTTTCGGTTTAGCTCAGCCTTTCCAGAGCCCATCCCTCTTGCATCTTCACCTGGGGTGATAAGAACCAGGGAAGCCCCTCACTGCTTGCAGCCACTACTCTTCTTCCTCTTCTCATGGGTTATGTTCCCTCTTCAGCCCTGCATCTACCTGCCGTGTCTCATTCCTCAGATCTGCAGAAATTTGTCTCACAAAGCCCAGCCCTTGGTTTATCTTTGAGCACGTCCATATTAGATAGAGCCACCAATAATCCCTTACTCTGAACCCCAACCTCGGTTAAGAATCACAGTTGAAAGCCTAGAGGCTTTGTTAAATTTATTATCATGTCCAGCAATAAAATTGGGCATGAAAACTGAACCAGTTTGTTTCTTTCAGCAAAGACAGAAGTCAAGAAAAGATTTCTTCACTTGAGGAGAGGGGGAATCCATTTGCAGCCTGGGTCATGTAACATCTGTCCTCTTCATGAGGTTCTCTCAAATTTGCACTCTGACAAATCTGAAGGTCTTAAATTCAGCAAAAAACAGAAAAAAACCCAAAGCCCACAAACCCCCTGAAAAATTGCTCTTTTGCAATAAAAACAGGGAATGCTAATGGACTGTGCTTCTTTTTACAACCTATTGATTTTGCAACAATTAAACCTTAAAATTTTATAGACTTTTGGATATTTGTAGTGTATTTATTTGGAACCATCATTTGCCATGAAAACTATCATTACAAAATCTACAGCTGCTTCCTAAGCAGAAGGCACTCTTTCGGATATGCTTCTTCCACTCACAACAGCAAGCCTAGTATTTTTATTCTTCAGTCCCCTGCCTCACTGTATAACTTTGTGATCAGTTTTTGACTGCAGATTTTGCTCTGGACTGAACTGTATCACTTTAATCGGGTTAAATTTTTCAGCCTCAGAGAGCTAGTGATACCAACTGCTGTTGCCAGCAGTTACAGACAAAGAAGTAGAATTGAACAAAGCAAATAATTCATTAATTAATTAACATGAAACTGACTTACACATTAGGTAAATTTCCTCTGCAAGTCAGAGAGGTCTTTCATGAAATCTAGTCCACAGTGAAATCAATGACAAAATTCTCATTAACTTTGCGGCATTAAGATTCATTACTGTATACTTTGTCTATTCCCTGATTACCTGTAATTAACTTCCACTGAAGCTTCCCTCACACAAGTCCTACTTTATTGATTGTGCTCTCCAACTAATGTAAATAACCAAACATGGTTCAACTTGTAAATTTTAAATTCAGATAGATATGCACTTTTAAATGTTTTCAGCAAATACCTCAAAACCAAAGATTAATATTTGCCTTCCTTGAAGCTTATTATCTTCTCTCCAGGGTATTCCCATTAGTAAAACCTGAGCACTCACATGATGAATATGAAAGATCACTGTACTGGTGAGTAGTGGGATTCTGCTGGCCAGCCCGTGAAGAGATTACATAGATATCCATCTAAAGCTGCAAAAGCTGCACTGATTCGTTGCAGCAGGCAGGAATAACCACACAAGATAGATGAAAGGATTATATCTGGTCTTTAGGGAATGGGTAATGGAGATCTGTAATAGAGGAGACCTGCAAGAAAATCTTTGAAACCGCCAAGCTCAGGGAAGAGAATTAGGTCAAAAACCTCAAATAATGCCAAATCCTAGAGATGAAGGGGAAACTCTGAGTTCACTATGGGTGTGCTTCTGCTCATCTAGCACTAATTGTTTAAAGATTAAGTAGCAGATCTAATTCAGACGTCTCTATGAAGCCAGTGGACTAAAAGAGAAGTCTGCAGAATATGATTCATTTTATTACGAGAAAAGTATCCAAAAAAGCCCAAACCCAAAAAACCAAATCCACAAGGAGCTGTCAGGGAGCAAAAAGAGCAGGTCTGCTCCCTAAGGGGAGTTAAGCCAGGAGCAGCAGGGGGTCCCCATGGGGACAAGCAGGGCAGGGTGTCACCAGCCAGGGCCTGTCCACCACCCTGAGTTGGGGAGCAGGGCAGAACCTGAGCTGGTGGCCAGGTCCAACCAAGAGTCCAAGTTATAAGGCAATACCATGGTGGTAAAACAGGTCCCAGGTCAAGCCAAGAAGCCAGTCCACAGGTTGAGGTCTGCATCAAGGGGTTCCATGGCCAGCCTGGGCATCGCTGTGGCTGCACTAGAGACCAGCACTCCTCCATCGGAGCTCAGCGCAAGGGCTAAAGACTCTAATGGGTGTAAGTCCCAGGTAAGGCTGGTCATTAAGGCCTATTAGTGCACTCAGGGCCCTAACACAAATCCAGCCTTCCACAGATTTGCGAAGACAACAAAGCACCTGCATTTTAGCCAGAAAACCAGTGCAACTCACAAAAATTATGAAGTAGGTTAGGCACTTGTCTTTTGCTGATTTCAGTAGTCCCACCATTAAAAATCGTCTTAACATTTCAAAGTAACCTAATACATACCTGTTTTGCTCTATCAAGGGTTTTGGCAGAACTGTTCCACATTTCCCCTTCCATTTCTGGCTACTCATCTTTAGTTATGCATTAAATCAATCTGGAGAGTTGACTCCTTTTCTGTCTATTCCGGCTTTGAGGCAGTGTAGAGAAATTGTCTCAGATGTTAGTCAAGTTGTTCTATGATAGTTAAACAGAACAAGACTTATTGATCACATGCCTCTCCTGAGCTATGACTCCCAACTGAATTACACAAGAAAAAATAATCACAGTGCTTTCTTGTAATTATAATTTTCTGTTTTTCTGATCTGACATGAATTTGCTGTTCTAAATTTTTCAATATAGCCTGGAAATTGGTCCCATTCTTGGGCTCCAAAAGCAAAGGCTCAATTATTTCTTCTTTTTTCTTTTTAGGAGAGACCACCAATTTTCCTAACCCAAAACACGTCCGCAAAATAATCTTCCAAATGTGTTCCATCTGACGGCCAAAATTTTACAGCACACTTTGCAATCAGCCACGTTCTTCTGGTATCATTTTCCATTCCTTAAATTCCCAGAAAGGCCAGTGGCTTTTCATGTATAAACAGGAGAACAATTTGCTGCAAGTGGCATAGTCAAAACCAGTAAGATCACATTCAATCAGTGGTGAAACATGAAGTTTAGTATCAGCTAAAGATACTTACACTAACTCTATTTTATTATTCGCTTCCCACCAGTGTCAGCAATAGGCTGCTCACTTATCAAATGCAGGGGTCATCCCACCCTCATATCTCAAGGAGGTTTTCCAATTCAGTTTGATCATTTAGCCCATTCTTATTCTGCATAATGTTCTCTTGTAGCTATGGTTTAAAATGATAAACTTATTTGTCTTACTTTAATCACACCTAAGGATCTCAGGACAAGGAAGTGAGAGTATCAAGAATACTTTTAAGACTAGGAAGTTCAGATGAAGTTCCTTCCGCCAGCTTGGTTTGAAAAAAGAGCACTGTCAATCCACTTTAAATATTCTGCTGTAACCTGAGGTATATTTTAATGGTAAGGAGAACTGACACTTTACTCAACAAAAGTCTTGTTTTAATATGAATCTAATTACCTACGACAACTCAGTGAACAATACCTACAACAAATGATTAAAGTTACTGGTATTTAAAGGGATTTCTATGCTTCTGATTCAGTGAATCAATAGCAATACTCAATGGAATACAAGAAAAGGCACAGAGTAAAGAGGAGTTATTTGTCTTCACAACTTTTCCTTTTTAGCTTTCATCACAAACGCCTCTAACTCTCCTGACCTTTGCACTAAGAAGTCACTTGCACCTGCCGGGGTCTACTCCAAGGCCTAGGTAGTCTCAGGAGAGCACAGTGTGGCATCGGGTTCGGTAGGATCAGGTAACAGATCTTACAGACTGATCTAGTTCCATTTGAAGACTAGTTTTTAACTGGGGTAAGGAAAGACCGAGGAGTTTACTCATCTCTTTTGAGGACCTGGTTCGAATGCTGCCATTTCCCATTTGTAGAGTTTTACCTAAGGACCTAATCCTGCAACTGTTAATGGCTCAGCATCAGACCCCACTGCAAAAAAGAAGCCAGGTCCAGATGTTTTTCATTCAGAACACACTGTGATATTTTCAAAACCAGCAAATGTTTCATGATCAAGCTATAAACTCTATACATACAGTCCATATTACATGAATGGAATTTACCTAAAGATACAAGCAATTTCCAAATAGTCTTTCCTCTATAAAACCTAATGAGCTTTCAGAGGCTGAAAAAAAAGTACTAGAGAAAAGGTTAACACAAAGTTACAATGTTAGGCCTGATCATGATACGTATCACCAGCAGAATCTAATGCTGACACCATCACCACCAAATCAATATAGTCAAAATCACTATCCTGAAGTACATTCGTCAGAATTAGCTAAAGAAATATTATCAATATCTAGAGTGAAATAAAAATAAGGGTTTGTCAACTGTTAATTTTGTCCCTTGGTCTGGGGAACAGTGGAAAGACAAGGGTTGGGAAAACAAAGTGACTCCTGCAAAACACATATTGAATCACAACCTCAATAATCATTTCTCTTAATCCTTTTGAGTATTCCTTTTGGATTTAGCTTCTTACAAATGTTTAGCTTATTCTTTCTTTTCTTCTAAATACTTTAGATGTGTTGGGTGGAAGAGTCATAGGGAAAATAGACTCTTCTAAGCAATTGTTCCCTTCGGATACCTGGCACATCTCTTTGGGCTCCTCCTTGTCTATGCACACTTTGCACATTCAAGACTAGAAGAAATATCACTGGTTCTTGAGAGGAACAAACAGCTCAGGCTGAGTCACAGTAAGAGTGTGCCCACCAAGCCCTAGAGACCTGATGTCAGACATTTTGAGGTTTTCCTCAGGTCTTGGAGCCTATTTCCAGAGTGCCAGTAAATCTGGGAAAGGAATTACACCACGACTACATATCTTCCATCAGAGCAAGAAGAACAACAGGAGCTGAAAACTGCAGAGACAGTTGTTCTTGAGAGTGAAGAGCTGAGCAAGGAGGACAGAGACATCCTGGACTCAGTTCACACAGCCTTGCTACAGGCTTCCTGCCAGGGGTGAGAGAAGTCAGCAAAATTCTGTGGCCCAGTTCCCCAGCCACACAACAGGGTCAATTCTTCCTTTCTCCCACGCACATTCTGTCTCCCTCAGTCACAGTCGGTGCCTCAGCAGTGCTGCTCCTGCCACCAAAGCTCTTCTGCACGAACCTGCCTGAACAGGGTTCCCAGGGGCCTACACATGTGGATGGAGGAACCATCACTAGATAACAGTGGGTGCAGAGTGGAAACATATGTGCCAGGATGACCATCCACTCTGAGAACAGTAGGGTTGGCCTCTCACGGTTGCTCCAGCTGTGTGCAGGTACGTGAACAGTGCAAAAGAGTAAGTGAACGAATAGTGTAAATAGTTTTCTGCTATTAACAGCTCAAGTCTATTAAAAAAAAAGAACTTTATAAAAGGTGTTCTAACAAACCTGGTTGTTCTCTGTGTCCCTCTCCAGACTGGATCTCCTTTCAGGGAAACTTCCAACACTTCATCAGGTGTATTTGAAGTGTGTAACACAGTATGGTCATATTCCTTTTAAGACCTCAAGATGCTACTTCTACAGTCATTGTATTATTAATATTACTGACAGTAGCAAGAAATGGTTGCAGTTTAGGAAAAAAAAAAAAGAAGAAAAAAAAAGAGAGAATCTCAACTTCTCTATCTTGATTTATACCAACTGAGCGTAGGCTCTAATCTGCTTCACTTGTAAACAAGCATTTGTTCTGAGTTTTATAAAATAGCAGTGAAATGTAATAAGCTAGTATAATGATGCAGACAAATAGAACAGGACTGGGTTGCACAATATTTCCAGATTGATGAATCATGCAATTTGCAACCTTATTGCTCCTTTACCACACAGCATGAGCCAGTATAGTTACAATAAAGACGCGTTCCTTCTTTTCTTAAAAAATAATAAATAAAATCACATCAGGGATATTCTATGTAACACATACTAAATGAAGTCAAGATATTTGGGAGGGTTTAAGTTTACTGCACTGATACCATGGACTGGAACCAATAAATCACAAAATAAAAATCAAATAAGGGAGAGGGCATTCATTTTGATGAACCAACCTTTATAAAATAGGTCTGTCAGACAGCAGCCTGTACATGTCCTTGGACTGTCCTGAGGTGTCCAGCCAAGATCAGCAAGGGAAGTGAGATGAGCAGAAGGAGCAGCTGGAGTTTTAGAGGTATATCTGAAACCTTCATCATCTGCAGAACTGCATGCTGATTTACCCAGTTCACATACCTGAAACCAGAAAATAACAAAGCTACACGTTTAACACTTCATGCTTCAGGTGTGTTCACAGGTTAAAAAAAGTTTTTAGTCAACTGTAACTGATGTGTGTTTATCTGAGATAACAAAACCTTTTTGTTTTTGTAAGCCAGTAAAAAGCTGATGAGGTTCCTGAAGTAATCTGATGCCCAAAAGTACATTCAAGGTTTTCATGGTCCAAGACAGAACTGTTCAATAGGAGTAAAAATTTCAGACATCAAAAGAGAAGCTGTACCTTCAAAAAATATTTTGGGTTCTGTGGTGCAGGTCTAGATTTTTGGGGGTGTGGGTTGCCGCTGCCACCCTCCTCGCAAGCTAATGCTGTTCACAAAGTAGAGCAGGACATTCAGCTCTAAACCCGACTTCAGTTTTCAGTCCTTTGCTGATTCTTTCATAGTTAGGTCAAAGGATTATGCTGATGCAAAATCATGACAGAGAAATTAAATACAGGGGGAATTTTAACATATAGCAATGCAACTCACCATGTTCTCTGCCTAAATGACAGAATGAACAGCTAATATCTGTGCTGAAAAATGCCTGCAAAGTCACTCACCTACAACAAGAGTTGGAATTTCCTGATTTTTTTTTACACTTACAGCCATACATACTATCAGGCTGCCTTCTTATGCATAATACCCATATGGGTTTGATTATAATTATAGATGATAATGTCCAACTTTTAAGTAACATTTTTCAGTGGTGGATTTCAAAGCGTATCACAAAGGCAGCCAGGATTTTTATTCTCTTTTTATATGTGGAAGAACAGATTCAGAATAGGAAACTGACTTATACCAGCACTCGTCACCCACCAGCACAGAGCCCGAAATAGTACATAGTCTGCAAAGCAAAGTTTTACCATAGCAGCTAATCTGTTATCAACAGTTGTTAAAAATCACTGAGAAAACATTTGGATATTGGAAAGAGTTAAATGTTTGCTCTGATCTGACAGTGAGAAAAGTGTTTTCGTGTCTTTGTCCCTTGAACTGATGTAAGAGATTGCCTAGCTAAGGGCAACGTCATCTTTTAACCAGCAGACAGACTATCTGACAGGGGTTTCTGTCCCACTCCGTCTAATAGTAAATTGGAAGGGAGAATGGGAAGTTTCAGCAGTGCAGAAACAGATAAAGCCTGGAAAAAACAGGCAGAGGAAGCAAAAGAGAAAACAGTATGATTGGCAACACCAAAGGGAAATATGGATCATAAGACAACTGAGAAATCAATTCAGCCATGGGACTGCCCAATGAGGCACATTTCCCTGACAAGCTGAGCCAAAAGGAGACCACCGTTCTCAAACCCTCCACCAGGGAGCTTCTCTCCGTCCCAGGGCTGGCCACACTCTGGTGGGGCTTGCGAATCACAGAACACCACAGCTTGGTTCCTGTGCCTATAACATACAATAATACCAGAACAAATCACTAGAAATGCAATTTATCCATTATCTTTCATATAACTGCTTGGATTCCCAAAACACTTGTTTGGTTTTTTTTCCTTTTTTTAAAAAATGTAAAAGCACACAGAGTGTCAATTGTGGGGCCACCACCATGTCCAGCCTCAGACATTGAGTCCAAAGAGACCATCCAGGAATCAGTTCCTGGTTGAATGAGCCAGCAACTCACATTTAGGGGACAGCCGCCCACCAGGCAGCAGGGGCCACCCAGACCTGGTCCACAACACCAGCGGATTACACAAAACCATACACACCTGGCCTCATGAAAGCAAAGGAAAAGCAAGGCCAGGCTGGAAAAAAGATAAAATAAAAAAAAAGGATAAAAATACCTCACATTAAATACTTCAAATACTTGAGAAGGGAAACAGCTTGCTAGAGTGAATTACAAGAGTGGGAGGAGGCATCTATTGCCTGTGGTACCAGGTAGGGGACAATTAGAGTGGAATCTCTCTAAATGCCGTTGGCACAGCCCACTCTCCAAGAGATCCAGGTACCAGAGCACACCAGAAGAGCAGTGGGCTGAGCACGCTGGCCCTGATCTGAAATCTGACGACATCAATGGAACCGTTTCCTCTGGCATCAGGAAATTTTGGATCACACCCAATATCAACAGCAGCTTTGAACTGGAACAAACTTTGATCGTTGCACAGATCTTCCCCGAGCTCCTTCTTTTACAGTTTTATTTAACACCAAATGACAGCCTCCTTTGTAAATTAAACAGCTGGGGAACAAATTAGCCCAATCTACTTAGAGTGTAGAAGATTAGGAATGCAAGTTAGCTTTTTGCAATATCAGTGAGAAAGCTCTGGAAGTTCCTGAATTAGTTTAAGGTTAAAATTCACCCAATGAGCTGGGCTTACTGGTTTGTTCAGGGTGTTCACTAAACATAGCGGGAGTACAGAGTACAGGCCAACAATGCCTCACAGACCTGCAGGGGCTTGTTCCAGTTGATGCCACGTACACACAGTAACCTTCCCCACAGGCCTAGGCTAATTTAACATAAAAGGATGTAGAAAAAAATTCACTTTAATAAAGAGCTAGAAGGAGAGAATGGGAAACACACAAGGTGGGTAGGAGTGAAAGGAGTGCTAGGCCCCACAGAGGACTTGCATGCAAAATTAGCATCCTCACATGTATTTGGTGAAATACAAATATGTAAAGAATACCAACAATGTTTTTTGTCTCATATATTTTTTTCTAGGTAGGTTCCTCCAGCAGACCTTTCTAGTGTGTTTACTTCATCTACTAACACAGTATTAGAAATCTCAGCACAACGGTAATTGAAATAAACAAGCTGAACCCCACTGGAAATCCCAGAGCACATGGCATAGCAAAGGGACCTGCAAGACAAAATGGTGGGAGACACTTGACTGTAGCCACATGGATGGATGGTTCCCCTCCATCCCTCCTCCAAAAGTTTGTTCCCAAACATATTCCCATACGTAAATCAGTTTTCTACACCTTAAGTACATAAGAAATATGATATGGATTTTTTTTGCTGTTCCTTACAGTCTCATTTCTTCTTGGCCAGCGGCTGGGAGACAACATAAGGCATCAGAGTGAAAAGGAGACAAAGGCAGAGACATTCATGAGTGAAGGTGAAAGTAAGAATGTGAGGCAACGAAATGGAAGGGGTGGGGTAGAAATGAGGTCTGGATGGATAAAGCAAAGAATTACTGGGCAAGAAAACTGCATCACAAATGTGATAAGAGAGACTCAGTAAGGAAAGACAATACCAGGTGAGAAAAAGACAGTACATGAAAAAAAAAAAAAAGTACATTATCACTTAAAAGTTGGCATAACACGTACACAGAGCAGGGATGAAGTAAGGATTCACTATCAGTTTTCATTATGTCATTGCCTAACGTTTTTGGCAAGTGGTTAACTTCACAACCTTGATTAATGTCCTTTTAATGTTTTTTTTGTGTGCTTATGACACCTTATCCAAGAGGCTGAGACTTACCCATCACAATTGCAGTTTTCAGATTTAAATGCTTCTGGAGCAACCAGAGCATAAAAGTGTGTCAAAACAATCCTTTTCACACACAGCTCACTCAGAGCTAAAATGATTTTCTTTGAAATCCTTTGAAAAAAATTCACTTCTGAGAGAAGAGCAAGCATGAAAAATTGCCTACCAAGAAGTAATTTGGGGGATGTTATAAACCATGTACAAAGATAAATTAGAATGAAAGAGTCATCAAGTCTGTGCCATCTAAATTTGTAGAGTACCCCTGTTAATATAATGCGTTTGCCAGTAATCCTCAGGGAAGTCATCTCCAACAACAAATTTCACTTAAAAGATTTAAAAAGATCGTTCACAATGTAATCTATGGTTTGGAAGTCTTAGGATTTAGGAATTGCACTACATCCCTTTTTATGGATGGAATCCAAACGTGAGACATCTTCCGTAACATCAGAGATGTCCAGTGCTTAGTACAGTTGGATACACTCCTGGATATATCTCTGTAGATCCCTTTGAAGGATGCTGTGGCTGAAAATTACTGCAAATAATTGCGGTGCTAGACAGCTTTAAGAACTGCCTCCAGTGGAAGCAGTTAAAACTTGCAAAAGATGCAAAGATCTTAAGTAGGGCATTTCATTAGGAGCAAACACCCTATCTTTATGTCATATTTATTTATTTATTTATTTTAACTTATCTTTATAAGTTTGACAACAAGAATTTCCAAAGTCAGCTTATAAAACAGTCCTATATGATCACCTTTGAGATCTTTTCTTATATCACATGTGATATATTTTGCTTGATCTTCAGCGTCCTAAACATATATTATTCACAACGCCAGTTGCAATAAGCATTGAGGGACTATTTTCTTCACGTAGAAGATGGATATCACAGATCTGATGTGACAGAGCAGATGACAAATGTACAGAACATATGAGAGCACTGAGCAATGCATGATCAGCAACCTCGGCACAAGCAGCATCCTTCTTGTAAGCACCCTGCTTTGTTCAATGGCCAAGACTATTTACCCCGTTATAGTCATTAGAAGATGCTGTACACATTGCTCACAGGAAACCCGTGGAGCAAGAAGGGTAGCAGTACATTAGTTTAGACTGTAATGACCTAAAATCTGGAGCACCTCTGTTTTAATTACTCTAAATCCTACCTTCATTTGCTGTTGATGTTCAATTAATAAGTAGATTCTAATGATTTCATTGTCACAATCCTCATTCCTTACCCTGGAAGAAAGATGCTCTAACTTTTTTTTTTTCTTTGAGATAATTTTTAGCCTGGTTTATTTGAACAATGATCTTCTTAATTTAGTCAATATAAAGTAAAGGCAGTAAGTGCCACCAGGAGTAGACATTCAGTAAACAAACATCAGCTATTTACATTAGGTAAGGGGTTTTCTTTGTTGCTTTTAATAAATCTCTGCATTGTAGGCATCTCAGATTGTTGCTAGAGGTTTGTGCCACATCTGCTGTTCATGAGATACAAGACAAGAATCCACAGTTAGCACTTTTTAAAGTGCTTTTATGTCATGCTTTTAATTTCATTTTTGCAAGCTTGGATAATTTAAAAATTGCTACACTTGAGCATTTTGTAAGTTTCAAGATGCCAAAAGGGGAGAGGCAAAACAGCCCCATTTACTTCCAATGCTGTTAAAAGGAGGTTGTCGGGATTGGCTGGAACAATTGAGATTAAAAGAAGCATCTGTAACTTAATGAGACCAATCACCAATATTGCCCTAGCACCACACCCAAATAGGTGGAATTCTCTGTGTCTTTATCACCTTTCAGTTGTCTCCAAATTCTACATTCTCCTGGAAAAGATTCACGGCTCAGACTGATACTCTTTTTTTTTTTGCCTCTGCAAAATCAAGATTTAGCCAAACAGCAGCATCAGTAAATGTTATAATGTCCCATTCAATTCATTGTTCCAGATGTGACTTTCAGAGCCTAGCAAGACTACTTATAAAACAATATTTTTAGAAAAGCCACTTTTATCTTTCTCCATATTATTTGTATTTATTAGAGAAAGGAAAATAAGTACAAAACCCACTAGTGCCATATTGAAGAGTAATAAGTTAAATCCCCAAATACAGGAAATGAAAATATTCTGATCCTCCTAATATCAATGCCTCTGAGTATGTATATGGAATAAATTTAGCTGCATATTTAAACAATTCAGCTGATAATTAAAGCTACCGCATGTGCAGGGTGGGGGAAGTAAGACAGTCATGTCAAAATGAAAACAGAGTACCTTGGTTTTTCATTTCCTGGTTCTTTTTCTGGATTTCTATTTGTAAGCTTGAAGTTTCTTTGGTATACATTTTTGTTTTAACATCTGTGCATGAAGATAGTTAGATAAAGCATATACATACATATGTATGTATGTACATACATATGTATGTACGTATATTTATGTATTTTATATATCACTGAAGCAAAGCACACAGAGAGTACTAATAATGCTGCTTCTTTCTCAGAAAAAGGTGTGAGTTCCAAGAGTCTGGTCATATCTCAAGGATGATATATTTCAGTCTCTTAGGTGAAAGGAGGCAAGGAGATAGCCAGCTGGCTCATGTGAAGGTAAATCTTCCATGCCAGCTGGACAAGAAGTAGTATCACTGTTAGCTTTGGAGGCTGCTGCCTGCCTACTAACTACAGGAAGACCAGAAGAGTTAAGAAGCAAAATCTACATGCAAACAATTTTCCATTCCATATGGAGTTGTCATTATCCCTTTGAGTATAATTAGGTTTGCCAGATTTACAGTGCTGTATGCGGCAATACACGGAATCAGACTGCTCAGCTGCTTGCCACTCACGCAGCATTTCCAAGTCAGGCCTCGTTACCCTCCTGGCAGTGAGCGATGAGGGGAAGAAGGCACATTAGAGCTCTTGGGTCCTAGAGGGAAACTTACAAAACTCCTGAAAGAAGAAAGGCATGAGACATTCAACAAAAGTGAAATATGGACACGCATCTAACCCTTCTGCTTCCTAAACACTGGATAGCTGGTTATGGTCTTTGAGTCCGGGTATAGCCAGGGTACGTGCCAGAACATACGCCATACTGCAAGGAACCTTAAAACCCCTACTTTCAATGACTCTCAGCTGCTGAACTTGAAGGAACATACAGAATATATTTAATTTCTTTTTTTTTTTTTCTTTTACTGACTTAATATAATCATTACCACATTTTTGCAACATTGCCAAATACACCTTAACATGCCACTTGGTTTAAAACCCCTGAGGCAGAGGCCATGGCTGAACTCAAATGGTAACCTGTCATGAACTGTTAAATTGATGATGTGTGTTTAAGTTTTATAGACAAAGAAACTAAAGGGCAGAGTCTGACCCACGCTTATCCAGCAGATCTGTGGCAGGGATGAGAATAGAGCACACACACCTTGACCTCAATCTTGTGTGTGAGTCAAATGCAGTGTCTCTTGATTTAACCTGTAAATTTAGTGAAGAGACAGTTGCTAGAGTTATGGTAACTCCTGTTAACCAAGACCACTAACATACCAGGTATTTGGAGTAACTCGTTTAGCTCATGTGTATGAAATACTAAGAATGAGTATAACCTCCTAGGAAGAAGTCAACTTGTGCAAGTTGAAATACCACCCAAAAATGCCAAAAAGGCCACCTTAACGTTGCTGTATTGTGCACCTCCATCGGAGCCCAGAAACACAAAGGAAAAAAAGAAAACACACTGACCGATGCAGATTTTAAATTATTTCATATCTAGCCAGCAATAACATAGAGAACTGCCTCGCAGTTCATGGATGGGAACATACTTCCCATCCATGAAGATGGGAGCATCTGCCTAAATCGTATCAAGCCACTTACCATTATGCGCATAGTAAGTTGTACTGATGACACAATAGGGCAATATCAAAAATGCAGAGAATGTGAGATAAATACAATAAAATTCATAAAATAATTCACAAAATAAGCATGGGCATTTCAGAGTCTGCAGCCTACAGTCCTGACCCTTGATAGTCAAGAACATGACCGAAGTGCACTGCGTCTCTTCCTGCCTGTCCATTAGGGCTTGCTTTCCTTTCAGCTGGGAAAGGAAAGGCAACCTTAGGTCTCATCATACAGACAGTGTCTTGGCATGTAACAAAAATTTGTACTAAAGATTCAGAGTTCACTGGCTGGAAATGCCTAGTCACACAGATTGCAATGACCATGGACCATAAGTACAGATATAAAAAAGACAAACGCAATCCTATGACACATCACACATTGTATAAGTCAGAGCACTGCGTATTACCTCTGTAAGACCTTATCTAGAATTAAGCTTACAAATTCCAGTTACCTGTTTCCATGATGAATTAAGACTACTACAGGTTAGAGAAGGGCTGAGATGATCAGAAGAATGGTTATGTTACATGAAAGGCACAAAATTCAGAAAAAAAAAAAAAGAAAAAGAGCAGAGAGAAGTCTTTGGACTGCTATATGTGAATACACCTCTCCTATAAGGACAGACTGAGAGAGTTGGGGTTGTTCAGTCTGGAGAAAAGAAGGCTCCAGGGAGACCTTATAGTGGCCTACCAGTATCTTAAGGGGGCCTACAAGAAAGCTGGTGAGGGACTTTTCAGGGTGTCGGGTAATGGTAGGACTAGAGGGAATGGATTAAAACTAGAGATGGGTCGATTCAGATTGGACATTAGGAAGAAGTTCTTCACCATGAGGGTGGTGAGACACTGGAATAGGCTGCCCAGAGAGGTGGTGGAAGCCCCATCCCTGGAAGTTTGTAAGGCCAGGCTGGATGGGGCTCTGAGCAACCTGATCTAGTGGGAGATGTCCCTGCCAGTGGCAGGGGGGTTGGAACTAGATGACCTTTAAGGTCCCTTCCAACTCTAACAATTCTATGATTCTATGAACACTGGAGGGAGAAAAGAGCTGTTAAACTGCAGTACAAACTGAAGAGCCAATGGATATAACCAGGTCATAAATAAGCATAGACTGGACCTTCCATAAAGCAAGTGATTTTCTAGAATAATCTGCTTATACAGGTAAGAGGAGCAAACATCCTAACCAATTCTGATGGAGCTGGCACATTTATAAACCGGGTGATATGACAATATGCTTAGCTCAGCAGCTTGGATTTGATGATCTATGAAATCCTTTTCACTTCTGTCATCACATCTTTTGCTAAGTGATTACTCTAGTGATTGAATTAGGAAAATTCACATATCACTACAACAACAAAACCCATCTTGGGCTGATGCTGAACAAAACAGGTCTTGTCAGCATATTTATACTGTTTTCTTAGGGAGGGGGCTTTTTTGTTTATGTGTTTGCTCTTCATTGGAGTTTGGGCTTTTTTGTTTGGGGTTTGGGATTGGGGATTTTTTTTGATTTGTTGCTTGGGGGATTTTGGGTGGGTTTTTTTGGTGGGGGTTTGGTTTTGTTTTTTTTAAGGTCCAGAACCACAAGCCTGAGTCCATAGCTTGTAGTGTGGTTTCTTTCCATATGGTTCAAAGGAAGGTTGTGCACAAGAACGGAAGGAAGAAAGAAACCAGAGTCCTTTGCAGCTGCTGTACTACACACAGCCCTAGAACCAACACAGAACGAGGAAGAAAGCGTTCATCATTGCTGCCTGGTAACAGGTCTCTGCTATATGTCTACCATTCCTACTGGTTTCATCCCCCACATCATCCACAGCCCTGATGCTTGGGCTTCACTCACTAAGCTGCAGAGGAGCACTGGAGTTGGGGTTTGAAATGCCCTTGTGGCTGTGACCACCATCACAGAGATACTCATTTTGCCAAGAAGATAGATTGAGATCACTTGCTTCTTATAGACACTGGTTCCTACAGACACCTTCTTAGATCAGGGAAAGCACCAGGCACCCAGCTGCCTTACCAGAGAGCCAAGAATATTTGGATTTCACGATACCTTCAGAAGTACCTAAATAAACCACTGTGATTGATCAGCTAACATATCTGTCCCTGTGAAAGCAATTTTAGAGTTAAATTGCACCAAAAACTAAGCCCACATGACTGAATAGAGGTTCTATGTCCCTCAGCTTTCTTCTATCTAATGCAGACAGCTGGGGGTTTTGAGGATTTTCTGTTTTGTTTAAAAGAGAGAACTGAATACTGAACCATAATCTCCAGCATCCTATCAGGCAGCCAGGTTCCTTCCCGGGGTAAAGTCTCATACCTATCATCTTTACATTTAAGAGGGTATTTTTATTGTGAATCAGTAAGGAGGAAGAGCATCCTCCAGAATACAAAGTGGTAAAAAATAATTTAACTAATAACTTCCCCCAAAAAACCCACATAAGTGGATCAAAAGACTGTTATCCTGATCAACCAACAAAGAGTTTGTGTGTCCAAAATCTCCATGTCTTTTAACTATATAAAATTGATTCTTAAAAAATATTGTTTCTTCTCAAACTTTACCAGGATGATAAACTATCCCCCGCCTTGGTGTCTGACCTAGCCTGACTTATTTCTCCCATGAAAAGTTGGAGGATAGCAGAATCCATCACTTAACTATTTGAGTTCATGTATAACAACATCAAGCAGCTGCCTTTAGAGCGACATAACACAAGACGTGAATGCAAATTGAAGATGAGAAATTTGTCACCACCAGTAGAAACAATTTCATTCCAGATAACATGGGTGATATACACCTATTTCTCATATTTTAGTTCTCCTTTCTTTGCTTTATTTATGTGCCATAAAGCTGTAATTCACCAGTGAAGAATGAAACACTTTATTGAACACCTATACAGTATTTACACTCCCTGCATCAGATGCCACTTTTTCATCGTAATGGGACATATTGGGAAGCCCAGAGCTATGAAGATTTATGGACTTCTGGACTGCGTTGGTAAAAATACAGAGTACCGTGAGCAGGCTCTCACAATGAGCCCAATCTAGTAAACTTTCATATTAATTAGAAATCTCTGGAGGGTTTATGGGTAACAATTTAAGTTAATGGGAATATCATTCTCTGTCATCCATCATTCCTGTAGGGACAGTAATAATTTAGGAAGAAAAAAAGAAATTAAAATAAAGACAGTGTCTGTTAAAGGAATTTTGAAATGTTGTAAACCTTTCAATTTATAGGTTTTACTGGAAGTTGTACCTCCCAGAATTTGCGATCAGGTCAGCTTGTAGCAATTTTTTTTTTTTTCTTGGCAATGACATTTATACAAGGAAGAGCAATTTTAATTTAAAACAAATAAATAAAAAATAACAAAAAACATAATGCCTTGAGGAACTGATGATCAAGGAATCTGTTGCCTCCAGAATATTGTTAGTGGTTCAGGTCAAACTTCAATCCCATCTCTTGCAGGTATTTAGGTATAAGCTTACCCATATGCACAGACAGCCTTGTTTAGGACAGCAGGGCCATTTGAGATGGGTCAGATTAAGCACAGGCCTGTATCTCTGGGAACACAGCCTTAGCTACACCAGAAAAACCACTCGTAATTTTACATGGAGCCAGAGTCCTAAATACATCAGCTGCACTGTGCTCGGTTTTGACAGACGGGAGCAAAGGCAAAAAATGCCTCCAACCACAAAAACACAGATGACTGCTCACAATAGGTGTTTTTAGCCAATGCTGGGTGAAACCACCAGGGTTTTAAAAACACAGTTGGGAATGCAAGTTTGGGAATTGCCGCCCAAATTTACGAGAGATTAATTGAATCATACTTAGACTCTCAGGAGAATCACCAGGAAATTTGTATGCTTTGCTAATAGCATCGTTGGCACTTTTCCCCCCCGCCCCTTTCTTTTAGTTCAAAAGGACAATCCTCATATAAAATGTCATGTCGTGTCAATTCAGTGTTAGACAGAACCCATTTGCTCAGATGAAAACTGTTAGCTTTACTTGTGCTAAGTTTCAAGACTCACAAAACATGAGAATGTAAGTTTTATGAGGATGTATCTTAAAGTAATGACATCTATGCATATCTAACTGAAATTGTTTCATGAGCAAAAATCTTAGCTGTTTGATTTTCCTAGCCACGTACCACGCAGTGCCATTTTGGTGTATCTACCCACTATCAAAACAGAATAACAGGAGTGAAAAAAAGCAAAGAAGTTATCAAGTTACCCTGTCAATAACCCTTTCTCCAGAGACAAGCTACCTGTGATTTGGACTCTTTGCAGGGCTGCAGATTAGGATAGGCAGCACATGACAAGAACACCTGAAGCAAAAGAGAAATGTATGTTTTACCTAGAGCCATCTCAGCATATCAAAAGTAGTGAGAAACAGTTGTTTGGCTAGCCCAGTTTGCCTCACTTCTGTGGAAAGACTAATGATGGCATAACAAAAAGCTTAATTGCTTGTTAAAGCATGAGCGTATTTATTTCCTTTTACCATGAGATCAGTGTGAGAGACAGAAAGCAAGCTGTGACATTATAGAGGCAGAATGAACAACAGTAGATCACTTTAGAAATTTAAATAATTCAAAGTTATGTGGATCACGTATGATAACATCATTGCAGATAAACTGGATTGTAAAATCCAACTTCAATTATTCAAGCCTTGCTCATTCAGCCCATCCACAGAGAAACACTTTCCTAAGGAACTATACTAAGGATTACTTGTTTGTTTTCCTAGGTGAGATATTTGGAGTAGAAGGCGGCGCTTCATATAGTTAAGCATCAAGGAATTTTATTGAGAAGGTTAACAAAAAGGGCCTAAAGAAACAAGACACAGCAGGGCAAGTCTTAATGATTGTCTCTCAAGAAAAACTCATGGATTGGACCATCATGGAATTTGGTTGTACAACTCAGTAAAATTCACAATTAAAGAGAAGAAAAATGATCAGTTAATCAGTGACTAACTATGATTGTTGTGGTACTACTAAGGAAAAGAAAAGTAAAAATAGAGCACAAAGAGTGGCTACCTAATTTACACCTTTTTTACAGAGGAAACCTTCAGTCACAGGGACCTCTGACAATGAGGTTAGTGTCAGCCTCAAGATTCTTAATTCTCCAGATTGAAACACATTTTAGGGTACATCTTAGGTAAGCAAACATTTAGAGATAGGGAATGACATCTCACTAATCTGTGGAAGACCCCGTCATTTACTATGGAAAAGCTAATACAGTATAAATAGCAAATATCGGTGGTTGTACCCGAGTCCTATGACATAAGATAAACAAAAGCATATCTGAATTTTTGGGACAGATGCTTATTAAACTCCAATCAAGTCTTACTATTTGTCCAGAACCTCAGTTTGATCTACAGCTCCTCTATAGGGCCATGCTTTAAGCAAATAATTTATACGGGTTTTGCCACCGTTGCTTTTCAATTTTTACTTAACACATTATCTTAAAATTTTAACCCAGTTTCCGTGTGGAACTTCATGATTTCAGTCGTGATCATATGGTCATGATGAGGTCGTCACTGTTCTGGGAAGGTATGGGATTGTTGTCATTCTTCATGCCTTATTGCGGAATCTATTCTGTCTGGGGTTTCTTACCTTTCTTCTTGATGTTTTCTTGCACAAGAAAACAGGATATTCTTCTCCAGTTCATGAATAAGTAGTCCGTTAGTGCTAAGACAGAGTAATTTGTCAATATTCTTGTAGCAATAAATTCTCAGAGCATCTTTAGAGGTCCTCTCTCAATGCTAAACAGGAGACATCCCTGAAATATCCATCAGATTCATCAAACTTAATAAGAATTGATATTGTTTCAAATAAAGGCTTATTTCTTTGTATCTCAAACCTCTCAAGCTCTTAAAATAGTCTTAAAACTTAACTACTTCTTGAGGGGTTCTTTGAATTTAAATAATGTTTCGAGATGGCATCACATCTTATGAATAGTCATTAGAGAGGTAGTTGGTTACAAGTTTCTCCCAGAAACTTGTGAAGCATTGCCAGATCAATTCATTCCACAAAATACATGTTCAAATGACTTCTTATATCAGTAACATGGCATCATATAACCCTGCCATATTGCACCAAACTCATCTCACTATTTACATAAGGAAGAGGAAAGAAGTATGTGACAGTTTTTATTAAGGTATGTTTGCAACACAGGTCCAACACAAAAATCCAGTCCTGACTGGAAGTATGCTTAATCGTTTACTTCAATCCACTGCAGTGGATTGAAAGAAACACAAATTGAAAAGATTGAAAAGAACACAAATATGTGTTTTAAATGCCTTCGCAAATACATCTGGGCAGTTAGCTAAAGCTTAGGGATGACTCCAGAGCAACATAGTCATTACCAAGCAAACATTTATCGTTGGCCTGACCGGACAACTATCAGTATGAAGTAGTTAACCAAGTTTGATAGATGGCTTTGAAAATAAGGACTAATTTTCCTCATTATTCACTTATCTATGGCAGTGTCTCAGCTTTCAGAGCACAAATGAGAAGCCTCTCCAACAAGTGCAACATTAGAAAAAAAGGGCAGGAGGCGGGGAAAAAGCACTTAATTGCATTGGCATGTCTTTTCGTGCCTCAGTTTCTCAGGATTTTCAGTTATCCATTCCAATTAGGAGACAATTATGGGAGAAACAGGAGGAAAGTGAAGATGGAGACCTGACAAAGACGTTTTGCAGGTATGAAAATTTAACATAAAGCTAACGGGATTAAAACACAGGGCTTTGCCAGCAGCCACCCGAGGCTCTGAAACAAATTCCCGTAGGAATTAAGGACTATCACAAGTGACATAAATTCTCACTTCAAATGCAAATCACTCTTCTTCTGTCCGTCTTGCTTTCCATAAGCAGAAAACAATCCTATTAAAACAAAACATCCCTACTAAGTATCTAATTCTTCATGTAGGGAAGGAACAAGCCAAATGTGACAGATGCTAGTTACCTCACACAGCATAAACTTGCAAGGGTACTCATATACTTCACAATGAAAGCAGAATGAGAACCTACATAAAATAGAATAACATACAACAAGAGCAGTGCAGGAGGGAGATTGTGACAAGGGTATCATTACTAGGAGAGCAGGATACAAAAAAAGCTACTGAAGACATGCTGCTGCAGCTGAATTATGTAGGGCTCTGAAAAAGAACAAGCTCGATTTTAACACACTGATTTATTCTCTGTTTCTCTTTCCTCACTTATGACGTAATCATTAATCAGCTACTTTTACAGTGAGAGAAACTGGTTTTTGATTAAATTAATCATGAATACAGTCCAGAAATAGTTCCCTGCAAGTATTCTTTTGAGCAAACACTTCACTCCCACAGCTTTTCACAAAAAGCTCCACAGAAGATAAAATAGGTACAAACACGATCTAAGCAAAACCCTATTTAGCAATTGTCAAAACACTAGTGAGTAGATTTCCTCATTATTCACTCGGCTCTGCTGGTATCTTCGCAGCCAGGGCGCAGATGAGAACCCTCTGCTGCACAGCAACAAAAGCAGGAGGAACAGAGGAAGATTTCTAGCTGGGCTGGAAACCTCTCTCCTCACCTTGGCGCTAGGTACCTCTGAATTTAAGGGCCAGAATTGTTTCTGGCAATTCTCAAGAGGCAGAGAGGGAAACTGCAAGCCAGAGAATGGCTTTTGAAGCAAGAACAGAGCTCCTGCAAAAGCCATTTCCTCACCTACAATCGCTCTTTCATCTCAGGCCATTTGTCTGATCGAAACTGCCTGACCCATCATTACTAAATAACATTACAAGGGCAGTTCTGTTCGGTGACGCTTAAAGGTTTCGGCTTGTCTCTAGATTAAAATCACTGTTCTGGAGGGATTCCTGGACAAAGCTCGGAATGGGAATCACGTGCTCAGACACATAAATGCATTACCCTTTGAGCCCAAATTGTACTCCTTAATTCAAGAGGCTCCACCACTGCACGAACATTAACACTTCTTACTCTAATTGCACATTTGGATGAAACACCTGGTTTACAAATACAATGCCAACATGTTATATGTGTTTAAAAACAACAACAAAGTCCACTGACTAAAAGATCTGAGGATTTGCCTGGAGGCTTGTGTATAACAGCCACTTTGAGCAATTCTAAATTTAACCAATATGCTATAAAAACAAAATGCACAGCACTTCATACACTTGTCACTAACACTAATTTAAACCACACTGTGGAATAAGCTATTTAAATAGGCTTGTTGACCTACTTTTTAATCCCAGCTTTTGGGGAAGAAAAGAAGTTAAGTAGTAAGTTAGAAGATTGTTATTTCCTATAAATCATATTTTTGTATGGCTCTTACCACACAGTATTTCATTTTATGAGGGTTTTTTCCACTGAATGCAGGTACAGATTAAGCCGCAGAATGTTCGGAGATGGAAAAGTATTTTAATTCATTATTGCCTTGAAGTGATCCTCCTTGTCGGACATTTTGGAAATCATTTTGCCTGTAATCAGTCTTTTCTCTGTCCTCTCAGTCACTTCCATTTGAAAAGAACGAGACCATCTTAAACATTAAAAGGAGCTTGACACCATACAGAGCTACTTATAAGGAGGAATAAAGGGACTTTGTTTAATTTAATTCTTTGTCATAAAAATTCTTTCCTCAAGATCATTCCAAACAATTATTCATTCCAAACAATTATTCACTTTTCTTTAATGTTTGTCCCAAGCATGTATTTTTAGATTCTCCACTGTTCTGTTACACCCTGTATGCGTGAGCTCCAGTCCAAAACATTTTTCTTAGGACAACGGTTGTTCTACATGTTTCTCAATAGCATCCAAGTTATAGAGATGAACTAAAATAGGTTAAAAAAGAAAATCTACAGTGCAGTTCTTTCCAATACCTATACACTTACACATGGAAGTTGATGACCCAAGCTAATAGAACATCTCATGGGTGAAAGTAAACATTTGCATTTTTACAGGTACATAATTAGAAACTGAGTGCAAAAGTGGGTCTTTATGTCTCAGCTTTTGTGCCAGACATGCAAAAGGTACAAAAGGAGAAAAATACAACAGGTTTTTGATAAAGGAAAGCTGTACAGCTGGCGCGTCTCCCTGGCTTCTGTGGACTTCTGTGAGCAGGCAACTGGACACCCACAAGGTGGATGCACATGAATAACATACACGAAATCTATCATGTTTACGACTTGATTTGATGCACAGAAGAGACCATAACATAGCTAGGAGCTAGAAAAAATGGCTTTGAACTACTTATTCTGTTAGGCATCTAACTGTGACAAGATGGACTTTGCCATGAGCTAACTGACTACGCTTTAGGATGTTCATCCACTACTGTATTAAAGCGACACAATACAAAGAAAGAGAGCATAGGACCTACCATAGCAGAATAGTCCTTTTCCTTTGAGAGACAAACAGAAAGATGAAAAGGGGAAGGCAAAAAAAAAAGTGAAAGAAATTTAATTATTCTGATGTCATGCACATCAAACGTAACTGTTAATACCTTTATACAAGAGGCCACTAGAACTGTGCACATCCACAGGACTGAAGGCTTAATCTGAGTAATGACTAACACATTGTCAATCTAAATTTTTCTAGAAACCTATCTTTGGTAAAGAAGGAACATATCCTGCATTCCTTGGTATATGTGAATTCCTTAGTGGTGTGCGTGCTTGCACTTGATAGAATTAGAGAATTGTGAAGACGAGCTTCTCCCACTCAAGGATAGAAGGGTGACATTTTTACCTTTGATCATAGTGAAGCAGCAGTAAGGCAATCCAACCAAGCAAGGGGAGCAGGAACTGTAGGGTTAAAACCCAAGTACTAATAAAACTAGAAAAATCATGGCACAAAATTTACATGAGAGCTGGCAAGGCAACACAGGGAAATTGTATCCCTTTTTCTTTTGCAAAGTCTCTAAAGAGGGAAAAGAAAGAAGTGTCAATTATTAACACAGCAGCAGAAATCCTGTGAAAAAAAATGTATAATAGTAAGGTGACTCCATGTAGAGTCTGGGGAACGTAAGCCATGTTTATATGTGCAAAGAAGTCAAGAAAGAATCACCTGAAAAAGGTCACGGAAGAGACAGTCTGGGGGCCAAACATGTAACTGTAGAAAACAGTACAAATTCAGACTTTTAGTGTTATTTAAGAGAAGACAGATGGGACTGCGTAGACAATTCTAGACTGCACAATCACAAACCTACAGACCAACCAAGCCCCTTAACATTAGCAATAGATAAACTACAATGAGATATTTGAAGAGAAGCTTACTCACCCGGTGTCCTTACTATTTCATTTTCTGCAAAGTTTTAGTTAGTGGCTGTTCTTAGGGAGTGGAAGAAAAAAAAAAAAAATATTCTGAGTAATTCAGCCCCATTTCAGTGAATCATGCCTGCATTATGGGGGGTTGGTTTTGGATTTTTGCACACTTGTGAGTTTAAAGACATAAACAAACCTGACAGGAGGCAGAAAACAGATCTTTTACTTACATTTTAAGAAACATGAAATGCATTCAAGTTGCACACTGAAAGTTAAGGGTACAATTTAAATGGGTACAAACTGCATGCAGAAACAATTGAGATTACTTTCCAAGAACCTAGTAACAGTCAAGGACTAGTAAAACCTGTAAGTACTCTTTAGAAGAAAGATGACACTGTGGATTAAAAGGAACACTTGGTGAACAGGTTGACTTAAATTGTGGTTTTTATTAGTATCTAACATAGGGTATCTTTCAGAAGGCTTTTAGATAATCAGCTTGCTTTAAAATATTGCACGTCAACATTTTAGTCAATATCTCTATGCATCAACAGGCCAAAGCAGAGACCATTTTCTTTGCAGCAGGCAGTATTTCTCACTTTAGTGTAGACTATTGGAGAACACATGCAGATCCAGCAGCTCTGCTGGCTTTCTTTTAGCGTCAGATGTCTCCCACTGAACTCTGGCTACAGAGAGAGGACTTCTTCAACAAACCAAAACACATTACCAAGGGTGGTGGAGAGGAGAGGGGTACAAAGGTGCAAGGGAAGTTTTGCTACGCAGAGAATGGGGCTGTATCTCCTTCCCTCTCTGCTCCATTAACTCTGCCCATGTGGCACATGCTCCATGTCACCTACAAGGTTGCAGACCTGTCCCTTCTTCCAACATGATTAGGGAGAATGCTGTGTGAGATCTCCACAGCACACTGCTGACATATGGCCCCAAACATGTGGCATTTTTCAGCAGCTTCTAGTGAACATGAGAAATTATAAACCTGAAGCCCAAATGACTCCTCAGGGTCTTTGAGAACCTGCCAGATTTTTTCCCTTGGAGTCCTTCAGAGGATAAAATATGGCAGTTACATCACTTCCCTCAGCCAAAGCTCAAAGGAAAACACAACATCCCATCAATGAGAGAGTCAGGCCTTTGACTTGCATGGGCTACAGAAAAGATTCCCTTTTTGCAAAGTCCTTGTGCTTGTTTTAACACACACAGGCTATCCACAGGTATTCATCTTAGTCAGATGCTTACCACATCTTTGCCAGTAAAGGTGCTCAATACCACATACACCACCATTTCTTTAAAGTAATACGGTTTTGGGATCATGAAGTTACCATTGCTATTCCAAGGAACTACCAGCACAAATTAATCTTAACTTTAATGGAATTGCTTACAGCCATAAAAAGGTATCATAATGCAACATCTGCATTTTTTAAAATACATGTGCATGGTGGTTTGATACTCATTTTGCACAGCATTCTTTTGTTAAGATTTTCCTGAAATCTGAAGGCAGGCCCCAAAGCTAGTGGAGGCCAAAAAGAAAAAAAAAAAAATTTACTTTCCTGAAGGCTATCCTTTCTCAGGCTGACCAAGAGAAATCTGAACCTACCACTATGGGACACAGATGTGACACCTGACTCCTCTGTCCAAATCCCCCACATACCCCAAACCAAAACCTTAAACAAAATAAAAACAACACAGAGGTAGCAAGAGTGAAGGCACAGGAAATCACGTGCAGAGGATTTATTCAAACAAAGCTATGCAGACCTGATCAGCACTTCTTTCGTCAGGAAGGAAGTTACTTCAGAGGACAACATTTTATCCCTGAGCTATGTCAAGCAGTATGAATTGTTTAAGTTTGCCTGCTGAAATTAAGTGGCATGCCACAAAGAACAAGAGGCCAGGTCAGGGGAGCGAACATTTAGCCACATGGGCAATGAGCCCAGACAGGGGCAGTCAGGCCCAAGAGCAGTTAGTAGCTGCTCCTCAGAGGTGACAAAAATCTGGAGGTGACACAGCAAGTAGGGACTGACTTCTTGCAGTCACTGGCAGCCAAAAAGAGCTAAATGAAATGACTACTGTCATTTCATTGCTACGCAAAAAATTTTGTGATTTTCTGCAGTAGCTGCTGTAATTATCAAAGTGCAGATTTTAAACAGATGCGAGATCCTTTCCAGAGGGCAGACAAGTTAACCTGAAAAGCTCTACGAGGAAGCTACCAGACCTTCATGGCTGTCAAGGCCAGAAGCTGAATGCATCATAGTCAGTAGCGAAGAACAGTAACTTATCCCTTCCTTCAGACACATCTGGTTATCACCTAGAAGGTTCTCTGAATAACACAACAGACCTGTCCAGTAGGCCAAGCAGCAAGAAGCCCTCATGCCATAGGGAATCTATTTTTTTTAATAACCAGAGTCAGAATCTGTCTCACTAATGAAAATAGGAATTTGGGCTGGGACTCCTACTCTTATGCAATCACTTCCCTCCACCCTTATCCTTCAAAGCCAACCATAGGATGACAGCAATCGGAGGCCCAGTTTTGACAAAGTGTGTGAGGAAAAGGGAGCAATAGCCATTCTGTATTACCAGAGAAAACGATTTAAAAAAAGGAATCAGCCTTTAGCATCTATTAACTAGTTCTCAACAAGCTACTTCCCAAGTAGGTTGATAAAAATAATGACATAACTTAGAATTATAGAATGGTTAGCGTTGGAAGGGACCTTAAAGATCATCTACTTTCAATCCCACTGCCATGGGCAGGGACACCTCCCACTAGACCAGGCTGCTCAAAGCCCCATCCAGCCTGGCCTTGAACACTTCCAGGGATGGGACATCCACAGCTTCTCTGGGCAACCTGTTCCAGTGCCTCACCACCCTCACAGGAAAGAATTTTTTCCTAACATCTAATCTAGGCCTACTGTCTTTCAGTTTAAAACCATTACCCCTCATCCTACCACTACGCTCCCTGATAAAGAGTCCCTCTCCATCTTCCTGTAGGCTCCCTTTAAGTACTGGAAGGCTGCTGGAAGGTCTTCATCATCTCCCTTTACGCTGCCTTTTTTCCCTCTGGTGGAATCATACACACACCCTCCCAAAGCTGAGAGAACACAGAAAAACAATTCTTTTTCTTCATGAAGACAAAACATTTTGTGATGATTATAATGGAATTCATCAGCACTGAGAACAGAGGTGCAGAATAGGAAGATGCATAGCACAGAGCACATTTAATCTGATCTAACAAAGTTTTTCCAAACAAGTTTTAAATAGTGTATTGTTGCACCTCTAAACAGTAAGCCTTTTATGCAGTACATGCTTTTAATACACTCACCGCACAACCCTACCCGCCCACCTTGCATGTTCCTATTGCTGGATTCTGCATTTCCTTTTGGCAACTGTACCTAACCTACTTCCAAAAGAGAGCTAAGGCTGTATTCCCAGTTAAAAACAGCGCAGTGTTTATCAGAGAAGTCTGTATCACAATAGGAAAAGATATGGTTTATAAATACAAAAATGGAGAGAACCAGTAAAGTGCAATTCTAGAGCAATGGCTTTTAAGGTTGTGTACTTTTCTGATATATTTTTCCTCTTGTTGTGGATGAAATCGATGGGCCCGCGCTGTTTTTCAAAATCTAAAATAGACAAGTCTTTTTTTTTATGACTTAAAAACATAATTTAGCCTTTGCTGAGCAGACTTATTTCTATACACAAAGCATGCCAGTCAATTACATCGAAACAATTTCATTCAGGTCACTAAACATCAGTAGGTAGGCATCATTTAGTGCCAGGAGTGTATTATACAAGAGCACAGCAATTTTGAGGTTTGGAATTGAAATGGAAATTGCAGCGTGGATGAATATTGACAGTAAGCTCATACAGCAGCAGGGAGCATCCTGCACTTACTCAGGGACACGTGACCAACCCGTTCCTGACAAGGAATCCTTCTTCCATATCATACAAGAACAACATTGCATTTTCTTAATTGAAGTTAATGCCTAGCATTTGCATGCAAATTGCTGTACAAGTGTAGGAGTCACATGTATCAAGAAAGTTTAAAAAATGAAGTTATTAGTCTTAATTTCATAGTTCTAGATTCATAAAAGCTGTTTTATTCTCTTGCATAATTGAAGGTTTTATTTAAACCTGAAATAAAACAATATTAGCTATTTCTTGCCCCACTTTTTCTTCTCTGAGGAAGAACTAGAATTAGTTTTGTTTATTGATCCAACATTTCCAACACCTTTGAAACACAGCTCTAACACACTGAAAGATGAGATATCTCGTTTTGGCCATTGTTCATAAAGACCCTTTTGATATCTGTCAAATAAAGGATTTGGGGATTTTCTTACAAAAATTATATACACACATATATATATATACACACATCAACTTCTTGTAATTGCAAGCAATTGCGTATTTAAAAAATGTTTAATTAAAAAAAAAAATCAAAAAACTGACTTGGAGTCATATCTTCTATAACACACAGTATGTTTCTGGAAACACTATGGCTCCTAAAAACAGCTTTGAAAGATGAGTTCTACTTTAGAAAAACCTGTCTCAGTCAACCATCATTACTTATCTAATTGAAAGCCGGCATGCTCTGTTAACCAGGAGGCAGCAGAGAATTCTTCCAACTACTTGCTTTCTCTGTCCAAAGCGATCATTTATTTTTCACTATTAAAAAAACATAATCTCTGAGGATGAGGGCTATTTCTTAGCTGTGATTATTACCTCTTGGCTCATATACTCTGACAATCAGACATATTACACTGTGGATTCTTTTTTCCCCACATGATGGATTTCATCAATTGCTCTCCAGCAGTATCTAAACTACCATCGTGTTGCACCAACCAAAGATCATCTTTCCTCTGGAAGATTTGGCCTGGTTTTAACTGACTCAGACTGTCTGCTGAATTAGTCAGTTAAGAGCTCTAAAAATTGACACTTCCATGATAAATTTACATTTCTCCTGTCCTGCAGTTACTCATCACAAATGCAAACAGCAGACCACATTTTAAATGGAATATTAGAGCTTTAAAATTATTGAGCAAACAATGGATGAATGAGCTGTTAACTCATTTTGTACTCATTGTAGCAATACTAAGATTTAACTGTTATACTGAATATGTATAATTAACAGACAGGCTATTGTAATTGTTTATATACCAGCTATGTTCTGAAGGGTTACTCTACAACATTCTCAGTAGCTGCTTCGAAAGAAATGACAGCAAAGAAATCTCCTGGGAAATGATCAAATGCCATTTTTAGATGGCTAATTAACAGCTGCAACCCCCAGCAATATAAAAGAATCAACATGAACACGCAGTTCTGTCAGAAATTTGTTTCAAGGTAACAGCTGTCACAAAACAGCGAGACAAGAAGAAAAATTGGTGGAATAAACACTTAATGGTCATTTCTAGTCTCTGAAATCTTTAAGTGTTCATTTCTGCAGCCCTAGTCAGTGCTGACGTCAGTGGGACAACGTGCATTAGCATAACTCAACACAAGGAACATCTTCAGGATTCAGGTATGAATGTCTCAAATACTGAGGGTGAAAAACTGGCACCACTGACACTGAGGGGCTGCCACAAGAGCCGTGGGACCAAGACTTCTCACCCTAATGCCTAACATGCCTTCACCTTCAACTGTGCCCTCCTTCCAGCCTGATTCTTCAGATACTCCAACCTTCTCAAAGCTTTTCCTCTCCCCACCCAGCCATTGCAACATCTCACACAAGCCTACCTTTGGCAAAGGTGAGACCCACCATTTGCAAAACCTTTGCAAATGTTTTCTCTGTCCAAAATGATCATTTATTTTTCACTATTCAAAAACCATCATCTCTGAGGATGAGGGCTATTTCCTAGCTGTGATTATTACCCTGTGGCTCATATACTCTGACAATCAGAAGCATTACACTATGGAAACTTTTTTTCCACATGATGGATTCCATCAATTGCTCTCCAGCAGTATCTGAACTACCATCGTGTTACACCAACCAAAGACTATCTTTCCTCTGAAAGATTTGGGATTATGACAATATCTGGCATCAGTTTAAAATGTGGCTAAATGTAGTTCACTGCTTCCATGCTGCTGCTTTTGTCCTCTACACACTGGCAACACAGGATCACATTTTCACTTTCAAAGGCTGAAAATCAAAGAACTAAACATTTTCCAATTCTGTTATAAAAGAATTTCAAAGGGGAAAACAAATGGCCCACGTCTTGGGGAACATGGAGTGAAACCAAAAAGAAAAACTGCAGCCTGCTCCCAAAAGCAATGATTCTCCTAAGTTGGAACAAGCACAAATCCTTTGTGTGTTAAATGGATGGGAATTACAAAAATATTTCTGTCACAGGTCTTTGTTAATCTAAATCACACACTTTTTCAAATTCTCCTTTTCATTAGGAAGGAAAAAAGAAAATCAAAAAGGTTGTTAGAAAACTTATTTTTCAGAAATAGGAAGATGCTTAGATGGATACTCCTTGTTTTACTGACTTAGAAATCTCTGATGGCAAATAATTAACCAAGATAGAAACCACCATATCAATCCCTGAAGAGCTTTAGGCAGCAGTGTCCAAAATTAGCGTCACAAATTGTGACAACGCATGTCCCAGTAGAGGCTTTTATCATTACCGTCATGAGCCTAGCACAGTTTAAGGATATTTTACAAACCAGAAGATATTTTATCAAGTTTATAATTTCTAGCCTATCAAATAGAATTATATATTCCCTGAATGTAAGTAACCATGAGTTCATTATACCTGTGAAACAGCATGCAGGACAATCTCAGAAAGTCTGAAGTTATATGCTCAGAGGGCCTGACTCTGCTCTAGCATTTTCCATGAACTTTGAATTAGACAAAGGTATTTGGATTTGAGAATTAAGAAGTGCAACAGGTAAAACACAATTCCTAATGCAGTAGCTACAGTTTCAGTCAAGTAAAAAAAAAATAAAATATCAGTAATGTGAGCACTCAGTGATGGTTTAATATAGACACAAAATTTATGAATCATGACAATTAAATAATGACTCATGAGGGAATGCAAGTAAGCAAAATCAGCTCCTTTTTTAACCCTGCATAACGTAAGAGTTCAGTGATTTTTTTTTTAATTGCACTAACATTACTTCTGAGGGCCAAATACAACAGCTTAAAAAAACCTTGCAATCTGCATAGATCTACATTACCCTTTCCTAAAACTGAATTTCAGTTAAGTACCACATCCACTTACAAAGAATATACTTGAATATACAACTGCGGTCCTAAGCGTTACCAAAGCAAGCCACAGGCTTTCATGGATGGATTTAAAAGAAGGAAGTTTCACAGTATTCTGATTCTCTGAAGTACAGGAGCTGACTGCAAGAACATGCCTGGCTGGCAGCACAGAGTGTTGATATTTCTTCAGTCACACACTGGTCAGAGCCGATTAGAAATTAGGTTTGATTCCTATTTTGTTTTATAACCAGGGGAAATCTGAGCCTGCACCACTTTTTCATAACACAGTCTTACAGCAAAACAGGAGTCGGACAAGGAAAAAAAAAAACAAGAGGAAAACGGTGCAAACCCCCACTCCAACCTCATCCTCCCAGAAAAATCTGAGGCTGCAAAGATCAGTTCTCTTCTTACCTAAGAACGGTTCTCTCCATCATGAAAACTGCCACAGGGTAAAGGAAAGAAAGGGTCTTAGGAAGCTGGAGGAAACAAGGGCCAAAAATAGTAGGCCAATAACATACCTGATAGGTACTTCAACGTTTTCCCCTAATGGATCAATAAGTGAGTTCTCAGTAATACGCGTCTCCCCTATAAGCTGTAAACAAAATTAAAGTAAGACTGCTTGCCTTCCTCAGAAGATAAAAGTTCCCTCTTATTTTGCCACCTAACTAGTTGCTGCTGCATTGGTTTGATTTTACCTTTCTGTTTGGTATGGCATTTCTGTTACTCTTACGAGTAGATGTGTCCCTTCCTAAAGGGAAATTATCAGGGTAACAAGGCTGTAAGTGCTTCCTAATACTCCATGGGCACTTTACAGACTGACGAGGGAGCTCAGGAAAAGGAAAGAAAAAGAATCTTAAAGTCCTGACACGTCTGAGATACAACATACAGCATGTCAGTTATAGATGGGAACTGTACGCTGCAATTAGCTTTTATTTTGTTGCAGGGAAAGAGATACTAAAAAAAAAAAATAAAAATATTAATTTATTTCTACAAGCATCACAAGTCACATGGACAAGCTGTGACTGACCATTGTTTTCTCTGCTTTCCTCCATCCCCCAGCCTGCTACACACCTATATATATTCTTTAACTTTAAGCATACATTTACAATTGCTTTGCCATTTTAGCTACTCCACAGCAGGGATTAGGATCCTTCATGAGACCTTTTCATTTACTGAACAATCGAGTAAAAATAAAAGGTTAATAGTTCAAGAATACCTACAAGGAAAACTGATCAAAAGCCATTCCTGATACTACCTCATTGACTTCATGGACTCAGCTTTTACTGCTGGTTTTTATACATTGCATCTTTGAAGTAAACAAAGCATTAAAGGCTTTTAGATGTTATACATTATAATGAAATGGACCACAATAACTGCGTGTTTTAAGCACATTCCTCTGTCTCAACTTCATGATTCAAACAGGACACACTAAAGAGTAAATAATACATATTACAACACCAGTAGAGTCTGGCTTGCTTTCTTTAAGCATAGGTGGCATTAGGTTAATTGGTTTTAATGCTGGGGTGAAATTTCACTATTAACTGATGTTCCTATATATCCCTGCATTTACTCTAATATAATTTCCTGAATTAAGGCAAGTATTGAAAAAATGTGAATTAGTTAGATTTTCCTGTGCAGGAAGAGGAAGGACAAAGACATATCAACTGATGCTGCAAGCCTTCAGGGTAGCTAAGAAAAAAAGCTGCCATTCCATTAACTAAAAAAAAAAAAAAAAAGAAGAAAAAAATCACTATTGGGGTAAGATACATAGCTTTGTGAAAGGATAAGAGATAGCTGGAGTGGGACCTTGCTTGCCAGCATGCAAGGTTCAAGGGCTCACTGATGTAAGGTCACGCTGAAATAGATTGCATTTGAGATGGCATCTCCACTGATTTAGTTGAACTTTATGTTCCAGATGTCCTCATGTAAAGGTACACTTCCGTAACATTTCAGAGCAGCGAGAGACACATTTCATAACCCCTTTGTTCCTGTAAAGGCTCTTACAGGAAAGGATTTAGCACGATGGAGATTTTTCCATATTTTCACATTGGCTGTAGAATCGCTGTTAGACTATTTATTCAATAAGCAGTTACGCCTGTTACATTTAAATGTGAGAAAACTGAGTTTATTTCCAAGAACCCACTGTGTTGACAAAAGATTAGTTACACAAATCAGCTTCACAGACAACAAAACTTATAAAGGCTGGTGACCTTTGCATAGTGCCATGTTTGACGTGGCACATTCTTAGAGTGGATTGTGGATGGGACGAGCAGTTTAGGAAAGTGTCATTTAGTAAGTCAATAACATTTCTGAAGGAAAAAGGGGGCAAGAAACATATTTACAGGAGAGCATCACAAGAAAGTTGTCCTAAAAATACCGTCTACAAAAGAGGCAGACATTGTGATTACTGCCCTTTTCTTATAAAAGCACTGCTGTGTACTAACCCTTGTGGTTACAAGTGAGGCCTTCGGGCATCTGCACTTGAGCAGCTCCCTCACTCAGGCAAAAATTTATTAACTTCAGCGTGCGGCATCCTAATATCTTTCTGCTAGAGAGCCCTTACAGAAGCAGTACTATTGCACACCCTCATCATGCAGATAGTTTGATCAGGATATCACCACAGGGAGGATATATGCACAGAACCAGAACTATGAATTATTTTCTCTTCTAAATAGAGAAGGTCAGGAGATATTACAAATATGAGATATAAAAATGAAGGATATCTCTTTAAAAACCCTTTGTTGAAATTTTCATTACAGAGCTCGTGAGGAATAATTAAAGGACAGCTGTATTTCTTTGGTCTGCTGACATAAACAGAAAAGAAGGATAGGAATTTCATAAAACATGGTAATTTGCAGGGCATAAACTATGGTAACAAGAAGAAATTAGGGGTAGGAAATTTTAGGCTAAATATTGTAAAATACTGACAATTGGTCATATCTGTTTTAGAGAGGAACTCTACTGCTTGGGACGTGCAATCCTAGAAAGCCAAAGTAATCATGAATTTGTGGAAACACGGGTATGAACTAAATACTTTAATATTTTTAGCCTCATCTCAATTCCTGGACCACAGGCAAATGAAAAAGGGGCCCAGTTAACAGTAGTGATGTTTCTAATATTTGCCATTCTTTTCGCAACCAGCTCACTTTGGAAAGTTGCACTCCTCTGAATACAGGCAACACTATTTAATCATGTATTATACCTTGAGATGGGTATCCATCCCTTCTCTCCCTCACACAGGTTGAGAAACCATTAAATAGAACGAAGCAGAAAGGCACAGCCTGTCAAACTGCACAGCACTAGAAAGGTTATCGTAATACAGTTGCAGGCTGCTGTCTTTTCCAGCCTGTATGACAGATGAAAAATTTCATTCTTGTGACAAAAACGGTAATGAGGATAGAAAACGGCACAACATGAATCCAGCTTTCTGACAGGGTTCGTAATGAGAATCAGAATTGTGCAAAGTTAATCTAATCCCATCACGGCATTAGAACTCAAGTCACAGGGGACTTGCTTATATCTATAGTTTCATATACATTATCTCAGGAGCACAAAGCTTATGTGGAAAAAAGATACAAGAGCAGCTTTTTGAAGCTGAAGGGGGCTTGCACTATGATAAAATAATGGGGACAGTCTCACAGAAGATCAGCCTCAAGCCCCAGCATTGTAAATGCAGCTGATTGCACCATCATAAGTGGGTGCATGCTAGTGTAAACATTCCTTTGTATGCACAAGTGACAGATCACAATCTAAAGGTTGATTTCCCCTGATCTAGAAGATGGAAACTCCAGTGGCTTTTTGTCAGTCATATGCATAAACCTCGCCATTTCAAGAAAGAGATGTACTAGTATCCATTTAGTAACTGAGCTCATATTACACAGCAACACTGTGTGGTATGCTTTACATAGCAATTTATTATTATTATTTTAAAAGTGTTACTGACTTTCCAGCTTACTTTTGAGTCTTTAGGGACTGTCATCAGGCCAACATCATCTTTCTTTCTTTTCCAATCAGCTGTCATAAATAAGATCTCAGAATTTTAAGTGCATAAAAAACCCATTCTCTAAACAATGCTGTGTTTCTGGGACATGAAGAATATAGTTTCTACATAACGTACACAGAAAATACGGTAGACAAAAATGCTGTAAAATGAGGTATTAGCTGGCAGACACATCACTAAGCCTAGAAACATTCTTAATTTGGGGAAGAGTCCTAATTATCACTGAGGGACCTCCATCTCATATGCATCTCCCAATTTGGAGAGCTTGGGCTTCAGATATGTAAAAATATCTAGGATAAAATACTCTCCTTCTCATTACTTTGCCTCCAGTCTCATTATTCAACTGATGCTGAAAACACACATGGGATTACAAGTTAGCACCTGAAAAAAAAAAAAAAAAGGCACATAACTACTTTTACCTTGCATCCTAGTGAGCTGCATCAGGCAGAGACAGACATTAGAAAGTCTACACAACATAACAGGTATCAAGCTAGTTTGACCCCTGTAGTCGAAAGTAGCTGAAAATCACAGATTCATACAGGTCCTCAGAAGGAAACCACATGATGCTTGTCTGGAAGAATAATTGGTTTACTTCCACTCAGCACATTCTTCATACATGAAGAGAGATGTTACTTCACTGGATTTTAAAATCCAAAGTGCCATTATTTAAAAATATATCTTTACAAACCATTAAAAAACCCCAACTTCCTTTGAAATTGCTCTGAGAGGATACATGCTGGAAAAAATCTAAACATTGGGAGGCACGTACGTAAGACAAGATCTTGCACGACTAAGTTATGATAAGACCAAATATAATTCATTGTTTCATATCTTATTTTTCAAGATATAGCACTACACAGATAAAATTCATTTGATGAAAGAGTTTAGCTTCATCCAGAAGATCTAATCTAGGGCACCTACAATAAAAAAAAACATAGAAAGTTATTTTTAATAGTTTATTAAATCTATTATTTGCCTTTTGTGACATTTACTTAGTTAAACACCGTCATATATGTTTTCAGAATCTAATATGGCTTTCCTCTTGTAAGATCACCACACCCCCAGTGCCAGGTAACAGGTTACTTCAGAGAATAAAATTTCTTCAATTACAAAATGCAAAAGAAAAGCCCAAAGTATCATATTTTCAGTTATTTCCCTCTATGTCTACTTCAGAAGACACCATTTCCATGACTTTTTCCCCCACCATAGCAATTTGTATAGTTTAAGCCTATAAGTTAGCAAAAAACCCCAATGCACTGGCACAAAACATCTTTACATGCAAGAAGAATTCAACTTCTGTTACCAATATAAACACTGATTATAAAGTCATAGCGGACGTACCCTTGGAAAAGGGTAGGATGCAAAGAAAAATGCAACAGAAGACAGCTTATTTACAGCCCTACTTTAAGGATAGCAAAGCATTATTTCAACCATACCGTGAAGGTTTTGAGCATCTCCTTCTCATTAATTTTTGCAGCAGTAGAAGGCTCAAAAAATAATAAAAGGAGCAGAGAGGGATGGAGTAACTTAAATGACAATGATATTACGTGTGTTATTAATGTCTCCCTGAAGACCCAGAAGCTAGTTGCAGTCATTTGGTTGAGAAGATGAAGGCACAGAAGAAACCTCCTGAGAGACCACACTGAGAAGGAAGCCTGACTTAAGACTTAACAGCCCATCATGCTACTCCTTCAATTAATAGAGGACATGGCTGTACAGGACCATCTAAAACTGTTTTAAAGTTTTATTTTCCTCCTTGCATATCTTGATTCTACTTGAAAAAAATCAAGGAGTTGGAGTCTTATTTTCCAGGACACACCAGTGTCAGGGAGGCGATGTGTTTAAGCTCTTCTGCTGAAAGAATAATAAAGCTAATTTTAGCGAGCATGAGGAGTGCTCCCCCCTCCGCACCCCAAGGACTCATTTGAACTGTAGGAAAACTCTTTGGGTACCTTTAATGAGTTTGTGGGACTCATTCGTCCTAAAAAGGACTAATGCATTTCAGATGGAAGTGGAGATGTTAAAGGCTGGAAACGGCAGTTTCCAAGACATGAAAGAGTCTGTGCCCAGTAATAATATTGCCCTCGGAGCAAGAGGCAAGCACTGGAAAGATAACCTGTATCACCCTCCGGTTCTTCTAGAGGTTTACAAAAAGCACTTGGCACAGTATCAGTAAAGGGCAGTGGTGGGTGAAAAACGCCACGCTTTTGAGCTGACCATGTCTCCATAGGTTCTTAGTGAGCCTGAGGTATTTCCACACTTCGAGCTAAATCAGTAGCTTGTCAGCCAGTGCCTTCCCACACCCCTCCACAAGTGAATGTTTCAAGATTTTTAACAAAAAGATGGAGTCTTACTAGCAATATAGTCAAAAATAAACCTTCATACTTGCATTAAATATACAGGTAAAGTTAATTTTTTTGTGACTTTTACCTGACATTTTAAGCTATTAAGCAACTGGTTATTATAGCAAGATCCCAGCCTGTAGGATTTCTGCACTGGTCAACAGTTCAGTGGCATTTTTGCATGACAGAATACCACACGCTGAGCAACGTGAAACATATTAAAATGTCAAGAGCTGTAGTATACAGACGTGCACAAAACTGGAAGCTTCTACTGAGTGTTTCTCAAAAATACCCATTTTTTTAACTATTACTTATTTAAATTCAAGAGGAAAACACAAGAGTTTTGTCTGGGGTGAGGGCGGTATGCATAAGTTCTACACTGCGTGCCCCACATATCCTCTGGGTAGGCAGTTCACTCGAGAGCAAATGGTGGAGCACAAACAGCTTCCTGTTTCAGAAGAACAGATGTACACGGACAATCAAGAAAAGCTGCAGGGAATTTCCAAAAAAGTTTACAGATGCATACAGACTTCTGATGGGTGGAAGATTGTGCTATATATGTTTTCGTAACAGTGCTTAGACTGATGTCTTCTACAACATACTGTGAAATCAAAAGTATGGCATGAGTGGCAGCATCACCTTTGTCGTGTTACTGACAATCAACAACAGTCGCTTTCTGATAACAATTATGTTCCAGGAACACCATATACAGAAGCCAGCATAACATTCAACTTATTTCTTCCAGTTTGCATGTGCACTACACAATAAAATAGGAAAATTCGATACCTCAAGTACATATATTTTTGTGCAGTTTAAGTTTCAGACATATGGTTTTGTAATGGGAAATGGAGTAATTCTTAGAATTAATCCATCTTTTCCTAGAAGTAAATATTCAATATATGTGAAAAACATCTGAAAGCTTCACTTTGCCAGGCATAGAAGACAATGGAAAAACAACCATGTAATGCACCAGCATGCAAACCCAAACCAACTCACTGACCTCAGTGCTTTTTTCTTGCAACAGTTCCCATGACCCTTGCTTACCAACTTCAGCCTAAAACCACTCAGTTCTAATTTTTTTGTGGTACAAAACAAAGACACTTTGAACACCACTAAAACACAATTGGTGTTATATCCCTAAATACTTTAACCTTAGTCTCATATGTTGGCAGGCTAACTGAAAACAAATTTATTTGCCTGCTTGTCATAAAACAAATTGCTCACCTCGTTATCTTCACTTCTGCTGGTTAGTATCATTTTGGATTTCAAAAAAAAGACAGCGAGTCCATGGGCTGTTTCAGACCGTCTGCTGCTAGACTGCATTAAAAGTAAATGTTCATTGGTTTTGGTGTCCTGCCCAAAATCTCTCTTAAAAAATAGAAAATATATAGCAGCATTCAGTTTGAGTATATTTTGCAAAGCTAATATGAGTGTCTATTTATGTTTCCACACAAACCCTTATAATAAACAATTTATGTTTGCTCATTACAAAATTTATGAGGGAAGAGTTAGAGACTTGGGAAGGGGAGGGAAGAGAAAAGCAGCTGCCCATATAGGAGCACCTTCCTTCCCCCTCTGCTTTCTGCTGCCCTTAAGTGATTTAAGGAGGATAGGTCTGCTGATTTGCCTCAAATTTCTCTTTAGGTTTGAATCATTCCCTGTACCGAGCCTCTTGGCATGGGACGATATGACTGAAATACTTCTGGAGACTGCCACAGCCACTACCAGGGCTTGCTCCATTAAGCCGGGGATCTCACACCTACAAGGAAGACCTAACATTTTCATAGCAAGAATCAGAAACAAATAAAGTCCTATTCAACTTCTCCTCCTCCATCATCAAGGTTACTATCTCAAGATAATGACAATACGTGAGATGAGTCCTGTCAACCTCTGCAGGACACATTAAATTCCTGTTAAATATGGATTAGATGAGTGCTGCAAAATCATGCAGTTACAAAGGGTACATCCCTTTAACTATCTGGCATCCACTGCAAGGCCAGAGCAACTGACAGCACTTCTGGAAGAGATGTACAGGCAGTAAGCAAGGTTTACGTGAAGGTCACAATCCTCAGTATCGTTTCTGAGGGAGAAGAAAAAAAATAAAAATCAGACGTACATGCAAATCTTTTCATTATTTTAAAATACCAAATGAGTACAAGGAAGCTATATAATTTTAAGAGCAAAGTAACTGAAAAACCCCATGAGATGCAGACAACAGTTAAATAAGGTGAATGTTTTACAGAGAGGGACAAGAGAAAAATAGATGAAAGTATTTATTGAATATTCAACTGCTAAAACCCCTTAATTTTCTGCAAGTATAGCAGGGCATAACCCAGGGTTGCCACAACTGTGGTGGATTCTTCAGGATGTAATGCTGAGTGCGCGGCTGGAGAGTCACTCACCCTGCAAAAGCAGCAAGAAATATATTGGATGAGCAAGCTTCCTGAACACACACTTAAAACTGGTAAGATAAGTAAACCTGAACACAGGAGTGATGAAGTGTCTGCTCTACTATCTGCTCTGCAAAAATAAAATGTCTTCTTTGTCAGAACTGGTGGTTGAAGTGTTCAACAGACTGACAGAGGCTTAAAGAAAAAACTGCAGCAGAAAAAGTTTATACACTCACCTTAGCTGAAGGATCCAGTAAGTACCAGTGCATTAATTGCAACAAAAATGTTAAAACAAGCATTTATCATGTAGACACATGAGAAAAGTGTCCTGGAAAAACAACGTATGAGGAAGAAATACGTGGAAGAACTTACAGGAAAGAAATATCATCACCAACATGAATATAGTTAATTTCTTTCTATAGGGCCACTGTTCATTTTTAGTACAGAACATGAAGCATGTTCAGAAAATTCAAATATTGTATATTTAGCTATTTCAGATCATTTTACTTAAGACCTGTACTTGGATTTCTATGTCTGCTCTCCTCTCGCATCTTTCTTTTGGAGAAAAGTGAGGGAGGAAGATGTTTTGAAGCATCAGTAGTTTGTTCTCCTTTCCCCTCAATTTGTACCCACTGTGTTCATCATTCAACAATAGCTTCTGTGGCCTCTGAAAAAGCAGGTGGTCCATTTCTGCTAATATAGTACTACTAAATCCATTCATCAACCACATGATGCTCAAGACAACAACCCTATGTTAATAGCTAACCAGTTTCTGTCAAATTATTTTACTAGAATTGCTAAATTCACTGTGCTTTTCTTCCACACGAAAGACTGCATGGGTGACTAAAGAAGGAAAACGACTGCTGGTGAAACAGCTCGGGAGGAGAGTGGAACATCCACCTATAGAGCAAGTGCCATTCACGTACCACAAAGCAATACCTCTGTTCATTTAAAAAAAAATGCTTGGAAGAAAGATAAATCTTCACAAGCAGTAGTTAACCTGCAGCTGGTAACTTGTTCAGAGCAGTACAATCACTAGCTTCCATAGAAAAACTCTGTTTAGGACACCTGCCTCCCCAAAGCTAGTTTAAACTCAGTAAATCCTTCACCGCTGCCGAGGTTTCTGTAAGGATTTCCTTCCTATCCCATCCCATCCCCAATCCTATGAAGTTATAGGTAGATTAGTCTTGTAAGATGAACAAGACTAAAGACATTATTTCTCTGCTGTAACTATAACCCCAGTAAAGAATTTAAGACATGCCCAAGATATACAAACAAGCACTTAAAATGTAAGACAGAAAGATGAGAAAGAGCTTTACTGTGTTTGTGGGCCGTCAGTTTCCAGGCATGTCATTTTATTTCAAATCACTACATGGAGCTGCAGCAGAAGAGATATGGAAGGGGTAGAGACTGGCACTAATCTGCTCTATAGAGAAGATCTATACATCTAAGCTACAGCATAAAAAGCTAAGAGCATGTGACAAAGCCAGGAAATAAACAGCAATAATTTATCACAAGATGGCATATAATGTTCCCCTTCTCCCCCCAAAAAGGATTACCCCCATAAAAGAGGTGCTAACAGCATCTCTCTCTAGTAAACAAAGGTTGTTCCAGCTTAAGGGCTTCTACTTCTTCAAATTGAGGGTAAGAGAGACCAAATCCTTTTGCCAATGGAAAAAGCTCCGGGGCCATTTATGGATCTGTAGGTGAAGCCCAGCATCTTGAAGTGCACCCAGGAAAGTCCCAAGCACCACAGGTAACACAATCATTTTTCATCAACTTGAGGTTGATTTAAAAGGTTTAGTCCAGAGCACAGCACATGTGTTACGTTAATCTAATCTGGACATTATAGAGGCAGGCATTGGAGTTAAGGTTTGTGTGCAGCAGCAGTCCTTTCTTCCTTTCTTGTTTGAGAGGAAGAAAGGCAGGTTGCAATGGCTACTGAAAGGCCAACCAGGACCACACTACAGCTAGGTAGAACCATGCCTTTTCACGTTATCCTTGCTAAAAGAAGCTTGGGTGATCCATGCGCCCTACTTAACATGCTTGTTAAGGAGTGGATAAGAATATAAAATAATTACTTTTCAAGAAATAAAACTGTACTGGACTGAAATCAGACTTTTAAGTGGAAATCTTTTGGAAGATTACTCAATTTATGTTACAAAAGAGTCAAGCATAGCTTTACCTTAGCTAAATTCAGAGTAACAGAGAGTTGATTCAGCCACTTGTACAAATAGTGCCAGTTTGGGCATTTCTGCAGCCTACTATAGCTCAGAGCAATCCCCTGAAGGCCATGGGGACAGTGAGCACCAGCAGAAGTTGGGCTACTTCTCTTAGGTCCCACCTTAGCTAAAGTATTCCAATATCACGTGAAGATGGAATCAAGAAAACTGGTACAGACAGGGACCTTAATGTCCTTAAATGACAAAGCACAAGCTTAATGCAGTATCTCTTTTTAGCTGTTTTAGCTATAGATGCTACCTACCATATATCTACAGGTTTTTTTGAAGCTTGATATAGCTTTTATCTCAGTCACATCTTAACCACAGTTAGTGTCATGATTTAACCCCATCTGGCAGCTAGGACCACACAGCTGCAAGTGCAGTTCTCCCCCTTTCCCAAGAAGGGAGAAGAGGGAGAAAAGGAGGGGAGAGGAAAAAAACTCATGGGTTCAGATAAAGACAGTTTAATAGAAACAGTAGCAGAAAAGGAAAATAACACTAATAACAATAATAATAACGATACAAGTCACTCTCACCACCCAGTGAATTGGCACCATCCTGAGCCGAGACCATGGATTCCCTCTCCCCCAGCAAACCTTCATTTATATACTGAGCATGACGTCTATGGTATGGAATATTCCATTCGCCATGCCTTTGTTCTATCTATGCTCCTTCTCAGCTTCTATAGGGAAACTGAAAAGAGTCTGTGAAAAGCATAGACATAACTGAGTAGCAACTAAAACAATACAAATTATTGACATTCTTTTCACAGCAATCACTGGAAAGAAATTTAACTCTTTTGCAGCTGAAACAAGGACAGATGTTTTCACAGACTAATAATATGTTTTGTCAACAGGTCTTGGCAGCTATACTACATTGCAATACTGCAAGTGTGGACCAACTGTGGAAAATAATGGATCTTTGTATTACTCACAACAATTTAACTGGGAATAAGTTATCTAATTTCTTTGGTGTAACAGAGCAGAATTTCTTGCAAGTAAAAGCTGCTTTTATCGACATGGGCTTAAAAGAATTAACTTGAAGGGCCCCTCAAAGGTAACATTAATCCAACTGTGTACTAGATTCTTGAATTATGTATTAAACTAATGAGCTAGACAAAGCCTGTTTTTCATTAAGAAAACCTACTGCCATTAAGAAATCTTACTGTTATTTCTCTTACATATACCAAACAGCACTTTTATTTACCCATTATTGTTAATGTATTTCCTTGCATTCTAAGTATTCATTTAGATTTGTTCTCTTTTGTAAAAATGTATCAAAAGTACATTTTTTTTTACTTGGTCCTCTTTTCAACCACTTACCACTATTATATGTTTAGGACAAGCGTCCTAAATCTATCAGACATACTGATAAAAAAGTGTCATCCATGACATAGTCAGTCAAAGGAAAATTCTGAAGCAAAAAAAAATTCTGAAGCAAAATGCCAAAAAATGGCATTAAAAGATTTTGGTTTTGCAATGATAGAACTGGAGAGGAGACGACATAATAATTCTGCTTCCAAGATTTTTCTCCCGCATTTACCTTATCCATATAGTCTCAAAAAAACCTCTTTAAATTCTCCTAATGTACTAATTCACACATATATGTATAACTTATCATTTGCAAAAGCAATATCAGACTCCAGTTTTCAATCATCTTTCTCTTTGTATAAACTTTGTTTGTTATGTTTTTGTATGTCATTCATGCACAAAAAATAATCAGTAACATGTAGAACAGCTCTTCCATGGCTGCTTTTATAATTACACAATGCTCTTTCAGGAGCATTTTGTTATCCTTTCTGATCTGAGGAAACAGAAAAAGAATGGGCTTAGAAGGTTATTTCAGATGAGAGAGAAACTGCAATGAAATTGAGTATATCTGGTGCAATCCTCTTTATTGGCATGAATAAAGTCTTGCTTTCTGAGCTCAGAAAGCCATCTGAAATAGCTACCCTGCTTGCATTTTCACGCATCCTTTAGTCAAATCTGACTGAAAAGCCCTTTCTCTAATCTTCCAAGCATCTCAAATACTGCAGTTGGGGTTATTTTCAGGGTTTTTTCTCCCATTTCAATGGTTCAAAGACATCCGTCCGCATTTTGGGTATGGATATAATCTCAAGCTTATTGTTTCCTTTAAAGAAGGACTCCTCAAATTACCTTAAATGAAAGATTCTTATATACCTGATACAGATTCAATGAGACATAAAAATTTAAGATGCCAGGATAAAATAAGTGCAGCACAAATTCAGGATGACATTATGGGATGCTGCAAGTCACACGGAGTCTCATATGAGGCCACCTTTTTCTTGGTAATAATACCATAGTCTCAACTTGAAAGTCATAAAAGCATATAGCATATGCCTACATTTCTGCAATATGCCTAAACTGTAGAGTGAAGAAGTTCGGGTTTCAGAAAGCACTTCCACTCACAATGATTTCCATAGATGAGATACATTATCACATTAAACTAGCCCCAAGAATCTTTACAGAATAATTGTTAAACTGTTATTTAAATAATAAGCCTACTTTTCTTGAGAAAACGCTTTTTCCAAAAGCTCTGGCATACTGCTGCTCGTACTCTCTACATAATTTTCAAAGTATGAACACGTGGAGCAGAGCAGTTTGCAGTAAGGGCTGATCTATCGTGGCTCCAGGTTAAAGACATACTTTGGGGCAGATCATGCATAACTCTCCTGCAGCGCAGACTGCGTACATAACTTGTTAAACTGGCTCCGCACGTTTTTCTTGGGCTAACTGGAGCACTTCCAAAAAACCTGGCCAGAAGGGGCAATCTCAGTAAGTGAGAACTGCCATCAGCCCTCCAAATGCTTTTCTTGGTTTCTCATAAGGCATTCAAGGATCAGGTACACAGCCCGTGCTCGGCACAGCAGAGCAGAAATAAACCCAGTGTCCTAAACCGCCTTTCTGCAGCCCCATGATGTTGCCTGAAGCCTGGACCAACACTGCCAAAGCCATGAGCTACACCAACCTAATTGCTGTTGCAATTTATACGTCAGTTCTAGATCACTAGGAATGGAATTTGTTTTTTGGTACTTTCAAGTATGCCCCAAGCAGCCTGAAGTTCTGAAGCACTTGTTAAAGCACAAACACCAAATGCATGCTGTGCCGCAGCCTCCTCTAATACACAAAAATTCATAGTTTGACTTTCAAAACACTGGCCAAAAAGCCCAGGTGTTTTTTTCAGCTGAGATCATTCAGGCCTCAACAGCTGAGCTGACCTGGTCCTGTTGTGACATTACAAACTACAGGACTGTCTCATAACAAGCAAGGCCAAAAAAAAAAAAAAAAAAAAAAAAAAAAAAAAGAGTTAAATAAAAAAAATCCCTTCTCTGCAGGAAGCCTGGGGATATGGTGTGCTCTCCTGGATGGGTCACAGCACCCATGAGTACCAACGCACCCCTGGGACATAGCCCACATGGTGGTGCACCACTTCACAACAATTTCCACAGCATTCACACTGGAACGTTTCTTCAGAACAGGAAAATTCTCAGATACAAGACTATAAAGACTATGACCTCAAGGAGAAACTGAAGATTCCCTCCTCCCTGCCACACACTGCAATGCTAATGACAGCAGAGTCAATTGATTAGATAAATAAGTAGAAGTGAAGATTTCCTCAAATTAAAATGTCATCCTTTCACACTCTTCAAACACTATTTTCCAAGGAATCATTCTAAAGAAAGACTGGCAGTTTTTCCATATTGAAGTCCTTGAAGTAGCAGAAAGAGCAATATTTTGTGGTTCATAGGGAGCTTAAACACCAATCTGCTTTCTGTATATAGTCTCACAGAATGAGGTGCCAAATAGATGAAAGTAAATGCCCGATAAGGCCCTGCTCCTCACTCCCTCTTGGACTGACTGAATTGCCCAGCTGTGCACCTTATAGAAAGGTTCAGAAGAGTGATTTTGACTTCAGAGGCTGACTTTGCTGGAAGCCAAAGTCACAGATCTTCAGTCTCATGTTGTTTAATTCATTCTTAATATTCTCTGAATGGCATCTGAAGAATAATTTCAAAGATGCTTACTAAATAAATATGGAAGGGAGTGTATTACATGTCAGCTTTGCTGTTTTCAATTGTATGTGCTGCAGAGAAACATAAGACCAGAATGCAGCACCCACATAGATTGAGTTGTGTTATTGGGAAGGGTTTGAAACAGTTACTGCACTCTGCAGCTGACAGAGAGATGCTATTATCAGGAGTTAACAGTCTTCAAGTGTTCACAAGTAAAGTGCTTCCACTGAACAGCTTGTTAATAAGTTCGATTAATCCACGGGTTAATAAGTTTAAAAAATAAAAATATGTGTGATTTTAAAGCCTGTGCACTTGGATTAATGCAGGGTACCCACTGTAGTTGCCATTATGCATAACACAAAGTGTGCTACTTGGACCAACCTACTTCTCTGTTGGCCTCAGTGCTGCTAAAGTAATTTACAGCTGCAGAAATAAAGGGTGTAAAAGTGGCTTTGACACAGGAAGACAACACTAAGCTTGCTGTAACAGGAACTGGATGAGATGTTGAATATGTCTCAACATACTGAAAGTGATTCTGATCACTGGATCTGTAGTGATACTCACTTATTATTGAATGATAGTCACGAAAGCTTTGTTTCTCCTTGAATTTTATTCATTCTGCCTCCCCAAGACATAGTTTCATTTGGTTCAGGGCTTTTCTGGCGAGGGTTTTTATTTTATATACTTATTTTAAAACAAAATAGGCTTTGACTTTATGTATTTTCTGGAAGGAAGACCAAGACATTCATTTGTCTGCACTTTTACCTACTTCGTTTATGCAGGATGAAATATATGCTATTTCAGTCAAGAGACCAAAATTTGTAATTGGCTTTTATTATTTCAGATGTCTTGAGCCACATTACATCAGATATAATATCACCCTCCCACACCCCAGTCTACTCTGCTACTAGGAATCAATCATTTAATAAGTTTTACAGGCTGCAGCAAGTTTTTTCAACATATTGGCAAAATCTGAAGTACAAGGATTCAGAGTGTAACAGAAGCACAACTGCTCTGGTTTATGCAGAGCTTGTCCTAATGATCTGAACTCATCTGTACCCACTGTTTTGACTATTGGAGCACCAGTCTTCTCTTACACATCTGCACAGATTACTACTGCCAAGAAGAAAAATAATTTTGGGAGGGAAGAGGATTAAAGTGTATAACCCTATTGCCAGGCAGCAGAACATGCATGAGCAAACATACAGTGGCCATGGTCCTCAAGCCTAGGCGCAGTCCAGGAACATTCCTCTGCAATTTTTTTGGCAAAGGACATTAAAAAAGTGACCTCTCCTCAGGCACTGGGAAGAAAAAGATTTGTAATAGAGAAGTTCTATCCCATTCTCCTCCATTTGCCAAGTGCTTTTCTGGCACACACAAAAATAAAACTGCCAAACGAGGTTCAAACCAGAATGCTTCATCGTGAAAGTATTCCTTTTTAATAATCCTTGTCCAGTAAAAAAAGTGGGCCTGCTTCTGCAATCACTTATGCACGTGAGTAGTCTTAAAAGTCAAAAAAGAAGGAAGAGTTAGCAGTCAGGGTTTTTCATTGTAGCCCTGTCTTACCAGCTGACTCACAGTACAGGAATAAATCTTGGCTGAGCATTTGACCTCACAAATCTTCTCTCTCCACTGCTATATTAAATTATCTTCTCCCAACCAACCTCACTTTGAAAGGTTCATGATGCAACATACCTCTTCTAGCTTTTTTTTTTTTTTTATAAAGTCAGGTTATATCACGTCTCCTTCCTTTCCTGTCTTCATTTGCACTTAGAGATCCTTACTCTGAAGAGGAGAATTTTTCTGAAAGCAAGATTCTTATTGCAATTTTTCCCTCCAGGCAATAAAAGAATATTACATCAAGTTACTCTAGTCCGCAGCTGTACTAATTTTGTATAAAACTGTAAAAAGTATTTCTGCTTTCACAATAGAAATGCACTTTCTGAGATGACACGCAGCTCTACCTTTTAGATCATCTCTGATTCTGTCCACTAATCTGTAATCATGCCTATGCCTGTACCCTGTATATTTCATATACTACTGAAACAAGGTGGCATGTCAGGACTAGGACTTCCACCATAGTTCATTTAGATGAAGATCCACTCATGATTTCCATCCAAAGTTGGCTAACAGGATACTGTCAAGTCTATTTGTTCAGAACTGTTAGTATGTTGTAGCCCCTTCCCATCACTCAGGCTTAAGACACTTCTACTGTACTCTTGCCCCTGCTAACTCAATGACCAAGTAAATAGCACTTAGAAACTCATTTTCTAAATTGTGCTATCGTGCAAGGACTGTAACTCTTTGCTGACTGTCTTCAGTTATAAACAGATGCCTGTGAGGCTTGTATCTAGGAGAGGAGCAGTCTGTACAACAGCTTGAACTGTAGGGACCTCTGTCTGTTCAAGTGTTTGTTGGTATATTTTTGGTTTTTTAAAGGGCCTAGCATTAGCAATAGGTGACATGATCAATACTGCTAAGATTCCATGCAAAGTATGCAAGTCCTTTTTAAAAAACATTTTGAAGACTAATTAATTATGTTTACTAATCAAACTGTTTATACACGTGTACTATTTCCAACACTGTCTCAAAGTTATGCATGCTATGTTTACTATGGGCTAGTTTACCTTCACACCTAATCCCTAGAACAGATACCATAGTACAATAATGCACCAGGAACAGGTCATGTCATTTGGTCCCTGCATTTTGATCTTGCAGGTGCCCTAAAGCAATAGGGGCACCTGTATAAGGTTCCTCAGTGAGGTTTGAGTTACTCAAATGGTTCTGAAAGCATAGCTGTAGTACACACAAATCGATTGTGCAGCCATACTGGTCCCAGAACAGCAAATGCACCGCTAGCTCACAGCTTCTTTATCTGCTTTGGCTTCCTTCCTGACCTTACACACTGGTTTTCCCCAAGATGTTGTCACCCATCTGTATAAGGCAGGCATACACCCATTTACTTTCTCTACCCCTTGAAGCTTGGATTTGAAGATAAGGTATTTCTACATGCTGCTGAATCACAGTGGTGGCCAACATCAAGAAAAACACGGACTTTTCAAATGAGTTAGAATTCCAGTCTGAAACAGACCATTCACAAGCATGTGCCCCAGTACTGGTTCCTTCAAGAGACAGGAAAAGAACGTGTATTAATCTTCCTCATCACACCATTTTCACTAGCTATGTCTACACAGGCAACACAGGTAGAACAATTCTCAGCTTGAAGTACATCTTCTAGATACCCGCTGGCCTGCCACACTCATGCTAATGCAAGAGAGTTAGGCAAAAGAAAATTATTTCTTCTTTCAGCTTCTAAAGGCCTATATTACCATCTTGCCCATAGGAATCAGTCCATCACTCCTGTAATATAATTTCTAAGGAAAACAGACACTTTTCTTCTTGCTGACTAGCGTAACACATACATGTTTCGCTCAATCTTAATTATGCTTAACAAAACACAGTCTGTTTATCTTGGCAGTGCCAGCGTTACAAACAGTATTTACTTCTGCAACCAGAGCCCCAGTACTTAAGTGTAGCTCATGACCTCAGCTCCCACTGAGCACAGGACCTTAGCAGATTGAGGTGTTCTGGAAAGGCCCAGACAACACCGAAAGATGAACTATGCCACATTGCTCCAAGCAAACCAACTAAATTTGGGTGCGCCTGCAGAGCAGAGCAATTTGTGACCAAGCTGGCGGCTAAATTTAGTGCCCATTGCTGTGCACGTCTTAGTCTCTTAAAAATTCTGTTTTCAAAACTAAGAAAGGTGTATATAAGAAAAAACCCAATTTTTCCTCAAGTTTTCATTGACGTGTGAAAACTCACTAGAGTTACTATGTGCCAAATTTTTATATATATAATCTAAGAAAACAAACAACTATGCCGTTTCTGTTGTTAATTCAAGCAAATGAAAATGTGTTAAGCAATCAGAGTACTTGCATCTGACCTGTAGAGCCTGAAGGTTTTTTTGGGTTGCTTTGGTGCTCTACTATATTTTACTAGTTAGCAATTCAGCCTCAGAAGGTGCTCTTGCAGCAATGTAAGACAGCCATGGATTCAAGGGATTACGAAAAACATACTAATAGTCAATAAAAAGGTTTCATATAAGTCATTCTGAAAGCATTTAAGGGAGCACATTTATAACTGTCAAGCTGTTGAATGGAAATTTCTCAGACTTTAGGAAAAGAGGCAGTAGTTTCTCAACACTTTAGGCTGTGTTCTGTTATCTTTACCTCCCTCATCCTCCCTCCCCCATCTTAGGTAATCAGCTTCTAGCACATTTTTCCAGCCTGAAGTGCTATCATCATAAACGAAACAGAAAAGGACATTTAGATGACTTCCATTCCCAGTTTTATTTTTGGCTTTCTCGACCTTCTGGCAAGTTGGTTTACTATGAAAATTTCATTAAAGTTTCTATTAAATTCAGAATGGAAGATGGCAAGGAGGATACAATCCATTTTAAGGGCATTAATAACTATAGAGAAGGTAATAGTGTGACTGCTCCTGTATCAAAACAGCAAAGGCAATAATAGCTTTTTGCATTATAGAGCATCTTTTCTCCTTTACTTAAGGGAGAGCGCCCCTTTAGATTATTAGTCATTTCTTAATACGTAAAATTAATCTACAATGATTCCACTGAGCCAAGGAGGTACAGTGCTACAGAAATAAGATCTTGGCATAAAACCCTCAAAAACACTAGCATATAGAGAAATGAGTTACTTATCACATGGTCTGACCAACTGCAAAAAGAAACCAGCTGAAATTTGTGCTATTATTCCTAAACCATGTTTCTACCTCTGGAGGGAATACTTCTATTTCCAGAATTAATAAGGGGAACATTTCTGACCCACCTGTTACAGTCATATGGGTTCTTTCCATATGTCTGTTATCTCAAGACTTCCTACTGCTGTGCAGCAATTTCCATTTGCCTTTCATCTAAAACTGGCATGAAACAGCAAACTTGCTATGGGACTCCTTGAAGCCTTACTTTCCTTTCCAAATCAAAACATTGTGTGGGATAATTTTGTCACTTGCTGTTCTGGGGAAGGTCTGTAGGGCGTAAGTCCAGAAAGGAATATGATATTCTGGGGCCACTTATGGTGGGAAAGTCACTGTCCTGTATAACATCAACATGTTACACAGCAAAAGAAAATACTTGCGACGCAATGCAGGGGACTTCACCTGCCACCAAATTAAAGTTACACAGAAAGTGATTTGTGTACCCACTTTCAGGGAACAAACACAAGCTTTGTTTATACTAGGAAGCAAAACGGGACACAGCCTGTTCCAAATACCTGAGGACAAGTTGCTCAGCGCAGCTAGCGTCCACCCAGGTAAACTATGCTCCCTTTTCAGTAGGGTAGCTTTGTCCATAGAGCGTAGTTTATTAACTTAGACATAGCCCTAAAGGCCAGCACATCAGCAGAGCACATATTGAAATATACACCGTATATGTCAGTAAAAGCGACATTTGCAAGGTCAGGGTTGCAAAACACAGGGACACTCCGTTTCAAACAAAGTAGAACTTGCAAGTGGAAAACATTAATGAGAATGACATACAAAATAGCCTCAAATCCTTTAACTGTTTTAATCTAGCAAGGAATCTAGCAAGAAGCACTCCAATAAGATGCTCAATCATTTATTGAAAAGGCTGTACTTTAACTTTTTAAATAGCAGTACACCATTTTAAAATTTCGGTCTAAGAATTGAAGACCAAGAAGAGCCAGATTAGGTTCAGTGATTCTGGTTAAGAGAAAAGAGTGATCCATTACAAACCACCACCACCCCCCCCCACCGAAAGAAAAGAAAAAACAGGTTAGATTAAAAAAGTTCTTCTAGGTAGTTGGTAGAACTCAGGTAATGCAATAATGATCAGAGGTGCTATAAATAGGACCACTGCAATGTACATGTGGCAAAGACTTCATTTTGATCAAGTGGCATGTTTAAAAAGTCATTATATGTACAGTAGATGTTTTGATTATATAAAGAGGCGTTGTGATGGGAGCAGGAAAGCAGAGAGGATGTTCCATCAATGGGCAGAGTGTGCTATCCGTGCATTCGTACCCAGAAGTCAAAGACATAAATTTTCCAGAAATAGAAACAATATCTGCACTTTAGAAGTGGGGAAAGGGGACGATGTAAGACTGTTTCAAGAGGGTCTCCAGGTTTTTTTGGGGGGGAGGGGTTTGGGGTTTTTTTGTTTGGTTGGTTTAAGTGTTTAAATCACTGCTATGATACATGGTACTATTTTTACATGTGAAAACTGCTGTTTATTACACTAAAACTAAAGTACATGTGCTAGACCATGTCCCACTGACTAAAGCTGACATCTGTAGGCTCATCAGCTCTGCTTTATTCTTTGAGGAGTTATGGATCACGGACACATGGCTAACCAGGGAACATGTAGACTGAGCAGGACACATGGTATGTGTGACATGACTAGTACTAAGGAGAAACAGTGACTAGCTAAATTCATTTAAGTTGTCTAAGCCTTGTTTCAAAATTTTGAAGGGAGGTAAACAATGAAATCTTAGCTAAGTGTTGCAGTCCAGAGAACAATTATTTCAGAGATAAATGCTACACAGGAAACAAGTGGTGGGGAAAATCTTTGTCAATCTTTTGTGGAAACAGAAACAAAGGGAAATATAAATGACTAACAAAACTGGAGATAAAGATTAATGAACAAATGATTTAGTGAAAAAATAAATGAATTCTCATGAGCCTTGCTCCTCCAACTCAGAGAGACAGGAGAAAGAATAAGAAAAAAAATTTTAAGAGAGAATTTTACTGTGGAAGGGAATATGTCTTTGGAGCAGCCATGAACTAAAATCAAGAACACTCAAAATGTTCTGCACCCGTAAGACTGGATGCTTTTATTTTGTTTTCTTTTCCCTGAAGCAAAGTAAGCTAGCATAAGGTTTGAAAACAAAGCAGTCTTTGGTGTTTTTGTTATTAATTCCCTCAGTTATCATTACACAGGATGAAGCTGTTGACCATATAAAGACCTAGTCTGACCTGACAGGTCTTCAGGAATCATTCTGCTGCACAAAGTTAGCCACCATAAAAAAAAACAAAAACAAAACCAAAACATTTTCAAACATTCTGCTTCCCGTTGATGCAGAGGGAAGAGCCACAATGCAAAAAACTCCAGATAGTCCAGCTTCAGAATAACTAAATATTCTTCCCATCTTGAAATGGATTTCCCCTCCCCTGGTTCTGTGATCTCCTGAAGGATTTAAAAATATTGTTTCCTCAAAGACCACTTCTGAGAGGGGCCTGTTACCTCCTTAAGATGTTTGTGTCTTATGTATCCTGATGGATGTGCTTAAGATCAAAAAAAAAAGAAAAAAGCCCACAAAACAAAACACCACACACATCAGTAACACCTTGACCCCAGTGAATACTAGTTGGAGAATTAGATTGAAAGCATGTTAAAAAGTCTGTCTTCAAACTTTTGTGACAGCAGAAACCGGGGAGTGGCACAAAAGTGTTCTCAATTTTAAAAAAAGCTCACACAACTCATGAGAAAACCATTACTTCATCCCTTCCCCTCTGTATCTGTGAGCTCAGCCAGCCAGCCAAAGAAGAGTTAGATCAATTTGTCTACTCCTGTTTCTTAGAGTTGTTGCATTGTTTTCCCAGAAACCAAGTAGTTCCTATATTCCTCCGGGGAATTTCCCCAGGGAAAAATTCCTTGAAATCACAATATTTCAGCCAAAAGTTCCATGAATACATAAGTAGAAATAAGAAACTTTGCCACAGAACATAGTTACACATGATTGGACTATTAAGATCTAAATTTAAAAACTAAATTGAAACTGAGCTGACCCACTGTGGAAGTCCATATAGGAGGGTCCTCCAGAAACCAGGGTGGCTTTTGTGTATATACATATATATAATGTCTAGAAACATACAGAATCTGAGACACAAATATACTTCAAAAACGGATACAGAGCATGTCTGAGATGTGAAAAATAAAATTATTGGTGCTGTTAAACTGATAGCACTTCTTGGCATTCTGTGGATGGCAAAGCATTTAACATAGAGGTTTAGGAATACAAAATAATTTCAGAATGTTTCCGTGAAGGCAGTTTAAGTGGTTGAAAACATTGAGCTTCACTAATATGTCTTAAAGCTTATTTTCAAGTGTTTTTTTGTTTTGACTTTTTTTGTGTGTGTTGCATCCATATGTACCTTCATAAAAATATTTATTCCATCCAAACACAATAAATTTCTTATGTTAGTAAAAACCAAGTTGAACAGTTTGCACAGATTGAATTCTTTTAGAAACTTGGGAAAGGTCTTATGGCAACAAAGTCCTGTAGTGTATCTAAAGAGCAAGAGCATTTGAAAATTGGTCAGTTAATCCCACCACGGTTATTTTATATGGCTGGCATTTGTTACATAGCACTGGCTGTAGCCAGGTTCAGAGTATTCCCTCAGGCGTGTTCTAACCCAGCACCTCCAGGAGAGCCTCTAGGAATCACACACTATCAGTAGCAGTAGTAAAACCAATGGACTGTTACACTAGTTCGGAAAAGACAGAGCACAAAGAACTTCAGTGACAAATACAGTGCTATACGATATATACAGCAATTAATGTTCTGATATTTCAAAGGTACATTTGACAACCACACAGATGGAGTACCATATTTTGTGTCATGTGGGGATATCACCTTTTAAGGGATAACTACCTCTCTTTAGGAGGCTATACCAAAGCAGCTAAATCCTCCTCCTGAGGTAAGACTATTTGAAGACACACAGTAAGATGCAAACAAAATCCTGTTGCAGACCAGGATTATCTAAGCAAACAGAAACTGCCCTTTCTCAGGTTATCCAGTTCGCAGAATCCACTTTTGAATGGCTAATAAATTCCATTTTGGTTGATGTACTTTGGTATTAATTTCTCTATTTCGTCCATGCATTTTTACTACCAATATGGACACAAGATTTACATACAGCTGCTGAATTTTAGTAGGTATGAGTAGCTATTCTTTCAGAATAGCACTTGATTTTATCATAGAAGAAAAATTTGATCTTATCTGTTAGATTCTCACTCTGTCATCAAGCTCACTCAGAAAGTGTCCATCCTTTGCATATTCTGTCTGTAATTAGACTAGTAGTTTACTGAAATACTATTTCTACTTTCCCTACCTATTACCTTTTTAAAAGCAACATATTTCATTTAAAGCCTCCTCCTTAGATCAGATGGGCCCTCGAGTAACATCCCTGGGCTGAGTTGAGAACCTTTTTGGGTTAAAAAAAAAGTTTGCACTTGATTGCACTATGAGTTTAATTATCTAAGTATTTTAACTTAAGACTTACTACTAGATTTTTTTTTTCCTAAACCTATTGGTATTCTTATCACCTCTGCCTCATAGTTTAAGATTCAAACTCTCAGAAGGAGAGTTTTTAATCAGGTCATGGGGAAAAGTGAGACTTTTCATGTAAGAACCTGAGAACTCCTATTCATTGTCTGTATTGGGTATCTGGCTCCAAAGCCAACACTGAAAGAAGATAAAAACCTCTGACTGATAAGGATGCTGGTAAAATAGATTAGATAAATCACTTGACCTGAAAGACTGCATTGGCCACTATCTCCAGTGCAGAAAGCTTAGAAAATTGCTCATGACTGAACTGCTAATAGTTTAGTAGAAACTCAGAGAAAGAGACGCTGTGTAAAGAGTGTTACTGAATGGAAATAAAGGAAGAAATCCACTACCAAGTTATGCTTCCCCTTTTGGTATCACTCAAACATATTTACACAAACATGGGGGCAGGGGAAATTTTGCTGCTAAAAGAAAGGGAGAAGCGGCCCATGATGTCTAGAAGTTTTGTTTTGTTGACCTTATGTGACAAGAAATTACATTATGTGACGGGCTTATTAATCTGGTACTGTAAACTTAGACAAGACATTATAAACTTATAAAAGTATTGAGTACATTGAAACATTTCACTGAAGTGTTTATGAAATAGGACAACAGTATAAAATTGTCCTGAAAGATCATAAAAGAAAAAGTCATTCAGCTTGGGGGGGGGGGAAGAGTTTTGCCCACAGCACATTAGGCAGCACCAGGTCTGTGCTTGTTGCTCATAATTACTTTTTGCAGCAAGCATCAAATCCTCCTTGCTCAAATCAGCAGCTCTTTCAAAAGTAGTGAGGTAAATGTGTTTTCCTGCCTCCTTAGACTTGGTTCTTGGTTTCAAGAGGACAGGGGAACAGCAACGTCTGTCACCATCACCAGATGCCATGCTAGGGTGAACCTGACCAGAGGTGGCGGATCTCAGCAGCACTCAGGAACTTGCCCACAGCAGGGAGGGAACAGGGCAGGACAGCAGAAGGTAATATGGAGTTGTCCCTCCGAGGTGATATGAAGGAGGTACGCTGAACAACTACCGAGACAGATTTTTGTTTCTAGTTCACCACCTGGAGCATCTGGTCCGAAAGTCTTCACAGGTTGGAAAGAAGTAAATGGAGAAGTAGCATTTGTTAGGGACATAACAGCCAGGGAAGCCTCGAAAGAGAGAAGCCACAGTCTGAGACCCCACTTACATTACTTCTATGTACCACACACACATCCTGCAGCATGGTACTGATATTTGATGCTGCTTTCTCAGGGGGTTGGCTTGCTTGGTTTTCTACCAGATTAATCATCCCCAGATTATCAAGTAGGCTCGTTAAACTTTCATCATCTGGGTTTGTTTTACTGGTTTTTTTGAACAAAGAGACTGCAATGCAGTTTCAGGATTTCACAAACTAGATTTCCTACCTCTTGCTTGGAGGTTACCAAATCCCATCTAGGGGGACCATTACTGGGCATTCTTGCCAATTCCTAGATAAAAGCCTGAGTGTAAGAAACAGGGCTGAGAGCTCTCAACAAATTAAATCCTATTACTTTTTAGTGGGTTCAAGTGCCCTGTTCCTCTTAGCAATCATTTACTTCATATTCTTTTTGAAATTCAATATTTTTAATGCTTTTTAAATTAGCGGCCGCTAGTGAGACAGACTTTGAATTAGACAACAGGAATTTGAACATGCTTCCCATAAAAGCCTTTAATAGGCCCATCATACTACATTTGAGGATAAACATGTAAATATGCACACTCGCCTTACAGAGTGCTTGTAAGATTGCCCAAGTGCTATTTTTGTCAAGAAAATTGATTGAAAATACCAGGCCTATTAAATGCATGTATTTACCTCAAGAAGCGCTACTTCAATAAAATGTACTTAACAGAAAATTTAGAGGGACAATTATAAACAAGATTAAATAGAGTTTGACATGGACACGAGTACAAAGAGAGGTAGAGTTGATATGCGCCCTAGAAAGGCAATAGCAATACTTTCACACCAATTCTCTGGTCTGAGAGCACTGATTTCCTTGCACTAAACTGCAAGAACCATCCTGCAAGTACTACTAGCATATCTGAGCAAAACCATATCATCCCTCAATCTCAGAGTGGCCATTTTTCATGGTCTGGATGCTGCAGTCTTGCAACTGCATTTTGAAGGAAATGACAATCCTGCTTTTGCTGCAAAAAGTATCCAGTAACAAAACAGAACATCATGCTAAAATAAAGAAAGCTAAACCTGTTGCTATCTGCTGTTTGCCTTGGGGTTACCTTTAGGGCAGCTTTCCCTTTAGACAGCTTCAGATTAGAAAGCCCTACAAGAACTATTAAATGTGAAGATGTGGATACAACCTTTGACTCAGAGAGTCCCCAAGCCACAGATTGCTGAAAGCAATCGACAGAGTGGGAAATGCCTCACTTGATGCCTGCCTGCTCTCATATTCATTTCCTAAACATCAAGAACTGGCAGCTTTCCAATCCACTAGAAGTCAGGCCCACTAAAGTGGGATACACACACCTTTGACCTTATCTTCCATTCCTATATTTCTTTATGCAAATATTTTATGCTGTCGAGCACGTCAAATAAATATAATTATGATCTCTCAAAGTAATGTAGAAAGGAGGTTAGTGTTAAAGCACAACAGTAATGAACCATTTCTTCAATAAATTTTCAAAGTAAAATCTTTTGAATCTCACAGTTTCTTGTTTTTCCCACCTGTAAGCTTAATATCTTCTTCTCTGGGAAGAGTTCACTTCAACGCATTTAAGTTCCTCAGGTGGAAAGCAATATGTACGTGGAAACTGGCTCTTACAATAACCAGTTTTTTAGGGGTTAAACAAAGAACAATAAACTTGTACTTTTCTTTAGGGATCATTATTATAACATCTTTATTGTCCTTGAGAGTATTGGTCATTTACACAAAACAAGCCTACACCCTCAGGTGAGATAGGGAAGTCGTTTTAGAAGATGACTGTTTCAGAGATGCATCACTAAAGAGCCAAGAAAATGAAAGAGTCTTCAAAGGACCTAGTGCTTTTAAAAACAAAATAATTCTCCCTTCACCTCCCTGAATATATGCATACATTCGGATTAGAGAGCTTCAGATTTTTTTGGTGAAAAAGCATAACTGGAAAATGTTAAAGGCTTCTCTTGGGCAGCTTACGTTACTGCATATGTTTCAACTGTTAGTCATATATTCCTATCATAAGTGTAGGAGTCCCAGAGGAGGAATCCTAGCTGTAGCTGAGAGAAGATTTGAGCTGTTTTGCTTTGTTTGCTAATAAACCATCTCCCAGGAAATGGCTAAGTCTGGGGTTTATGTGAAGCACAGCTTGCTCTGTTTGAAAAGCAAGCTAGGAAAGATTTTTGCTCACTCTATAAGTATATAAATTTATGAAAAAAATCCTACCATTCAAGGATTTATGTAAATATTTGTCAGCATGAAAGTAAAAAATAATTCATTGTAACTCCATCTGTATTAGCATATCTAATGGCTCATATGACATAAAATTGACTACATATCCTGAGCACAACATCCAGCATCAAATCTGAATTTACAAACTAAGAGATAGACCTATTATGTGATACAGTTTAGCTGCAGCCACGCTCAGTGAGGACTGATACTATGTACTTTTATACCCTATAACACATAAAAGGGACAAGGATTGCCAGAGCAAATACACATCTAGAGATAACATATGTGACTTCTTCCTGGAATAGTATGTTTAGCAGTACACAGACAGGGTTCAAACTGGCTGTATTTTTCTTCCTTCAACTCCTCTTGTTTGGATTTTCACAAGCAACCCAAAGTTAAAAATAAAAACAATAAAAAGCAAGATTACCTAAACTATGAAGCTCAGATTACCTGGGGCAAACAACAGAAATCCATCTTTTGCCAGAACCTTTCCAGGTCTGTCAGTTACATATTTCCAAAAGAAAACTGGGTCTTGGAAAATTTTGTACAGAAGAAACTATACCTCAGTTGGTAAGGGAACATGTCGGTGAATTGGAGGAAGCAGAAAGAAGGAGCCCTTGTTTCCAAGGGAGTCCATTCAGCAGGCTTTGAACTCCAACACTGCTGCCTTGGCTCACATCACACTCACTGTTATGGGACACCTCACCAAGCATCTCTTGCTATGAGTAGAGTCATGTCAGACTGTCTCTCTTGAACCTATATCAAGAGGAGGAGGAATAGTCTAAGAGACACCTTTACCTTTAAGTTTCAGTTGAATCCCTTCTCCAGGGGAGGAAGAGCACGTATCATCACTCTAGCCATAACAGAACACGGGACCTTGTTGAAGGGCCATTAAGCTTGAACAACTGTGCGCTACAAAGTCCATTTTGCTCAAATCTACAAAGTATGGGAGAAAGATCTGTTTACCCTTTAACATCCTTCCCCTTATGGCTTAGTTGCCAAGCCCTTCAGTTTACTCCTCAACTTTGTAAGAGTTCAGGAGATTAAAAGATGGAAAGTTTTGGCAGATCCTCCCAGAAAGATCACTAGCGCTTTAGGAGGGACCATGCCTCTGCGCTCTCTTCAGGATGCAGAGCAGAGCTACAGCAAAGCTCAACATACAAGACCTTCAGAAGAGCACCTTCCTGAACAGCAGGCTACAAGTTACATTACGACCTGCTTTGCTGCCTTTCTTTAATGAACAGGTAAATCAGTGTCACTGAATCTCCTCATGACCTCAAATAGTCAGAACCCATACAATGAAATCAGAGGTCCAAAAAATTCATAATCATCTAAAAATCACTTTCTGGTACATGCTATGATCTTGGCTATATCTGTTACTTTTGTTCATTACCAAATGAATAGTTAGTAAGGAACGGAATTGTTGAGCTCATCTAAAGGAAAGCAGCAAGCTTGTAGAAAGGTTTGAGACTGCTTCTGAAGGATCTCGTGTTCAGCGTTTCGATTAATTTCTTTCATTTTATAAATGCATAACCGACAATGTCAAATGGAGAAAGCCACCTCCCTTTCCCACTTTCACTGCCAGTCAATCCCCTAAAATTGAATGAAAAAAACTTTGTTTTAAACAGAGTACAGCAGCTACAAAATTCACTATGAATTCAATTATCCCTCTGCAGGAAAGAAATAATTAGAGTGTAAAAATTTTTACTCAGAGGAATAAACAAAAGATATTTCAAAAGTTTTAGTCAAAATTTAGTCAGATTCCCATAAAGACTTCAGCTGAAGAGTATTACATAATACAAAAATATATTTTGTGTAATATATTATCAAGAAAATACAATTTAAAAGAAAACCTTCCAGTGTTCTCCAAATGAAACAAAGAATGCAAGTGTTACTTGATTTCTTTCCTGGACATTTTTCAAGAATGCACTCAGTTTCTTCTGATAGAAAAGAGTCTGATTTTTCAGCCAGGTCCTGATGATATCAAATTTATTCCTCCCTCCCTCCCCAGTGATGTCTAGATTAATGCCTGTGAAAACAAACCTTTGCACTAGATTTATCCCAGTCATGTTTGACACTTTTCCAGAATCGAACCGGTAAAAACCATCAGTCTTTATATTTACCTATAGTCTTCAAACTAAATTAACAAGCTATTATGGATCAGACCGTAGGCTGCATGCTCTCAGACTGCAATTTCAGCAAACAGCAAGGATACCAGTCTCTGGGTAAACATGTATTCTTTAAGAAGTTTAAGGATTTCCAATTCTAAGTAATCGATCTTAAACCTAGATAACTGAAAAATTACTGAAAAAAAATAAATCTGAATACTCAAGAGACAGCTGACTCAGCCCCCAGTCTTGCACCAGCTGTTAGCACATGGAAAAGTAGCTAGGACCTCTTCCTCCTTCAGAATTAAATCATTCTGTCTAATCAGTGATTTAGCAAGGATAGTGTATTTCAAGGAGAGATCCTCATATTTACCAAGCTCACCCAGCTACCCAAGAAGAGACAGTATCTAATTATAGTCATCCCTTTGACTAACACTTCACTATGCTTCACTCTCCCTCTTCTCATCCCAAATATGTCATTCACAACCCGTCACCTTTGCCTGAGCTCATCTAATCAGTTTTCCTATTTTTCCTGCATGCGTTAGCCCTCCACACATTTATCCATTATTCTTGCTGCCTGCTACTCTGCTATTTAAGTGTCTTTGTAAAAGTCTCGTATGACGCAGTCAAATCTGACAGCAAAGCAGCAAACAAGTCTGAGGGACCAGTGCCATAGCCGCTGGTGTCAGAGACTGGAGGAAACTGTTCTTCCCAACTATTGCAGAGATATGATAGATGCACCTAAGGCTTTACCAGAGTAACTGAACTGACCGAGAGAAGCTACTGAATAACTAGTCCAGTGTGTGAGAGGGTGTTTTACTACCTGGCAGGGGCACAAGACCAACAGAATAGGAAGTTCGGCAGTGAGGTTGGCTTGACGTAGAGAACACACAGCGGAGTTCAGCCCTGTTAACTGAAGTACAGTCACTGCCACAAAGGAAAAGTGACACTGACCCAGAGAGAATGATCTCAAAAGCAGCAAAGTCAGAGGTTTTCAAATAAGATTTTGAGCATCTTTCAGCTACTGAAAGCAAAACTGTAAGATTAGGTACCTGAGACAAAAGCAAGGCATGGAATTGAAGAACAGGTTTTACATGGCTTGGTGGAACAAATAACACACTCAACAAAACACAGTCTATTTTCACTTCTATTTGAGGTCTTGTTTGCTCACATCAGGAGTTTCTGGTCTTCCACTGACAGAACACTACAGTACTGAAAACAGAACCCTCTTTTCCTGTGTGGAATAACATGCGCTATTTTGGAAGAATTAGGATAACAAAAAACTCATTTATACTCCAATGACACTACGTTAAAAACCAAGCATTTGTCAAATTGGCTAACTGATCATGGAATAGTTTGGGTTGGAAGGGACCTTTAAAGGCCTTTAAATGAGCAGGGCTTTAAAAGGCCTTAAAGACCTTTAAATGAGCAGGGCCATCTTCAACTAGATCAGGTTGCTCAGAGTCCCATCCAGTCTGACCTTGAATGTTTCCAGGATCCCATTCCACTTCTCTGGGCAACGTGTTCCAGTGTTTCACCACCCTCATCATAAAAAATTTCTTCCTTTGTCTAGTCTGAACCTATTCTCTTTTAGTTTAAAAACTATTACCCCTTGTCCTATTGCAACAAGTCCCGCGAAAAATTCTGTCCCCATCTTTCTTATAAGACCCCTTTAAGTATGAAAAGCCACAAGAAGGTCTCCTTGCAGCCTTCTCTTCTCCAGGCTGAACAACACCAACTCTCTCAGCCTGTCTTCATAGGAGAGGTGCTCCAGCCCTCTGATCATTCTTGTGGCCCTTCTCTGGACGCACTCCAACTGGTTCATGTCCTTCTTATATTGGGGGCCCCAGAGCTGGACACAGTACTCCAGGTGGGGTCTCATGAGAGCAGAGCAGAGGGGTAGAATCACCTCCCTTGACCTGCTGGCCACGCTCCTTTTGATGCGGCCCTGGATATGTTTGGCTTTCTGGGCTGCAAGCGTCCAGCTTTTCATCCACCAGTACCCCCAAGTCCTTCTCAGCAGGGCTGCTCTCAATCCTTTCATCGCCCAGCCTGCATTGATACTAGGGGGTGCCCCAACCCATGTGCAGGACCTTGCACTTGGCCTTGTTGAACCTCATGAGGCTCACATAGGTGCAGTTCTTGAGCTTGTCCAGGTCCCTCTGTATGGCATCCTGTCCCTCAAGTGTGTCGACCATGCCACTCAGCTTGATTTCATCTGCAAACTTGCTGAGGGTGCACTCAATCCCACTGTCTATGGCATCAATGAAGATATTGAACAGTAGTGATCCTAGTACGGACCCCTGAGGGACACCACTTGCCACCAATCTCTATCTGGACATTGAGCCATTGACCACTACCCTCTGGATGCGATCGTCCAACCAATTCCTCATCCACCAAACAGTACATCCATCAAATCCATATCTCTCCAATTTAAAGAGAAGGATGTTGTGGTGGTCCACATCAAAGACCTTACAGAAGTCCAGACAGATGACATCCATAGCTCCTCCCTAGTCCCCTGATGTAGTCACTCCCTCATAGAATGCCACTAGGTTGGTCAGGCAGGACTTGCCCTCTGTGAAGCCATACTGGCTGTCTCAAACCCCCTCCCTGTCCTCCATGTGCCTCAGTGTAGCTTCAAGGAGGATCTGTTCCATGATTTTCCCAGGTACAGAAGTGAGGCTGACAGTTCGGTAGTTGCCAGGGTCCTCCTTCTACTCTTTTTAAAAAGGGGTGCAATGTTTCCCTTTTTCCAGTTACCAGGGACTTCATCCGATTACCATGATTTTTCAAATATCACGGGGAGTGAATTGGCAACTACATCAGCCAATTGCCTCAGGAGTCTGTGATGCATCTTGTAAGATCCCATAGACTTCTGGATATTCAGGTTCCTCAGGTGGTCACAAAACTGATCTCCTACAGTGGGAGGACTTTGCTCCCACAGTCCTTGCCTTGCAGTCCCTCCATTTGAGGTGTGTGGGAAGAGAGGTTGCCAGTGAAGACTGAGGCAAAAGAGATGTTGAATACCTCAGCCTTCTCCCTCATCCATTGTTACCCGTTTGCCAATCTTGCTCATAAGGAGGGGTATGCCTTCTTTGACCTTCCTTTTCCAGCTGACGTACTTGTAGAAGCCCTTATTATTATTATTATTCTTTGCATCCCTTGCCAAGTTCAACTCCAGCTGCACGTTGGCCTTCCTGACCCCATCCCTACCCAACTGGGCAGCATCCCTATACTCTTCGCAGGATACCTGTCCCTGCTTCCACTGCCTGTGCATTTCCTTCTTACCCTTTATTTTGAGCAGCATGTCTCGACTCAGCCATGCTGGACTCTTGCCTTCCTTTCCTGTTTTCTTACATCTGGTAATCAAGAGCTCTTGCACTCCATAGAAAGCATCCTTAAAGATCTGCCAGCTCTGTTTTGCTAGCTTGCGCCTGAGGGCAGTCTCCCAGGGGATCCTATGAACTAACTCCTTGAAGAGTTGGATGTTTACTTTCCTAAAATTCAGGGTCCTGACTTTACTCTTTGCCTGACCCACATCCCTCAGGACTGCAAACTCCACCAGTGCATGATCACTGCAGCCCAGGCTGCCTCCAATCTTGCTGTCACCAATTATCTCACTTGCATTGGTGAGCATCAGGTCCATATCACATCCCCTCTGGTATGGCTGTCTATTACTTGGTTTCAGAAGTTATCCTCAACGCATTCCAGGAGTTTCCTGGATTGCCTACATATAATAATAGAGGCCAAAATATTTCTCTTGAATAGCACACAGAAGGAAAAGCTTTGACAATATTAATCTCATTTTTTATTCACAGGCAGCCTGGGGCACTGGGCCAGATCCTCTATTCACACAAGTTTCAGTAGGGTTGTGGCCAACTACTGTTCTGTGCCATAAAAGTTTCAAGTCTCTGATGAATGGTAGTAAATTAATTACAAGCAGGACAATATTTTTCATGACCTAATATCCATATTTGTAATAGAGCACAAAGGACTTCATCACTTATTCACTGCAAATGGAGTCACGCAACGGAGGACTCCCAAGTGCCTCGGTGTTTCAAAGCCGGGGGACCAAATGGAATATATCACCATGCCACAGCCCACGTGGTCAAGGAAATAAATCCTTACTTATACCCCTTTCTCTGTTGATTTTTCCCAATCTGCTGTTCAAAAAGCAAAAAACGTCTTTGAGAACCCTTGTCTACCTCTTCACATCTAGTTCTCACCCCGTATACTGCATAGGGTTTACTTGTTAAAGGACATATCCAACACCCAATGAAGCCAACACCGGCTTCATCCCTAAAGCTGATATAGCAGCCAAACATCAAACTTGAAAGGGGTTTAAGATCCCCCTCCTTATAATGCTCTGCACTTTTGGCATCATCCAAAGAGTATGGGCATTCCGACTCCTCCTGATTTACAGCAGGCTTCACATCAGGCTCTTTAGATTGTAAATATGGCCTACCAGATACAATGAGAGTACCACACTGAGAGCTATACCTCGACCTCAGGTGAGGCTCAGGCTCTCATACTCATTCTAGCTTTGGAACAAAGGTGGTGGTTTCCTGGCTCAGTTAAAAGCAATACCCTTGCACTTTCAGGTTAAGTAAGTCATAGAGATACATCTCAGGTCTAAGACTAGACTAATTCCTAGATTCTTCACTTGTCATTTAAACTTTAGTTCTACAAAAGAATTCCATAAACTTGCAAGCATCCCTATAGCAGTCAACAAGATTATTTACCTATACATATATCTACCAATAAGTATTTATAGGATCAAAGGCTGTTTTATTTACAAAGTTTTAATTTATCTTAGTTCATGCATTCACTGGTCAAGATGTCCTGTGCACATAACTTAAAAACTATTCAGTTGCTAAATTCCCTGCTTGAAATATATAGTACTATAACCTTCAGGTCTCCATTAAAAATCTAAGACCCTGGAATTCATGAGTGTCAGAAAAATCATGCCAAACACTATTAAGCCAGCAAAGACACTTTGAAGTTAAAAAGGTTAGGCTAGATTTTTTTAAATTATCCTGTTGATCTGATGAGAAAGCATACCCTTTAGAGCAAACAAAAAGGAATTCTAACAAAGTAAGACTTTTTTCTACTTAGAATGTAATGATTTCCTCAAGCACTTTCATACAAGAAAAGTTCACACACAGATAATTAGTCCAGAGCTCATGATAAACCTGTTTTGCACAAATCAAGATGTTTGACTTCAATCAAGCTAAGTGAATGCTTATCTTCTGTAAGACAGGTAATCACAGTTATGGCACTTAATACTGTAAAATAGCAGTCAAGACAATGTCTACTGAAAACAAACACAGGTTTCAGGGGAAGGCAAGAAGTACTTTTTATCTCTAAGAAAATTCCTTTTATTTTTTCCTTAAAATAGGTGGAACATACTCATTTTTTAAGATCTCACGTTTATGTTTACAGCACAAAAACCTATCAGAGCACTTCACGTGGACTTGAGAGGCCTAGATCCTGTTACCATACTAGATACTGCTCTCCTAAGTGGCATCAAGGAAACCACTTTCGCCTCCTCACACCTTGGGATCTCCACTTGTAAAACAGAATGATGACGTCTGTCTCCTTTATAAATTAGTGAAAGCTGCTGACAGAAAAGTAGTATGTAAGAATTCAGCAATATTTTTTATGAAGAAATAAGTACATGTTCTTTGTAAGGTGTTAGCCATGTGCATCAGATTTTCTTTAAATATTGATTTTAAAATAGCTACCCTTCTCCTTTGCTTGGCTTTCAATCTTGTCAGGCCACGATGAAGATGAGACTTGGTCACCACTTGGCTGTAACATTTCAGCACATACATGAAACATAATCCAAATGCAGATTTGGTTTTCCTTTAAAAAAATAACTTGCTAGAGATCCCCTGTAAATTATAACACCACCTATATTAAAAGTTCATTTCCCTTTCTGCCTTCCAGATCCCAGTAACTATGATCCCTCTAATACTAGGTGATGAGGATGACTATCTCCTGAGACAGATTTATTTCATGTGTGCCGCTGAACACATCATCATTTTCAAACACGAATAACTGGAACTTGAGGACAAAGCCACACAGTGCCAAAGAAGGAGCTTATTTCTGAATAACTGTGTTGAAGAAGGTCCCTTCACAGCAGTAAAGCTTACACTTGGTAATAGCTAGCTGCATAACCAAGTCTCCAAAGCAATGACCTCATTCAGAAAGGCTTTGCTTTCCATTACCAGACCTGGGGTTCATCCATCCATATCCCTGAATTGTACCAAGTCTTAAAAAAAAAATCCAGTAGAATACAGCTTTTTAAAGGCTGCTGTAGGTGCTGTTTTTCTGACAGCACTAACAGCACTTACACATGGAGTTGTGTATTACGTTTCTCCTATCCCTGGGATGAAACACCTGCAAGCTCCAGCAGCACATCTGGCAGACTTTCACAAGATCCTGCCTTCAGCGTCGAAGAGATGGCACCACACCAGCAAGTTATCCTGTACACCCATATCCATGTGCACAAATGGCCTTTTATTAAATGCACTGCACTGATAGGCCTTAACAAAAGCCCTTTGATTTATGCAGCAATATATGCAAGAGACAAATGAGAACACTGGTTGCTGCATCATTCCACCCTCCCTAGATCCTGAAGGGGAACAACCCTGACTCACCAAAAAGGTGTTACTCTTGAGAAGCATGGAGCGGATTAGGGTTACACTGCAAGAGTCACTGCCTTCAGGGCCCTGACATAGACATGAGAAAATACAGTCCTCATCTCCAGGAAAAATTACAATTTAAATACAGCTGACAGCAGCCACAGAAAAATAAAAGCAAACAAGTTTGAAATCTTCAAACAAGCCTGTGAACAGGACTTTTAGAAGTTACAGCCAGCCACTCCCAAGCTTCAGATGTATATATGCAGTGTTTTGTATCACTAATCTGTTGTGAGGATGCTGAGCCAAAGTGAATACCTCAGGTAACAAAGTTAGGACTTTGCAGTTTAATCTCCAGCTCCAGATCCATCCTATCTGGGAGCTTTCAAGCTGCACGCTAACAAAATCACGTGTGAAATAGTTAAGAAGTATCTTACTGTTTGATGCATAATGAAGTCTACTACCGATTTGACCTCTAATATAGCAAGCTGCAGACAAGTTCCAGATGGCCCTCAGACAGCTAGAGCTGGCTGCTACAGCAACACAAATCTGATGGCTCCAGACATACTTAAGCCAGAGTGCAGAATTTTTTTTCCAGAAAATTTAGGAATCGGTATCAAGACTGTGAATCCTCCAAGATTATTGTTTACCAGTTCCCACCAAGAGACTAGCAAAGAGCACTCAAAAGATAACAAACTGAGTGATATGGCTAAATTCACTCAGAAATGTTTTCTCAACACGTGACCAGTGCTTAAAATATCAACCTTGTTAAGGGAATTAGCATAAAGAATTTCTGAAATGTTTTCCAGATGTTTGCAGTAATAAACAGAAAATCTCTTATGGTCTATTAAGGGGGAAAAAATAGTATGGTACTATTAATCTCCTTTATTTAAAAGGAACGGAAGAGAAAGCATCCAAGCAGTATCTGTGCTTAAGTTTAAAATAGGTACAAACACTAATGTTATCACCTTAAGAAGCTAGAAAATGATGTTCTGTATGTATATTAATTTACATATTAGTAAAATAATAAGTGGCCAACAGAAAGTAAATTCAGGGGAAGAAAACCCACACACCAGGAAAGCCAACAGAATCTACAGATATAGGCCCAGTCCACTGAATACTTTCAGAGTTTTTACAGTATCTTCAAAGGAGAAGGAAGAAGAGACCTGTGAAAAACTGAGACTTGTATTAAGAGTTCCCACAAGAAACATTTCATCTTCACAGTTTGAAGCTCTTGTCTCAGGTAGATATATTTTATTTTTTTTAAGGTTAAAATGATTAAGTAACCTCAAAACAGAAGGAAATATTATATTGTCTTGATCGGAATTTTTCTTGGGGTAAAACGTTAGTAACTGGCATACACTGATATCTAATGCTGCCCAGCGCCAGACAGCATATGAGAAGCAGATGGGACGTAGTCATTAAAAACTGAGCAGCACCCAGGGACTCCCACCACCCCAGGCCCTGTGTGTATTGCTTCTCCTTCCTCCCATGAGTCACCCTTTTGCAATAGCTATGAAGAAAATATGAGTTAACCCTACATTTCCCTATCTTGTGCCTGAAGAGAATGGATCTGACTAGAGGGCTGCCTCCTTTCTTCACCTAGCTAGCACTTTACTCTTCAAGGATTCCCATTAAATCCTCAGGGGGCTTTTCAGCAATTAACACAGTGGGAACGGTAGTAATCAGCCCACAACGGGGTCATGCAACAGCCTATTTACCTACAGGAATACAGTGCAACTGGAATCATTAATAGAAAGCTTTGGAAAGGTTTGAAAGCTTTCCAAATCTAAAGCTTTCCAAGTCCCTCTTAAGGCTGTGATTGTATGCAGCTCCTGGCTAGGAGTCCTTACAAAGCTGCATAGCACCTGAGCTGGCCTGTTAAAGCATCACCAGGAACAAACACAAAACACATTAACCTCCAATATACTAGCTGCAAATAATTACCAAGAGATTCTCATTGTCTTTAAGAGACAACCTCCTGCAAACTCAAGTTTCCCATGTCCATTTTCATCTATATCTGCATTAAAGAAGCACAGCATGCACTTTATCCTCAGTCTTCATTTGCAAACCCCAGATTCTGAACAAGACCTGTGTTGGGATTATTATTTTTTTTTTCCTCCTTAGCAGCATCCTAAAGCAAGCCCCAGGGGAATCCTCAGAAGTGGGTTTTTTTAGCACAGATGTACCTATACTGAAAATATTTGTCTGAAAGTTTTCAATACCGGAATAACAAGAAACCAGTTGTCTTGTACCTACGAATTCAATGTTTTGGAAAATAGGAAAGGTACTTTTTAACTGATTTGGAAGGAAATATAAATCATATTTGCTGCAAAGGAAGGAGAAAGAGGTTGTATTTCCCAAAGTCAGGCTTATTGATTAGACTTCTAAGCACATTATAAAGCTAAAAGCTGTATTCACCAGCTGCCACACATTTGCTGATGCTGCAGGTCATTTCAGACAGCACAGCTTATATCTGTACCATAGAAGGGCCCATTTTCAAGGTCACTGGAACTATTTCTGTTGAACTTTAATACTGCATCTGCACGTGCTAAATCCTGGATATTACACTATCGACTTATAGAAGAATGACTTTTTCAGCTTGAGTACATTGTGTTCACTGAAATTTATACGCTTTGCTTCAGCGCCCTTATTGGAGCTATTCAGCAATAAGAAAGTTCTGGGTGAGTTTTGGAAGCACCTACTTGTACAATCAAGCACAACTTCTCTCCTGTGCATTCCAGCTGCTTTTCTATGCCAGGTAAGGGATTATCAGAACAGAGCTGTTTCATGAGGTCTCTCCCAGACTTGACTCCCCACTGCCCCTAAGGGCGCTCAAGGGGACAGATTATTGCCAGGTAGCACAAAGAATGTTATTCTTACCTGAAGAATTCACATTGCTGGCTCCACCACATTCTGCCTTTGAAGGGGACTGGAGCAGATCCATAGGGAACTATAACCAGTCCCTGAATATCCCCACACCTGCAGCTTTCACAGGAATAATTAACCACCTAACCAGAACCTTTCCGCAACACAAACCAGGCAGCTGCCTGCACGCTAAATTCAATTTAAACCAAAGCACTTCCTTGTGTCAGGGCCCTGAGGGCACCTGTAGGCTGTGATTGCCCTGAGTGGCCTCAGCTGGGACCCTGACACACACACACACACACACACATCATCCAGGGCTTCATTTAAACCCAAACCCAGCAGCCAGGTCTGGCCTGAGTGATGTTATAGGTGAGTCTGTCTCCTACCTAGACAATCCCCACCCCATCCAGGGCTGTTGATGGCCCCTGTTACAGCAACCAGTTCTGCCCTGCATATGTGCACCCCCCTGACTAATGATGTGGGGTGAAAAAAATAAATATAAGGCTTGTGTTCTAACCATTAAAACTCAATCTCTTTAATCAGCTAAAGCAAAGTGGCACTATCAGTGTCACTGTTCTATGTGAGTGCTTTGAGACTGATCAAATCAATTCTTTCTCTTTGGTGAGCTGCAGAGAATGACTTTTTGAGACCTTTTACTTTAATAATTCTGCTTAGACCTTCATAAGAGGGGCTGTCATGGACTTCAGAAATAGAAACATATGTTCCTCCCTGGAGGAGGTGAGGAAAGATTAAAAACCTTGCTACGAGGAAAACTTTCAACAAAATTACGCACAGGTTTTCTTCTATTACCTGCTCCATTCCTGTGGGCTGGTATAATCCCCATGGGCAGGTACAATCAGGATTTTTCTCTTCAGCTCCGCAGTGTAAATGATGGGGCAGAAATGGGTGGTATGTTGACTTAGAAACGTTAAATTTGTTCCAGTCACATGATCTGCACATCACCATATGGCCCTCACCTCTTTCCCTGTCCCCTAACTCAAGATTGCATCTGCATCTGCCCTGTACAGACATTTCTCAGGGCCTAAGGTGTTTTGTATCACTGGCTGATATATAATACGCTGTCAAATGGCAGTAATTTGGCTATTTTGCCTAAAGTCAAGTTGGTTACAAAGATTGCTCTGCTTCAGAAAATTCTTGACACACCAATTTACTATCTCATTATGTTCCTACTCTCTTTAGAGATAATACAGTCACATTAAATGCTCATTAATGTTAAAATTAAGAAAAAAAAATTAAACCCTCATCCTACATCTCTCTCTGTGTCTTAAATAGCTCATGCCCTAAACAGTTTGAATTTTATCTCATGTACTTGTCAACTAATCATCTTTGGTTGAGTAGTAAGGAGAACTGAACAATGTTTCTGATAAAGCTGACTAAACAGATGGGTTTTCCTTTGGGAGATAAATCACAGAAATGCTTACTTTATGAAACATACCTTTTTTGAGAGGGAGGGCAGGAGGCAAGGGGAGCAGGAAAAAAAAATTATAGCATTGGGAAACAACTAGTGATTGTACATGTGCCCAGTTTTCTGAGCGAACTGAGACTAAATAGCATCACAGGAGTCACAAACTATTTCTTTGCAGCTTCCATGCGGAGGCTGGTCACTTTATTAATACCTGGCTGATTTTGTGCTCACGTGCATTTTTATTACCAAGAGATGCACAACTTCCATCATAACCCTGGGCAGAAACCACAGCAGGTTGATTTGAGTTTGGAAGGGAGATCTTCCATTTGAGGAAAACTCTGCATGCATACACGTATATAACCTGTCTTCTGCATGCACGAGTCCCCTTCTTCAGCTGTGCTGCCCAACAACACACAGACTTGGCCGTTACCTCCAGCATGGGTTATTACATGCCATCGTTGGTTTTTCCTCGCTGCATAAAGGCATGATTTGGCCAACTACTTCACCCACAGTCACACTATGTGTAGCTCCTTGGAGGCCAGCCCACTGCACCAGGTATCTAGGGAAAGCCAATGTGGTCCACAGCTGCACCTCCAACTTGAGTCAGAGCTGTGGTCAGTGCCATGGACTGGTCAGGTGGGCAGGCCCACAGCAGTTTGGCTGACAGCCCCCTTCAGCATACGGACAGACCCTTCAGACAATAGAGGTAAAAGCCTGCCGCGCACTCCTACAAGCTGCTGTGCCCAACAGGCGACATCCACACACAGGATGGAAAGATCCAGAGGCCTACTGTCTCTTCAAGCAATAAGACTCATGGAAAAAAAAGACTGAGAGATCTTGATATCCCATTATCCAGAAGCATCCTTCTCCCTGGACACAAATATGTCTATCTGATATACGAATACTTTTTTCTGTGAAAATCAAGGTATGGTTTATCGTTTCAGTAACGTGTCAACAGTCTGACTTGCCTTTACTTGTGCCTTGTAGCAGAAATCTTTCTGCCAGTCATCTCTGACTGAAGAAAAGACAATCATGACAACCTGCATGGTTATGCAATTTCTTTTTGTAGGCTGTAGGATATTTGGTGGTTTTTACCTTCAAACCTGAGCTTACTGAATGAGTACATCATCCTCAAAATCCTCTTATAATTGTGAGGGAAAATATCTGGGAAAAAAATGTAAAAGCATCGGTATCTTTGAGCAAGTGGAAACAACAGAAAGCAAATTGCCAGCTTCTTGTTGCAAAAACTTGTTCTTGTCTTTGTCGACTTCTTCACCTCATTTCCAATGTAGCGATCAATCTTTCCTAGTACACACTAAGTACTATTTCAAAGCTTTTTGTACTGGAGGTCCTGCTTTATGTATATCGGGTTGTTTTTAACTTTATACATAGGAAGTGATAATTAACCTTATCTTTAGGATACTTTGGAAATAGAAGGCGAGGGAGGAATGGTAAAGAAAAGCCATTTGCGCAGTTCCTAGTTGCTTTGAACAGCATTGGGTTAATAACTTAAAAATTTTATTATCTAGAAAAACACAAACCTCAGTTTTTACACAGAACAATATCAGGATATTTTATGAACTCTAACAGACTTGAAATAGTACATTCTCTTCCCAGAATTAATTTTTTTCCTTCCAAATGACTGCCTACATAATGAATTACACACACAATGTGTTTTTCATGAGGTCTATATCTGTGTAAGCATAACTGTCTTTCCAAACAGCACTCAAACACACAAAAAAGCTTCATCATGCAGTATCTAGCAGTTTAATGTCCCAAAGTCTTAATACTGGAGGGAAACAGCTTAAACTCCCCATCACCAAATCAGACAGCAAGCTCGCTGCTGTTGAAGGACAAGGTGTTGGAGTTAAGCTCTGCTGGCATTTGCTCATGAAAGCTTGGGGAGGAGGAAGAGAGGAAGAGGAAATGATGCAAAATGGCCCCTCTGGGCTAAATAGTAGAAGCATCTGCTGAAGTAATAAAAGTTTGTATTTGTACAATAATTGTTGCCCGAGTTTAACACTCAGGAGCTGGTAGTTAATCAGGCTGTACTTAGCAGTACATTATTTCACAGCAGCAGGAGAAGTTAGAAGCAGAGGAAACAGGCACTCAAGGGCTGAATTCTTCTGGAAGCACCACATCAGATGATCTTCAGACAGGTGCAGTGTAGCAGGAAGAAAGACGTGGCCCTGTCACCGAGAACAGACACACAGATACTTTCACTTGAGCTGCTGTTCTGGCTCGTGTTAGGAAGGGTTTGTGGACAGATCTTTTTACAAGCAGAGCATCTGCTTTGAGTCTTTTCAGGCATAGTACATTTTATATTAGGCCACAGATACAAATAAGCCAAACAGGGAGATTAGAAAGCAAGTTATCTGTTTGGCACAGATTTTCATTGGTGTGAGGCCCTGAGGACCAGCAAGGATCTGCCACAATAGGTTGCTGACAGCTTTTCTTCTGCAGTATATTGTCCTGGCTCAATAGCACAAGGTCAGACTGAATGCCTTTTTGCTGCCTTTCTGCTTCTCCTAGGGAGCAATTGCTTAGAAAAATATCCCTTTACTTGACAGGTTTGTAACACAAACAAAAAAATCCATCCTGGTTGTGGTTATTGGACTGATTGCTTAGGAATCAAACAGCAGAAGACTAATAGCATCATAGTCCCTGAGCCACCAACCACACCAATGTACACTTAAATGCACATGAATGATAGCTGACTGGGGATAGCCTGGAACAATAAATGAATGAACCATTTTTTTAAAAAAAACCCTAATACTCACACCTCATTATACAATTAGCAATCTATTCCTTCTCCTTGCAGAAAGCAAGCCAGGATAATTAACTGCAAGAACTTCACACACACACCCCTGTATGCAAAACCTAAAGTCATTCTGCAGAACAACATCTACAGTGAGTGTGATGGAAAAGGAGACAGTTGCTTGGAGATTTTAAACCTGTTGACAAATTACAGCTATCTTTGCACATTCTCAAGATAAGCACTTTAAGGTTGACACTTTTATGTATACAATAAAAGGGGATGCTGTGTGGGAGGTACCGACACACCAAGGCTACGAAAGAACATTACTTTACATTAAAATAGTCCCTATAGACATAGCAGTCCCCTTTTAGGATACATCTGGAAACAAAAGAGAATGCATGTTTTTGATTTAAAATCAATGTATTAGATATAGAAGCTTCACAAAGAGGCCTCCCCTCTGGTCCCTCTGGTCTCTTGTGCTCAAGAGAAGGATCCAACCCACACAGTCATCTGCTCCACACAAGACCTTTCCTGGGCGAGCAGCCATGCCCTCAGCAGGGCTGCCAGTATGTCTAGGCTTCACAAAGTGTCACAAGTCAATTGTGTTCAAATACAGTGAATTTTCTGAGATCTCCAGAACAAACCCTGGGCTATAATCCCATAAGTGTACCTAAATTAATGTTTTAATTAATATATGCTTTACTTATACACTATCTAGCAAAACATCAATTTGACCGTTATTATAAACACCCTATATATATATTAAAGCATTATTATTAGCAGACTGCCAGAGGAGGCTTCAGCAGCAGCCCACCTTTCCTGTAGGTCCAGCTCACTGTATACTATCTTGCCTCCCCAAAAAGAACTGTACATCATGATTTAGGTAGTGTTACTGAAGAAGGCTGTCCTCACTGGAGCTGCAGAGCTGAGCTCCTGAAGGACGCCTTCCCAAGGCAACTTTACGGGACGAGATTTGGGTGTGTGACAGGGCACCCTGCCCACTAGTGTGGCACAGCTCTGACAGTCCCATGTGGCATCTGTGTAGGCATCTCCGTTGTCCTCCCACCCCGCTCCTGAAACTGCAGGGAGGTCTAAGGGCATGAGGGGTACTTGCTTACGTCTGTAGCCCCAGTTGGTCCTGCGCCCTTTCAGGCTCAATATAGCAGATCAAGCAAAGCCTGCAGGGGAGGTGCCATGGCAGCAGCCATCCTTGAAGGACAAGGAAGCAGCAGAGGCAAGAGCCAGGGTGCAGGAGGGGGGCCTTGGGTCACACCACAACACCATGCCACGCCACACCACACCAGGGGATTTGCCAACAACGAGCCAGTGGGGAGCCCATGATGAAGGTTATCTGCCTAATCCATGATCCCAGAGGTGCTTTGCGTGCAGAAATTTGCCTTCGCTGGATTTACATTAAAATAGAATACTTTTTAAGAACATTTCTGCAATGTATTCTGTCTCCGTAAGCAGGGTCCTCATAGTCTCTTACACCCTAACTGTATTTTCCAGGATGCAAAATGGAGTTTATTAAAGATGATAGATGAATATTAGCCTCTTTACATACATTTGAAATTGTCACTTAGACAGAGCTTCTGCTGTTGGTACCCAATGTCAATAACAGAATTGGGACATCAATACAAAAACATTGTCTTAGCTAGTGCGTTTCAGCTTTGCTTTTTTCTTGTTTTCTTATATTAATGACAATCAGGCTGCAGATGCTGTTTTGGAGATAAATACTCAAACACTATTGTTAATTTCCCCATGAAAGCAAGGGTATAGGTGATTTATGACCATGATGTATTTTTTATTAGATAAATAGAACTGTCTATATGAAATTTGCTGATCTACATTTTTGTTTTTAATGTCACTATAATGCTACTATTCCAAAAGGATTTACAAGCTGTTTACAGAAAGCAAAGTACAAGCCCATAACATAATCTAGCATCTAGCTTGGTCAAATTTAGAGGAAACTAATCCATGCAATCCAGTTATATTGAGCCGAAAACAAAAACTGAATGCAAAGCACTGAATATAAATCTATATGAGAGATTTTAATAGATGTACTTATGTTTACTTTATTCAAATTATTCAACCAAAGAGGACAGTAATTGTGGTGTTATAAGCACCACAATTGATATTATCGGTTTACTTGCATTAAATATATTTAGAGATTTACATTGGATTTATATTGATCTCTGGCTTTCACAAAAACCAGAAAACGTATGAAAATAAAGACACAGTATACAGCTGTGTATTATCTCTTCCTGGTATGAGAAGAAAAAAGAATTCTAGGAAGTTGGCCAAAATACACGTCCATCATAAATACTCTGCTAACATGCTTTCAATTATGCTCTCTCAAAGGAATCAGAAGGTCCTAATTACAAGAGCGAAAGATAAACCTGAGCAAAATCCCAACAAGGGCGTCAGCTCAGCCTGTGTCTCTGAGAGATGCTGACACTCGCACTCAGGGGGAACAGCAGATGCTCAACATAGCTTGCTGCTGGGCCTTCAGTGAACACGATTTGTTTTCCTGGTATTTTTCTGGGCTTCAGAAAATTTAACACATTTTGGATTCTTCCTCTTGGTTTACAAGAATGCCAATGTGAATTTCCTGTCTCAGACTCTCAGCTGTGCTGCATTTGGAAATAATGTGGGGGCCTCTCCTACCCAGTTTTGGGTGGGATTATAGCCAAGCAAGGCTTGACAGTGATTCTTTGGTTAAACAAATAGACTTTGGAGGATTCCAGGGGGCAAAAATGAAGAGGAGAGGCCTTACAGTAAGGACATGTTTTCACCGCCTAGTCTATACCAAGCACAGGTAAGATGGCTCAAAGTCTAGCCCGTTTTCTACAGCACCATTATTCCCAGGCTGCACTGGGACACGCAGCACGAACACTAGGGTCAGAGTATTCACAGCTGAAAGCACCAAAGGTGAACCGGCATTTACTCTAAAAGCAAAGTTGCTGGTACAGTGCACAGCACCAAAATGAACAGGTTTGAAACTTATTCCCCACCCCACCACAACCATATCCAACTAAAAAAGAGGCTCAGCACAGTCACGAGATCTGAAAGGAGCACTCGCTGGCATCTTGTATTCTCATTCCCAATAAAGAGTAAAAATCAGCATCCCCAAATTAATCTATCCTGAATCAATGATCACCGGCTCCAGTTATCCAGTTCCTCTGTTCTGCATTATCGGACTGTCTGTCTTACAGAGAGAGTTTATACTTATTTGTAAGCAACCCGTGTCCTTGTTAGAATTTCTGGTTCGTTCCACTGTCTTCCCCCCTCCTCCCACTTTTTTATTTTAGATCTGCAGATGTTTTCACAGACAGGGAAAATTTTATTCCATTCTTCCTCTAGATGACCTTCGACAATTCTAGCTTATCAGATGGTGTGCACACTTACATACAAAAAGAAAGAATGCAAATGTGGATCTTGTTTTTAATACTGATTAAATGCATTGGAATAATTCTGTAAGTTTTATGCTCTATCTTGCATAACTTTAAAACAACTTTAAGCAGTACCTGACTACTTCTACAAGCTACCAGCATAATGCACCCAGGTTGTCATCTTCACTTACCAGCCACTGACACTCACTGGGATTGCTAGTGGTAGGAAAGGACAACGGGAACATTAACTCCTCATCGAACAAAACCTCCCATAAATCAAAATCTGTTCTTGCTCATATAATAAAAACAAGTTTGATTAAAACTAAGGAAATGGAATGGAGGAAAAAGTCTGTATGTTAACAGGAGGCCCAGCCTAATGAAGGAGAATTCAACCTTAAAGGCGAAATCAAAATTTCCTGAGTCAAGATGGAAATCCACAAATTTTGACCATGATTTTGTCATGTCAGCTCCTGTCAATCACTCACAAATACAACATTAACAAAAACCACAATATCAGAATAAAAACTAAAATTAAAGAGGAGTTGAGATTTACTATTACCTTTTGAAACTTTTGTCATGTTTTTCATTAGGCACTGATCTTTGGGAAGAGATGTTGAGCAACAAGTCTCACCAGCAAATAGTTCAGTCCAATGGCAGTGGTGGTGGCAATGGAGTGGCATAAGGCGCAGTCCCTTGCTAGCGATAATTCCCCTCTAAAGCAGGATTCTCTATACCCAGACAAAGAAAGGTCTCCCTCCTGCCTCAGCTAAGCCAAAAAACTCTTTAGACACTAGGCAGTAATTGTAATCATCTATGATGATTAATATTACTTTGATTTTGCCAGTCTGTCACAAAATGGAACTCAGTCTAGCTCACTGTAGGAGCAGCAGAGCAGAAAATCACCAGTTCCCACATGCCCCTGGCTCCTGCAGAAAGAGAGGAGGAGCCGGGGGAAAGGAGCAGCCCTCCGGGCAGGAGGAGAGAGAGCAGGAATGACTGCGGGGGGGCAGGTAGCGGGGAAAATGATGAAATCTCTCTCTGACATACCCAAGCACAGCTGGTAACATTAAGATTTTATAATAAGTAGTAAGTAACAGTAAGTATGCTTTCCTTGCTATCTTCTTGTATCAGAGTATGCTAAACCATTCTATGATTCTATGCTGCTGGGGATAATAGCAGAAACTCACTCTCACTTGCTCCCTTTTTGTCTCCATTTTTCCATTGTCCAGCTAATTAAGGTCAGGAATAGTACAACTTCACTGCCATTAAGCCAGCTTCATCCCCGCTGCAAGAAAGAACAAGATTTGGTTCTAATTAATTAATAATTATTATAATAAATTATAAAACAGTCTGAATTATTAATTATCCAGATACAAATATTCCTGACGCAAAAAGTATTTGACAGCAGCGAAGACTTGCTTACACAAAAAGGAGTTATAGATGAATCCAGAATAATTACTTCCAGACCACTCAGATCACAGACATTCATTCTGGAATGAAATTGGGAAGTCCATGCATGGAGTTAACCTAGGAGTCCAGTCTGAACTCTGTATTCAATCCCTCCCTACCTCTGAATTATCTCTATAGTACAGACGAGGCTATATAGTTAAACTACAACTCAAAGAAGGCAGGAACAAGTGGCCAAATTGCTCCTTGAGGAAATACCACAGACTTTTTTTTTTATTTATTTAGGCTAGCATTATTCTAACTATGTATAACTCTCATAATAAGCATTTAATCAACTAATCCAATCACCCAGCACTTTTTCTGTCCCCTTTACGGAAGGCTAGGTTCCTATTTGCTCATATCTAACAAGCAACTTTGTACACTCCATTAGATTTTGTGTCTCTGGAGCCTGGTTCAAATTCCACACGCTTTATTCAGTCACCTTCAAAGCACTTATACAATGGTTCATCACACCTAAAGCTTAGTACAAAGTCTGCTGCAGGAAATCATCAGGATTCTTTGGCTTACAAATTTCCACAAGTCTAGTCCTCAACAGAGCTGGTATTTGCTGTGGGACCATGTCATTTGCTCCCAAGCAACACACCTCTTCCAAGTACCAACATTACAAATTTGAGGTCCAAAGGTGACAGCTGAGAAGAGGTCATTTTGATCCATGACAAAATCCATGACAGGGACTCTGCCGTGTACACTCATTCCTCAGATGGGGCACACAGATAGAAGCAGCAATAGTAATCTTTCTTATTTTGAGACATTAAACCTATCAAAACAAAGACTGAAGAAGTGCAATTGCTGCCCATAAGTACCATGGGAGAGAAACCCCAAGAAGAGAAATTATGTGTTTAAAGTCAAGTTCAAGGTGTAACAAGAACACGTAGGCATAAAACTAGCCACAAATAAATTTGGGGTGACAGCTAGAAGGTGGCTTTTTAGTCAGTATAGCAGCTAACCTCCTGGAGAGAGTAGAGGACACAGAACTCGGTCTCTTTCTGATTATATAAGAGCACTGTTAGGGGAGCAGGAGTTTCATTCAAGAGTTCAAAAGATCTTTTCTAATGTTCCGTTCCTATGATGCAAATCAACAAGTTTTTCATCCTCGGGAAAATTCTAAGTCCCTTTTCCATACTTGTTGGTCATCTCAGGCTATAATAACATATTTTGAAACAAGAGATTGTTACATAGAAAAGCACCACTCGCTCTTTTTAAAGGTGGGCAAAGAGAGGCAAGGAGAATACGACACGTGGCCAAGGACAGGCAGGAGGACTGCACAGTAGCAGGGATTTGGAAAGAAGTAGGTCAGGTTTAACCAAGGGACTGAGCAGACCATTAACCAGGGTAATGACTGCGTTAAGAGTGGCACTTTGTGCAGTAGCATTTTGCTTGAAGAGTTTTTGTGTACCTACTTAGTCACTTCTAGACTTGTCAGAAGAGATTGAAAGGACCATAGAAGGGGACTTAAGGCTCACTTAGAACTTAATGTTTTTTCATAAGATGGAGCTCTGCCCTGTACCTTTTCTATAATATCGCATAACCCGCTCCTTCACTGCCTTCCTGCCCCCCCACCCAAAGCCTGCTTCTTCAAACCCAAAATCTCATAATTCCACTCAGTGTTTTCAGGCAGAAAAATGTTATTTGCAATTGCTTGTGAACGCATGGTTTTGTTGCGGGTGGAATGTATTCAGCTTGTCATTCTTGAGAACTACTGAAAAATAAAGATACCTGAAAAAAAGGACTATGTGGTTTTTTCACAGTTAGCAGCTGTTACTATCTGATGAACTAACGGTTTGTTTGCAACAGTATACAATAGAAACATGACCAGAGATGTGAATATGGAGTGATGTTATCATTGTAATTTCACCATGTTTTGCTCCTCGTCTCACATATTTTGGCATTAAATTATAAAGTACTCGTGACCCTATACAACTTCTGTTTTCTATGTACATAAGGCTTCTGAGGAAAAATTAGCTTTAAAAAATCCTGGGAATCCAGGGAAAATAACTAATAGGTGCCACCATTGCATTTTAAAAGGATAAAGGAACCAAAGGCAGAAACGGAGGTTAACTTTTTCTGATTCCCTATCTGAAAACAACAGTCACAGAAATATAAAACTCTTAGCTTCTGATATCACTGATGTGATCTTATCCGATAGACCTGTCAAAGTGAATTTCTAATATATTAAATCACCAAAAATTACATTGAAATGATCTGACATACACTCACAGAAGTCAAGAAGTTCCAAGTTGAGGCTAGAATTTGTCTTTAGCTCCCCTGGTTCTACTGAGAGGGCAGTAGGCATGTTATGCTACATTGTCGCTGTTGGCAGACTTCTTCAGGTGTTGCTGTAATTCTAGCCTGGCTGAGAAACACCTTGTGTTGGGGGAATTAAGTCACTGAACTTTACCTGAGTGCACCTATGCAATTTAACAGACCCAGATCTTGACCCAGAATCAGCGCTTTTCAGAAGCAAGTTTTTATGGTTAAGCTAAGGAACAAGGGCAGGGACTAATAATGGAGATACCGAAGGGCCTAAAATTAGCGTTCACAGGCAAGAATTACTCTGTGTTGCTGCAGTCAACACAGCTGCAGCTTAATAAAATAACACTAATGTAAGTCTAGGGCAATGTGAAGGTAGAGACCTTGCAACCTTAGAAGAAAGAGTCTTTTAGAAAACAAAAGGAGAGAGCGAGCCCTCAAGATAAAGCTCGGCTAGGCAATTCCCTTCACTGGCTACCTGGGACATTCAGCAGCTCTGCCTGTTCTTCCAAATCATACTTATTTAGCTTTCTTCCCCTGCCATCCACTCTAAGAAACCTTGTCTTTAAGAGTTGATTCATTCCAAACAGTTTTTCTAGTGGTTGCTCACTGCAGGACTGTTGGCAGACCTGCGCTAGGATGGCAACAACTCACAGTCACAGTCCATTAAGGTCCTCCCTTCGAAAGAGCGTCTTTCTGCTGACAGAGGGGATCTGCTGGGGCAGATCTCTGCTTTGCTCTATGTACAAATAAACCCGACCTTTGGTGGAGTTATGGCACAGCAATTTAAACCACAGTATGTCATGTGCACATTAAGTCCCTGCGCAGACACTTTCTCTTATGTAAAAAAGCCCCAAATTGCAGAGCAGAATGGAAGCAGAGGCAGACCACGTTTTTCGTCTTTTCAAAGAGCTATGCATGGTTTGCAGGCTTCTACCTCTGACACTTCACAGACACCTGCAGAGAAAAGACTTCGTCTTTCCAAGGATACTTTGCAAGTTGTGGCTGCTACATTTTATAAAAAGCTCCAGTGAAATAAATCTCCTTTCTATGTCAATTATCCTCCAATTTATTGTCCTGGAGTTCAATTCAATTTAGCTCTGGGTACCCACCTGATCTTTTGCAAATGACAGTATGCCTCTTCATATTAATTTAATGATGTCTGTTTTTAAAAAAGTTCATATCAGGAACCCACGATGCATAAGCAAGAGAAATTTGAGCATAGTAAATAGTCTAGATTTGAAAAGGCTCAAACCAATGACAACTTTGAACACAAATACAGAGAAATGTTCCCGACTAGCATTAGAATCAAATAGCCTTTAATTTTAACTAAAGTCCTTGAATATTAATGTTCATGGGTTGAAGTGGCGAGTCTGAGACAGTCACCATCTCTCTTCAGGCTGCTTATATTGGATTCATTAGCAATTTATCATCGACGTAAAGGCAGAATTCAATTCCATCTGTGAGCTCCAAAGCACATAAGACTTGGCATACCTGATGAATTGCAGATGAGCAGGAACTGGAGTTACCATAATAGAGGTTAAAGGCTTCTGGAAGCTGCAACAATTTTATGGTATTATGCAGTTTGGATAATAATTATAGCCTTCAAAGGTAGAGTTTAAATAACTCCTCAAAGGAAGCAGTTGCATAAACCTGGAAACATGCTACATTTTCTAATTTCAAATATTGAATTAGAAGATTGTTTTAGGGATTTCTAACCACTTCAGACATAATTCCTTTCGATTTTTTGAGCGTCAATGTGATATTCAATTCATATTTCTTCCTAAATGTGAAACACAATCTTAAGCGCGAGCATTGGGCCAGGCTGGGCTACCTGAACAATGTCAAATAGTACGTAGAGCCAGGGAAACCAGCAAGGCAATCAGAAGAGAAAGACAACACTTGAAGTGAGTAGCAGGGGACCCATTATAGGCAGGTTAAATCTTAGGGATTTGACTGCTTTGCTTACATGCACACAGTTTTGATAACACAAAGGCTATCCGTTCACCTTTCTCCTTTGCACAACAAAAATTAGGTGAAAGAGTTGTTCGTGACAAATAGCTTTCCTAGCAGGCTGCCCCTGTAAGGTTGCAGAAGGTGATGAGGTACTACACTGTCTAGAACTAAGCAGCAATAGTGGCTCTTGCTAAATAATACCAGACCTTGTCTTTAAGTCTTACTATCTGACCCTATCTATTATTAAATGTTCTGAAGCCCAGAGTAGGCATCAGGAAATCATTAAAGGAGGGTAACAGTAGGGGACAGGAATAAATTAATCAGACATATCACTGTAAAGCCACCTTCTAAATAGAAAATCCCTCCATCAGTACTTCTTTCTCAATATTATTTTATAATTTAAAACAATTAAATACAATGGCTGGGTTTTGCACACAAGCATAAGCAGAGACAGACACCATATGCAATGTAACAGCGAAATGGAAACACAAAATATTAACTCAAGCTTGTGATCCACAGTTAAATTTGTGTGCAATAAAATGGAAATGTCATGTGTGACCATGGTTTCTCTATGTGTGCACATACATTGATTTCTGAACTTTGCAAAGCATTAGTTTGCCCTTTAAACTAAACTAGGAACTAAGCCTGCAGTTGTATAAAGGTCACCAAAGTGTAAAGATACTTACCACTCAAGAGCTTGACCCTATGCAAAAATAAGGAGAGAAAAGCCAAATTCAACTGAATTATTTATAAAAAGTATTTAATATAATATTTTTCTCTTTGTAAACTACTATGACATTATCAGCCACGGAATAAATACTTAACGCATAGCTTCACGAAATGAATATAAAAGTGAAAACACAACCTACTTTACACATAATGGAAGAAGGAAAAGTAAAAAAGTGACAGTGAAGGAATCGCAAAGTTACCAGAGTGGTAGGACCAGAAAGCACATGCTATCCTGTCCACAGCTAGCTCCTATCTCTCTTCCTCCCTCTTCCTTCCACCACCCCCACTGAATTCATACATTACTTTTCAAAATATCCTCACACGGAAATCAGATATGAAGCAAGGTATAAATAAGAGTTTCATGTTTAAGGGTCAGTTCCAAGAGAAAATTTCAAGGCAAGCCATCACACCCCACTACCAGCATGTTTCACGTGGAGGGGAAAGATTGCTTCAAATGGAAAAGAGAGACTGGCATGGAAGTTGGGGAGAAAACTGAGGTTAATACCACAGGTGTGAATAACACAACTGATAGAAAAGCACAGAGCTGTAAGGGACCTTAGAAGTAAGGATAAAAAAGCTTAAGTGCAACACAGTTATTTTCTACCTCCACCCTCTGAATGGCAGAGGAGGAAAATAATTTCAGCAGCTGCAATTTTGAATGCAATGGAAGTGAGCAGAAAGGAGTAGGATGCTGTCACTGAGAGGGCAGATGAGAGTTTATTTGTACTAGATTGAATCAAACCCTGAAATCTTTTTTTCCATTCACAGAGAAGCATGTTGAGTCAAAGGCATTCTTCAATCCCGCACTAATTTATCTGAGTTATAACTCAGTTATGTCACTAGCGATTGGCCCACTCATCAAACTTTTTTTGTGAGATGCAAGCAAGGAGCTGCAAGGATGTAATAATTTTAAATATAAATGAGATACAAAAGCTAATGTAACACTTGCAAGTGATTAAAAGCTGAAAAGGAAGAAATTAAAAAATGAACAGGAAAGCTGAAGCTCATCTGGGTATTATCTAAAATTAGAACAAGTGACTACACAAGCAGCCAGAGATAGGTACCTCCCACCAGTCCCAAAAACAAAAACAAAGCAGTAATGGAGCTATAGAAGGTGTGACAGAGAGAAAAACAGCCAGGTAATAATGGATTTTCAGACTGTGTTATGTAAACAAAAAATGCTCTACTTTCATTTTTCATCTTTAAAAGAGAAATGTGGATTTTTTAAAAAAGTAGAACCACCATACTTCCTGTGATTTGTTGTGTTCTACTGTCCTCCAATGGATAGTGTTGAAAGTGCTTGCTCTATGATAGTGAATCAGAATTACACCTGTGCCTCACTTAATGCTTTTTCTATGGCATTTATTGCAAGACACTGGGAAGAGGGAACAATATAAGATCTTACAGACTCTTTGTCTCTTTTCCTATATATAAATAGACATTGGCACTACCAAATTATCTCATCTTCAAAAAAGGAAGGAAGCGTGACCTTTTACCAGGTTGAAGCAGTGTCACCTGACGACTCACCAAGTTTGATACTGACCTTAGCCACCCATTCATCTTGTGAACCCACAAAAGGAGAAAAAACAACAGGATAATGAGAGTGTAGGCAGCCCTCAGGAGCCATGTATAAGACAAAGATCTAGCAGTCTCTGGAGATGCATGGCACAGCTGACAGAGAGTCCCTGGAGCCACAGCTTCTCTCCCTTCTTTCCAGCTGGTAAATTTGAATAAAACACCACTGAAGAAATATTCAATACTTCCATGTCTAAGTGAAAAAACACTGAAGTCAGCACTCATTTACATTGATTTAGTTGATGACATGCTGCTTTCACTTGGAGAAGTAGCAAAAATGGGGATGGTTTCGTTTCTTTTTCTTTTTCAAAGGTCTAGGTATAAAACTAGCTCTCAGAATTTACAATCTGGAAGAATGATGCTCTAAACAGCTTTTCTAGGTACAGGGTTTTGCTTTAGTCATTTAAGGCTTCTTTACATGGCAATGTTAATACACAGTAAGTTGGTGTGGCAAACTTCTGTCCCTGGGTCAGTTGACAGCTTCCACTAGCCGTGGCATTCCTCTACTCCTGATCACTGATCCTCATCACTGTCAGTGTCTTCTCCCAGCTGCAGCTGTCTTAGTCCTGCCTGCCCCGCTGCCTAATCCAGCCCTTGCATCAAATGTCTCCTCCTGGCTACACTCACTTTTCCCAAATACTTCCAAGCAACATCTTTCTTAGGTTAAGCTTAGAAGCCATGGATACAGGGAATGAAATAAACTTGCATTAGTCGCTGCTTACATGGAAACTAATGATGCCTTTGTGCAAGGTGGATTATCCTGCTTCCAAAGAAAATTAAGGTACTTGGAACACCTAATATGTACTATGAATACAGAATCATAGAATAGTTTGTGTTGTGTTGGAAGGGACCTTTAAAGGTCATCTAGTCCAGCCCCCACCCTGCCATGGACAGGGACATTTTCCCCTAAATTAGGTTGTTCAAAGCCCCATCCAACCTGACCTTGAACACTTCTAGGAATGAAGCACCCCCATGTCTCTGGGCAACCCGTTCCAGTGTCTCACCACCTTCAGAGTAAAGAATTTCTTCCTTATATCTAATCTAAAGGTACCCGCTTGTAGTTTAAATCCATTACCCCTTATCCTGTCACTACAGGCCCTGGTAAAAAGTCTCCATCTCTCTTGTAAGCCCCTTTTAAGTACTGAAAAGCCACAAGAAGATCTCCTTAGAACCTTCTCTTCTCCAAGCTGAACAACCCCAACTCTCTCAGCCTTTCTTCATAGGAGAGGTGTTCCAGCCCTCAGATCATTTTCATGGCCCTCTTCTGGACCCACTGTAACAGGACCATGTCTTCCCTATGTTGGAGGCCCCAGAGCTGAACACAGTCTCCAAGAGGGATCTCACAAGAGCAGAGTAGAGGGGCAGAATCACCTCCCTCGACCTGCTGGCCACGCTTCTTGTTATGCATCCCAGGATATGACTGGCTTTTTGGGCTGCAAACACACATTCTGGCTCATATCCAATTTTTCATCCACCACTATCCTTAAGTCCTTCCCCACAGGGCTGCTCTCAGACCATTCACCCCCCAGTCTGTATTGATACTGGGGATTGCCCCGACCCAGATGCAGGACCTTGTGCTTGGTTTTGTTGAATTTCATGAGGTCCATATTGTCCCACTTCTCAAGCCTGTCCAGGTCCCTTTGGATGGTATCCCTTCCCTCAAGCATACTAAAATGTGTGAAAGAACAATTAGCAAAGAGTAGGTAGCGCACCATAAATTCACATCCTTGTTTATTTTGTGCCAGTCTACCTATCAGACACGGCCTTCAAAATCCAAATTCAGTCAACGAAATCATATGACACCATCCCACTGGCTCTTGTTTCCAGGGATCCATGGTCCTCCCAGCTGAAGATAATGCTTAGTTCTCTTCAGACAACATCCTTACATGCATCCCTGTGCAGGTCCTAAGCAGGCGAACACCAGAAAAATCTTAAGAACTCAGAATTGTTACATGTTATTTGCAGCAAGCATGTGACTGATGATCTCTGCCAAACTTATGAGATTTAAGGGCTTTAACAGAAGTATACTTACATCCTAAGGTTCTGTGTCCTCTTATGCCTCTCAACTTCCTCCTACAATACGTAAATTCTTGGATTTTTCTCTCCCTCACCCAATCTCTCCAGAAATTTTCTTGAAATATTACAAGACAGAACATCCCTAGTATAGGTTACAACTTAGAAGTATGATCAGTGCCCAGCAATCTTAGCTGGGCTTAGCTTAACATAAAACCACAGATTTCATTAGTCACACTGCAGAAAATCAAGGGTCAACTTCAACAACATCAAGCGTCAACACAGCTATTTTGAAGAGAAGAATCCATTTAAAGTTGATGACCATTGCAACTTGCTTAACTCAGCACCTTGAACAAGCATGGCTGTTTCATCACTATTATCTGGATTTAAAGTACTAAGTGATAAAGAATTCTGTATATCCCATTGACTGATCCATTCAGTCACCATCTTACATGCCTTCTCCATAAATTTGATGTTGCTATTATACATAAAAGGGAAGACTTACTAGGTTTCTTTACTGTAAATTTAGTAACTGCAGATCTTTCACTACTGCTTAGTGTGCTTTGAAGCTCTCTTTCTCACAAAGCCATATAACATCCTTTAATTCCTTCAAGTACAAAGTTTAGTAATATACTTCAAAGTCCCTTTATACACAGAGATGTCTGACACATTCTCAAATTCCCTGAAACAAAGATCTATACTCCTGTGTCTAGCTCCTTCAAAAGAGTGTGTCCAACAGTTTCACATTCCATTAAAAACTGGGGGAGGGGTTATATGTTATAACATCTGCTACTCTTACAGAAAATTTTTTCTGGTTTCAGAATTTTTTAAACAGTTGTTTAAAACAGTTTGAACTCCCTCCTGTCTTTCGTGTCAATCTTTTTTTTCTCCTCAGCAAATTCAACCTCTGAATTTTTGTGTTTTGTTTCTTTTTTGTTGTTTTTTTTCTTTATGATCTGCAAGTAAACAGAAAGGAAGTCAGACACAAACACTATAACAACCTTTAGAGTTTCTGAAGGTGTCGCCTAAAGTACTTAAATCTCAAAAGTGATGATTTTTCACCTTCCCCAGCAGGATTTAGGATTTTAATAAGCCCATAGTCACATTAAAACTTTTACAGAAGTGCAAGAGAGCAAAATCCATTAGCGAAGAAACAAATTCTTTTTTAGGATCTGATCTTCAGAAGAGAGTGCAGGGTGAAAATGCTGTTTCTTGGGCACAAACTAGGATCTTAGTTAGTTAGTAGGTTCCTACTGGAAAAGCATCCGCCCCAGTTCCCTCACTGGTTTTTACAAGTCTCTTCCTAGAGGTAGCAATCAACAGGCCCCCAAGCTTCCAACACTCTATCCTTGAAATCCCATTTCAAAAACCTTTCAGCACAGAGGCTAGAAAGAAATCCCACCCTACTCTCCCCAGGTCTATTTTCAGCTTACTAGGTGGTGTTGAGAAGGGATTTATGCTCAGAGAATCTTTTTTCCTTTTCCCTTTTGGCAAAGGTGCAGAAACATAAGGGCTGGTCACCGCAGCCATACGAGAGCATAGAATGGTTAGAGTTGAACGGGACCTTAAAGATCATCTAGTTCCAACCCCCCTACCACTAGACCAGGTTGCTCAAAGCCCCATCCAGCTTGGCCTTGCTTTGAACACTTCCAGGGATGGGGCATCCACAACTTCTCTGGGCAACCTGTTCCAGTGTCTCACCACCCTCACAGTAACCACCCTCAGGGCATCACTCAGGATGGAGGGCTGGTGGCATGCTTTACTGCACAACCCCAGCAAGGCTTCGCACGTTGAAACCACTGGGAAGGGGTCATACACGAGCTTAGCAACTCATCCTGACCAAGTCAAACAACTGAAAAACATTCCAGTTTCATCAATTTCTCTTACAATTTGCCGAACAGCTTTAGTGGTAGCCTTTGCAAGAAGCCCTGGGCCCTGCATAAGGCTAACAGGAGACACCAGAAGTGACTGTTGGAGCCAGCGAAGGAAGCAGGATTTTGCGATTGACGGAAATGGTAATCTAGACCCACTCCTGCTGAATAGCCTGTGGGTCTTAATTAAAGGGCAGAAAGGAAGGAGAGAAATGTCAGCACCAGAGAAAGAGACAACTAAAACCAATATACTCTAACCTGTGACTGCACAGGAAGTACTCCAGTGTCAAAAGGCAGCCTTGTCTCTATTTAAACCGTAAGCAGGGATGTAGGCAGGTTTACTGAAAAAATATTCAAGGTAGCCTGCCTACTGATATTCTTTTTAAATGAATGGGTTCAGTTTTTTTATATTTAAAGAAAGAAACAGTTCTAGATCAATGGTTCCCAACCAGGACCAAATTTCTACATACAACTTCAGATGAGAAAAAACAAGAAAACAATACTCTAAAATTTTCAACACATCATAACCTCAGCTGAGCTCTACCTCTCTATATATTTATCTAAAAGAGCACACACACATACATACATGCAAAAAATATTTTTATTTACTACTAACTGGAGAAGAGAGACAAATGTAGAAACATTGGTACAAATTTTCTGAAATTCTCTATGGCTTTGTAAAATATCCAAGAGTTGTCTGAAATGTATGACTTCTACGTACCAAGCAGGTAGAGTTTTTTGCAAATCCAGAAAATTACCACCTTGAAAAAAACTGTCAAAAATGTTCAGCACTATTCTAACTTTACTCCCACTTAGTGGCAAAAGATGTCACTGAAGTTGAAAGAGCAAAATTAAGATAAATGCCACACTTTTTTGAACTGTCTAATGTAACATCTTGTCAGTGGCAAGAATGCTGTGTCTTTCAAGATTGAAAAAAAAAAACCAAAACCAACCCAAACCTCTAGAGTCCACTCCTGCTCACAGTATGTTTTTCTGTATAGCTTCAGATTATTCTACATAATAGAATCATTCCCAGATGAGCTATCGCTATCTTTTTCTTTCCTACTGCCACTAGACCTGCAAGTACATTAAGAAAGACTTGCCATATACTGATTACTTTAAAATTCATTCCATGACTCTGCACTGCCACTAACTGATTGCTCTAGGCCTTGAAAGAATGCCAGATTTACGGGCTGTCTTCAGTAACTGCCTATTTTACCTACATCAGTTTAAATGGATGTATAGGATAAGTAGTTTAAATATGCCCAATGTCATAAACATGACTCATCTTTGTAAAAGTCTTAGCATCACAGGGCAGAGCTCTTTCTTCTGTTTAAAAGATTATGTATCAAGAGTCTGGGATGCGCAAGTAGTGCATTAAGATTACAAAAGAGATGCCCCTTGAGAGGCTTTACAAATGACTGGTATAGAGATACAAAGTGCTTTGGAAGGAAAGTTATCTTCTCTTTTAGTTATCTGAAAGGATGGAAATCTGGACTTAAAAATTTGCATGCTGCACTAATGTAAGGTGATGCAAACGGGGAGCTGCATTATGCTTGGATGGTGTCAAGAGAGACCACCAAAGAACTCCACATCCACCGGACTCACCATAAATAGGCATTCCTCGACACATACGCTGTACATTAGCTAACTTGCATCATGTCAAGTTTTTAGAAAAATGAAGTATTTCCTATCCTTGAAACTGTGCAATGATAAGTTTTCTTTCTGCGGAAACCATTTTTTCTTAAATCAGCTCCCAGAGTGTACTTCCAAAAAAAAAAAAAAAGAAAAGAAAAATAGGGTACTTGGGCTTGCAGGATAAATATATACAAATTCTTGATAAGCAAAACTCAGTGTTTTAATCAAAGTTAGTTGTGTTGATGAGCAGAAATATTGGGTAAGAATAAAATTCTCATCCAAAGCAAAATTATAAAAGCATTGCATAATATTCCTCTCTCCGTTTGTTCAGTGTGATGTCAGTAAAGGCAAGTATAAAAATTCCATTGCACAACTTGCTCTAAAGCATATTCAGGAGGGAATTGGAAGTGCTGCAGTGAGCTGGGTCAGAACAAACTGCTGAAGATTTAGAACAATGATACAGTTTACAACCTGAGTCCTCATGTGACTCAAGTTATAGAATTATCCCTGTGATAAATCACCAGTACTACAGAGCACACAATATTAGAGGGGGGATTTATGGTCCGCTTGTTATAAAAGTTGTAGACGTGGAAATACTAAAAATTGTTTTCTATTGTAAATCTGAAGAAGCAACGTATAACAAAGACACGCCATATATTAAAGGAGAGCATTACAGTCATTTTGAGTCAGTGATGCGAAGCTCACATGCAATCATCTAGCTCCCTGGATTCGGTATGCCAAACAGTGAGCAATCAAACTGCCTAAGATCTCATTGCTCTGCAAAAGTCTGTTCATCTGTCATATTTGGCAAGTGCTCGTCATGTCATACCTGTTTCTTCCTCAGAAAAAAAAGCTGCTTATGATATAAGCAGAAGCCTCTTGCCCTAATAAGAGTCAGGCTCTTTTCCTTTCCCCAGAACTCTGCTTTTCTGTATTGGGGGAAACCTGCAGAGGGCAGGAACCGGGAGTTGCTGCAGAGCTGCAGGTGTGGACCTGTCTTTGGTCATTTACTCCACCAGTAACACGCTTGGCTTGGTCTGTATTTTATATAATCAGTGTAGAAAGCATTCTCTGGGTAGACATAGCAAACTTCACACTATAGGTAGTCTTCAAGTTCGTGATTCTGCAAAATGCTGAGCGTTTCAGTCCCAGTGCAGTAAAGCACATGTGTCATTTCAGAAATAAAAGGACTACCACTGCCATATATACTGTTAAAGTGTGCGGAGAGACACATAATGGCATCTTTACCTTACGTGCCTGTGAAGCGCTTGGCATATGGTAAGTAGTCAGTGTGAGCAACAATTGATGCACATGAGAATTTTTCATGACTCTAATTATATCCAGTACATTCAACATCTTGCAGGACTAAACCATCAGAGGCAGCATACAGAAAAGACAGGAGAGGGGGAGATTTTGACAGAGCATCAAAGGGATACAAAGCTGGATTTCTGGAAACTGGAATCACACAAAGACTAAAGCTGACTGAACAAGGGCTTACTGGAAGCATTTGAAGAGCACAGTCATAATATCCATAATACAGCATTGTTAACTCCTAATTTTGGCATGTCTCTCAGCCTACACAATGTTTTTCTTGAAAACTCATATTCTGAAAGAGAGACACGCAGACAAGGTTTTGAAAAAAATCTTAGCCAAAGACAACTCCTCACAAAGCAGGTGCTTGAGGGTGGCTGGAAGGAGGCAAGGAAACTTTGAAAACCTTCCCATTTCTTGAGCTCTCTGCTGGATCTGTGAAAGTTTTCTCATTTCTCCACTAGACCGAACCAAAGTGCTACAGTGGCTTCCATCCTGCAAATCGTTCTGGTGCAGTTCCAGCTGAGCTTTGTGCTAGGATGCTTGGAGTATTACAACCTTAAACAGCATTTCAAAGGGACAGCTGAAACTTAACCACATGCTAGAAAAGTGCAAATATCTTCACTCAGCTCAAAGAAAGGCTACGCATATTTGAAGTGAAAAGGTACAGGTTTAATGCAAATCGATTCAGCAATTAGTAAAGAAAATGAGGGTGTTATTAATGTCTGAAAAATCCTCTGCATTAGTTTTCATAATGTTTTCTAAGTACATATTAACACTAGAAGGAGACAGAGGACAGTACCTTGAAAGGTCGCTCTCCTAAGCTATTTCATCAAAGCAGGATTTAAATCCAGCAGCAAAGTGAGATATCATTTCCAGACAAAGAGGAAAAATTGCAGACTGAGAAGTTATTTTAAAACCTTTTTTCCCCACAATGATCCTTATGTATTGTATTAGCACTCCACATGCAACAACTACTTTAATAGGCATTTCAACCTGCGGGGAAGTTAAAGAATACTGCAGCTAGTGAATATTATTATTCCTACTTCTCATCAGTGATTATAAATATTCTAATCATGCATTATCTCATCTAGCCTAGGAGATATCAGGGTAGCTCTTCAAACACATTTCTGGTGCTTTACAGATTTGGAGAGCTTTATTCTTCTCATTCTGCAATTGTACACTTTATGCAGGTCTGTAAGGGAATGCACAGTTAAAACTTCTGAATAAATTTCTGAATTTTTCCTCTCCATTCTCAGGCACATGAATTTGAGGATTGGGGCTTCAGAAAAACCACCTTTGTTTAAAAGGTCTTGAATTTTCCCTCCTCCAGGATCTGGAGACCGCTGACCACCCCTGAAAAGAACCAGATCAGTTATTAAGGATCTATATTAGACATTTAAATTTTAAAAAGTTTCAGTCATTCCAAAGAACTACTCCTGCTGCTTCACGTAGTTACACAGATAAACACAGTTCTCTTCAAAATCCTCCAATATTGTCTTCCCCCACCTCAAATTTAGCCAGGGATTATCAGGGGAGGAGAGGGAGCAGCAGAACTCAACTAAAGAGCCAAAATAATGTTTCGCCGAAAAAGTCCAGCAAGTTCACAGCCATTCCAGCTTAGCAACAACTTCTGCCCAGTGCATTGCCTTGCCATAGAGGCAGAAAGTATTACCTTCACAGACCCTCCAGTCCCCAGTATTTCTTTCCTTTGGGCAGAGTGAGGGTTTTTCTAATTATCTTTACCTTTGAAATAGCAATCTTACCCATCTCTTGCTTTGCTGAGGGATGTCCTAGACTGGGGGTAGAGGGATGGGGGATGCAGAGATGTTGCTAGGTGAAATGGAAAAGAGGGCAAGTCCTAATGACACACTTACTTATAGCTCTTTAGTTTCTACAACAAGAATTACAGAAAAGCTGAATAGGAAATGGAGTGAAAAAAAAATAGATTTTACTCTTGAAGAGTGATTGTATAAATTTACAATCATCCAGGTTTTCAAGACTGCAAAGAAGGTAACATCTAATTTTTAGAATGTGAATAAGAAGGGTAAAACAGAAAATGAAAAAATGCCAAGACCTATTTATCTGTTCAAGGGAACAAAGAGGTATGATCTTCTTTTTTCCTGCTGCATTTCCAAGGTCAAATACAGCCCTTTGCTGCACAAGCTAAAAACCACAAGCACACACCTAGAAAGCAGCACCGAGGCAACACAGCACCTGCAGGTAGGAATTCTCACTGAAGTCCTCTCAAAGTCATTGAAACTGCTGGAGTCCAAGATTTGTAGCAGGCAGAGCGCAGTGGCAGGTGTGCCAGGCTCTCCGGCTGGACCGCAGCCCTTCTTCAGCAGTACTTGACTCCCAAAGAATGGAGGCCTGGGGGAAAACTCCAGATTTGGCACAATAAGAATGGAAAGCCTTGCATTCATGCTCCTCTCTGAGTATCACAAAAAGCCTTACAAACATTAATTAAAAAAAAAAAAAAAAAAAAAGGAGGCCTTTGCAAATCCTTACAGAAACAGAAGGATAGCTTTTAACAACCATGAGTTCAGTGGCTGTTGCATACAACAGCAGTTCTATACAGCACACAGAAACAAGGCATAAGTCAAGTGTAAAGAAGTGAAAGGTATTAAATGACCCTGTGGTAGGGATTTCAGTAGAGATTTTAACTGCTTGAGATGGATTGTGTCTGGAACAGAAGTATTAACACCCTTATTCTTCCTAAAATTGCAATACCATCTTTACTGACCCCAGGAGATCAGTGCCTTTCTCTATAAAGCCCATCCGCAGGTCATTAGCACACTACTATTTATCACAAAGCTGTTTCATTAATGACTTGCTCGAAAGGGTCGGCACAACTCTGCTCTTTGAAAGGTCCCTCAAGAATTATCATATTTGAAGACTTTCAGCATGGAATTGAAGATTAATTCTTTAACCTGAGAGTCATTATGGGCTGCTTAAATGATTGAAGTAAAGAGGGAAGGGCTTTATGAAGTTCTTACATTTATACAGGATAGCTATATTGGGAAAGCTTTCTTTCTTTTAATTAGATTAAACTGCCAAGAAGCAGAGGCAAAAGGCACTTCCCTGGCCAAAATCTCCTCACTCCTATTCCCCATGCAATTCTACCAATGCAAATTCCTACCCAGGGAAGCGGAGTCCTCTATTTGCTCAGCTGCACACTTGAATCACTTCAGGTTTCTGTTAGGGGATCCTCCAGCCTAAACTAAGGTTTCTAATATCCCAGATCTACAAAATTAGGACTACCTTGCATTTCTTGGGCAGTATATGTTACTTTGTCTATTGCTGCGTCTTAATACAAAGACCGTGTATTTTAATTGAAAGAATGTGTACCTTTACCGCAAATTATTATTATTTCACTGGAATCCAGCAATAAAGTTTGCATACAATTTACTTTTTAAAGTGTACAGTAGTTTGCAATTGCTGGTATGGCACACTTTATGTTCTGCCCCAGCAATGCAAAAATATATAATTTATCACCCATAACTGCTAATTTAGAACAGGTTCTGTGCTATGTTGCTGCATTTACCACACCCTTAACCAAATTAACTTACTCAATGTATTTGTTAATATTGCAGTAGATAGATAGAAAAAAAGCCAAGAGTACAAACAGATTTTGCAGGATTCACATTCTAAGCCCAAGTTCCAATTTGAACTTGAATCATAGTTTATTAGAAGAGAAGCTTGCTTAATCACACCCATGGCCAGGAAGATGTACTATCTATCTCACACAAAAGTCTTGGATTTCTAGAAGTGATTCCTACCGCCACTCTTCCAGCTGAACTTGCAGCAACAGCAGCTATCCTCGCAGACATCATGTGTGTCACATTTCTGAACTATTTCAGACAGTAAGGTCATGAGCTCTTTTTTTTTTTTTTTGGTGCCTTAAAACTCAGGAGATAAAGTAAGTTAACTGTAAAACAAGTTGAGAAATTTGTCATTCCCCCGAGGCAAAAGTACGTAAAAATTATTTGTATAAATAAGGCTTGTTGCAACTAACGTCATTTACCTTAGCCTTTCCAACCAAAGATTTATTAACTTTCAGAGTTATTTATAAATTTAAAAGTTAGAGAATTTTTTCACTGATCTGACCTGAGAGGAAAATAAAGAAATTTCAGAATATACATTACTCATCAAATTCGGAAGACAGAGATTTGTAGTTTTAGTGCATCGTGCTACAAAAACTTGCACGGTAATTTAAAATGAATTGGCAAGCAGCAGCAATGGCTACTTTAAACTACCTTTGCCTCCTGCAAAACATCCAGGCTGCTGTTTCCCTCACGAGCTAGCAGCAGGAAGCAGAAGTGGATGGAGAATCCCAAAGCTCTTCAGGCTTCTGCTATGCTAGTGTATAGTGCCCCAGCTGAGGCCACCAAGTGATAACTTAATGCAAGTAATGAAAGGAAAAATGCAGAATTTCAGATGCACCACAGCCTCTCAGGTGGTTTCTCCTTTCTAGGAGTCTCCAAAAGCTTATGTGAGCCTACAAATGCCACAGTTGTGCCAGTTGCACACCTAACCCTGTCAATAGCACAGGTAGAAGGGTGAGAATTAAGTGGTTATACTTTATGGGAAGGAGAGGAGTAATAATAGTCTGACAATAATTCATCAATAAAGATCAGACTGATAATAACAGGAATTAAGCTGAAGAGAGGCCGTGAGTTGTGATTGTATTATTGTGAAAGGAGGTAAGAGCCTGTTTTCAACCAGAAATACTCAGTGCCAGACATCTGTTACAGAAAATGAAGGCCTCAGACTGCTGTTCTTTCCCTAGTCCATTGCCCATTCCTGCCTCTGACTCAGCACCTCGCTGTGGCCAGCTGTGTCCCCCAGAGCTGCCAGGTGAGCTGCTCCCACAGGCACTGTCTCACATGCAGCAGGGTGAGCCACACAGAGCAGCTAAAACTGGTACTTTAAACCAAGGGTAAATATGTCTACTGAGTCAGCAGGTTGTGAAAACTTGGCTTTAAGAAACAAGCTGCATAGTGATCTCTAGTCTCTCTCCCATTCCCTCCTGCAGCATCCATATCACATCTCATTTCTCTCTTTTTTTTTTTTTTCCTAGTTCATCGGAGCTGATGTTTTCCAGTTTACAAGCACTATCTAGCCTACATAAAAGAGGATGAGGTCAGAAAACAGGGACCCTTACCCAGCCAGTAGTCCATCCAGATGGTCCAGCTGGTCAGAGTGGGACATGCACAGCCCACAGACCCCATCACAGGTCCATCCGCCAAGGCAAAAAGCTGCCCCGCTGGTCACCACCAGCCCAGAGTGGTGCGTGTTATTTTACCTAACACAGACAAATTTTCCTGAAGCTAACTAGGGAGTTTTCACATAAACTGCTCTACTAACAGAGCCCTGGAGTAAAAAAATCTCTTGATAGGACAGAAAGGGACTGAAAATAGCTGCAGGTCAACGACCTTTTATGTTGGCACAGCTGGATCTGGGAGCTGAATCTTCCTTACTTAAATCTAAGATGCAGTATTGCACAGTGAGGTAGGAATAGCTTTTATCAGCAACTTCGATCGTTCTCGTTCCCCTTAATTAGTCCTACATGTTGTAGCCAGAGGAGGAGCTGTGGAAGCAGATATGGAAAACTGCAGAAAAGTAATAGTTCAGAGAAGCCAGGGTTTGCACCAGTTTAAGTAGTTTTGCGGTCTTTGTGGTCTATATGGCCGGCTAGTTGGAAAGACTATTAACATTAAGCACAGGCCAAGTTATGCTCTTACACATAAGTGCTACAGAGTTAGAGCAACCTCACCCACACCCCCAGGGGCAGACCCGAGGCCAGGGCATTCCCAGGAGTTACTTTTCCAGTCCAACTTGGCCAGGGAATGAGCTCTCCAGGCGGCAATGCTAATTCCTAACCTGATACTTGAGCTCCTCCATGTGGCGAGCAGTAGTCTTAATCTTTCCTGCGTGCATCAAAGAACTTCCTTATTCTTCACAGCGTTTTTCCTTTCATTATTCTTCTTACAGAAAATTAAATATTACCAAAGATACAATATTACACTATGGGACAAGAACGATTAGTTCTGAGGATAATGAAAGGAGAACAAAGGCAGCATTACTCTGATAATTGCTATTAGTCACGAATGGGTACTTTCATAACATGATGTAGTTAATTTGCATGTTCACCAAAAAAACTGCTCTAAGTTCAGATACAGATCAGCTGTTTTAAACAGTCAGCTTTGGACAAAGTCATACATGAATTCAAATAGCCTCTTGATTAAAGTAGTGCCCTTTCCATGGTGAAATATCTAGCAAAATGGACTCTGTTCTGTTGAAGATTTACAACTTCTGCTCTGTAAAGCTAGAAATAACAAGACATAGTGCAGGTTTATTCCTTGAAAAATTGATAAAGAGGTTTTTATATTAAGCTGCAGCCAATGGAGAATCTATCTGCCTTTTTAAAGAAGTATCTGGGAATTAAAGATGGCATTTGTTTAAAAGAAAAAGGCTTGCGATTCCAAGTGTATCAATACAAGAAAGCTATTAAGGACATTTATTTTTCCCAGCCATTTAGCTTTTCAAGTTGTTTTGCATGCTGTAGAATGTTGTTCAGTCAAGTTTAATTCTGTGCTGAAGGCTGGTATCCTCTCCTATTCCCATACGCCTACATGGCAATGCCATTTTACTCACGCATGACTTAACAAGCTCACACACTCACTTTTCCACGGACACTGTAAGAAGCAATGGTGAAACTGCTCATTTTTAAGTTCAGTTTTGGGGTTTTTTTTGGATACACAGTCACTTCTCATGTCATAAATTAAGTTCTTTAATGTGTACACTCAAAAAAATATTTAGGTTGACTATGGGTAGAGCTCAGATCTTGTTTTAGAGAAGTTGCCTTTTCTTAATGGAAACCTTCTACATGTTTTTGGTTGGTTGGTTTTGGGTTGGTTTGGGGCGGGGGGGCAGGGTGTGTTCACAACAGCATGAGAAAAATCATCAAGCAGAGGAGACACATCTGAGCTGCCTCAGTGGCAAGTAGGCCACAGGAAAAGAAGGAGAGGTGGCAGGAAAAATGTGACCTTCCCTGAAATACCTATATGGAACCTACAAGCAGAACAACCGTATTTCAGAAGGCGGGCAGACATATCTACCTCCAGCATCTTTCCCAGAGTTACATGAATAGCCCATTTTCAAAGTTCCCCATTTAGCCCACATAGACTTTGTAGAAGTCAAATGCAGTGGATAGCAGATAGCAAGGAAGAGGAAGTGAACTAACCTCACCTCCTCCCCCTAAAATGTAAGAACTTAGAAAAGCTCATCAAAAAAGTAAAAAAAAAATGCTCACTATTTTTTTTTTTTCAATGGAGTGCACTCTCCCTAAAAGTTTTTAGCTTTTTGAACTTCTTGCCTTTGTCAGGCAATCATCCAGTTTTCCACAAGATTTCTCAAATCTGAAATAAGTTGATCATTCAGTGTTTTAGCTTTCAGGAAGATGAAGCCATGCTCACAGGTATTCTGACCGTCGGAAACTCATGAGCAATCAAACTTTCCCCTACAGCCGCATCTAAAGATCACAAATAATGCTTTCAAACCTGTCTCTGCTATTGCCATTGCTTTATCAATTGTTACAGACAGAGGGAGCAAACTACTAATCAGAGGGAAGGGAAAGGGCTCATTTGGTGAAGAAACCGCTCGAAGAGGAATAGTCCTACAGCACGGGTGGGAAAAGGATGGCATGAGACCTGTTCATTTCATGGCTGACCTGTATAGTCTATTTTCTTCAGCCTCAGACCCACATGAAAGTCAAGAGGCAGAATGCATTTCCATGTTCAAGCACCATCAGTGAACTACTTTTGTTTCATGCATGGGAATGCTCTTGCTTCATTTTCAATAATAATGTGAGGCAGGAATGGGAGAAGAAGGGAGATTAAAAATAAATAAATAAATAAATAAATAAATAAGAGGGAAAGGAAAAACAAGGGGGGAAAGCACTAGTGTATCCTGAGGAGCTTGTGTTTTATAAAGCATTGTTTAAGCTAATTCCCACATACAGCCATGTGGCTAACTAATTCCGTGGCATTTTCTGTTAAAAAAAAAAACAACTCCAATAATTAACCCCTTCTTTTTTTGGTATATTGAACTAATTTTTTTTAGTATATTTATTTGTTTTATGCACTAGAAATCCTATGTTTATGTTCCTGAAATCCTCATTTTCTACAGAAAAAGCAGAGCAATGAGAACTTGCACGTGCCTTCCCATTCCCACATCATACCCTGGCGGGACTCTCAGCTCACCTAGTCCTTCTACAGGAATGCCAATGCCTGTGGTGGGCACCAGTTCACCAAGCATGAAGTTGAGGCCTCAAGCTTACTCATGTATACCACAAGCCACCTAATAAAAAAAGAAAAAGCATTTCTTCTTACTACAAACCCTGTCAGAAATTGAGCTGATGTTGTTTTGGTTTCAGTGTGGTCATGGCATATTTCCCATATGAATCATTCTGTGCAGCCTCTCCTCCCATCACACACAGACAGAGTCCCTCAGACTCTTGGCCAACCTTGCTCTACAAAGTGGCCTCAGCTTCTCCTCCCTTATGCTCCTCACTGTCCTCTGGGGCCCCCAGGCTCCCCCACCAAGCCCAGTTTTTAAAAGCTAGTGTATTAGAGTAGTGGTTACAGCTTGTGGAAGTAATCAACAGGCAGATCAAGAAGCCAGCTGGTATCAAGCTTTCTGAAGAGGAGAGAGTGGTCTCACATGAGACCAAGTTTGTGCAAGAAGAGAAGGTGAGGGAAAAGGCTTCACTTTTGGGAGATCTGAAGATGACTCAATCCAGACTTAGGACCAAGACAAAAAGGAACACTGTTGCAGAAGAGGAAATTTTAGGAGGGCAGAGAACAGTATTTACAATGATCATAGAGATCACAAACATTATATTCCAGAGAATTCCCATGAACAAATTCCATCCATTACCGGCAAAGACTGCTCAGTGCATTATCCCACCTCTGTTGCTGATATCTGAGTTCAAGTCCTCCTCCTCTCCATAATGCTTCCTAATTTTTTAGGTTCATTGACATTACAGAGTACCTACTTCCTTCACATACTGCATGGATAGCATCCACTGTAGGCGTGACCACCTATCCCCACGAGCAGTCAGCAACAGCCTAGAAGCTGACATCACCCTTTAAACATGAATGTAGAAGTTAACAGTTATTTTTTTCTGTTGGCAGAGGAGGGAGGACGAGAGAATGTAATTAAGTGCATGAATGCTTAAGAGATCATTTTTATTCCAATTTATCTGGAGAATGCAGGAGTTTTTAATCTTGATTTGAGGAATTCTGATTCAACCAAGCTTCTGGATTAGCCCAACTGCCATGTATTTCTCACCACTATTACAAGATCACACACCAGTTTTTGGGCCCCCCAGCCCACCTTCCCACGCCACCCCTCTTTCTTTTTCACCTTAAACACCATTGCCTTTCTCCAGGTTCATCTATGAAAGTCAAGGGATTTACACCCCTTGAAAACCATAGTACAGCAATAGATCATGCACGGAATTTAGCTTATAAACCTATTCACTGTAACAATAGAATGGAAATTAATGGCCAGGCCCTCAGCTGCAACCATCAGCTTAGCTCCATTAAAATCCACCCTGCGGCCTGACCCCTGAGCACTGACCTAACTTTGTGCCGGCTGACACAGTTTCCATGGGCTTCGCAGCAAGCAGGAAATAGCTGGGGTGTGGGAAAGCCCCAGCCTTGCCTCCTCCTACCCCGACCAGGCTCCCGCAGAGCTTGTACGTGGGCTGCACGCCTGCCTGCCTGCTTGCCCAGGAGGCTCCCAGGCCAGGGGTGGTCCCCCCAGAGACAGCCACATTACCATGCTGCAGCCAGCTCAGAAGACCTCACTTTTGGAAACTGCCATTCCTGCCCACAATTGTATAAGCAATCACAATTTTGGATAGAAGATAAAAGAAAGTGCAAGGAAATTTAGGGAAAGATGAGCTTCATTCCAATTCCACACTAAAATTTGAATTTTTTTTTTTTTAAAAAGTTTTCAACCAGACATTAGGATGAGAAGGAAAGTAAGCATGCGGTAAGGCTCTCAGAAAAAGTCTAGCATAATTAAAGGAAAAAGGAACATGAGTGTCTCAGTTCTGAATCAGACAATTTGGAAACTTTCCCTCTTGAAGAAGGCAGTTCTTGCTGCCATGTGTGTTTTTGTGGAAATACCAAAGTCCAAAGACCTGCCTCTAAGTAAGCTTCAGAATTCTGTAAAAGTTTATTTAAAAAAAAAAGTCTTTAAACTCCAGTGCTTTTTATGTATTTTAAATGAGGAAATTATGTTATGCTATTTAAAATAACGATGGGATACTTAGTGTATTACCGATCTCTTGGTACAAAACTCATTCATTCAGTGTTCTTTCTACACAAGCTTTGCATTTTGCCTTTCCATCAGAAAGACAGTACCCACCATGCAATAATTTCTATCTTTCTATTCCTTTTCTTGATATTCTACCTCCTGTTTAATTTGGAATCTAATGTTGAGGAACTAGGAAAAAAAAAATAAAAATCAATTGTGAACATTCCAACCTTCCCGATAAAAAAAAAACACACCAAAATCCTTGATTCAAAGTTTTACTTTATATACTGTCAATTTCCCAGTAGCCCCATTTCTCAATCAGAATTTGAATAATCTTTACAATTTGTATTCCCCAAAACTCAAATTTAATGAGTTAGTAGGTATAGAAAGAGAAATAACAGCTGCAGCTTATCCCGCTGTGCTATTCAGTAATGACAATGTTATACCACATTAGCAATTGTGACATTAATAAAAAGAAGCCCATAGGATTAGCCAGAGACAGCTGACTTTAGTCAAATGTAGGTCATGCTTTGTTTGCTCAGAGCTGGGTAATAAATTTCCAGGTAAGTGCTCTCATGTGTCATACATATATGCCAGGAGCATAATTTCAGCTCTACTAAATGATCCACATTCTTAAATTTCTGTAAGCCGTTTTTGAATTATTGTTAAGCATTTAATTCCACAGCAGCATCTTACAGGCTACTTAAAGTTATTAACTCATATGACATTATGGCATGTTTTCTTTCTAGTGTCAGCTAATAGCATCTTGATCTGGTTTCCCTTTCACCTTAAGGTATCTGCAACTCTGAATTGTGAGTATTTAACAAAAGATACTTAGCAAGGAATCAAAACCACTACATTTTGCAGCTCTAGCTAAAGGGGAAAACAGTATTTGGAATCAAGCCAAGCAGCAGCAAGATATCTTCCACCACAGAAGGGAGGCTTTAAAAAAAAATTTAAAGGAAATAAAGGCATAGCCTTCAATTAATAGTACAAAAGATCCTATCTCAATCTCTGCTACTTTGGCAAGCCCTCAAAATTTGGATTGAAAGCAGACCTTTAAACATATTCATATTTAATCTCAGCACAAGATGTGCATATTGTACACTGAAACCTTAAAGGCCAAATTCTGTGTTCAGTAACACCCTGGCAGGCTTCAGTGGGAAAGGGTGAGTGTAATACAGCAGACACTGACCTTGAGGTTGTAATCTTACTTTCACTATTTTTTTTTATATTATGGAAATAATTAGAGGCCCCAAACAAGATCAGGGCCTTTTTGTACCAGGCACCATCCTGACATACAGAACAGAGAGGGGAACTCTAGTTATGAAGAGCTCAAATCGCAGCAAGACAGACAGAAAAATGTATGATTATCACCTTTTTACAGATGGGTACTGATCCACAGAAAGGCTAAATGACAGATCCAGATGGCTTTAATTCCACCTAAGTCTTTCATCTAGTGGTTGCTATGGCTTTAGGCAGCTACTCATCCTGCCCCTTATTTTAGGGGCACCAAACTCCCTCCTCACAGCCCGGGTGTTATAGGGACTAGCTGAGCCATGCCCCAGCTGCCCTGCTACAAGTGCCACATAAGAGGGACCCATGGCTGTACCTTATTGCATGTACCACGGTAGTGCCTTGTCATCTTATTTACAATTAATTAGTCCAATCGTTTCTGAGCAACAGTAGTTAATTTCTTGACTCCCTTCTATTTTTACCCATGTCTTTGCTAAAATGTATTTACACATCAGCCAGTCTTTGGGGGCTTCTGAAGGATGTCAAGTGGAAGAGCTGATGTACCTATAATTTCAGTTGATTTTTTGTTTGAGTGGTTGGTTCACTGTTTTAATGGCATGTATTCTTGAAATAGAAATTAAAGACCATGTAAGTAGTTTTTTCTTCAGTAATTAAGAAATCTTGACATCAAAGAAGGGGTTTTTGTGTAGGGAACTGAAATGAGATGGCTCTGCAGTCTTTCAGTACAATTCATCAAGTAACAGTTTCTTCAAAAAAATTATTCTTACTGGTCTCTTTCTTGAAGGCTGCAGTTGTATCTTTATTACCTTTCATTGTTATCAGTGAAGCAAAATGCCATAGCTTCATTTGAGGCAAAAGAAATTCCCTTTGTGAGAGGCAATGATTTCCAGCAGATCCTGAATACCTTTGTGCTTGACTTCAAGGAAGTAGAGGTGGTCAGCGTTCTCTGACAAGTCTGTATTACAGCGTATTAGAAATATTGGCTGCTTGAGGTAATTCCTGCTCAAAAATAATTCACACAGACACAAAGAAAAAAAAAAGGGAAGAAAAAAGGAGAAAAAAGGAGAAAAAAGGAGAAAAAAGGAGAAAAAAGGAGAAAAGAAAAAAAGAAAAAAAAACACTACAAAAACCAGGAGTACAAATGACACCCTGAAAAACTAACGGGAAGGAGCAAATTTGTCTTAGGGTCAGAACCACGCAACTCCAACAAATATTGCACACAGGTATCATCCCAGAGCAGCACTAGCCAGCCTGCCTTTTATTGAGAATTTCTACCTGCTTTGCAGAGGGAGGGAGAACCTAACCGAACAGCACTCAGCCCCTCGTACTTATAGACAGATGAAGCTGATGAAGCTCTCTCACATGCATAAACACACACACCCCATACAGAAACATTCTCTCTTACAGAAAATGGTCTTAGCAAAATGAAAGCATGTAAAGAAAATATTTTGTTTGAAATTGTCAATATTTTTTCCTCAAAATAAAAATGAAACATTTTCAGTGGAAAAAAAATAAACAGAACGTGTTTAAACAAGTGTTTTTTTCTTTTTTCTTTTTCTTTTTTTTTCCTTAGCGAAGAGAAAAACAAAGAAGACCTTTTGGTGGGAAAAATCAATCCCTTCACTGATGGGCTGGCTGTCTCCCTGTCTGTGCAGGCTGATGCTCCTTTGTTCCCAGCCCCGTTCCCCAGCCTTCCAGCTGAGCTGGTGCCTCAGAGGATGCCTCCTGGCTCCCTCTGACTGAGCACAACCCAGGAAGGCAGCTCGTTGCCCATCCTGCTCACTCCCATTATGACTACTGCCCAAACCCCTGCACCCCACAGGACACAACGCTGGCAGAAGCAGGACTTTCCTAAACACTCGTATTCCCCTCTCCCTTCCCTCCCCACTAGAAAAATATCAAAGGGAGCATTTTTTTATTATTTCAGGGCATTTTTTCCTCCCTATCACAGCTCATTTGTAAGATAGTACAGAACCACTGCCAGGGTGGCAGGTGAGAGATGAGTCTTCCTCACCAAATTACTTGCAATGGCAACTTTTGTTTTGGATACAAGCTTAAGGCATATGACAGCAGCAAGGCCAAAGGTAGAAAGGCATTTTGCAAGGGCAAAGAGTGTGTAGCTCACCAAACAGAGCTGTGGGGTAATAGGGACCTTTCAACTAGGAGGAAGCTGGATGCAGGGCTAAGGCTTGCACTGTCCCTACCACAGCTCATGGCAGCTCCGAGCTGCCTATCTCCCTACCACAGCCCCAGCAGCGCTGGACCAAATGCAGTCCCCTCAGGGCTATGCACTCATTTTCCACCCTAATTTCCTGTCCACCCTTCTAAGTCTGTCCCACACACCCTGGCACGGGAGGCCAAGGGGCTGGGGCGTGCTGCTGCAGCTGGGGGCCACCCCACATGGCACCCAGGACCGCCCCTCACAGCACCTGGGCACAGGGCCCAGCATGCCCATCCGTCACGGGCACTTACACCCCTGGACCTCTTCCCATGTAATTACACCACTGCTTTTCAAGCCTGAAATGAACTTTCTGCTAGCACAGCTGTACGGCTGAAAGCCCTCTCAAACACCTCAATGGAAATGACGGTCAGCAGAGCCAACTTCTCCACAAGCATACCCAAAGCTACATTAAACAGCCCGGGAAAGGAACAGAGAGGCACTAAAACTAAAAAAAATAAAATAAAATATATATACCCAGCCTCCCTCCACTGCTCTGCTTGCACATACAAACAGGTTACAGACTAGGGGTGCAGTGCCACACCTTGCCCTCTGTAACTGTATACGATGTGCAACCCTTGCTTCGCATCTCAAATCGAAAGCAGTCACGGAAGTTAATAGAAATACCATCAGGATTTTTCATAACTGCACAGATGAACAGTAGGATTTTGCATTTAAAAGAAAAGACAAAAGAAAAAAAAAAAAAGGAGAAATTCCTGGTAAGTGTTTCAGCCCGGGCGTTCAGGCGGCTTGGGAATCCCTCCTCAATTTGTGATACACACTTTGTCACTTACTTTCAAAGACCGACAAATAGTGAGAATAAAAAGAGCAGACAGAGAGCAACACCAGGCAAAATCATTCCCAACCTCTAAACCAAATACCATCTGTAAAATATCTTTATATACAAGTGAGAAGAAATAAAATAGCAATTTATTCAACGGTTATGAGGACCGGTTCTATATCAACTACACATTAGGTGAATTCCAAGTCATCAGAAACCGTAAGTTCTTGCCTCCTTTCCTCAAAATCACCAGCAATCTTCAAAAATAACTGAAGATACTACAAGCAAACTGGTTTTAATCACATTTCCAGATGAATAGATCACCCTGTTACTTTAAAAAACACTCAGCATCATTGGAAAGACAAAGCCGGTGAAGAGAAAATGGAAACCTAAGTTTGTGTGGCACGGAAAAGAAGACAAGAAAAAAAATCCCTAGATAATTGTGGGGACGATTCTTTAGGCTTCATCAGTAGGACTTAGCTACAAGCCGCTGGCCCATCCTTTAAAAAAAAAAAAAAAAATGTCCTTCACTGGAAAAACAAGCAGCGTTACATGTAACTGTTGCTATATGCCAGACTCACTGACATCAAAGTGTACTTACATGAGGTAATGTTGGTGCAATACACTTAATCAACATTTAAATTACTCCTACATGAAAAAATGTGCGGGTGAAGGAGACAGGGAACTTGAGGAGAAACGCAGCAGCCAACACCATGGATGAGAGGCGCATGGGGACTCCCAAAGCTCACAGGAAGAAGGGAAATTTGAGGAACAGGTGGAGAAGCAGCAATTATACCAAACGTTCCCCATGGGTGTCCATCAGGGCAGGGCCCAGCAGCGAGGGCCCGTCCCACCACCCCGGGCACCCCGCACCTCCCTGGGGACGGGCCTGAGCTGGGCCAGGCTGTGGGCCTGCAGGTGGGCCCAGCTCAGTGGCCCCATGGGCAGGCCAGGGCTGTGGAGAGCTGGGGACCGGCCCTGCTGAGGCATCTCTGGGGCAGAGTCTGATGGCCCTGAGGGGCTGACATGGGGTCCTGGGCTGTGGGCAGGGTGGGGGGAGCCCCAGGTGGCAGACAGGGACGTTAAGGCTGCTAGTGGCCTCAGAGCCCTGCCCCCTGGCCTGTCCTGGCTGCGGCCAGCTGAAAGCAGCATATAAACTCCTCTTGCGGAGCCCGTAGTTGCTCATGACGCTGGGTATAACAGACTATTTACATTAAAATCTATTGCAAAAAAAAATTATTAGTCAAAAATGGTAATATTAACCTCCAGTATTGCCGGGTGATGGCACTTCACCAAAGAAGACCCAAGATGTTAGTCAGGCAACAGATTTAAAGAGGTGACTCTTCTAAAGGGAGTTAAGAAAAATAACCCATAGTGACTGAGGACCAAATTCTCTACTCATCTCCAAATACAAAAGTTTTGCTGGTTTTAGAGAAAGTTGCAGGGAAGCACCTGAGAGTAAAACTCAGTCCCAAGAGTACAAGACTCAAAAAAAGCCCCAAAATAGCATGCTTATTTGTTTGTTTAAAGTATCAAATTAAAGCCTGCAAATAAACCCAAAGTAAGATCAATTGGAAATCAGATGTTGGACCTGTTACCCTAAAGTCCTATTGAATATGACTAATATGCTTGTGTTACTAATAAAAGTCTGTGTTAGACATGAAAAAAATAGAAAAAAAATGCACTAAGCAACTCCTAGACAAGGACCACAGAACTAGTTTTAGGTAACGCTAAATTTCAGGCTTCAGTGAAAAACAAAACAAAACAAAACAAAAACCTGCTCTCAGTCAGATACCAACAGACACATTCTTAGAAACTAGAGAGTCAGAAAAAATTAATTGTCTGTCCGAATACCATTCGTGAAATAAATGTGTACACACACACACAAATCTTGGGAGGTTGAGGGAGGAAAGGAAAAACATGGCTACTCTCCTGCAAAGCAAAGCAAAGAAGAGAAAGGATGTCATGTTCCATGAATATCCAAAATCCTTTATTATGAGGAAGAAAATCTAATGAAAGAAAATATCCCTGCTCACCTTTGCAAGATGCACAGTCTCCATCTCCTGTGCTGCTCTCCTGTATCTGCCACATCACACGCTATCCATACGTGCGCGTTGCGGGATTCAGATGTGGAAACAAGAGAAGAAACAAAATGCTGGCTTGAGGAACACGCACCTGCAGGCTTGCCAGTAACAGGTGAGGCCCAGTACCGGGTCTGGCTGGCACCATTCCCAGTCACCAGTGTTTAAAGGTACTCAAATATATTTTCATTGTGGATTCCTGCTGAGGACAAGTGGAGTACCGAGGCTCAGCAGAGTCTGTCTCAGGGATACAGCCAGTAGAAATTTAAAAAGGATGGGAAACTATTCTGTGGAAGCTAGGCAAATCTATAGCAGACTGATTTCCAGGGATTTGTCAGTGTGCCGGACAAAGACTAGAAGTTTGTTGGCCCACTGGGAAAGTGGAGTAGGCAGCTTTAAGCCATGTAAGCACAGATTGTTGCTGCAAACCCAAAAAAAAATAACTGCCCCTTTTGCCCGGTTTTTCAAGAATTTGTGTAACCTTCCTAAAATTCTTCTGAAAGGAGAGCAAAATTCTCCTCAAAAGCTCCTAGAAACCTAAACATAATTGTATGCCTAGGGGATCAGTTTGGACACCGGTCACTGGGAAATACCTGATACTCCTTCCAGTTTAGCACAGACCTTGAAAGTCAGATGTAGGAGAGAAAATTCATACTTTTGAGAGTACCACAGCAACAATTTACTCAACTATTTCTTATGAAGATAAGAAAGTATAATTCAGAGATTTCTTAATAATTAAAATCTGATATACAGTGAATGTCTTTGTTTAAGTCAGGTACAAAATCACTGGGAAATGATGAGAGAAAGGAAGACTCACATTGCTCAGCTCAGGCACACACAGATATTTTTTAGACATTCGGTGTAAACCAGAACTGCTGCTGTAAGATGGCTCTAAATACATGCTGTTGTGCTGTTTTCCTGCAACACCAACTCCTCCAGCACAGTGCCTGGAACAGTTTCTGCATAACGTGTCACCGCAGCTGCTGCTGTGTATTTGGCTTGAAGTTCCACCTCTAGGGAAACCCAGGCCAAACTATTCATAATAATGAGCTGCAATTTATGGGAAATGACTTTGTGCCCTTCCTACATGAGAAAGATTCAACATACCAGTCCATTTATTAGTTCAAAGGGGTCCTTCATAAAGCAATAATAAGGATACTTTGCTTCTCGATTGTGTCTTTCTGAAAAGAACGTCAAACTGTTTTCCAAATGTAATCAAATATTTAACTTCCTCCAAAATCATAGTTGAAGTTAGGGAAAGATGAGTAAGTCTGCAGGTACTATATACTATACCTTCACATTACTGAAAAAAAAGACGCATTTACAAGTCAAAAGACTGACAGTTCCTGCCAGGGTTTTCTGTCCTGGGCTTCACATTACACTACTCCCGGAAAGAAGGAGAAAGGCATGTCACAGGCAGAGCTGTAACACAGGGTCAGGAAGGAAAGCTCGCTCTGTCAGGGGATTCAAGCTCACCAGTGTAAAAGCTGTGTGCAATTCTCTACCTTGTGTGTGGGTTGTGCAGCTAAGGTTTTTTTATCTACGTAGCTGACGGATGGCTTGCAAAATATTACAAGAAAGTTACAACCAAATCTCAAAAAGAACCACAGGCTCAAGTCTGCAAAGCACTTAAGCAAGAGATTAGCTTCCAGCATGGGAGTAATTGAAAACAATGCAATGCAACCTGTTTTGCCAAGTCAAGGCCTAAAGTAAGAATTTGCTGTCTTATTTAATATCTGGCGGGGGACAGCGAAGGCTGACACACAGATACACAATCCTTCCGCAAAGTTCGCTGTTCACTATATTAGCTACCTGAAAATGGCCAGATTTAGACTCTCTCTCTCAGCTATGAACTCTGTTCTCAGATAGAGGTCATCCCCGGCTTCACAGCTTTGAATACTGATGTGGTTTGAGTGTTGCCAATTTTCCTGAAAGCTTAGAACAAATTGCTCTCTGCGCTGCCCATCTCTTTCAGCATTTTCCTCCAAGGAATAGTGGAGGCTGATAATAGGAACTTCTGGATAGAAACAAGTAGGGAGTATAGCAAATCTCCACTCTTCTCCCCAAAGGTAGTCCCATTACTTACATTGCTTATTTTTATTCATGCTAACATAAAGTGGACCACTAAGTAACCTAGTTTCTGTGAGCCAGACACCCCTGCCGAGCAAACTCACAGCTATCTAATTCAAATCGCATATTTTCTCAGAGCCTGCCCGTGACCTCCTACTGAAGCTACAGAATACGTTGGTTCATCTTTGTCTCAAGCTGACAGTGATAACTCAAGCTGAGCGCATGGTCATCTTTCCTGGTCAGGAGATTTCCTACTAAATTCCTTCAGCCGAAACATCTAAGCCACTTCTTGCTCTTTCATTCAGAATATCTTGATTTCTCTCTTTCTGAATACAAAATAATGACATTTATGTCCTTAATGTCCTTGGCATCTTACGGAATGAGATAAGCGATCTTCTATGTTTTCTTGCTGTAGTGTACCTAATTAGCTGGCAGACAAAATGAAAACAAGCAAACCAAAACCAAAAAAACAACCCTACCTCCATGCTAGTTTAGCTTTTTCCTATGTAATTTATCTCTCTGTCTTTCACGCACTCACAATTTACCCCATTTAAGGTGAATGATTGAAATGATTCATCCAGTGCTTAAGCTAAAGGTATGAGAAGGAGACCTGGGCCATCTGTAAAGATCACCAGGAATCTGCTACAAGCCTACATTTTGACAACACGCATGTTCCTGACAGCTTAGATAATTGAACACTCTGCATACAGGCGTCTTCCCTAGGGGGTATGCTGCAGAAAGGAAAAATACAACCCCAGACTGTAAACCCTGCCAAGTACAAAGTACTCCACTCATCCATTACCCCACCTTGTTCAATTCCCAACCTCCTCCTCACAGGCAGAGGAGACAGAAAAATCCTAGGAATATTAAAATCCACAGCTTAAGTCTGAGTCATTATCCAAGGGTTTCTTTGCTTAAATAGGTAGCTATGTAACGTTTTTGCAAATTATGTTGTTCCTGGCCAACAAACACGCGGTACATTCCCTGTGACCACACGACACTCCATCACACAGCAATTTCATGAAGGCAATCAGAAGTTTGATCTTCTGTGACATAAAGCCTCCAAATCATCACAGCCCCCCAACAGCAGAATACAGTTTAAAGGATTATGCTCACAATAGAAAAATGCAGTTAGTTTTACCAGTTAGCCAACTTTCCTGTAAGCATTATGTCACATTTCTGTAAAATTGCCATAAGTCATTCTCAGAACCCAACTCAGTAAGGTTTATAAAACATACGCTAAGTCCCATTCATTTTACTGGAAGTAATCTCATGCTTTCAGTTAGCAATGTCGCCAAACGCAGGTATTCAAAAATCTTGAGTCAAGCACTAGGTTCCAAAGTAATAGGGCAGTATTTTATTTAAGATATTATTTTTCCTTGGACTCATATTTTCAAGCTGTAGTCCAGAACCACAAGGACTACAAAATTGGGTTTTAATGTAAAGCCAAGCATTTTAATCTCAGTTCCCACAGCTAAAGCCTTAAGATCAACACAAAACATATGAGAGATGGCAATACAGATTTAGATAGGCACATGCTTAAGTGATTTGTTTCTTTCCCCTCGTGAAGGGAAGGGGTTTGGAGGAGAGGAGAGTCAGAACTTTAACCTCCAACCCTTTCACCTTTGAATCCTTACTCAAAAGCTTCCAGGAAGGAAAAAGGACTTTGCAGCATGTCTGGGAGTTTAACAAATCCAGGCTCCGGCTAATCAAATAGAGAAGCCCTAGGGCTGTACTAATTCCTAGACCCAATGAGGCCCCTCAGAACAGAAGGAAACTGTGAGTATAATAGGTAGTAGAGCTGCTTGAGTTCATTTACATGGCATATCCCTGGCTCCTATGCTATTCTAATGCTTCTGACAAAATACGCAAAAGTAGGTTTCCCCACCCAAAACACTGATCTGGTCCAGTCAGGGCACAGCTGACTCCTGTGACCCCTGGATTTCATGCACTACAAAGCACAGTATATATTATGGGGTGAGTGAGGCTCCAGGAAATTCTCTTTTGAGGAAGCTAGGATTATATTTATGAAGCGTACTAGTAGATAAGTGTGTGTACCAGATCTGACACTGCCTGCACAAAGACAGAGATTCGGCAAAACAACACACAAAGTAGAAAAAGGTAAACTACTGCCGACAGAAGAATAGATACTTCACAAACGTTTTCTTGCAGTTAGGTTTTCTTCCTGCTCTCTCAAGGGCAAGCTTTTCTATTATTTCACACCAAACTCAGTTATAACTAGCTAGCCATCATGCTCTACATCAAGATCTCTTTGGTAGCTGGGAGTTAGAGTGTGATACAAGGCATCCAGAATTTAGAAAGCAATTTAAGGATCAAATGATTCAGTGTAATGTTTCTGCAACCTGTAATTTAAAGGGCTAAAAGTCTTTCTGCAGCCACCAATGCTTTCAGGGTCATGAGTTTATTTTTACTCTGCTATTTCACTTGGTAAATGGACTGTGGGCGTTTAAGGGGATGGCCGATCCTAAAACAGGAGCTCAGCTTTTAAAAACTGTTCATCGTGCATAGTACTTTGGTTTGCAGAATTAAAGGGGGAGGGGGAAACTAACTCAGTTTTTACTACTGCCAATTTCACATATGTAAAATTGAAGTTTTTCTAATCACTAGCAGGCAATCTTGCACTAGAGAGTGTAGCAATATTTTTAAAAATGACATAATTAAGTTTCACAGACTTTGCAAGAGAGATGAAGTTTCAAGTCTGCAATTTTCTGTAATTTTATTTATCTAAAACAGTTCCTTTCTTACCTCATAGCAAAGAAAATAAAAAATAACTTGTTTACTTCCCTTCAGAAATGTAAATAGCCCAAACTCAGAAACTGAACTGAGAAAAATAACAAGCCGATTGGACAGTTTGGTTACATATTACACTATGTACATGGACTATTTTCTTATCTTTTGGCAAATAGCCCACTAGTCAATCTTGACTCTCATTAATCCCTCTTAGTTACAGATTTGCTATATATTTTCAGGTAATAACTTTCAGTCCACTATTTACTGCAAGCATCTAGGATTTAATAACCATTTCATATAAATATCTGGAAAAAGAACTCTAACACTACAATAATGAAAAGTACCTTGCAATTAACTTTTAGGCAGTATTTTTGCCACACTTGCTGAAGTCCTTTCATAGCTTGGAATATAACGAACCCCTGAGCAAAAGCAAACCAGATCCATGTTTTAGTTTGCAAGAAGAAAATTAGACTTAGTGAGGAGAAAGGCTACTTACAAAAAAAAAAATCCACATTTTAATTCAGGTGTTCCATAATTTTGCTAACAGAAGGAAAGTCCGAGTAGCTCAGAGTTTGGTAATAAGAGATGACACCATTAAGTTGTTAGTTCCATTTCAACCCACGTTATAGCTATTGAAATTTTTTGCAGGCAGCAGCTGCTTGATCAACCTAAGTATGCAAAGCAGCCTTTTGGCTTTAAACCTGTTCCTACATGTCCAAAACTTACACAAAAATCAATATAATAGTGATTATTAATTGCTCTGTTGCAACCTGGGCAAAGGAAATTGCAAGGTGTACCCTCTAAGTGAGGGGAGAGACCCTACTAGCACGTTTCCCCAAAGCCATATGGTGCACTATCATTGCTTATTTAAAAAAAAAAAAAAAAAACAACACACAAACAAAAGCAACATAAAAAAACCCCACTGTGAAACAGGAATTAGAAAATATGAGGGGGAGGAAGGAAGCAAAAGCTTACAGAACCAAGTATTTTTCACCTCAATCTCAGTTCTGACAGATTTCAGACATTTCAAAACCTTCCTGACACTTTATTTCCATGCTGACTTAGAAGACGCATGAGTGCTAGAACACCCAAGTCATTAATTTCTCTGTCATCATTGGATTAATTCTGATTTCCTACCTCTAACTTCTGGATGTTTCTGCTCTTTAGAGCAAAACTTGCTTAGATTAATTTCTTGCAACACACAGAGATATGTAATCATTTGGATGACAGATTAAGTCACCCAACGGACATGGACGTAGCACATTGTGGGACCTACAGCCACATGGGGAACTGCCAGATTTATTGCTTTACCTAGACCCCTTTCAACACTATTGTATGTGCATAAAGTCCTAAAAATACATTAAAAAACCCAAAAATTCTGGAAAGTGATCAACATGTCTTGAGAATATTCCGTTCATACTTTTTAATTGGAATATCTTTTTGGTACATTTAAGGGTTTTTTCATTGTTTGTAGGTTGTCAACATGAAAATAAACATATCTTCAATTTACAAAATGTGACAAGTGTTTGGGAACCCACAGAAACGATAAAGCACAGACTCCATGCAAAAGGGAAAATGAACGAGGGCTAATTACAGGCCTTAGCTCCACCCAGCAATTCTAGCAAGAAATAGCAGAAATAAGGCTTAAGTTTCTTGAACAATTACCTGTTTTCCTTCTTTTCAAATGAAGGAGACAATGAACTCTTACAGAGGAAATCTTACAGAGCTTTCCTTTCCCTTCCCCTTGGAAATAGCAACAGTTTTTTCCCTTCTTCAGACAGTAATAGAGTATCTACTGCTACCAGAGCTGGGATTTCGCTTCAGCCAGCAGCTGAACTGGTTCTGAGCCATTTCCCACCAGTGGAGGTTAATATGTCACACCCGTCAATTATCACATTTCCTGGCGTGGGCTGCCATGTGCTTAAATAATAACATGATAGTGCACGCACATGCTTCTGTATGCAAACAGCAAATTTACACTTGCATCCTGAATGATTTCTGCCTGATGAAGGGGAAAAAAAATCAGAGTGGGGAAAAAGTAAATCATTTTGTTGCCTTCGCGACATGCAGCATCAAACCCTCATTCACAACATGGCACTTATCCCTACAACCAGTAAGGACCCAGAAACGTAAAGGTTTGATAGGCAGAAGACAAAATCCCAGCATTTACACGCTATTCACACCTTTATTCCATGATACTAGACAATATCTGAGAGGCAGGGTACTTCTTTTAAATATGTCAAGACCAATCATCCCTGTTGCCCTGTGCTTGGTGCTGTGCCAGGCTGTAAGGGGCACCTGAGGCACTCCAGCATACAGAGCTCTAACCACAGCATCCGTGGGTGGCTACAGGCCCTCACTATTTCGTGAAAGACAGCTGGAAATACTTCCTTAGTTGCCAGCGACATACAGCTGGAGCAAGCAATAGAGTGAAGATGGATACAAACTGTAAATAAAACGCGCTCACTGAGAGCTTGAGGTTTTCTCTTGGCTTAAAACGTGCATGTGTACACACACATGTACACACTCGCATACAAATAAAGCCAGGAAGGGACAATGTGATAATTTATTCTGACCTTCAATTAACTTCTGTGAAAAAATAATAAAATTATTTCAGTTTACACAGAAGGCCAAGTTCTCAAAAAATTACAGCATCTGTAAGACAGTACTCCTTCAATACGTTTGCGAAAAACACTGGCTCATCTACAAACTAATGATCATTTTCTTACCTTACCTTACTATTCTCAGACATTAACTACTTTGATTTTATCCAGATCAGTTTCTGACACTCTCACGGCCAAGGGGTCCTGCTTTTGTGGCACAAGGAAGAGCCCAGCCTGCCAGCCTTGAGTCCACCTTCAGTCAGAAAAGGGGAGGGTGAAACCAAACTCAGTTACCCACCAAAGAGGGAGCAAAAATTGGCTGTGAAAGCCCTTGGGTATTTTATTTTCTGTTTTCCTTCCAAGGGAAAGCTAAAATAGCTCTGTTTTATTTGCCCTCATATATGAAGCTTGTGCAGAAGGCAGGGGTGCCCTAGACTCAAGTTTCTCACCTCAGATGGGAAATGACAGGGATCAGGAAGGGGGAAGGCATGAGCTGCTGTATCGGGTTTGTCTGACAAAGTTTTGGTAGCGGGGGTCCACAAGGGTGGCTTCTGTAAGATGTCAGAAGCTTCCCCCATGTCTGATAAAGCCAATGCCAGCCATCTCTGAGAAAGATCTGCCACTGGCCAAGGCTGAGCCCATCAGTGATGGTGGTAGCGCCTCTGGGATAGCATGTTTAAGAAGGGGAAAAGAACGCTGTGCGACAGCAGCCAGGTGAGAGGAGTGAGAACATGTGAGAGAAACAACTCTACAGACACCAAGGTCAGTGAGGAAGGAGGAGGAGGAGGTGCTCCAGGTGCTGGAGCAGAGATTCCCCTGTAGCCCATGGTGATGACCATGGTGAGGTGGGCTGTCTCCTTGCAGCCCATGGAGGTTAAGGGTGGAGCAGATATCCACCTGCAGCCCATGGAGGTTAAGGGTGGAGCAGAGATCCACCTGCAGCCCATGGAGGACCCCACACCGGAGCAGGTGGATACCTGAAAGAGGCTGTACACAGTGGGAAGCCCGTGCTGGAGCAGGCTTCTGGCAGGATCTGTGGAGAGAGGAGCCCAGGCTGGAGCAGGTTTGCTGGTGGGACTCGTGACCCCATGGGGGACCCATGCTGGAGCAGTCTGTTCCTGAAGAACTGCACCCCGTGGAAGGGACCAAAGCTGGAGCAGTTTGTGAAGAACTACAGCCCATACGAAGGACCCATGTTGGAGAAGTTCATGGAGAACTATCTCCTGTGGGAGGGACCCCACAATGGAGGAGAGGAAGAGTGTGAGGAGCCCTCCCCTTGAGGAGGAAGGAGCAGCAGAGACAACGTATGATGAACTGACCACAACCCCCATTGCCCATCCTCCTGCACCGCTCGGGGGGAGGAGGTAGAGAAAATTTGGAGCGAAGTTGACCCCAGGAAGAATGGAGGGGTGGGGGGAAGGTATTTTTAAGATTTGGTTTTATTACTTGTTACCCTACTCTGATTTTGATTGGTAATAAATAAAATTAACTTTCCCCAATTCAGGTGTGTTTTGCCCATGACAGTAATTGCTGAGTGATCTCCCTATCCTTATCTCAAGCCATGGGCTTTTCATCGTATTTTTTCTCCCCCTGTCCAGTTGAGGAGAGGGAGTGATTGATAGAGCAGCTTTGGTGGGCACCTGGTGTCCAGCCAAGGTCAACCCACCACAGCTGGGGTACATATTTGGAAGGGGAGGAGGTGTATTTTGTTTTAGGAGGTGAAGTTAGGGTCTTCTTCCTGTTTTCCACATCTCATTGAGGCATAAAGAAAAACGTAAGAGACACACAAATGAAAGAAGTTGGGATGTGTGTCTATCACAATGGGAAATAAAAGAAGCAAGCAAAACACAAAAGCTATAGAAGCCTGCATTCTTATGCTTCAATAAAATCACTTCTCTTCTGGAGGGTGCTATGGTTCCTAAATATACTGTTGTTGGCCTTTGCCATAGCTTTGCTGAGCTGGTAACCACCACCAGCCTGTTCTGCCCTCTCACCCATCTCCCACTGGAGGCTTCAGCCAGCTATTGTGGCTAATATAATTTAAAACAGAAAATGTCTATTCTCATAAAATTTTACTAGAATGAAATTACACGTTATTGAGCTCCTTTATCAGAAAACATATTTTAAAGTAAAGAACAGCTTTTTTTATATTAAGTTAGAAGCATATTAAATGAGTTATTTTTAATATGTTAACCAATTTGTATGGAGACTACAAGCGTCTTCTCGTGCTTCTGAGGCCTACACTGAATCCAGGAATGTGTTGTAAAATGGGTGAATACATTATCTTTCAAATGCTATACAGAATAATAATCTAGAGAAACACTTATATGTTGTAATTATGTGCTATTTAGAGTCCTTAGCTAGGTAGATAGTCACAGTGAGGAGCTATAGATAGTAGTGTTATTTTCAGTGTAAGATCTTCATTTCATTCAGCTTCTCTCTGATGCGATTTTGATAATCTCTCAGAAATCTGATTTGTTGGAGGTTTTTATATCACATTTCCTTATCAAACTTATATTTTTTTTTGTAGCTAAGATGATATTTACTATTCAAGAGATCTGTAAACTTCCCGGATCAAATTAATCAACTGAGCAGCTTCCAGAATTTTAAATACGGTCCCTATGGCAATAAGTAGGTTTCACTGCTGATTTTGATTTACAAGAAATAAAGTAGATACTTATTTCATTCTACAAATTGATCATGACAGCCTAACTCTACAACCTGGCATTTTGGTGCTGTCCTGTGACTCTTGTGAATGAAAAACACATCACATATGATGTACCTTCTAAGAAGTTAATGTCTTTGCTACATAATGTTGCATTGAAATATAATGGTGTGCAGACCAGGGCACAAAATGGCTTGGATTAAATATCTGGGAAATGAAATCCCTTTGGATGACTGTCAGAACTAGTCTGCCGCCATTATCCCAAGACACAAGCTGGCACATTATCATTTTTATACACAGTTAAATACCCAGACTCTGATTTCATTAATCATTCACTTAGGGCTGCAAAATTATCAGGCAGAGGGCATTCCTTGTCTTCACATGAAATACTATTTACTGAAATACTATAGATGTATTGCATAATATAAATGTCTGGTATTTCAGCAATAATAATTGCACTTAAATCAAAGGTGGTTTTTCCCTTCAGCTCTCCTTTAGCCTGCATACATTTTCATTTCTGCGACTCCTACTCCTCTAACAGAATCACGGAGGCTTTCTTACACCAAATTAGAACCAAAAAAAATTATTTTTCAGCATCTCACCCCACTTCGATCACAGGGACCTCCAGAAGTGCAGAGTTATGCCTCCATTGCATGCCAAAGAACCAGTCCTATTTCCTTAAAAGGCAAGGCGGAAAAAAATATCCATTATCTGCAGAATAAGCTGGATCAGCCTCCAAAAGATGATGCCAGGGGATTAGAACCTCCTCTCTTGCAAAATGGATCCACTTTCACAACACTGGAGACCCCGCCTCTTTCGAGCCAAGACCGTGGTCACACTGCAACTCTTCTGTAAACTGACTAAGCAGATGCAAAAGTGGTCTACTCAGCAACAACTCATTCTTCATTTAGCATAAAACTGGGATCTGAAATTTACCCGTTGAATCATTATCAGTCTCATATTTATAACATAAAGTGTGACTCATTCTCAATTTCTCTCTTATTCTTGGATTTCATGCTGGGACCAACAGGAAGAGATATGCCCTTCCACTCTTCCAAGATGTATTGCAAGGGACTAGAAAGAATTTTGGAGAGCTGTGTAAGCACCGTATGAATAAGCAGGGTTGATACTTCATATGTGACTATTGTGGCATTGTAATATTTTCCATTACTAGCAGATGAAATAACTTGTACAATATTTCAGGCAAAATTTCAAAATACAGGCCCATTTTCATTTGCATTCCTTATGCAAAAAAAAGGGAGATGCAAGTCTGCACTACAAAATCAGGTCATCGCAGGTGTAAGTCCTTTATGGGTACAAGCTTATACTCTAATGTTTAAATTAAAAGAAAAATAATTACAGATAATTGGTATCATCTGGCAGGGGTATTTTGTGAGATCTCTTTCTTGATAGCCAAACCAACATCCAGACTTGGGAAGAAATATTGAACTACTACTAGATATAAGTTTTGGGGTAAGTTAGTTTATTATCATAAAACTGTTTCCCATAAAGGAAATAATCATTGTATCCGACTCTATACTTTGACTAAGGTCAACTCTTGTGATTTTCCAGGAAACTAGATCCTGGAGCTATGCTAAGATGCCAAACATAACAAAAATACATTTTTTTAAAAAGTTAGATCTAGACTATACACACTGTTATCCCAGTCTGCATCTGCCATTGTTCAGCAGACACACGATGCCTTCCTTCAAACTGGGTGAAGAAACAGCTATCACTGATAATCACTACATGTAGACAAGGAGTTATGGTTTAAGGTGTGCCTGAAAACTGAGTCGTACCATACAGGAGCTCAAGCCGTTGATTATTTTCTAATTCCCACTGAGATTCTCCCACTCCTCGTTCCTTGGCATACAGTCTCCTTCTTCAAGAGGAACCAGCGATCCATAAAATTAAATAACATATTGCAGCCAAATTCTACTTAAACAATGGCACTATTCAGGAAAGTAAAGCAAAGTGAGTGCAATATTGATCCTGGATTGTGCATATCTTAACAGGCTAAGGCTTTTGTATGCAGTCACTAAAAAGAGCTCAGACAGAGCAGTGAGGTATGAAAATGTGCTATTTTGCTATCATTAGATGTACACACTAACAGCATTCTCCCTTGACCCCCACTCTTTCCTTTTCCGGTTTACTGGATGTCCTCTCCTACTAGTGCAGGTTTTTTTCATCCAGTCATCTCCACCTCCTTTTGAACTTTTCCTTCTGTGATCACTTAGCCCAGTTAATTGTTTCCTGACTTTCCTTCCAACCCCTTCTCATTTACCCTTCTTTTCTGAATCCTGGCACAATATAATTTTTTTTTTTTGCGCTTAATTTCCACGCTGTTGCCGATAAATTACCCAAGATTATCCCCACTTACAGCATCACAGAGCAGGCCCTGTTCACCAGGGCATGCAGCTTGGAGGTAGGACACTAGGAACTCCCGGAATTCATTCATATTAACAGTGAAATTAAATAAGGGTGTTTAAAAAAAAACAGTTTTCAGACAAAACTTTCCTCAGCAAATGCCATTAAGAGTATTGTATTCTATCTCCAGATATATTTCTCACATAAACATGACTGTCAGTCTCTTGGTCAATTTGTAAAGTAATCATATCAAACCTGCTGGGGTAAATCATTTTTATTCATAGGGAGTAACACTCAAGCAAGTTTTCTGCTTAATGATGATTCAGAAACATTTTGTAAAACATCTTGTAGCAGCCTACATTGAACACGTCAGTGCTGGATCCCTGATTTTGAGCTAAGAATCCTGTTCATCCTTCCTCCAGTCCTCTTGGCCTGGACCGCGAGGTACTGGGTGTGCTGCAGATAAAGACACACCACTTTAAAAGAAACAAACATTTGAAACAGTTGAATCTTACTAGTTTTAAAATGTCTGAGCTTTGTATATCCCCAGGGTCTCTCTGCTTGCATCTCCTTAAACAATACAAGCCATTATTAAGAACATGAATAATGTGGCATGCTATCATATTAGGATATAATTAAAAACAAGACAGCTAAGCCTCAAAGCTGTACTGAACATACCACACATATTGTGGTCTTCTGCATTTGTTCTGAATTAAAATCCCACTTCTCGCTTGAAACCTCACCTCGGTTTTCCTTGCACAGAAGCTAGTGCCTGTTTGGATGGCATTCTCTTTTGGTAAAAAAGCTGTTCCCAGAGCTCGGGGCGGCGAGGGGCACCCACCTGCCTCCCCGGGCGCCCTCCCTCTCTCGCTGTTGGGGAGGGCTCAGGGAGTCGTAGGAGCAGGAAAACCTCACTCCTCGTGGAGCACCCCGTGGCGTGGTTGGACTGACATCGCAGCGGAAAACCCAGCCCTGCCAGTCGCCCCCGTGGAGGCAGCGCATCTGCCTCCTCACTTCCTGAGGTGGCAGCTTCCAGTCTGCAGTCATTTCGTGGGGGCCTCTCCCACAGCAGAAGGACTAAATGGGCTACTGTCGTCATAGCCAGGACTTCTTCAGGACCATTAGGACCGGTATAAAGCCAAATTAGGGCACTCACGCCTTCTTCCATCAAGCACTCTGTTCTCAGAGACAGTTTTCTCTCACTAATCTATTTACCTAACCTCAAATTTTATGTTAAAAGCCAAGAGCATGTTGACTCAAGAACATGTTGGCAGGTGACCTTATTTTACCCAGCTATCAGCTGACTCAGAGCCAGGAGTGATGCCAGGCAAGCATAGCCTGCTGGAAGAGCCAGTGCTTCCTGGTAACTCCTCTTTGCCCCTTTCCCTGCTGTTGCAGCTGGTTGGTACTACAGAGAAAAGTAAGCAGAGGGCTCCCTACCTGACCACAGGCTCTGCAAGTGGCCAATATGCTCTGCCTGCTGATTGTAACTCGCAATTCCTCCCTCTCCCCCATCTTGAAGAATAACCAGACCTTAACCACTGTCCATAAGGCCAACCTAAAACTCCATAATCTCCTCAGACTGGTCAGACTGTGAAGAAAAGCGCAGGGTTTTGTTGGCCTGGAAGAATGGAAGCCCTCAAGGATAAGTAGGAGTTCTAGGAAGTATTCAGAGAAAAACCTGGTGGCTGCACTTCTTCAGCCAGGTATCAGGAGAGTTCAGAGGCTTTGGGGATGACTGATACAGCTATTTGTTGTATTCATTCCAGAAACATGTCTGGAGAAGGTCTTCCCAGACCTGCCCGGGATCATTTCCAAAGCCAGCTATGGACTCATACCAGACCTGAAACACTGGAAACCTGCTGAGCAAGGATGAAAGCTATAAACAACTTAGGTGCTTTGATGAGTATTTAGTGTCTAGCTTTTCTTTTGTGGTCTCATCTGAAGAGGTGAGCGAGCTCATGTTGTTCTTTCCAGGTAAAGTGGCTCAGCACACAACCCTTTATCTACTCGGAAGGCTAACCTAGAAAGACATAATGACCTATTGCCCCCTTTGACAGGATTCAGAGCTGTTTAAAATTAAATACTGTTGGAGTGGAGGTACAAGTAATACTGCGGACACCAAAGAAAGAAAGCAATTTCTAATGCCTTTGCTTACATTCATGGACATTTTTAGTTCAAGGACCAGGCAGTGAAGGTCTAGCTCTTCTTCAACTGCTAGGTTACACCAAATGTAGCCAGAAGATCAAACTTTCGGGGATTGAGTGGCTTCTGGAGGAGTATCAGACCATGAGAAAGCCTCCCCCCACACACCATGACCTATCACAATGAGATGGGGTTTGGCAGGGGAGAGTGGTTGGTTTGTTTTGAAGGGTGATTTTTGTGGTGATTTTGGTGTGATTTTGATTTTTTTGACTTCTCAAGAATAAAATATATAGCAATTGATGAATTTGTTTTGTCTCCTGTCATACTGTTCTTAGCATGACCTGCAGCTCAGAAGATTTCAAATCTGTCAACCTGTGCCATGGCCTTTTGGATTCTTGCCGTCTCTGGTGATCCTGTAAGCTCTAGCTAAGGAATACTTAGTCCCTGCCTTATGAAGCAGAGAGACCATGGGCACAGTGGCATGTTCTCACCCCAGGACCCAGCATAAGAGACATGCCAAGCTGCCCATTCAAGCAGATAGCAAGGCCTATTTTCAAATATGAATTTTCAGATATGGGTAGAGACAGTCTCTGACAGAGCACTAAAAACTGTCAAGATCACTTCTTGACAAAGCTTTCTCCCAAGTCTGGGGTTCTGCTACAGAGGCCATCCTTGGAAGCAGGGTCAGTGGCTTTTTTCCAGAGCTTTCAAGGTCTATTACCAGAAAGCAAAGCAATCTTCAATTTTTTTCTTGTTGCCTGACCTATTGCTCTGTACGTTGTTCCTGCCTCACCAGGGCAACAGCTTGTTACTATCTGTATTGCTTCAGCTAATTATTCTATTAATGATTCGGCTAATATAGTTTAATACAGGAAATGTAGATGTCACATCATTAAACAATTATTTATGTATTCTAGACCTTTACCATAATCCATCTTGAGATGTGTTAATTTATTTCTCCCCTGGTGTTTATAAGGTATGACATCCTGCAAGCAACTAATTCTGGATCTCCGTTCTCTGAGATTTAATCAGCATTTGAGACTTATACCTGGTATTATGCCAGGATAACTAGAAAGCAAGGATGAGAAAGCTTTCAAGCATTTGGCAGTTCCTTTCAAATATGCAGAATTTTAGAAGTTGATCTGAAACATATAAAAAAACTTCCAGAAACTAGCAGTTCTTTCTCACTTCCCCCCCCCAAAAAAACCCTAAAATAAATAAACCCATAGCTTATACAAGTGTGATCAAAATAACGCTTAATAGTTCATTAACAAACCACGCAGTTATATTGTAGTAAAAGGAAAGCTAAGTGAAACTAGTCATTCTCAATAGCACAATGCAGCTGTGGATCTGTGTGTCCTGGATCGCTCACAATATGGATCCAGGGAAAACGTAGTCAAAGATTCCTTTCACTGAGAAAAAGAGATTGTCATTTTACATCTCCAGATATCCAAGGCCATGAAAGTGTCATGGATGACGTGGTAGAGACACTGACTTTATTATTCATATTTTCTTATCTATTTTATTAGTCATATTGATTAACATCAAGTTGAATAGCACCTTAGACTCTGAAATTTATGTGTGACTCAGTTCAATTTTTTACAGAATAATTACTAATTAAATAATGTAATGTAATTCATTTAGAAATAGACATACTTGTAAGGGTAGGTAGTTGCCGCTTTATGATGAAGTGTTCTTTTAGATTTGAGGGACAAAATAAATGAAAGTGAAAAGAAGAAGAGAAGAAACATCAAGGAAGAGACATGGCTTAGAGAGACACGAATATTCCAGCTGAAGCCAAGCAACACTGAGTGCAGGTTCCTTAAGCTTAATCAGTTGAGCATCTGCTAATAGGATTGGCCTTCACACTCCAGCCTTAAACCGTTATATCCTTTGCCTGGCAGTAGAGAAGAGTTAATTTGGATATAACAGCTCATAGAGCCATCCTGCTCCCTTGAACTTCCGCACAAAAAGTGTTAATTTGGAGGCCTTCTACCTGCAGCTTCCCATATTGGGCCTATGGCTGCAGGCCCCATTTAGCTACATGACCTACCCCGTTATGTGTTGTGGTTCATTTTATCCCCCTTGTGAAGTAAGCTAAATAGGCCACAGGCAGCAGAGGATCCCTCAAGGGACCAACCATCCTGTTGAAACCATTTATATAAACATAGATATGCACACATGTCATATAAAAAGGGACCAGAAAGCTGGAGTGTGGGAGATGTGAAGAGCGGGTGGAAGGCTGCAAACTTTTTAGAAACTTTAGATTTCAGAGAAGCCACAAGAGAAAGAGGGAAAACAAGGTGGTGGGTACCGTGTTCCGGATGATGGCACTAGCAGGGACAGATGTCTCTGGAAGACAGGAGGAGGAAAACAAAATCATGGTTTGTGCAGGATCTGAGGTTGGCCTAGCAGAGATAGAAGACACTGGAAAATGGAGGGAAAAGGAGAGTACTGGACCACCGAAGAGGAAGAAAAACAGATCTGGAAACATGCACAGGAGCAGAGATATGGCAGCTTAATGTTGTGATTGAGACAGGGGCTGTGGTAAGAGTGGGTGGCTGGTGGCTGGTAACCATAACAACAACAAAATTTTTGGAAAAACAGTGTAAAGGTACAGCCCCAGGAGGGCCCTCTGCAGCTGGGATAGCATCACCCCACCTGCAAGGGAGCAGAGACGGTAACTCAAAGCTTCTCAGTGAGCTCTTCTGTGCTTTAGTGTAAGCTTTCCTATGAAATGTAAGGCATTTGATCTCCACATGAAAGCTTCACCTAAGTCTGATAGTTACAATTCGGGATAATTATGTCTCAGACAGCTGGCCAAGAAAAAAAGAAGTGGATTTAGCATAAGCAGGAAAACAAAAGAGGGTCTGTAAGTGTGCACTACTTGCTTATCCATTCCAGGTAATTTACTAAGGAACGGGACTTCAGTGGATCTTTTCAAGACCCACTTAAGGCAGTAAGCATTAAAATATCAGAGGTACAATCAGAGTATTATACAACTGCAACATAAAAATTGTAGACACAGATAAAAATGACACAAACTGCTACTTTACTGTGCAATTGTATCTGGTCAGATGCAGTAGGGCATGACAGGAGATGACAGTAATCAAGGCTCACTGAAAGCAATTACAGTTACAGGATAAGGAAATATGCAAAGTACATTTAAACCTGAGTCAAATTCAGCGTGAAGCAGAAAGTCTTCAACAGTTATCCTATGCAAAGAACAGAATAAAGAAGTCAGCACTCAGGAGCATGGAAACTTTTCATTTTGTTTCCAAAAAAACCTCAGCAGAATTGAACCATTATCCAAAACAGGAATTTTATGCTAATTATCAGTGTGAAAATGAGAGTACAAAGCAGGTACTTTATTCCCATAAGCAATCTAATATGCCACCAGACTCTTTTTTTTCAAACTGGATTTACCTGGCGCAGTGTGAAACAACACATACATTTCATTACTAGCTGTGCTTTATTTGCATATCAATGCAGACATGAACCAGAATACATTGTTGGCCCACTTTTTTCTAGCACCTGCTCAAACCTATGCAGCCAACCCTTCTGCATCCTATCACTTGCTAAAACACCAAATGCGCAAGCACACCAGTCAGAGGGGAGCAGAAACAGCTATGGGTACCACAGCTTTGGTTTCTTTGTTAGCACAGCGCATGTGATCAATGCATGTGACTCAGTTGTGTCTGCAAATCCTCTCTTCCCACCCACATTTAGGTCAGATGTGCCTAACCCAAGTAGCCATCCCCAGATAACACATCAAACATAACCATTTTTCCTATAAGGGCACAAAATTCCCTGTTTTCTGACTTCAAGGTATGTCTTTGAAATAGGAACTGGAAAAAATCTATTCCTTCACAGTTACAAAAGTCATTCCTGACTTTACAATTCACCAAGGATTTATTTGGATGGGGATTTCAAGGCATAATACTAGGTCATATTAGTTATCTTGATCTAACAAACACCTTCTAAAAGCTTGGACAAAAGGAAAAGTCAAATTTTACCAGTTATTGAAATGGCTCATGTGAAGCTTTGGTTCCACCCTATGGCTTCAGAAGTTTATTATCCTCACTTTGTTTTAATTAGATCTTCAAACCAGCACTATTTAGGCTGAGCAAGCTGGGTCTGGTCCAGCTGAGCCACATGTAGCACACAGGTCGCTCCTGCTGCGTGGCCGGGGCAGGCTGTATTGCCCTGCCTGTTGGGATGGCAGCAGGGATGAGGGACCCACTGCAGCCTGAGGAAGAGCAAGCAGTGGCAGCTCCTTGTGCCGGGTCCTCCTCTTCCCCGCTCAGCCCCATCTGCAGCAGCAGCAGCAGCTGCTCTTTTGGTCCTGAGCCCTGATGGCAGTGCTCCTCGGATGGTTGTTGCTGCAGCTGTGAATGCCAGAGGTGCAGAGCAGGGAGAGTTAGCAGCAGTGAAATAGCAACCCCACAGCAGATCAGACGGTAGTACGGGCCTGTGTACTCTTCTGCCAAGGATGGGACAAAAATCAAGCATCCTCCAAGGGCGGGCTTGCAAATCCCCCTGAACGGCCTGCGACATTTGTCCTTCCTTCGCTGGCTTGCAAACTCAGAGGGGCTGGAGCACTTCATGCCCCTTCACATCATGTATTCCTCCATCAGCCCACAAGCATTCCCTGAAACCACCATCCTGCCTACAGCAACAACAAACTGAGACCACCTGGGACTAGGCAGCACCCTCTGTTACTCTAAACTTTAGGATCAACACAGTTTAAAACAGTTGCTCTGTCCTCCAAAAATAGGGAGTACACCAAACAGCTCTAGAACCTGTCCCTAGAAGTAGCAGCCTGACTGCGCTCCAGCAGTGTAAATCTTCTTCATCTTAATCCTGCCCTACAAGGTGTTCACACCTATGGAAATTATGCGTTGTGTAGATTACACAAATCTGCCTCAGGGGTAGCCTGTTTTAAGTACAGCGAGACTGTCTAAGTGTAGTAGTAAGTCTTCTGTAGCACACTTTGTTCCACCAAGTATTTTATTTTTTTTAAGTGACTCAAATCCTTTGACAACTTAAAAAGAACAGGAAAAACATAGCCTTATGAGCACCTTCAAGCAGACTGAAGCAATTTAATAATGTATAAAATAATAATAATGTAGTAAAGCAATCTCAGTTTTTCTAGGCTCCTTTTTACCATGGTCTGCATTCTTCCCGCTGCAGGTTGTGAACTCATTGGCTCTCACAGGGTAATCATGAGCAGGTTGAGTTGGTATTTGGATAGGAAATCCACAGGGAAGCCACAGCAGTCGTTTAGATTATTCAGTTACGGAAAGAACACTTTTCTCTTTGTATTTATAAGAATTCTTCCACATATCTTGGGAGACAGCCCTGTCTCTCAGATAAAGATTATCCAAGAAGCTATAGGCCAATGATTTTCAATTTTGTGGCTCCACATTTATTTTTTTTCTGTGGAGGTGTACAGCTCTGTGTAATGAATGGGAGTCTACAGACACAAGGCTTGCTAACTCAGCTTTTATAGATCTCTTAGTATTCCATAAAAACAAAGGTGTTTATGGACTGAAAGTTATGCCCAAAAAATCACCATGTCATGCCACTTGTTGTTGTCAGTGTTCTTCTCAATCTTGGTGTCTGAGTCAAATCCAGGTGTTGAAAACTACACTTTGAAAACATAAACTTCCAAGAGCTGTCAATAAAACGCTATGGTCTTTGCCCTCTGCGCATGTGTTACGGGATAGGATAGCATTGTTATGTCTGATTAAACCGCTGCCATTTATTTCCCGATGTAGATACCCCCAGCACAGGCTGCATTTCAATCAGCCAGGCTGCCTGTCTTTTTTGAGAGTTCAGAATCAAAAGCACTAGAAAGAGGAAAAATGCACATCTCAAATGGCTTCCCTATTGAAGGTTTCCTTTCATCTGACGGAAATCCGGAGAGACGGCAGGTAGGTAAAAAGCATTGGGCTGTTTCTACTCTCTTTACCCAGAGTTACCTGGCTACCAGGCCGGGCCTCTGAACAAGTCATAACTTTGCCAGTTGGCCTCTTCATTGCTTGAGAATGCTGCTATAGTTTACCCCAGCTGCCAATAGCAGGCCAGCAGGTAGAAACAAACCCTAATGCAAAGGTATTTTGGTCATACCCTTTTTTCTGAAGCCAAAACTCCTACACTGGTAACCAGGATAAAGGAATAAAGTAGCTGCCACCACGTAACTCAAGAATCTACTAAGTGCCAATGGCTGCATCTGCCTATTTTAGGGTTGCTTTCTTCTCAAGGAGCAGAGCAAAACCAGACCCAGCAGAGCAGAGAATGGGAACCAGTTAATATCAAATATCATTAATATGGAATACTCAGGAAAGCAAATGATGCAAAACACAAAGGAGTTATTTGCCTGTGTTCGGTAGAGTGCTGAATAAAAATAAAATTCTCACACTCATTCATCACTGAAATGAACAATCACTGTCAATTACTACTTGCATTCAATACTTAATAAAATTATTTTATAGTACTCTATCTTCAACATTACTACTAGTCTTATTTTGTGTAATGTATACACCATCTCATTCAAATTCTGCCACTTCTGTTAAGTGCTTTTTATGAGTTATTGATGCTCCATTGTTTTGCGTGTACTTCATTCTTTACCATCTGTGACAAGATTTTTAATCTTTACACACAAGAAACCAGGCTCAAGCAAGAATGACCTGTCAAGAATACTTACGGCTTTGTGGTTAACTCTCTCTTGAGTGCGATTTAATCGACGTGGTGCTGCCTGACAACATACAAGATTCAGCAACATAAAATCTAGATGTTAACCATTTGAGACCATCAAAGAGGAAGGTATAGAGGCTTGGGGATTTGCAACAGTACAAAAACTGGGTCATCTGGGATGTCCAAGTTTCTTCTTTAACAATAGTTAAACAAGTGGGTTTGAACTGTGGTTTAGATGGGGCAACTGCAAGTTTGCCTTTTAGAGCTGCTTGATTTTTCATAGTGGTATTATAACAGACTGTGGAAAGCAATGGGAAATATTTCCAGGTGCAGTTCTGTCACTGGGCCTCGCTCCAGAAGTCATATCATTTTAAGCCATCCTTTCAGGCAGTGAATTCGACCTCACTGTTGAGCAAACGTGGCACTCGTTGCAATGCTCATTTACTCAGTATGAACTCAACTAGTCCCATCAAACCATATATAACCTAGCAGACAGCACTTGGACACTGTTCCGATAGATATTTCAGGGTAGACACTGTAGGAAAGAAACTCAGAGAGGCTATTAATGTCGAGCCATGACAGGAAGAGAGATGGGCTACTGTAGTGATGAGGAATAGGCAGCTTGGGACTAGGTAAGAAACCTTCTGCAGTGCTTATGGAATAATCCTCTTCCAGCCTTTCATTCTGCTCCAGTGGTTAAACGCTCATCCCAGGCTCGGCTGCTTTATCCCTGAAAGCTACATGCCTCCTGTCAGCCTGGTCCACCTGGCAATGGCACCACGCTCTCCTTAACACACCGGTGCCGACCTCGCTAAGTCAGCTGAAACACTTCAGTCATTTAAGTCCATTTTAAATCAGTCCACTAGCTCTCCTTTATCTACCACATTAGATTTAGACCTTCTGCTCTCACCTTCAGTGCCCCGCATAACTGTACGCTTTCTGTATATGCAGGTTTGCTCTCTACCACTTACTGTTGACATCAGTCTTCATGTCCCACTTATCTACCTCTCCTGCAAGCTTTTCTGTGTCATTCGGTCCTGTTTGTGAGACGCAATGCTGGTTCTGGTTCACTGAATTTGAACTTCTCATTCAAATCCCTCCTTTTAAGTTCATTTTGGTGGTGCCTACAATTAGTAGCTCACTGATCATAATTATTTTAAATAAACCATTTAGTTAAGCAATCGAGGTGTTTACAAGCCCCAACAGCTTAACAGCTTGATCTTACTGCTGTAATGTGTGAGGTAGTTCCTCAATCCATCTCCTCCTGCTGTTTATTACTCTCTTCCTAATCTAAAGTTAGATGGTAAATTCTTCAGGGAAGTGATTATATCTTTCTTTTTGTTCATTGTAGGGCCTGTCATGTTTTAGGGCACAATAAAATGCAATACAGAATATGCATAAATGGGTACCTGTAATCCAACACAAACTCAAACCCAATAATACTGTGAAGAAAAAGTAAGTCTTAAAACCCAAGTGTTACGGTATGTGTTCAGTGACCGGTAAGAACTGCAGAAATCCATGAGAGCGTAACTGTCTTAAGTGAAAGGATTAATTTACAAGTCTCCCTAAAGAAGCAATGCCACACTTCAGGATAATCGGAAAAATATTCAACTGAATAGTTCTACAGAGGTGCTTAAAGCTCAGTAGATCGAATGAATGTGAACCGCCTATTTTAGTCTATGTAAGCAACCAAGAATGTCTGTCTACAAACAGTTTTCCAGGACATAGCTGTCACATGCTTCAGATGAATGTTGTGCTTGCTTCTAGTAGAGCTGAAGTCTATGACTTAATCTTATCTGTTTAACATCCAAGAATCCAGTTTTAGATTTTTGGCAGCTAGCATATGCTCCCCCTGTGGCAACTGCATAATAACATAATATAGTTAAAAAAATCCAGATCCTTTAAGGCTCAATTACCTCATGAAACTATTTTAAAATTCAGGGTGAACAAAACTGCAGTATTTCAGTTTACAAGAACCATTTTAGTTTACAGCTGTTTTAAAGGACCCATTCTAATGTTTTATGTCTTTCACCACCTGCAGAAGTGAATGAAAATATTTATTCTGTTTTGCAGAGGGCTACCAGAACCAAGAAAGCAGAACTGAGTGAGAAAGAATAAAATATTTTACAATAAAGATAAGATCCAGGATAATTGACTTTATTACCACTCTGTAACACTGAAGATAGGTTCAAAAATCTTGCAAAGCCGCAATAAAAATAACCTATAGGCAAGTAAAAATCTTTAAAATGGCCCATTGCCTAAATGAGTATTTATATTAGTACTTATAATCCTGATACAACCAAATTAGATTCTTAATATTTTTAATTACTCTTTTTAGAAAATGTATGTACATAAAAGGATTGGTCTGTTTAACCTGTGGAATTAATTTGCCTACATTCTAAACTCCTTAGGTAGGAACTCTCTTTTCAGTGATTATCAATGCCAGCTGGAGGCTCCATTGTAATATAAAATAAAGACCAAGAACGGGAGGACAGAATAAGCCAAACCTTGAAAGCGCTGCCCGGGGCCAGGAGAGGCAACCTCCTCCCTGCAACAGGAAAGGCTAAAGAGAAAGAAAATCAATCACAAAGAGCAAAAAAGAAGAAAGTGAAGCAGGTAAAAGAACAAGGTAAGTGCTGCAGCAGGGGAATAGTGGAGAGGGAAGGCAGGAAAGACAATAGAGCTGAAAGGAATCGGTCTCTTTGGTTTGGGGTTAAGTAAAGGGATTATGTTAGCACTGGAGGAGAGGGTTTAAATAAATGTCCTGGACTGGGACACCAGGCAGAAACCCCAGGCAGTGCCGGCTTCTGTGCAAAAAAGTCAAAGGATTCAGTAAGCGATGCCCAAAGGAGCTCCGCGCGGATGCAGGAGAGAATTAGGGATGGAAACTGTGGGTCTCGCTCCCCATCTTTCTCTTTGTGAGCAGTTAAGGGATGCTAACAGGTACTGCGTGCTAGCTTTGTTCTGACAGCACAGCAGGTACAGGTGTTGCCCTTCACACCAGAAAATTTGTGCTGCTCTACTAATGTCTATTAGCTGCAGCTCGTACCAGAGGGGCCAATTCTAGTACAAAGTGAGCAGGCAAGTGTCCATGTCCTTTTCTGCTCTTCACAAAGACGGCCCTAAGGTAGTACTTGTGGTTTCATCACCAGTGTACCTATTTACCAGGAACTGATAAGACACCATAAATACACTTCATTCAGAACAGCTGTCTGGCTGCAAGGCTTTCAGCAGAGCTGGGAAAATCATGGGCGGGGGGGGAGGGAAATTCTCTATGAATTATGGAGCTGGTCAAACACCAGAAAAACTGGTGTGTCAAATAAATGATTTGAAGAAAACCAGCCGCAATCACTGAACAGTGAAGAGTTTCTTCACGTTAGAGCATATCCATCTAAATTTCCAAGCTGATTCTGAACCAGACATAATTTCCATTCCTTCATGTCTCTTCATGGCAGGCACTGATAATCTTTTCATAAATAGTTTTAGACCAAGAATTATTATGTGAGGAAATGTATGAATAACTTTGAATTACAAGTAAGTTAAAGAGTTTCACAGTCTGTCTATGAACTATGCACTAGTGAGGAAAAGCAGCTATCTTCACTGAATAAATAATTTGTTCAAAATTATTTGCTCAGTCCAGACTTACAGACTTACCAATTTGGCCTGGATTCAAACTAGTCATTAAGTAAAAAACTGTTTCCTGAAACTTATCCAACAAAGAAGGTCAATTTTCATAAAACCTATACATATTTAGTTGTTTCAGCTAAAACATGATTTTTTTGTAAATAGCTCATCAGCACCACAGGTCTGAGCAGTGATGTCTGCCTGCATCTGCAGACAGTCTGGATCATTAACTTTGGGAAATGTGAAGTGCGCCATGAATCTCAATAGTGTGTTAACAAAGTGCTCTCGGGATCCTGTCAACAGCCCCTCCGGAGGAGCACGTACGGGACAAGCACCGTGGCAGGTCCGAGCCAGTCGCCCTAGAGAGGGTAAAGACTGGGAGGCTTATCTACAACCTCCCCTCCTTCCAGGTGCTTTTCAGCAGGGAAAAGGCTGCTGCTACAGCAAAGAGCCCTCTTATTGATCCTGCGGGAGGCACGAAAGGAGCCTCTGGGTACTCCTGCCCCACAAAAGTGAAGAGGGACACCCTTGCCATTGGCACTCCAGCTGGGAGCAAGGCCATGCTATGGATGTCCAACACATTACATTGTAACCGAAGTCCATTTCTCTTGGCAGCTATGCAGGCAATTCCTGCTTCTTGTTCCTGTAGCAATGTCTCAGTTGGGTCGATGCATAGGTTTGCCTGGCTGTATGCTGAATCAGATCAAGGACTGACCAGGAGCTAATATACCAATAGCTCACTGCTTGGCTTCTGGAGTTAGCGAGAAACCAGCATCCACATCCTTCCAGTGCCTACTGAGGCATACTCAGGGGTACACTATGGTGAAACCACCCTCAGAAGCACTCAGACAGCGACAGAGACCATTCAGTCCTTCTCTATCCACCTCCCCAACTCCCTCCTGCACCTTTTATCTGTGCTGGAGATACAGTTCATTGGTTGACTTTTGTGTAAGTGTGTGTGACTGGTTTTCCTTTTCTTTTTTTCATTCTCCATTTAGTTATGTGTTTGCTCAACAATTTAAGAAGGTTATTTAAAGCATATTTTTATTTACATTTGAACTGCAAAATATTCGGTACAGCTATGCTTAAATAACTCCAGGCAAAGTGATAAGAAAATCAAGTATGTGGTTGACAGCTGTGGAAAAGGGACAATGTAAGAGATACATTTTAGCAAAAACAGTATTAATGTTTTATATCTTCATTATACCCTGTAAACACTTACACACTTGATTAAACCTACTCCTGTTTAAACCAAGGAAGCTACTGACATGCAGAAAGCAAAAGGATGCATAAGAACATGGTGGATTAGGCCTAAATTGACACAGAATGCAATAACACATCACACTTTAATAGATTTACCCAACCAAGGTCTCTGAGTGGAAAAATAATATTATCCATCAGAATGATAAACATTCCACTAATTAACTCCGGTCTTAGATTATCCCTAGATATATCTCATAAAGAGACAGTGAGATTTCCCACGTCTCTCAGAAATAATGAAATGGCCTCTACAGCATTTAAAAAAGAGATTATACTCTTCAGGTTTGTTTTTTTTTTTAAAAAAAGGTTGTACAACTAGCAAAGAGACCTGCTAATAATTATGTAAATTATTTGACTCAGTATGAACTTATTTGTTTAATATGTACCATGCTGTTATGCATAAGATTTAACATTAAAGTGTTGAAGCAATAGGAGAAAATCTGATTTCTTAATGAATCTGAACACTGCCATTCACTGACCTGATTTCTTAATGATTCTGAACAATACCACACTGACCAAATATAACTAAGTTCCAGCTCAAAGCTGAATACATAGAGGAGTTTAAAATACAATTCACTGACTGTGGCTCTGTATAAAGTTGACTCTAAATGACTGTGTCAATACAAAAACTGAAGGATTAGTATGAATGAAACTGCAATACTTTTAGATACAAAAATGAAGGACCAATCTTCGGACATACGCATTTTCCCTACGTGAGCTACCGTCCATCTGTCATCACCAGAAGTTTGTGTAAGGTGCTTGCTGCCCTAATCACCAGCAGGAAGACTAGAACAGATACCGTCCAATTCCTCATCCTCTGCTCCTCATACGATGACAATTGTGGCCCTGGAGACCGAAGGATAGGACAGCAGGTGACAGCAATACTGCGTAGACCGGTTACAGGATAAGCAAAAGAAACAGCGGAGAATAGGAAGATTTGCCAGCCTCAATTCCAAGATAACTTCACTATGCACCGAGTGTTCTGCTAATGCCAGAGAGCACGACAAATTAACAGGGTATTGACCACGCTGCTGTTTCCACAAACCATCACTGCAGGATGCAGAAACACAGACAGCTTTTCTCCAAGACTCATCCCCCTCACATGTGGTAGTCATTGCTGCACAACGTGGTTTGTTCCAGCAGCATAGGACTATTCCCTGCCTGGTCCCTTTCCATAGTCCATAACTACGTTACCAGCTATTGACTTATGTCAGCTCTGAGCTATGTCATAAATTTATAGGCAGGAAATAAAAACCAGTCAATTGAAAGCAATCCTTTGTATGACTCTACCTTTTACATGTAAGAAATATGTATATTTTTAAAATAATTGGAATAAAGCATATCACAATCCCTCAGCCTGGTATGTAGTTTTCAAGCACATGGCAGAAGCATTATTGCAAAACTTCTAGGTTTCCCTGGAAGAAATAGTACATTCCTGAAGGTAGGGAAGGTGAAAACCTCTGAACGAGACAGTTGAAAATATGCAGTGAACCCTGGGAACTCAAAAGATACCCTGAACTCCTGGAAAATTCACATTTTCATGGATTTTTTTTGTGAATCATTGTGTCGGAATAGCGGCCTCCTCAAATCAAAGTTGTGGATACTGACTCAACTCCAGCAAATGTGGGTTTTTGCAAACCATGAGATAGGATTATGTCAATGAAATCCTGGCCTCTTTCCAGCAAATCTCTGTGTCATGTAAAACAGCCTCTAGTGAGGATTCACCCTAAATCACCTCTGCAATCAGGGGTTAACTGAAGAGATGCAAAAGAGAGATAAATAAAAGGCATTGCAAAAGATGAAACAGGTTTTTGCCTACAAACCTTGATTTAACCTTAGACCCAAGTCTTCCTAAACAGGCCTGAGGCAGGAGCTGTAGTGACACAACTTCCTACCCCCGAGTATTCAAAAACAGCGAGGCAAAAATCACTGGACTTGAAAAGCCTGACACTGGAGCATGGGTGCTTTTACTAAGGATTTTGAAACTATAGGCTTCACTTTTTCAAACTTTTCTTCACGGTTTATATAAATCTGAGATTCTCCCCACGGTCTCAGAGCATCTGGAGCTGATGGCTTCAGGAAAGCACTAAACATCACTAAAAATGTTTAATACTCAGATTGCCAGCTTGGCTCTGCAGTGCTACCAGCAGGAGTCTTCTTTGGGGGCTGCGGGGCAGTCAGCTCAGCAGCAGAGCAGCACGGCAGGATGGAGAGGAGGAGGAGAAGTGCAGGGAGATGGAGCCCCGCTCAGCACCTCCTGGCAAAGCGCACACATCATTGCCTGGGTGACAAAGGATGGTTACGCCACTCTGCGTCCTCTCTTCATGCATTTCGCATCAATATTTGGTTCTGGCTTGAAAAGCTTCAGTGTTTCAAATCTGGCTAAATTGAGTGCCCTGTAAAATGTAGGTGGCAGCAATGTTTCTTTTCTGATTTACAATGGGTAATCAGATACCCAAATGGGTATCACTGGACAAAGGTGACAAGAAGACCGAGGCAGGTGAGATAAAGATGAGCTGGGTGCAGTTTTATAGTGGTAACTGAAGTGGATTTTAAGGGGGTTACATATGCAAACACAGCACTGGTGTGCTGTATCACATTTGGCCATATTCTCTGTCAGGGTCCTCATGACTGATTCCTGCTGTGGTCCAGCATCTGCAGCAAGTGTTTCCTGAAGGACGTTTGGCAACCCTCAGCTGTCTGATTTGCTCTGCTTTTTCAAATAAACCTTCCTGATAAAACCATTGCCTGTTCTTCGGTTTGTATTAGTACTTTATAATGCAGTTCTTCGAGACAGATTTCTTGAGTATTGCGGGTTAAAAGTGACATGGCATTTGGTGAGTGTGAAAAGCTGTTTTAAATCTACATATTTCAGTCCATATGGCTCCAGTGGTGTTGGCTCAGCCACGCTCATTCCTGTAGGAAATGCCACATGCCTGAGGAGCAGTTTTCTCTGACACTAGAGAGAGATGGGTGGGAACAAAAGCAGCAAGTAGGGCACACTGGTCTCCCACTGACCTCCTACATTATATTTTACTCTTCTGCTTGTTTTCATGTGTTTCTCCTTCCCACCAGTTCTCGAGAGTGGTGAGAAAGTAAGAACCAATGCACAGCTTTTGGGCAGGGGGATTCTGGTGTGGACAAGGAGACCTAGACAAACTGCTGAGCACAGTGCCTGCCACAGGGCGGGTGAATCTCCTTACCTCCCAAGAACAATAAAGCAGCACATAGGGGAACAAATCTCTGTGTTATGCCCTAAAATAACCCAAAGCGGTGCTTTCCCGTGGGTTTTAGGACAAGGCAATCAATCCCATTATTATTTTACTGCCATAAGGGAGTTCTCTTCAAATGTATGGTGATAGAGCAATAATCTACAATGTACATCCTTATCATCACTTGTAAGTGAGTCACATAAAACTCCTCCGTTATCATACACCATAAAAAGACTAAGCCACATGCACATTTTAAAAGGTAATTATTACATTTAAAGAAATGAAACCGCATTCTGAATTATCTCAGTACCTTATTTAGCACAAGAGACGGCACCAATTTATTTTTTTTTCTATTAAAGCAGTTTTTCACAATCCCTTTTTGTTAGAAAATAAAAGCTTAAAGCCAAGCACAGCTGCTGAAAAGCATTAATGAAACCTGTGTCTGCGTAGCAGAATCAAAGCAGTAGGAGAGGTGGCAGCTAGCCACAGAAAAGGGCAGATGAGATAGGGAAAGCAGCAACAAGGGAGGCATGAGATAGTAGGAGACAGCAAAGATTTACAAATGAGTTACTTGTTGCCATCCGTTACCATCTATATCTGCATCCGGGAAAAATGTAGTTTAGAAGATACGCAGTTTTAAAAATGTCAGTGTGTTATGATAATATCAAAACCGAAACCCAAAATCTTTGGTGTGACTTACAAGAGCATTACATACAGCAGGGTATATGGGATTTGGTTTAGTCTAAATAAACATGCATTTAGAAACCGTCATTTTTGTGGTTGGGTGCTTTCTCGGAGGCATATACATGGTCTGTTATTAATCTTTGGAAATCAACTGTGTTTCTTACAAACGCAAATTAATGTACTACTTTTTATATTTCCAAATTAAATTATATAATAAAATGCATCCTTTCAATCAAGGTAATGCAATCTGACATGTGCTTTCCTTTGTGAAGCAGATGTTTTAATTGTTAGATAAGCTCCTAATAGTTTGCTTTCTTTGAAAGGAGAATGAAAGTATATGAATGACCTCTCCCTCCCCATGGCTTTCAGAGCAGCTACTTTTCTTGAAGATTAGGAGTCTCTTGGACTCAAGCCCTAACTCCTCTTGTATCCGCAAACTACAATCTGAATTAGTTTTCTCCTTTAACAAAAACTCCTGCTGTGTTGGAGAATCTCTTAATTACTTTTCAAGCTTCTCCTGTTATTGTGGAACTCTATGAAAATCTGATTACAGTGCTAATAAAATGAGTGAATAACATTTTTTTTCCGTTTCATCTGAAGGCTTCAAAATACAGAGATACGCAAAATCACAAAGCAAGATTGCATTAATATAAATATATGAATAGTGCCAAATGAGAACCTTATGTCACGAAAATGTAACTGTGGGAACTATTCAATCACATCCGATAACGTGAAGTACTAAGGAACAAAATTTGACAATTTAGGTGTTCAGAATTCTTTATCAAGATAGTTTATAAGACTGAAGTTTTGCTCCCTCTGAGAGGCAAGAAAATACAGTGCACTTCCCACAACCTTTAGCCAAAAAAAAAAAGGGGAGGTGGGGAGAAATCTTAGGTCCAAGAACCCCCAACCAGTTTGAATTTCTACAGCTGATAGTGGTGCTTCAAAGGCCACCAGCGGCTTCCAGTCTGCCACCAGACATAAAGATTCTGAACACACAGTCAGTGTTGCTTCAGCGGGAGCTGCTGTCTTTTTGATAGCAAATACAGACCTAAAACTCTGCCCAGCCAAAATTATATAGTACAAGGCCGAAAAGGAAAACAGAGCTCTACGGCAGGGAATTGCAAATCTGTTATGGTTTAGCGGGTGCTCAAATAAATCTTCATCTCTTCGGTATTAGACATCTTTATTCCAAGCTAAAAATTTCTATATCGCATACCCATGGCAAAGAAATTCACAAGCCTCCAAACCACAGCCAAGGTAACCTGACTTGAACACAGTGGGCCAGGACAGAAGTGTTTCTTTTTTTAAAGACACTGATATGTCTGGGTGGGGGGGGTTGAAGAAAGCTCCTGCAGGAGCAGCCCCAGATGACGAGACCCATCATCACCCCACCGGTTTTCTCTGTGAGGAAGCTCCTTCTCCATTACTTTCTTTTCAAATTCTGCCTCCTCAAGCCATTTTGCTATGTGCATTCCTCCAACATTTCTTCCTTCCACGATAATTTATTCTTTGTGGTGAGTAGCTGGATATACAGGAAGACTTATGCTAGACAATATTGGAAATCAGTGAGGAAAGTACAGAAAGTCTCACCTGAAAAATATGATGTGCCCAATCATCATAAAATGTGTAAAAGCGAAAGGGTGGTGTACCAGATTTTGAAATCGATGATGCTGACATAAAACTAGAAAAACGTGGCTGAATTCCATAGGGTTTTCACTTCATTTTTAGAGAAAGTAAAGTAAAGGGATGGAGCTTCAACAGGGCTAGGGTTCTGGACCTACATGGTGACTGTCAGACGAGGCTGCTCTGCATCGCCTGCAGGAATTCAGCAGGAGCTGAAGCCATTGCCTTGTTGGGAGCAGCTGATCAGCTGCATCCTGCCTCCGGGCTGAGCTCCTGCAGGCACTTTTTCAGAAGCCGGACGTCTGTCTTCAAAGATGGCACTTTGGTGTTATTCAAAATTAAGCAATGAAGACAAGGCGTACCCCTTTCTTCAGGCGTTGGGCATCTGCACAGATATGATGCCTGCAGCCTCACACTAGTCCCATGAGTTTGATGCCAGCATTCAGTCACTGCTCCCCTGGTATTGAGAGACATCTAGGTGCAGAGGCTGCTACATGCAAATTATTACTGCTTGGAGGAGCAGTACCTTCCTGTGCCTCCCCATGGAGACCTGGGCAGCTTTTCAGGGGCACTATACTGACTTTGGCTTCACGGAGCCCTTCTCTGCTCGTAAGCCCCAGGTACAAGGAGCCATTGTTGTCACACAGTGTCACATCATACCCCTCTCTCCTGCCACATGGCACTCTTTTATATAAAAGTGACTTGTGATCTGGCTCTGCCGTCCTCAGCACACAAGCCAAGGCAGCAAGGGGCTCCCGGTTATTGTTGTTTAGTTCTGAAGATGAAGTGGAAAACACGTGTAAACACTAGTGTTTTGTTAACATTTAAATCTGTCTGCTAAAGCTAATGTGCCAGAGGAGGGGAAAAAAAACAAAAACAGTAAGACAAAGGCTGGTTGCTGTGCTGGCTGTTTGTCCTCAGGAGACTGATTTCCTGACGTCACCGGCACCAGCATGGGCAGAGCCCAGCCTTCCTCTTTTGGTTCTTTTGCTGCCGCTCAGATCGGCAGTTCACTGCTCGAGACCCTGCTGCAACAAATGGGAGGCAGAGTGCTTTTTTTATTTTTTTTTTCCTCCTGCAAATTCAGAGTAAATTAGATTTGGTGCTCCGCCAAGAACAAAATACTGTCTACTATTGTAAGGATTGTTATGGGCCAGATCTTCAAATCTTTACTACTGGCAAAGCGTGTTTGTCCAACTATTGAGTTAGTAAAGATATCTGATTTGGCCCAGTATCTTTTACATCTATGCCTTTAACTCTCTTTCCTCCCAGAACATGCAAGTGAATGCACTCGAGAAAAAAATGGGTCCACTTAAATAAGCAGTTCAGGATTCCCTGCTATAACTATACCTGCCCTGGCTGATTAGTGATCTTTGTTTTAAACAGTGCAATTAATTTCTATAGTATACAAGTATGAGCTCTGATGATCCCAACATTATTTGCATGGGTAGAATAAAACAAATCCAATGTGAGCACCCAAGAGGGGATGGAGGTCTAAATAATGCAGTATCTAGCAGCCACAATAATAACCGCCTTGTGGAAAGTTGGAAATGACTTCTGTTTTCCTTGCTGCTTTTTCTAATGCTTGTAATTTTTCGGCTCCAAAGGATTGTAGAATCAGAATAACAGAACAGTTATGACAGTTGTTAAAACTTCAAAGTGGATCTGTCCACAACTCTTTCATATTGGCTTTCTGTAAACACCGTGCGTTTCTAGCCAAAATCTCCCCTTTCACACTTCACAAAGGGGATAGAGCAGACAGCTTCATCTAATCCCAAAAGTGCAAATTTCAGACTAATTTATTTTTTGATGAGTCTCACAAAGAATTTTTTATAATTCCAAAATAGCTTATACATGTGTGATATATGTCCAGACTTTAAAATCCAACAAGAAGCATTCAGTAAACAAAAGTTTCATTATAATTGATTTGCCTATCTCTGTCTCGCAAAATTTTCCCAGCATTGTCTGGATGCAATGATGGCTGCTGTCATGAATACGAATTACATGGTTTAATATCTTCTCTTTGCTGTGAAAAAGTGATTAAAATAGAATTTTAAATGGAATTGGTTTATAAAAAGGTTACAAGTTATTAAAGAAAATGTATTTTTACTGTAGAATTATTTTTAAATGACAGGACATGGGATGGAGAGGCATTCTAGAAGTACCAGAGAGTAGTGGAGGAATTCCATTGTTTTCATGTGAAAAACCCGGTACTTTAGTAATAGTCTTCTTTGATAATGAGATCTGGTTTAATTAATAGTCTGTTTAACATGTGCATTCCATTACCAGGAATTATTGTGCTTCAGAGACCTCTCAGTGGAAGTAAAGACACAGTGGAGAGTGGTGTAAAGATGTTTGAGGTAGAGGGAGCCACACTGGTTCTGCAGCTGGGAGGAACAGATTCATATTATCATGGTGCTGTGAACGGCGACTTCTGCCAGGGAGCGGTTTAGCTTGGAGGTACGAGTCTCTACACCAGTGGGATCACCCATGCCAGGCAAACATTACCCACCATAAGATATGGAGAAACCCATTTTCTACTAGAATAGAAAATAGTTTGGAATCATGTTGCACAGTAATATAGACAACCAAATACACCATGGCCACATCAAACTGGGTAGCAGTTAAGAGTAAAAGGTTGTTGAATTGTTTCTTTGTATAAAAGGGATAGAAAATAAATATTACTCTCTACTTTTTCATACCCTTTCCACTCTTACTGCTTCCGTAACTGACCTCACAAAATAGTCAGACCAGACACTAGTTTGCAGCCATTTCTGATGTCTTAATATGTTCTCAAGAGACTTGAGATAAGAAAAGGGCAAAAAAGCTAAGACTTAACCTACATGAAGGAATAAATATTGGTAACTGATGCCCACTGGAAGTGAAGCTGAGTGCTTCACCCTGGCAGAGGATACGCCAAAATCACTCTGCTATTTTCTTTACTGAGAGTACCATCCTGGTGTTAATTATGATGACGGGTATCTCAAGGAGTCAGCTAAATTAATCTGGATTTCCACTGGTGTAATCAATTGCTATATTCTGCTAGCCTTGCTGATGCTGAGATGTGTATTACTTTCCCAGGCCCAGATGCCCCCAGCAAAAGCGTTTAAGATGTGTCCTTGTCCCCACTTTGTACTACTGTTAATTACAGGGGTATGAACTGTCCCTGAGTGATCATGCTAATTTCCTTCAGTAAGTGGATGTAGAGGAGTGCTCAGCCTACTGAAGGTAATGTCAATCCCATCTGAGTTTACTGAGTTTATGTGTTAAATCACTTTGTGACTGCAGAGTATTGACTATAAAAAGATTGAGACTCTTCTGGGTGCTCACCATCTGGGATTGCTGATCTGAGACAAGGGTGTGAAAGCATGCAGTCTGCGTGAATTGTCTGTATCCTCCCAGTTGCTGCTGCTCTGCGTCATTCTTTGAAGTATTCCCCGAGGAATGGCATACTACCCAGCTGAATCAAGCATGGTTAAGGCTTGCCATAATATCACATTTCCAAAATTGGTCTATTATAGCTTGAAATGAGTTACATGCCCTTTGTTTGTATATTCCATTTCTAAGCCTAAATATATTTCTTTTACAGAACAGAAAGAAACCCCCCGTGAAAGTGTGCTGAAGGAGATGTGATAAATCAATTAGCAATAAGATACTTAGGGCTAGCCTGTTCAAACAATTCTCCTCTTGACCTATGCTTGCTCTGTGAGTCTTGCTGAAATTTAATTAAAGAATATTCCAAAACACTGATTCTGGAAATATGTTTGGGGTTTTGTGTTTAATCAAACAGATTGGTTTTGTTCTGCCTGTAAACTGACTTTAAGAAATCACTTTATTATGGCTCTAAGTTAAAAGAAACTCTTTCTCAGTATTTCACAATGTCTTCCTCCTTAGTAAGACTGATTTATCAAAGCGTCCCAGTTCAGCACTTAAACAGTGTCTTGGACCAAAGCATTTGTGCTAAACTGTAAAATTACAGCCTGGGTCATGGCAGAACACACAGGTATTGCTCAAAGAGCAGCAGAGAAAAAGACCCAGAGAGCCAAGTGTCCTCATTATTTTCACTGCTCTAATACTGCTGACCTGTTCAGTTTGCTGACCAGGACATTGAAGGCAGTAGAGAGTCTCCTAAGAGCTGAGACTCTTCTTGTCTTGGGCAATGCCCAATAAAGTAATGAGAAGGTAAGGCAGTTACCTTTGCTTTGGCCCTTCAGATCCACACAGCTCCGATTTAATGTATATTTTATGTCAGGCCCATTAACCATATAACCCCATAATTAGTTACAAAAGATCCTCTTCTGACAGTACTACTCCTATTTTAATCAAACTCTCCCCCTTAGACTACTTCTAATACCTTTGGGAGTTGCTGCTAATCTAGTAATGTTTTCCACTTCTGAAATCAGTCATTAATGAGACTGCTACTACTGTACATTAGAATCCCACCTATAGATTTCCAGATATGTTAAAACTATGAACCGAGGCCACCATGAGGTCTTCACACTAAAAAGGAAGACCGCCTAGTCATAAATGCCATATTTTGGAGGGGAGGGGGGGTTTATATCACAAGATTCTTATATGCCCCAATATAGAGAGGGCTGCAATTTCAACTACTGCTTTGGATTTTTAGGAACTGTGGCTTTCAGTGTGGATGGCATCTTAGCAGAGTTCATGCAGGGAGAATAAATATCTGCTCTTACTCGCAACTCCATAGCCCTGTACCCTCATGATGTTATAACAACATCTAGTTATGCAGGAAATAAACTAGATAGGTATTGGATGTGCTTTGTCTTTGAAAGTAGTTTTGATGCTCAATATCTGGAAAACAACAGTTCTGTCTGATTAACAGCCTCCCAATTCGTCATCAACCAGCGGTCTGTGAGTTACAGTTTGTGAAGTGAGGGACTAAGGCACTTACACATCTGGAAGGAAAAAATGCACAACAGATTGGATTGGGGGAGGGAAGATCATCCAGGGACAAAGTCAAGAAAAAGAATGTGTGCAAAGAGACGATGGGGGAAAATAGAGTGGCTGGAAAAGGAAGACGGGAGGGAGAAAAATAAAAGGCGGTTCAGGTACATAAGTCGTATTCAAAGAAAAACAGGGAAAAAGTAGAAGGTAAAAGTGACAAAAAGGGTGAAATGAAAGCAAAGAAAAAGGGAACAGAAATGTGTGACAAGACAATGGGAGGCTTGCTCAAACAGAATTAGACTATGAGATGCCCTAATTACTCACCATAGCTTTTTTCTCCCTAGTACAACTCTTCTCCACTTGCTGTAGGGGCCTTTTTTTTTTTTTTTTGCTTTAGTTTTGTGGGGTTTTAAAGCTTAAAATACTCAGCTCCATCAGTTTTCTCAAGGTAGTTAATGAAAGAGAACTTCCAGATGCCAAAATCTGTTTGCTACTAAATAAATAAATGAATAAGGCCATAAGCTGACAGACAAGTCAAATTTATAATACATTATCATCTGTTCACTGAAGGGATAGAAGGGATAAAATAGCTTATTCGTGCAAAGACACATTTTGCCTTGGCTCACAACCTTTTAAAGCAACACCATGTGGAAAGCAGGCATTACACCAAGCTGCCATAACAGTCACATTGCCTGCAGGTGGCCAGCTACGAAAGCAATCCCTGTCTTCAAGCAATGAAGTGCGAAGCGTCGCAAGGAAGCACAGGGGAGTGAAACAGGGCTCTGGCTTTGCTACTGGGGTAACTATGTGGAGAGTCCTCTGAAGCAGGCGACAGGCTACCTGGTGCTTTGTGTACCTGGAAAATCTAAAAGAGACTGTGAGCAAAGGAAGAGGAAGGTTTTGCAAAGGCATGTGCCCTCCCAGGGTGCTCTTGGTACCGGGAGGCTCTACAATAGCATGCGGCTTTAGAACATGAACTGTAGCAAAAGTGAGGTTTGGACGCAGAGAATTTCAAGAACCATTGTATTGATACAAAAGAGTGGCAATCAAAAGAAAACAGAAATAAGCTTCATCTGAAACACCGAGGTATTCATGAAGGACAAAGGTGACAGATGTGTACATGGGATCTGACAGGCACTCATGCAGAAGGGCAGTATCTCACAAGCGAAACGTGTTTGCAGACTGATTATTGTTTTGAAAAACATCTTTTCTATAATCATTTTTTCCATCAGGAAATAGTAAAGTTGGTTGGTTGGTGATTAATTCCACCTTTGCCCCTGAGATTCAAAGCCACATGCTGATCTAAACTGAGACCCCCTGGGATCACACATCGGGGCATGCAGCCATAAATCTTTGCTATGACCAGCGGGGAACACAGGTCCTAATCTTGATCCCACCTAAAGGGCTATGATAGCTAAAGATCTAGAGCTTGTGGTAAATAGTGGGAAACTAAACTGAAGGGACTGAAGTGTTGGCTGCTCTTCTCTTAGGAATCCTTACAGAGGTTACCAGACTTCTCCCAGAGGTTGCCACCTCCTAACAAGGGGGAGCTGAACAGCTTGCGAATCAGCTCTAAACCACCACAGCTTACAGCGTGGCCTATTAAGGTAAACCAACATTGATTTTGGTTTATGCTAAACTGTAAGGTTCAGGAGTTGATTCACGAGCCATTCAGCCACCCCTGCCACAGGGCAGATGCCTCTGGAAGACAGCAGGGTTGGGGGCATTAATTGCTTCGGCCACTGCATTTTAAACTGCCATTAGCTGTGTGCCAATATGTTTATGGGGAGTTCCCTGTGGAGAAGACCACAAAAAAACCCAGCGAAACAGAAAGTTACAGCTTAGGCTGAAACTGTGATAATAATCATTTGTAGCTTACTTGGGATCCCTGTCTTCTCATACCATTTTTAAAACTGTACATTATTTTTGCTACCAAGAATACAGCTGCAATCTGAGATCTCGGATGTATGTTTCCTTCTATTCCTGGCATGAAAAATGGTATCACAATTCACCTTTACAGCTAAGCTGTGGAAAATGAAAGCTCTTGCAGTATTCACTGATGCTTTCAAGAGTTATATTAATATTTTGCATCTCCACCTGAAGGACTCATAAATCTATACAAATATCAGGGGGTCCAAGCTTTTTGACATCCATGTGACTATTATATATATTTTGTGAAAGGGAAACTGAGGAAAAGTTACTCAGTTTGTGTAGCTACACAAGTCATCTTAGCTTTTCTCACCTTAGATCCTAATTTTTACCAGAAAAGACCACCCTTCCTCCGAGACACTCCTATCAAAATCTGAAATCACATGAAACTAGGCTAATTTAGAGTTTCAGTGTAAGTTTAAAACTTAGTCCATTTTTAGAAAAAGCCTTACTAAAACATTCATGAACTTTTGAATTAATCTAGATACTGTTTTGAGCAAACTCGTCTATAGATCTGGTTTGGTGACCAAACTATGTAAAGCACATGAAACCAGATCACCCAAGCTTTGATGCTTCTTAGTCACTTTTGGTTTGCATTTTCAGTTTCAGACCAAAGCCGTAGTTAAGGGAAAGAACTGTTATGAATCAGAATAAAGAAAATACTTATGTCAGGTTCTCCCTAAAGAAACCCACAGACTTATGCACAGTTCTCTATTTTCCCTATGAAATTAAACAGTGCTTTAAGCCTTCCCTCAGAAATAAAGTAAAACTAAATTCTCCTGTCAGAGGGGTTACCCTTGTTAGAGTTCCAAAAAAGATATCCATTTTAAGGAGCACGCTCCCTATGGTACATTCAGGACCGCTTTATTAAAATACATACATGGCAAATAATGTATGGCATCAATAAAAAGGTTTTATAGTGGCAATTAGGATTTGATCCAAAGTCCATTAATGTCAATGGGAATGTTTCCATCGATTTCAAAGGAGTTTGAGGTAGGTTCCACATGAAAAAAGATGAACAACCACTTCTAGGCCTATCCTAGCCTACCCAGGTGAGAGGAAACCCGTGTATCTTTCACATGTCTCCTTTACCTTCTGGGCTCTCACCAATGGATTTTTAATTACCAGTAATGGCCAGACCATTATATTTCAATTGCCAGCTAATTTCTGGTCCATTGTTTCAGATCTGTGGGCTCTGCAAGCAGATGCCGAGGCAGCTGTGTCGCCCGCAGCCTCCGTGGCATCTCACCCCACGGGAGATGCAGCACAGCGAAACATTTAGCTGGCGTCCCCCGCAACCAGGAGCTCCAGTCCGGCAACACAGTGCAATCCAAGCTGCCGGAGCACAGGAGCGAAAAAGCTATCGTTGAAACTCTTCCAAAACCAAATTATATCTTCCATTGTCTCAAAGGAATAATAAAGCCTGGCTGGCTGATTGTGGAATATAATAATCATCTAGCTGAATTAGTGGGCATTCCTGGGAGTGACTGATTTCTGCTTTTCCCAAACAGCTTTTTTTTCCCAAGGTAATAGATCTTCTTACCTGAGAAATAGGATTTCTCTATACATAACTATATGAAAAATAGAGTTAAGGAATTTAGAAACGGTGATATTCAGAATTATACTCCTTGTGTTCACAGCCAAAATAAAACGCTCTTTAGCAAAAATATATGGCTGTTGAAAGTGGTTTCTAGTGATATAGTGTCAGGGCCCTGAGGGCGCTCCCCAGCCCGGCTCTCCCTGTCCGGTCTGGGGATCCCCTGGGGATTCCCCTACCCTGCCCAGGGCCCCGGGCTCCATGTCAGCCCCTGCCCCAGCCAGGCCACAGCAGGGCCTGTGTCCAGCTCCCTGCAGCCATGCCATGACATGCCAACCCACAGGCCCACAGCATTGTCCTGTCCCCATCCCCAGGGAGGGCCTGAACCCCAGGGCAGGGCAGCACAAGGTACTGCAAGAGCTTCTGAGCAAAGATCTCTTCTCTGAGGCTGATCATTCAACTGCCATGTCAGGTCTCAGTCCCGCTCTGAGAGGGACGCTTGAAAATCTCAGTACTGCATCAGCACACAGTCGCACAGCCTGCTTGAATCTGTAACATGTGTTTTGTTACTTTAATGTGTTTTTCCAGGTAATGGTGAATTGTGGTGTTTTCTGTTTTTAAGTCGTGTCTTTGATCTTGATGGCATCGAGCAATTTAACACCTATTTGTGATCCTGACAATGATGATTCACAAGCTAAGGATCCTGCTCTCGCGCCTGTGGATGTTGTTGGCCTGGCAGAGCAAGCACTCCCACCTTCACCAAAGCAGAAGCACTTCATGGAAATGTCAAGCAATTAGACCTTTCACCAAGGATGTCAGAGACATGGGCACAAACCACCTGTTTTCCTGAAGCGACATGTTATCTTGGGTTGCTGCCTGGAAAACAGGCAATGGCACGGGAAGGAGACAGGGGACTTCTTAATCTCTCTTGCTAATGCTGTTCCATTTTGAATGGGATCATTAAATATTAAAACAGCGAGAGATCAAAAGATAGAGAATGACTTTTAGCCTGTTTGTTAGGCCTCTCACGTTTGCAGTTCCAATCCAGTGTAGATGTAGGTATTTTTTAGAGAGAGGAGATGCAATGAGGGAGAACAAATAAGCCAAGCTCCAAAATGCTGTAGTGGTTAGGACACGCTTCTGGGAGTTAGCAACTGTCTGGTTTTGTCCTTTCACTCAGCAGACAGAATTAGATTTCCATTTCCCACATTCTCAGTGATGCCTCCATCACCAGAAGATTGAACAGGCAAGGGTCTTCTGCTAGATCCAGGAGATGGACCTAGGAACCCCGTAGCTAGAAGCCCCAACCAGAGATAGGTACTTATATTTGTGGAAGACACTGTGCCAACATTCTCTCTCTCCTTGCCACTTCCTAATAACTAGATTAACTGGCTCACTACTCAGCCAAATATTTGTGGATGTCCACTGTCTAAATATCTACCTCTGCTAAGACACTTCAACGTGAAATGTATGGCCTTCCCTGAGAATTGTGAACTTCACTAGCCAATATAGCATTAATAGCTAGAAATTACAAGAGAGATACCAAATTGTCTTTGTGGGCTTAGTCCTCAGCTATGCCATGGGCTGCAGTATGAAGAACTCTGCCAAACACAGGAAATTGAGACAAACATTTCAAAGAGAAACTGTGCGCTGGATTCTCTAATTTCCACTTTTCCAAATTAACTGTAAAAGGCAAAAAACATCTACTTTGCAGAGGCAGAAATGGCTATGCAAGATGCAAAGCTGATCAAAATAAGGGTCTACCTGGATTAAAACACAGTAATAAATACAGCTAGGTAGGCTTTGAACTTAGTTACAAGGTTAAGAACAGTTCCTTAAAACACTCATTATGGCAAGATTAAGATGTCCAAGAGCCCACTTGTGCTGCTCAGGGCTCTGAACTCTGGCAAGGATACTCAGGAAAAAAGTCTGCTTGCTTAGGAAGTAGACGTGTTCCTGTGTTGTGCCTTGCAGCTTTTTTAAATGAAGTGCGTGCCTCACCTGTGTCCTTCCCACTGCCTCCCGATGACTTTGCAGCCTCAGGAATGGTTCCAGTGTGATTAAGAGTGCCTGTCCCTTCCCTGAAGTTGCTGCTTCCACTGCTTGCCTGCTTCATTTTGGGTAGGTAAAGAAGATGAGCGCTAGCTGTGCTGTTTCCTGCACCCTGAGGTTCTGCAGAAGGAGCTTAGAGAAGAGCAGACAGGAGTTTGTCAGGCTCTGCCTCGACCTATAGGCAAAAGATGTCATTTATTTCCTACAACAGTTACCACCAAGGACGAGACAAAAGACATTTGGGGTTTTTTCTGCCTCCGTTTGTCCTTGGACTTAGCCACTGGCAGCTGCTGTATTGGCACTAGTTGGGTATAAGATTCCATAAAAGCAGAAGGGATAATTTAGGTTTATCAACCTGCAGACATTCCCCTTTATCCCTTCCAAGTACAGCTCAAATCAGGCTCTTTGGCCAGGATCTTCAGGAAAGAAGTGCAAAACATGACTAGTCTGACTTATTCCTGCAGGGGACTTCCATTTCACTGGGGGAATCCCCTGCAGAGAGCATGTGGGTAATTTCCACTTTGCACAAGGCAGACAATCTGCTTCAGACTGACTGTGGTCCCTTGGGTTCCTGAAATATATTTGGTCATTCATATTGAAAGGACTGAACGAGCCTGCTGTATGGGGTTTGGTTTGCTGCGGTGGGTGCACCAGCCTACTCCTTAAGCATGCATTAATCATGCATTAACCATAGAGGACATTAGCCCACATTTTTCTGGAACCTTAACATTATTAAAAGGGAACATGAGTGCCCACGGCTTCTCTTTCTGTGTAAAGATGTAACTTTCCCTACACAACCACAAGAGATCCTCAGAATTTTACCCATCTTTAATCAGAAAAAGCAAGCTCTGATCCTGTGAATTAAGATGTTATGAAACCAACAGAAAATAATAGGAATGCGGAGGTGCTGAAGAGCGTGTGGAAATAACACCTAAAAAACCCCAATTTTCTTTTCTAACCTATCTTCACTTTTCAACATTCTCTCCCACGTATGGTGATGAATTAAGACAGGCAATGCAGGGAAGGGAATTCTTCCAGTTACAGGTCACTGCATTACAATAGCTTTGGAAATAAAGATTTTTCCCACCAGTACATACAAGATGAGATTTTTAAAGCAGTGGCTTAGTCTAGGATTCAGTCGTTAACGATTTCTGTCTAGAAACTATCAGAGAATTATCCTGTGCAATTATCTTAAGTTGGGCTCTAAACCAGCAGATAGCAACAAACCTCTATTCCGGACACTAAGCAGCGATTTATTCCCTATCTTAAAGAAAAAGCCAGGCTTTCATTAAGGACACGGAAGCAAGTTATTACCTCGCTCCCACCCATCCCTAATATGTTTTATCTTTATTCTTTACAATCCTGGACAGCAAAAGCGGCTGAGAGCCATCGGGATCTCTGATGCCACATGGTTATTGTTCCAGTTGTTTCTTCTGGTTCCAGCTGAATGATAGTGGGAGCTGTTCTGCTTCTGAGCAAAGGGGAGGAGGAGGATCTGCAAATTCTTAGGTTTTTTTAGGTTAGAGTGAGCGATCTTAAAAGTTGTTTGCCTCACAACTTATAACTCTCTTCATATTTAATGGCTTGAAAAGATTAGGGTGAATAAATTCTAATGATCTGGGGGTTTACACTCTTGTAGAGCAAATAAAGAAGTCAGGCTAGTAATAACTTGTCTCTGTGCCCACACAATGATTTTTTTCAAAATGCCATGAAAATACTTTAAACAGATTTCTGTCAAGACACTTACCTGTGTTCAGGATAATAGGCTTAGCTGGTATTCAGGATTCAATCATGTTTTCCTTGATATAGGATGTCATTTTTTAAGGGATAAGGACATACACAATTAACTGAAAACTTGCTACTCCACTTTGTTCTACATGCTGATAGCAGGAAAACAAAATGAACGTGAAGAATCCTGATCTCTGAATCACTCAAATGCTGTCTTTTCAGACACAGCTGGTGCTTCAGAGATCAGGGTACCTGTGAATTTCAGTTTACATTTGCCAACATACAGTGTGGGATTAATCCAAGCGGCAACAAAAGCAAAGCAAGATTGTAGGAAAAAAAAAAAACTAGATGCAGTGTGAGAATAAACCATCTACAAATGGGAGCAAGAGAATTATCGGAGAGGGAAAAAGAATAGAAAACAGGCCAGATCCTCTGGATTATCCTTATGGCTTTGTGCCATCACAGCAGAATAAGGAAAGCCAGCTACGGGAGGGGAATCCCATAACAGCATAAAGCTACCACAGGGACTCATGCCATTCTGTGCCTGTGCCTCAGCTCAGGGCGGAGGACAAGACTGGGAAAGAGAGGGCCTGCTGCTGAGAGCTGCCTGCTATCTGCTCTCCAAACAGCCCCACACAGGGCCCGAGACTCATCAAATACACCCAGCAGCAGGGAAGAAATGGGGGGAGTGACACAGGCTGGGATAACTCCCACAGAGCTGAAAAGTGGAATCAGGTAAAGAATGAATAAAGGCAACTTTGTCCCCATTCCTCCAATCCTTGGCTAATAATAGTTCAGATGATGGATTAAATGATCTGGTTCATTAGGATTTGGTTGAATGGGACTGACAGTACAACAGGGCACACTATGGTGTGTATGTGTGTATGTGACAACTGAATATTTCCATCTCACTCTTTAAAATAAAATATTAAAGTTTTGAAAGTGAGATACGCTATCACAAGACACATACTGTTATGTTTTCAGCTGTATCACAGTTGAGAATTCCTCGTCTTTTCTCTACCTCAGAAAACCAATCACTTTTTATCAGGGATAAATTATGAACACAACAGTCATTTAACAACTTAAATAGCAATATTAAAATGACATGTCCTTTTAAAAGGGGATGAACAATAATTCATAAATAGAAATGCAGAAGAAATCTCAAAGTTGCATTTTCCTAGTTCTTATTTTGATGTGTAACAATAACTTAATTTCCCCGTTTTTTTAGATGAACAGAAATGGATAAAACTTGCCAGAAATGACATCTCAGTACAGCTAAGTAAGTCTAAACATCTAAATTGGTCCAATACTTCTTTAAATGACACACTTTTAAATGGAAACTTGGCTCAAGTTTCTCCAACTTCATGAATTTTGATTGGCATATCTGTCCTTAGACACTCTAAATCAAGAGGCCTTAACAGAAGTGTCCTTAACTGTAACAGTCTTAAAGTGTGACTGTCTGTAACAGGTGAGCTGAACTCTGGTGTGTCTCTCTGAGGAAGCTGCGAGCTTCTGTGAGAGTAAAGAACTCAGGTTGTTTTGGAGGCATCCGCTGTTGTAAATAGCGTCAGCTTTTAGAAACCACATTAAACTAAGCAGGAAGAAGAAAAGGAAAAAAAAGTGTAATGTGTGCCTTAGCACTCCAGCATGGGTGAAATCTAACACTGGAGTATTGCTACTCACTTCAAAAGGGCCAGGATTTCAGCCTATATGATCCAAACTTACAAAAGTCTTCCAAAGGATTTTGAATTATACAATATTATGCAACCTTTAACATCCGAGGGCCAAACATGTTATTTTGAAAGGTCAAAAGGACAAAACTGGGAGCAGTTGACTACCCTGCCCTATTCTCTTTACACTGCGTAGGTAGGGCTCATTCAAAACGTCCACTTTTAAAATCACAGGGCACACCTCAGTGTGCATGTTCTATTCATGAAGCAGTACAAACCTTCTCCCTAGTTTAGTCTTCCTTAATTTAAGCCCTACCACTTAGGGCTTTGGGCCAGAGGTTACACACCAAAAGAAAAATCACGGCCTGCCTCTTGATGACTCAAACCCTTCACTTGGTGCTGGAACACTTCAGCGCTCTCTTGATTTTTTTGGCACCGGGAATTTATGACCCAGATTCTGGGACACTGTATGGCCCCATCCTACCCCTGTCTGAATTAGGCCATTCACTGAGCTTCTCTCCCTGTGCTTCCTGTGGATCCTAGGAGAAAAGGAGGACTATAATGAAGCACACCGGATTGTCACTGAAGTGAAATTCTGACACGGGCTGTGGAGTTTCAATAGACAGGGTATTAGAACAGGAAAATTTATGCCTCCGTTAAGGCACCTTTAAGCAATCAGAGCAACATTAAGGAAATACGGTAGAAGACTCATTTAGAAGTGAATTTTATCACTTCCTGGATGGTTTTCAGGAGGTTTGTTTTGGGATGACTGAAAGGAGAAGGCATGACTTAAGTGATTTCAGAAAAGGGGACCCTGATGTCAAGAGTGTGCAATGCAGCCAGCAGGCTTTCAGCACCAAGAGAAGCATTACTTGCAGAAGATCTGCATTCTTTAAAGGATTTTAACGCATCCTATTCTGTTAATTACAAAGTAATTAGTCCTTGTGAGAAGTCAATGCATGCTAGCACATAGCTGACATTAGGAGCTTTTCTCCATGAGTTCACCAGAAGCAGGACGATATCTTGTACACGAAATAGGAAGAACTAGCTGACTGCAATATTTTTAAGTTTAGGTGAAAATGTCACTGGGATTATTTAACACAGAAATAGGAAGAGACAATAAACCAAGTAATTTCAAAACAATTACTCAACAAAGAAAAAGATTCATTGTATGTACAGGGAAACTGAAAAAAAATCACTTCTGTTGTCTGGATATAACACGAGAGCAGTTGCCAATAATTCTTCTAATCCTTAAATATCTCAGCAGTGCTTCAAGTTCTCAATTTCTGTATGTTTGGTGGCACGGACTCCACCTACACCGTAACCATGAGTCAGAAAAAGTACAATACTTCACAGCTCAAGCAGGGAGAAACTTTTCCTTGTGCATGTGGAATGGTGAAAATAAAATTTTTAAACTCCTTTTCGTTGTTAAAAGGGGGAAAATATTTTGACTTCCCATTACTCCTTTACCCTTGGCTGGTGTTATTTCCCTGTTAGACGAAGGCAAGTTTGAGGTGGTAAAAGTTTACGTAACGTAGCTAAGCATAAACTGCACGTTATGTAAAGATGAAAGCAGCAGGATCAGCGCAGGGACACAAGTCTCCCAGTTAGGCCAGCGCAGCCGGTTACCTGACAGCCAGCTCTGTCAGAGGTTTGGTTTGTTCCAGGTTAATGTCATCCGTGCTAAACACGCAACGTTTCAGCGTAGCTCTGCCTCGGCCTCTCCCGTTCCTCATTGCGATGCTTGCCACGGAGGGAACGCCGACTCGCGTGGGAGGCCAGACCCATTTACCCGCCTGCCATCACGCTACAGCACCCATCTCCAACTGGGATGCTGCACGTCACCATCCCATCTCGTTAGCGGCCGGGGAGGGGGAAGGGGGGGGCTGTTTGTCCCGCCACCCCCTGCTATCGCGACGCGGTGGCCCTTGCGGCCCAAACTGCCACGACAAACACCCAAGTCCGACAAACACGAAGCGCCGGCCCCGGCCCCTCTTTCCGTGCTGGGGGAAGCGCCGTGTGCCCCCCGCACCGACCCTTCACCAGGTATCTCCTCCTTCCCCCCCTCAACCTCCCCGCCCGGACCCTTCGCTCCCCGGGGGGGCACCGGCCCTGCCCCCGGCTGCTCCCTCAGGCTGGGAGACGCGGTGGCTGCGCGGAGACAAAGGCGGCGGGGAGGTGCGGGCCGGCGGGGGGGAACAAAGAACCCGAAAAAGACGAGAAGAGCCAAGAAAGTTGATACCGGCCCCCGCGCCCCCCTGCCCGGTCTCGGCCTGCCCGGCCGCCCCCTCCCGGGGACCTTCGCGGCGAGGGCGGGGGGAACCCGCGGTGACCCGTCCGCGGGAGGGGAGCGGGCCGGGTACCCTGACCCCCACCATCCCCTCACGCCTCCTTCCTGCTCGGCCCCGTTCACCCTGCCCAGCGCCCCCCCCCGGGGCTTCCCTTTAACGCGCGCTCCCGACGGCGGCTCTTCTCTTCCCCCCACCCCACCCCCCCCCCCGGCCCGGCGGCGCGCGGCCTCCAACGGCCCCCGCGGGCGCGCGCCCCATCCCCGCCCGCCTGTCACTTTCCCCCTCCCTGTCTCCTCCCCCCTCCGCCCGCCCCCTCGCCGAAAGCGCGCGCGCGCCCCCGCCCACTCACCCCCCCCCCCCCCCCCGTGCCCCTCCCTCGGAGGACCAGCGAGCGCCCGGGCTAATTGGCTGGCGGCGGGGACGCGCGCGCGCGCGGCGCTGGCCGGGCGGGCGGGGGCGCGCGCGCGGCGGAGGCGGGGGCGCGCGTGCGCGCGCGTCGGCGGCGGCTTCACTTCTCTTCGGGCAGTGGGGGCAGCGAGTGGCGGCGGCGGGAGGAGCAGCGGCCGCCGCTGCTGCTGAGCCGGGAGGGGAAGGAAGGAGCGGGCGAGGAGCGGAGCGGGCTGATGACTCAGTGAGCGGCTGCAGCTCCTTCTCAGCCCCGCGCCTGGCCAGAGTCGGGGCGACCCGCGGCGGATCGTCCCGCAGCCTGTGCCCGGCACCAGCGAGAGAGAGAGAGACAGACCGACCTGCGCTCGCCTGCAGGTAGCAGCGGTGTCCCCGTGTCCCCCCCCTCCGCCCGCCCCGTCCCTCCCGAGGAGCACCTCTGCCCCCCCCTCCTGTCTGCCTCCCTTTTCCCCCGCCCCCCCCCGTCCCTCGCCATCCCTCCCTCACGGTAGCCACCCCCTGTCGTCCCTCCGCTCCCCCTCCCCCCCCCGTTTAACCCTCGCTCTCTATCTTTATCCTTCATCTCCCTTCCACCCCCCGCACCCCCCCGGCGCTGCCTGGTACCCCCTCCCCCTTCCCGCCCCCCTACCTTGTCATCCCCGGCCGTGCCCTTTCTTAACAACAGTCCCGGCCGCCCCCCGCCACCTCGGCATCTCTGCCGCCGATTCATCACCCCCCTCCCACCCCCCCCCCACCCCCCCCGGCTCCATCCATCCATCCGCTCATCGCTCCAGCCTCCATTGCTCCTCAGCACCCCCACACCCCTTCGACAACTCTTCCGTGTCCATTTGTCCTGCTTGCCCCGCTGCGGGCGGCAGCAGCGGCCACCCCCGCTTCTCCCCGCCTCTACCCCTCCCCGGACGATCGCCCGGTCCCCGCGGCACTCACTGCGCCCTTAGGTCGCCCCCTCGCTGGGGTACCCCCTGTCGGCCCCCCCGGGGTGCACCATCCCCATACCCCCCACCCGCCGGAGCGGTGGGCGTCCCGTCCCGGAGCCCCTCGGGGGGTTTTCCCCCTTCCCCCCCGCCACCTCCCCGAGCGCCCCGGGGAGCCCCGCAGCCCAGCCCCCTCCCTTCCCTCATGTGCCCCCGACGTCTTCCTCTCGCAGTCTCCTCTTCCTCCTCCTCCTCCCCCCGGCTGGCTCCTACTTCTCACCCCGGCCCGGTTAGGGGGGTGCGTGTAGTGTTTGTGGGTGCCCATGTGTCCCCCCCGGTACGGCCCGATGCCGCACGCCGGGTCTTCACGACAGGCGGGTCGCCTGTGTGCCCACCCGCGGCGGCAGGGCCGTGGGAGCCCGGGGGTGCCCTCCCCTCCCTCCGGGTGCCCCTCGCAGAGGCGGACCCTTCCCGGCTCCTCCTGCATCTCCTCCGGTGATGTTTTGGTCCTTTTGCCCTTTACGGTTTCTAATGAAGATGAAGTAAGGCGGCTGCTGCTGTTGCTGCTCTTCGTGGACCCTGCAGAAATATTCAATTTATCTTGGCTTATAGGAAATTAAGACCGCTTTAGAAAGACATCATCGCTAGCTCTGCCGCCCTTGGGACCCGTCTGCACGTTGCCAGGATCTCTCTGTCCCTGACTGCTGGATTTTTTTATTTTTTTGGGGGTAGTGGTGTTTGGTTTTTTTTGTCGTGGTTTGGGTTTTTTTCCTTTTGAGGAGGGAGGGGAAGGTGCCAGTGGATATATACGACAGAAGCAAGATCTTTTGAACACTCTTCACTTAGAATTGATAGTTGTAGTTACACTTGTAATCTGTGTCTCTGCTGAATCATCTCACGTTAAGGGAGAGACTTTTAAGTCTCCTTTTGCTCCCTCCCTTGTCCCCTCTGCTCATTTTTCTCAGCAGAACGGCAGGGAGGTTAGCAGCCCTCGTCTGAATGTAGAATAGCCTGGCAGCCAGGGACCTGGACATCGTGTGTCTTTCCTCTCACTCCGTGTGACAGTTGCAAACACACTCATGGCTGTCCAGTTTCAAGGAGTATCTTGTATTTCTTTCTCTGTGTTTGTGGCAGTGAAATGTTTTCCTGACAGTGTCATCTCCTCAATTCATTATTTTTTTTTCTTCCATTCTCTTATTTGTTCGTGTGTTTGTTTGTCTTTTAAGTTTGGCCACGTTTGAAGTGTCTGACTTCAGGCCCTTTAAAACACACTTTTACTGCAATATTGAGCACCCCTTGAACTATGCAAAATTCCTAAAATTGCAGGTATCTTGAGGAGAGGGCAGGGAAAAAAACTGCCTGCATGTCAGAAAGGGGAGCAGAGAAAGAATCGGAGAGGAAAAAAACCCAAGAAACTAGCCAGACATCAAATGACAGATTTAAGCATTTTCCTGTTGTAAATGCTGGCGTTACATGTTACAGTAATTATATGCTCTGGGCTACTGTTACAGTGTTTGTCTGCTGGATAGTAACCTGAACTTATGAAGTGAATACTGTTGTTTTTGGATAATAGTAATATTTATAGCCAAGATTATTCACAGCAGATGTCCTATGCGCATAGCTTTATTAAATATGCTTTTAACTTTCTGGCTTGCAGTATTAAAGCCTATGGTCATTGTGAAAAGAATTTTTCTCTTTAAAATTAGATGTATTAAGCAAAGATCAGAACTAAAATCTAAATAAAGGCCATCAAAAGTGTTATAAAAAAAGATTAGATTGTATTCTAGCTATATGTAGAAGCAAAGAAAATGTCTTTTATAAAAGACTTATAAAATAGTCAAAAAATTATCAAAATAGCATTATAGTTATTAAATACATATTTTGACTTGTCAGAATACAATACTTCCGTGTTTCAATACCTCTAAATCTTCTGTTGCTTTTATCTTAACATCTGACAACCAGATGTAAACATCTAAACATTAACCTGTGTAAATATATGGATTATGTTAAATATAATGTTGCAGCTGTTCCGTAGGAAAAATTGTTCTCTAAGAATGAACAATTTTTGTACTTTAATTTTGGGATGCAAACTACACGTTATTTCAATTACTTCAATGAGCAGGCTAGGTGTTGTGTTTTTATATAAATTTATATATTCTTTTCCATAATAAAATCCGAAATGTAGCTTAAGCCGATTAAGGTAAACCTAGTCACATATCCATCACCTGCTATTACTTGCTATTTCTTTATTTCTTTTGGCATTTAAACATTTTGAAGCGATGCCATACTTCCGGATTTCTCTTTCAGTGTAGCTTCACAAATTAGACAGAAAAGATCTAATTCCTCCTGAAGTTAGCTGCATTGTATCAATAATGCCTGAAAAGATTAGCTCTTCCATTCCACGGTATGTACTATTTGGTAGAATTAGATCTTGGTAAGGCTTTTGCAGAAGAGGACTAAATTTATTTTCTTACATGCAGCTGTAATTAAAACACAGCCTTTTTAAAAAGCATCCTTTTTGACATAACTGACATAACCCTGTTGGCATTGATGTTATTTTACTTTTCCTTTGCTGTCTCTTTCCATAAATACGTGCAGGGAGATGAACTTCGTTTAATCCACTGAATGAGCGTGGTTGAATCTGAGCCTGCAATCTCAGTATTCCCCCCTGTGAGAGTAATAAGACATATAATAGTCAAGGTGAATAGTTTTGTTCTTAATTGTGATGGTGTCTGTACGTAGGTAAGGGGAAAAGCAAGTCAAAGTTCAGAGCAATTTAAAACTCTTTGTGTATGAAAGAGAAATTCTTGATTCAGACAGATTCGATCAGAAAACCACCCAGATATATGGGGATTGCGTGGGTGTAAGCAAGTAACGTTTGGGCCTGTGTGCTTTGAAGGTCGTTCTTTTATTAAAATCTCTAGAGGAGGATATCTAAAATATGTATATAAACTACAGGTTTGGAGTTAAAGGAAAAAAACCTTCTGGGTTTTGTTGTTGTGGGTTTTTTTTGTAAAATTTTCTAACAGTCATTGCCACCACATATGCTAATTCAGTAAGAGTTTTTCATGGACATCTGCCCTTCATTAGAACAGTTTGAGAAGTCATGACAGCTGTAGCAGTGGGCTTGTAATTCCTCATCTGTCGGCATATTGTTATACTATTTAAAATGAAGGAAGAAATGAAAATAGCTAACTAGTATCAGAAGTGGGCAAATAAAGCATTAACTTGACTTCTGAAACATACTGAGATTTCTTGTGGCTTGTGTTCTCTGACAGCTTTGTTGCCTCATGTTGCCTGAAGAGAATTTGTTGGGGAAAAAACTTCCTTATATCCTCTTGGTAACTTACCGCTCAAGAATCGTACCGTTTTAGTAAATACAAACAGTCCTGTGTTTAGTGCCTTTTGGTCCTGTGAGTGTTTCCATCGAGCATGCCAAGATGTGGATTTTGTAATGTGGAAACCCACATTATAGACTTGGAATGAGCCCACAGATTTATTTCGTATGGGATAACAGTTTTTAACGAACTATGCTAGATTTGAACCAGTGGCATAGTGATGAGATAGCGAACTCATGATATTGCCAAGTGGTTAAAAAATACCATTCACAGGGAATGGTATTATACTTGCAGAATTACGTTTCCTGCTTAGCTACAATAACATGCTTTACATATATATAAGGGTTTATTATTTATTTGGTGTGGGGTTTAAAATGACCAACTCCTGTATTATTGTTAAGATGCTTATGGCAAAACTCCTCAGTACTAAGATTACTGAAGTACTGTAACACAGGCATTATGTGTTAAGATGAAGACGTGAATCTCGTGTGTTATTTCCTTAAGGCATGTAAGAAATACGATTGGACAGTTTCTTCCGAAAAAGCTAACTTTTGTTGTTTTGTTTTTTATTCAGTGCATCATCTGCCATGTCTACAGAGGGGCAGAGAGTTGATGATAGTCCGAGCACTAGCGGAGGCAGCTCTGATGGAGATCAGCGTGAAGGTGTTCAGCAGGAACAAGAAAGGGAGCAAGTTCAACCCAAGAAAAAAGAGGGCAAAATATCAAGCAAAACGGCTGCTAAGCTGTCAACTAGTGCTAAAAGGTACGGTGTTCTTTCTGGCTGTTTATTTTCCTTTCTCTTTTTTTCAGCTGGCCATCAGATGTATGTATTGACTGAGTGTATTAATTTTCTTATTGTTTTATTATAACACTACTATGTCAGTGTAATAGCCTTTTGAGACTGGTCACAATAATGAGACCTGTATACTTTTTTCCTTTCTTTGACAGATTGGTTCTTTCACATGGTTTTAATAGTAGCTTGCATGATAAAAGCTGACATTTTTTTATTGCTAGTAAAACTCAGACAGTTTTGTAGCCTTATAAAATATATCTCTGTATGTGTATATATGACTGATGTTGAAACTTGTCAGTGTAACTTACAGTTAATTAACCATAAACATTTCAGACAGTTCAGTAACTCAGCATGTTAGGACTACCGTAATACCTATTGCTGTAAAGTACTGCGTTTCCTTTTCCCAGATGGTCAGGTCAGAAATATTTGAGTGAACAACAAATACATGCTGGTTTCATTACTTTAAACGGTGGTCTGGTTTAATACCCATTTCTTTTCCTTCTCTTTTTGTGCTTGAGAGGAAAGGTGGGTTTGTAGAATAGCTATTTAAATTATTCTATGCTATCATGTCAATCTCCACATAACGATTGTCTTGCTTGGACCTGACAACAGGAATTTACAGCTTAGTGTTGCTCCATTAGTACACGTAGGGGTGTTAGTCTAGGCAACAGAATTCAAATAGGATTATAGTGATTGAAGTTAAAAAACACTTCTAAAATAATCTGACAAGAGACCAATTCTGCAGGCTGTCTTGATGCAGAATTACCAAATCCTGTTTCTTTGCTAATTCAAGGCCATGCAAAGTACAAGAAAAAACATTAGAGTTGTGCCACTATGGTGCGGTGGTAAAGGAGAAGCATCAAGGCCCTATTGCCATAATTTATAACATATGCATGTAGTAGTAGTCCCTAGATACCAGTATATAAACCTGTGTGTACATCTCTTCAGGATCCAAGTCTTTTTCTTGGCTTAATCTGTCCCTTACCATTTACATACTTTTCTGAACTGAAGTCTATTATGTCTTTCCAGTGAGGTATTGTCATGTTTTTCTTCTGCCATAGACACCTTCCTTACAGCTAGCCTGCCTTCCTTTTTGTTTCTTCCCCGGTGAAATGTTGTGAATTGTGAAGACCCATTCCTACTATGACGCTATTAGGAGATTACCGAGTCATATCATTTACAGGATGGTCAGCAAAGCCTGTCCATGTTTTCTTTTATGACTAAAAGGAAAAAAATAAATAGCTTTCATTTCAGACCATGATGTTATTCATGTAGTTAATCCTCACAGCCGTTATGGTTTCTGGCCTTCTTCTCTTTTGTCTCCTTCCTGCTATTGTTCTTTTTTAAATATTAGGAATATGGGACTAGCTGTGACTTCTAAGGTCATAAAAACCTAGTTTTTAACATCTTTAGAAAAGAGTCTGTGTGTCCTGAACTTTGTACTATGCCTAATGTAATGATGCCACAATTCTGACAAGGGCCTGCGGACGCTATCCAATTAAAAAATTAATAACGATATGTCAGAAATTGGTCTATTAATCTTAGCTTTGTATCTTCAAAGCTTAGAGCTTTTATCAACATGCGTTTCACAGTGATAAAAATTACTTCAACCTTTTAAAGTTTAATCATGTCTGCTTATGGTTCTGCTGAAACTAATTATGCCAGTTGCTGACATCAGTACGTTTGCCAGTTAGACTCTAAAGCCAGTTTCACATGTGTACTAATATTGAAGGAAAGCCTTTGATTATGCATTTTAAAAGCTGAGATGATTTATAAGAGTTCTGTAGATATGTGCACAATAAGTAATTTTTTTGGAAAAAAGATGTATTTTAGGAGTGCTGATTGTCATAGCACTTTGTGGAAGGATCACAACAACAGTTTTTATAGTAAGAGTATTTTAATAGTATCATGTTTTTTTTAATTCTTTTTTTTTTTTGTATTCAGTATTTTGTCACTGGGATTACATTTCTACAAACATTCTTAATCTGGCCAGGTTTTCATATTACAGGTTTTGTTTCTTTGCTTTTTAATTAAAATTAAGAAATTTTAAAAATTTAATCAAAATCAGCAATGCCTCAAGAAAGGAAAATCAGAAATTAAAGTAGAGGGGGGAAAAAAAGGAAAGCAGTAACATGAAGGCAGGAAAATGGCAGAGTCCTCAATACGTGATAAGTATTACAGAAACTGTCTGCATAAAGTATCGTCATAGTAATATTATTATTTTTGTTCTTTACAAGTGAAAAATAGTGCAGGAATAAGGCTATACTCCTTCAGGGGTAAATTTATTCTTGACCATGTTAAAAAAATGATCTTTTAAAAATTGAAATAAATTGAAGTAATTTAGCTGTCCTGGCGAAAAAAGACTGAATATATGCTTAGCAACTCTTTCATTTTCTAGCTTTTGAATTCTGTGGGTTTGTGTGGCATTACTCTAAAGTCACAATAATCTTCACTTAAGTGTTTCACTATGCGATTCCCTCTAACAACTCCATTATAGTTAAAGGATTTAACTCTGCTAAAATCAGTAAAAACCCCAAACAACGGAGTGCACCATAGTTGCGGCTTTGGTCACGATTCCTTAATTCCTGTTTAAAGCCGAGAACACCAGCAAGTTAACGTAGCACTGAAGCTGAAGCCGCAGACTGCAGACTTGATTCTAACCTGAGTTTGGAAGTCATGTTTTCTCACTTGGAAAGCTTTTTCATGCATATGGAATTGTAGTCACAGTACTTTTGGATTACATTATGATACCTATGGTATATCTTGGATTAGAATGAAGATTTGTGTATCTGTATTTGGAATACTTCTGGTTTTTATTTGTATGTTTATGTAGTCAATTAGATTTAAAGAATTTTCAGTAGCATTAGGTTTTATATAAAACAAGATTTAGCAGTATGCTGACTTCTGCTTGTGTAAAAGTAAACTGCTACCATGTCTTATGTATGCATATATTACTACTGCTTTCTGAAACGATCTGATTATGGAGGCTATATGAAACCGCTTGAATTCATATTTGAGTAAGATTTTTAAGATAGGGAGTTTCTTCTGTTAGCATTGCATGAAGAAGGCAGAATGCCATCACACGCTGTCCTTCTCTGTTAATACTTTTAGGACTAGCTGCTATACAGGGGTAATAGCTTACAGCATATGTCATACAGTGCACTGGTCCTTCAGTTTTTTTTCACCCGGAGGGCATCACCTTAAATAGCAACCTTTCTTACCTAACATGTCAAGATTGAGAAACTCACTGCATATCACAATTACAGTTCAGACACGGAATTGAATTGCTGTCCTTGAAAACAGCAGGCATCTTGTTACCTCTTAAGTAGCAAATCTTAGCATGACCTTTGAATTGAGAGAAGTGTAACCATTCTTGGCTGACAGTAGCTCAACAAATAAATGTATTGTTTTGCTTGGCTCCTGAAGTTGATAGTTGAAAATCTGTCAACGTCTGTGTCCAGTCTTGGATTTTTTTTTTATAACTATCTGTGCCTACAATGAATTGTGAACTTTAAAACTTTAGTTGTAACCTTTGCCTTTCTTTATTGAAAGAAGTTACAACCTTAAGGAGTAGCAAATAGGTAATGGATTAAATTTATTGTAAATTCAACAAAATAAAAATTAGCTTTTTTCCCCCCTTCTCTTTTTCTCAGAGAAGTTTATCACAGCACTATTTTCAAGGAATCTGGGAATTATATTCAGCATGTTGAATATGACGGCAAAATATGGAGTGCTGCTTCTTATAAGAAATATCCTTGTCATTTATTGTGCATCTAGCATGGAGGCGAGAATATTTCTTTTCCTCCAACATGAATCTAAACATCTTTAGATCAGTTTCCTGCTCAGTCACAGTTTATATAAGATTGAAATACATAACAGTGGTTGCATTTCTTAGTATTTTCTAAATAGCATATTCTTCAGAATGGTCTATTTGTTCACCAGGCTTTTATGGGTAAAGAGGCATGTATTTTAGAAAAGTAGACATGATAAAAATACCTCATTGTCATATAGTCCTTTATTTTGCCTCTTTTCCTATTAATCATATTGGGAAATTCTCTGACATGTTCAGTTCTCTCTTAGCTTTAGAGAACTTTTAACTGTTTCATGAAGGAAACAACACTCAGTCCCCCTAGGCTTGGAACAGTAGTAAATATGTGTCTGTGAGAATTAATAATATTTGAAATCCACAATGTACTTTCATGCTTCTGAATTTATGGGTAGATTAACCTTTGCACTATAACTGGAAGGCAGCTATGTTTGTTCTTTTCTGTTAGTAAAATGGAGGGGTAAAATATTTTTATGTGTTTGTGTATATATATATATGAGAGACAGAGAGGTCAAATGACTTCTCTGAGACCAAACAAAGATTATCAGATCTGACATTGCAAATTAAACGTCCTATGTGTACAGCCCAGGGCTTTGATTACTAGCAAGGGCTTTTCCCCCTGCCATCACCCCACTCCCCACTATATAGTAAACCGGTATGTCATTAGTTTAAATATAAACCAGATATATATAATGATTTTAATTTGGCCTCTCTGACATAGCTAAACATAACTAGTGGGGCAGAAGATCCAAAGAAAGAGATGCCAGAAAGGACCCTGCAAAAAATGTTTTGTTGCCAGAGGCCACATGTTCTTGCGGTGAACCCTCTGTGGTCAGTGAAGGAAATGAGGCACATCCTCTCCTATGCCAGATTCTGAGGGCAACTCAATGGAGATATGAAACAAGTGCCAGGGCAGTGGAATAACTCGTGCAGACAAAGGCCAGCTTGCACATTGGAGGTCTCTATCAGTGCAAGGCGCTCTGGGACGTTGTCTGACGATTTAATTGTAACTTTGAATGCTGTGCCATGTGAACAAGCTATGGCGTCTCAGCTGCTCTACAGAAGCTGGTTATGAACGTGCTCTCAGCATGAATGCAAGGTAAATTAAGGTTGCAACAAAAGGGGTGTAAGGTATACATTAATTTTAGTTTGGGATGCCACAGAGCAGGAGGATAAACACAGACAACTTGCTGCAGAACAACTGATGGACAGTATCGTATTGGTATGTTGTATCTTGTATGTATAAAAATAATCATGAATGAAACATCTCTTTATCTTAGATGCTTGCAAAAGCAATTAGGACTTTTGAACATAAATAGAAAGTACCATCTGATCAATTTTTATCGCTCAAAGTTGAAAGGTATTTTGTTCTTCTTTGCTCAATCACAGAAAAGCTTGAAAAAGGACCATTTTAGTGCTCTCGGCATTGGAAGGTAGAAATTTTGGGTTGAACTAGAATAGAAGGGGAGAAGGAGAGAGCTCTGTACACCCTTTTGTTTTCAGAATGGAAGGGACATGGGCTAGGATTTAGGAGGAAGAATATAAGGTTTTTGATCTAGGACTTAAGCTGCACTTGTCAATCCATTCTTGATGCGTCTCGGACTCATCGTAGTGCAGTGAAATATTAGCTGCTCTTACTGATATTTGTAAAGCAAAGGAGTAATCTCTGTCTCTATAGAAGTTCAATGCCATCATTCTGTAACTTCCCAAAAGGCAGAAAAAGCAAAACAACACATTAAACATGAAATTGAAGATTCCATGCTATGTAGGTTTTCTATTATTCGAATTTGTGATAGAATACTTTTCAAAAACACAGTAGAAATTTGTCATATACAGAAGAAATATTTTAAGCAGCTCCCACACTTGCAAGATCTCCCTTCTAAAAGGTGTGAACTGTTAGGCTTTTTTAAATGGAGTAACTTTTTAAAAGCAACATGTTCATTGTGTTTAGGCTTCACCGATTGGATTTTCCCTTTTAAAAAATGTGGTGGATTTTCAGCGTTACTACAATGACTTGCTGCAAATATTGATTAAGCAGCCCGTGCCTGTATTTTTAAAAGAAAGGAATGATATTTATTGGGGAAATTGGATGTACTGGAGATGCAAATATTTCAATGAGTAGAAAAAGCAAATAAACATTGAATTTCTCCCCCTCTACAGAAGTAACTAGTGTGTGTGTGTATGTATGGAGTGCATAGAGGTTAAAAGAAAAGCTAAGCATCTGAAAGAGTGTTTTTATCTTTTCAGTGATGTCGGTGGTCTAATAAATGATTATTACCTCTACCTATAAATCTTGCCCACGTGTGTCCTAATTATTTCAGACTGTGAATGATAAAGGATTAGGGTTTCTCTACTTCCTTTGGTTCATTTATTCATTATAGCCATAAAATCAACTCATAGTGGCATAAGGGGAATTTTGATAGTGGCTGTGAGACTCCTTAGCATTTAAGATTGTGTTTGGATCTTAACATATAGAGAATCAGACTGCTCATTTTTATGTTATATATGCCAATGTAACTGAATGTTTATTTTGATAAACCATTTTCTTTGCTTGTGTGCAAAATGGGTGGCAGTCATTTTTAACAAGATATGTGTGTACTTCAGGTCAGGCCTGAAATTTTGGGTTGTGGCTTTAGCATGCATCTCAGGAATTTCAGTGGTATTATTGTGCAGGTTTTCTTTCTTAGTGTACGGAATAACAGGAATAGCAGTTTGCTCCTGTACGTGAAATCCCATGAAGGAGATGGGAAGAAGAAAATACTGAGGGTACATTTAACTGTTTTTCTTTTCCTTCCTCCTTCTAAATGTTAATGTTTTTGCACTGAAGTAGACTTTGGAAAAGCCCTGGGTATAGTTCATAGGTAAGGTGGCCATTGCAGTCCTGCTTATGGCATCATACTCTGGCAAGTCTTTGGGAACTGTAACCTCCTACAAGTTCCTTTGGGAACTCTGTAAACTCCTACTCTGCATGTTTAAATTTCTTCAGAGGCAGATATACTGGTTCTCATGTAGACACTGGTATAACGGAAAAGAGCCTGTATTGCCAGATGTGGCATAGATCAGGAAATCAAGTACTTGGCATGGGATCATCAGCCTGGGAATACCCAGAAATCCTTAACAACAAAATTGCTCTGCCTGGAAGAAGACCTCCAGCAGGATGCCTGTAACGAGTTCAGTACTGCTGGGATCTGTGCTGGAGACCTGCCCAGCTTCACGTCTTCATCGGTGACCTGGAGGATATGGCAGAGCGCGCTCTCAAGTTTGCAGATGACAGCAAGTTGGGGGGGAGCAGTTGGTACACACAGGGGCAGGGCCACTGCTTGGAGAGACCTCCAAGCAAGAGTTGAAAGGGAACTTGTGAAATTCAACAAGGAGAAACGTAACATCATGCATGTGGGAAGGACTAATCCCACATAATGATGCAGGCTGGGGGGCAGCTCTGCCGAGAAGGACGTGGGGGCCCTGGCAGATAGCAACCTCGAGGTGAGGCAGCGACGAAGACTGACTGCCTTCTGGGCTGTATTAACAGGAGCATAGTCAGTAGGTAACGTGATTTATCTCCCTTTGCTCAGCCCTCATTAGATTGCATCTGGAATAATGTGTACCCGATTTTGGGCCCCCCAGTGCAAAGATGACACATGTTGGAGCAGGTCCAGCGGCAGGTCCCCAGCCTGACCAGGGAGCTGGAACAATTCCCTTTGAGGACAGGCTTTGGAGGGACGTGTTAGCAGCCCCTCGATACTCAGGAGGAGGTTATGGAGAAGACTGGGATGGGCTATTTCCAGGAAGCTGAGACAACTATTCTCTGAAGCTGGCTTTTTTGCCCTGCCAGTACAGAATACCTTAAGAAGTTAAGTATTCTGGTGAGCAAGAGCTATGAGGATGTCGTATTTAACCTTAGCTGGCAACTAAACACCACGCAGCCGCTCGCTCACTCCCCCCAGTTGCAATGGGGGAGAGAATCAGAACAGTAAAAGTGAGGAAAAACTTGTGGGTTGAGTTAAAGACAGTTTAATAGGTAAAGCAAAAGCTGTGCATGCAAGCAAAGCAAAACAAGGCATGCATTCACTACTGCCCGCTGGCAGGCAGGTGTTCAGCCATCTCCAGGATATCAGGGCTGCATCACATGTAATGGTTACTTGGGAAGAGGAACACCATAACTCTGAACGTTCCCCCTTCCTTCTTCCCCCAGCTTTCTATACTAAGCATGACATCATATGGTATGGAATAGCCCTTTGGTCAGTTGGGGTCAGCTGTCCCAGCTGTGTCTCCTCCCAACTTCTTGTGCATCCCCAGCCTACTCGCGGGTGGGGCGGTGAGAGGAGCAGAAAAGGCCTTGATTTTGTGTAAGCACAACACAAATACCTCTGCATTATTAATACTGTTTCCAGCACAAATCCAAAACATAGCCCTATACTAGGTACTATGAAGAAAATTAACTCTCCTGCAGCCAAAACCAGCACAGAGGCGTGGAGGCAGAGGGGAAATAGAGAAGGAGGGTATATGAGACATTTAATTGTTGTGTGAGCAAAGGCACTGAGAGCCCCGACTTACAGAAAAGTGGGATTTTTGATTTGCCTGCTCATGGTGTAATTTGTCCCAAATTGGAGGCTTGTTTTTCAGAAGAGATTTGATTTTTAGTTCAATGTTTTCTTGAGCAGTTTCATGAAACCTTATAGCATCAGCTTTCCATCATAAATGGTAAGAATTATATTTTATTATTATTGATTGCTATAGAAATGTTCATAAAGTTGAAAGAAATATATTGCAAAAAAGTTCTGATAATATTTTTTTTTCTCTTAAGAATTCAGAAAGAACTTGCAGAAATTACATTAGACCCTCCTCCAAACTGTAGGTAAGTTCACCTGGATTTTATTAATTTGGAATATGGAAATGGAATATATAGAATTATGGAAATTGCATAGGGGACTGGAGTAAATTTTATCTATTCCTTTGTGCTGATTACTTAGTAATTTTGGAATAAAAGCTGATAGAGTTTGCTTACATACAAGGAATTGATATGACATTCTTCCTGGTAACAAAAATAATGGTAAAAACTGATGAACTCTATGATGTGTTAATAGATACAGGGTAAAAATCAAATCACCCTTCATTTGAGGTATTAAATCAATAGCATTTTGTTTGATTCTGTAAAATGTAATCTTGGTGGCAGTTGCTGGTATGTTTGATTCCTTTTTCTTGCAAATTGTTAACAGACTGTGAATATAATGGAGAAGGAAAAATGTTATAGGCATGAACTATTGTTAATCTTCCGACTGTGTTTCTGGTGATCGATTACGATATTCAGTGGAAACTTCCTGAAATAGAGTATATTGTCGCATAGCCTTTCTAACAATGACTTTGTGCTTGTGTTTTGGTGCTTTTTTTTTTTTTTTGGTCAGGTATGGTTTACTTTCGGTGTGTTTAAAATTGGCTTTGAAATGAGTAATGAGGTAGGCCTAGAAACCCTGGCTCTGCCTGGTGGCCGGGGCCGGTATATAGTTGTTTTCAGATGGCTGTCTCCGGCTTCTTATCTGTCAGCTTGACATATGGGCAGTGCTGGAGCTGGGCCAGGGCTGCACAGCGCTGCTTAAAGGAGCCCCTGCCACCCCATCTCTCGCGCCGAGAGGTCGGGCTCGGTGCAGAGGAATCGCTTCCATCCAGTCCTGCCAACCCCTTTCAACTGATGTGGTTAGTAGGATTCATTCTATTAGTGCAGTAAAAAAGAAAGATTGATAGAAATGGCTGATTGCATGCAGCTTTTATAATGAATCCCAGTACGTTTCAGTATCGAATTAACTAAGCAACTGGTAGTAAAAATGACAGTCAGCTTTATTGTTTTGGTCTCTTGACAAAAGTATGTGTGAGAAAATATTCTAACAAGATTTGATGTGGTTGCGCAGGATCTCAAGATATAAGTCAAGTGGCTATGTACTAAAGCGCTGCGTGGTGAAGTAGCCTTGCAATAATAGCGTTCAAAGAGTATTTCAGTCAATTAGGATGAACAGTTCTTTGCTAGATAAAACATTTTAATAGCTAAGCTGTTCTGTCATACTTACGACTGTGTGCGAGTGTTCCATCACATCAAAGCTGTTTCAAATGGCAGATCTTTACTTAGGTGTTGATGACTGATGCCTATTAGTGGATTGATTTGCTGGGATGAATATAAAACTTCAGTCTGTTGTAGAAGAATGCATAAGTCTTTGAACTGAGTCTAAAAGGCTTATAGTTTTTACAGCAGTGTCATTTGTTCTAGTTTTCTGAATCCTTCCCTTTGTAACAAAGCAGTTGTTTCAGTATACAAGATAGTGTTATTTGATTTTCTTTTGCTAGCAAGTGTAAAGTGAGCATTGGCTGTCTTAGTGGAAAGCCCATTGGTGACTTGCAATTTTGAAAAAAAACCAAAAACCAACCGAAAGTGTACTGGAGATTTCCTGTTTGTGTGTGTGTGTTTGTTTGTTTTTTTAATTATTTACACTAATGGTAAAATAGCAATAATGTGCACTGCATGATGATGTCTTGCAAAATCAAAAAATTACATCTAACTTGGTGTGTCTGCTGCTTTAACACAGTTCTTAAGATTCAGAATTATTTCATGTTGTGATCTTGATAGATAACCATTAGTAGCTTTACTATTAGCAAATATGTTTTTATAGTCAATACGGAATCACTTCATTTAGTTTTATGCTCTGTTGACATAGTCTAAACAGTGTTTTCATTTGAACTTCATCTATTTTCTATTATAGTTAAACATTACAAAATAAATACATCAGCCAGACATGACTCTTCAGCATAATGAGGAAAGACAAGCTATAGTACAGTATTTCTTACCCTAAAGTATTCATATGTCCTTTCTTGGTGTTAGTGAAATTTACATCATTGTTATAACGGGTGTTAGATTTTCTATTTAAAAAGCATATTTCATAAAGATAAGTTCCTTACAGACGTAGGCTACTTGAAATGGTTGTGATTCCAGATAATCTTCACTATGTGTCCTCTTTTATACATAAAATAAATCATGATCGGGCAATAGGAATGTGATAAATCTCAAAACTACATGTCACAGAAGACATGAAGGAAAGCTGTATTATTCGAGAATACTCTCTAAGTAGTTATTTAGGAAACTTCTGATAGGCAGGATATTGAGCTGAATTGGAACTTAGGTGGAATATTGCAAGGTATGTTGCAGGACTTTCCGTTAACTACAGCAGGCCAAAGCTTCAGGTTTGTCTCATTCAGGAAAAAACCCCAAATGGAACAGTATCTGTAGTACAGTAGCATCCCTTGATGGCATGCTAGGCTACACAGTCGGTACAAGCTCCGAGGGAGTTGCAGCCTCCACTTCTGCAGCAGCTGCAATCTTAACGCTTCCCCTGCCTCATCCCCATGAAGAGAATAGGCTGTATAATCTTCTTGTTTGTCTGGAAGACAAAAAAAGTCTTGCTCACACGTGTGCCTTGTAATTGGCAGATTATCGCTGCTGCGACTTGCAGCATCTTTCCAAAACTGTGGTAAGCTGTGGATTTCAGAGTTCCTATAAAATCTGTCACATTTGGTTTTAAAAGAAGTTTTAATGTTAAAAGAAATCTGAGTCGCCTCCCTCCAAATATTCTGTAGTTTGGGTTCTGGGCAATGGAAAGTCCTCTCGACTCCCCAAACTTTGGATCATTCCTTAGGACTGAGAATGTATAGTGTTCTAAGTGTCAAAAAGTTAAGCCGGGGGACGTGTGGGAGTTAAGCAGTGGAGTCATTGCTATTTTTGGAGGAAGGCATGTCATAAAAAAGCCTGTTATACTTCATATTTAACAGAAAGAACTGGATGTTTTTTGGTATGTGTTGTGTCCCATCCCTCCCCCTCCCCCTTTACTTTTGTAAAGAGCTGTATTTACTGTCAGAGTCCTGAATGCTAAGCAGGTACATTTGTGTTTTAAATCTGCAGCATTGTGAAATTTTAGTTTGTCAGGAGACAGTATACCTCAATTGTAGACGTTTGCCATGCTTCTCTTCTTTTTCCTCCTCATTGAAACACTGAATCTTGATTGCTAGAAATGTTGCATGTATTGTACCTCTCAGTAGTGCAGAATATACCTTTTCTCATGGGCGATAAAGCGCTCATCTTTAAGTATCATTTTCATACATTGCCTTACTGGAAGAGGAACATCGTGGGGAATTCTTTTAGCTAAAATACCGCCTTTTCAGACTTTCCCATATTTTGGACTGCATCTTGTCTAAGACAATAGATTTCATAGAATACAACTTCTATTGTCAGCATTGTATACTATTTCCCTTCTCACTGGCAAGAGAACAACATCTCTGTGGCAACTTATACCAATTGCTTACATGGGAAAATAATATTTGGAAAGTATTTAATGTATTTTTAGCTTCTTTCAATGTGAACTTAGCAGCTGGAAACAACGAGAGCCAGCACAAAGCGAATAGCAGCTCTCTGTGGACACCACTTGGAGCAATCAAAATTTTCCTATTAAGTCACTGTTGTTCCCCATCTTCCTTCTTCGTGTTTTCTTTTGATGTTCTCTAGCATATTTGTCACCATTCTTCTCTTTTTTGTGTATTTACTCAAAATTCCTTTTATGTGTATGCATTTTACTTCTTTTTCCCCTGTAGAAATGTGTGTGATGCTTGAGGCTCAGAAATATAAAGGACTGTGCAGCTTAGTGGGCAAATTGTCTGGTTCCCATTGCAAAACAATCAATTGAAAACCCTGCATGTAGTCTTATCTCTTCCATTAGTTTGGAATCATTGCATTAATTCCTGCTTTCCTTTCTGCAAAATCGAGAAACAACCAACATATCTGATCCTAGTATTTTGCGAGTGAAACTAATCACATTGAAAAGACTTAAAACACGTTTTTGCAGGGGCGGGGGGTGATGCAGAGAAGAGCCAAGTGTAATGGCAAATTACTCATCTTGGCTTGGGGAGAGAGGTCAGTGTGCCTCATGGATGTCTCTTGTGCTGTTAATGACTGTATGGAGTCCGACGTTCCTGTTCAATATTGCTCTGGCTCGGTTTTTGCTGAAATGGTGGGGTCGTGATCTTTACAGCTCTAAAGGATTATGTGAATTCCATCAATTTAAGTTATTGTTCTTGGGGCCATTTGTTTAAACTCTTGTCTAGTGCTGCTTTAAAGCTAAGGAGATGGCAAAAGCATCAGGAGCAGAAAAAAGATGTTAGCACAATTTCATGGGAAGACCGTGAGGGAGAAGATTGTCAGCCTTGCTCTAAGATGGAGAGAGATAGAGGTGTAGGGACTGAGAGCAGCCGGTACAGCAAGTATCTGTTGTGTTGCCCTGGCCTGCTCGAGTCTCCTTCCCTCTCACTCGAGGAATGTGTTAAGGGAATCTTCCCCTCTTCCCTATGTGTGTGTGCGCACACACACAAGCACGCGGGGCACTCACATAGCTTTCCAACGTGAGCAAAGAGATGCTTTACAGTTTTTCAGACTGTACGCTCACAATGCCAGTTTTACTTGGGGGGGTGTGTGTCTGAATAATCCTGGTTATATATGTTTCTTTAAAATATTTGAATAAATGTGAAAACATTTGGAGAAAGCAGAATAATACTTTTTCCAAATGCAGAATGCAAAACTGATTCCTCTTGGGTGCTGGAATGATTCTGTTTTTAACACAATTTGCTTAACCTAAATTTGCTTCTCATTGGTTAGTCTCCTTAGGCTTGCACAGAGAGTTTACTTAATGATTTTAGTAGCATTAAGTACTTGCTCAGTAACACTGCATCTGCTTAGGTAGGGTCCACTACCTGTTTCACTACCATTAGATTGCCTGTTGAGCTCTTTTTAACTCTTGTGCAGACTGCACAGGCTACTTCAGTGAGGTGCCTCTTTGCTCTGTAACAAAAGAAGAAATTTTAGGGTAGCATAGGCACAGAACAGTGTGGCTTTATTTGCTGGTTCCTTCATAAAACTCTGGAAGCACAAAGGGTGATCAGCACCATATGCATGGTTGTCATATCGCTTAGAAGGAGTATGGGAGTATAGTGGCTCCTCTGGCTAAGGAAAGGCTTAATCCTGTTTCTTCTGATGGGGGTTTCCCCGAAGGAGGACGTAGGCACAAAATTCAAGTGGAAAAAACCCCTAAGATCTAGCAGTTTAGATTTTTATTTTAAAAGGAACTGTAATCAGTGATTTTGATTGTTTGAGTTAGGGATGCATCGGTCTGTTGCCATAGGCACATGACTGCCATGCATGTGATGCTAATGTGCGAGCGGGATGAAAACCAGAATACAGAATGCTTCCTTTGAATGTTTTACCTTGCAAACATTTCCAGCCTCCTTGGTATGAATCTCATGTCTCTTCCTGTTCGTTACATTACGTTACCCATGAAGTTTACCTTCTACCTGTATAGGTTTACTTTGATGTGCTGCTAGTTTTCTATAACCTTCCGGAGAAAATGTGACACAGAAAATTGTATATGACTTTGCATGGCTAGGCTTCTTAAGAATTTACACCAAATAGCAAAACTTAATCAAAAAGATATGCATAGAAGCAGTTGATATTAAAGTGCAGAATCCTGTTGTTTTTAAATCTATGATGTATCAACATTCATTTGAGGATAAGAATTAATGTAAAATGTATTTGAGTGCTCATTGCAACTGCTTTATTTTTTAATTTTTATTCCCTTTCTGCTTCAAAAGCAACAAGAAACATGTCCCAAAAACATGCGAGTTAACGATCGCACTGGGATTATATTTTATAATAGCAACTACACTATATTTTATCACTTGAGTTAGCTTGCCTGTTTTTTATAACTGGTGGGTTTTTAAAATTTATTACCTTGGTACCTTGAAGTACCTCAGATAAAAAGTGTCAGGTTACTTTTTAATATGTAATCTTTTAATTCCTTCAGCTGTTTTCTTTTAAGACAGTGCAGGACAATGTCACTTGTGCTTTAAGGTCTGAAGCATGTAACTATACTAAACCATTTTTAAAAAATATCTGTTTGTTTTCACTCTAAAAGTGACTCTAGACCTTTCAATGTCATGTTGTTCACAAAGCATCTGTTTTTAAAAAATAACACACAGATGTTTCTTTTCATGGGTCTTCCATGTGTCAAGATGCAGTGCACTTGGAAGGCTATGTAAAACATAGCTGATGTTTCTTTAGTGATCTGATATCTTCGCGAATGTATGTTTGATATGAAAAATTATTAGACAGCACTGAGCTTGCTTTTTTTTTTATCGAATAAACTGAATTATGAATATCTACTTGATTCCTTTTCTGCTTGTGGTTGTGGGCTGATATTAGGATTGATTAGATGCAGCACTCAAAAGCTTTAGGATGCATTGCGGGCATTGGTGGCCACAAACCTTGGGTACTTTCATGAAGATGGGAGGGGAAAAAGAATAAAAAAAAAAAAAAGGGCAAAAAAAAAAAGCAGTAAAAGGAGCCTGCCTCTGGCTGCTTGCCACAACCGGCAGCTTCACTCACTGATGATGACGTAAGGAACTGGCTGACAACACCCATTAATACCCCCTAGCACAACGATACTTCCCCGTGATTTCTGCCAGTTCTCCCAGTTGTCAAATGATGACAGCTCCTCTCTCTGGAGGACTAGAAAAGAGAAAATAGTATTAGAGAAGTATAAGACCACTTCAGTGAGCACTGCGTGTGTGCAGATTTGGAAGGTCGAAGGATGCCAGAGAGCATCCCCAAGGGGCAGCTGAAGCAGAGAAATGTGTGGAGATCGGGGCGTAAGGAGGGGTTGTGATGATCATTTGCCCCTTTCTTGAAGCAGGAAAGGGCAGAAAAGTGCCCAAAAAGGAGCCTGTGATGGACACGGAAGGGATATTTGCAGTCTGCTTAGTGTAGAACATTAGTAAAGCTCCAGTTTAAATTGCAAGTGTGGGGAAGGTGGAGTGGAGGATTGTAACAAGGGTAAAGAGAAACCCTTTGATGCTTTTAGCATGGGGAATTCTGAAGAAAGACATTTTCTTCCAGTGTTTTCACATCGAGTTGCAGCTGGTCTTTGTAAGTCAGTCTCCTAGGAAGTACAAGGGCAGTCCCCAATGCTTTCAGCTCCAGAATTTTTCAGACTACCTTCCATAGACATTTCTTTTGCCCTCTCCTACATAGCTACACAAAATTGTTGGCTTGTTTTTTTTTTTTCCCCTCCTAGGAGCCTGAATTTGGTTTATAACATTAAACTGATATTATATATGCATGTTTTTGTAATCGCCTCAATACAGTCCTCATAAAACACCAAACCAACCCCCCACCATCACCCCCCCCCCCCCCCCGAAACCCTAAAAGAAGTGTGTTAAATAAACAGTGATTGCCCGCAAGGGAGACAAAACCACGTTGGCCGAGGCTTTGCATCATTTTTAAGAGACTTTGCAAAGAAATATCTAAATGTGTTGCTTTCAAATTTAGTTAGCTATTTCTGTGGGGCTTGTTCCCGATTTTTTTTTTCTTTTTTTTCCCGAAATGTAGACTAATGTCTTGTGTAAAAACTACATAAGGATAAATTTCTTTACAGAAATTGATAGAGCAGAGTTATTTGAAATTGTGACTGTAGTAGGTACTACTGCACCGAACAAGCAGTCACTGCCATTTCATGGTAATCATGTAAGAAACATGCTTTTATTAGCAACTCATTACCCTTTAGTAAATTACTCATTATTGAATAAATGGGGGAAATGGAAGGTACTTTGTCTGTTGGTTGGGATTGACGGTATTACTGATAATGAAGTATTTGTTTCCTTAAATAAATGGCGCAATCTCAGAAGTGCCTAATGCTGTTGTCTTCAGTACATCCACAGTTGATGAGAATTTAAACTCTGATCTTCCATGTAATACTTAAAAATCGTTTCCTTTTTAAGAAAACTTTTAAAAAGCATCTGACAAATTCATGTTATTTCCTGAATTCTATGTGTACCTCTTATTCCTTCCAAAGAAAAAATAGTGTTTTCCTCTCTGCTTGGAAATCTATTAAAAAAAAATAAAAAGATCAATCTTTCCAAGTTCCAATACCATAATTCTACAGCTTTTTAACAGCTGTTAACTTACACACTTTATTATTTTGGGTTTTTTTTTTGTTTTGTTTTGGCTTTTTTATTGTTGCTGTTTTTGTTTTGTTGCTACATAGGCATGACAGTTTAAGGCAATGCTGTAATTTATCTTTTATTCTTGGTATCCACACAATGTGTACAGATTTACAATTAATAGTCTGAATTTAATGAAATTGTTTTCCAAAATCTCCTGGCAGAAAAGCTGCAGTTTAAGACTAAAAGCCCATGAACTAGTAACAGAGCATACTTTACAGTGTTTCGGAAACAAACTATGAAATTGATCTGGGTGCTGTTTTCTTGTTGTGCAATAAAACTTATTTATGCTGTAGTTACACATTTGCAGCTTTGTTACAAGCTTTTTGGGGTATCTAATTGGCTGCAGCTTTGAATCATATCATAACACATGCCAAATGTTGCTAATTACAATTAAGTTATCTACTTGAAATAATCTTTGTTTTCATTTTCACTGACAATTTATTTTTTTCACTTATTTACATGCCTTTAATTTTTCATTTTAACAGTTCTTGCAGCACTTTAATTTATTTTTGTTTCAAAGCTGTGGAATTGGATTAAACAGGGTTTTTTAAACACTTCCATGTTGCTTGGAAAGAAGCCAGTTACTGTGTGTCGGCTTAATAGAAACCATGCTTAGCAGTGCCTCACATATGGCAGCTCGTGTTTGTGTGGTAAGGCATTATGTATTTTAAATATTACCTTTTATACGATAGTCAAATTTATGCCAGAATCTGAAGTTTCCTCTGATTAATGTTAACAAAAATAGCAAAGAGCCAACTGTTTCTGTTTTTTAGGGAGAAATATGTAATTAAATACATAAATTACTGTCTGCTCTGCACAAAAGCCATATTTATGTGGCCTTTATTAACTTGAGATGCATACTGTGCCCAGAGAAGGCTGTAGGTGAGTGATAATATGCTTTCTTGACACTTTAGCCTTTTAATGTTGTAAATATTGTGGAGGCCAAGATGGTGACTCTGTAGCTAAGACTGGAATATAAGGGTTTGCACTTAATTTAGGAGATTGAGTTACATTTGAAGAGTAAGTGGTACACAGTTACAGCAATTACTCTTTCAGTAACACTTGACACAGCTGACAACTTAAAGCTTAAATTTCTCAAGTTTTTTTTTGGATTTGGATGTTGTTTGTTGGTTGGTTTTTTATTTTATTTAAAAGTTAGTATAACCTTAATGAAGTTTGGAGCCTTTAAAAGCGTTTGTTCTGGATTGTCTATAGACATTTCATAATGAAAATTCTTTATCAGAAAATACTATTTTCAGTGGAGAAATAGTGAATAATTTTATTCTTTCAAAATGATTGTCTCATTTTCAGTACAGGTTGTTTTTCTGGGGAGAAGGGCTTTTTATTTCTGCAAGATTTGCTGAAGTTCAGTTTAACTTCTGTTTGGTAGGAAATGACAGTAATGACAACTGAAAATATACATCATCAATCTAGTAGAGATTATTATCTTTCTTATTATAACTTTAAAATTGCCAAAGTAAATTCTTTTCTTTCTATGACACCAGTGCAGTATCTTCTGCATCAATCATAATTATATGGGTAATGCATATAAACCTGTAGTAACAAATTGGATTTATTTTACATTTTAAGGTGTTCTAATTCTAAAATGACAAATAAGTGTTTTATTACACTAATTTATTAGTCTGTTTACACATAAGAAGGTAGCACTTAGGACTTCATACTGAAGCTAAATAGAAAAAAAAATTTTTTTTGAGATAAATACAATATGCTTAGAATAACTATATGGTATCGACTGTAAGGTCATAGGTGTTATCCAGAGAATTTTAAAATTCTGTATACTCTCGCTATTTGATATCTTAGGTAGCCTAAATAGGATAAATATATATATTAACTCTAAAATTAGGCATGTTGTAACCCTTCAGAAGAAGATGGTTGTAACGCATTTAATTTTCAGAGGAGTTTATGATTGAAAAATTAATTGTCTGCCTAGCCTGCAATTTCAGATTTCTTGATATAAATAATTGATTGCTAAGCTCATAGCTGTGGCATTTTGACTAGGGTTGCAGACTGCGGGGGGAAGTTTCAAACATGGGGCTTGCAGCCAGGGTGGGTTCACAGGAAGCTGGTTTCAGAACCGCTATGGTCAATGCAGTGCTACCTTTTGCAGTACCATAAAGTAACCGTGGATGGGATTCGTTAAGTGTTCTGGGTTAAACTGTTGGCTGGAGTTAACTGGGCTTGAACGTTGCACAGGAATTTTGACTGAGTTTCTAGAGTGAAAATGAACCCTTCCCCTTATTTCGGATTTTGTTGGATAGCTTAAAAAGAATGGCATTCTTGACTGGATTTATTATGGGAGAGTGTCTGGCTTTTGATTACTGGGTAAGTGTTAGTCTTAATCCATGTTATACTGGAGTAAGTTCATTTTTCTGCACCAGGCATCATAGAAAACAGTCTGGTTTGCTAATTCAGAACACTTTGTGGGTGTGCACTTTTTGGCACGGCACCTCTTCCATCCCGGAGGACTGATTTTGCTGTCTGGGTGAGATGCACAGCAGTGGCTTCTTGTGTCTCCTGCATACAATCTGCCACGTTGCCTGCCGAAAACAATCCTCTGGAGTCACTTTGTGCTTAGGGTACAGAGAGCAGGTTCTTCATCTTGCCGCTCCCTCTCCTGAGGTACTTGTGTAAGATCTGCTGTAGTCTGGCTCAGAGAAAGTAGCCAGCTCTAGTGATGGGGAGAAACATCAACACCCAATGCGTCCCTCTGTAATTAGCTGTTTGTCTTATTTGTGTTCTGTTACAGATAAGATAAGATCCATCAGTCTATAAAAATATTTCTGAAAGAGGGCTTGCTTTGCTGCCGTGTCCTACTCGCAGCAATGTCCTGTCGGTAGCAGCAACAACAGTAAAGCACTTTGACACACAGTGTGTACATTACAAAAATGAAGTGTCATATCAAAACCAGCTGTAAACATTTTCACAGTCACTTGTCATTGCACGTTTGAAGGTGGGAAGTTTTTAGAGACGACGACTCAATTTTCTTCCTTCCCTCCACAGCTGGGCTGCCTAGAAGGGAAGAAGCATCTAGTTAATATGGCATTTTGATGGGCTGTTGTGGGCACTACTACTAGAATCCTGTTTGTCCGAGTATGTTCCTCAACAGTCCATCATCACAGTGATTAGGCATCAGTGCAAGAGGACTATTTTGAATTTTGATCCAGTGTTAACTGAATTGTCATTTTGGGTTTTTTGTTTGTTTTTGGTTTGTGTTTGTTTGTTGTTTTTTTTTAATTAGTAAACTGTAGTCCTTGAAGAATAATATCAGGTGACCACAAATATCATTGGGTCTGTCTAGCTGATAGGCATCACATAATCAACTCAAAAATCTCATTTGAGCCTGGAATTACTGTAGCGTAAATCAGATTTAAATTCAAGATTCAAGTATAATGACCTCCTCCATTACAAACATCCCTGAGAGATATTTAATTAATAATGTATATTAACTGTGAGTGTTTTGGCATATATGTGTGGCATACATTTTTAGGTAGCCACAAATACAGCCTCAGAAGCCCATAATGTGATGGCTGTAGGATGACGCATTTTTAAGATGTTCTGCAACAACCTGCTTTGCTCCTTCCTGAATACAAATAGCTGAGGGATGACAGCCATCTCGGTTTCAGTAGAATCTTTATGATTTATATGATAATGATAATTTTATTCTGATGCCAGTACAGAGCACTTTGCAGACTGATATCAAGGTTAATTGTCACTTTGAGAAGAAGTGAAGCACAGTCTGCCAACCTGATGCTCTGCTCAGCTGAGAGATAATTGTTATTCAAGTAGTATTTAAATGAGCCCAAATGCTGATAAATACACAACCAAAATATTTTTTTTTAATTCTCGTGTTCATTCACTGTGCTAGAGAATGAGGTCATCACTGTGTATAAATATCACTGATGGACGCTGTAGTAAAAACATGCTGAGTATTTACAGAACTACAAGGAACGGGTTTCCCCCAGTGTGGGTTGTGGGGAAATACTTTAAACTTGAGTTCCTCTTGTCAACACATCCTAATTCTTTTATGTCTGTGGTTGCTTTTAGCAGTTGTGCTGTTACCTTACATGTGACTCCTTATGCACTGTGACCCGACCTTGTGCATCTGAGACGTTTACAATTTGTACGATGCTTTGCAAGTTCTTGGAGTTACTCCACGCTCCACGTATCTCACATTGATTCTAAAGATAACTTTCATTTTTTTCCCTCTAGATTTGGTGAATTGTAAGCAGGCCCGTGGCCAGAAAAATAATGCACAAGCACGCAAATATTACTATAAATCAGTAGGTTGGGGGGTTTTCTTGTATCCCTGGTAGCTGAGCAGCTTTTTAAGGGAGCTGGTCAGCTGTATGCAATAGCGTAGTCCTATATCGCAGAGAGCCACGAGCCTGTCCCAAAATCTGGGACTGGCTTTGTTTAATTTACAATCCCCCTTTCAATTTAGAGTCTTCAAAATTAGGATTTTACTGTGTAGCTTTTCCTCTTTTTGAAATATTTTAATTGAATAGAATCCATGTACTTTTTTCTACCTGCCGCTCCCCTAGAGGATTTTTGTTTTCTTGTGCTGTTTAAAAATTATTAGCTACAGGGGTCTTTTAGCCTTGAGAATTGTTAATTTATTTTGGTGCAGCAGTAGCTGTATCTACATACTTGTACTGCTGTTCTTTTCTGTGCTGCCATACTGACTTTTTCCTTATTCACATGAAAACTTCAGGGTTTATGTTCAGTGATTTGTTTGTTGCTAATATTTCAGTGAAGTGGGTTCTGTTTGTTTGGTGGTTTTTTTTTTATTTTATTTAGAATGTTAATTTGATGCACTTTTTGGACTAAATTAATAACTGATGTAACTCTACTAGACAGATTATGTTGTAAATATGTCTCAACTTTGCACAAAGCACAGTAAAATTATAGAATAGTTACTTTCAAGGCTTCAAGAAGTAAAGATAAAATAAACTTACCTTAGTTTTTTATGTAAAGGGAATGGTTTTTGCCATGACCATCCATAAATTCCTGGCTAAGGTATTTGCATATTGCTTTTGTAGGAGGACGGTTCATTACTTACTGGTAAGAGACCACTTTCCTGTTAATTCTGTTATTTAATATGCATTATAGTCCCGTGGCTAAGAAACATAAATTCTTAAATGGATTGTTTTCACTCCTAAACACTTCCATACGTTTTTGTAACGTTTTTAGATTCTGTATGGCTTAGTAGCTTTCCAGATGACTAATGAAGATTTTAACAAACAAAATGGAAGAGGGCCAACTTGTAATTGTTAGTGCAGTAGCATAATCAGCCATACACGGTTTGTTTGTTATAGCTCAGCAACAGAACAATGTTTCAAAGAGAAAACATGCAGAGATGATTAGTAAGTACCACAGTGATGTGAGACTGTCCAACTACAGCAGCAGTCTAGCTGGGTTATTCATACGAATACTTCGAGTGTATGCTTACATTTTTCTTATCATGAGGGGCACCGATAATGTCTAATTTTAGCAACCATTTGTACGGAGTTACTAAGAAAAAATAGAGGAAAGATGTTTTTTTTTGTTTTTTCTTCTTGGTTAAATGCATGTGTTGTAGAAGCACAGCAAGTGCCACATGTTGTACAAACTACCAAACCAATTACAGCTTACTTTATGCAAATATGAAAAGGTGAAAAATACCTGGCAGGAAGACCGTTACTTTTAAAGAATAAAATGTTTATCAGATGTTTATCAAAGGTATAGATAAGTAACTTCAGGATTTATATTGTAGTAATTAAAAAGGCTACAAAATGAGCATCATTTCAGACTCTATTGATTGAAATGAAGAAATGGAATCGGAAATATAATGCAGTGTGATAAGTAATGGAGAGACGACTCGATTGCATGATAGTTGTTGTTACTGCTTTTCAATCTATTTTGCTGAATTTGTTGCAAGCAAGCTTTAAAAGAAAAAAGCAAAACCTAAAACACGGCCAGGAAGAAAAAAACAAAGCAAACCCCCAAACTGTTACTGAGTTTACACAAGAATCTGAAGATATTTGATTCATAAAGCTATGCTGTTGCTTGGTCAGTTGAATAAATACAAAACTTCTCATATTTCATATTCAAAATTTTCATTGTGCCTGACTATTTCAGATATCATTCTGTGTCCTTCTGTGGCAAGTTTGAAGATGATAGCATTCCACTGTGAATTTTTCTTGGCATCATCTCAGTCCTAGAAAGTGGTCATTCTCTTGAGAATTCAGTACCGAATACAGAATGGTTGTATAGTGAATAGAAAAGGTTAAATTTGTTGCTTATCTGTGGAGAGACAATATATTAGTGTCTATTTCTGAAGAGTAAATGCCACTCGGTCCTAAAATATCCATTGAGTTTACAGATTAATTTTGCTCACCATTTCACTCGCCCTTTAGCAAAACAATTGGCTTACAAGCCTTATGCTGTTTTCTTCCAGCTTCTGCTATGTCTTCTTTCATCCCCTTGATACAGTGACTTGAATCATCAGCTTTATCTAAATATGCAGGCTACAAAAGCTGATGAATTGGTTGAATTAGTTTTAAACAGATTTTAATTAAAAAGTGTCCAGATAAATTTTTGAATTCTTTAGTTTCTGTCTTATTTAGGGTTATATTGTCTATTGATTTTAAACTGAATCAATGTAAACCTTGTTTCTAAATGTTCCTGCAGCTTTTTGACTGGTTTAGCTAAAAATAGTCTTAAATCAGGTGTTTTTCTTGAGCAGTGCAAGTTTTAAGCATAGGCAAGCCTTCAGCTAGGGGTCCATTTTGCTTCTTTCTTCTTTAGTTCTTCCTGAAGAAAAAACAGAGTCCAGGAACTAAGTGGTGTATTTGGAGAAATGTCAACTAACCGTCATTAACTTCTTTAGCTTTGCAAATTTTATTGGTTTCAATTATTTTACTTGGTAGGAGCCTTATTATTAAGCCATCCAGAGGGACCTGGACAAGCTTGAGAAGTAGGCCCATGTGAACCTCATGAGGTTCAACAAGGCCATGTGCAGGGTCCAGCACCTGGGTTGGAGCAACTTCTGATATCGATACAGTCTGGGAGATGAAAGGATTGAGAGCAGCCCTGCCGAGAAGGACTTGGGGGTATTGGTGGACGGTACAGCTGCATCCTGGGCTGCATCAAAAGAAGTGCGGCCAACAGGTCAAAGGAGGTGATTCTACCCCTCTACTCTGCTCTGGTGAGACCCCACCTGGAGCACTGCATCCAGCTCTGGAGTCCTCAGCACAGGAAAGGCATGGACCTGTCAGAGCGGCTCCGGAGGAGGGCCACAAAAATGATCAGAAGGCTAGAACACCATTGCTGTGAAGACAGGCTGAGAGAGTTGGGGTTGTTCAGCCTGGAGAAGAGAAGGCTCTGGAGAGACCTCATTGCAGCCTTCCAGTACTTCAAGGGGGCGTACAGGAAAGATAAGGACAAACATTTTTAGCAGGACTTGTTGTGATAGGGCAAGGGGTAATGGTTTCAAGCTAAAAGAGGGTAGATTTAGACTAGATATTAGAAAGAAATTCTTTACAACGAGGGTGGTGAAACACTGGAACGGGCCGTTCAGAGAGGCGGCAGCTGCCCCATTCCTTGAAACGTTCAAGACCAGGTTGGATGAGGCTCTGAGCAACCTGATCAGGTTGAAGATGTCCCTGCTTATTGCGTGGGGGTTGGACTAGATGACCTTTAAAGGTCCCTTCCAGCCCAAACTATTCTATGATTCTATAATTAATTCGACACAAAAGATACTTCTTGGAGGCAGGGTCAACGTATGTCATACAACATCATTTTGCTGTACAGTTTCTGATAAAATGAAATTCTATAGGGAAGAGAAGGCTCAGAGGTATCTCATCAAAGTATATAAATACCTAGAGGGTGTAAAGAAGGTGGAGCCAGGCTCGTTTCAGTGGTGCCCAGTGTCAGGACAAGAGGCAATGGGCGCAAACCGCAACACAGGAGGCTCCATATCTGAACATCAGAAAACACTTTTTCACTGGGCAGGTGACAGAGCACTGACACAGGTTTCCCAGGGAGGTTGTGGAGTCTCTATCCTTGGAGATATTCAAAAGCCGTACGGACACAGTCCTGTGCAACCAGCTGTAGGTGGTCCTGCTTGAGCATGGCAGTTGGACCAGATATCTCCAGAGGTCCTTACCAACCTAAGCTGTTATGTGATTCTGTGATAATTACAATGTTCAGGTTTTTTCTTGGTGAAAAGCTTGAATATTCCAGCATTTTTGAGTTGACAGGTCATTAAAAACCTAAGGGTCAGTTTATATACTTTTGTTTTTACTGAAACAGTGATGGTGAGATGCAGTTTAAAAATAGACCGTGTGTGGTGGTTGGCTCACATTCTGCGAGTTTAGCTTTATTTCATATATAAACATGTTCATTGCCTTTGTTGTACTGCAAGAAATCATGGGCAGTGTTTCTTGTTAGAGCTGAGTGTAGCTTGTGTTTGCAGATAACGGATTGAAACTAAAGGATGAACTTAGAGGAGGCATGGCGTGGATGTGTGAAACTTTTGCCCTTTTTGAATTGACTGTTAATTTTTGTCCTGACATTTAAATTCACTAATTAAATCTTTGATTGAAAATTTAGCAGAACTATTCTGTTTGAGCAACATGCAACTACTTTGCTCACCAGGATTGTACTACTTTATATTTAGACTTCTAATAAATTAAAATGGCTGACTGTTGTCTTTTAACAGTGAAGTTTAATGCTGCTAAGTGCTTTCACTTGCTTATTTCAGTGAAGTATATATATACAACCATAAAGAACTCTGTTCTTTATCCTGAACAATTTTTTTTTTTCCCCACACTTGAAATTTACTGGACTCCTTCGCATTTATTGCATTTCCTTTTGAATCAAAAACAAAGAGCCAGCCAATTCCTAAAGGCTTTCTGAATCCACGCGGCTGAAATCCCTCTTAAACATGTAACCCGTTTCATGTACTCAGACACATCTAACCCCAGACACAGGAAGAGAGCAATCAAAGACTAGCCTCAGAGCAATCCTGCAGAATTGCCAACCCCCTGTTACCAGTAGTGGTGTGGCTCCTGGCCTGCATCATGGGGGATCCCTGCCTGCCCCAGCACTCTCTCCCACGCCAGAGTGGTAGTAAGTGGTTTAAAAAAACCCCACCCATATTACTCAAAATGCTCTTTTATATCAGAGCAGTAAATATTCTAGTCCTTTTATTTGCTTCTAAAAGCAGTGACTAAATTGCTCAGCAAAAAGGGAGGGAATGATATGCTTAAACTTTAATTGCCTTACAGTGGTATTCAATCAGCAAAAAAAGGCCTTGCTGATGAGACATTGCGCATCTTGTAGGTTAGATGAAGAACTGGCATTGAATAAGCAAATAAAAAGTCTAGACCTGTACTGGCTCTGTACAGAGTCATGTCACATGCCACTGTACTAAGTTTCTGAAGATGATTCTTAAGAGGCAGGAGTGTCATTCCTGAGATAGAGAAAAGAAGCATCTTCCCCCAAAGATGGGGAAGGAGAAATGATGTGAGGGGTGTGTGGAACACTACTGATTTTATAGGGAGAGATTCACCTTCTAAAAAGGCTGGGAGACACTACTTTAGCGTACAGACTACATTTAAAAAATGTAGTTATGCAATGATTTTTTGACAAATAATATGCATACATAGACTGTTTCAAATGAATATGATATACATGTAATTTGGCGTTGAAATTAATGTGGAAGTTTACAAAGTTTAAGAATAAAGTTTAAAAAATTACAGACACCTATTTTTTCAAAAACAATGTTTCTTCTGTTTAAGCACTTTTTATTTAAAAAAAACACAGACAACTCCAAACTCAAACCCCAAATCTTTTCAAGAGTCCCTTTGAAGGGCTGGACATAAGGCTAGGTACATTGATCAATCTGGAATGCAGTTTTTGTATCATTTTGGCGTTGTGTTTTGTTTTTTTTTTTTCTTCCTTCAATTTAATTTAACCAAATGAAATAAAAAAAATCAGTTGTTCCTTGCAGTCCATTAACTTTATAAACCACTTGGATTTAATTTGTGGACAACTTGGTCCAGTCTTGTTACTGCAAAGCTTTGGTTCTCTAATTTTCAAGGCTTATCACTTAGTGCTTGTGATCGTCATGCTCCCAGTAATTTTTTTATTAAAGTTGAAATTTTATTATTTAATTACAGTTTACTGGAGAGCAGACAGAGTAACTTCAACATTATTTTAGGTAAGGGTAACACTGGGAGAGGGATGTCCTGTTGCCAGCAGTCTTAAGTACTGCTTAAATACTTTCCTGAGCTAACCCTGGCTAAAGAGCCACATGATTCCTCACGTAAGAAGTAAAAATTCCTTTAAAAGCTTTTGAAAATAGCTTTTAAATTGCTATCCAATTTGAAGTAACCGATCCAGAGGATAAATTTAACAAGCGTACCTTTGCTGCCAATTTATTCTTATATAAGCATTCATATTGTAAATAGTCATATGTTTAAGCAAGAACTCTATTTAGACCTTGTGGTTAGTGAACCTGTTCATCATTAAAAATGCCAGTAATAGAGCATGTGACATAGCAGTGGCCTTTTTGTACCACAGAAACTAAAAGAAACAATATTAACCAAGTAATGTTGAAATTAGGGGGAAAACTGAATGTATTCATTGGGACATCACTGGGTACTATAAAAATGACAAGAATTTATATCTAGATCAACCGCTGAATAGTGGTTGCCTTTAGAATGTAGATCGTCTGCAGCAGATTTGGGGAAAAAAACCTCCTTGCAATGGTAATTCCCTAAAATACCAATGGCATTAAGACAAATAAAAAATATCTTGGCTTCCTGAAGCTGAGAGCATCTTTCTTACTCTGATAGTTTCCCTTCTTCCTAAGTACTTGGAAAACTAGCTATTTAATGCTTTTGGTAACAAAGTGTCCATCCCTTGTGGCGTATTAGGATTTATCCTAGCCACTTCAGTTACCTCCCTTTGTTTACTTATTTATGTTCTGCTACTTCTTGTTACAAAGGGGAGATGAGCCCTCTGGCCTTGCCACTTAGGTCTATGTGGGTAAAATGAACAATACCAGAGTTCCTTCTTGGACTGTAAAACTCAGTTGTTTATATTACTTAGTTATTAGAACAATCTGGCAAAGCTTTAGATAGCATCAGCCAGTATTCCCTTGAACAAATCCTGAGCATGGCTAGGGAGAAGGAAGGCTGAAAGACCTTCCCGTCTGGCAGTGGCATACTTTGAAGGGTGAGGGAGTACGGATGCGGGCTGTTCTGTGCCAGCTGGCCTTAGTGCCAGCAGACACTCCTGGCATGTTTAATTTACTGTTATAGGCACAGTCTTTGTCTTATACACCATCACAAACAGAAACCATGCGAATCTGGGCACCTTTCCATGCTGAGGGCATATATATGAGGGGTTATATATCATTTGTCTATTAGATTGCTTCCAGGTTTCCCCCTTACTGCTGGGTGCTGTTGAAAGAGTAACTTTCATAGCTGTGATTGGACTGTATTTACTCAGGGCCAGGGCCACCAGGTGACACTGGGAAATACCTTGGTAACCCGTGGTTTTGCATAATTGTCTAGACAGGATGTTTTGGGAATGTAACCTTCTCTTCTGAATGCAATGTTGTGTTAATATTTTGGTATTGCTATGCAGCAATAATATAGTTATTCATGTCTCTTAACACGTGAACCTAGTAACACTGATGTTAAAAGGTGATAGAAGTTTCATGAAAATCGTCTGTGAATTAAAAAGGATCCCATGTGCCGAAAGAGAACAAGGCAACTGCGTGCCTGGCTTGTACTGAGGTCAGAAGTTTGGCGTGTGAGTCCAGCTGGCTGCCAAGAAATATCACCCATACCTTACTTCATTATTTGGGGCTGTTGGCATTGATGATGGTCACTGTTGCTGGCCTTGCAATATGGAAAGACTGTTCAAAGGCTGCCACTCTAGATACGTCTCTGTAGGCTTTTCAGATTATGTCAAAAGATGATGTGGGGGGTGGGGGGGAGAGTATTGTTATCACACTTTCAGCTTTTGTTGGCCAGAAATATGAGACTCCGCTTTGCAGTGGCGGAAAATTATGCTTTTGCAAGTTTAACTTCTCAGATGTAAAATGTCTGAGAAGAGCTTCCAGTCTCTCCCAAAGCGGAGCGGTTGTTAACCTGGTCAGAAGTTACCAAAATGTGCATTCTAATTCTTTAAATGGCTGCTCAGTGACTTTTTACATGGGAGCGTAATTGATGGTGTCAGTTTTAATAAATAATTCAGTAGTTCTTTCTCTTTGATTGTATAGCAGGATTTGTGGATAATAGAGGTCTGAGGACTAAGTGTGACTGATGAGAATAGATGGCATATTGCTATCAGTCTTGTCACTTTTTACCACATGTAAAAATTGAATTTGAGTTATTGACCATCCCACACCATATTTGTCCTCTCACTGTGTGTGGACCAAAAACATGCTCAGAAGGTGATTATTAAACTTTGTGTGCCTGAAATAACCAATGCTAGTTACATAGCTCCAATGTTGGCTTTGCTGATTTTATTTATTTTTTAATTTGATACATGGAGAATGTGAAACTCACTTGTTTAATTCTGAATTTCATTGAGTTTAATTTCCTTGTAGTTTAGCTTTTTTTTTTTTTACACTTGTATTTACCATTCTGAGGTCAAACTGTATTTAACCAATGTGTTGAAAAAGAGCTTATTTGACTGATAATTATGATGAATACTTTGTAGTAAAATGACACGGTCAATAAATTAAGTTGTTATAGCAGCATTTGTTCTGTGTGTCTTTGCTTGACATAAGGATAACTATGGCTAAATTTGGCTGAATCTCCCTGCCTTTTTTTTTTTCCTTTCTCTGTTTTTTGCCTGAGTTGTAGTTCATGATTCATTAGCTTGGAGTCTCTTCTGCTCCCTGTCCATCTTCAGTCTTAATAGGAATTCTGATTGGCTGTCCTTGATTCCTAGACATACCTTTGTCTATGGCTCCAGCAAGCAGAATATTGTTGGATGTTTCTTTATTTCGGTGTGTGCAAGAAGAGCAAGAGACCATTTCTATCCACTGTATTTCTTCTTTGTTTTTCTTCTGAGATTTTTTTTTTTGTTTGTATCACTTTCCTTTCAGGGTTCACTGAGCCCTGAATATGGTTGGAGCATGGTGAATATTATCTCTGCCCTACTAGCCTTTCCCCTAACCTAAAATAGATCAGTCAATGATAATATCATGTAATTGCAAGTTGAACAACCTTTTTCTCCTTTGAGAGAGAGAATATATTATTACCACTTTTGGGAACTGATTTGATCAGGGTGTATAGCAGAAGCTTAACATCCTTTTAGGTATTTTCCTAGAAAGAAAAGAGAAGCTATGCCTGAAGATGTGGACTGGAAAGCTTTGCTTCTTCCACATTCCAAATGGAAATGGAATGGATTGCCCCCCAACCCCCGTCTCCTCTTCCTGTATCAATTCTATTCAGTCCAAAAGTTCTCCCTCAAAATAAACCTGAACTCTTCCCTACACCAGTTATTCCACTGTGCTGTCTGCCTGTAGCCCAAGGGATAGTGCTAGGAACGCTCCAGAGCATGCAGCTCTGTGCTTTGAGCCCCAAGCTTCAGTCTAACTCCTAAATCTTGCTCCCAGATCTCTCCCAGCCCTTCCTCTGTTGTCGATACTTTTAGGAGCCATGGGGACTAGTTCCCCCCAAATGCTCCCTGGGATACTACACAGATGCCAAGTCAGGTCTGCTACTTTGGTGCCTAGAAGGCTGGTCACCATATGGTCTTCCCTGGATCATTGAACTAGCTGTGTGTTTGATAATTAACCCCCTGTCCGCTTTCCTTTCCACTGCAGGACCTTTTTTCTCCTGAGCATCAGCAATAGGCAATAATACCCTGGACATCAGTTGCTCTGTGCTGTCCCTGTAACCCTCTTGTTGATGTATCTCTCTCTGTGTCTTTGTGTGTTTGGTTTTGGGGAGGTTTGGGGTTTTGGTTTGGGTTTTGTTTGTTTGTTTGTTTGGTGGTTTTTTTTCCATGTGGCCAAACTGTCTTCGAAGGATAGTATTTTTATCCCTGGCATCTATAAGCTGCCTGCAACAGGTGCATAGATGTTATACATGTTACGCATCATACATTAACTGAGAAATCTTCAATTGCCAAGTTGGCCTTAAATGATTGTATAATGCCACAGCATGCTTCAGAACTTATTCCTGTTCATAGCTTTAAACTTGTTGTGCTTATGCGTGTTCCAGCAGAGGCCAGAAGGTTAGTGCTCAGGTAGTACATAAATTTTTGTAGTCTGAATGGGTCGATGGCTTGATTACCTCCCTTCACCGTGAAGGACGCAAAGTACTAGGGCATATTGCAAAACTTCTGTAAAGCCAAAATAAGCTCGACTTTAGGATTTGGCTTTGGTTTTTATTATTGAGAAATCTGTGGAGTTGAACTTCACCTTTTGATGGGGAGCAGGGTGGGAAGGCATTTTGGTAGACAATTGAAGGTCCATTAAAATAATTAAGAACACTGGCACAGATGAGTAGACAAGAGGAAATGGCCTCAAATTGCGGCAGGGGAGGTTTAGATTAGATATTAGGAAAAAATTTTACACTGAAAGGGTTATTAAGCATTGGAACAGGCTGCCCAGGGAAGTGGTGGAATCATCATCCCTGGACGTATTTAAAAGATGGGTAGACGTAATGCTTAGCAATATGGCTTAGTGATGGGTTTTGTCAGTGTTAGGTTGATGGTTGGACTAGATGATCTGAAAGGTCCCTTCCAACCTAGGCAATTCTATGATTCTATGAATATTGTTGACTGTTACATGATGAAACTTTTTCAACTAAATTAAATGCCAAGCGTGTGCTGTTTGCATCAGTGGGTAAGGAACTGTGTCCTGTTTAAAACAAACAACCTCCCCCCTGACCTGTCTGTACTCATTCAGCTTTGTCTACAATCCCGATTTACAGTTTATATCCTCTCCAGACTGAGTATCAATAAAGCATAAATATCTCGAATAGATGTAGTCATAATACATTTGAAATAGATTCATTTCTAATGTGACTATCTGGAGTCTAGAAGCATTTCATCAGGTATAGACCTCAATACTGTATTATTTTACTTGATGTATTATTTCATTCACAAAACAGCATTTGTATTATTTGAAGACATCCTAGCATAATATTGGGTTTCTCAAAATAGCTAAATAGCAAATAAGATTATGTTTTTGTATGTCGGTCATATATACTCTGTACTATTCTGTGGAAGGATAATGGAATACTACTCTGTGGCTTAAACTGGCTTAGCTTCTGAACTCTATTTTAAACCTTCATGTCAGTAAGCTTGTATGCTGTAATATATGCTCATTTCTGTAATGCTAAGTTTACAGTTATTAAAGCTCCAGCTTCCAGTAAATATCCCTGTTTGTGAAAGCATCTCCTATAACTTCTCCTTCTTGCCTTTCTGAAGAACAGAAATATAGTTTTTATGTTCTTTTTGTTTACTTTTTAATCTGTTTTTCAATGCAAAAGATTATACAATCAGAGTGTTGTTTCCGAAGTTTTTGGAGAGGAAGCTCAGTGGCTAATTTCAACCAATTTGACAGGAAAGTAGGAGTCTAAAAAATGCTAAATTCCTACAATAAGCCTACACACCATATGGCCCAGAGCCCACATGTAATCCTTGCAGCTATTGCTTTCCTGTGCCAGTGGCCAGGGGGCAACATGTTCCCTTTCGTCACATATTCAACAGATCGTCTGGAAAACAAGAGAGCTGATTTCTTCCAACAGCTCAAAGAAGCTCAGAAGCAACACAAAGGGTCGAAATGCGCTTCTTGACTTTCTGTGGATAGGCAGAAGTTCCTGTTTAGGGACGTGTTTAATATTAAGAGGGAACTGGGTTTTGGAAATACTTCCATCTGTGCTCACCACGCATAATATTAAGAGGGATCTGCTGTTCTGGAGAGAGTTTAGAGCAGACAGTTTTCCCGGTACCTTCTCTCTCTTTCTCTGTGCCTCAGGCTGCCAAATACCAGGTATTGTGGGAGGACAGTGAGCTGACTGGCATTCCTTTGGTGTTACGAAGTCCTTCTTTGAACTTCAGCCTTCAGAGGTATGATAGTGCTGTTATTATGCAGGCAATAATTTTAAGAAAAGGTGTTCTTTTGCAAGGGACTGTAGTCTCCAGGCTGGTTTCTGCTCAGGCACTTGTCTGTCAGTGAAATGCCTGATTCAGGTGAGATTCATGATTCCTTTGGTCAAAAAGGATGGGAAGATATTTAATCCTGCAGAACTGTCATCATTCTGTAAGTTCTATAACTATTTTTTTGACAAAAAGACTTTACACTCTCTTTCTGGATATACCTTTTGGTATGCTGTAGACCATGAGGTAGAGGTGCCCTTCATCACAATTTTCATACTTCCCCAAAAGCTTGATTGGCGTTAATAGCGTACTCTCCCTGTATTTGAGTGTATGTCCAAAGCCACATCTGTTACTAATTTATCTGTCAAGTGTGGGGAATGAATATTCACCTTCCAAGTCACACAGCTATATCACTTTAGCATAGACCACCTTTAATGGTAGAACAGAGAATCAAAAAAAAAAATTGTACTATGTTGTAGTGGTTGGTGCATTCTGGAGAAGGAAGAAGAGCCAGCAAGATGCTTGTTATTATTAAGGAAATTGGAATTTCAGAATATGCTTCCTAGTTAGTCTATCTACTGTGAGTGGAACAGTTTTATTGCTGTTAAACTAAGGAAGCCCTAAATTCTGGTTTTCTCTTCTTACCTTTGGTGTGTATAGAGGTGTGAATTTTTAATGTCTTGCTCAGATGACGTGATTTTGGGTAAGTGTTCTTGTGAAATGCAACTTATGCACTTAGTTTGCCTACATATCCCTGTCAATCCTGTCAGCTGCTCCTTTCTTCTCAGCACTGTCCCCTCCCCCACTCACTGGCCAAATTTCAACCAAAGTTGACAGAGGGAAAGAGGTTTCAGGTATATTAAATTCGTATGAGATTCCTGAAAACAAGGTGACTGATAAAGAAGAGACTTTTGCCTTGTGGGATTATCAATATGCAAATACAACCCATATTAGACATCAGAGAATCTGCATGGGGACTCAGCCCTGAGGCACAAACCCATGATAAACTGTTGCTTACTGGCACTATCTTGCTTATTTCCTATTTTCACCAGTTGACCTCCAGTTTGTATTTTTTGTGAGGGCAGGGGAGAAAAATAAGGAAAAGAGGATGCTCTGCAAAAATAAAAAAGGGTTTCACTTCTGTTTCTTTTAAAATTGTAGCAAGTTTTGAAAATGTTGTTGCTGTTCTTTAAAGAACTGTTGTTGGCTAAATCTGCCTTTTCTTCTGAAAGGTAGTATGATATGGATTGGATGTCCATGATTAAACATAGGTTGCGATATTTTCTTTGAAAAATCTTATGCTTTAACCTTTATCTGACAGTTGTAACTGGAAATACCTGTTGCATCTCAGTTCTTGAACTAGAGTTAATTCGGCAGTTAAGCAGCATTGTGATTTCTCTTTTATTCTTAAACGGGGGAAGAAACCCTAAAAATACTCCATTTAAAGTGCAGCTGAATATTAGGAAACAAACATGGGGCAAAAAAGTCTTCTTAAAGAGAAATGGTGGAAAAAGAAATATTATGCTGCTGAATTTTGTTTGTGATTTGCAGTTATGTAAAGTGCTGGTTATATCTGTATAAACATATGGATCTATTTCAGACGGTAATGATTATTTTGCCCTGCACCAAAACTGGGAGCTTCTTCCTAGTCAAGGCATTGACTTATGCAGGGATCTTGAATCTGCCAAAGACACATACCACTGTATGTACATTACACAGCACTATTTAAATCACTTCTGCTTCTAGAGGAGCATAGAAAGATGCTGTATAAAATTTCTACCAAACCATATATACTCCGTCTTCAAGACTGATGCAATAGTCGGTTCCCTGTCCCCCTCCCCCCAAAAAATAACAATTTAGACAGCCTGTTTCTTGACTAGAAGATCTAGGTCTGGCCTACATTTATGATTCTCAGGTGTAGGTGTCCTGCAAACTACTGAACATTTAACTCTGGATTGAACATTGATAGGGGATATCAATAAAATAGATAGCCATATTAAAGGGCTAATTGATGTTACAGTGCTGAAACAAGTCAGGAACAGCTGAATAAATTTCATTACAGGTTATTATCCGGGACTCTAGCACTTCATCTGGATACCCAGTAAATTGTCTATAGGTAGAACAGGGATTAGCCTCCAACTTTTCTTGGATCGTCAGTCACTACAGGAATTGCCTTTCCACCAGTTCCAGGAGATGACTTTGTCTCAACCTGTGTTTTATGCTAGATATCATTACTGAATCCTTAAAGTTGCAACTTGTGTTTCATTGGCCATTTTTTTTTGCCCTTATTTCCCCCCACACTCCCTTTGCATGTATGCTGTCTGTTGTTCTGAAATAACACGGTGTGTCCTTCTGTCTTCTGCAATTTTTCACACATTTTGCAAAGGAACTATATCGGGTCAGGTGTTAGAAAGCCTTCGTCTGTTGAGGAGCTGATTATCATTAGAGCTAATGATATTTTTGCTGATAGTGCTGAAATCCAAAGACTAAATGCAGCTCAGTGTAAATAGATATGACTTTGCTTTTTAATATAACATAAACAGAAAAGAAGCAGCTCCCTTTGAAAATGCAAATTATTTCAGTATTAGGATGTATTAGTGAAACGGTAGCGTAGAAGCAATGTCTGATGACTTCTGAGTAGGTCAAGTAGTATATAAGTGTTTTGAAGACCTGTGTTTTTTGAGTATGACTCAAACTGAGACAGCTTCTGTAAAAAGAAATTATTCTAAACCAAAAAATCTTTCTTATTTAGAAACAAGTTTGCATTGATTGGAATGTTGTAAAGTGTTCTTAAGCTGCACTTTGTTGTTCTAAAATTTTAAATTCTTTTGTTTTTTCCCAAACACCTAAGATAAATGAAGGTATCTTGTATTAAATAGCTGTATTTTAGCAGGCATTAGCATATAAATGTTTGAGACTGAAAGTTTATAATGCCTTTTATCCTTTTTATGCTTATCTATTTTAAGTAGCTTCAGTGCTCTGTGAAGACAAAGGCACTGGTGTACATGCCACTGATAATAGACAGTGTGACCGTATCATGTATGCTTCCTTAATAATGTCTGACATTATCAGATTGATTAACTCGGCAGGGGGCCTTAATCAGATTTAACTACTGTTGGCAGCTGTACACTGGCAGAATAGTAATACATCAGGGAGTAATATTGAACTTCTTTTATAAGCTGTATTAAACATGAAACTCAAAAATGTACCATAAAAATTATCATTATTTCTAGTACTAATGTAATGAGGAGTGAAACTTGCACATTGCTCACACAATCTCAGATCTCTTTTGGATTGTGCTTTCCCAAATTTTCTGTTGTCATCAGTTCCAAATACTGATCTGCTTCAGATTCTCCTTTGGTAGTTAATGGGAGTGTATTTTAAATATAGCTATTTCTTTTAAGATTCAAAGACCAATAAATCATTTGGGACTCAATGACTTAAACAGAAAAATAATAAAAACATTTTGTAGCTGCAGATTTAAGCATGTGTGTATGTGACAAAGTAATGGCAGTTGGGTTTTCTGCTTTGTCCTTTTCAAGTCAAATGCCATATTGTGATACATTGCTTTAGTTTCATTTGATGCAGAATACTCACAGTATTAATAAATAAAATGCAGGCCTCAAAGATGTTAATGTAACATTCATTCATAGATCAATAGGTCAGGAGGGACAACTGTGATCATCAAGTGTGACCTTCTGCCTATCGTGTGACATTAATACTTTTCTGAGTTCATTCTTGTTTGAACTAAAACATATCTTCTTGAAAAGATTGACTCTTGGTTGAAACAAATTAATGAGGGGGGCAACCCCACTCCTTTTGTCTCAGTGATCAGTTATCCTTTAGGTAAATTGCAGTGTGGATTTGTTTAACTTCCAGATACTACATTTCATTCTATCTTCCTATTGGAGTTAAAATACAGTAGAAATATGCTACTGTTATTTTACAGTTAATTTAAAGGTTTTTTTTTTAATAGTTTAATTATAGTTAAATGCTGATTCTGCTGTTGGTACTTAGTGTTTTCCATTAATGTTCCATGCTTTGTGTTTCTGCATTAACGTTCTCTTTGAAAGTAAAATAATTCAAGTTCCTCGAGGGTTCTTGTTCTCAAGTAAGCATTTTAGTTTTTAACTATTATCATGTAAGGTGCTTGTGTTCAGCTAGTGGTTATGGCACATTTAGGAGTCTTCCTTCCCAAATCAGATTTTCTTGTTATTCTGAAAGTATAGCCTGCATTTTTGTATCTTCCATGTAAGACTGTGTTTCTTCGTATCCCGAGTCCTGCTATTTGCTTGTACTTATCTTATCAAGAAGTTCAGGTTGCTTTACCTAGGCAATTCAGTGTTTTCCATTTCCTCCATCTCTGTTGAAACTGTAATTGTTATCAGTGATGATTTAGTTTACTTCAGGTCATGAATATAAATGTGAAACCGCAGAGCACCAAGACCTGATCTTACCAGTTGCTCCTAGACGGTTTCAATTCCTCCTTTTCTGCCTGAGCAAAAAGCCCTGCCATCTTATTTTCTGCATTTCTTGTGTTGCAAGAGGATTCGAAGAGTATGGCCTTCTCTCTCTTCCTTCCTCTCCTCATAACATCATCCAGATTGCAGGTCTAGATTATTGACATCCCCTAGCTGATACACCAGACTGAGCTGCCCTTAAAGAATCATTTCCTCGTTAGAATCTTTTTTCCAAATTTTGTGGAGAATTATTTATAAGTAGCCTTCATGTTGCTAAATACATAATTGGAAGAATAAGTTAGTCTCTGATTTGTGGAGTCTTTAGCGTCCTGTCTGTTTTTTTGTTTCTGTCTCAGATTCTATGTAATAGGTGCTCCACGAGTGAGCCTTACAGAAGAAGGAATGAGGCAGTTGACTGTTGACTGGACAAATCCTTATTTATGTTTCCATGGTCTGGCAGATCTTCAAATTCAGAGAGGTTCATGTCTACCTATACTATCATTGCTGAAACAAAACAAAATCATTGGCTTTAAGTTAGGAGAGGAAATTATTAAAAGTGCTCATAAATAACAAAATTGTAATGAAATATGTGAATTACTTTAGAGAAATCTAATTTAGTTTTTTTTTCCAGAATACTGAACTTCTTGCTCCAAATGGTAGTGATGATTGCTGAAGTGATATTACAACTATTGCAATGACACTGAGGCTTTGCTAGTTTCATAATTGAAGCGTCTCAGGCAATGACAACTGCGTGTCCTTCATTATATATCACAGAGAAATTCCATTTATATAGTGTAAGCAAGCAAAGAGAAATTGTTTTGAATATATTTGTAATTACACAGGAAAGCGCTGTCAGAGACCTATGAAATGGATGAGCATTGATCACTATAACAGAGGTAAAGGAGAATCGATATTAACATACGTTCAAACAAATCAAACTTGCATTTGAGCCATTCAAAAATATTGTCATTTCAATAAGATGCAGAAAGAACCATCAAAAGTTCTGATAGTTCTCCAGTATTTCTGCATAGTTGAGGTGGAGGGAGGTGGGAGAGGTAGTAAGTTGATGAGTATGTCAGGTACAAAGAGGAAATGCTTCTGAGAACAAGCAAACGCTTAAGCAGAATGTTACTAACATTGCAGTAGACGTTGGCATCTGTCAGTCAGGTAATTTATGACAATGTATATTTAAGTAGTAATTGCCCAGGAAGGCAACAGAATATAAAAACATGCATAAACTTTTTTTTACTATTATTATTATTCTTTTTGTGCTTTTGTTGTTATGGGTTTTTTCATTTCACATCCATCCTTGTTTGCCAGTTTAGTACCTCTGGGGCTGCATTGCAGATCATGAAGGTGTCTTGAAACTGCTTTTGGATGACATCGTTTTATGGATTACTTTCCTTGCATGTGACAGAAAAATATAGTTCCATGGCACTCTTATGATAGATAAAATTGTTACCAATCTGATGTTCTGGGAGCCATATGGTGAGTGCTTATATGTATTTACTGTGAACTAGAGAAAGTGTATTATTTACAATTCTCATTTGTTGTTTCATGTCTTAATTCTCTGTTTTACTTAATGCCTAATTAAATTGGTTTGTGGATCAAACTGAGTCCCCAAATTAGAAAAAAAAAGGTAATACAAATAGCAGTGGCGACTCACACAAACCTTTTACAGACGTACATTTCACATAGTGTTATGTGATTGCTATACCTAAATCGGTATTTCCAGTTTTTGTAGTTACTATTTTGACTTGTTCAGGATAGACTTGAATAGCCCTGATTGTTTAGGGTCTCTTCAGTAGTTTCTGTATGGTAGTTTTATCACGTTGAATTTACTTAATTTGGCACAGGAAGCTACATTGAAGGGGTTCAGATAATGCAATGTGGTGTAGCGTGGATTCAGGGTTCGTCAGTAAGGCAGAAGAAAGAATAGATTCTGTTGAAGGATAGAGAAGATTAACTCGCTACTTCATAAAGTAAAGTATGGGATGCAAATATTGATTAGTCAACTCTGCTTGCTAGTAGGTGTTTAGCACCATGTCCCCATGAATATCACCTGCTCTGGAGAGAATAAAATAAATTGCATTACCAGGATAAATTAAAAAACCAAGTCAGTAATAAAACAGCAAATACAGTTATTGCAAAAAGAACTTTATGTATGCATCAGACCAGACAAATAACTAACCAGCCTACTTAAAATTACTAAAAGATAATGTATAATCTGTAGTAATAAGAGATTTTAGGGAAATGCCTGGTTAGAGACTTTCTCACTGCTTAGATTGTTCTAAAGGATTTTTGCCTTTCGTATCAGTCTCTGAATACAAAGTATCTTATGAATTTGAAGGTCCACTTGCCTCTAGCAGCTGGAAGGAACAGGCTGTCCAAAGTATTTTGGAGCCTGTGAGGCTGAATGCTGGGATTAGATCGTTTGCTTCTTTTGCAGCCTGCCTGCTGTTGCTTTAAAAGGGGATTTTTAAAGTCTTTCACACAGTTCCCCAGGGTTATCTGGGTTATCCTGAGTTATCTCTCTTTCCAATGAGTCATTGCAACTGCTCATGATAAGTTGTGTGGGCTTTTTTCATTGGTAGAGTGCAATTCACATACTTATTGCTAGTTTGATTTTGGCATATGACTGAAGAAAAGAATCACTAAAAAAAAAAAAAAAAAGGAAAGTTCATTTTCATTCTTCTGTGTGCAGCCAGATAGAATTTTCTTTAGGCTTGGGAATACAGCCTTACTGGTTTACAGTTGGTTATTAAGTTCATAATTGGAAAATTACATTTTTACCCTAGAAAGAGAGGAAGCTATTTTTGCTGCAAAATGTAATTATTTTTCATAAAAACAATTATTGAGTTAGATGACAAAGTGGTTATAAACCATTTTCCACTTGTCACTACTATTCAGAAGAGTGGGTTTTTACAGCCCTGTTGCCATGGACCATCAAATTTTGTTCTAGGCAGTTGAGTTGGGACTCAAAGATAGGGCAAATAAATCCTGGAAATGTAATCCCTAATAAAAGATCATACACTTTCTAGTAGGATGAAGGGCTCAATTTATTTAGTGTCTTAAAAATAGCAGAACTTTATATCTGATGACAAAGCTTGTAATTGTCAGGGAAAGCAACACTAGTCTCTTGTACAAGATCCGGGGAAAAAATAACTGAATATGAAAGGACAAAGAATGAGAGCAAACAGCTCTCATCAATAGATGTGTTATAGTGAACTCAGCATGCTGGTAGATGTGAAGAATAGATCATCGTTCCTCTAAAGAAAGTGGCATTTTCATTCCAATATTGAAGCGAATACAATAAGAGATACATTGACAATCTACTTCTTGTGGGAGTAGGTCTTGCGTCAAAAGAAAAGATTTTCCTCTTGCTATGAACTATATCTCTAAAATAACTGGAAATAATTGTAATAGTTTGGGTCAGATCATTGCAGTGGAATTATTAATTTTGACATTATTTTAGAAATAATTTAATTCATATTGAAGTTGTGAAAGAATGGAGCAACCGTTACTGTGTCAAACGTTGTTCCTTAAGTTTGGTCATTGAACAAAAGTGAAAACAGTTTCTGCTGTTTGGAGGGGGAGGGGATTACTTTTATTTTAGTAGTGTGGCAGTCTTGAAGCTAAAATGCTAATTTTTATTTGGAATAAGGAAGCTGTTAATTGGTTTGTAGAATACCATTGAAAATCCATTAATGTGTGGGAGTGCAAAATCGATTATGCATCTGTGCACATGTTTACTGATCCTTGGGAAGAATGTCACCACACATTAGAAGATTTCTGTCGTGGGATCTAAAAAAATCTGTATTCTTCAAGCTTTATTAAAAAAAGGAGAGAGAAAATGGCTTGCAGTGTCAGTCAAGGCACACTATATCCATTAACTTTGCAAGAAGGACATTGGAATTATGTTGTATTATTATATTGCTCCTCTCTTGGGAAAACATATCAAGAATTTGGTGGCATTTTACCTCAACTAAATAATTGATTCCTCCCTTCAGTGGCTAGGAAGCTTACTCGTTTAGCTGGCTCTAAGCGATGGTAAGCTGATCTGATCTCAGCATTGTACAGAATTATGTGTTTGAAAGATTGCAACTGTGGCATAATAAACAGCTAATGCGAGAACTGTGTGGGCGAGAAGATGATTGCAAATGCTTAGGGAGACAGGTAGACATTGAGGACTTCTCTTTACGTGTTTTTATTAACAGTTTGGACTTTTTGAGAGTTCTCATAGAACTAAAAACTGTGTCCATCCAGGACACAGTCACCATTTTAATGTAAAATGATGGAGCTAGACAAGGATTCAGAGAGAGGTAGGCATGGGTTGCTGATTACCACATTGATATCAGTTGCTCCAAATTTACGCGAATAAAAATGCTTTAAGAGAATGAAAACCATAGTATGAAATGAAAACTGCAGTAGCATGTCTAATACGTGCCTCACTTCTTGTTGGTTTGTTTTGGTTTTTTTTGTGTATCCCTTTTTAATTAAAATCTCGGCTGGCTTCCCTGCAGCTCTGAGAACTTTCAGGTCAGAGTTCTAGAATTCTTGATTGGGATTGTATGTTAATCAGCCATTTATCTTAAATGAGGGTATTCAATCATAGACAATTCTAAGTCGCTTACTATATGTAACATAGCTATTATGCAATTTTTATATTGCAGCGATATATTTAACTTTCAAAGCTACAGTGCTTGGCTTTTATATGCTGTTATTTTAAATACTGAAGAAAATAAAGATTTAAATAATCATCTGAAAATGTTAATAAATAGAGTTTTTTCATACACTGAAAGACACGCTAATAAAACCAAAAAGTAACATCTACAGATGCAGGTCAAAGTAGCTTAAACAGTTTCAAGTATTTACAGCTCTTAAAAATACATTGTAGCCAAATTCATGTAATTCTTCCAATTAAACATTCTGAGTACCGATACTGTATTGTTTGAGGCTTTGAACATTAAGTCTCTTATCAATCACATCATTACTCTTTTTTTTTTTTTAAACTCAAATCATTGGCGGTATAGAGGGTTGCCAAGACGCCTTTTGGGACAAATTCATGTTTCATTGACACCACTTTATTTACAAGTCTTGTAAATAAGCATCTCAATAATAAGGAGGACATTTTCAATCATCACAAGTTTCTCTCTATTTAATTCTTTTCCACAGAGTTGTTCTTTGACTTTCTAGGCTAATGTGCCAATCCTAAAAATTGTTATTCTGCTCAGTACCGAGGATTGCCCAGGTCGCTCTGGGTCAACATGAAAATTCACGAACAGATTCATTAAGAGGGCAGGTTGCATCCCCTGCTGCATTTAGCCTCTCTGTTCAGATAAAAACTGCAGGACAGTGTCAGGATAAATTTTTGTGATGAATACTGTTACTAAGCTTTGGGGGAGGGTGGAGCTGCTTCAGTTGAGTTTTTAAACTTTGATCCTGTTTCAGATGGAATATCAGTGGACAAAAGGATGTCAATTATCTTGTACAAATCAACTTTTCAAGGTTCATCCCCAGGGAGAAGTAACAAAAGCCAGTATTGATTGCTCAGTTAGGCTAGTCAGGGGACTCAGCTACGAAAATAGATCTTGGAAGAAACAGGAGGCAGAAAAAGCATGGACAAAAGAAAGGAACAAATAGGAATGTTTTCTTTGCAGATGAGTGCTTGTAATTGCATAACAAATCACAACAAAAACTGGCAGCCGAGAAGAGAGGGGGAGAGAAAAAGCGATGTGTATAGACTGGGATCCTGTTTTCTGAACCTTAAAATTATTCAATTAGGAAATAGTGAAACCTGCAGGGAAGTGGTGAAGTGGGTGTTTCAGTGCTTTGTCTGGAGCTGTGCGTATCCTGTACAGCTTAAAATCCAGGCAGAATGATTTCCAGAGGGCTCCATATAGTGCCCAAAATGTCCATTTGCTTAACTTTTGCGTGTGAGCATCTCAAGAGAGATGAGCTATAAATGCAGTGTCCACAAGGATGAAGCTCTGGGAAAGTGTGATTAGACTGCTGAAGCATCTGTGAGCCAGCACCTAAGGTTGGCTTTTCTTGAAGGATTCTCAGGTGGAGCTTGTGTCTCCAGGAAGCTTGCCAGAGAGGATGAATCAATACTGTAGGCTAGAGCGCACAGTCCCACCTGCAGGCAAAGAAGTTTGATCAGGGCTATGGGAAGCACACTATTTATGCTTTTCTCAGAGTATCCTTAGCACCCCTACATTTTTCTGCCAACGACCACAATATCAGAGGAATGTCAAACCATGCCTGGATCCCTAAGGTAACATTCAACCTCCAGCAAAAGCCTGCACAGCTCCTCCTCTAGTCAGCTTTTTACAGGCTGTGGTTGAGCCAGTGGTTCATATTGTTCTTGAATGGCTCACTTTGAGAAGCTTAATTATCTCTTACATTTACTCCAGATAAAGAGAGTATGCTGTATGCCTTGTGCACCAGCTCATACAAGATTTTACCCAATTTTCACCATACCAGGATGTCTTGAGAGTATAATAATTAACATAGGCATTATAGTTGAAGGCAACAAATTAATCTATTTGTCTAGTGATGCAGCAGTGCCTTCAGATGGAAGAAGTTCCTCCTTACTGCATTAACTTCTCTTTCATACACTAGGCACACTAAAATCAGTTGTTTCAGAAATGAAATGTTAAGTTTGATCTTAGTGCAAGTCATACTGCTGATGATTCAACTGCATTTCAAGACAGCAAAACAGCAATGGCATTGTAGTTATTGCGCTAAACATGCCATTTTAAAAAGCTGTGTTCTTGCAATCAATAATTGGAGTTATTCCATTGAGTATATAATTTCTCACTTCTTCTTAAGCTTAGACTCAGGTAGGGGTTTAAGCACCCTTGTAAAGTAGCATTCATTTTATGACTCCATCTTGAATTAAGTGTATCGCAAAAATAAAATGAGGTATAGAGGACAAATGTAGATATTAAAATTACAGTGCCAGTTTTGCAAAGGATTGTTCAAACTCTGAATATGCAGTTACATGTTGTCAAAAGTAGCATTTATGCACTTAGTTTCAAAATTGATGCAGCAATTGCATGTTTTGTGTTGCAGTCTTTATGCCTGAACTCAACCTATACGTATGTATATTCTCTAAAGGAATGGATTGAGAAACGACTGCCTAAACAAACAGGGGTTACAGAATTAGTGCTTTTGAGAGAAGTGATGTAGCCAAAGGACTGAAGCCCCCGCTCCCATACTTGGGTAACTGGATTCAGTCATACTTTGTGAGACACTATAACAAGCATAACTGACTACTTATAATAGCACTTAGATTTCATTTGGTAAGAACTGATTCAGAGCAGCAGGAATGTAATTTCGAAATACCCAGTAGTACTACATGTTACTACTATATAACAAAAATGGAAAAATATATGTAGGTATGGGCTGCATCAAAAGAAGCGTGACCAGCAGGTTGAGGGAGGTGATTTTGCCCCTCTACTCTGCTCTGGTGAGACCCCACCTGGAGCACTGCCTCTAGCTCTGGAGCCCTCAGAATGGGAAAGATATGGACCTCTTGGAGCAGGTCCAGAGGAGGACCATGAAGATGATCAGAGGGATGGAACACCATTGCTGTGAAGACAGGCTGAGAGAGTTGGGGTTGTTCAGCCTGGGGAAGAGAAGGCTTCAGAAGACCTTATTATGGCCCTCCAGTGCTTAAAGGAGGCTCATAAAAAAGATGAGGACAAACGTTTTTGCAGGGCCTGTTGTGATAGGACAAGGGTGTCGTGAGGCTCTGGAACAGGCTGCCCAGAGAAGCTGTGGATGCCCCATCCCTGGAGGTGTTCAAGGCCAGGCTGGATGGGGCTTTGAACAACCCGGTCTAGTGGGAGGTGTCCCTGCCCAGGGCAGAGGGGCTGGAACTAGATGATCTTTAAGGTCCCTTCCAACTGTAATCATCCTATGATTCTATAAAAGAGAGTAGGTTTAGACTAGACAGAAGAAAGAAATTCTTTACAATAAGGGCGGTGAAACACTGGACAGGTTGCCCAGAGAGGTGGTAGATGCCCCATCCCTGGAAACATTCAAGGTCAGGTTGGACAGGTCCTGAGCAACCTGATGGAGTTGAAGAAGTCCCTGCTCATTGCAGGGGGGTTGGACTAGCTAACCTTTAAAGGTCCCTTCCAACCCAATCTATTCTATGATTTTATATAGGTGGATTTTTTTTTTTTAATCTCCGACAGAACCCACATTCCTTAAATCTACCATGTTGATCAAATCTTATCATATTTATTTTTAAAATAGTAACTAATACATAGTATTGTACACTTTTACTGCATTTTCACACTGGCTTGCAGTTCAGCTGTTCACCTTGCTTCAGGCTGGGTTAAAAATGCATAAATCCTTCTTTAATTTTGGTTTTTTTTTTTGGTACTGTGATTAAAAAGCATACATGATATTTTATATATTGATATTGTGAATCTACCCTGTTTAGTATCTCCAGGAAAGTAACACAGAAAAGAAATATCCTATTTTCAAAAATGACTCTGCAAATTCTCTCTAAGGACTTTTTGTAACAAAATTACTTACCGTATTCCAAGAGTTTAAAAAAGGCTTTGGTATTGTATAAATAAAGTATATAGTTAGAGTAAACAAACAAGGTTAGCTGTGGTTAACTGGCCCAATAAAACACCTTTCATGAACTCTAAACAAGTATTTACGGGGCCTTTTATTCTTCTTTTGTAAATAAAAACTGAAAAATTGAACACAACTAGTGTGAATTAAGAATAAACTTTTAAACACTGCTTATTTCCAGTCTGCATGAATATTTTCCTCAAAGTACTTTGCCCTGTGAGAGGAAATAGGAATTGTGTCTTTCACGCATGGATTTCATGGGCAAACACTTGGATCTGTAATATCACCCATTCTCCTGGAGAGTATTTTGGCTTTATACTGCTAACTGTGATGTCGTGGACTTGCCTAACACCTGGGAGGAAGCCCATTAGCAGCCTTCAAGCATAGAAGATGGGAAGCATCAGCTCCTTGTGGTGGGTTTTCCCTCCTTGTGGAGCAGGTACAGCAATGGCTGCTGTCACGAAAATTCACAACTGGGCGGTGCCAACCGAGGAGAGAGGTTAGGGCACAAAGTAGAAAAATTTAAGGGTAGATATTTATTCATGTGCATGAGGTGTCCCAGTCAAACTGGGGCACCCCAAATGTGGTTTTACACATCTGAATGTTGAGGTAAAACACGATTTGACTAAGCTCTAGCACTCACACTAGTGATTACTAAGTAAAACTTTGCAAAGCAACTCTATTTCTGCAGCATTCTTGCTGTTTGTCTATGGATTCAGACATCCCGGGTGTCAGTCTTGGTGGAGTTACTTATCTATGACGCCAGATGATGCTTGGAGGGTTTCAAAGATATGTTAGGGGGGCTGGGATGGTGGCATTATCTTGGTTGTATCCTTTATCCTTCATGGACAGCTCTAAGCTTCCAAGAAGCAAAGTCCTCATTTCCAGGACCAGGCTTAGTTTGTTTCACTTTAGCGTGAACAATACCAAAGCCTCCAGTAAAATTCCACTACTTCATTACACGACAGTGTATAATATGAATTAGTATATATATTAACAAAGTTAATACACTTTCATACTACAAAGACTCCTTGATATAACAGGAAAGGGAATTTTCCTATCACTAGTGTGAAGTAGTTCTCCTTTCTTACCTGAAGGAAGCTTGCATGCGCAAGAGCATCCTGAGTCCGGTGGCAGCTTGTGTCACCCCTTCTCACAGAGCCTACGGCTTTCACAAGACCAGGCTGAAATGTGGAAGCAGTTGATCTAAATGAAGGCCAGCAAAGCAGAGGAGTACCGCAGTCCAGGAGAGCCTCCAGCAGCGCATCCAGCCTGCTGTTGTAGTTGTCTGTGCTCTCTCCCTCATTCCCTCATGAAACTGTCTAGCTCTCCGGAGTGACTATTTGGATAGTTATCTCTCTTCTGAATTTGTTGCAATTTTTTGGCTTATTGCACCTCTCAAGATGATTAAGCAGGCCTTTCCAACTTCACCTGTACTTCACAAGCAAAATTGGAGTTGGATTGGACTGTAAATATAAAAGAGATGGCTCACCTGATAAAACATGTGTTCTCTCAGTTTCTGTGTGACACTGTTTGGTATTCCAGGCTGCTGGCCTTTTGCTTAACTAAGCTGTAATGATTTTACTTTTTTTAATACCAGTCACAAATGTCAGATAATGCACCGAATTTTGACTCTGATTTGAATCACTTCTCAAGTAACAAACAACAAATGACTGCACATGAAGTTATGTTTGCATAATTTCTCAGTACAGGCAACTCCACCACTACTATTTCTACTATACTGATATATATGCATAGTTCTGCAGTAGTGTGTCTGTATAAGTCTGGGTTTGTAGCCATTCTTCAATCCCAAAAGTAATGAATTAAAAAAAAACAAACAAAACTGTGCCTTTTGCTTTAAGCCTTCAAATACACTTTACACATTCTACACTGGAGCTTTCTTGGTTTTATCATTTTCCAGTCCTGACATTTATTTTTCTTCCTATTAAGTTTTGGGGTTTTTTTTTTAATAATTTAAGGCAAGATTATTGCCTCTGACAGACAAGGCAGACTGGTTTGTTTTGGCTGGCTGCAAATTCTGCCTACCCCGTTAGAGGAAGAAAACTTCATATCAACTATAAAGCTGCTCCCCGACCCTATGGTCCCTGTGGTGGAAATGTATCTATAGGGCTTTTGACCTCTGATTTTAGCTGCCTGGTACAAAAAGAAGGGTGGGAAGAAATGGGTAGGGGCTTGTCAGAAGAGTTTGCAGGCATGTTTTTTGGTCTGGAGAGATGTAGAATAAAGAAGGTACTGCTCCAATCTGTGTGCTACTACTCTGCTACCCTGAGCAGGTGCATTAGAGAGCCTGTACGCTGGTGAATGCCATCAGTCCTGGGTGGTATTAAAGGCATTAATCGGAGTAAGGATCCAGGAATCACAAGCTCCCTTTCAGTCATCCATTCTGGTGATAACTGCATGCATGTGTATATGTGTACACATATGCACGTGTATCTCAGCAGCTTGTTTGCGGATGTATTTGTTGTAAATAGGTAATAAAAGCATTAGCTACAGTTAGTATATTAGTTAACTCTCGCTTTGCTAATTCACCTCTGCATTAATCCACTCTGTTGCAAGTTTCAGGCTTATTTTGTTTGGCTTTGTGTTACAAAATTGTAGTTGGCAGCTTTATTAAATCAACCAACCTAATTTCTTATCAGTTGTCAAGTATTTGTTCAGTTACCTGCTCTGCGCAATCATCTTTGAAGATGCTATTTGTACAGTAGGCGCCCTTTGGCAAATAAAAACACAACCATGTGAAGTGGTGTAATTTAGAAATGATGTATTTTTGCCAGACCTGTGACCAGTTATTCATTCTCTTCCTCCTGTTTGTCATGAAGGCATTAGGGCTACAAAACCAGGGAACCTTTTTGTTTATGTATCAAGTTGGGCTAGTGAAACACACTTCCTGAATCTCTAATGTGTAAATTCAAGTGATTCAAGGGTATGGATTTACAGGGTAAATGGTTTCAAAAAAAGACAGCTAGAGTAGAAGTAATTTATTTTCTCTTCTGTTTATCTTTGCTTACGTAGGTATAACCAGAATAGAGCTTGTGAATGTTCTTTATAATTTAAAGCGTGCTTTACAAAATTTGCATTTAAAATGCTGTAATATTAATTTACTGTTCTATTTGTGATAAGAAAGCAAATCTATCCTACTTGCCCAGTAGCGTGATAAACGATCATTCTGAATCTGAAGTGGACATCCTCTGATTTCTGACAATAAATCTGCTATAATCCCTTTGCTTTTCTCAGAGAATTCTTAACAGGTGTTGATTTAAAAAAAATTAATGCATGCAATCCATCAGAAGAAGAGACCATTTATGGAGATTTCGACTTTAGTTCCTCTGAAATATTCACACCTTTACACTACATTTTCATAAATCTGTGTTCAAGGGACTTTGAGATGGTGTTTTAGACAGTTTGGTGGAGTGTTAGAAGGTGGTGGTAGGTGTTTGCAGGCTGATCCTGTTCACTCTGTGCTCCTCGGGCAGCTCTGGTCCGGCTGCCTGCCCCACTGCCTGCTCTGCTGCCTGCGCCTCTGCCTGCGCCTCTGCCTGCGCTTCTGCCTGCCCCTGGGTTTGTCCCCCTTCCCCGGCTGCTGCCCCTGCTGCTCCGGAGCACTGTGGCAGCGACGGGGAGGAGGTACCCTGCTGCTGGGCCGCAGGCTGCTGCCGGCTGGTCCCCTAAAACAAGCTCTGCTTCATGAAAAGTAATTAAAATAGTTCTGAGGGAAGAGATGAGTGACCTATTATGTATTGCATTAGTTTACCTTTTCTATTTTAGCAGTGGAGGTAGAAAGCTGTCTGAGAGAAGCCCTTTTACTGGGACCGAATCTTTAACTTTTGCTTTTAGTTACAACTGATGTTGAAAGCCAAGAGGTTGAGGGGGGGAAAACAGCCTTGAAAAGGATGCTGCATCCCTCAGGCCCATGGAATTGTACATATCTCATCTGACCCCCATCTGGAGAGACGATAGCAGCTTCCCACTGCCTCCGGACTCTGAGAAATGAGTTGTCGCAGATTGTAGTGCAACAGCTTAAGGTGTTACCATCCCCAGATGCTTCTGATCTCTCTGCTGGCACTTACTACCTGGGAGAGGGCTGCCCTTTGATAAAAATGATTTTTTCGCCATGATGCCGTGCTGTAAAATGCAGGAGTCAGTATGTAGACACATGCCCTGTTTTCCTCTGGAATTGGTAGGCGCGCAGAGGGCTGTGGATGAGCTTGTCTCAAACTCTTCCTGCTAAATATACCCAGGCTCATTTGTTAACAGATATGCAGCTAGACCTTCACTAGGAATTTACCTTTGGTCTTCTCTTAGAAGTGGGCACTTACTTGACAGCCCTCCTGACCTATCTAATTTTCTGGCATTTAGACATTTTGTATCATTAGTCCAAAGTCCAAACTTTGTATTTGCAGAAAAATAAATATAAGTTAGGAAATGCATGCGTCTTTGCTGGAATACTGACTTTTTCCAAGAACAGAAAATATATTCAAGTAAAGAGAATATCCGTATCCCTCAGAGATGATAGAAGCGTTCTGGTTCACAATAAGCGTGGCAGAAGGTTGCTAATCAAAGTAGGAAAAAGAAGGAAGTGGATAGATTGCATAGTTCCAGTCATTTCATTTGCTCTGAAAATTTTGCTGTCGTATCGTGGCATTGATGTATGTCCAGGCATACATTTTCTCAACTTCATTACTCCTGGTTGGCTGCATCATAGCACTGACCCTTCATCTATAATGATGAACACGCAACCAAATTTGGGAAACTACTAATGCAAGGCTAGTATGGTTCAGGCAGCCCTACTACTGCTTTATAGGCAACTGGCTTTCTCATTTTTCCCCTGATGGGGAAGTGCCTCATTTCTCTCCTACGTTCAGTTCTTGTTCCCTTGCTACACTTGATAGGGTGCTTGCAGCCAAGCCAACATGTCATCAGATCATCTGCTGTCATAAAGTGCTATTAGTTTTTTTTAATAAAACTTAATTCACAATTGATTGCTTTAATACATAAGATACTCCAGTAGAGTAGTATTTAGTAGATATGCTAGTATTTTTTTTCTAATATACATACTCTTCTGCATATGTGAGTAAGTGTCTAGAAGACAGAGGCTGTTGTGGAGTGTACAGCAAGAAAATACATGAACATTTCAAAGCCTAGTTTCAAGAAAGGCACTTTTGAGTTGGAACTACTGCTTATCATGTTAAAGTATAAATGGTATTATTAAAATAAGCGCAGAACATTATACTTAACTTTGTAGCGGTTTCCCCCCAACACAGACAGGATGAAAAGATAAACTGAAGTGATTAATGCTTCATCTGCAGCCTCTTCTGTTTTTCTGTTGCATAATTGCCAAGAAGGTTGCTGTTGATCACCTTTACAGCAATGGCACATTAAGGTCTACTGAATTAGCCAATTAAGCAATTTATATTTATGTAAAGAATGCAAGTGGATATATAAAATATAATCAACTGATGTGTGCTGCTTGTCTCTTTGCTTTCTTAATAATTAGGCAACATCCATGCTTTCAGTGCAAAGTGAATAAATAATTGAATAAGGTAAATAGTGAAGCCATTATGCTATTACTCACGGTTTGGGTATATTCTCATTTTTTCACAAGACTAGTCACCTGCTGGCTTCTGTCTACACTATTATTAACCCAATATATTCTTTTTTTATGTCAGTCTACAGATTTAAAACTTTGCTTCATGTTTTTCATATTCATCAGACAGAGAAATATATCTGGTTTACTGTGTATTTTGAGAAGTTTTCAAGATTTTAGTTTGTCTTGGGTTATAGCTTGCATGAAAAAAATTTCATCAAAGTGCTACTCATTTTTAACAGATCCACATGACTCAAGAGAAGCGAAATGATTTGTTTATATTAATATTTGGGTTTGTAAGGCCATTTGAAGTGGGTTTCATAATTGGGACTGTGGTTAGAACTGAAAAAGCTTGTTATCCTCTGTCCTCCAGAATTAATTTAAAGAGACAGGCTGCCACACTAACTTGTGAAATAGCAACAATAACTATTGTATTTGATTTTATTGTTGGTGCAAGAATAATGAAACTGAAAGAAATAATGAAAGTATCATTTAGCTTCAGTTCTGTTTCATACACCAAGAAAATTAACACCCCCTTACTCACCATTTTTTGTGTAGTACAGAATTATATTTTAATCATGTTAAGAGATTTCTGTGATGCCACGTCCAATAACTTGCATTGCTATGAATAACCCTCACCCATTTTGGAGTTCAGTTTAATTTCTTTGGCACTAATACAAATTTGACTTGATTCTTTGGAGGATTTAAGAGATTCAAAATTTTGAACATACCAACTGTTAAAATACGTCTTTTAACTATTACTTTAAACTTCATGTTTCTAGCTGTGCAGATACTAAAGTGAATATGTGCTGTCATGTTTATGCATTAAGGTTAGATTCCTAAGTTCTCCTAATGTATTCTGGAAAAGTACAGAACAGTTCCCCCCAATTAAACAAAACCTAATAAGTGTGAAATAAGGACTACCAAAGAGCTGATATGTGTAAAATCACACGTTTCATAAGGAGGTAGTAGTTCTCCCCATTTTCAGATACGGGGATTAACAAGCATCAAATTAAATTAGCTGCTGATTCATTTATGGGTGGTTTCACCGAATACCTATTTAAGCTAGGGAGGGCCTTTCTGACAGTTGCTGTGGATGCTAAAACTTCACATGGAATCGAGGAGAGACTGCAACAGTGCCCAGAAGAGAAATTCTTGCTACGTCCATGGTGCACATAGAAGCCGCATTTGCCTCAGCTGTAGAAGGTGCCTCGATTGCAGAGCCGGAAGCACTGGACAATGTATTTTATATAGTGACCCTGCTGTGATCTCTTCTGTGCACATCCCTGTTGGCCACTGTCAGAGACAAGATCCTGACGTAGGCTGGTTGCATTTATGCTCATAGGTAGAGATGAGAGTATATTCAATATTGCTTTGCTCACATTAACACCAGTGGAAGTTCTGTGGATTAACTGGGAAATAAAGGACACTACTGACCACAGTAGTATCTACAACTTGAGAGCCATGTTCCATTTTTTAATGCATTTGGTAGATTGCTTTTTGCTAGAAAATACTAACTTTGGTGGATGAAACCAAACCCATAGTTCTGGGGTTTTTTTGATTCACTTTTTTGGGGTAGGAAGTTTTTAAGCTTATCCTCTAAGGTTTCTAACAACATGGCAAACCTTTATTGTGTTATCTTGCACAGCGGCATGTCATCTGTCATTTAACGTGGAACAAATTGTTAACTTAGGAGATGTAGTTAAAATGGGAGTTGTAGAAAGTATTTGCTTAATTGAGGCCTAAGTCTTGCCTTCTGTTGGCACAAGTGGGAGTAGAGCAAAATCCTGACAGTCCTCGCGAAGTATCCTATTTAAATCCCAGTGACACACCAAGTGCTAAAATTGACCAGGAGGCATTATGTGCATAGCGTGTTTAGACTGTCTCATACAGCACTTAACGTTGGAGTTTTCCTTCTCTTTGCCTTATTTCTGGAGGTTTGCAAACTCCCTTTTTAAGCGCCTGCAAACAGCCACGGCAGCTGAAGCAGGTTTGCATCATCCAAGTGGAATGACCTGGTGCTGTGCAGAGCTCTTCACAACTGCGGTTACCAATAGTGCCAGCTTCCAGACATGTGTATGGATACCCCAGAGGGGTATCTTTTTAGTCTTGCTTTTCATTATTTTTGAGAAGCGAGCTTGGTTTAACTGCCAAAAGAAAGAATATTCTGTAAGGAAGTTAGTGTAGAAAAATTGACAAAAGAAAGGGTAAGTAAAACACAGAAAGTAGCTCATACCTTAAGCTTGCTTTGACCATTTGAATTACTTTTCTATTATAATTTATTGCCATCAAATTTTGAATGTTTTAATGTAACGTCTTGGATTAGTGGCACAAAGCACAGCATAGTCCGCAAACTCTCAAAAAGCCTAGTGGCAAAGTTAACGTCAGGTTGATAGCAGTAATAAAATTTAACATCAAGCACACTTAGGAGGATTAATTTAAAATCTGCTGTCATGAAATATCAGAGTACAGAGAGGTACTTGATAGCCTGCCTGAGCTACTGATAGGGTGTGCAAACATTTTCCCTTAACCACAAAAAATAACCACTGAGGAAGTCCAACTCCACCACCTCTAGTATCAGCAACCACTATTATTTGATGCATTCTAGGAAGACCAGCTTTATTTTGGTGATAATCATCGCAAGTTATTCCATAGTATTATCATTCACAAAGCTTAGCATGTGATTTTATATTAATTCATTGTTTGGCTTCACTTTTGTGGTATCTTGCCTGGTTTCTAGTATCTATTTTTACTTGTTCTGTTTTTAAATAAGCACAGAATTTGGCTAGGTTTACAGAATCTGTTGCAAAAATGAAAAGTAGATGATTTTGCAATTTTTGAAAGTTAAATTCTTCTTTTGATGTGTTGCTTTTTTTTGCCTTCCTTTTCCTCTCTACCCCCACCTTCTCAAAAGAAAAGCTTTACTGAAATTAGAGCAGGCAACAGTAATCAGAAGGGAGAAAATTTTCTGAGAGTTCGGAGTTTTCATCTTGCCCCCTGCTTTCTGCTTCTCAGTTACATTAGATTACATTAGCACCAGAACACCACCTTCTACATATACCATAGATTTTTATCTTCTCCTCTGCTCTGTAAGGCAACATTTCTTTTTCACATGACGTGTCTCTCCACTTGCCACTTTACATTTACTTTAGGTGGAGTTTTGTATTTAAAGAACACCAAGAATTTCCAACGAAATGCAGTTTTAACAGTGTATGTTCCCAATTAAATTCATCTTGGTGATATGATATTTTCACAGTCAGGGGAAAAATGTTTGCATGTATGGATCTGGTATGATTTTGGCAGAGAAAAGGCCACCAAACATGAGAAGTCTGAATGAAGAGAAGGGTTCGCTGTCTGAAGTGAATCATTTTTTGGTTTTCAAAAGGAGCAGAGAAAGTGCTTCAGCAATACCACGGGAACAATTCTAGACTTGCCACAGTGACAGCATTATAAGCTGTTTTGTGTCATTCACCTTGAAAACTGTTCAGTTTTGGGCCCCTCGCTACAAAAAAAGACATTGAGGTGCTGGAGCTTATCCAGAGAAGGGCAACAAAACTGGTGAAGGATCTAGAGCTCAAGTTTTATGAGGAGTGGCTGAGGGAACTGGGGATGTTTAGCCTGGAGAAAAGGAGGCTGAGGGGAGACCTTATTGCTCTCTACAACTGCCTGAAAGGAGGTTGTAGCGAGGTGGGAGTTGGTCTCATCTCCCACGTAAAAAGCAATAGGATAAGAGGAAACGGCCTCAGTTTGCACAAGGGGAGGTTTAGATTGTATATAGGGAAAAATTTCTTCACGGAAAGGGTTGTCAAGCATGGAACAGGCTGCCCAGGGGAGTGGTTGAGTCACCATCCCTGGAGGTATTTAAAAGACATGTAGATGCGGTGCTGAGGGACATGGTTTAGTGGTGGACTTGGCAGTTAGGTTAGCAGTTGGACTTGATGATCTTAAAGGTCTCTTCCAACCTAAATGATTCTGTGATTTAAAAAAAACCATCAGAGTGTCAGCAAGCAATCATCAGCATTGGTGAGGCCACACCTTGAGTATTGTGTCCAGTTTTGGGCACCTCAATATGAGAGAGATATTGAGGTGCTGGAGCAAGTGCAGAGGAGGGCAACGAAGCTGGTGAAGAGCCTGCAGAATAAATCTTATGAGGAGCGACTGAAGGAGCTGGGACTGTTTAGTTTGAGGAAGAGGAGGCTGAGGGGAGACCTCATCACTCTCTACAACTACCTGAAAGGACATTGTAGAGACACTGGTGCTGGTCTCTTCTCACAGGTGATAGAACAAGAGGGAATGGCTTCAAGCTGCAACAGGGTAGGTTTAGACTGGACATTAGGAAAAAATTCTTCACAGAAAGAGGGGTCAGACACTGGAATAGGCTGTCCAGGGAGGTGGTGGAGTCACCATTCCTGAATGTGTTTAAGAGTCGTTTAGATGTGGTGTTAGGGGATATGGTGTAGGGGAGAACTTTGTAGAATGGGGTTGGTGGTTGGACTCAGTGATCCCAAGGGTCTTTTCCAACCTAAATGATTCTATGATTCTACGATTACCAGAGTCTCTCTCATTCCATCTTGTGAAATGAGTTGCTTTGGCCTGGACCTTTCTTTTGAGGGCTTCGTTTCTTCTTCCAGCCAAGCTGCCTTGGCTCCTGCCTCCCATGGGATGCAGAGGGCCTCCTTTGCAAGGCCACTTAATGCATCGAAAGCCGGGCTCTGGAACAGGTACTTCCAAAACTGTAAATATAAATGGTAGTGTACCAGGCCACAAAAAGTCGTGTTTTCTTCTCCCACATTTATTCTGTATTCTGTTTGTAGATACCATAACTGGCTCGATTTTCCATTTACTGGCATTTATAACTAGCAGATGCTTATTCCAAGGTCTATGTTGCCTTTTCCGAGGAAATTCCAAATCTTTCCTACTTTTTGTCTTTTTGTCTCTCCTGTCTCATCAGTTTATTCCCTGTGTTGTTCTTTATTATATGTATTTTATATATGTATATGCATTTTTTATATATATATACACGTATATATATGTATGTATGTATTATGTATTATATATACTTTCTACTTCTGTTGCCAAAATCCCACTCTGAACTGGATCTTGCTCTCAACAAACGCTTTCTTCAGGACTTTCAGTTTCCTCCAGGGCTCCAGGGAGACCTTTGAGTACTTAAAGGGGGCCTGCAGGAAAGGTGGGGAGGGACTTTTTATCAGGGAGTGTAGCGATAGGACAAGGGGTAATGGTTTTAAACTGAAAGAGGGGAGATTTAGATTAGATATTAGGAAGAAATTCTTTGCTGTGACGGTGGTGAGGCACGGGAACAGGTTGCCCAGAGAAGTTGTGGATACCCCATCCCTGAAAGTGTTCAAGGCCAGGTTGGATGGGGCTTTGATCAACGTAGTCTAGTGGTAGATGTCCCTGCCCATGGCAGGGGGATTGGAGCTAGTAGATCTTCAGGGTCCCTTCCAACCCAAACAATTCTGTGATTCTATGATATAGGAGAACAATGCTTATCTCATAGTCGGGAGAATTGTAGGTACTCCACTACCAAGCTCCGCTGGCATACGGCTTGTCAGGTGGAAAAAAAGAAGACTAGAAAATGAAAGAAGATGCACAGGGCTATGGTGTTATCTTATTGCTGTTATGGCCATTCTACATTGTTGCAGAATGAATGCCTATCAATAGTCTTCATCAAAGAAATATTTTTATTTAAAAAATTAGTGTAATGGAAATGTAGTTAGCCAATATGATTATATTATTTATGATGTATATCAAGGAAAGAGGGGAAAAAAAAGGTCAAGTTGATTCTAACAGACACAAAATTATTTGGTGAGGCTTGAAATTACTGACGCGTGGAACCTGTAGTGAATAATCTATAGAAAATATTCATGCAGTCTCTAATCTAGTGCAACTTCTGTACTGTAAATGTGTTTATCATGACAAATAGAAAGGGAATATTGCATCAAATGCAGATGAGTTTTCTTCAGCTCATTGATACAAGGAAAGCTTTATAGATCCTGATATTATTTCCCATTTTTCATAGAAGAGAAGAGAGATTAAGTACCATATTAAAAGGCACACATAGCTGAAAAAGGACTGTAATTATGTGTAATTTCTTAAGAAAATATTTTTACAAATCCTGTATTTCATATTTTATGCTCATCCTAATTAGTTCAATAGAGAAATATTAAATACTAATTTTGCCATGCCTGCCAAGATACCTGAAGGGTTATTTTAAAATATATTATTAATGGGACTGGATACAATGTGTGTGGTTCCTTAATGATAATTAATTCACTCAGGAGACAGTCCTAATAAGCAGATGTGAAACCAGAATTTGAGACAAAAACATTCTGTTTGGTTGTAAAGTTCACCTGCTTTCTAGTGTAAGTTTGCTTGGTAGATAAGTAATTCCAATCAAACTGCTTTGTGTACCTATCAAAAAGTGGTTTATTGGTATGCCTTGAACCGTAGGTGAAATTTTATCATGAAAAATTACACATATACTTCATAAATATTCCCAAGATTAAAGCTAATTTTGCTAGGCCTGCTGGTATGATCACAGTTCATTTACTTTGATTGCACTTATTTTTTGTTGCTTTGCACCCAACTATTTCACTGTTACGTCAGGTAGGTAATATTGATTTCTCACTGCAACAGTACTTAAAAGCTTTTGTGAAAATTAAATGAGTTTTTATACACAGCTGCCAATTTCATTTAGACTATTTTTAAGTGTCTACTAGAGTAATAGGAGATAACTTTTATTTCACTGAAAATGTTAATTTGGTTTTATTAAAGTTTAGCAGTTCGACAAAAAAGAAGCCCAGAGAGTATTGCGTTAAATATTAATAGGTTTTTCTGCCAGGGTATTGAGGGGTTTGTTTTGTTTTTAAGAAATACCAGATCTGTTTAGACTGCTAAATCATTCTTATGACGCTGTTATTTTGTTCTCAGTTGAAGTATAAATTGAAAGTATCTGTTCTCATTGGCTGATGTTACATGATTTCAATAATGATTTCTTTTGTACTTCTGTTTTACCTCCAAAGAAAAGTGTAGGTATACAAAATAAAAATAACTGTTTCTGAAAAACAGGCCTATTAAATAACAATAGCGTTAAATATGTATTTACTGAAAAATATTTACAGTAATTTTTTTAATGGTTTATAAAAGGGGTAAAAAAGCTCAGTCATACTTGCTGCACTTGTTATGCCCCAAATTGTAAAGCTGAGAAATCTCTGATTCATTCTGTAGAGAGCTGCCAGCTTCTCCTACTTAAGAAAAGGCAGGAAATTATCCTTGTTTGCTGTAGCACTGTTAAATCAGCTAGGTGCATCCAAGTCTTAGTCTGAAATAAGGTCATACATGAGTTGTCTTTTAGAGCATCTCAGCTGTCATGTGCTCTCTTGTTTATGCCCAAATACGCTATTAACTCCCCTGCCCCTGACAAAAACAACAAAAGGATGTGAACAGAAATGATTAATCCACGTGGTATTCTTTGGCTATGGGATAAATAAGTATCTTGATTAAAATTTTTGCCCTCGTTTTTAATGAAAACAAACACAGATTTCTGAGTCAGGCAAAATCGGCCCTGGTGAAGAAGATAAAATCTTGCGGTGATGATTTCAGAGCTGCTGGCCCTGGAGCCCATAGCAGCTTCTCTTCCACCATGATAGCTGTTTGCCAGCAGGCAGCATCAAATCCCTTAAAGTACCTTCTGGGCTGCTTTCATACTGCGGTTTAAGTAGTTTTGGAATACCAGCAGGTTTTCTCATGGAATGGTGCTTTTTCCCAATTCTGAATGTCTTTTTGATGTATTTTTTGTAAGTAAAAGTTAAATAGGGTTCTCTTTTGTATAATTTCTTCATAATGTTAGGAAAGCTGTAGCCTGAGGAGCAATTTTCTGTTATGTTTTAAAACTAATGAGGCATTTTTAATCTGGTTCGATTTGCAAGTTTATTCCAGACTCCCTCCACTGTGGATGTCTTCACTTCTGTCCCATGTTTTGTGCCAGTTTTCTTAGTTGTATTTGCTGGAAAAGACACATGCTTTGTTCTTATAGAAGTAAATATCTTTGTAGGTAGTGTCAGGTCCACTGAAGGCTTTGAAAGTAAGGACACTTGGACTGTGATTTGGCAAATGAAAACCAGTAGCGTCTAATGGAAGATACATAGTTCTGGATTGTTATAAAGAAAGATGGTCTGGAAAAGTGCTCGTATTTGGAACTCAGTATTCACTCTTAAATAAGGTGAATATTTCACAGAATCACAGGCTTGCTGAGTTTGGATGGCACCTCTAGAGATCATCTAGCCCACCCTTTCTGCTCAAAGCAGGATCAGCTAGAGCAGGTTGCCCAGCACTGTGTCCAGTTAGATGAATGTCTCCAGCGATGGAGACTCTACAACATCTCTGTACAACTTGTTGCAGTGTTTGACCACCCTCAGAGTAAAGCAAGTGTTTTCTTGTGTTCAGATGGAATGAAGGTGAGGCTGACCTGCTTGTAGTTCCCTAGATCCTCCTTCCTGCCCTTCTTGAAGATAGGAGTGCGGTTTGCTTTCTTCCAGTTGTCAGGATCCTCTCCCAATTGCTGTAACCTTTTAAAGAAAACTTTAAGAGTGGCCTTGCAGCGACACCAGCCAGCCCCCTCAGCACTCTTTGTTGCATCCTATCTGGTCCCATGGACTTGTGCGTGTCTGGTTTAAGTGTTCCTAAAACCAGTCATTCTCCACTGAGAGAAAGTCTTCACTGATCCACACTTTCCCCCTGGTTGCAGGAGCTTCAGATTACTGACGGCAGGTCTTACCTTCTTTACTGAGGCAAAGAAATCACTGAGTACCTCAGCCTTTTCCATATCCTTTTTGATCAGGGCCTGCCTGTGTCCATTCAGCCAGCAGGCCCACATTCTCCCTCGTCTTCCTTTATGCAAAGATGTAAGTTTGAGTAGGGATTATAAAGGAGAAAGTAAGTTAAGATTGAAAGAAGAAGGGATTTTGAAATATTGCTGCAGGCAGTGGAGTATGTTATGAAAATCTTTAAAAATATTTCAAAATAATTGAGTACAGATACACTGACAGTTGTAAACATAACCCTTTAGAAGGTTATAGAGTGTTATGTACGAGATTTAAAAGTGGTTTAAAATATTTGCTGTGATTTATAGTGTGACTTTCAAATTCTTAAGTGAAAATAGCTTATCTTTATTTCAGTTGAAAAGGCTTCATAACAAAAGCAACCAGTGTTGAGGTGGGTGAATGGGTAAGATATACTGAACCCACCCTCAGGTAAGCGCAGGCTGGCACCTAACCAAATACAGCACACCTGCCTATGATGCAAAAGAAAATGGGAAGGTTTAGATGATCCGTCATGATTGCCAACAGTGGTTGGAATACCAGATTTAAAAAAGAAGAGTAGGGCATATTTGCCAGGAAATGGGCAAGGAACAGTCAATTTGACTTTTGGTTTTTATTAGGTTGAGATTTATTCTACTACATCTGCATTGCAATCCTCAATGAATGCCATAGAATTAACATTATTAATTTTACCACAGTACTGGGTCAGTGTAAGCATGGACCAGCACCCTAGACAACAGCATGTAGGAATTTTACAAGTGAATGACGGAGGGAAGTAATATTGGCCAGCTGGAGGTAAGAGCTGATAAAATGAGAGGTGGTCAAGTGGAAAGAGGGCATGAAGTGAAGACAAATAGTTGGTATTTAGTAAGACGGAGGAGCAGGTATTAGTGGGAGGAACTTGTAAAGAGGGTTACATGGTGATTCAAAGAGCTTAGGAAATCGATCCTTGCAGGTGCGCTCTGGGCAGTTTTGAATGTGGTAAACTGTATTTGCTAAAGAAATGAGAAAGATAAAGGCCAGAGAAATAGAAGGTGCAATGAAGAAATGTGACATAATCAGATCCCAAATGGGAATATGCTTGGTGAAGGGCGGAAAAATGTAAATCATGGGTCAGTGACAAAGAAAGCATTTAGATGTGATCCGAATACAAAGAACTAGGAGACCCAAATAAAAAAAATCAGCTTGCTTATTAGCGGTATGAGGATAGTGCTTGGTGAGATGAAGGCAGGAGACAAGGCTGGTGGCTAGATATGAGCTGGCATAGAGATGGAGGTATATTTTGATTTGGTCAAGAGAAGGCAGGGTGTAATGGCAGATGTCTGAGTGGTCTTTGAGAAGCGGTAGTTGAGTTTGGTGATGGCTTTATCTGGAGATAATGTGCAGAGAGTGAAGGAAATTAATTAGAAAGGATGTGTAGAAGGTGTCCTCCTTACCTGAAGGGAGGCTTCGGTTTTTGAGTCCAGATGAAGAAGCTCTTCCTAAGGACATGCTTGAACAATTGATTAGAGAAGTAGGAAATCAGGAGATGTGACAGCTTATGTCATGTGTCACCTACACTATTGGGCTGTGATCTCATTTTACATCAGTTCAAAGGACCAAAATGGAAAAGGAGATGAAAGTATTAATATTTCAACAGCCAATCAATCATTTTTGACACTGGTGGAGTCTTGAGGTGATGAAAGGCAGAAGGCAAATCTAGACTGTAAGAGGGGCAGGAAGATTCCTTACTTGTAAAACTCGTCATTTGTCAGTCTATCATTGTGGAGGAGAGTATTCTGAGGGACAAGTGGATGTGGAAAGGTAAGTTTCTTTCTGTACTACTTAATGAAAAATGCATGACATTTATTTTGTAAGAGAAACAAAGATTAGAAGATGGAGAGAGAGACTGGGAGGGTGTAGAAAAGGAGGAAAGTGTGAAAGGGTGGATATACACTTTCTTCATACTCATCTGTCCATCTTCCCCATCCCTGTTATCTCGAAAACCTTTCTTTTCACCATAAATTGGTCTGATAGAGAAAATGGTGAGGTACCAGGAAGATGTAAGTGTATAATTGTCCATGTGTATAAAATAAATGAGAAGGCTGAAGAAGAAAGAGATTGTATTTGAGAGTATATTTTACATAAAAAGAACAGGACCGTGAAGTATTTCATTAGTAATTGTCAGGAAAATCAGCAGCTAAAAGAAATATGCAATCCTTTTAAATGGATTTCTCTAGCTTTCTCCTCTTCCCTTCCCCAGCTACAATAAAAAATGATGCATAGGGAGAATGTTATCACATATATCAGTGAAGCATATATTACAGTGATGCTCATGGTTTGCAGCCTGAGAGTTGAACAGACTCCTCTTACTGAAAGGCTTAGAGACCACAAAGTGTATTTTGACATACTGTCTCTACCGTGTTTTGTCTTACTTTTTTTGTATAAAATATAAAAGGAGTGCGAGTTACACCGAAGACGCCAGCAAGGGTAGCTAACCCAGCAGTGTGGAGCCAACACTGCTGAAACCCAGAAGCAGGCAGAACCCTGGGTGCTGTGGGAGGAGGACGTCTCTGTTTTTATCCACAGCTCTCTGATGATCTAAGGTAGAATAATTTCTTCTGTGGCCTGCCTGGGAGGGAAGAGGGAGCGATGCTTTTTGCTTCCCAGATTCTGCACTGGCCTTCTGCTAGGCTGGCTATGTGGGTGAAGTAAGAAACAACTCATTGCAGGGAAGCACGTGCGAAAGTGAGGAGTGATTTCCAGCAGCGGTCCAGGCGCTCTGGGAGGCAGTGGAGCAGCTGGGCTCCTTCGCTCCGCTGTTGAGAACCTGTTGAGCAGATGCCTTCAGGACAAGGCAGCAGTGCTCAGATGGGTCAGCCCAGACCCACTGCATTGTGTACAACATAAGACATCTTTGATGCAAGTAATTCTACTTTAGGTAGTGATTTTACATTGCTTCCAGCTGTAGAGCTGAGTTTAAATTATGAGAAATACTCCGGTGCATTTGAAACTTGACGTTTTGTCCTAAATATTTAGGCATAGCAACTAATTTTGGATAATAAAGTTCACATTCTTTGGGCTTACTTTAGATAAACTACTCAGAAGATGTGACATAAGGTATTGAGCTTTACAATGTCATCAAACAAAATTGACAGCGTTCTGAGTCATCGGATTCTCAGCTGATGGTATCACTAGCTCAGGCATTCGGAAAACATATCATTGTTTAGGAGTTTGTTGTTCTAACAAACCAAGACATAGTTACTATTTTTGTACTGGTTCAAAACTTTGTCATCTGTTGTAATCAACAAAAGCTTAAAACTGAACTATTTCCCTGTTTTTCTTCTTCCCCTATATTGCCTATATAAGGATTTGTTGCATCTAGATCAAGCATGAGAGTTTGGCTGCTGATGTATTGGTATTTCTTTTAGAGAAAACAGTTGAAATATTTTACATTAAGAAACAAGGAAAAAACCATGAACACGGTCTTTTTCAGATGGATACACTCTAAGGAGGGAAAGTAATAAAATGATGGTGAATTTATCTTATTTTTCTTCAGTGCTACAAAACATAAATCGCCAGCATGCACAGCCCATAAAAATAAGGACAACTTAAATCAATTAATGAGTTTCTAAGAATTTGGAAATTTTAAGAAAGAATTAAAATAATCTAAGTCATTTAGGTTTCTTTTGAGCTTACGGGGGGTGTGTGTGTGGTGTGTGTATGTTACTAGGTGACAGAGCTCTGTAAATGACAGAATTTCCAAAACCGGGTGATTTACTGAGGAAAATCTGCAGGTTAATCCCTGCTACCTGGCATTGCCGCATCCTAAAAAAACTCTTCAGAATGCAATGGGCTTGTAGTACTTTCTCTAAATCGCTCCATTTTCTTTGTAACACTGAGATTATAGTTTGGACTTTTTCTGTTAGGTGCAAATTAAGCATTTGATGTGGTTAAATAACTCTGAACTAAGTTTTTGAAGTTTTGTATAAATCCTATGTCACTGAATTAAAATGGGAGTCTCTTGCTTTGTTCAGAATCCAAGGCAGCAGAACATCAGTGGTAGGATTTTTAGGTCCTTCTTTTTTCTTACTACTGCTTGGCAATAACTTGGTCTGATGATAGAGAAAAGCCATAGAAAACATAGTGGAAAGGGAGGACAGTGAGTGAATGAGAGTATACTCCTCAAATTGCATTTTCTCCCAGCTTTTATGATCAGGCTCTGGCCTACTTCCATCGTTATATGGATCCCTTAGGCTTATTTCCCTATGGAATGAGTGTATGCAGGTTAAATTCAAGGTATATGGTGAGCTACTCTCCCACTGCTGCTTCACAGCGCAATGAAGGTTGTCCAGCATCATCCTTTGGATAAGTTTGCCCTGTCACATTTTGTAAATGTAATAAATACACAGCCAAAGATTTCTTCTTTTCTTCAGAATTCTAGTGCTCTTAGCTGGATAAGGTAATCATATAGAGAAATGAAAAAATAATATTTTGAGGATAGTTAGATGTGAAATTATCTTTTCATTTTGGGAGTATTAGAGTCATTTAGTGATATTTCAGAGCAGGACATCCCACAGAGCTCTGCTTCTTTGGTTGTCTGAATTCTAAAGGACTTGGAGCCACCAGCTGCTGCACAGGAAACACGGGTTTTGACCAGAGTAACTTACAGGTACAGTACCTCCAGTAGGGCATAAAATACTAATCAAAAATTACCACTAATATAATGCAGAGTTCAAAATATTTTTTAACCAAACAAACCAAAAAGCAGCATAGGGAATGATCTGTGTTGGATTTGTAGGTCTTCATTGTAAACAAAAAAGATAAATAGATAGATCCATCGTCATGGTCTCTGTTGGGGCTCAGTGACCTTTTCAGGCTGAGCATTCTGTGTCTCCCTCTACTCTGAAGTTTGTAGAAAGGCTTGATTATCTTTTTGTCATTCAGTCCTGATCAGCAGTTACACTAGCATCTGTTAGTGCCCATCCTATAACACCTCTGATGCTCATGGCCATCGTTTCCTTCTGAAGAAACACCATTGTTTTTCTAAAGCAGCAGCAACTTGTAGGATCCCATCTTGTGCTGGTATTTTTGCTTTGCCTTTTCTGTGGTGTGTTTATTTGCAACCTTTCAGTGACTGGAACATCCATTTCTAATTTAGAATTAATTAATTGTTGTTTTCAGTTTTTGAGAATAAAACAGCAGCAGGTGACAATCTGTACTTCATTGCTGCCACTCCATATTTTAACAGCATTGGATTTGCATCAGAGCTGGCCTTTTTTCAGTGAGCTCTTTGTTCTTTTGACACTTCTTGCCATTTACTATTTTAGGGAGAATAGGAAATAGCAGCAACAGTTTTGAACCCAAATTTCATGGCAAACTGTCTAAAACTTATGCACACTGGATCTGTGGATATTTCTTTTCCTTAGTCTTCATTTATGGATTTAGACAGATAAACAAATAGGGAACACAAGTTGATCTGTTCGCATATGTGCTGTTAACCAGTGGCAAAAGCAAGGTCTTTTGAGATAATGAAATACGAGTAAACTGATTTGAATTATCTCAATTTTTCTCAAAGTATGGATTGGAGAGAAAAAAAAAATTGAAATTTTGGTTGGGATACAAGTTTGTTTGTTTTCAAAATTAGTTGTTTTCTTTAAAGACTGTAATTATAAATATTTAGATTATTTTTTTACAAGGAGAACATATGGTTCCTTCTCTAAATCGTACTAATTTATATTATTTTCAGCTTTTAAGCTAAGTGAATATAATACTGCTGATATAGAAATACAATCTCAGTTGATTAAAATAGCCATGCTTTCTTCTAAATAGATAGTGGAAGTTCCGTGTGAATGATAACTTACTTTACCTGGGACCATCTGGATTCTTGCCAGGAATGCAAGACTGTTGTCAAGAGCTTTCTTCCAATTATTTGGTATAAAATTAATCTAGGATTAAACTGTCTCTTTTAGCAGCACCTAACTGTGATATCAGGAGAATTGGTTCAGCCATTCACGCTGTTAGATTCTGTAATTTTGCCCACTTGACAGTAAGCCTCTTTGTATGCTTCCTACTCTTTAGCATCTGTTAAACTAGGTATATTTGGAGTTTCAAAGGTCATAATTTTAATTCGTGTTTTCTTGAGAGCTCAGTTACTGATAACTTATTTATGATTTAATAATCAAATCCATCTTCCTTCTGGTTGATGGGATATGCGTGTAGGGAACCCTCGTGGTCTACTCCATCCCCAGTGAATTTGCTGAGACAGTTTTTTCTGACAATGATTCAGGAGAGTTCTCAGGTTCTGTTTCCACAATGTGCCACAAATGTATCTTTATATATTTTTTCCTTAATCTCTTTAGCCTTGATCTGGAGAGTTTTAAAATGTTATGTGTATTTTTATGTTGTACTACCCATAGCTTATACTCAGATCACTGGGAGTGGGGGTGGGGATAGGAGGGGTAGGAGGTGGATGTTACCACATGTTTGGGCAGTTATACCAGAGCCTTAAGTCTTCACCAAGCAGGTAAAAAAGGAGCCCTGGGACTGCGGGGATGAAGTACGGATAGGTGGTAGAATGAGAAAATCTCCAGATGTTAAAAAGACCTGTTATATTTGTGTTAGTGACCACAAAGGTGCTGTAAATTTAATCCGGTTGCAATGCAATAAGTTTAATTTCGTTACTGTTCTTGTGTGTTCACATACAAGACTGGTGTAATTAAGACCATTAATGCCAGTGTGCCAGGAATAAATATTTTTTGTTAATAGTTGTGGCAGAAGTTGCATGAAAGGGGTTTCAAATTGCAGTAAAGATATCAGAGCCTGACTGCTTGCTGTTGATGAGAAGTGTTGCCAGTCTACGGGTCAATTTTATGCTAAGGTCCAGTAGAGACTCCCACTTTATGAATTTGAAATTCTTTCCCAAGTATGAATAAATTAATTCTCACAGTATCTGGAAAAGTAAACAAATATTACCCCATTTAAATTGTGGGAAAAGCAATTTAGGCAGATGAAATGATTTGTCACATAAAGAAAAGCTGTATCAGAGCCAGAAATCGAAGCCAGATTTCCTTATGGCATGTCCTGCTTTATTAAACTTCCCTCCCATGGCTGACATATGTCACCACATGCTATTGTCCCTCAGTATTTCCACTTTGGATGTTATGAACATTGAAATAAGTTATCGGAATACAATGTCTCCCTGAAGGTGACCCTTCAGTCCACCCACTCTAATGCTCGAGCTAAAGGAGTGAAACCACAAAGTACAGAAGTGAATTATCAACTATCAGATCAGCCGCAGAAGTAGGACACAACACACTCTTTGCCAGTGTCTTATTTACTTTTCAAAACAGTTGTTTTCATAAACAGTTTGTGATGCTTGTGTATACAGAATAAAAGAGTTCTTTTCAAAGAGTGGATGTATTAAAAATTCATTTATTCAGAATTCATATTTACCTACTTTAATGTATTTGTACAGCGGGGAACCCTTTGTACCTTTTTAATTGTTATTTTCTCTAGATGTTTAAGTCAATTACTGCTGAGCAGTTACACTCTGGTAGCTTTTGTTAAGTTTGGAAAGGAAGAATTATGGAACTCAAAGTAAAGCAAGCAGCTTGATCCCTCAGAATTAAACTCCCTTTTCTTATGATGACAGAAGAATGTTCTGATGTCAAAGCTGATCACTTTAAAAATAACTGTTTAAAAATAAACCCTTAAATGATTTTTCTTTTTAAAGCTTTTTTTGGTTGTTATTTCTGAATAGATGAGCATTTATTTTTGGATGCTGATGCTTAACATTTAAAGCTTGTTTACAAAGCTCTCACTACTTCTCCATAAAAGCAAGGAGCTGTAAAAGTCAAGTTCTTAGCTGATGTGGTGTTGGGTTCTGTTAGACACTGTCTCATCCGCTGTCGTCAGAATTCAGAAAGAGAGGTGCTTTCACGAGACAGGGTGTCAAAGATTATAACATAGCTACAATATTTCAAGTCAGGTATAGAAAAATAAAATTCAAGTGAAAAAAAAAGAATTGTTTATCTTACTTTATTGCTGGAGTCATGGTTTTCTATATGGCTACTGCTGATATTGAATTTCCTTTGAAACAATAATAATGGCCAGACTATTTCATTGAGAGTTATCGTTATTATAACACTGACTGTGGTAGTTGTAGAATCAGCAATATCTACGCTTTAAAAGTGAACTGATAAATATAGATTTCTTTTTTTCTTTTCTGATTTTAGACTAGGGACAAGTCCAAGTTATGTGCTTCTAAAAATTGAATTAATAGTATTGTTACGCTTAAAATAAAAGGACAACACACAGCGTGAAAACCTCTTTTCTATTCATACATATAAAGTTGGTTCTTCTGGCCATCACATGCTGCATCACCAGCAGCTTGACTCCTTACTCATTTTGAATTGGAATTACTCCACTTTGAATTGGCCTCTGACTGATTTTGTTATAGAAATTATAGCTCTTTTACAGCATGATGCTGATGGACTCCTCCAACTTTAAATTTTCCTGAGTAGCTTCCAAACCCACAAGGGCCACCAGAGTAGTTACAGATACCAATGATTCTGAGTTATTCTCTGGTCCTCCCATGAATCATAGTACCATGTGCCCGTGTGTATTTGTCCCCAAAACACAGTGTTGTTATTTGTTAGTTATAAAACAACAATAAGATGTTAAGTTGTTACAGCAAATATATTGACTAGTAGAAAAAACCACCTAAAACATTTGGAATGCAAAAGGTACCTAAAAAGGTACATATCCTAAATACCAATCTACAACCACCTATAATATTTGCACATAGTGAATCAGTTTTTCAATGAAATCTGCATCTCCTCAGTTATAACTTGTTCTTGCATTTTATCATCAGTTTCCCTGTGAGTGTTTTTAAAACTAAACTAAACTAAATATTTCCTGAACAGATTATATTTTCACCTTCTTAAATGCTTCTGAATGTTAAAAGGACTGAATTATCCACTTCTATTAACTTTTGATTTATACAACTACACTGAAATTCTAAAGCAGATTCTATCGTCCTTTTTATATAGATATGTTAAGGTGCAGGTTTTGGAAATACCGCTCTATGGTGAAAAATACATTAATGGTATACTTGGACCTGCCTGTTTTGGGATTCAGTTTGCATGTTTGTAGCCACCTAAGCCAGGGCTATTTGTTGTAGGCTAAACCCTAGTGTGCAAAATAGGACTCGCTCCAGCTTGTGTCGCACAGTCTCAGTGGGGGCTAAATTTTACAGGTGCGAACTGCCTGCTCCTCTTTCCCAAACCTTATCATATAATGGTTGCAGGTAGCGAACACTGAAGCAGATGCATTTGAAGTTCAAATTATTAATTAAGCTCTGAGAGTATAACTACAAATTACCTAGTCATTGTCACCAATGCTTTTTAAGTATACTTCTCTAATTATAATTCATCACCTGTGCTGATCAAGCAGTAGGTTCTGCAAATTCTCACTTTTAATTATTGGTATTGGAGCATAGAATCACTAATATAGTCTGGGATTTCATATGCTCTTGTGACAGATTTTCATACTTGGGTTCTACTTGTGCTTCCGTATGAGAAAGTTAAGATATCCATAATCCACTCCGATAGCTTCTGGTAACCTTTGCAAAAGAAACTTGTGTACAGCCTCACCATTAGACAGGAGTGTCCATATCAGAGAAAATATCCTATGCCCAGCACTGTTGGAATATCTGCCAGTAATTGTTGGAATATCTTTCATATTCAAGAATTGGAATAATTTTTTAATTCATTTTTTGCATAAATGTTGTTTTAGTCCTTTTTGTTACTTAAACTATTTTCAAAAGCATTTATTCATTGTTTCCTTAATTATTGAGGATGTTTATTGGGATTCAGTGCTACCTTTTGTTTTTTAATATGCAAGACTAAGTGCATGGTTAGCAAGGTACAGCAGAAAATCCTATTGCAGATTTTTATGAACTGTTAAAATATTCAGTGACATTTCCTAAATATTCCATATTATTTAGACGGTATTTTTACTGTACTATACTGTATTTTTTGCCAATGCATTGAGAGGAAATTGCTTAAAAGCATTCCTAGTGAAATTTAAATCTATGACAAAAATATTTTGCACAAAATATTTTTAGAAGGCTAACAAAAAACCTCCCTCTGGCATGTGTCTTGGCTAAATACATTTAACTATGCTCTGCCTGACTTTAAAAGTCTGGTGTGAATTTGCAGAAAGAAACTGTTGGTTAGGTCTCTTTAATTAGATTTAATAGTTGCACCCCTAAACTTTATCCATATATTTTATTGACTAATTTCTTTACAATAGAGGAGTTATCCATTGGAACAGCATGATACTTAATGAATATACATTTCAGTTATTTAAAGAGATTTGGTAGCTTATTCTAGAATAATTTCATTTTCAGGCTTAATATATCCATCCAGGGATAATCCTATATTTAGCAACTCTAGGTAGACTTAATGTGTTGTATATAGGCAACAAAATAATAAACATGTTTTACTGTCATAATTAAGGTAAACCAACAAAAGGATCTCCGTAGAATTTGTGTTATTTTTCATAGCACAACTAAGATACGCTCTGCTTTACAAAAAAACCCAAGCATTTTATTTTTGCAAATTAAAATTGAGGCAACGAATGCTAGCAATTGTGTTCATTTCCAGACTGCTGAAGAAAAAGGTATTTAATATTAAACCTATACTACTTTGCTTCAGAATAAATCCTGATCTTTTAAATTTGCGTGTTTGCAAGTCACAGCCATGCCGTGCAGGTTTCTCAACAAGTACGCCTGCTGCACAGCCCAGTGACTGGGAGACGTGTTGCATTTGACACTGGGGTATTTAGGACTGGTAGCTTTTATTGCTCTTTTGTTGATTTTAATCAAATAATACTTAGTGCTTCATCTTAATCACACAAAGTGTCAACCAGCATTTTATGTCTGGGTAATAAAAAACACTGTTGAAATTCAAATTTCACACCAATTATTAATTGTAACACATCCTCGGGGCTTCAGCAAACATGGCATCTGAGGGTTAATAAAAATGATTTTCTAAGAATGCCGTGCAGAAGCTCGCCTCTATAAATAGCCTTTGTGAGTTACAGTACATACATTAGCAGCTCTGGAAAGTGTTAAGAAACTACAAACTTAATTCTCTTGTTTGTTTTTTGTTAAAGTATTTATAAAATAAGTTATAGGCACATTGATCTTACACTCTTGCTTGTGATGGTGAATGTGTAGAATAATTGACTTTCTGTCCCATTTATAAAGTATTCTGTCATTATCCAAGTGAATAATGTAATACTGATGTTTAAAGGGCTTTCACAGGAGGAAAAAGTGGCGTGGCTCAGTTTACTGCATTGCCTGTCAGCATTTTATTTGTCTACAGAAGCATATGCCACAGCATTTCAGTTTTACTAAAGAAGCACTGTGTGTTCTTCAGCTATGAGGAAAGCTATAATAGGAAGTAGGTCAGTGTTTGAATGCAAGTCTCCCTCGTTGTTCCTGGAGCTTTGCTGATATTTTGAGTCTGCGAACAGTTTTCCTCCTGAAGATGTTGCTTTATTTAAAAGAAAAGAGAAACCAAGCATGTTTTCCACCTTGTCTGTTAAGCTTTTGGGGGGTAAAATGAAAATACCAAAGTTTTGCACTCAAGGTCTGGTCAGCAAAGGAGTGTAGATGAACTGTGAATATTAATCAACATCTTTACTAAATTGCAACCTAGTTATTCCAACAGACCAAAAGGTCCATTAAGCTGACTCTAAGGTGTGTGTCTATATGAAAAGAGATGTCCTGTATCATTGTTGCATCTTCTAAAAATTCTGAGGGAAGGGGGACCAGTGAAAATGCTGGAGGAAGGGGGATGCTGTGTCCATTGTTGCATTCACTTGCTCTGGTCAGAAACTCAGTTTCTCATACATCGCTTCAAATGTGGTTTTCGTAGTAACTGAGTATTTTTCCAGTATGTTTCTACCTGACAAGAGGGGCAGAGGGGCAGCACGTGCTAAGATGCAATGGCTGTTGCCCCTGTTCTAGCAGAGATGAGATGCACCTTTCTAGCAAACAAGTTATGGAATCCAAGAATTCCTTGATCCAGCACTGATGCAGAAATGCCTCTTACAAAAATGTTATGCCTAAGCAGTTTTACAGATAAGCACAACTGTCCTGCATGTGTTATGAAAAGAAATGGTTTTAGGAATAAGTAAGTGTGGTGATTATGTTTGCATTTGGCTTGTGCACTTTTTTCTCTTCAATAGATCTTTCTGTTGCACTTTACCATGATTCAAAGTAAACCTTCAGATTTGTAATGCTTATAATCCCACTCATGCAGAGCTTCTTAAAAAGTCTTTTTTATTCATTTGTTCTTCAGCAAAATGCCAGCTTTGTTCTTTTGGCTTTTGTCTTTAGTGAAGCAATAGCTTCATATTCATAAACCTCAAAAAAAGTTTCCCTCTTTTGCTATAAATTTGCGATCCACAGAAGACCTTCCATGGTATTGGAAATGCAAGGCATGATACTCAGTCTTGGAGCTAACTAATGGGAACAGATACCTTCATGTGTGACACATACACGTGGGGGAATAGCCGGGTAGTGATGTTACTAAAAGAAAGGCCGTAGTGCTACTCTGCTGCCTTGTCGTTGTGGATATCCAGTTTACCATTTTCCTTTCTGAACCCATGCACTGAATCTGCTGGATTAGCAAATTACGCATCTGTATGTCTCCTGTTCTCAAGAGGGGAAAAAAATGCAGTTCTACCCATAAAAACGTGGGGTTCAAAGCATTAGCATTAGGAAGCGTCCATCTGATCTTTTTGTCCTGCTATCCATTCTTATGACAGGGGAGTGCTCACTGGGCCCACGATGGACTAATAAGTCTAAGGTCCAATCAGAAGCAAAAGAACAGTCCTTATATTAAAAAGCTTTAAAGTATGAAGAAACAGAGGCAAAGAGACGAAATTGTTCAGTCTGGCAGTGTCAGTACGCTGACACTAGTGAGCTTCATATACATATCACGACAAAGTCTTCATGCCTCCGAAGAATGAACTTCAGGTCTGTGGATGCAGCCGAAACTGGAATTCCTTCTCTGGTTTCTGTTGCTGAGTCTTGCCTGGCAGCTGCTGCGTGGTAGAGGGTACGAAGAGAAGGCAGAAGAATCTGCGCAACAAATTGCAATACTCTGAGGGTCACAACTGATCTCTTCTGTCCTCTTTGTCCTCTCTTCTGTAAAATGCAAAGTAGGAGGTTGAAGGATGGGACAAAAGGGAATGAAAGGTTTGTGTGCAATTTTAAGAACTAAAAATGTAGGTTGCCACAGCAGCTGTCTGGCAGTTGATGTCTTTTCTGTGGTGCCCTGTTCTGAACATCTAACCATGTTCTGCAGTTTCTGCATGAGCAGCAGGGGGAAATTCAAGTCAACATTTATGAAGGATTTTGTGTTGAAAGGCTGTGTCCATGGCTCCTCTTTTTCATCAGTCTGCATGTGTCTTTCTCCAGGCAAATTGCAGATCTGGGTTCTTGCTCTATAATCTCTGAATTATAGTTTTATTTAGAATAAGGCATCAAATACCAAAAAAGAAGGTATATAAATTCTGTCTTGCAAAGTACCCGTGTCACACCGCTACAGCTCTTTATCCTGCTTTTCTTTAAATTGCAAGCACTCTTGGTCAGAAAATCAGATAACCCAGTAATTTCAGTCTCAAAGGGTGGTTCTGAAAAGGTTTTCATAATAAGCCAGGAACTCTTAGGATGAAGTATGAAATGCTGTTTATTTTTGTTCCCTAACTTGCTGCATTCATACTTGACTTCTCTAATTGCAAAACCTTGTGGAAACTAGATTTCAGACAGGGCCTGTTGCCCAACTCTCTTAAGAAAAACAGGCAAACTACAGTTTCCATGGTTTCAGACACTGCTGCTCATCCTCTCAAGGCTGTTCTACTCTTGGTCGGAGAAATTCAAGCAGTGAGAATGTGTGAAAGGCTAAAAGTGAGATTGTTTGTTTCGGGGTTATTTTTTTTTTTATTTCATCTTGTGCTTACTGTAACAGCTAAAGTTTTCCCAGATTGTTGAAGCTGAAGAAATATTTTTCCCGACCCAAGAAAGATTTCTTAATGATGTTATGAGTTCTCTTTCTCAAACAAGGCTGTCTGATGAAGTTTTTCTGAAAATGTTAGATATTTCAGTGTTCACATTAGGAGTGTTTCTCTTGGTTTCGGGGATGGGACATCAGTAGGCAGTTGTTTATTTATCTGTAAATATGGTTATTTCAACCAAAATGGCTTGGGTTCATTAGCCATAGGCTTCTGTTTCTAAAGGAGTAGTCTCCAGTTCTGGTAGATTATCCCAGTTATTTAAAGGAAATTGCATTTCCTGGGAAAGGGGAGAGGGAGAGGGAGAACACAGGAGAGGAGGGGAAGGGAGGGCAGAGAGAGCGCTTGTCTCTCTTTTTTGCCTGCCATTCTTTGCCTTTTCCAACACAAAACCAGTTAAATGGTTTTCAAATGTTTAGTCACCTCTGAAATGGATGAATGTAGTTCTCAAGGAATGACCATTGCTTGCAAACTAACCTCCCACTCTTTTCTTTTCTTTTTTTTTTTTTTAAATTAATTATTTGTATGACTCCCTGGTAAGAATCTGTGAGGGAGAGGATTTCTTGATTTTCAAAACTTTTAATGTAGTACGAAACCCACTTGTGCTTTGCTTAAGCTCCCTTGTGTGAAATGAGATCATAGGGGACTGAACAGTTCCAGTTGGCAACTGGGTCCTCCTGACGGTTGTAGAAGGAAGGAACTTGAGGTATCAGAAGTCCTGGCCCTCCTTGGGAGCTGTTGCACATGTAGCTGGCTTGCAGGGGTCTACGCACAGCCAGAAGTGGTAGGTCAGCTAAAGAGGACCCAGTCTGAGTCTCATTATCTAGGGTGAGCTTTCCTGGCTCAGCTATCTACATCAGATTTGCTTGGTTAGTGTAATTGAAAAAACTCTATGCTACTTTAGATTTTATCCTTGACATTTTTTGAGAAGATAATAAGTGAAAACAGTCAGTATAGAATAAAACTGATCTTTCTCCCCTCCCAGTCCTTCTGGGTCTAGAAGAGAAACTGCTCAGAAGAGACATACGTAACCACTAGTCTGTAAGACAGGCTGTGAAAGCAGCCACTTCTAGTGAAAAATCTTATTCTTAAACCATTGGTGCTGATTAATTAATAGTGAAACTAATGCAGTATTTGGCGCATCACTTAGTTCAGTGTTCTGGTATGTTATTTGCCTTCCATGAGAGTAGAAGCCCTTTGGCTTTTCAAGGCAGGAGATGACAACAATGCTCATGAGAAAAGGGACTCCTCCCTGCAGACTCTTAAACACTACTGTGCTAAATGTAAAAATAATAAAGCTGAGGAATACATACTGTTTTTTTCTCCTATTAGTTTGCATGTAATTTTATTACCTAAAACCTAATAACTGTGTGAAAAAACATGTTTTTCCAAAATCTCTCTCTCCTTTTCATTAAATATTAGACTGGGCTTTGTTATGAGAAAACTGCATTGCTGGCACATAAATTATGTAAAAGTAAACTCCTACTTAGAAGAAAAGTGTTCAGTGGCCCACAAATTTGAAAAAAACTTCCTGTGCTTTAGCAGAACCTTAGTGTTATTGTAATACTGCTTTGATCCAGTTGCCTATTATTTACGCAAAGGCAAATTAATTCCTTTAAGTATCTTATTGTACTTTTCCTTCTCAGCTTGTCACCAAATGTCATCTCCCCCGAACCTCTATTTAACTGCCACTTCCCAGCACCATCCCATGAGCTGTTAGAAGGAGTGAACAGCTGCTTTCCCCCCTGCCAAGTGCCACTACTTGGATAGTTAGTAAAAGATGCTGATTTATGAAGTGATCGGTTTCCTCTGTCCCAGTGGCTGGATGAGTCACTCTGGAAGGAGCCTTGTGCTCATTGTCTCTGCATCTGAGCTCATACTTCCCCTGCCTTCATGTTTCCCACTGCTAGTACAATGAGCCGTTCCCCAGGGAACTCCTTTGCAGGGGGCAACCGTACCCTTTCCAGCACAGCTTAAGAGCCTAAACTGAGAATTTTCTCCTACGCTTCTCTGCTGACGGCACTGCTCACCTCTTCAGAGTTCCCCAACTACGATTCATTCCCCATTCGCCACTAACCCTTTGAAGGGTCTTTATCATTTACAGATGCAAATAAAGTTTTCTGGGGTATATCAGCTCTATGGCAAGAAGAAAAGGAAAATAAACCCACTTTGGAGATTGGGGGATGCTTGCGCTGGAAATGACTGAAAAGAAAGCAAATTGAGGAAGGATTGTGGTACAGGGGAGGGAGACCCAGAACTAACAAGCAGAAGGGTGGCAAGTCTGGCTATTTTAATTAATTTCAAGAGGCAGTTGCCACTTTGAATTGATAACTGAGCAGTTTTCTGCGTTTGATTTTGACTTATTTATTATTGTTGGGGCGGGGGGGGGTGAGTCTGCGTAGGAAGCAGTGGGGGAGGGAGCACGCAGGCATTGGAAAGTGTGTCAGTGCTCTGACTCAACCTGGTAAAGTGTTTCCATTCGCTTTGCTGAAAAGTAATAGTCATCGTCTTTGTTCCTCTTTCACCAGTCTCTGTCCTGACAGGCAGATCTTCTCGGGTTAGGGACTTTCCCCTCATGAGTGCATCCATCTCATGTGGCAGGGACGTGAAGCTGAACAGCAAAAGTGAAGTGTGGTACAAAGTGAAAATGTTTTTTCTCGCTGTTTCTCTACCACAACCACTTTCACTAGGCTTTTTAATACTAATGTTCCTCCTCTGAACATTCCCGACCTCAACTAAATGACATTTTCTCTGTGTAAGAAGTATGTGTCACTGATCTGCTTATTTACCCTGTAGAACCTCAATAAAATACAGAGGTACTTAACTTTTTTTCCTGGCATCAGGATCAGCATCAACTGTAACTCATTTACCTCCCCCAAATACACCAAAAGGTTTTGCTTAGTGCTTTCATCCGTAGCAGTGCAGCTCTTCAGAGGGCGAATGTCACAGAAGGCAAAAGTCCTTCTGCTCTGGGTTTTTAACTCTTGAGAGACTACTGCCTCATTTTCTGTGCCATCACGTGAAAAGCAGTAAATGAGCATGGAAGTCTGAAAGACAGAATTATGGAATAACAAGGAGTTAATCAGGTCATCACACCAATCTGCAGCCATGTGATGAAATGAATACCTACACAGGAGAACTGGTGAAAATGAACCCCCTGAATTATCCCCAAATGTTGAACTGACCAGAGAACCCCCGGTTTGGGGAGTATGAGAATCATGGTGCCTTCTCTGGAAACAACAGTGCTACCAGCCTTATCCTAAACCTGAACTTTGAGTGAATGTTCATGCTGCACTAGGAACCTGCACTTGAGTTTGGGCTCGAAGTGCTCAGACGGTGTTATCTGTAGTGTCTTTGTGCCTTTAGTTATTAGATACCAGCCCATATTTTAGGTATGTTAGATAAATGCTGCTATTACCATATGTTCTGAAAAATCCATTGCTCCCCCTCTCAGAAGAACTTTGGTTTTAGAGCTTTCCAAGACTAAACACTTTAAAACAATAGAAATTTGGTATTTTAACAACTGTTTATTAGTGAGAAGCAGTGGTTTCATATTTAGAACTGTTTAGAATATGTTGAAAGCTGATTTAGTGGACAACAAGAAATACAAGTAATTTGTTACTGGTTTTCTGCTGCTAATTAGCCGAGATGCATTGTGATCTGATTTGTGATGAGATTATAATTTTCCAGTATTTTGACTGTCTCATTAGCTTAATGCTTAAGCTTCAGATAATGTATTTAATGTTTCAGTGTTTATTTCTGTTCAAATATATGAAGGAAATAATTTTTCTATGTGTTCATTAGGTGCTGTGATGATATATTGAAAATTATTACTATAAACATATAAACAGCCAAACCTTTCAGTCTGATGAAAATGTGAATGTATATTCAGAGGCCCCTTGTAAGTTTTCACAAATCTATAGTTATTAAATTAGATGGATTTTACTCCAGAGCTGTGCAACAAGCTGCTTGATACTCATTCCATTATCTGAGAAGAATTTAGTTACATAGTTTAGAGATTGCTTCTGCAAACCTTTTTTTCAGGTAAATGGTTTATACTTAAGTTTGTCCTTCTTAGTGGAAGCAGAGACTACTTAGTACAAAATGGGGTTGAAAGATTTACAATATCAATTTAAAGTTGTAACAGTTTGTTTTCTTCCAAATGACCTTTTTTTTTAAAAAAAAAAAAAAAAAAAAAAAAGGAATTGTTTTATTTAAGTTGGGGGCAGTCACGCTTGAGTTTCATGTAGGAACTCCAGGACTGCTTGGGCATCTCAGATTCTGCCCAGGCAAACCAGAGAGATGTGGAATCACATCTGGATTAGCCTTTGTTTCTGTATTTGCCAGTAAAATACTGATTTCAGATTTGTACTCATTTTGATATGGCTCATTTGTAATTATATGGTTTTTTACTAGTAGGTAGAACAGTTTGTGCAAAAATGCATCATTTTCTTTATAGCAGAAATAGGCGAGGTTTTGTTGCAACCCTGTAAAGCAAACAAGTTCAAAGTCACTTAGCCGAGTCTCTTAATTTTTTTTCAGACTTAGAGAGTTTGGGGTTGGACAGGGCTGGATGCATCTACGATGCAGATGGGAAATTGCCTCGAGCACATGGGCTGTACTGTACTCCCCTCAGCCTCCCCGTCAAATCTGCCCTTGTTTGGAGGACAACCCTTGATGTTTAATTCTGAAGGAAAGCATTAATTTGTGAACAGATAGCCTTTATCATCCTGCACACAACGGCATTTTCTTAATAGAATTCTTTACTTCAAAATATGAAATGATTGCTGTTGATTAGTTATAAATTGAACAAATGAGACTATTGCTGTTATCAAACAGGAACTTACAGTATTATTACAAGAATATGGAATGATTGTCAGTTTTTCTCTCCACAAAGCAATCCGCTTATACTGTTAATGGTAAATAGCCTGGGAATTTCTGTTTTGATGAGCTAATAATAATTAGCTGAAATAATATTCAGTTGTCGCTCTGTCTCTCTCTGTCTTTAAAAAAAATATTTCTCATGTTTATGGTGTGATAAAGAGGAACATCACAGACATCACATTATAGTGAATCTAATCTGGTGAAGGCCAAAACTGAGCTTGTAGTAACCCTTTAGTCCTTAGAAATAAGCAAACCACACTTAATGTAGTAATAAAGTTCTGATCCTACAAAAACTTAGGCACCTGGTTAACTTTACCAGCTCTCCTTAGTCCTCTTCTCTTTTCACAGTGTATACAAGTTTTCAAAACCAGAGTCTAATACCAACTTGTAGTGTGAAGAGTATCTTCTCTCAGTCCTTACACCATTCGCAACAAGTACCAAGCTCTCTGATGGGAACTATTCTAGCTTTTTATACCCATTTCAACATTGCTGTAAATAAAGTATGAAGGAACAGCAGAAGGACATAGTCAGATTGAGTAGCAGGAACTCAAGGTATTACAGGATAGATGGTGCAATATGGGAGACATAATTTTGCTAAAATTCAACTTTTGTTGTTCCCTGTTTTGATCCCTCAAATTAAAAAACAATCCGTCTTTTTTAATTGTATAAAGTTAAATATAATGCTGTCGTTATTTCTGTTAGAACATAATTATAAAATAGTCTTTCCAGAATTTTTTACTCCATGGTTAATAATTTTATTAGGACTTCCTGTATGGAAGGAAAGAGATGCTCAGAAAATAAATAAATAGCAACCAGGGCAGGAGGGAAGGGAAAAGAGGAGAGGAGCTGAGAGAATTTATTTTTAACGGAAACATTTCTTTCCCATTAGTCTGAAGTGGTGTTTTCAGATACATTTGGTTGAAAACATCAGGCAGTGGTAAGTTGGTTCTTTTTTAGTCTAGTGTTACTAACGATCTTTTTGCACTCTTAAGTCTTAAAAAAAATGTTTAGTCATCATTCTTTTTGTTCAGGAAGACATACAATTTAGTGAAGTTGTAATGCTTTGAAGACATTTTGGAGCATAACTGTAATAACCAGAAGATCCTTTCAATATTAATAGGTAGCTGAAAGCAGCACTTTGACCTGCTTTTTAAATTAAATAAACTGAAATGGTGGCTTAGATTCATTCAGCCAGTCTAAGTCTAGCCAAATATAACTTTACATCTAGTATATCCTCTTTTCCATGAAAAGACTCTGAATGAAGGAGGACAATCTGCTCACATTCATTATAATCATATCCTTGTAAGTATTTTCTTTATCTTCTGTTTAACACAACTAGGCCTAATTATTTTTCCTGTGCAGAGGAGTTTCTAGATAATGTGTGTTTTGCATACAAGGCTGATTTGAAGGCAGTCTTAAGTTTCTTCAAGGTGTTACCTTACTATTCTACAGATTTGTTCAAGAACCTGCACCTGGGTCCTCTCTTCCATGTCCTGGGTGCAACCAAGGCATAAGTGGGAATTGTACACGTCAGAATGCGGAGAATTAAAATACAGCGTAGGGACAGTACTTGCCTTGGGTTGCTTCCAACATGAATCTTGATTTAGAAACCATATTCGTAAAGGCAGGGAAATAAGATTCAGGACTGAGCATTAACAAGGTTGACAAAGAAAATGCATTGTATTCACTTTAAATGAGTAACTGCACATGTGAGTTTTGGTCAGTTGAAGTTGCTCCACATTAGCAAACTTCTAATGTTAATGCCTTAGGAGCGTTCTGCAAGTTCACGGACAGGGAGACCAGTCAGCCTAGAACTGAAACTCTTGAAGCCAGACCTTAGAGGTGTTTCTGCTTCCATGGGAAGCTGTTGTTCTCCCTCTTTCCCCTTTACTCCTCCTCCATCTTCTTTCTGTCCTCCCTCTACAAACAATTCCCTGCACCATTTTGGCAAATGCAGCATCAAAAATTAGTTTGATAGCAACGACCAAAATCTTGTCGTGTCTTCCGTGTGTGAGGCATGATGTAAGCTCCTGAAGAAATGGGGGAACTAGTTCATAATTGAAAGCCAACATTCAGAAGTCTTTAGTCCAGCAAGCTCTTATTTAGGAAAAAGTCCCCCTTTTTTTAGTTTAGCTGAAATCCAATATTTACTCTTGTCTGTAAGCAATATTTAACGTTAACAAAAATTACTGATGTGATTATAGCCTGTCCTTGACAGCATTCCTAGGTGTAGTAATGGAAAGGCTGATGTAGGTCTCCATTGATACAGAAATAAAGGAGAGAGGTGTAACATACACCAATCAATATTTGTTTAACTGCATATCCATCATTATTAGATTAAAACTTTGGCTGATGAAAGCTAATATTGTTACTATAAGATATACAGAATTCTGTAAGGCTTGACACAGTACTGTCTAACATTTTTATTTAAAATAATGATACAAGATCAATCTGGCATTCTAACTGGTTTAGAAATTGGCAAACGAAGGGATGTCAATACACCGTTTTCTGCTGGGATCTTGCTGGAATCGGTTCTTCATTCTGTATTGTGTAACATTTTAGTCAATAGGCTGGTAGAAATAAAACTACTTGCACTGTTTGATTCACACAAGTGATTGGGGGAGTGGTGATGAACAACATGGCTTATTCTTACAAAACAACATAGATAACTGGTAAACTGGATGTGAGCAAGTGAAATATTTACATACAGTGCGTCATTTTTGAGGAAAAGCAAAGGACATCATCTGAACTTGAACTCCCAATTCAATCATTTAGAAACGCTAACATCCTCATTTTGATTATTATATGGTCAGTTTGTAAGTTTGATTCACAGTTGAGATAGTTTTGGTTGGCCTTACTTGTAGGTTTGGGTAATTGTTGGGGATGGGTTAAGTTGGTGGGGAGAAATCGTTGAAGAACTGTTAAATCTCAAAAACACATCAGGAATACATTCTGTGTGAGAGATGATTCCTACAGTTGAACCTTTTAATATACTCTTCAGTTAGGCTGGTTGCTATTTATCTCCAGAAAAAGAAGCAATTAGGCTTGTATGATGTGAGTGCTAGTGTGTGATTTGGAAGACAAAAGTTCAGTTCAACATTCTTTCATAACATGGCATGTTTCTTAGTCCGGGTTTGTTTTAATTGCCTATGTGCAAAATGGGAATAATGAGTTTTCCTATCTTGCAGGGTGGTTGTAAAGATAAATTTCCTGAAATTTTTCATACGCAGTGATGCTAGAACATTGGAAGCCATATAAATGCATTATCTTCCAATAATATTTCATATTAAAACCATTTTCAAATACTCCTCATCTGCTTTTTAAAGCTTAGATAACAATTATACCCTCACAGATTTGAGGTTTTTTGTTTGCTGCTTTTAAGAAGAAAGTTGCCAAGCAAACAAAACAGCAACTGAAATATTTTATAAGAATACTTAACAGCAGACTTCAGCGGTCACTACTACATGCAATGTGCAGAAAAATTCCACTACAACTGAAATATGCGCTCAATAGAATTCAGTTTCAATTAAAATAATTTAATAGGCTGATGTAATGCAAAATATAGAAAAAGGATTTTGAAATTTTGAAGGTGTTGGGGCTGAAAAATCAAATGCAATGGTAGGAACTTAAAATGACTGAGAAAGCTTTTTTCCCTTGTTTCTCACTTTTCTTCTTGTGCATCTGTTTTGCTGTGATCTTGTGTGTAGGACACATCTGAAAAGGAACATTCATATTATGTAACTGAATGACAAAAGTGTCTTGAACATATGAGAGCCTAATTAGTACAAGCAACTCCTCACTGTGGAAAGCTGTGTTCCCTATTTAAACCACATGTACTTAATAACCATATCTGAGCTGACGTAAACTTTGTCAAGAGAGCAGCGATGTAACTGTATGCTGTGTGCCCACGTACGTTACAGAGCTAAACATGCTGAACTCTAAGGTTAAACCATACTTGTTATCTGGCCCAACTTTATCTTGTGTTCTTAGCGCCCAGAAAATCTGTAAATACCCTGGTTTATTGTGAAACTAAATTAAAGTCATTGGTTATTTAACCCTTTGGTAGCGCAGTGAGGAACTTGCAAAACATTTTAACTGAGTTCCTGGCAGATGTATTTGATGGAATAATGCAAGATAGAACAACCTGAAGCACTGAATCATAGAATGGTTTAGGTTGGAAGGGACCTTGAAGATCATCTAGTTCCAACCCCCCTACCATGGGCAGGGACACCTCCCACTACACCAGGCTGCTCAAAGCCCCATCCAGCCTGGCCTTGGACACTTCCAGGGATGGGGCATCCACAACCTCCCTGGGCAACCGGTTCTGATGGAATTTTAAAACTTAAAGGAAAAGGTAAGAAATGAAACTAGAATTAAGAAGCGCCAATTATCCAATGTTTGCTGAAGTAATATGATTTAAATATATGCCTCAAGAAGGAATGTATGCTAGCTGATGCAAAACATGCTCATTACTAACACAGTGGTAAACGCTATAGACTTGTGCTTCTAAGCGCATGAGGCTTGACTCACCAAGGCCTGAAGCTACTCCAGGAAAGACATAAGCAAACCCAGTGCTCTTTTCCCTCAAGATTCATCAAAGGGTGAGTCATCTGTTAAAAACAGAGTAATCATCAGGCTATTCTGCTTTTCTGCTGACTATTACTATTAGAACAAAGCCTTCAAGCAAGAAAAAAAAAAAGAGAGAGAGAAAAAAAAAAAGACGTGGCTTTGATCTCATTCACAGGACTCAGTCGGGTTTATGCTTTCAAGTTCTGCCATCATGACCGTTTCAGCCATAAGGTGGAAAATACTCTGCCACCACCAGGCATAGCTCCAGTGGCAAAACCTCTTGGTTGAGATGCAGTTAAGACTGTGTGAAAGCAGCTCCCTCTCTGATGAAGTGCTGTATCCCGTCCAAGGCACTGGTGTAAGCTCCAGGGCAAGGAAACACTTTCCTTTCTCTCCTTACAGCTTTCTCTCCTTAAAGCCGTAGTCTCTCAAGCATGGATATACTTTATTTCAGATGGGGGCTTTAATAAAGCGATAAACAGTGAAATAATTAGATTATACTTGGACAATACCCAAGCCAAAGCGTGCGAGAAGTGGGGATGAAGACCCTCTGCCAACGCAGTTTCCATCCGAAATAAACATGCCTGAGTAATTACATGAAGCCAGAGTCTAAACAGCCTTAGGAAACTTATGCAAAACTTTCTTGTCAAAAAAGCTTCATTTCACAGAAAAGGCAGTGTTCTTAACAGGGGTCCCCCCCACCTCAGACCCTTATCCACAAGAAATACTCCTGTCTGTCTAACAGGCAAAGGAGGGAATTCATAAGAACAGTTTTCGGTTAGTATTTCTGTTACAAAAAGGAGAGAAATGTGAGGTAAAGTTTTGTGAAGTCCGCTAAGGATTTTTAACACGAGGTATTTCATGACATCAGATACTAAAACTAAGTAATACCATCAAGTTTTCAAATAAAAATTCCATCATTATGAATGAAGATATTTCACACAACTCTCATTGAATAGGGCTTAGAAAGTCTTTTATGATTGCTGGTGATTTTTCAAATCCTATAAGCAATTTGATAACCCAGATTAGTATTTCTTTGTGTATACACTTACAAGGGCTTTGGCATTGTGCATAATCCATTTACATTTAAATTTGAAGCATAGATTTCAAAAATAGAAATAGGTGAATGTAACACAGTGAATGTACTTCTGAAAATGGTATTTATTTAGGTGCTATACCTTAATTGTTGTTTAATGCTTTATTCCTAGTATCTGTATCTGGTATTATAGACATTGAGATTACCCTCAGTTTTACAAAAATAAACCTTGCAGAAAATGGTAATATACCAGACCATTTTCCCATCTGGTTTCTGAGTGACAGCCGTAGGCTGCCTCTTTGTTAAGTTATAATTTCTCCAACAAGCTTGTCTCTTTTTCCCTTCGTATTATAATCTTTTGGGTACAAGGAGAGAGAGCTAAAATTGTTGTGTTGATCCTGTGCTCTGCTGTTCTAGGTGGGATGGCAGGACTACCATTGCCATAGAGTGGTAAATTCGAGTGCCATCTCCCTAAGCCTGTGTGCTGCCTTTCATCAAATGAACAAGTGCTCCCTTCCTTCTAAAAAGTATTTTTATTATGTTTAGCACAGTTGATTTTACTGCCTTCTTATTATGTTCTTTGCTATGGGAATGTAGAATTTGACATGTCATTTAGAGTCAAAACTGTCTGCTTTGGGGGAAGATAGAAGATATCTTAAAGTGGGAAACATAAGATAAATTTCCCTTAGTGACATCACATACAAATTTGTAACAAATTATCGGTTACATAGGCAGTTAACAAAGTACGTAATGTGATTTCTTTCTTTTATATACGGTACAGGTTATCATCAAAGCCTGTACCAATAATGTAAACTAAGTATACAGTGATACAAAACTTCACATACAGGTAAAGCAGCACTGTAGTGGCCTGAAGCTTGGCTTTCTCCCCAAAGAGCAACTTTAATTGAAGCTTAATTGTGAAATGAAAATTAAATTCATGTCCGAAATACTTTCTTATTATTCAGTCTTCTCAGCTGTTATCTTGGCAGCACAATTTATTCCAGCCCTTGAAATGCTATACGCGGAAGGATGCCAACTCTGCAAGTTCCAAAGCTGTTCTCATTTTAATCTAACCTAGCGAGCATATAAAATAGCCGATCGAGTTGTATAGTTTAGCAGATTAGTTAGTCAGTGGATGTTCATTGAGGCAGGAAGGAAGGTGAAAAGTCCATGGAAGCATTGTAATGTCTCTTTCTTTGTACTGAGCGCAATCGAGAGTCATCACCAGTCTTGCACTTGGGCAGCATTAGCCCCTGAGCTGCTGGGGGACCAGGACTCACGTTTCAATACTCTCTCCTGAGAAAATGCACTTGTTTGCACCTGCTTTAATTCTTATTTGCACTTTGCCTCACAAACAAGATGGTTTCACAATAGAAGTATTTATTTGACTGAAGGTGTATTTTGCTAAAAATGGTGCAAATTTCAAAATAGCTTTTACCAAATGAAACTCTTCCTTTTATTCGGTTCCTGATAACAGTAAGGGAGGAAAAGAGAAAATGTTTGTCCTTTGGAGTTACTTATGATGAGACGGGATTTCACAGTGTTTCTGTATTTGGGAAAAAGAAGGGTTACAAGAAAAATTCAGTTACCATGTGTCTATTAAAACAGAATTAATGTAGGCCTAATTGTTTAGCAGAACACTAATTATTTATGTATATGTCTATCCACCTGTCTATCTCTAGGCAGTTTTGTTGGCTTTTTCCAGCTTGGCTCTAGATTCCTAATTTATTCTTTAGATGAAATGTGGAAAATGCAATATATTTCTTGGGATTTAAAACAACAAACCACTTTTTTTCATCTTGTATCTAGATATCGTAAAGGTGGGAAACCTTCCAGTGCCAAAATCTAGTCTAGTTATTTTCCTGAGGTCAAGGACTTTATAGTATTCAATGTTCACTGTATGTTTTCAGAAATAAACACAGGCATATATTCAGCCTCTGCTTATGATGGTTTTAATAGAGTCAATTATTTGTTTTAGTGGATGTTTGTTTGTTTTAATAGATGAATTGTCTTACTATAGCAAAAAAAAAAAAATAAAAAAAATAATCAGTATTCCAGCTATTAATAATGCCAGGAAAGCGTAAGGATTTCTGAAATTTTTCAGGCACTACGGTAATATTTAACTGCATGGCTAATAGAGTGTTACACCAGAAGATACTGAGAGCTAGCTAGCATTCTGCACATGAAAATTATGTTGGTCCTATTAAAAACCATTTTTATCTCATTTTCATTTAAAATGTTCTGCCTAGGTTTAAAATAAGCCAACGCTTCAAAATTTTAAATGTGATGTAACACATTAGTCTTCACTAAAACTTCAGTCATTGGTATTTGAATAGTTGTTTAGTTCTTGTTCTACAGAGTTGAATTTTTGCTGCTTACTGTAGAGCAGGATCTGCACCATGATTGTACATTCCTAAAGTAAACTGGTATTTTCTTACTAATTAGAATAAAAGTGAACTCATTATTTCACTGAGACACACCATTTTGTATAAGAATGCCAGGGATTTGTATTTTTATCAGTAACTGTTCTGTCAATATAGATTTAATTTTTGATTTAAAAACAGGCCATCATGAGCCAATTTATATGGGCAATATCTTTTCTGGTTTTATGCCTTGCCATTCAAGTATCTGATTAACAGGTACAATATAAAGGAACATCTCAATATGCATTAGCTAACAGAGTGGTTTCTCTGCTGTTTCATGGTAATTTATAAGCATATATTTGTCAGCTGTTTCACAGTAGTTGATGTTGTTCAAAGGCCTGCCCACCATCAGAATGTTAAGGAATGCCTCCTAGATTTCAGATTTACATCAAAAAAAAAGCAAGGTTAATTTAGAATAGAGTAGATTCAGTTATGTTAAGGAAAGAAGGCATTAGACCATTTGTGTAACATCTGCGCTAAGAAGTCTTTTGGGTTTGTTTTTAATCATGGATTGAAGTTTATTTAAACCTGCACATGAGGGGTTGTAATTGCTTCTTGAAATTGTTTCTTCCTTTTAGCCTTCAGCATTAAACAAGACAGATACATTATTTTTTTTACAGCAAAAATGCAATGGTTTATATTACATCACTGTTGGGAAATAGATCTTACACGTTTACTCTCCTTCTGTCCCCAGTTCAGGAGTCCTTTCTCAAAAAGGGTCCTACGCAGTTGTTCAGGTCCCTGTTCACAGCACACCAGATGAATTTAAGAGTTTTTCCTAAACTGGGAGGGAAGACAATTGTGAATTCTCCTCAGATAGATAGCCTATTGCTTATCTTCCATGTAATATATACAATTAATAGTGTTTGGTTGTTTTTTTTTAAAAAAGGCTTAGTATTTTGGCTCTCTAGTGTTGTCCTTTTTCTTTGCAGAATTCAATGGCAGTTCTCTGGAGTAATGGCATCGGAATGCCTAAGAATCTATGAAATTATCTATGATATTTTTATAGGTACAAATGCTGTTATTTTAAAACTGTGAGACGTAAAATCTACAAAAGCCCTTGTTCAGAAAAGATGAAAATCACCCATTTATTAAGCTCCCGAGCTGCATTTTGAAGTCAGGATACTTCAGGGGGGTATTAAACATTTATTCAGTTGTCTAGTTTCAGGCGTGCGGACTGTGATAATGGGAACCTTGTAGGTAGTGGAATGCTCCTGCGTTTCGTGCCAGAGAGCTCAAGCCTCAGTCCACGTTATCATACCTGGTGCTTCTGGTACTGGGGCAAGCACAGGTCCCTGCCTGCGGGACTGGCGTGTGCACTATGACAAGTTTTGAGAGAGAAATCTTGAAAGCTTTGAAAGTATTCTCCCCTTTTTATAAAAAAATCCGTGTCTGCAGAAAAAACAAAATGAAACGGTGTTCATGCTCCAGGCTGGCTATTATAAATGCACACTTCACTAATTAGCAGCACTATACATGCAAGGTGAAAACAAAATTTGGTATTTAACTGATCCTTAGATAGATAGTTGCATTATTCTCCATCTCCACCTTGTCTCTTCTCCACCTCATTGCCTCAGCTGCACAAGGACTTTCCCTAATTGTTTTCCTTCTAAAGACACAGGCAAATACTAAGTGGCATTGAAGTGTGAAGCTATAGCATTGTAAGTTTGAATGTAAGTTAGGACAACTAAACAAATGTGGGTTAGCTGCTATATAGATTATCATGAAATATTGCAATTTTTCTTTTTTTATTATTCATCTGTCATTATTCATCCACAAAGGGGTGGCATGGAGACTTTCACTGCCAATTTCCTTTTTGTGTTTACAGGTGGCTCTTGAAAACATCATAGTTTCATACAATTTCTGCTAAGTTACAGGTACTCAGATATTCTGATGATGCTGAACCGCCAAATGACGCAGCAAAGGGGAGGTCGTGGCATATTCCTTTAAATACATATGTATTAAGGGCTTGCAAGCAGATCTCAGGCGTTTGTATTTGTCAGTCCCATCCTAACCACAGAGAGTGCTCTATCTGAGGCACAAGGGTAGGGTGAAGAGAATTGTGGTGAAGGTGATAAAGAAAACAGCTTTTTTATCGCCCCTCTAGTCAGAGGGGGTCATAATGTAATCATGCCCAGGACAGAGATAGGAGCGTCCCTTCTGCAGGGACTAGCACCTGAGCACACCGGTGTGGGGCACCAGAGGTCTGTACGAACTGCTGGTGACTTATTCCAAAGCTGCTGGCACTGCAGGTACCTAAACTGTGGAGTCCTAAGAGACACAGCCCGTTAGCTTCAGTGAGGCACCAAGCTGATGTTCCCTGTGCTGCCCCTTGATCTAAGTTGGGGTCTGTTGTACTTGGCAGACCCTCGCTAGGTCAAAGGAGTGTCTGAATGTCCTGTGTGAACATTCCTCGTTGGTTTAGTACTATATCTTGTGGATCTCTTCACCACATCTCATTGTCTGAAGCAGACAGGCTTATCTCTCAATTGAACTCTGTGAACATAAATCAGTGTTGGCATTTCATTTCCCTTACCCCTTACTACAATAAAAACCCACCACCAAACCACATTTGCTTACATGGCTCCTCATATGGGAGGCATTAATTTAGCCCAGGGTAAGCAGTGGTGTTCCTGATGTTTCCCACCCAACAATCTGAAAGCCTGTAAAAGCAGCCACCAAGACGATGAAGAAAGGGAGTAGCGCTGAACTGAGAAAACCGAGTTGACAAGTTACAGAAATAATGCTGCCTGAGGTTGAGCCATTAATGAGCAAAAGAAAACAAACCTCATCTAGAAGACCGCCTGTCACTTTGAATGTTATGCTATGAATATTTAAATGAAAACACAAAAAGAGACACACCGTTTTTCGCTTCTGAAAATCAGAAACTAATAAATTGTGCTGTATATAAACTATGTAAAAATGTGCCATGGTTTTAGAGAAGGTGATGTGTCGCTAATCTGAAGGAAAGAAGGACCAAGTGTAGTTGGTACAGAACTTTGGGGATGGCGCAGGAACCCTGGGACAATGAGAAGAACAGCAGTCTCACAGACTTAATTTTTATTCTTTTCCATAAAGTTGGAGAAGAAAGAAGTGTTGTTGCTGGCTGCTCTAGGGAAGCTTTTCTTGCCCCAATTTTTCCCCCTTTATATGTCTCGCTAGAAATTAATTAACATTAGACGGCCGTCTCTGTCTCTCACAAAATAAAAAATGAAAACATAAAACAAAGACATCTCTGACAATGTGCTGAACAATTTTGGCAGCTGAAGCTGTGTTTAATCTATAAACAGGTTAGTAATATTTAATACTTCAATTTGTATGCTGTGAGATTTTCTTTTGTTCCTGACAATTCTATATTTAAGATTACCAGGGCTTCAGGCAGAACTGTTTGGGTAGTAAAGTGATAAACTGACACCAGAATACTGAGCAGAAAAAAACCCATTACGCTAACAGCAGCCAACAGCAGTTAATGGTTTTCAGCTGTTGCAGATCTAATTGATCTTGTTGCTATAACAGAAAGCAGTTCTCTGTGATTCATATGCTTTCTTACTGGAACATATTCTACTCCCTTGCTGTTTTTAAGCCTCACTAACTCTGGTTTTTCCCTTTTCTTAAATGCCATTGCTAACAACACGTTCTATTTAAAGTTAATATTAGTCAAATAAAAATTCTGTTAGTTTGCTGAGCCTTAAATTTTCTCTCTTCATTAAAAAGAAAGGCCAAACTACTTAAATTCAGTTGTGCATTTCTTGTACTTATTAATCCCCTTCTTTGTAGCGTCACACCCAGCACTCATTATCCTTGATTTATACCTACCTTGAAATCCGTCTTTGCCATGAGTGTATCATATGTGACTAAAATGACGTAAACATTTGCCATCAGCTGCAGTCTGATGCCAAAATCTCTTCTCAGTTCTTCATGTGGAGCTTCCGTTGATGTCAGTAGCATCCAATGTGTTTTCTTCAGGACTTGGTTTGACTAGTACAACTGATAATGCTCCCTGTACCATTTGGATTCTGCATACAAGTGCTTTGCTTTTTTTTGCTTTTATATTTTTTTCTTCACAGCATTCAGAAACTCCTGATGTATTATTTAATTTTTACAGAAGGATTAATTTGAATTATTTCACTGGGATTTTAGTGTTAGTCATTATATTGGGGGGTGTTGTCTTGATGAGATTTAATTTTTTGTCAAAAAGAAACTGGAAAAAATAGGAATTGTGTGAAAATCAATAGAAACGTCCATTCATAGTTGTAATTCTAACTCATCAAAGAAGAGAGTTTGTTTTCTTATTATAAATATGAGTGCATATCAAAGAGGAATTTCCAGTAAAAGCATTAGGAATCTCAATGGAAATGCACACTCTCTATTTTGATATTGTTCAGATTTCATCTTCACTTCGAGAACTGCCTATATGCGTAAGCGGGCAGACTGCTCCACAGAATCACTTTACCTGCCAGTTTTATGTGAAAAGGCTCTTGGCTCTCAGCATGTGCTGTAGCTGCATTGCTCCCTGTATTATTTAAGTTAAATACCATGCATTAAGAAACTTGAATCATCTTTCTCTGGGAAAAAAAAATAATTTGTAACTGTTTAAGTGTTGGAAAGTCCGATTATACCTCCTGTTCATTTCCTTTTGTTCTTGTAAGGGCATCCATTGCTGCAGTAGAAGATAAAGTAACATTTGCAGACAGGAAAGAAATGGGGAATTTTTCCTTTTTTCCTTTCTTGTTTCTGTTGCTGCGTTGTTCTGATTTGGTTTTTTAAAGGTTGACACAGAGCCCCCTGAGAATTTTTAACATGTGAGAGTAGATAACCTTGTTCTTTTGTTCACTCATCCCTGCCCTGTTCTGATTGCCTGGGGCTGTTTTCTGAATATTCCATTTCATATCCGTTTAACGCTTTCTCCATTCTTCTTTCTGCCTTCATTCATCAGTTCAGAATAATGTTACATCCAATGTATCAGGAGGAAGCATAACAAAGACCTTCAGACATAATCTCATCATTGCCTCATTGAAGGAAGAGTCGCTAAGAACAAACCAAGGTTGTATAAACGCAGAGAAGCCCATTGCAGGAAAATGCGCGGATTCGAATTTAGCATTTCCTTTAGTCCTTCTGCTTATCAGAGGCTTGACACTTCTTAAGAGATTCTGCTGCTTTCACCTATGATGAGAAGCTCTTAACTCCACATGCTGCCCTCTCTGGTGTCCAACACATTTCTCGCAGAACCAGAAATCATCCTGCGGGGAAGTATGGCAACATACAGCTCACAGTAAATCCTGGGCTATAAAAAGGCTGCGAAACTCTAATACGCACAGATCAGCATCAGAAAGAGTCTTCCGCTTACTTACACAGCCATCTCCCTTTTTGACCAAAAGAACAGCAGCATCTTGTCATCATGGTTAAAAAGAAGAACTTTTAATGAAAAGCTTATAAAGGAACATCTTGGCTTATGTGAAGAATGAGCAAAGCCTCAGAAAATTAATTGGCACAAATTTCTGAAGTCGCTCCTAACTGTGGAATAAGCGCAGGCTTAAGAAACACCTTTTTCTGAAGAGAATATTTAATTTTTCCTTTCAAATACTTCCACAAAGGGGTGTGAATTCAATGGTTACAGTGTGAGGCAGGGCAGGGCAGAGTACCGAGGAAAAGCAATGCAAGCATGTAAATGAAAATGCCCCATTTTCGTGAAAAATACACATATAGGATTAGGAAAGGCATGTACACTTTAAAAATCAGGCTACTTTTAGAGTCACATTTTAGACACGAGCTTAGGAAAGTAACATATTACATTTTAACTTTCAATATTAAAACTTTATTGGTAGCGTAAAATTCTTCTGTTTCTGAGAGGGAAAACCGAAGTACTTACAAGAAATTAACAGTAAAATAAAATAATACACAAATTCATCTTCTTTACATTTTAGAAAGAGACCAGAAGACAATAATAAAATATGAGTTTCAGGAGACATGAAACTTTAACTAAAAACGGTAAAACTTACCCTGCAAATGACACAACGGCAAATAGAGTGTACACTAGAAACCAAAGCCATCTGGCATATTAAGTGAAAATTAATGATTAAAGAAAATCTCATTGTGTTTGTAGTGTATTTTCATCCATCTGTGCCCAATTATAAAAGAGTTGTCAAAGAAAGCAAGCCACCGGTGGTTAATTCCAAACTAATCCAGAAAGCCTGAAAACGTCCATCAATGCTTTTCTTACACTTTCTAATCTCTGCAGGTTTCTGATAAGAGCAGCATTAAACTATGGTGTCATGAATCTTGGCTCTCACGTTTGAAACTAACAGAGATGTACTACCTGTGATCATTTTAGATTAAGGAAATACCATCTTTCAAAAGCACACTACAGCTAGAATTTATAAAAGGAAAAAATCTATGTTCCGATCCATTTCTGTCATGCTCAGCAATTGTGGTTAACGATATCTAGACTCTAAAACCGTCAGCTGTGACCCAAGTAGATAGGGCTGAAGTGCTGTGTGACTCTGACGGAGCAGGCGGTGTTGGAGAAACGATGCGCCTTGCCCCAGCTCCGTGGCACGTTGGGTTCACGGGGCTGTGGGGCCCAGGAACAGCAGTTGAGGTTGTCAATTTGCAAATTTCCTGACACTTCCCATCCTACTGTGCTGCCATTTCACACCTTTAGCTCATTGCACAACCACCCATATGGACTTGCTCGGCGTCCTACACTTCACAGAACAGCCATACATTGTTCTCTCGGCAGAGAAGAGGCTGTTTTCTATTTGAAGGGGAAGGAGCCTGTGATTCCTTTACTGTTAGTTTGGGCCCCAAGATTATTTGGAAGTGCTGTGACTGCTGAGCTGTTGGGACTTCTGACTACACTTGCTCCATAATGGAGTGCATGGTGATACGGTGATGGGTAGAACCAGTGGATAGCCTTCCTTGGGTAGGTTGGCCTTTGGTCTTTCTCTAAAGTGAGCAAAGAGATATATCCAAAAGGCAATTTGTGAGAGATGGTGCCCAAATTAGTTGTTCTCTTGAGGACCTTAACCACTAATTGAAAAGGGAAACTAGTCTCCATACGCTAAAGTTAACCTTTATGGAACTCCTCCATAATGCAATTTAGACCCAACAGTAGGTGCACACCAGAAGAATTAGTGAGGAACAAGCATGGAGAAGAGCAAGTAATTCCCTTTGTGTTCTGTATTTCCAGATGAGGATTTGATGTCAGAGAAGTGAGTGAAAGACATCAGGTAGCAACATTAACCAACTCTCTTCTTTGTGTGGATTCTTTAGTAACTGGCAGTAGGGCATGAGCTTGTTTTCGTGCTTTTTTTGAGTTAGTTTAGTAAAGGGTCACTTTTCTACCCTGGTTTCTTTCCCACAAAAGATGTAGGAGAGCAGTTTGGAGCTGTGACCAAGAAAAAAAGGCCAAAAGCATTGGGAGAAGTGTTATGCTTCTCCAGTGCTACACTGTTCACTGTCAGCCTCCTACTATTGTCTCTGAAGGCTGGTCATTTTATTCATTCTTAAAGTCTTTGTACAAGTCCTTGCTGCTGGGGTTCTTCTGGCATATATTAGAACTCAGCCAGACTTGAAAAGTTCATTTATATGAAACATTTACAGCTGTAAAACTTCCAAAACCCAGTGACGTCTGCTTTCTCAAATGGGCCCATACGAAGCTGTTGTGCCCACCCCCTTTAAATAATACACTTGAATTAACCCCTTACACACTTGTGACAGCAGACAACATAAATCAGTATTATCAGCTAGCTATGTAATCATAACATTTACAGACCTCTCAACATCCTTTACATCTAGTACATTAAAATTGTCTGCTCAAACGTAGACCATAGTTTGACATGTAATTGGTTTTGGCTGCAGTTCAGGTTTATACAGCCCTTGTAGCTCCTTGGTTGTGTTGGTAGAAGTATTTGTGCAGCCATGCAGTGAACCAGATCAGGGACCTGAGCCAAGTTACAGGGAAAAAAAAAAAAAAAGGAAAAAAAAAAGAATAATAAAAAAAAGAAGAAAAAAAAAAAAGGTTATTTTTGAGCTAGATCAGTTCCCTGTACTGGCAAACTGGAGGCAGCAACAAAATAGCAGGGGAAAAATGGGAACGAATGCCAGCATACCATTGGAACGGAGGCATGTCAGGCCATGTTTTCAATGTAAACTTCCAGTGCAGTGTAAAAGATTGCACCACCTAAATATCAACATTAAATGGTAATTCAGGAAAGCTATTTGTTATTGTTAAAGTAGAAATTGCCATCTTGACAAATTGATCTAGAATGCAAAACCCATTTTTTAAACTTGGACTGTCTAATTCTTTGGTAAACATTATTTTTGGATTAAGGGGTGGTAAATTTATTGTTATGTTTCATAAATGACTGATAATGCTATTTTAATGCTGCAAAATAGATTCTGCTTCAAATGAAAAACCTAAACATAGCTACAGGGGGCTAGATTATGCCTCAGTTGTACCTGTATATTCCCATTTACTTCAATGATGCTGACTAAAAAGTAATTTAGGGCAAAATTTTGTCCAAAAAGTTTGTTTAGTCCATACATAAAAAGCATTCATTATTGCCTATCTTTTAATATAATCTGCCCCATCTATGGCTTCGTGTATGTACTTTATTTTCAAGCCCTATAGGGATTTGTGTTCCGCATCATCACATCCAGTATTTCCATAACATATGCGGTAGTAAAAGAGGAAATCCTGATATGGTGGTTTAGAAGTTCTGATATATGATTTCCTTTCCACTTTTTTTCTCTTACGTAGAAGAGAAAAGAGCTTCTGTAGACCAGCCCGTTTTGAATGTCGTAGTGAGTTTTGTGTGCAGCATATGTGCACACAAAAATTACCCAGTTACAACTCATACAACATCATATACATGAAGTGAAACTTGATTTTGCCTCAAAAAATTAGGAAGTACTAATATTAGACTTACCCACTGTGCCATAATATTTTGCCTGTCTTGTCTGAAGGTTCAGCAAACAGCACGTGGCATTTTGTTGGGATGAAGCATTCACAGTGCTGGGGAAATATTGTGGGATTTTAATAATCAGCCTGTAGTAAGCCCTGCTCAGACAAACGCTTGGTCAGAAGCTGCAGCTCTAAAATGATTTAAAGTTGAGGGCAGTTTAGATTGGAGGCCCTGGAGTCAGCGAGGTGTCTTCTACAAATTCATTTTTCTTTTTCCAATTGAGAATCTTAATAGTGTTAGAGCTCTTAAGAAAACCCCGTTTTGGTAAAATAGGGAAAATATTTCAATGATGGCTTAAATATTCCTTAAAGACAAGCTTTTCTAAAATAAAGTAATTCTGTCAGGTTTGGCATGGTAGTTTCCCGTTAGCACACTCTCGGTTTCCAACTTGATGTTGCTAGCCTCAGAAAGTAGAGAGCTGCAGCATTTCCAAAATAATGCTCACCGATATGATGTTACAAAGAGTGTTGCCTGGTGGAAATGCATCTCTTCTCAAAGATGTTCCTTCCAAACCTGTGTGGTGGAAAGGGCTACCAAACACTATTTCATAATGAAATTACCATCCTTTTAAGACTTGTTTTGAAAATGAGGAAAAATGTTTAAAGTTTTGGGTTTCTGTAAAAATGATACAGATATGAAAAAGCTAATGTTCTGTGAAGAAACCCAACACCTGGAAACAGCAGCAACACTTGGCATGGATTCTTTGTGTCATCTCCTTAGTTCATTGATACAGAAATACAAGTGTATATATATTCTGTTGATTGTAGGATTATATATTTTTATGTATATACACACACACACATATATACATGTGAAGAGGTTTATCTTGCATTTCTTTTTCTTTTCGGAGGGAGGGGAAGCTAGAACAGACTAGTGCTTCCTGAAAAATAAAATAAATAAGAAATTGCTAAAGCAGTCACGGTAAAATCAAGCCACAGGCAAACTTGTATCTTGTACAGTAACACGATATTCTGGTTGTATGCCTATTTAATATCTTTTAAGCCACCCTTGGGCAGGACCCCACTATAAACAAGCTGTCGCGTTTGACTTGGAACATCCTTTTAAAAATAACACTAATAAATAAACATTCTGTCTTCACACATTTTGCTGCCAGGGATTCTCCATTTCTGAACTTCTGAGTGTAATGATTTGTAAAGGTTTTGCGTATTAACTGCAATTTTCTTTTTTTTCGTTAACACGAATTCTTCATTTTCCATTTGTTTAATGTTTTAGAATTAAAACTTCAATTTTATTTTATAATTATATACTGTCATTTTAATAAAAGCTTCTATTGAAATCAGCTCCGTGTGTTAAATTCTCTGCCTGGCAGTGCATATATAAATCAATAATAGTAATATTAGGTAATAATAGGAGAGGAATATGAGTCTCAGATTATTAAGAGCTGAAGTTAAAAGCCGCACAGAGGAAATCACTTGCTGTGTACAGCAAGATCCATTGATTCAACCAAAGCCAGTGAGACGCGTAGCCTTGAATTCCTTCTGTTATACTTTATCTGTGAGCCATTTATCTAAATATATCCTTTAGCTCTTCTCTTTGCTACTCTGATCCCCTTGTAGCTGCTCACTCTTCCCTGCACACTTTCACTTGCTCCAGCATTTGCTGTCCCAAATGGGGCTGTGCAGGAGGTTTGGGATCCCTCCGGATTCCTTGCAGTCTCGTGAAGAGGAATCTGCAATAAAGAGGTCAAAAATAAAAGGCTTTTGGAGCTGATGAGTGGCACTCCTTGTTCCCCTGAAAGGGCAAATGGAGTGTCCCACGTTGTGTTTTCACCAGTGGCCACATCTTGCCTCCGCTCACGGGTGCTTCCATGCAAACAGAGCTCTGTCTGGGCTCCTTCCGTTTTTGTGAGCTCCATGCGCAGCTGAAACAGGAATTCTGAATGGGATATTTCACCAGAGCTGACTCTGAATTAAAAACATATTTTCTCATCAGCAAGTCCAAAGAGTGTGTTCAATTAGATGAATTTGTGAACAACCTGAAACTCTGTTGCCGCAGCGTTTGAGAGGAAGCACAGTTTGCTAGACTTCAGAAGTGACAACATTTCACTCCACGTTATTTGACACTTACATTGTTATTGAGTTCATGTTGTTTGCTACAACCCCTCACCTTTTTCTTTTTCTTTTTTTTAACTTTCTTTTTAAGCTCTGCTACTATTTCGCTGCATTATATGCTTTCCCTTGGGAGGGGATGTATGCGTGTATGCACAATATTGACAAATCTTTCCATTTCATTGGGACTCTCATACATCTTGTGCGTGTGCATGCACGTGCAGTGCTTTAGGAGATTTGTAGGCACATTAAAAACTCAACCTTTATTTAAGAAGAATAAGATGTCTAATTCTTACGGTTGTGGAGAAAACCAAAAGAATGTCTGGCTTAAAGTAGAGTAATGAAGTTAAGTAAGAGGAATTTTGAATAAAGGTTATAATTTTATCATTTTTGCCAACTTGGAGTTGGCAGTGCTGGGCTGAACATTGTTTGTGTGTTTAAGACTTCTACAAAGTGAGAATAAATGTATTTTAAAAACCACGGAACAACTAGCTATGTCTTTCTCACAGTAGCATAGATGACGCTGCTGTCAAAATCAATGAAAACTGCGGAAGAATTCAGTGAGTTCTGTGTTGCTGTCACTTCACATAAGTATTACTAGCTCCATAATGCTGTTATTTCTTACCAGGTCACAAAAGACCATGGTAGCATGTAAGATACTCTGCGTATGAATGGTACAATGACTACAGAGTAGTTTCATTGAAAGACCTTTCAGTCCTGCTGCTGGAACTTTAAAAGAATTTCGTTAGTAGTAGCTGGAGGTTCTTCAATGAACACTGTTTCCAAGCTTTCACTGGTTCATTTTGAAAGATACAAAAATAGTTTTTCAGAATTAATGTTCTCTGCTGTGTTTCTCTGCGTGTTGGATGCAAATGCCAACTCAGCGTTGAGTATTACGGTGTTTCTGAAGGATACTCAGCACATGGGATGTGCTTTGTGCATACATTGTATGTTTGACAGTGGGATTTTTGTGACAGGCTGTGGAACCATGAGATGAATTTTATTTACGATGTGTGTTTGACTGCCTCACCTTCATTCTCATCAATTTTCATTTTGATTTGGACTCGGTGTTACGCGAAAGTATCACCCTGTAAAATAGAAACATTTATTTTCCCCTGCACCATATGCATTTTGAAAAAAAAATCTAAAATGCTTTTGTGTTATTTTGCCTTACTCAGTGATCTGAGAGCCAGTATTTTGTGAGCCATTAAAAGCTTAATCAATAGATCTGAAAATTCTGTTTTCTGGTATCGCAAGACATTCTTTTCAATTCTTGGTAGGTTCTGAGTTATCGGATGTTAAAACCGTAGTACCATGACTTACAGGGAATATATTTTAATAATTTTCATAGGTTATTGAAATATATTCATTATCATTTTATTCTCCCTTTAAGGCCTATAAAGTTGAACTCATGATAATAAAATCAAGTGGCTTTACATGTAGATAGATAAGAAATATTATCAATAAAAAAGTAGATCTCTCTAACACAGGTCTAAAATAGATTGTCTGCAAAATATGTGTTACAACTATGATAAATGGTGGTGCAAAACAGAAGTATTATGAGCACTCTCTTAGGATGATCCACATTAAAATAAGGCAGTATCTCTGGGCTCACAGATGGTAACATCTTAGCTGTACAATTCATTGAGGGGAGCGTAACAATTTATAGCCACGAGGGTGTGTTACAGTCACATATGTGTAACTAACTTTTGTTGTGTAACAGACAGACTTCGTTTTCATTCAAGATCTGTTCTATCTTTAGTCTTCACCACAGCTGCATCAAGCATATTAAGCATTTGTTTTACTTTGTTTCTGGCGAAAATCACAGGTGTTGCAACAATTTCGTGTTGTTTGGATATAAAATTTGATGTCCGGTTTGAATTGAGTTACTGTTTTTTGAAGAATCGTTGTGCCCTTAGTTCAGTTGTTTAATCTTTGCTCAAGCTGTGTTCAGTTGCTTAAAGGCACTCCATTGGAATTTGACATTAACAACAGTCGGGTGGTAGTGATGTCATAAGAAACTCGTGTGCATCACATTTGACTTCTAGGTAATTGCTTGAAGATTTTGATTTTCGTATTCTGAAGCGCCATTTCCACCTCCTTACCTCGGCTTCTGCATTTTACATAAAGTCTGACTTCAGTCCTTAGAATATTAAAAGTATGTATTAATAAACCATGCACCTTTGAAAAGAGTTACAGAATATATTCCCTGAGGGTCGGTGATAACCTTGTGGTTCATGGTCCGCAGATTATTTAAATCCCTCAAGTTTAATAGGTGCTTTCATTCAAAGAGTTAGGTAGCCAGGCTTCTGAATTCATACATAGCTGCCTAAACAAGTGGTTACACCTCCATTTTTCTCCTCCATGGTGTAATTTATGTATGTTCCTGGATCCACTAGTGGGAATGGGTAGCTTTGTGGCTTTGTAGCTTTATGGCTGCTTCATTCTAGAGATTCATGGACCGTTTTTATGTTGTTTTTTATAGGGAGGAAGGGAATTCATGTATGTCCATCCAGATGAAAGATGTTAGAAAAAGTTAAAAGGCAGGAAAAGAAAGTAACAGAGAATGAATGGCTGGGTTTTGAAGAAGGCTGGTTCAGATGGAGGCTGAATATGGAAAATCCTCAATAGCATGGAAGGTACAAGTGCTGATCAAAACTAAGCTCGAGGAGGAAGAGAGAAGCAGAAATGAAAGACTTCACAAATGGAGAGAAGTCTCACAGAAAAACTAAGTTTCCTAAAGCACTCGATAGCTCACGCTCTGTAAGTAGGAGTGGAAACAGAGAAACCTGATGGCTGAGCTCAAGCTGAAGAGGCAGACATAGAAGTAGAAAAGGAACCCCAGCACTCTGGGGTAAAGGGAGAGAACAAGTTGACAGTATAGACTGCAGAAAAGACAAAAGAGTGTAGATGGAGTGAAAAGGCAAGCAGAATTAAAGCTTTAATTTGGAGACAGCAGCCATAAGAGTCTCAGAATAGGTAATGATACAGAGTTTTGCAAGATTGAGGCGATAGTGCTGCATCAGATAAGGTAAATTGAGTAGAGAAGAGGATGGAGGTGGAGAAAAAGACATATAGTGGAGTGCCCATCTAGAGAAGATGTGAAAATTCAAAGCCTGCCTCTTTCCTCAGGTGTAAAGGCATGGAAAAGAAAACATGAAAGAAGAGAAAACAGCACTTTTGTCAAGTTCAAGGGATGCTGAGACGTCACCAAAGTTTGGGTTTGTTGCTCTAAGGAAGCGTAGCATTAATCTGTACATGAGACCACTTCTTACAGCGGTAAGAACAGGACATCCAGGTAGTTCTGCTTCACCAGGGGAGAATGGGAAATCTGGGTTATGGACCTTGCTGACTTAATGATGAATGCTTTTACTAAAACTATTCGATTCAAACCAGTTTCCCACTGTATTCATTGTTCCATCTACATATGCTTTAATATTAACGGGTAATAAAAACTTACTCAAGTAACAAATAAAGTACGCAAGTCACCGCAATTAATTAATTAGCTGGTTTGTTTGTGGTTTTTGCTTATTTGCCCAATGGTTTAAATAGGCATCCTTAGTTTAGTGAGCACACTAAATACACGGGTACAGAGTAGAAAAGTGAAAACAAGCTTCAGTAAGAAAACAAAATTTACTTTATGATTTAACACTAATCAACCATTGCTAATGTGCTATAAAATACTACTTAAGGTAGATACTGATTTCCATTATTAAAGTTAATGGTCTTAGTTGCCTCATCTGCCTTATTCCAATATATTAAGCATGCAGACCCTATAATTTAATTATCACCTGTTAATATTGGTTCTAAATTCATTTTTGTGCTTTTGGGCTGAAGCTGCAATGATGAGCCAATTAAAAACCATTATCTGACTGCTCAAAGCATCACATTTGTAGTTATGCTCAATAGTACATGATTCTGCAGGGACTTTCAAGATGGAACATGCTGCCCTAATGCCTTTAGGGATTAGCTAAACAAAAGAAAAAATGTAAAGGAAATTTTAAATATTTTCTCTCCTGCAGGATTTTAATTTTCAGATCTCTTCCTTTGCTGTACATCACAGTTTTCCTTGAAGCTAATTTGCATAGCTGTAAAAATGTAGCGTGTAGCTGAATTACAAGAGAGACTCAAATGAGACCCTGGGTTTTCTTTGAATCCCAGAGGAGGAATTTGGTTCAAGAATGTACATAAGGTACTAATTGCAAGGATCGTGTTAGATAGCTACTATTTGAATGAGCCTGCTGAACTAATAAAATACAGCATATCATAACCTCAGAGATTTGATAATGAAAAAAGGAGCATTTAATTTATGTAGATGTTCTCAAAGCAACTTGAAAGGACAATAGCCACACATTGTATCAGTTACATTACATTGTTTATTAACACGAAAGACTCCTTTCCTCTTATGTTATCAGCTTGCTGCTGACAGGGAATTTCAAGTGCAGGTGTTTCAACTTGATCTAAATTTGTGCTTTTCTAATGGCTGACTGAGAAATGGCTGATGTAGACGATGCACTGTAAAATTTGTTACCAGAATAGATGCATTTCACATGGAAACACGTATCTGCGTTTTGTTCGTCAGTCTGTAATACTGCAATATAAACTTCCCAGCTCTTTGTGTGTTGTAGATGTATAGTAATCGAGTGGCAGAATGTAGGAACTAGATGATTTGATCTACTGTAGCTATATGGTACTACATAAACACAGCAGAGAATCCTCTCTTCTAGAGCACAGCTGACCTAGAAGCTCTTTTAGGGGCCTGTTTGGCTGGGGTATAATGGGGGAGTGAGTATCCCTTAGCCTCTTTTCATTTCTTTGGGGCACCACAGTGTTGGGGACTTGAACTTGATTCTTCTGGGACCAGTTCCTCAAGTGAATCAAAAGTCGTGCCTTGAGCCGATGCAGAGATGCCAGGCATCTGTACGGAGACATCCTGTTATTAGCCACTTAAAACTAACAGAAAGTGGAATTACTGCTGAATTCCACTAACAGAAAGTGGAATTACTCAGCCAGGATTTAAATGAGGTTGGAGCTTTTCAGGGGAAGAGAAAGCTGCCAAAGAAAAAGCTAGCAGCAGCTGAAGTCGATGAGAATTCCCCAGCTGATACGTGTGCGTGTTTGGGTGCTGGTTTGCTTTGGTTTGGTTGCTTTCTGCTTATAATTTTTTCACTATTGTATTATGGGCATGTGTTCTTTTGTCAGTGAAAGCTATCAGGAACAGAGCAGGAACCCTGCTGTGCCTTAAAATTAAAACAGGGAAAAAAAGCTCAAGCATGAGAAGAAAAAAATGAGCACAGAGAAGAAATAAATGTAAATTAAGTTATCGAGGTTAAGTAATTTTGACCACAAACGGCAATATAAATACTGCATACCGTTCTTAGTAAATCTTCTTTGAGTTGGTATGGACAATTTTAAATCGTATAGTTTATTTTTCTTATTAAATGAAATGCACACTATTTTCCTGCCTCTCTCTACTTTCATTTGTCTCTTTTACAAGTTTCATCAGAAGCAACAGTTCAGCAGAGCTGCTGAGGAGCTTTTCTCACCACTTCTCCCCCCATTCTTCTGCCTGGGGAAGGTCTGCGGCATAAACTTGAGAAATTCAAGTTAATTTGGCCCACATGCAATATTGAGCCAATCTGCGCACATGCAGATACTCCTGCGCAAAATTATTTGGAAGAAAATGGAAAAAAGCTGACAAGTGTAAGCTGGGTGGGTTGAGGAGGAGTGGGGAGATCCTGACAGTATTGTATTGAAGCAGAGAGCAGTTGTGAAGGACACCTGGCAGGACATTAGAGTATTGTGGCAACAGTTTTGGAGGATGTAAGAGATATCAGGAAGGGGCAAGTTTTCTTTATATCTTCTGTTCACATAATAACTCGGTTTTTTGGTAGTCTTTATATTTAAAGGGATCCCTTAATGTAAATTGTCAACTGTAAAATAACATTGTGCTAACTCAGTTTCATAAAATTCAACTTGCCTGAAGTGCGAGAGTAATTATTTTTTTTATAAATAAGCAGAATACCGTTAGTATTTTCATCAGTCATTGACAAGTGAATGTATTTTATGTCTTTATTAGTAAGTTGCCAAGACAGTTTGGCAAAACTGTAATGATCATAGAGGTAGCACTCAACCCTTGTAATTGCAAAGTAATTTGGAGTTTAGGGTGAACCTCTGCTACTGTCAGCTCATGGTTTAATTCTATATAGACAAGCATGTATTTGATGTGATCCCTAACTTCAAATCTAGTGAAGTTAATTGTACTTTTTCCAATGTAACAATTTGATCTCATTATTTAAAAGTAAACCCGATTCTTCAGAATCACAGCCATCTACACATCCCTGTGTGTATTATGAAGTTTCACCATAAATACAGATTTTTTAATATATAAAAATGTTTGTCTTGGGCACTAGGTTGTGTACAAAAATTAGCTGATATGATTTGTCTCCTTTTTTAAGAGACACATGCCCTTAGTTCAGATAGTCCTTGAAGACTTAGTCTATCAATAAATTATATATTATTTAACTATATTTTTAATGTTGGTTTAGCAGTTTAGTATTTTAAAATGTTTTACTGTGTTCTGATGTATGGAAACATTAGCCTCCCCAATAAGACACTCACAGACTGTGTATACACAGTTCTGGTTTAGGTAGAGCTCCAAATGTGCCTTCAAAGCATATTCCGAAGCTGTGTGACGTGACTTTGCATTCTGGAGGTACCGACTGGCTTTGACTGAATAGCTTTACTTTAAACTTAGAACAGAATCAGTGCTGTATGAAAAATGCTGTATCTTCTTCTAACAAAGAGGAATTACTCTTTGAGTAGAAAAGAATTTTGCTGAAAATTTACATCTGGATTAATATTAGGAACTCTAGCTTTTGTGTCATTATTCAATTTATTCTGGCAGGCCTTAATAATGGGATGACAAGCTCTTTCCACGAGTTAAAATCAGAGTGTTTCCAACGAGCTATTTTAGAAGGAATTATATTGTTGTTGAACTAAATTATTGAGTGCTTATCTTCTCCCGTCGTGTTTATGTAAGTGTTGTACAGACAGCACAACAGTTCAAACAACTCTTTAGTAGAGCCCTGCGTCTTGAGAAATTACTTAGGTTGCCATGAGTTTTCTTCTACCTGAGGAGGGAGTTCTCCAATGGCCTCTGGATTTGAACACTGACTAATGTTCAAATGACTGATGCCTTTAAAACATTGTGATATTAACTGATCACATCTTTAAATACTTAGAAGGTTCAGTCAACATTATGGAAATGCTCATTTAGAAATCTTAATATTACAGGAGGTGGTGAAGTTTCTTTCTCCCATATTATAACTCATAACTGAGCAAATGACTCCATCTAACAGTTGTGTGAAAATATTTCTATCTTATCTTGAGATATCATATTTTATCTGGAAGAGCTTTTATATAGCAGAAACATAGAAAATCACATGTTGGTGAGACAAAAAAGGAGTAGTACTGGAAATTGGCATTCATCAAATTTTAGTTACGTATAGATTGCTTAGCTTGGATTATGAGAGCCTGTAAGCACACCTGCTGTAATTGGTTAAGCAAGAGGAGATTGATGATAATTATTTACTGTGGAATTCTTGTTAATTGTATATCATGCTTGTGAGAGTTTCTTTTTTCTCTCACTTTTGGTTTATTTAGAAGCTTTATTTAGTAAACAGTTTATTAAATAGAGAATAAATACCCAGAAGTCATTATCCTAGCTATTAGCATTCTCCCTTTTACAGGTTAAGATGACTTCTCTTTTATGGTCTTAATTTTTCCTGAAATGGGCTGGCTGCTTCAAACAAGATATCAGATTTAAAAGCCAAACATACTGCCTAGATGCAGAGCGCTTCCAACTTGTGCGCTTTAGGTGTAGATAGCTTGTGATGCTGAGTCTGATCTGGAACTGCATGACCGTGATGCTGCTGGGGGTACTAAAAGTATGACTGAGCAATTGTGCCTCATTAAGGTTTTACAAATGGCTATTTTGAATAGTTCAGAATGAAAAAGGCTGTTTAAAATAAATTTATTCACTGTTTGGGCTGTGGTGGCTGTGGTGCTTGTATCTGCAAACAGCGCTTTAGAGACATGAGGGCTTTCAGCTAAGCCAATAGAAACAGTGGATTTTAAGGGAGTCTAGACGTCACCAAATCTAGTCCACTGCCATGGCATGCAACATTATACGGTCTTCTTCACAAACTGGTTAGGTTCCACCTATTAGATTTTCCTTCCCCAGTCACTCCTTTTGGAAGGTTGTTGTAGGATCACACTCCTGTAATGATGATTGCAAGCCTTCTTCCAGTTGCTGTCCTTAATTTATTCCTTACCAGTTTCTACCCATTTGTTCTAACGCCAGCATTCTCTCATTGATTTAACAAATCTTTTGCCCCCGGTGCATTTGCTGCAAGCAATCATCTTTCTTCCTGGACTTCATTTTTCAGCATAAAAAAACCAAGTCCCTTCAGTCTCCTCCCATAAGATAGGTTTATGTTCGATCTCTGTAATAGTCCTGTTCAGCGCCTGTTCAAATTTGAATTAATCTTTTTTTTTTAACATGTGTAACTGGAATTATACAAAATACTTCAGATGAGGTCTTGGTACAGGCTATATAATCTTTTTTTTTTAACATGTGTAACTGGAATTATACAAAATACTTCAGATGAGGTCTTGGTACAGGCTATACAATGGTATGAATACTCCCCCTTCTTTATGAAAATACCTTGCCTTGCCCTTCTCATGGTCAGATTCAATTAAGTGGCTCATAGTCATCCTATGACTGACTAAAATAGGCTGCTATTTCCAACTAATGAGCTCCCCATATATATCAGGAATTCTTGTTATTAGTCCCATGTGCCCTTGGGACTATTACATTCAACCCAGTTCTGTTTCTGGGGTCTTCAAGATCATGCGTTTCCCGCCACAGGACAATCAAATCCTCCTCCTCTAGGAAGGCTCTACCTCCTGACTTTGTTTGCTCAACAAAATGCATTAGTGAATCTTTATTTTCATCCCAAGGTCATTAACTAAAGTATGAAATAAAATGGGTCCAAAACTACAAACCCAGTATTTTTGGAAGAGATTAACCACCTTCATGAGGTAATGATAATAATGGCTCCTAAATGACCAATGAGATTATTTTTTTTAATATCATATGCATCACTGTGAATTGATTTTACACGTTCCCTCAGAGTTCAGTATTTTATACCCAGATATTCAGTACTTGAAATTTAAACCCGATGTTGCAGAAATTGCAAGGTCACGTCTGAATACAAAGGCAGTCTTCTCTAAGGGCGTAGCAATCTGTCCAGATTTTCACCAAACACCATGCAGGTTAGATAAATGGGCCTCTGTGGATGCAGCATTTGGCAGATTAGATGCCTGTTATCTGTTCTCTCCACCCGCTAACATATTGCTAATTAGGTTTGAGAGTGAGGTGAAATGATTCATTTTAGCAGAACTCTGAGTGTCTTTAGTAAATCCTTACTCCAGTTCCAATCCACTTGAGAGAGAAAAGAAAATAGAAAGTGAGAGAAATGCTTCTGAGATTGTGCATGTATTTTTTACATTTGTTTCTTTCCTATCCTTATCTCTGAAAGTCCTTAGATTATCATTAAATTGGTGAATATGAGACAGTCATGTCAATTAGTAGTAAATGCAGAATAAATTCAGTGGAACCGATAACCGTACACTGAAAACGTGAACAAAGTACTTGAGGTAATTCTTCTGTGTGTTTGTGTAAACAAAGTGGCAAGATGGGTGGGTTATCTTTGTGTAGGACAGAAGGCGACTGCACAATGAGTAGAAAAAACATGCACGCAGACAACCATAAATCTGACATTCTCAAACTTTCAAGTATTTAACTTTTTAACTGAAATAGGATTCTTTGAGCACTGGGTGTTCTTTTTTGTTTACTTTTGCCTACATATGATACTGTATGACTGAGTTCTTTCTGTAGCATCTCCTGTGACTGTTCCTCTTCCCTCATTTTCTTCTCAGCCATTATGGTGATGAGTATGTCGTATCTAATGATCTGCAGTACTCCAGCTCCTTTCCCCCGGGATAATCTGGCAGATGATCTTCCCATACATGTCCTGCAGTTTATGTTAAGAATGGTTCCCCCAACTATGCTATATGTACCTGTTCCAAGGCTGGTGTTTATAAATGCCTATACAATACCATTCATTGTATGTGATACCATTCTGCTATAAGACACTGCAGAGCAAAATTGACAAAGTAAGTAATTACAATATTTGTCTGAAATATGAATGGTTGGATTATACAGATGCTATGTTTATATTCAACCAGGAGAAGAGTGAGATTGATATATTGTTCCTCACTTGCATAATACAGTATGTGCTATAACATTTAAAAACACTCTGTAATTGCTTTAGTCCTTTGTTTATATATAAATGGCATATTTGTATGCATCTTTGTAAATGCCTCATAGAATTTAACAAGTTGAAGAAATGCATGACTAAACGAGCAACGTGAATCTTTGCACGGAAAAAAGTCTGTCTGCTGTGGGGATGTATAACCTCTGATATTTATTGTTGCAGAGGATAAGTAGTTAGATAAGTGTCCCTTGATCTGAAGCTTCACTGGTTAAGTATTTTCTGAATATTAACCTGCCAGGTTGTGGTTGTCTCTTGTTGAGAAAAACAGCAATGTTCTTGCTGTCAGCAGTGGGTTTGAGCTGTGTGGATCCAGCTGATGATTTTTCTTCATTCAGCTCTGTCCAAGGAGGAGAAGATGTATCTCACTCTCCTCTGGTTTGATAAGGCGAGGAGGAGAGGTCTGTGAGCTTTTTCTTATTTGAGCAACTATTGCAGAGACTGGGGAGAGGGAAGGTGATTCTCTCCATGCTTTGTGTCCTTGCAACACAAAGAGAGAGCTGCTTCAGAGGTTGAGAGTGGTTCCTCCTGAAATTGCACTTTGCTGTGGGAATTTCAGTCCAGCAATACTGAGACGGTTGGCATCACAAGACCGAGTGACGGGTATCTCCGTGAAGCTACTTAGATTAATTTGAGGAGAGTGACACTACCAGCTGCCACCTTTTCAAAGAGACTTCTGAAGGTGCGGAAGGGGATTGGAAGAGCTTTCTCAGATCTTTTGGATCACAAAGGTAAAGGAAGCGGTGAGGGGAATCGGGGTTAATTAAGGCAGCCTTAAGACCAGCCGTAGCTTCATGGCTCTGTTAATCGTGCGAGAGCCGCTGTGAGACTTGATGTCGAAGGCAGGGGCAGTGGGGAGGGATGTCTTTGCATCTGATAGACCAATAGTCTGCTCTCCTTGGAAAAAGCACATTTCCTTAAGCAGGTACGTCTGCAAAGGAAACCCTCTGAATGCTAACTTAGCAGTTGAAATGTATCTCCAGCGATAGGTAGTAGGTTTTTTTGTACTTAATCTCCTGGCACGTGTACGGCCCCCAGCTTGTGCTCTAGCGGGATTCCCTAGAGCATTGATTGGGCTTTGGAATTAACATCCAGAAAGCTGTCATCTTGGACTTTTTGTAGATTGTGTGAATGTAAATGCATGAAGTACAGCTTCCTTGGAAATGAGAGCCAAAATCGGTCATTTAAATGAAAAATAAAGTTCTAAACTTCAACTCTAAAGCCGTGAGCCTTTGGATGAGGCTTATCGTGTTTGTGCTCTGCTCTGACGTGCAGGGAATGCAACTACTCAAAAATGTTTGATACAAAAGTTAGTATAGTGGTAAATCTCGTTGGGATTCTGTAATTTCACACTTGAACCAAAATATGAGCGTGAGAGAGAGTTTGGGAAGCCAGAGAGGGAGAAACTTGAAATTAAAGTTTTCAGATTCTTTAGGTTGTCTTTTGATTTCCTTTCATTTTTTTCTTTAAAAAGAAATTCAAATATTTTCAAAACTGCCCTTATGAATTTGTAAGAAAAACAAAAAATGAAGGATTATATGTATAAAAGTGGAAGAAAGAGAACTGATGTTATCTCCACCCCTTAAGAGGGAGAAATGCATCCAGATGCAGGGAAGCCTTGCACAGTTTCCTTTATGGCCTGAGTAGACTTGAATCTGCACTTTCCTTTTCCTGTGAAGATGTCTGTGGCATATTCCAGGGAGGTGCACTCTTGCTGTATCCCCGGGGTGCTGCTTGGAATTATGTAAATAATCACGCCTTGACTGGAGCAGGAAACGGTGCTTGGGCATTTCTTTGATTTTGTGTGTGTGTGAATTGACCTGGGGGGGAAGAACAGTTGTTCTCTCCCTCTTTCCTCTATCAGACACCAGAAACTTTATAACCTCAGAGGAATTTCTGTTTCTTCATTCTCATTGCCATACAGGGAGCTCAAGAAGAAGATTCTGGGAAGTCAGATTATAACCTGAATACGGGTCTCGGTTAACGGTTCATCACAAATTTACGGCGGTTCATAGAATCGCTGTCCAAATCTTTGTCACAGCACCGTGTTGATAAAGAAAGTAGAAATTCTCAAATAATAAATACAAAACATATGAAAGATGTTATTAGCCGTTTAGCACATTATGTTAATCTCCTGCTAGCTAATATTATGATCAAGGCTATGTCTGGAGAGAGCAATAGCAAGGATCTTACGAATAGAAATAATGTCTTTTTAACATCCAAAAGAGGATTCAGAGAGCTAGTTGATTGTTATGAAAACTACTACTCTTAGTGAGCATATTAAATTGGCAGAGTATTAATCTGATGAGATGTAAGACGATGTCCCTTAAGAATGTAATTTACAATGTAGAAAGATCAATTAAATATATTTTAAAAAGCCATGAAAATGGGCAGCATTTTTACAGATTAATTATTCCAGTGCATTTGATAGTAAAATTTAATATCTATAAATACATCATGTTATACACTGAATTTGTGAAGTATGAAAGTAACATTTAAATTATAAAATCCAGTACATCTGTATTTATTAGGCTTAAAGTATCAGATATTAATTATGATTCTATATTATTTTTCAAATCTTTTAAATAGTATGTTTTATCTCTTCATGGTAAAAAAAGGTAGAAATTCTGCAGAAAGTAGTCCTGGTTAACAACAGGACTCCAAAGCCTGAATCCTGTAAAGCTGTAGAAACATCCTTAAATACTTTTAAAAGCTTCAGGTTATGTTATCGTCTGTTATCGTCTTCCTTTCTGTGCAGTTCTGTGCAGCATTTTCTATTTTTTCCTTCCTGAACAAAACCTAACGTTAATGTGCCTTCTCCCGTCTGCTGCTTGGTGTCCACAAGATGTTGGTTAATGGACTAGAAATTTTGAAAATCTTTCTGTTATTAAAGGAATGACAGAGTCAGCAGTGGGAGGGTATAAAATGGACGTGCACTTCTTAGGGGTTAATTGCCGCTTTGTTCCCCTTCTACAAATTCTCTCCAAGGTCAAGCTTAGTTTTATCTGATGTTTTCATGGAGAGGATAAGAAATTTTTCAGGACATCTCTGTTTAAATGGATGGAGAAACCTAAAACTTAGGGAGTTAGATATAAATGTAATGCTGGCGTAACAATACTGATTTCACTTGACTTAATCAGAGACTTAGTTGGCCTTGGTGGTTTTACAGAAAGCTGTTTGTTAACCACACTGTATGTAGTACATGCACTGCAGCTTGTCGGCAGTTTGCTTCATCTGTTTGTGTGGTCGGGGGTGCTTAAAACAGCACTTGAAGGACGACGTGCTTAAAAATTAGTATTCAGCAGTTTTGCAGAGAGGCACCGTGAGCATAGCAAGGTCAGGTGCATAAGCAAAGCAGGATTTCCAGTTGCCACTTTGTAAATTAAAACATCAAATTCGCCCTTGGTTGGTTTTGTTTATATAATGTTGTGCGACTAAAAACATCAACACGTTCACATGGAGATTAATTTTAAGTATCGTTAATGACCTGCTTCGTAGTGATAGATGCCCCCAAATTCAAAGTATAGCCTGGAACCATCTTTTAATTCCCTGAAATCCATGTGGTTTTAAGGGATCTTATGATAGTTCCAAGCCTCAACATCCTAAATTCTTGTTTTCTGTTATTTGAACCAAACCCTTATGGGTATTTTACAGCATTTTTCTGGTGCTTTGTGGTTGTTATTTAAGTTCTACTGACATACTTAACCGTATATTTATACTGCATGTGTTTTAAGTAACATATCAGTTGTAAAACATATCTGTCGCATGACTTATATGTATGCGACTCATGGAGATGAGTCCTAATTCAGCAAAAATTGCCCGTGTAACATTTCAGAGGTCAGAGATCCTTCCGATTTTGACTTTAATGTAGTAGGAGCCAGTAATGGGGTTATACTCAGAACCTTCAAGTTTACAAGCCAAGACATTAGATGCCTTTGTTTGCTGCTGTCTTGCAAATACTTGTGTACACCTGGAGCCTGTGATTTAGCCTTGGCTGGTGCACAAGTCACTGTTGCAGATGTTCTCCCACTATGACCGTACTTACCCAGGTCTTTCTTCAACAGCAGCTCCAGCCTGTATCTACTAATTTCACCTTTAATGTCATTGCCATTATTGTTCCTTACTGTTTTGTAGCTGTATCAGCTCATCATATAGCTCTATCAGGCAGTTACACTGGCATAGATAAGGAGACTACCAAACCCGGGGCTGTAGAGGGTGAGGAATGCTGCCTCTGAAAGTGTAACCAAGGCTTGATTTTTCCCAAATCGGCAGAGAAAGAGGAGGTATGTGATTCGGATAGGAACTTTCGGACTGAAATACTCTGGGTGGTCCACATGAAGGGTGGAAAAGAGAGTGCGGAGTGTGTGGAGTTGCTGTAAGGAGCTTGGAGCAATGATTGAGTTTAGATTTGGGAATATTTTATTTGAAAGGGCTTTGTATTTAATATTGGTATATGCTCTACTTCTACATTTTATCCGCATTTGGTTAATGGGAGCGGTTTCTTTACGAGTACACGCCAGGTTGAAAGAAGCAGGCGGGAGATTGTGTCTAAGTGCAGGTCAAGCTGCAGATCCTGTCCAAGTGTCAGCAGGGTCTGTCCACGTTAGACCCCAGTGTCTTTTCCGAAAGCCCCAGCTCCCCTCTCAGGTAGTGCTTGCAATAGGCTGGGTACCCTAAAACACTGATAATTACGTACCCAGCCTCTGAGCATCAGTCTGACTCTTTCACAGACCAGCCTTTCACAGCCTGTGTACAAGGTGAGCCTAATCCCTGATTATTTCTGACTTCACAAAACCTGCTCCTAACCTGCGTATTATTCCTGGTAAACACAATCACTTTAAGTATGTTCATAGTGTCTAATTCAATGGGCTTGTCACCTTGTCTGGGTATAGTTGAAACCCTGCATCAAACAGACACATTTTGAAAAAACTTCCAGAAAAGTACAGTCCAAAGATAAGTAACACAATTCCTTTGGGTTTTTTTTAACAATCTTTTCAACTCATTTGTGATTCTTGAACTTTCTTACTTCTCCATACAGAAGTATTGGGCATGAATGCAATACACATAAAAAGATACTTATAATTCTTAAGAGCATCAGTATTAGTATTATTACTTTAAGTAACAGCTACCTTCTATGCGGTTAAGTCAACTTCTTTTTGAAGGATAAAAATATGTCACGTAAAAAGATCTTAACTTCTGGAATATTTTTTTGACCCAGCTACTTGTATATATTCACTCATGCTTCAAACTTATTTTTGAATAGCTGATCTTTGATGATTTTTTTTATTCAATTTTATCTTCCGAAATCCCACAAAAGTAATGGTTTCTACTCACGTTTCCATTTTTTGTACTTCAGGAAGACAGCTCTGGGAGCGGATAGTCTCATGATTCTGATCTTGTTAAGAATCACACTATTAAAAATAAAAAGAGCTCGATATATCAAGAGATTTTTACATATGTGTAGAACAGAAGTTTGTGCTTTGGTGCGTATACTTAATGTGGTCAGTTTTTAAGAACTGAGAATAAACTTCATGAAAAAGTTGCCTAATGGAAGACGACATTGAAAATCCCCAAAAGTATTTAAAAATTTTAAGCATTGCAACTTTTCTCTGCATTTCTCAGGCGTTACTGCTCTTTTCTTCCAGACTCCCCAGAGCATATCCCACACAATTTATTTTGTGAAGTACTGGGTGACTTGAAGCAATGAGGAAGATACGTTTTTAGATCGTTATATAATTTAGAAACAAATTCTCGCCACGTTTGGCAAGAATCAACGGCTGTGCAGCTGTCTGTTGAAGGAGTAGGTGGGTACTCAGTGGGGAAGGTCAGAGGAGGTGGTGGGCTGCCCGAAGGGGGACAAGGATTACGTGAGGGCACGCGTCTTCCAGTCAGATGGACAGTCCTAAACAAAGAAACAGATGACCAGAGCCTACAATAAAGATGGAATTATTTTAATTACCATGCTGAGGTCAGCCCGCTCCCTTGAAGCATATGAGAAATCTGTCTATAACTTCTGTTTGATGGTCAGTGTAAGGCACTATACACATGAGGAAACAGATTCAAAACTGTAGCGCAATTATAGCTGGAGTTTGTGGCTCCCAAGGGCATCCTGCTCAGAGTTAACTAAAAATAATGAAAGCAAAACAGTTTATAGTAAAAGATCAGTTACCAAGATGTATTTGCACAGGCAGCGTAAAGTGATGCAATTTTTTTCACATAGCTACAGTTGTTTATTACAGAAGTTTTACCAAAGTTATGGATAGTTAGTGTTCACATACTCCATAGGTATCCCCCCACCTTTTCCTCTCTAATAGTATTTATGCACATAAAAAGAACAATGTAAAAAGAGGATCATTCCCAGAAAGGTAGAGAATTTTTACAGGAATTCATGAAGAGACAGATTTGGTGTTTTGATGCAGCATGTACCAGGGGGATCTCAGGCTCTGCTGTATATTATCTGCAGAAATTGTTTAGTTGTGTGTAATGTTTTCTAAGGACTTGTACAACATTCATTTCAAAAGAGTTGTAATTACAGATATGTCTTTTGAGAGAATTTCTTTTCCTCAAAGCCAAGCGTTTCTTCAGGTAGTAAATGTAATCACAGCATTACTGCTCAGGTCATACTTTTATGCATGTGTTAAGCAATTATTTTCTGTTATCGTTTTTCATATTTCATCTTGAAAGATTTTTCCTATGATTTGTAGCTACACAAATAAGTCTCCGAGGATAAAGGAGGATGAGTTTTTGTGCCATTTACAGTCTGAGGAATTTCAGTTCCAAATTTCCAGTTTCATCTCAAGACAGTTTACTCTTATTTGTGAAGCTTTCCATTTCTTGTATTCAGACTGTGCAAAAAAGACTGCAGGAGTCATTTGAAGGTTAGAATAAAGGAGCCGAATAAATCAAACTCAGAGATCTTAGTTACATCTAGAAAGTGGAAAGCCCTCTTATCACAGTTATCCCTAATAAAAAAGATTTTTATTAAGAAAACTTCCCTTTGAATGAGACCTTCACTTGCTTAAAAAACAAAACACACACAAAACAAAACAATTTCTTACAGCAGGTGCACCCTTGTCTGCATTTTGTCACATCTCGGATGAAGTCGTCCCTTTGATCCCCAGTTTGAACCTCTCCTTTCTGCCAGCCTGCGTAAGCCTGAGAAGCGCAGAGCCAGTCCCTGTGCCTGTGCTATGCCATTTGAGTACTGCAGGCTTAAAAAGGATATAATTTTCTTTTCATTACTGTGTTTCTCTGACTTTGGTAGGCGTAGTAAATTAATGCAGACTTTGATAGAGCTTCACCTACTCTGAAACAGCCAGTGAGGAAAGAGTCCAACAAGGTTCAAAAGTTCCAGCAGCAGAACCTAATCTAGCCCATTATTTAGGATTTATTTTGTTTTTCTCGGTTTTCAGTGTTACTTACACTGACTTTAATTGCTCAAATGTGTTCATGGCAATGAAGCTCACTTTCCGTAGTGGCATAGACAAAAGGGTTCATTGTAGCTGCCCTTGCAGATGAGTTAAAGCAATCTGAAATGGGTGTTGGAAGGTGGGCTGGAGTAGCACACAACCTGAGAGCACGGGAGGAGGCAAGAAGAGAGATGGGATGGGTTTTTCTTTTCTTAAACTGGTCGGTTACGTGACCCTAGAGAAGGCAGAGCACCCTGTACTGCTTTGGTTGCCCTCTGCATAACAGTAAGGCACCTCTCAAAAAGCATGGGATCCTTGTTTAAAAAAATATGGAAAACATTACTTGATGAAGAATGGCAGAGACCCAGATCTTTGTTGTCCTTGCTGTTCCAGCTGTGCTCTTACTGATTAGGCTAGCACTCGAATTTTATTTGTATGCCAACTGGATTCTATTTTTAATTCTTAAGACATCTTTAAAGATTTTTAAATGCTTGGGGTTTTCCCATCCCATTTTAGCCATCGTCCACAGCATAGCATACTTTATTTCATGCAACTCGTTTGTTTTGTTTGAAGGAAAAATAGATATTATTTTGGTTTAGGCAGTGACTATTTTGACACCTTTTTCTTGCAGTCATTCCTCAAATCACAGAGTAACACTTTCTTTGTACACGCACAAACATATTACAAAGGAAAAAATAAAAGACTGGTTATTCCATTACTATTGGATTTTTTCACTGTAGATGTTACTTGCTCACCTACTGTTTAAATTAAGCCACTGTAAAATTGATAAAAATATGGTGTGAAATTGCCCTAATGTACATTCAGTTTGAGTTTTCTCTATGCCATTTACGAAAAATAAACAAAGCTACTTCAGTATTCAAAAATACTAACTGCTATTCTTGAATGTTTTTGAAGCAAAGGATGCGTATTAAATTTACCTGAAATGTTTAAATAAAAAAAATTATACAGTCAACTTCATAGGAAGGTTCATTTTAATCTTCAAGTTGAACTTGGTTAGGCATAAAAGATTTGTATGCTTTGAGAAGTCCAAACTTTCAAAAAATGCTCTCTTTTTTTTATATATGGGGGTTTGATTTTTTTTCCTTGAAATCTGGAACACTTTGTTTTAATCAAGAGATCAATTACTGTGCTGAAAATGCAGCTTGACATATTAGCCAGCTTGTAGAGAATGGAAACTTAAACTATCTTCTCTCCCACCATCAGCCAGATGTTCAGATCTTCACCTTTTGATCCCCTGGGCAAGGGTTCAGGAATCCTGAGCTCTCTGCCAAACTGCAGTGCAGTGTGCTGACTCGGTAGTAGTAATTTATATGTACTCTTAGTATGGCTATACTGTAGCTGTCTTTAGACCCTTCTGTTAATACCCTCATCTTTACTTTTTAAATTTTTAAATAGAAATTAATCTCTTCAGGATATTGCCTTTTATTTATATGGAAAGATAATTCTCCAAAACTCTCATTTATGTATACCATTACTTCAAAACATAATAATACTAAAATACTAGAAAGAAAATATCCTCAAGTTTTTTCTTCCCTTTATAATACTTCTCCGTCCCTGTGCACAGGGATCAGTGCCCATCCTCAGGCTCACTGCAAGGGATTCTTGCTCCGCAAATTTAAAGATGACAGAACAGAGCAACTGGTTGTGCTCCTCAGCCCGGTCCCTTTTTTCCTCCATTGCCAAAGGGGGAGAGAGCAGTACAAATGCATGCAGTTCTGTGGAGGTGCCTGGAATTTGGATCTCTCTGCCACCCCCAGGCAGGGGGAGTCTTGAGCCTGATGCATAAATTAAGTCTATAGTTGTTCAACATATGGTTGAGGACCTGCTTATCTGCAAGCATATGTTGTGAGTACCTTGCTGAAGGGGCACCTACTCTAAGTAAAACGATCCACAGTCCCAGTGTGAACGTGCTCTGTGCCCAGTCTGCTTGTTCTGAGGCACAGTTACATGTAAGAACAGAATTACTTTTATAAAATTTACAAAACTAGAATGGTGGAGCATTTAATTGAGTGAGATAACTCTGAACAGTGCTGCTTTATCTCTTCACTGCAAAATGTGTATGTGAGTTATTTGGCTCTGTGGTTCCAGGGTAGCCTGCTTAGGTCTTATGTCGAGTCTGACTTAAACTAGCAATGTACTTAGTATGTCCATAATAAATATATATATAAACTTACAACCAAAAGAACCCATGTAGGAAAAGCCATTCCCAGTTCTGTGGGTAAGAAACTGTAACTTGCAGATGGTTGCAACATATATGTAAAATAGGAGACAGAAAGAACCTTGCTGAAGAAACACGATGCAACTAGACCACGCCGCCACCACCATGAGACACACTACACCAGTGAATGGCACTGGGGCTTTTGATGTATCCTTAGCACCCCTGTTATCCGTGTCCACTGACATCTTTCATCCCATTGAAATTGCACAGTTAGAAAAACTTTTGGCTTTAAGGTGCGCAGGTTGTATGGTTTGGAATAAAAATCTTCTGCAGCCCTGCCTGCTCTGCACGGAGCAGTTATCTGGAACACCTGGTCTCATGTGTGCGTGTAATGCCAAGCTGGAGAGCCTGTGGCTCAGGACTTGTATGAAGTTGAGAGCTTGGGAATAATTAAAAGGCTAGGACGAAGGGATGGTGTTACAAGTTATATTAATCTCTTGCTGTTTTCCTTGCAAAAGGATTTGTGCGTAGTGAAGAGGTATGATTTGCCATGTGTTAATGTTACTGCACTTTGGTTTAAGTTTGATACCTGTCAAAATTCCTTATTTTTACAGTTTTTGTCTGTATTTTCCTTAAGAGACCAGAACTCTTTGAAAGTGTGAGAAATACAGTTAAGTGTGTCATGAAGGGACTGAAGGGAAATCCTAAAGCAGTTCTGTTTCATCAAAATGCTTTCACGTATTATTTCTACAAAAGCCTCTGAATCAGTGCTGTTTCAAGTACTCAAATTGAATCCTAGAAATATAACTCTCAGGGGTGCAATATTTTTGTAAACATTAATATATAATAGAAGGAGAAATAGGATCAAATTTGTCTAAGTAGAAAAATGCAATATTGAAGACGTTGGTAAAGCTACTGAAACTAAATATATTTCGCAGTATGGGATATAAAATTAAAACATTCATGAAATAAAATGTCAGTTACAAAACAACATTATTTATATTTAGAGATTTTTAATCTTATTGCTCAAATGTTTTGCCTTCTAAGTGGTCCATTGCATTGGTGTAATACTATGGACACTGTTTAAATTCTTTTCTCACTTTTTTGTTAAAAATTTGAAATTATAATGAAGTTTATTATTTTCAGAGTAAATATCCACATAGCATATTATAATATCCAGAAATTCAGTGTTCTCTTAGTTTATGAAACCTTCCTGGCTGGCACTTGACTTGAGAATCATATTCTTTACTACTACACAGCGGAACAATTTTAATTGCTCCCTTGAACATTACAATACTTCCAAGCATGAAGAAATGGCATAACTGCTATGAGAGTAAGTCTGCGCTATTTTAGTCACTTTTCCCATTTGACAGTGAAAATCAGATGTTTAAAAAAAGAGAAGCTGCAGTCATGTAAAAATAATTTTTAAAAGCTACTGCTGACGTATTATGGAATGGAAGTAAAGGAATTCCTGTGAGGATATGATCTACTTTGTACTGCAGAAAGAGAAAAATACTAGGCAAAACATCTCAATTAGGAAATCATCCAATAAACTTTTAAAACCTATCCCTTGAATATCAGGGAGTGCATCAGTTACACCAAGTACCAAAGTATATTCAATAGAACAGGCAGAGTGTTATCATCAAAATCACCTAAATGACAATTAAACAATGCATTGTATTCTGATTAAGAGTGTTTTAGGACAAAAATACACAATAAAATTAAGGAAGATAATAAAAAGAAATAAATCCTAAACTGTTGAGGATAATTTAAGATTAGGATTAGGATAATTTAGGATTTAGGTAAATAGTTGTTTTTACATTGTCTATTACTCCTGCTGGAAATAAGAACATTGAAGAAGGGCCTGTCTTGTCCTAATATTGATTCTTAATAAAAAAGTCACAGCTTTCCTATTCCTCTTTATTGCAATGATACATTTCTTGATGAAATGAGTGTTCTTTTAATGCCTGGGTGCAGGAGCTAAATGGTGAGTGTCCTTTAAGGTACAAATATTGACTTCTCAGTCTGAAGCACGTAGAGAGAGGTATTTCTCCAGCAACTTTGTGCCCCAGAGAAGTTATCCAGGAAAGTGAGGCACAGTTTCTCAATGAACAGAGATTCTCACTACATTCCTTTTCTAAGACTGAAAAAAAACTAAAATGAAATTAACAATATATTGCTTAGCAATACACAGAGAACTGCAGCAGTGGCAGATTCAAGTTCATTATGTTGTGTAGATCTCCAAGCTGTTACAAACTAATAGTCCTTGAAGTCATTCTTTGTGCATGTATAGACATCAAGAAGGCATATGTTACTAAAAAGCAGTCTTAATATCTCTTACTCAATGTCTTGACCATTCATCCAAATAGAGAAGCTTCAAAGAGCGAAGAATGAAACATGTGCCTGATAATATACCTGTCTGTTTCCTTCTCATAGAGATAAGCACCTTATCAGCCCTCTTCCTGCTAATGCCCCATCTACTCCCCAAATACTGTATTCCATTCATTTTGGGTGCTCTGACTGATCAATAGAATAAATGGGGTTGGAAGGGACCTTTGAAGGTCATCTAGTCCAACCCTCCTGCAATGAGCAGGGACAATCTTCAACTAGATCAGGTTGCTCAGAGCCCCATCCAACCTGACCTTGAATGTTTCCAGAGATTACGTGTCTACCACCTCTCTGGGCATCAGTTCCAGTGTTTCACCACCAATATGTCGAGTTAGAATAGCTGTCCCTAACGTGTATTTCATTTTGAAGATGGCTGCTTCTAATTCAGAACTGAAAAAGGCGCTAAGTGACTGGAAACTTGTCTTTTTTCTCCAGATACATCAGTTGATCTAATAAAAGACAGTATCTGTCTTCATTGACCTTCCACTTTGCATGGCTGAAAAAGAAAAACATTTAGAGGAATCTCATGAATCAACTCTTAAATGTTAATTTCATGTATTTTACGCCAGGGTGATGGTGGTGTGTGTGGCAAGGTTGTATATGCTTAAATCTGGTTATCGCGATGGGGTCCTGATGTTGATGACTACACGTGGAAATTCTTTCTCGATTCCTCTATGGACGTGTTTCACCCAGATGAGGGCCTGAAAGTCCAGTTTAAAGCTGCTTTACCTAAAAATAATGCAAGTTCCTGCTCTTCCTTTGTCACTCAGAAAATTGTTGTGGTTGAAGGTGCATGACTGACTGTACCTGACACTGTAAAAGACACATGCCGTGTTTTGGCCATCACTGGTGAATGCTGGACTCCAAATGAAACAAAGAATCAGCAATGCCAGTATTCTCTCTGCTTGGTTTTTCAGTAACTTTTTAGGAGGTTTTTGGGCAGTGAGGAGTGCCAGGCTTTTGGTCATGACTCCGTAGGCTGGATTCAAAGTTCATTGTACTCAACAGGAAAGAGTCTGATGAACTTCAGTGAGCTTTAGATCTGTGTTAGGAAAGTCACTTGAAAATATGGATGTACTATCTAAGCGAAAGACTTGGCCCCAAATCTGTTGAAGTCAGTCCATTTTTTTCCTTTACAAAAGCACTTTAATGGAAGAAGTTATTCAGTGTTATGCTAGTCAGAAAATAATCCACATGAGTTTCATAAACGTGTTGTGGGTTTTTTTCTTTTTAAAAAGTTAAATTTATTTTTTAAGTCCTGAAGTGAGTATGAAAATCCATCCCTCTTCCAATAAAAAAGTAACGTGTAAATTTTTGGCATGTTATTCTGCTGCTTTCGGTTACAGATAAAGTGCTTTTAGGAGAACATCAACATTTCTGATATGCAAATCAGAGTGCATACCTTTAGGGTGAGGTACATGCACTGATCATCTCACTGTGAATATAAGTATAATTATAATGGCTGTTCCAGCAGCTCAGTACAGAGCTTAATGTCCTTGTGGGAAGAAATGAAACCGTTGTTTCGGTACAGCTCTCAGTTCCACCTACTGCTTTGTCTGGCCGATGGTGTCACGGTGCAGTGGCAGCCCCAGTACCCTCCACTGGCTTGGTCAAAATGGCATCCTGCATCTGAAGACCACTGTGCAGTGATATCTCTCCTGCTAATCGGTATGGAAGAACAGTGGTAAAACTGATGGTCAAAAAAGACACGCATGAGATGATGACTTTACAAGACTCATTAATGTGACCGAATTTCTAATGATCATTTACTTGGTACAGGCATATGGAACAACACTAGTCATTAGATACAAATCAGAAGAATATTTTTCTAAAAAGGCCTTTCTATAATGTGATATCCACAACAACTTTATCTGAGGTGGCAAACAGACAGGCCTTTCACACAGCGTGCCTAAATAGCACTCTTAATCATATTTCATTTCCTCTCTCACCTCCCGTGTGACATTGCCTACAGATTTTCCGTGTAATTACTGACCTCTGGCTATCAGTGGAAAAAATATCTCACTGCTGTATCTGCCCATTCTTCCTTTCTCTCATTGTGAGTACTTGTTTACCAGTTCTTAGGCAACCTTCACAATGTTATACACCACTCTGAAATAATTCCCTGGCTCAGTGACCAGTTTGAAGTCATGTTCTTTTTCCTGATCTTGGAAGCAAATTCTGTATATGGTAGTTTCACTGCATCAATGATAGGTCTCAAAATCCTCTGAATTTGCCTCCAGTTACCTAAAAACATCAGCCCTAAGTTTCATATCTCTTCCCATTTTATCAGACTTTACAATTGTTTGTAGAATGTATTCTCAGTGAAAACACAGAAGCCAGCTTGTTACTTTTAGAAGCTGTAGTTACCAATTTTAGAGCCGAACTTCATTTTCTTTTTGTGAGCCTGTTCTATTGATCGATTTCTCTCCAGAGGGAAAATGGGATTGATACCTTAAACTATAACTATTAAATGAAAGGATACAGGAGAATTTTATGCTGTTGTTACCTGCTTTTCACTTTTTTAGATTCACAGGGTTTAGTACAGAGGAGACTAAGGGCCAGGTTAACCTCCTATTTATCACAATGAAGACAGATTATATAAAAACACGGTAAAAAAAAATTTACCTTTGTCACAGGATTGATTTCACACTTGGTCCTTCAGAAAGAGATCTTCTCATGGTTGGAAGACATCAAAAGAACCTGCGGTTTCCCTTGTCAGTTTATTCCAGTCAATTATCACTTTCACTACTAAAAATTCATGTTTTATTTCCAGTTTGAATTAATCTGGCTTCAGCTTTCGCATACATATTGCACTTCGTTTTGCTAAATAAGCTTTCTTTGGAGTCCAGTATTCAGCAGTTTATCTTTCACAATAAGGCATTTTTTTTCAGACCTTGACTATGTTTCTTTTCCTTACGCTCACCAGATTTTCCAGTATCTCTTGAAAATACGAATGCTATGTGGTATTCCAACACCGTCTATATAAGTAAAGTTATTTCTCTATTGACTGTATGTCCTTTTTGCCACTGCACAGCACTGAATATTGATGCGACATTGCTTATCCAGTGTGATTTTTTTGGAACCACGACTTCACAGTTCCCTGTTTTGAAGACCTGGTCTGCACAATGTGTCCCTAAAATGTTGTAAAACACACTTTGCGTGATAGGGTTCTGTTTATGATACAAACTACATTGTTCTGCAGTCATTTCTACACCAGACATCCAGATACTGTGTCTGCATTAGACAACCCCAAGCTGGAGTCCCCATGAGCCACCTCAATCTAAAAGCTGCATTGCTGAGTCAACATCAGCGTATTATGCCACCCCAAGATCTGAGCTGTTGAGTCCTCACCCCACTGCAATCATGGAATCATAGAATCACAGAACGGTTCGCGTTGGAAGGAACCTTAACGATCATCTCGTTCCAACCCCCCTGCCCTGGGCAGGGACACCTCCCGCTAGACCAGGCTGCTCAATGTGCTAGGAGTATTTACCGATTCCCCTTAAGTTTTCCTGAGCTTTGGGTTCCTCTCTCACTGTCACTGCACCTTGTGGACAAGCCCTGCACGACTGCAATTTCCTCTTACCATTTCACTTTTCACCAATCTTTGTGGGACTCTCTGGTTTTATGAGAAAACGTCATTCAGATCGCTGATGAAAATGATTGAATAGTCTGGATTCTACTACGGATTCCTGAAAAAGGGTACGAGAAGCATCATGAGCTATTTCTCATTCGTGGCCATTATGTGAACACAGAACCTTCAGTGGATGTTTTGGGATGCAGTTAAATTAACAACTGAACCAGAAGTTTACACAGACGTAGGACTCTACCTTTAGCTCATTTATTCAAGTGTTCTGTTTCAGTGCACTTTCCCGTCAATTCCACCCCAAGCCTTGTCTATTGATGATCTAGAAACTGTCTTGTGCCTTTTGGGGGAGTAAATCTCCTTTTCTCATAAAGGTTTATGAATGTATGATTTATTCTGGTTTTGCAAACTGCTGTCCCTGAAGTTCTCCACAGAATTTGTAACAGTTTGTACAGAATGCAACTGTATCCAATATCGGTTTGAATATACACATTTTTAAATGGTTCTTACAGGTATTAACTACTTAAACCAAAAATAAGGCATAGTATTTCATTAGACTGTTAAAGTTCGGAACAAGTTTCTACTACACGCAGACCATTTTCATTATCAGTTCTGTGGGGCAGTGCTTTGGGCATGTAAATTGTATATAGTAAATCACAGAAGGAGAAATAAACTGAAAATGTGAAAATACATACAAGTTACAAGTAAACTGAAAATGTGAAAATAATGGCAGGAGGATGTTATTGCCAGCAGATGATACGAAAAATTCTAAAACAATCTCTATTGATAAGTAGAACGAGTATTATTTCTGTGTTCTGGATTGCAGACATTGTGTGGTGTATATTGCAATTTCTCTGATGGAAGAAGCGGTTTATAATGAAATATTAATGCTTGTGACATTTTGCCGTGCTGAGGGGAGGAGAATGTCATTTGAAAGCAGCCTGCATTAACACAAACACCAGTATTTTTTAAAAATATTGACTTTGACATTCTTGCAATAAATTAAGATTCAGTGCCAGGATTATGAGCTTCTTCCTTCTTACGGTTTCTGCTATATGATACCCATTTATCAAACTTAAGTGGCCAAATCAATAGAGTGTTTCCGTAGCAGGTAGTAATTGCTTTAGACTTATTACCTGTACTAACAGACTTTGAGTTCTCACCATCATTCTTCACTGGGCATCCCAAGTTGCCTTTTACGAAAAGGGCTGGGATACCACCCAGGATTTTTTTTTTTTCCCCCGTAATACTTGTTAAGTATGTAAGATGGCTCTAGAAGAACTGATGAACTGGTGGGTTCTTTAAACCAACTGTTCCACAATGTATGTACGTATGCGGTAGCTGCAGTCTCCAGTTTTTTATGTTCAGTCAATACTGTGATCTCTGTTGCAGTTAATTTTACATTTTTGTTCATTAGAAGAAAAATTGTGCTAGATAATACTTTTGTTGTGCTTACCTTTAACAAGCACTGCGCATTTTCAGGTTAACTGAAAAGTTTATTGGTGCTAGTATTGTACAAATTTAGCTTTTATGGCCAGTAAAATGTGTCTTTTTCTCTCCTGAGATAATGACTTGTACACCTGGCACTTTTATGGCATACAATGGATTTTATTTTTAAAGAGCTTTAATTAAGCTTCTGATATCACACGACACAAGCAAGCAATGGGTTTTTTTTCCTTGTCTCACAAATCAACATATTAGAACGGATTAATTAATAGGTAACTATGGCCTTGAGATCTTATTAGTAGACTAAATATTTCATAGTTAGCAATTGGATTATAGGATGCTGTAAACGGCAGATATTACAGCACCTTTAAGTACATTGAGTTCAGCTGATGCTTTCACGGGTCTTTGGCTAACTTTTTTTTTACAGCTATATACATAAATTGCCCTTTCGTTTACAGGCGTATGCCTCATAGACGTGTTTTTGATTGGTGCTGCTGCAGGAAAGCAAAGAGGAAGATCCATCCTGCCGGGGTAGGCAGGTCATCTGAAAACCAAAAAGCTGGATGGCTGCTTTACTGACATGTTCCTTATTCCTCTCACTTCCTTATTGCTGTCACTTTGCAGAGGGAGAAATCCCAGGGTGACCTTGTCTGAACTGTACTGTACAGCAACAGCAACAAAATGTTGGGGGGGGCGGTTTGTTTTGCTTTTTTTTTGAGAAAGTCTTACTCTGCTCAACAAAAGTAGTATTATTCATTCCCAGCTTCCTATCCAAATTTATTTAAGATCATCTGCCACAAGGGACAGAGGGAAATATAAGTGAAGGAAAGAAAATCACATGTAGATATGCAATATTCATAAGGACTACCAGAACATAATGCTTTGTGCCCAAACTGTTGGGAGAAAATGTGTATAGTTCTTAACCCTGAGGATAAAAGCTAAAGCCTTAAAAGTCCAATCAAGTAATAAACAAAATGTTTAAATAATATAGCAATGACAGTAAATATTACGGAGGAATGTTTTCATTTTCGTAGCTGTTGAAATTTTAATGCCTATTTCATTTGAGCTGCTACTTTTTTCATCAGGAGCAGAAAGGCCATCCATTAATGTCAGATTGCAACCATAAACTCCCTGGAAGAGGAAGCAATTCATCCTGTCTGTGTGCAGAGCATCTGCCACAGTGGATTTCCAAGTCAATCTGCAGATATTATCCCGTAGTGAAAAACTGAGTGAAAATAATGCAGATTCGTGAACTTGGGGAGCCCCTTGCTATCACAGTAGTATTTAAAATCTTTAAGGGCACTTAATTCTGGCTATCTAATCCTGCTGCATATTTAGAACGCTTATAAGCAGCCATACTGAGAGGCCAGTGCTTTGCATTGAAAGATGCTTGAAAAAAGGCACAAGAAGACAAACAAAGACAAATAAGATTTCCCTTCCTCTCTATGCATCTACTTTTTTAAGCTTGTGAAGCATTAGACTTCCATGATCTCTGAAAAACTGAGCTCTGTAAGTTAATTCTTGTGTAAAAAATAAATGTGTCATTTATCTACCATTTTTTATGTTGTCATTTCTCATTAAATTGAGTGTTCTTATGTTATTTATAGAACTTCAGCTTTAAAAGCTTAACGTGCAGCCTGAACAGTTGCCAGATTTACGCTACCAGTCTGTCTCAGTGACGGCCAAAAGAGAGAGAAAGACATCTGAAGATAGCCTAATAAAATAAAGTTTGAAAAGGCAGGAAAGGGGGAGCGTATGTGTATTGTCATCCTAGTTAGCATTTAAAAGCAGACCACTGACCTGTCAGCATATTAGATTGGGAGTCCAAGGAGGAGAAAAACTGATGAAAAATACTGCAAATGAAATTTAAGATACCTTTAGAAAATGAATAAACATGAATGGAAATAGTTTAGTATTGTTTAGTCTGCTCCGAATTACCCACGGTCAATTTAATAGAAGTGGCATATTTTGAAAAGTACTACCAAAAAAGCTGAGCGATCTCTTTCCACAAAACATTTATTAATAGTGTGAAAAAAAACACCAAAAAAAGCCGTGACATTCTGTGAGTATGTCAGTTTTGCAGCGGTGGTTGTAAATGTAAAAAAAACACTCTTCTAAAAATTCAGAATGACCAACTTTTACTTATTTAGGAAATAGCGTAGTCAGTTGATAGACAAAAAAGCTATTCTTATATTTTACTACACCCTTCCTGTGGAGATTCTCATTTCATCTTAAGCGCTTCTGTGGGATGTAGCCGAGAAGATAATAACACTTAAAAGCACTCTCCTCACCTTCATGTTTCCTAGTTCAAAGACATATTGGGGGATGGTTGCCACCTACTTGTTAAAATGTGAGGTGATAATAGTTACTGCTCCCTGTCTCTCACGCCTGTGCTGATGCTGCAGTACCAGTGAATACAGCGCCGTAAAAAGATTGTAGTTTTGCTGCAAAACTCAACAGATTGTGAACTCCTTCAGAGAGTAAATCTGCTGAGAAAAAATATTGCTCTTTTTACTTAGTCATCTTTCCAGCCACAGTTGTATCTGAACAGCTATCTTCTTTTTGCTGGTTAACAGTTGCTTCATTAAGCAGGTTGAGAAATACTTTCATAGCTTCGTAGTCTCATAAAAACATGACTTGCGATACGTGTTTGTGTCTAATCAAACTCCACCAACATGGTTATGGGAAATCACAAAAAGTTCAATTTCTTTAAAATTTGGGAAAGAAAAGGGCCGACGCCTATGATCCTGAATTTCAGTTATATATTAGGAAAAGGAAATCATAATTATATCAGATGTGATAGTTTCAATTAAAGTAGCAAATGAACACTCTGGTGTTTCATCTGTTCGCCAAGATCTGTCGCCTCTTTACCCAAGGAAAGAAATTATCATAATGAGAGCCTTCGAGGCACTGGAGTAACTATTGTTCATGAGGAATACAATATGGTCAGAATAAACTAGTCCCTTTGATATGTGTATCATTGTGTTTCCTCTACGGATGTTGTGTGTAGTGGATATGACCTCTTAAAGATTGTCAGAGCAGACCTGTAACCTCTTAATGTGCCACCTCTTTCGTTTTAATGGGCATGTGTAAGACAGTGCTTGAAATGCATTTGATATAGATTCTGTAATCAAAAACCAACTTCATTGGCCTGAAATGTGCTCTGCCCTGAGCAACTGAATGGCAGCCCTGTGCAGAAGGAGAGCTCTGAGCTCTCATGGTCACCCGCTTTCCCCACTGGCTGACTTCCTACGCTGCCCTGCTCCATCTGTCCGGACTCTGTAGAGCAGATCCCTGATAAATTACGATTGCCTTGCCCTGTGGTGAGTGTGTGTGTGTGTGTGTAGATTAAAGAAGAGCGTGTCTGTCTAAAAGCACGCTTTTTCTCTCCACCTGCATCAGTTGATCAAATGAAAGAAACTCGTTCTTCCTTGAAAATGTGTTTGCCTATGTGTACACTGGCTTCTTTGAATTAGTTTACATTAAGATTTCTTCAGATTAGTATGATTCACTACTCCTTTCTCCTTTGTTTAGAAAAATACTGTGTTACCTTTTTGGTCTGGGACCGTGTTTTCATTAAATGCAATGACTGTATTACCTAAAGGGACCTTTGATTTGGACCTCTTGTCATTGCTATATGAAAAATAATAAGCAGCTCTTGTGGATTTGGTGAGATCAGTGTGTTTAGCCCTAGTTACTGGACAGATGAGGTACTAAACCTATTTGACTACCCTGTGATAAGTCGGTGTTAGCAAAAGGATATATGTCGTCTAAATATTTAGAGCTAGAATTGCGAAGATGTCAGTCAAGTCTACTTAGTAGGATGCTTAAGAAAAAAAACATTCTCAGTAGCATAGGTTTGGAAACTGAGGTGATCTAAGCTTCTGGCTACATAATAACTATAAAGACATCGCCTATCTCTGTAGCTTTGTGTGCTTACCCACAGTATGCAAGCAAATTACATAACCAAATAGCGATTACTACTTCCATAATATCTGCGTTAATTAAGAATTATTAAAAAAAAAAAGAAAATTATCAAGGGGACAGGGAAGCATAGGCACTGAATCAAGGCATCTTAAACACAATTCTTTCCTCCAATGTATGTGCATGCAGGAGTTTTCTTCTCTGTCTTGTTTTGTTGCGGATAGACAATTTCTTAGCCGTATCGTCTGAACTGTTTTTTTCAGATATTGTAATCCCTTCTCTGAAGTAAGCCATCATGTTTTTAAAGTATTTAGTCCTGCTTTTTTTGAGCCGTGCTAACTTTTAACACAGAATTTTAGCAGTGAAGGTTTGTGACGTTCAGTGAGGTTAGGCTTGTGTCATTTTTTACATCTTTTTCATTTCTGCATGTGTCATTTTTGAAAACAGAACTTTGTTACTGAAATTATCTTGGCCATCAATGCCTGAATATCTTTAAAAATCCAGACCTAAGAACCCTCTTGCTTTCATAGCCTGAAAACTGAGCTCTGCAGGCTCTGCTTCAATTGCAACTGCTATTAAAAGCTTTAGGAAGCTATTGGCTTCATCGGTAGAATGTGAACTATCTAAATCTCACAGAGTTTAAGTTTCTGGCAAAATGGTACCTTGAAGCAATTTCTTTTAATAAAGCTCCTTTTTGCAGGAAAATTTTCAGTATAGCTGTTTACGCTTACTCATGAGAATCACTATGTGAAGAAGTTTCTGAGTATCAGGAGAGTAAAGAAGATGTGTTTACAGGATCAAGCAGGAAATACGTAGAGAATGTCTGAAATAAATCATTTTACAAGAGAATAAACTGATATTGAGCTCTGCATTTCTGACCTGTTTAATCAAATGTGTTTACCCATTAGTGCTTAATGCAATAAGAAACATATACCTAGAACTCTGTATTTTGTTCTTTGGACAGTCACTCCTTTGGTTTCTCACTCCAGAAGTATTTCAGTTGTCGCAGTAAGATATTACATAAAAAAATGTAAATTTCTTAAATGTATTTATTTACTCTGTTTGATGTTTCTCATCATTACAGAGAAAGATAAAGACCATTTCCCAAGATATTTAATAAAATCCAGTCTTCAAAATTACTGCCCAATTAAGTTCAAACAAAATAAAAGTTAATATGGCTTTGACTTCAGCTGTCAATAATTTTGACATATTTCAATCTTTATGTTGATTTAATATTTTGAAGACTGTAACTGCCATTTGGGGAAACACTCTGAATATCTTTAGCGTAACATTGCGTGGGTTAAATATTCAGCTTTGTTATTTATGTTTTGAGTTCTTTGACCGTGTCTGACAGAGATGTAGTCAAGGACCTACCCAGGGACGGTGCACGCTTAGGTACTGACTGATGCACTAAGAAAGGCTTTCTGAGCACTGGATCATTTAGTCCCCGCTATAGTGAAGATCAAGCTTCTGCTAATGTAGGGTTTCTATGAATTTTTAAAGCAAACAAGAGCTTGTACGATATTATAATGACTGTGTTAATGTCTCCAAGTGCCGAATTTGGCCATATTCAAATCAATACTTGGCATTACTTTACAAACAATACTTTAATTCTTAAAATACGTTTAGCAATATACAAGCGAGATTAAAGAGTTAGCACCTGTCTAAACGCAGATCTTCACTTTAAAATACCTGTATTGTTCAGGCCTTGATACCGTGAGTTAATAAACCGTGTGCTTGCAAAAACAGGGGTTCGTGTAACCTTAATGTTTCATTACGAAAATTTACCTTCAATGGCATGTTTCATTTTTCAGATTACAAAACATTTTGATGATTTATGATCATTAAGGAAATTAAGGTACTACTCTTCATGCCTACTTTACTTTATGACTGGATGTAAAATTAGCATACCTAATAAAGAGCTACCTTTTTTTAATGAAAATTACAGTCTTTTGTGAAATAATGTTGAGATCCTCCAGTTGATACAGACACTGTACTTTAATATCAGCATCGCTATTTCTTGATGCCTTGGGAAAAATAGGCAAACGAATATATAATATCAGTTTACTTGAAAATCCAGTTCTATACATACAGACTGAAAATGCCGTGATCGATATAGTTATGATTGTTACCATTTCAATTATATAAATTCAGAAGAAGAAAAAGAGAAAAAATACAAACATTTCGTACCAAGTCATACAGAGTCATCAAAAGTAAGTAGTGTCAATAGTTCAAGACTGACCACAACGGATTTGGTAACTTGGCATTACAAGAAAAGAAGAAAAGCACAGTTACAATAATACAGAAGTCGGCTGCTTTTCATTTTTATAATACCACTGAAATAACCACAAAGGAAATTTAAATAGCTACCTTTAAAAGAGTTGTAAGGTTGTGCCACAAATGAAAAGGAGCACAAGAATTTTAAATTATTGCTTTTTTAAAACAACTTCAAAGTATTTAGGAGAAAAAGTGCAGGATATCATAGAAGGTACAAATAAATAATTTAGTCCTTTAAGGATAGATGATATCAGGCAGCAGAATATTTCATTTAGTCTGATATCCATGCTACTACATGAAAAGCATCTTCATGCAACAAGAAGTGGGGCAGATCGGGGGGGGCGGGTTATGGTAAACTAGTTGAAGAAAGAAGCTAAAGCTGATTCATTCAAGAAAGTGCCACTGTGTAACTTAAATCTGGAGTACAATTTTGTTTTGTGCAAAAATCATTTCATTCCTGAAAAGCTTGTGTATTCAGACGAGAAATGCTAAAAGGAAGAGATACAGATCAAATGGTTGATGGCTGTTGCGTGAAACGGGGCCAAGCGGTTTTGGCAGAAGATAAACCCCCTTGCGTTCTAACACTCCTCACCGAGGTGGGAGGCTAGGTGCGGCTAGGTTTAAATTCTGAGTGATGCCCAATTCAGCACTATCAGTCCAATCGCGTTTAATGTGTATTAAACTATTACGATTTGGATACACTAATAGTGGACTGCACCTTCAGTCTAGTCGTACTCCTGAACTAGCACGGCCTCTCTCAAGTTTTGGTCGCGTTCAGTGAGAAAGCGAAACGGCTAGCTACTTAAACAGTGCAGTTTATTTAAACAACAGATATACAGGTTCTTTTGGATTGCCGGTGATAAATACACTGTCTGCAAAGCACGTGCAAATAAAGATATTGCTAAGTATACAAACGCGCGACAAAATTATAAACGATACAGCCTGGCTATAAATGTAGGGTAGAGATTCTCTAGAGAAATTTCTAAGTCCCCGAGAAAGCGCTCGGTGTAATCGAAGTCTTACCCAAAGGCGTCCCTATGGGGGGGAAGAGAGGCTCAGCCCGTCGACTGATCCCGGAAATCAGCGGTGGAATTCTTCGCGATGGTGTCTTCCCTGACATCCCCTCTCTCTTGGGCTATTTTTATATTATTTTTTTATCTTCAAAGTGGAGTTTGAGTGACTTTAGTCATACGTACTTTTATTATGATTAATGTATTCAAGGAGGAGTGTTCACGCCTCGGGGGCGGATAGCCTCCGGGATGGAGGTGTGTTTTGGTACATTGTGGTGAGCAAAGTTCGCACAAAAGGACAGCATTTCATCAACATTTGACGAAATGTTGGCTCGGGTAGCGTGTAGGCCACTTATCAGTTCCGTAGTACCATCTCGTCCCCATATCTGCTATTCGTCACAAGGGAAGGCCACGGAACAAGCGTGTTCCGTTCCATCCCTCGTGTAGTTTCGCAAACAACCTTGTACAGGGAATCACAGATGTTGCATTCTTCATGTGCTAGCTGCGGCTGTATTCTACCTCAGAAGCCTCTCGATTTTATGACTTTCCTTAATGTGTGAACAATGCTGTATTTTTGTATTCTTGGCCAATTTAGTAATTATTCCACAATGGCAAAGAGCAGTCTTCAGCCAAACTTGAGCAGTGGGCCTCTTGCTGCATACGATTTGTTGCGTGCTTGGAGTTCCCCAGAACTGAGATGAAGATGGGTCAAAAACTTAAAAAATGTGTTTCTTTTTGGCCATGTAGTTTTCTTTTGTTTGTTTGTTTATTCCTGGACTGTTTTAAAATATTTTAGGGAGAAAGAAAGGCTATAGGCTTGAAAAAATGCTTAAAAAATCGACTGAAAGGCAGAGAGAAAAAAATGAGGTGTAAATAGGACACTTTCTAGGTACAGTTTTTAATTACCTTGTTTACTCCAACGAATTATCATTCTACATTACTATAATCAGGAGAAACAGCAGACAAATGCATAAAAGCTTATTTAAAAATTATATAAAACATATACAATTTGTTATAAATCAGTGGTTTGGGCTTAGGAATGTTTATTTAATTTTACACACTTTTCAGTTGAAAGAGTCTAGAGCCTTACCGTTGAAATTTCTATTTCACAGACAAGTAAACTGCTATCTTTGCCCTTTAGCTCAGCGGGTTTTGTTTGCTGATTGCTGAATCCAGGTATGTTTGAGCCTCGTATGATCCAAACAGAACACATTCACATTCATGAGCATAATGCCTCATCGTTAGAAAACAGTAAGCAACTAGTTCTGCCCCCCACTCCCAATGCTCTCAGGGTACATCACTTCTAGGGGCTTGCTTTGAGATCCTCTTATTTCCCGTTTTGTACATTGATACGTGTAATGTTACAGGACTCTATTAAAAATATCGTCATGCTGAACGAACTCCAGAAAATTTAACCAAATTGAAAACAGGACCCCAGACTGCTAATGATGAAATGCTTGCAGTGTTCCAAATGGACATCACCACTCATGAGCAGCTGGCTTTGATCCCTACTGACATGCATTGAAAGATGATTAAAAATACATATACGCTTCCCGAAGACATTGTGTATTTTCCAAAAGCTGCACGTGGGCGTTGTGCAGCTCAGCAGGTGAGGACACAGGCTGGTTCCCACTGATGCAAGATGCAGGCTTTCCTCGCTGCAGTGTTTTTGGCTAGAGGAGGTCCGTTTTACAGATGATTTTGAGAAGTTCCTATTAAGATTCTTTCAGAGCAACAGCTGTCCTCATTGGGTTTACCTTGCCCTTCCTCCCTCTTCCCGTACCTGTGTCCTGGCCCCATTCAGTGACTGCAGACCCCCACTCAGTAACCTAACATGAGCTAGAGCTCCACGTTCTTCTGCCTTCACAGCCCATCTCCGGTGTGATACAGACTTCTCAGGAGTATTTTCGGTACTTGCCTCATGGTTATAACTCAGTCCAAGACACACAAATAATACCGTTTCTGTTATACTTTAAATCCCAGGGCTTTCGTTGTTTTCGGAGGATTTTTATAAATAGGAAGTTTGGGTTGATTACGCTGAGTATCATCTGTTCTCCAGGAAAAATGGAGGTGATAAAAAAAGATAGTAATTTGTTTTCATTGAGATAAATACATATAAAAATGTGTAATAGTGGAAATCTGGGGTCTGGTATTTAGATTAAGACAGTCTTAATCTGGTTTCTACTAACTGGACTAATTTTTGTAACCTTGTGTTATCATTACCACAAGTTCCTTAGCCCAAGGCAGTGTTTTATTTAAAACTACAGGAGCAAAGTAAATGAACTAAAGCACTGTAGGTTTTTCTAAGCTGTGAAAAAACAGAACTAAGATATCATAGTCCTCCACGGAGGAAAGACACTGTAACAACTGTCTCATGTAACTAGCTGGAAGGATTTGGGGAGATTTCTGAAGATAATCAGTTTAATTCTAAATATTATGATAAAATCCTTGTTGCCTTAGCAAATTCTAAGAAATGGGGTTTATGCAGGTGACCTACTTGGAGTTGGTGGGAATAGACTTACATCTGATGAGTCTCTGCACGGTTTGAGATGTTACCGGAGCCATGGCTCAGGTGTGAGAAAATAAGTTGTATTTACCTGACATCTGTGCCATTGGGACGTTATATAAATTTTATTGTTGTCAGATTAGCAGTTTGTATTATGATTGCATTGGATCTAGTACAATTCTTAAATTCACAAATAAGTCATATAGATAAATAGAGTGTATGGTATGCTAAAGCCATATAATGCGTGTATATAAAATAATAAAATAAATTTAATGCTTTACAGGTCATTAAAAACTAATAAATAATTAAAGATTCCAAACCGCGATAGCTAAGAGCAAGTTCTTAGATAATTGTCTGATCGTTATAGTTTTGCAAGAGGTATAAAGCCAGACTGTTGATAATTTTTAATGAGGAGAACAATACATAATAATACCACTTTACTCTAGTATTTTTGTCATTATATGGGATAAAGACATTTAGGTCCAAAACTGATCTACTCTTAGACAAATTGTTCTCCCACTTGGTAGAGCTGTCTGGGGCTTTTTAAAAAAATACTGTATTTATGTTCAGGAGGTCTCAGTTTTGTTTGTTTATTTTTTTCACATAACACATGTAATCCATGGAGTTAATAGTTTAAGTGGATTGGGAATCTGCCTGTGATTTGTCCAGGGTAAATCTTACCGATAATCTCATGCCTCATAATGTAGAGACAAGGAAACAAATCTGAATGCAGGATGTTAGACTTCCTAGATCTATGAATAAAAGATGAGGGGTTTTCCATATGTTTTTATAACAAATCAGGTTAGTCATTATTTATTCTTTCACTTAACTAGAGTGGGGGTTTTGTTTCAGTTAATTTTTTTTGTTAATTTGATGGGAATTGTTTTATTTTACTGAATCACTATAGATGGCAAGAATCCCTATTTCAATTTCCAAAGGCTTAAATAAAACATTTGAGTAGCATTTTTTTATTTTTTTTAACTGTACTGAACTACATTTCTAAAGTTTCACCTTATTATTCTTTTGGAAATACAGAACTAAGTTCAGTCACATATCTTGTCTAACTCCTAGTTCACTTGTCTAGACCCAGGAATATCACTACCAGATGTGTGCAAATAAAAAAGTGTTTTCTTCTTTTGAAGATAGTTAATAATAATCTATCACCAAATAAACTGGTAGACAGTCAGCATGGAAAAGAGTCTAATTTCATTTTTTGGAAAGGGGAGAGTGAAAAAACCCTGGCAACATGAAACCATCTTTGGGAGTGTTGAAAATAGTTCATGAATAGTCTGAAATCTGGCAGTGTTAAATAGGATGAGGAACTTTTTATAGGGACAGTTTCATTAGCTTTGCTAGTTTGTGTTGGTTTCTGTGGAACGGGGAAATTTTAATCCAGTTTTTAAATACCTGTTTCAGATTAGTACACCTCTTCCAAATTTGTGTTAGCCTTACGTATGGTGCCAAAGTTTTATGAGTCCAAACCCCTAAAAAAAACCCACAAAACCGTAATACTTCTTTTTCTTTAATCAAGGTACTTAAGGCCTTCTTTTAAAACTGAAATTTTCAATGAGAATACTCCGCATTTAATCCAGAGCTAGCTAAAATAAGAATCTGTTTTATTACTTATAGTTGTAGAGGAAGGAGAATTAATAACATATTGGAATTAAAAACAAGATGTGCGTAGTTCAAATTATCTATATCCTCGAAGACGTTTTGGCAAGACATTCTGATTCACCATTTCAATTGTATGTTTAAGTGATTTGGAATATTTTATAAAAAGCCAGCAACTGATATAAAAACTAGCAGAAGCTTCACTGAGTTGATTGCTGAACATTATTAAAATCTTTGTTATATTTTCCTGTGTGTATTTTATTGGCGTTAACTAACAGAAATTTCTACCTGTATAATGAATATTCACAGACCCCATCCACAGAAGCTTTTGAATGTGGAGAGAGAGATATTTTATTTCACTTTCTCTTTTTAGACTTTATTTTCCACAGTTTATAAATGTGTATTTTGCATTATCGGATCCTGCAACATCAGAAGTATTAACGTGGTTCTGATTGCCTTTATAACTGAAGCTGCATTTTTTTTAAATAGCAATGTGATTGAAGGGTAGGATAATATAGCAAATCATAAGACAGTCCTACGGCCTAGAGAAAACTCAGTAGGATAGAAGGAAGAGACCCAATTATCATCTATAAATACTTTCGGAGTAACTGTGTAGATGAAGGAAGGAATTATTCCCAGTCTGGGAAGATATCAAGACAAAGAATAATGGCACAAAGCTGTTAGAAGCAGTTTTTAACAATGGGCTACAATTGTCAGCTGATACAGACAGTAAATCCCTGCTGAAGTCAAACTGAGGAGCTCTTGGTCGGTGCAATCACTGGAACCAGTTGTTCCCAGTTTGCTGAGTCTGTCAGTTTTGCAGAGAAGTCTTAGCTCACTTATTTGAGAGTGAGGTTTTCCCTCGTTTAAATAGAATTGGCTGGGTGGATATCTGATGTCTTTCTCCCACGCTTTTTCTGGCCTGCTGCCTTCCTCCACATTAGTCCTGGTGGTCTCTGTGTTTTTTCTTAATCTTCCCACATCCACTCTTAACTACCAAGCCACTTCAGCCTGGGCCCAGTTGGATAACTGGCATCAGTGGAGCCTTCATCAGCAAGGTCCTCACCTCACTCAGGGAAATCATAGAATCACAGAATGGTCAGAGTTGGAAGGGACATTAAAGATCATCTAGTTCCAACCCCCTGCCCTGGTCAGGGACACCTCCCACTAGACCAGGCTGCTCAAAGCCCCATCCAGCCTGGCCTTGAACACTTCCAGGGATGGGGCATGCACAACTTCTCTGGGCAACCTGTTCCAGTGCCTCACCACCCTCACAGTAAAGAATTTCTTCCTAATATCTACTCTGAGAATGAGAAAATCAGATCAGAGTGAAGCAAATTAAACTTCACCTCAGATCTACAGGCCATTCACAGTTTTCTTATTGAGTATTGCCATTTTTTGCGATTGAAAGACCAACACGGGGAGAACTCCTCAGGGGACGGCTTGCCTAGACCACGCGCCAGGACCGAGCTCGAAATCAGCAGCCCCAGGGATGCCCTGGACTACCTGCCAGGCTCGGCAGAGTTCAGCCAAATAAATGACTGCATGTTGATTAAGACAAGTTAGAGCACATCACCGACGGTTTAGGCCCAAAGCAGTGATGCACGTCCACTTCTGTCTTCACTCCGGTGGTACTGTGGGTGGCTGGGGCGGGAGGTGTGGGGCACCACCATGCCTTGCAGTGGGGCAGGCAGCACCCAGCTCGCCATGGGCAGGTGGTGCCACGTTCGCCATGGAGGTGAGCAGGAGCGCTGCTGGAGGAGATGGGAGGCATGAAGGCTGGTATTTGGAGGAGAAGGGGAAGAGAAACAAAGGTGTTGGATATTTGGAGGAGAAAGGGAAAAGCCATTGTGTAAGGATGTGCAAGGTGTATGGAGAGCTGATCTGACGCTCACCTGTCTGGTCCCTGCGGTGACCAAATCAGTCAAAATAGAAGAAACTCATTCTCAAATGAAAGATGCGGTGATATTCTTCCCACACCGCATGGCACTACGGATTCTTGCCGAGAAATAAAGTTGCCACCTGTTGAATTGCCAATACCTTCTGAAGTGCCTCCATCCTTTCTACAGGTCTTCCCTCCTCTTCTAGAATCAGCTGTGTTTACTCAGCCAGATAGGAAAATCGCAGCTTTAACAGTTTGGAGTATGTGTTATTTTGCAGGGGTGCAGAAACATAAAGCAAGTTCACACAGGGAGTGGAAACCTGGACAAAAATGCATGAGGTTTGCAGATGGATTACCAGAACACAGAAAAAATTTAGTGGGATGGTGTGCACTGAAGAACTGTAGTTATGTGTGGTGTTTTATATTATTTTTTGCTACATAAATACAGTTTAATCAGTCACATGGCATATGGTGAATAAAGGTAAGAGACGGAGTTAGTCCTGCCATCTGCTGCTGCAGAGATCATTGCCAGCGTATTACAACTCCCTTTCTGCAAGGCTCTCATACAGCTTCAAATCTCAGGCTTTCAGTTTCTGAAAGAATCGTGGTCTGGTTTATAAGCCTGTAGGTTGTTTTTTAATAAAAAAAAAAAAAGGGTTTAAAGATTTATGGAATGATTGTGTGAAAAAGCTACAAGTTGTTTTGTTTTATCTTTTTATCATTTTATTAAATCCTTCAATGCATTCAGCTATTTCATCTCATGTCAGTTTCTCCTCTAAAACATTATCCCTAGTTTTGTATTCCAAAATGTGGAAACACTAGGAGGAACAGAACCGCTGTCATCTGTTCAACTTCTCAGAAACAAAATGAGTAAAGCAAATTACTAATTTTTACCAAAATATCAGAGAAGTTGCTTTCATTTTAGAAGTCAGATACTCATGAGCGTGCTTTTGGTAGAATTAATTGAATAGATTATTTGTAAATCCTTTCGACCACTACGCAGTCCATTTTAAGGCTATTAGGTGAAGAAAGGAAAAAAATAAGAATTTTTAAAATAAGATTGAGGTTTTCAAAGAATACTCACATTTTCGCATTCTGCTAATCAGGCTGGTTGATTTCAAACATTTTTAATTATTTCAGTTTTAAAGAAAATGTCTTAAACTTGTCATCCCAACTTTACCTGAATTTTCTGCACTCCTGCGGTGTCCTAAACACCACTTGAGCTCTAGTTCTTGTGTTGCTGTTTATCAGCCTGGCTGCTGTTTATAGGAGGAATTTTTTTATTTTGGTAAGACATCTGGGGCACTGTGTAGTTTTTTTCCCCTTGGAAAACCACCTATGTTATGGAAGCATATTATTTCCATTAGGACGAACAGTTATTTTGGTGATGATCAGGGATTTGAAGCTCATTGTTTGCTGGCTCTAATTGGCCTGTTCTTCTGGTGGCTCTTACTGTAACAGGATAAAAGTTAAATGGCAGCTTTGTTAGGACTGAAATAATTCTTTCCTGATTTTTGAAGTTGGAAGAATAGTGCCTGCAGGGCAGAGTTACCTGACTATCTATGATGTTAAAGTGAGGAAAAAGCTAACGAGTAGTATTTTCTGTATTTTGATTTGGGATTTTCTGAAAAGGAAGTAAGAGCATCATAACAAAAAGAGGAGGTAATAGTTATTCCAAGGGGGACGCATCCTGGCTTTACACCAAAGTATGCTTCCCCAAAAGAAAGGAAAATCCTCAGTAGCTTCGCTAGAAGATGAGTTTTAAAACATTTTTGTGTTACTGTTGTTGAAAAGTTGTTATTTGAGCATAGTGACAGTTTGACACCAGAAAGGGGATGTGGCAGGGCTGACACCTGCTATGTGACAGCGTGTCCTCCTGCGTGACAGCGCACCCCTGCAGCTCAGTCCAAACCTAAAACCACAGCCACGTGTGAAGCAGAACTTGCTGGGCGCCAGATGACAGTCATCATCTGAGAACACCTAAAATTAAGACACAGTTTGCCAGTATTTACCACTTTAGTCATATTTTTACTTTCTGTCACATAGCAGTACCTCAGGACAAAACATAGTTGTCTTTAATACTCCTGCTTCCTGCTAACAGAAGATGCTATGAAAACAGCATTTTTCCCATGTCAGGTAGAGCCCAGTACAACACCTAGTAAAATAAGAAGGGCTTGTTCTCTCCTCCCTTCCCTCCCTCCCTCTCTCCTGCCCCTCAATTTTCTTTTTTTTTTTCCCCCCCTTAACTTCAGAGAGTTTTGAATAGCCCCATAAGGAGAAGAAATATCCTTTAAGGAAAGATGCACGTAGGTCTCCAGAGCACAATAAGAGCATAAAATGTGTCTCAGAGGCTTAATTAGGTTTGCAATTAATTAATATTTGCAAACCACTTTGAGAATCTGGGTGCAAATTATTATTATTTTCATGATGTCGCTGCTGAGACAGATGAACAGGAAGTAGAAACAAAAGGATAATCAGTAGATTCGTGAAGGGCTTCCACTGCCACATTAGGATAATTAACAATTGCTTCTTCTTATGTATCATTTTTATCCAATATTAGTTTTCCCACTCCAGTGAAGGGAAAAGTACAAGAGCTCAAAATTTCTGAAGTCTCACCAGCTAATGAGACAGAAAATACAATAAAAAGTGAGAGGTGGAGAAAAAAAGATATTTTTTTTCAATGATTTTGAATATCAGGTGGGGAACAGGGAAGAGTCATTTGTACGACTAGTATGTAATTTCATAATTTTTTATTATTATTATTATTTGTTTACACCTAGTAAAATCTTAAGTGCTGTCCCTACACAATTTCCTAATTCTGTGAAACAATTTTGTTTTAATACATATGGGCATAAAGGCTTTAGATAGTCCCCAACTGATTTTCACTGTCTGATAATAATATATTGGACAAAATAGCACTGCTATTTGTGTGGGAGTTAATGCTTTTGAAAACAGCAAATACACTTAACTACAGTGTATTAACAGTGGGCGTTCTGCTTATTTTTATTGCAAGCTTTAGCACTGTGCAATTTTCCTGCAACATGTTAACAATAATCCACTTCATGCTGGCACTTAAGTATTTATTGAGCATTACAGTAAAAAAGTTATGGGAAAAAATGGATATTAAAAAAAAAAAAAAAAACAAATTACATCTTGGTATGGCATGGTGTCCCTAATGAAAACAGTGATGAGGATGTTTGGTGCAGTTGGTTTTAAGATTAGTAAAGGCTACTCCAAAAAAGTATTACATAGATATGGTATGGGTTTTACGCTACCTTTACAAAAGAAAGAATGCTCTGAGTAAGAAATGTAGTCCACGAATTCACGCCAAAAGTTTCATTGCAACCCCTGATTAGTACCAAGCTGAACATCATCGAGAAAGCCATAAAAAATCTCAGGAGAGCAGAAGAGACCATCGCAAGTGCTAACACATGGCCCTGCACTAACCTGCTCACGCGGTACGGTGTCTCCCCGGGCTCCCGTAGACCGGGTCCACCTCCTTGGCCATATGGAGGATGAAGGGTCGTGGCACATTCGCCCCTTCCCCATCCTAGGCCCGGTGAGGGTGATGGCTATACTTGGCACCATGGGGAGGGAGAGATCGTCATGGATTGTAGGTGTCGTTGTGTAGTTAAGTATTTGTGCCCACATGTGCCAGTGGGGCTGGTCCTGATACGCTACAGGACGAAGCTCGTTGCCAACACCTTCATGCAAAGGGGTGATAATGGCCACAGCAATATCTAAATTCTTAATTCTTAAAGAGTTGTTTTGAAAAATGTGTTTTTAAGAAGTTAATACCCTTACAAGTTCCAGGAAGGAATGAATCCTTAGAGTTGGAAAAAGCTCTGCATGTAGCTTCTGAGTACAAAATTACACGGCTTGGCTGTAGTTTCGGAAGTGTGCACAGAAAGTAGTGGGAAGCAGCAGCACAAAGGGGTGTCCTCCATAAAGAGCCTCCCGATTGGCGTAGCAGCCGCTCACACTAGCCTGCAAAAGACAGTCTACAAGAAGGCGGCAGTGCAAATCGGCAAGACTGCATAAAACCACACGAGCATGGTAAGAGAAGGGGGAAGCAGTGCTCAGAAAGCAAATGTCATACAGAACAGCTAAACACGAGGAAGCCTAGGAAATGCTTGTTTCATTTTGAGTAACACCATAGAGCCCAGATACATGGGGGCAGCGCTCTGCATAATAAGATCCTGTGTCACTACCCCTGGATGTTCAAGGAGCTCCATCCAGCTCCTCGGGTAGATCCACCTAAATGGTGTGGAATAAGTAGGTTAGATTTTAACTGCACATTTGATAGCACAGCTCTGTAAAGGAGAACATCCTACAGCTATCAGCCATAATTTAAGCTTTCGAAACAGCTGAATTCACTAGGAAAGCCATACTAATTTATCTGTAAACTTGACTGATTATCAGTGTGTTTGCTTATGCAGGTATTCCAGCCATCGGGCATTCCTCCTAGTGTCCTTGTTGGGTGGTAAAACAGGACTGTAAAACACCTCTCCATAATCAGCTTCTTCCTTGTCTTCTGCAGATTTCTTAGACGCTGATTGTTTTTCTCTTTCAGTAGGTTGGAATTGTCTGTGCAGCATCTTCAGGCATTGTTACTGGGCAGGGCTCTGTTTTCATCTCCACACAGTTAACTTAATTTTTACAGGGAGCGTCAAAAGTCTGAATGTTCACCTGGGCTGCTTGATTCTTTCATGTGGCGTAAAGAAATTTGGAGCCTTTGTACAAAATTTCTTTTGGAAGGCGATTAAGTAACCATGCAACTTGTTGTTTTCATTTAAGTAAAGCAGGAAAACTGGCTTACACTTGTCACTCATTTTTCATGTGATAGAAAAAACTCCTCCTTGTAATAATAACACAATATTTTGGTCTCACAAATCTTTCCTTTGTGCTTCACTTAGTTTTATTCAAATGAGGATGCCTCCACAAGTAAGACCCTGATAAATCTCGGTGCCCCCTACTTTCCAGGGTTCCTTGAAAGATTTATGGCAGGTGTTTACAGTTAAACATCTGCATTGTCCTTCATTGGATTTTGTCTAATGATTTATATGCATCAGTAGTCCCTTTGATACATGACAAAAATTATAAACATCAGAGAACAGAAAAACTAAAAGCCTTTTTACCAATTAAGACTCTCCTAAAGAAAACCTCACAAAAGATGATCCTTAGAGGGATAACTGCACAAACCTGGAGAGAAATCGTTATCAAACACGGTATTACATTGCTTCCTCCTGCATTCCGTGGCTTCTTTCAGTGTGTTAAATAACTTCTGGAAAAAACAATACTTTCACTTGAAAATGTAGCAAAATGGCTGTGCCACAGTCCCTGGTCCCCATATGCGCATGTGTGGAGTGATTTATGCAACCTGGAGTCCAGCCTCTCGGCGTATCCCACTTTGAAAAGCAGGCACAAGCCTACAGTCCCATGAGCCCATCCCTTATGACATCTCGGTGTACAATAGCTGTTTAAAATGTTCCTTGAACACATTTGACATATTTAAACATACGTTTCATCTCATCTGCCTTCAAAGAACACTTAAGTAACACAATACATATAATCAAACATATTTTTTTTCTGGGTGATTGATTGATTATCATATGCTTTAAGTGCAAGTTTCTTTTAATCTCATCTTTTTCCTGGTCCAAATTAAGGCTTACATTTGAAAGGTATGGAAATGTATACTGTTTATATGGTAATCATCATCTGCTGTCACCGTTTCAAGTCACCTTCCAGACAAAAGAGATATTAGCTGCTGAATGATCTGCTGGCTCCATAATTAACACAGGAGTGATCACTCTTCCCCTGTTGCCTACATTAAAAGGCTGCAATGTCCAGCCTGGTTACTTCTCACACACACACACATAACACCACAATTTCTGTCCTCCCACCAGATCCTTTTCAGGTTTTGGTGTAACCGGGTATATCCCTGTAACACATGCCAAAACCAAGCCAGCTTCTCTTTCTGCACCTGCTGAGGCTTCTTGAAAGAGCAAACAAATCCTGCTGGCACCCAGTTTGTGTGGCAGACCTGGTCCCCAGACTCTGAGCATCTTGAAAGTGTAAGAAGGACCACCTGAAGTCACTGCAGAAGAAAAACTTTGTCCCAATTCTGCGTGTGGGATGGTGGCTGGGAAGTACAATCCGGGGGTGTTATTAGCTATAACTGTTAGGGATAGAGAGATCATCTGTATCTTCTTCTTCATAATTGTCACAGATTGAGCTCCGTGGTTTCTCTTTATGGCTTTTAGAAGAATTATAATTTTATCTTTTATAAAAATGTTATATTGGTGAAGTGAAACTGGAAATTTATGCAAAAATGGTTAGTAATGATTCAATCACAATTCATATTATTCATACTCATGCCATAATTGATGCTGATAAGAAAGCGGAAGCCTTTTGTTCAGTCTCTCAATGCTTAGAACAATGCAATCATGCATTTTATTTTAAACTTTGTAAATTATCTATTTTCTGAAATTGCAAATGGTCCATTTCTAAACATAAGCATTCTGTGTTGTAATCCCTTGATTTTATTTTAACGTGAACAATGCCATTCACTGGCTCCAAGCATATAACTAAAGATTTTAAATTTTAACAATGAATATATTCTGTGTTTAATACTTACAAAGATATTCAATTATATACAGTTATTTATTAAGTGGAGAACTAATTGAATGTCACTGCTAAGCAGCGTGTCCCTGGAATTTAAATAGAAGTGTGAAGAATCCCAAGAGACTGTGACACACCAAGGGAATAAGAGTACGAGAGTAGTGGGTAATATAATCTAAAAAGCAATAGACTTGACTTTTGTGCAAAAAAGCAAGAGACTACTGTAAACTGCCTTTTGCCTTAACTAAGTAAATTGCCTTCATTGCAGTACTGGCACAATTTAGGCAGAAGGGGGCCGGTGACCCCTTCCTCTCTCCCACCCCTGGTTTTTCCCCAGCACGATGGTGTTGGAACACTCTGCTGGGAAGTGAGAAGAGCAGGTTTGGATGATGTCAGGCTGAGGCAGGAATTAAACCAGGGCTCCCCGCGTCCTCTGTGTCCTGACCCTGCAACAGCATTTTAAGAGTAGGCACCTATGGCGTTCTGGTTGTGAAAGGAGGAAGCGAGGCACCTGAACAAGTTCGGGTGGATTTGGGGCTTTGAAACCCTATCTGACATAGGCACTGCCTTGCAGGCCTTAAAAAAGATACCTAAGCTGCAAAAGGAGAAGAATTTGAGGCACACCCTTCCCTCAGTGTTTCTCTTGGCTAGTTTCGACAGCTCCCCGCTCAGCCTTACTGTCTGCTCTGCTGAATTCCTTTCCGGGGCGTCCAATTCTGCCACGGGCAGGGACCTCAGGCACCTAACCTGGTCCGAAGCAGATCGGTCTGGATGCCAGGCCTTTAGGATGAGAAATAATGACCCTCAGCATTGCCGGACCCAAATCCCTTCGCACATTTAACAACAAACACAAACTAATCTCCTGCTGCTGCAGAAAACACCCCCAGTCGCTCAGTAATAAACTGGCTACAAGCTGTATGCAGCACTAGGTATATCAGTAAGAAGAAAAACAGGCAAGAAAGGTGTTAGCCCATCCAGTGGAAATGGGTATTGTGTTCTTTTGATAATCTCATAGACTTTGTAGATGTGTGGTGTTAAAGATGTAAACAAAGCTACAGTAGTCGTGCCTTGAAAAGGCTTTAAAAGGTCGTGCCTTTAAAAGGGTGTGATATATAGATTGCAAACGGTGGGCTCTGATTGACGTGAAACAATTTTAGAGAATACTGCTTTCACAAAGAGACTTCATGGGAGAGTAAGAAGAGGGAAGAATAAACTCCGATTGCTCTGTCATCTTGATTCTCCGTTGTAGACTTTAGCACTGAGCACTGAAAGTGCAATATTTGTATGAAGTGCTTCACTGTCAGGAAAAACAGAAGCACTTGTAATTGAAATAGCACATGGTTTTACTGCCTGTTTTTACTATTTTTGTTACAGCGTAAATTATGGCTGGTTATCACTGATTGTTTTTGCATTATTTACATTATAAAATGTTATCACTTTAATTAAATCCATACATGCATTTAAAACAGTTGCCATCGTGTAGTTCACTTATACTGATACAGAGGTTCCTTACACGTGTGTATTGTTTTGCTTTAGCAAAGGAAATAACTACACTGCTACAGGTATCAATAAAGCCCTGTAGTTGTATACTCACTAAGCCTCTGCCAAGTAGAAATGTCTTGGTACCAAAATAATGCACACTTGAGTAAATTCATTGTTCGGGAAGAATCCTCCCAGGCTTACAAATGAATGATGCTAGCAAACTTTCTCAAAAATACCGAGCTCACATCCCGCGTTCTGAGTACCAGTAACAGATCAAGGGGTGCTCCTGGTGGTGCACGAGATGTGGCCAGGTGTCCCAGAGCTACTCATCTCAGTGTTCCACATGGTCCCACTCTTCCCTCGGAGTTGCCATCAGCCAGGCAGAGCCTGGGCTGCTCCCCCTTGTTCCGGTAGCTGCTCTGAAATAACCCTCAGCCGTTCCCTTCGCGTGGGTGTTCCAGCTCAAAATGCTCTTTTCCACCTGGCTCTGTACCTGCACTGTTTGGGAAATGTAAATTTTTTGGCACTCAGGGTTTTAGCTCTTGCATAAACCTTTTTTTATATCTCTATTATTGCTGGGAAAACCAAACATATTTGTCTCTTCCAGCTTAACAGTGTACCTGAGAACCAACTAAATATACAAGCTGAGTCTCCTTAGATTCCTATCTTCAAGTTATTATTGTGTTCAGTGAGTTTGTGGTTTGATATACTGATAGGTAAATGAAAAGATTACTGTCATTACTGGTAATTTACAGCTTCTGTGTTTGATCTGTCAAATGTTCTTTCAAAGATTAAACATGGTCTGTTAGTTGTACAATCACCTCAAACTTTTTAGGCTGCAAATTCAAAAAAAGAGGAGCTGCTATTTTCCTTGAAATTCCTCCCGGCCTGTGGTGCTGTGAGATGTTACCTTCTACCCTTGTAAAGGTGTTCCTCCTAATTCAGATAGCTGGAGGCACTGTAGAAGGTAATCTTACAGCTATGCTTTCTGTCTTTTATGAAAAGTAATAATTATCATATTTCTTGGATGTGTGTCTCAATCATCTCTCAGGCTGCATAGCGTGAATGGGAGCTCCACAGGCAAAATTAAAAAAGACTTCATTAGCAGGCCAAGATCTTTAGACATCTCTTTTTGCAGAGAGCTCGATTGGCAGTGTGGTGTTTTGTTCACATGGAGTAGGACTGCCTTTGAAAATATACCGCGTGCCTAATTCTTTGGTTTTTAACAAAAAGGTTTTTCATCGTACTATAAATTTAACAGCAAATGGTATAGTAAGTAATAAAAGGCGCACCAAAGTCTTACTGTCTGGCCTTTTTTGGTAGCCCGTTCAAGTATTTACAGTAGTAACATTAAAAATATTTTTTTTAAATTATTTTTATGTTAGGAGAATGAATTATGACTCTCAGAGGTGTTTACAAACACTAGTAGCTGAATCAAAACTGTTTTAAAAACTCAGTTTATTGATAGTTTAGATAGCAATAATGGGCTTTGTGGCAGCATTTGTTTGTGGGGTTTTTTTCAGGTAAAGAATTTAACCAGGTGAATTAGTATACTAAAAATGAGAAAAGTGTAGGTAGTATGTTAATTCAACTGTGTTCACTTCAGCCCTATTCCGATACTTATGATGCAGAGAGGTTGCGGCGGGGGGGGTCTTTTTTTTTAATATCCTTTGGTTTGCTATGTTTTAGAGCATAGTCTGCTCTTCCAGGTACCCTTAATTCCAGGGAAATTGCTTGTGGTCTGCCAGATTACCAGCCTGATTTATAGAAATGACTGCCTGACAAAAGCCATTCAAAGGCTCCCAAAACCTGCTGGCTGCTGCCGAGCACAGCCGTTAGAGATGCAGAGAGCGGAGGAGGCAAAGCTGAGCTGGCTGCCCGGTCACCGGCCACCAGCCCCAGGGCTACCGGGGCGGTTGTGTCGGGGAGAAAATCACAAGCACCAGATGAAAACTTATCATCCACCCTTAAGTCGCCAGGCGGCCGAGATGGCTGTCACAGAGCTGTCGCCACTGGAAGACCATCAATTTCGGGGTCACGGGAGCTGCCGGGGAAGTGTGGTGTAAGGAGGGTTTCTTGTCTGTCCATACCAGCTTCTGTAACTTGCCCCGAGTCCCTGAGCCGTAGGACGAGTTGCTGCATGAGGTCTAAGAAGAGCGCACAAGTTGTGGAGGGAGTCAGCTAATTTCCTTCCAATTACCGCCTGGCCCATGCGACCATTCTGCAACAGCACAAAATCTATTTCTGTTTCGTTTTGTGGAAGTGGGCATTCATTAAAGTGCTAGAAACAATAAGGTGGCAAGCATCTATTAGGTCTTTGTGCAAAGACTTCATGCCTTCATGTTTCACTTGAGATAATATTTTTTAAGAACTCTTAAAATAATAAAAATAAAATTAGTGTAGGGACAGTACTTAAAACAAGAGCCACAGCTCACTCAAGAGCACTGATTTGTAATGGAATAGGGAGGGATAGGGATGGAAAACATTGTTCAGATTCATGTTTAATCAGACCGAGTGCTTTTAATTAGCTGGAGAAGAAGATTGTGAATATTTCTATTTAAGTGTTACTGCTCAGAGAAATACTTTCATCATAAGAAAATGATCAGCTCACTTGGCATAAATGAAGAACTCATTATTGGTGTCTTTTAACATTGCATATTCAAAGTAATAACAAGGAAGATGAGGCACCTGATAACTTTAAGCTTTCTTCTTTCACTTTCTATATTTTTTCAAAGCTTGGGTAATAATTGAAGTATAATTAGAGAACTTTCCTAAGATCTGGATCTATTTAATTGATTTAAGCGTGACTACACAGAAGATTCATTTCATTTGTTGGTGTTTTTAAATCACATGAAGACATTGTTCTTACTGTGGTATTTTTAAGTTGCTCATAAAAGTACTAGAAATGTAATCAACACAAGACTGAAGTATCAATGTGGTATTGACATTAAAAATTAAAGTTGAGGATATTACTGAATTATGTTTTGACTTTCAATTAAACGATACTCTACTTTCTACAACAGTTCTGTTGCAAAATATTTTATAAATCTGCAAAGAATACGCAGCTAATGTCACTAAAGACCCTTTTTTAAAGTTCTCACCAGAGTCTGAGAAATAAAAGTTTTATCTAGGGCCAAACATTTCTTACCAAAATTGAATTTTAGGAATTCAATTTCAGTAATTTAGGATAATGAGATTATCCTAATGATGTTAGTATTTGTGTTAAAATCAATACTCTGTCAAAGACGCATATAAGGCAAAAATGTTAGGAGTGCTGTAATTGTAATACTTGGGATCCCTTGTAGGAATATTTGGATTGTTACTTTTAGAACGTTTCCTTATTTCCCTGGAAAAAAATATTTTCTATGGACTGAAAACATTTAATTTTTCTAATTAAATCAGTTTTATGATCATTTTTACTGCATTAATTTGAGTCAAGTAAATCTTTTCCTAACATTACGTGGAGATTTCAAATACTGAGTTGCCAGATATTTTCTGCCACGTGAAAATGCGTATTACCAAAAGGGACACAACACCAGCGCATGCGATGCTGTTGTGGTGGTTGGCTGTGGCCAGAATACGTCCCATGGCAAATGTAAATGCAATGTTGCATACTTCTGGTTTATTCCAGGCCAGATTGTCTTGAATAGCTTTGCATTTCCTCTGAATGCCCAGATAGTATCTGTGGGAAGTAACCTGTTAGTCTTCTGTCTGGACGAAGATGCTCTCCCCCACCAAAGATATAAAAGGATCCTCTGGCCGGTGGGGATAAGGCTGAGGAAGTGGTTTCAGGGTGGATTTAAGCCTATTTAAATCCCCGGGGTCACTGGAAGGGGTTGTCCTTCCCTCTGCTTTATCCTTCAGCCATTCATTGCTGCCCCTCTCTGTGTCAGCACAGGGCTTGTCAGTTCAGGGAGCTGCTTCAACTGAAAAAAAAAAAAAAAAAACCAACCGTTTTTTTTCTGTGGTCAGATTAATTTCGAGTCCGGCTGCACAGCTGCCCAAGCACTGATGCCAGCACAAACAAGGGAGCTGGAGCACACAATCACGGACAACGGGGAAGGCAGGACTGCTGCTCTCAGTAGCAGTAAATAAGGTGAAGTTACTCATGAAACTGCCGCCTGTGTGTGAGACAAAGTCTCAGTCAAGATCACAGATCTATTTTTTCAAAGCCTTGAACTTGTGGGTAATCCTCCATGAGCAGAACTGGGTGAAATGCGCATTTTGTTTTGTTTTTTTTTAACTAAAATATTTTTTCAATAAACCAGCTGATAGTTTTTCTGGAAAAAATATATATACTGCTTTATTTTGTTTCCTTTTATGAATTAAGAGCTTGGGTTTTTTTTCTGAAAGTGCACTAGCTTGGTGTTAGGAAAGCATTTCAGTTACTTATTCTCAAATATTTTCGTAGGTGATTGTTCCCTCTCTTCTCTCTCCCTCATACTGAAGTGAGACATAGTGAAATTAATTGACTCTTCTGTCCTGTTTGGTGAGGAGCCTGTGACAGCCTGGAACTGAACCCGCATCTCTCAGCTTTCAATCCAGGCTGGAGTGAATACAGTCGGGGACCCTAAAGCCAGAAAACATCCTTCGAAAAGATTACCCTCAGCTTTTTCCAGAAACTATCATCGCGTAAACTTTTTCCAGCAAACTGGCTGTGGTTCTCCCCATTGCTTTAGCTACAGCAGAGACAGATGTTCCTCCATTCAGCATTGACCCCAGAAGTTTGTTAGGCAGCAGCTCTCCTGGGCTCCAGCCATGCTTCTCCATAGTTTCCCTCACTTGGGAGAATTACGGCCTGTATTAGAAAAATTAATTAACGATTTGAGAGGAAATTTCAAATTTAGATGTTACCCACAGTGAGGAGAACAAAATTAACTCATTTAATGTCAGGCCTTTCATTAATTATATAATTAGCCTCCTGGCACTTGAAACGAATTTAATATGGATATACTTTTTAGGACCAGAAAATTGTGTGACCTTTTGCTGGGCGAAGTGGGGCCTTCTGCCTTTGTTTTTCATCCTCTCCTTCTGGGTAGCATGTGAGCCGCGAGGTGCAGTTTACTAGAGGCTGGAAGGTCTGTCTGAGAGTATTGCAATTACGAGAGATTAAAGGGAAAATGGAGCAACTGGAGAGATTAAGAGAGTCACTCAGGCAGGACTTGTGTCTGTTCAGCCTAGTGTGAGGAAATAAATAATTCTTTTCTTTACTGCAGCGTTGTCTCCTGTTTCTTTCTTTCTCTCTTTCTTTCTTCCTCTGCTTTCTCTGAGGATAAAGCAGACTTGAGTTTTATAAGCCTTTAGCTGGCTAATGGCTGTGCGGTGTATAACTGGGCAAAAACTCCATCCTTTGGGCAAAATTATTTCAAAGTATGTTGAATCACTGCGGTTGACAATTGTCCCGTGCGTGTGTGGCCTGTAAGAAGAACCACCTCTTGGGATTACCTTGGACATCATTAATGGAGATGAAAGAATGAACTAGGTAGCATAGGCACACTTTGTTTCTTTAACTGATAGATGCCTATATTACATGCATGAAATTGATGTACATAAACCCCACCACATTTACGTGCATAGGACAGATGTGCATAGTTGCCCATCTAATACTGGTTTTAGTCGTACAAATTGAGTGGCCACAATTGAGCTAGTGCTGTCCTGAGCTGCACCCCTTTAACTTCATTTGAAGCCGTGGGCTGTAAGACTCAATACTAGAATTTATTTCACTTTTACAGTATAGGGATAGCTTGACATATAGCATCAGGGTATTATGCCTTTTAAACATAAATTGCTCTGGTCTATAACGAAGCATTTTAACTTTCTAAGACATTGTAGCAGTGGTTTTTTATCTTAAACTACACCACAGTTGGAGTCTGAGAATGTATGGGTATTTGTCTGAAGTGTTAGAAAGCTTCTGCAGAGCTCAGAACTGACCAGGCATCCTTCTGGACACGCTCTGCGAGGCATTGCTTCACTTACTGGGCTGGAGCGAACTGAAAAAAGGTTTCCTGCGTTGGGTGCCGCTGTTTCCGGAGTCTGACTTTGAAGCTTAGAATAACACGTATGCATTTGGGTTAGTAATTAAGCAGCTATTAAAGCGCTTTCTTGAATCGTGACCTAATAGTCTAATTTTGGAAGTGCTGGGCAACCACACCTTGGCCTCAAAGGTATTTGTGAGGTCTTCACATAAAAATGTCTAATATAGTTACTCAAAACCCCAGGCCTCTTAAATGAGAGGGCGGTTTGGTAGTTTGAGCCTGAACTTGCTTGTTAATGACAGCTCGTATATTTGTCAACATTCTTGAAGCATTTTTTTGGAAATCTGAAAAATTTCCTTTTGCTAGTTACTATTGGTTTGATGGCAGCCAGGAATTCTGTGATAGAAAAACGCATCTTTTTGGCTGTCTTTGAGGTGTGCTCCATTTCTGGGAGGGAATTTTCTTCACCAGAATTTGCTGTTACCCATGGGGACATAGCAAAGTGTTGTACAACTGTTCCAGTTCAACTAGATTGGTCTCACATAATGGTATTAAGTTTTTTTACCCATCGTTTCTCAAGGAGAATACATCAACATCTTAATTTTGCTTTAATGCAGAAACTCATTGAATTACATGATGCTTGGGTTTATTCCTGGAGTTTTTAACATGCAAAATTTCTGTATTCAAAATAAGTAGGATATGAGATAAAATACTTAACAGAAGAGGTTTCAGTCTGAAATCAATTGAAGGTACTTGTGATTTTGTCTGTCTTTTGCTTGGCTTATATTAAACTGCTAGAAGCTTGAAATTAACATTTATTTTCCTACTGCTTTTTTCTTGTGCATTCCAGAAGCCCTTCTCCCCTTGCAGCTTCTCTTTCTAAAGGCATGTAAATTTGCTCAGTTTTCCTGTTTACCTCTTCTTCTTCATACTGTCCTCAGTTGTGTCAGCCCCTTCTGGGAAGAGAAAGAGTTGAGCTATACCCCCTCTACTGGCAAGCATGTATGTGCATTCAACTAAACAAAATACAAAACCGTATTTGCCAACAGCTTAATTTTTATCAAAATCAGTACAAAGTTCTTTCCGGTCTTGTTGAAAGCAGGATTGGGACAAATGATGAATGTTTTTAATCTCTGAGAGGAAAATCTCATTTCCAGAAGATGTTCCAAACATCATACTGTTTACCAGGAGCCTGTGCTGCCAACTTGCCATTACTCAACAGGAATAATATTCAACCAATTGCTGGCATAATAGGCCTTGTAAGAGAAATTTTGCCGCTATTTTTTTATCACCATAGCCCTGTGTTTCATATTGCAGCCTGTAACACAAGAGGAAGAGCTGGAGAACTTCTGCATACCAGAACTCTCTTCCCTTTCTTTTGCCCTTATTCTTCTCTCAGATCCAGACAGAAAGTCCTGGGAAGAGCTAACTGGAGCCGTAACCTCTGAAGCATAAGGTCTGAATAAGCCTTCCTCCATATGGGGAGAATTTGAGTCCACACTTACATAGAACGAGGAAATGAGCTGAATTTAAGTGTTCAAATGGTACATAATTAAAGGTTTCTCGTATTAGATGCTTCATTTTTTGTGTGTGTGCCTCTATTACTAGATACCTGATACACAGTGTCTGAGCACACAGATCAGTTTGTATCAGCACAGGAAAAAATGTCAAGCTCTTTCTAGAACTGTTTTTACAGGGGATGAGTTTCAAATAGGATGAAGGAAATTCACAGTTTGATGACTTTTGACACAGCAATTATCAATAGAATGAAACTGGTAACATGTAGAGTGTATTTCAGTGTCAAGCTCTGAGATGTTTTCTTTGATACACTTTGTCAGTTTGAAGGTAAAATCAGAGATCTTAGTTAAACATAATTGGAATACATATATAACATAGTTCCACAAGAGGATAGTGGTTTAAAAGTAGAACATACTTGGGAAGTCAAGTACTTGGCAGTGTTCCTTTCACAGAGTTAGGACTATGACACATACATACAAAAATCATGAAACTGCAAAGTCAGCGTTAATCATCTCTAACAACTGCATTTACCGATTTGATACGGCTTTGTGGATATGTGACAAACTTACTATATTTCAGATGCAAGTTTTTTGTGCTTTAAAGGTCAAATGTTTCAAATACATTGCATTCCTAATCAACATTGCATTTCATTTGCCAGCTGGAAATTTACTTTGACTTGGTATGTTAGAGAAGGGAAATGGGTGTGAGCTGGTTTTTGGCACACTACCATAGTTAGGAACAAGTAAAGTAAGGAAGAAGAATGAACTGAGTCATTTCTTGCTCCACAAAATTATTAAGTAAGGACAAGAAGATTGTATTTGTCAGCTCCTCTGTGTATGTGACAAATGCTAAACACGTTAAGTCAGCAAACACACACTTTCAGCAAATAGGTAATTCTAGCTGCTGATGCCTGGGTCATGTGTTTGCTTGTCAGCAAGCAGAAACCATTGAAGAGGCAATGTGAAATCTTAAATAAAAACAGGTGCATCTTCTTTTACAGCCTTTTATTTTTGCTTAAAACGGTAGCTGTCACAGCATCTGCTCGGTGGTCAGTCCTGCTCACTCTAGAAGTTGCATTAATGTCGTGGAGCCAAATGGCCGCGCTGATACTTATTAAAAGAAAACCATCAGGGTACAGAAAACCAACTTATCTGAAGAAGAGTCTGAGGTTACATCTGTTCTGAAGAGGTACTGCGTATAGAAGGTATAAAATAGCTCTGCTGATTTTAGAAACAATACGTGGAAGAAGCTCTCCCTCCATCGCCACAGGTCTGCCGTGTTTGCCTCACCGTCAGTGGATGTGCATGAAGGTCCGACGTAGAACAGGAGACAGTACAGTTGTATTTCTCAAATGCCCGGTTCAAAGGGGAGAGAGCCTCCAGAGTTTTAAACTGTAGAATTAAAAGTCTAAAAGATTTTTCTTCGAGATACCTATTTTTGAGAAAGTTAAACATGATTTAAAAATGAGTACATTCTGCCTAGTCCAAACATATAATCCTTCCATGGATCTTGCCAGCATGCGTACTTAGCCAAGAAGGAATAAACGCAAAATCTCATTTAGCCTAGTGAAAAAACACCTTATTTCCTATTCACATACCTTCTGTCAGAAGTTATTCTTGATGAATGTGAACGTGAAAATATACTACCAGGACAAATTCAGCTGCTCCTGTATGTTTAGACATTTTAGATGTTTCTGTGCCAATACAGCGCTATATTGCAACATTTTAGTGGTGATGTCTGGATAGCAAATGATTTGGGAAGCTGAATGAAACCTCCAGGTCATAAACAAGGTGTCATCTCCTCAAAACTTTTTAATAATACGACATTGCCAACCATTTTTTAGAAATCCTGCCTTGCCGTACTTTAGCTCTGCTCTTTCCAGAGCTGCAGAATAGCGACAATAGCAGCGCTCAGTAGTCACCATCTTCAGCTACATCAGGCAATTAGTCCAGAGTCGAAGTGACACCACTGTGACATACCAGTTGCTTAAATGAGGCTTCTTCCTCTTGACTTCGAGAAACTCCATAGCAATCACCCTTGTGGTAGGTGTATTTATTTATGTGAGAGCCGATAAATGGTGCCAAGTATCTGCTGAGCTGAATAGATCAGTACATAAGCCATTTCTTGCCAATTTATGAGGTCAGGAAAATCTTTTGCTTTCTGCAGATTGACAAAGTGCAGACCCGAGGTGTTTGCTGAGATATAAATAAGCGAGTTGACTGACTTTGATCAGCTGTGTCTTTTTCCTCATCTTGTAATGAAACATTTTCATTTTCTAACCTTGAATAATGTTTGGAGGTGCAGAGGTTTTACCTGCCACTTTTCATTCCCATCCATTCTGTTGCCTTCTGTGAAGAGAGGAAGCCTTTTACAATGTTTTCTCTAAGGGGAAAATGTCTTTTGCGTGGAACCTGTGAGAAATTGCTTTATTCTTGTTTCTCTGGTAGTGTATGTGTGTTTCTTTACATCAGATCACATTCTGACAATATTGGTCTTGGTACCCATACAGAGTTTTGTGCAATTATCTTTATCCTGCTATTTACATTTTTACTGCATTGTGATCTTGCACAATCCACTCCCGTGATTTAAAAAATTTATTTCTGTAGTCTTTTATTTTCCTAATGATCTTACTGAGCCAAGTTTAATCCTTAAGTAAGCTAGTACAACTCCACTGAAGTCAGTGAATTGTATCATGACAATGTTTGGCCCATTACTTTAATTTATGAGAGGTTTTTTACATATGCATATATTAGAAGCAGTTTTTTTTCATTCTGCTAGAAGCAACTCTAGTTGGTACTGGTAAACTCTTGAAACAGTATATATTCTGATAAAAGCACAATGGGGAACATAAAAGTAGGTGTTTATTCTACTGCAAATGAAATCTTGGAAATGTGTATATCCTCATAGAGTATGATATATTAGGATTGTACAGTTTATTTTTTGATATAAAGCAACATGCTAGAATCATAGAATCACAGAATGGTTTGGGTTGGAAGGGACCTTTAAAGATCGTCTCGTCCAACCCTTGGACTATGGGCCATGGGCAGGGACACCTCCCACTAGACCAGGTTGCTGAAAGCCCCATCCAGCCTGACCTTGAACACTTCCAGGGATGGGGCATCCACAGCTTCTCTGGGCAGCCTGTTCCAGTGTCTCACCACCTTCATAAAAAAAAAATTCTTCCTTGTATCCAATATACATCTCCCCTCTTTCAGTTTAAAACCATTACCCCTCGTCCTATCACTACACTCCCAGATAAAAAGTCCCTCTCCAGCTTTCTTGTAGGCCCCCTTCAGATACTGGAAGGCCATTATAAGATCTCTTCAGAGTCTTCTCTTCTCCAGGCTGAACAACCCCAACTCTCTCTGACTGTCCTCACAGGAGAGGTGCTCCAGCCCTCTGACCATCTTCGTGGCCTTTCTCTGGAGTCGCTCCAACAGGTCCATGTCTTTCCTGTACTGAGGGCTCCAGAGCTGGAGGCAGTATTCCAAGTTGGGCCTCACCAGAGTGGAGTAGTGGGGCAAAATCACCTCCCTCAACCTGCTGGCCGTGCTTCTTTTGATGCAGCCCACGATATAGTTGGCCTTCTGGGCTATGAGCGCACATTGCCAGCTCATGTCCAGCTTTTTATTTACTGGTACCCCCAGTCCTTCTCAGCAGGGCTCCCCTCAATCCCTTTATCCCCCAGCCTGTATTGATACCGGAGGCTGCCCCAACCCAGGTGCAGGACCTTGCACTTGGCCTTCTTGAACCTCATGAGGTTATCAAGCTTGTCCAGGTCCCTTTGGATAGCATCCTGTCCCTCAGGCATGTCAACCGCATCACTCAACTTGGTGTCATCTGCAGACTTGCTGAGGGTGCACTCTATCTGACTATCCATGTCATTGATGAAGATATTGAATAGTATCGGTCCCAGTACAGACAGTTGAGGGGTAGGTACTGGCCAACTTAAGTGGGAGGAGCAGAGAATATGAAAATGTTTTTAAAAGATAAAGAACTAAAACTTTCTTCAGTTGAGACTTTCTGGTTACTTTAAACTGTATAGTATAGCTACCAACAAAACTCACCAACACCCAGAGGTTTTCTGTGAGACTATGTTCCAGCTCCTGAATGCACCCAGTCAACTGGACTTCATTATTTCAGTTACCTTTTCCCTGGAGTAGATTAAATTTGTGCAGAACTCCTTCAGCCAACCCTTTGAAAGACAGCCTCAGTGACATTTTGGCATTGTCAATGTGTCTAGTCTGCAAGCCTCTGTGTAGCCTACCAAAAACATACGCAATTCCTTCTCTGTCGACTGAACCTCCTCACCATACCTTTATGCAGCAGAAACATTACAAGTGTAAACGCAGTTCCTAAATAGTCAGGTATCTTCTACTGTTCAAAAGAAGTTTTTTTATCAATCTAAGTGAAGTCACTCTTAATTCATATTTTATATTGCCGTCTCTTCTGAAGAAGAGATGTTGATTTTAAGTGTGTGGGTGTTTTACGTTACTTTCTCGCTCTGGTTGCATTCATGTGGTTATAGAAGACAAGTGTGATCCCTGTGATAATAGATATATTATTCTAAGCTCTGTTATTAAGAGAATTTATTCTGGGCATCAGTTTCCATATCTCAATACAGGGACAAAAAATCACAGAGCTGCAGAATCCTCATATGAAAGATGTTATATTATTCATTAAGGGAAAATTGCCAATTAAAGCATATTACAAATGGTTTCACTCCAAATAGTGTTTATTCTAGCCATTGACAGAGATTTTGCTCGGCCAGCTTAAAGTAAATACATTCCTTATAATCAGTGAATCTGACTAGATACGGGCTGAAGTATTCTACTCATTAGAGGTACCACAGTCTGTTTTCTCATTTTCCATTCCCTGCAGGATATATTGCAATGAGGCTGAACCTATTTCTATAGTTAAAAGAGTCAATTATGACAGCCAGCCACTAGCACACCAAGGTGTCGTGGTGAGGAGGTTAGATCCCTTCACCTCAAGCTCTACAACCTGTTTCCCACTGTCGTGCGGTGCGACAGATGCAGATGTTCGACACAGGACATCCCGGCTTTGAACTTTTGCTGAAGAGATGAAAACCTGGTGGTAACGTTCCCTTGAGCTGATAACAAGCCCTGTATTCTGTGCCTGCTGTGGGTACTGATCTCGTGCTCTATGCCCACAAAAAGAAACAACACCCCCTGAAAATCCAACGTGAAACTCTTAGGACTTGTTCTGAAATATTCCGTCCTCGGATAATTGAGTTTATTCATTGCCCAACAGAACTAAATAGGCCTTGCTTATTAGTGCCTCCTGGTAGTGTACTGGCTGAAAAATAGTGCTATAAAAGAAATGTGTTTCAATTCCTGGAATGCAACTTTTCACTTTGCTGTCAAAAGCAGCAAGCTGCAGCGTGGAAGTATGGGTCCTCAAGAGCTTGTGTCCTTAAATAGCTTTATGTGCACAAAACGTTGTTGTTCACATCCATATGTATTTTGGGTACTAGGGCCTAACATTTTGTAAGACCTGAAGATAATTAATGACTCCTCTTTATAGTACTGTGAATATTTTCATTGGCGTCAGCCGGTAGAAAGTATTTGCAGCAACATGTTATTAAGTTTTAAATATTGTAGAGCAATGGCTGCAAGCTGTGCTCCGTGTGACTGCGGAGAAGTAACTTTAAAACGATTCCCTAACACCCGGACTCCAGGTCTTCTCCTCGGCGGTGGTGGGAAGCCCACAGCAGAGGACTGGGTATTGCTCCTAGCCATACTCTTTTTTCTTCCGTGTGCCTGTAAAAGTAATGTTATTGATTGAATGAAGGACGTCTTAAGCATGGGTTGTCGAAGGGTTTGAAAATCTGTTCGGCAAGGGAAGGGCTGCCCGCCCCCACTTCCCAGTCAGGAGTTTCTGGTTCTGGGTCAGTCTCTGATGAGGAGGTCTGGCATGAAGTATTTTAACAAAGCGAAGTCTTTTGTTTAAAATGCTGGGAAAAAAAAAAAAAAAAACAAAACCAAAACATTTTGGATGTATATTTGGATATGCATTTTTTGGATGTTTATTTTTGGGCATCTGTGGTGGCTAGAATAACAGAAAAACCCCTAAAAAAGTAATGTCGATGGGCATGTAAATACATTTTCTGAAATTTGGAAGTAATTATAAACCACAGAGCAAGAATATTATGGTGAGTTTCACTTCAACTGCCTGAACATGGAGTAAGAGTTACAAGGCCATTTCTGCTCATGATGTGATTATGGGGGTAATAAGTTAAAGTGTCAGTTGAAGCCCCAAACCACTTGATTTTTATTTGATTCATTAGTAGTGTATTAAACTGAGAAATGTATTTTGGTATTGAAATGCACACTAGGTAGCTATAACAAGTATGCCGATGCCATATGTAATGAATAACTGTAATGTTTTATAGCCCACAAATGAAAAATACTTGCGGCTATTATAGGGAAACAGAGATGAAAAGGGATGAAAAAAGTATCTGATTTTTTGGACAAGAGATAAGTCAATACACAACTTTTAATTAACATTGTTGGGAAGTCCTAATTTGCCTAAATCGATAACCATAAACTGAAATTGTATTTGTGGTAATGCCATCTAACTTGTACTAAATCTGTCCCATCATTTTTTGGAAACACGTGAAAGTTCAGACATGACATTATTTATACAATAAGAAGTAGGGGCTTCTGAATATTACAGTATTTTAGATAAATTCTCCAAAGCTTGCAAAGGGAGAAAAAGTTGGGGTTTGCAGGCTTTCCTCAATTTGTGAAGTAAAATATATTTATCATTTTTATAAAGTTAAAACAAGAGGAATAAAATAAAATAGCAGTGTCAATATAAGAGTAGTAGCTGTTGATGTTGCTAATACTGCTTCATTTGCAAAAAACAAAAAAATATTTTTAAACCACTTTTACGTCCCACTGTTTATTCTGGTTTGTTTACCAAAAACCTCTGGATGATGGCAGACAGAATTTGAGAGACACCCTGTGTGTAATTTCTATTTGTAAATATTATGATACTGTATTTAAACGTCGTATTTACAGTCACATCCGAGGAGGCAGCTGGCTGCTCACATTTGTGAACACCTCTCATTCACACAATCGTGTTTTTGAGGAAGATAAATTTACCTCACCTGTCAGTTTGCCAGGACCTCAGCTTCCTGGTTTTCAACAAAAAGGGTATTTCTTTGCACTGGATTTTTCGGGAGGGAGTGGCCGGGGAGCAGGGATGAGTTCCTGAAAGGCGGTATGATTTTTAGCCATTGTTTCTGTTTGTGTAGTTTCTACTGTCATAGTGCAGCAACCTGGAGCACTGGATTGGCATACTGTTAGAAGTTCAAAAAAAATACGTATATACTACAATAAATAACAGGAAGTTAACCTCGAAGCCAGACGGATTATCTTTGTTTCAGTTTACTAATTCATTTTCTTATGTCTAGTGCTACTCAGTTTAACTTTTTATCTCTGCAGAGAAAATATTCATGTAAAAGTGTTCCAATTTTTTTAAATTGTAGCAAGATTTGAGTTCTAAACCCAACAATAATCCCTATTGGTGAAAAAATTACTTGAAAATAAGTGTTAAAATGCAAATGAAATTAGAAATATTCTTTAAATAGAGAATATTGGCCCATGAAGAAACGTATGCCAAAATACAATAAATGTAGTTTTGTCAAACAACTTAACAGACTTCCCAAATTACTGCGTTCTCTTATTTCACACAGGAACTGACATTTCACTTCTGAATGTCAGAGAATTGTATTTAAATTGTTCTGCACAATCTCAGACCCCCGCAGAAGTGATAGGGATGGAAGTCAACTGACAAGTTTGGTTCGTATTTTTGCATGATTCAGAAATATTGCTGTAACGGAAAAATCTTGATCAAAGCTTGGTGGTTGCGGGGACTGGACCACCATCCGCTGCTTTTTGATTTTGAAGGTTTGGGTGGGGTTTTTTTGATCATCTGAGGATGCAGTTTTAGAATATGTTTCCTAACATGATAAACTGAGAACAATTTAAAGTAGGTCAACCTAAATTTGAATGGACAATTGCACACACAAGACGGTTTTGGGTTTTTTTTGACAAGACTCACTAAAAATAGGAGATTTCAAAATTGCAAGCACAACTGCATGCACATTTTATGTGCTATAAGTGGCTCATAAGTGCTCTTTTTTTGTGCATCTCAATGTGTTGAAGTCAGTGGGAGTTTTATTACCGGCATCACTGAACACCGGATCAACTCTTGAGTGCACTGGGTTGAGCCCTTGCTTCCCAGGAAAGCTGACTGTCACTCCCAGCTTCTCTGAGTTGGGGTTGAATACACCTAGTCTGGTAAAGAAACATGTAAAGTGCTTTGGTATCTTTAGGAAAGGCTAAATAATGTATCCCAATATGGGAAATGGCGTTCATGTATTAAACACTGCTGAGTCGACTACTTCATTGTGTACGTTGTGTCTTGAGGTAGTTCAAGATCAGATATGAGCCCTGTGGTATCTCTGTTACACGAGAGTGTCTCCGGTCACGAGTTAAAACCTACAGGAAATTTCTGTGATCTGACATTTTCCCTGCCATATTTGCCACATTTTGTAGGGACGTCTGTTGGCATGCCTGAGTGCCTTCGGGTGGGTGGGTGGGGGGGTGCTCTCCAGAGCACAGCTCCAGTCCTCCATATGCTATACATTCAGCTTTAAATACAGCATTTATGTATTTCAAGGGAACTGCACTAACTTGATAGTGTTGCCTGGGGGAGAAAGAAATGCTTTCATGGGAAGATTGTCATGGGCCGTGAAGTGATAGCTGAAAGTAGCTGGCCTTATTAAGCAAAGTTCCTGGAGGTGTTTACATGTCTATGTGACTGTAAAATAGCCTTTCTTCAGTCACGTTTTTCCCCCCTTTCTCTCAGTTCTGTGCTTCAAGTTAAAATATATATTGTTATACGTGAGCTTCTGTCTAGAAAAAGATTACGAGCAAGGACTAAATCCCATTTGTGTTTCTCATGTGGTTAGTTCGGTTGCTTTCAGTATGTCTGCTTGAACAAGTAAAATAAAAACAGATTTAATTCCAAATCCTTTTACTAACTGGCAGGGAAGAGTACTCATTGACCATAATAATATCTTAGCTGAGTACTAGATGTCATCTATAAATGATACACATTTTTTAGTCATTAAGTCACATTAAGCAGTACTAAGTTTTGCCCTCAGCATAAGTAGTCTCTTGCAATTGCATCTGTCTCTTCAGTATGCAGAGAACATGAAAGGAAAATTGTGTTTTACCCTATTATCTAAGAAATTGCAAAGCTATGAAAAACAGATTACTATTAATAAACAAAATTTTCTTCAAAAGGCTATGCGTACAGTTGTGAGGAAACAGCTGCTCTCCCTTCCAGAATATACAATTGGCAAGTACATTAATTTTAAAAAAGATTATTTTGAAGGCATCAAAACCAGTAAAAGTGCAGAAACTGTGACAAGAATACACATGCACACTGTTGTGATTCAATATGATCTGACAGAGGAATGCTTTTTCCTCTTAATACATAAAGTGGTATATTTAAATCTTTCTCAGGCGGCTAGATTTCTGCTAAATTATCACAAGCAGTACAGGTGAACCGCTGCTGATTTTGATCATATCCCAGTTACTTAAGCAGTAACATGGCTTGAAATATCTCCACTGTGCCTCCTCTCTGCGTTAGGAAAAAAGCAGGACATTTTTCTGTTAAAACTATTGCACTAAATACGGTGTTTGTGAAGAGTACCCCACTGACCGCTACAGCGATTAGTACAGATACATTCCTAACTAACCTGTGAATAACCGGTAGAGACCGGCAGCTGTCTGGCGTGTGTTCCCACAGCATTCTCACTGCCTCAACCAAGAGCTAGCACATGCAGCCAAGGAGTATTTCCTCCTCCATCCAGCCAGCGTTGCCAGCAAGGCTGCAATCAGCAATGATATTCTTATGACTTGGGACATTTGTCCGCTAAGAAATGGATTTTTAAAAAATCCATCCGTTAGATGCAGGCCACCAAAGAGCCTCCAAGTACGAACAATTTGGACAAAAGCCATCTAAGCTAGCGCTGAACCAGAGACCGCGAGATGAACGTTTCTGTAGCTCGTAGCCATTTGCTCCAGCTGTTTGCTTTGAATACACAAGACTTAAACGAGTGTGATTAGGATAATAAAGATAAGCAGTAACGCATGATAAAGATAAGTAATATAACTTTTAATGTTCATAGGTTAAGCTACATGTTACTTCTGTGCTGTGAATTTCAGCATGACTAGTGTAGTGTTCTGTGGTTCTCCTTGCGGTGGGAGCTCTGACTCAAAGACTGGTCGTTTGTCACTTAATGCACACAACCAGCCATATTACGAGTGAATAAACAGTGATGAGAGAAGGTATCACTGGCAGCTGAACACGGGAGATGAGCTGGAACTGAAAATGGGAAAGAAAATAACACAAATGTAATTTTTATCACGCAAAAAACATCTGTGTGAGTAAGGGTTCCAAGTTGTTGTTTGCCAAGGAAATTATAATGGCAGTTTCAACTGTTGTTGATATTATATCTTGATGCAGGGAACATACGCTGTGGTTATAAAAAAAAAAACAGGTCCTATATATGTGAAGTTTAACTCTTCCATGACAGTTGTTGATTACGACTTGCAGATTAGAATGCTGGTTCTCCCTTACTAATTAGAAATGTTGATTCTTCATTAGACAAGGCATCCTTTCTAGAGTAGATCATGCGCGAGGCCTACAGCAGTGGAAGTGTCACTTGAAACCTTGAGAGGGATTTTACGGAGCTCCAAGTTCCCCAACTCCAGCTCTAAGGTGAAGACTGCTTTCACGAGCACGTACTGCACACCAGCTGTTTGCCTTCCCATCCTGAGAACAGAGGCTGAGGACTTCTCCTTCCAGCCATACACTTTCATTACGGCTTTCAAATAACAAGCAAGCGTCCTTCTTGTCTTGAACCAGTTTTGCCGGCATTCTTCCCAGGACCACTTTCCGTCTTTCCATCCTAATGCTTTTGAATAAAGCAAGAGATGAAACTAAGCCATTTATAGGGAAGGGTTTTCTAATCAGAAGTCCTGATCCTGGGAGAACAGTGGAGGTCTTTGTACTAAGAATGTAGCCTCAGATGTCCCAAATTAGCTCACCTTTACTGAAAAACACATTGGAACAACCCCGTTCCTATAGTGAAGTCTGTGGCATAATCAGAGTTTCTGGCACTGTTTTAGCAAGTTCACTTGGTAACTCTACATCTGACTTAGAGAGGATTTCCAGAAAGCTTAGTCCTACATAAGCCCCTTCGTAACCTCAGACCCAGAGACTCTCCCAAAAGATCTCAGGAGAAAATTACCCTGATTGATAGAAAAATGAGAGATTTCTGTATATATTTTATTTTCTGTTTACCCTGTCATGGATCCAGATAAGTCCCGGGCCCCAGAGAAGGAGTAGGTGAAAAAGTCTTAACAGTATTCTACTGAAGTAGAAGAAGCCACATTATGGGTCCAGGTCCCAGTGTCACGTAAACGCTCCCCAAGAATCTGCCAGATCCCCATTTATTTTAACTAGTCAGTCAAGTGTTGTAAATTGCTCAGTCCTCACAGACAGTGCAAACAAAATCGCATGTAAATGGTGTTTTCTTCTGATAAGTCAGAATGCGGCCTGCGATGGGGGAGATCAGTCTCAATCAAAAGCTGAGTCATTTTAAGGTTTCTTTCACCTTGGAGCTATGGCTGGTCTCCATATTTGAAGTAAGAGAATAATTTCAAATGAAGAACAAATGTTGTGAAAATCTGTCTGTTTGCCAGCAATTTCCAAGTGTGTTTTCTTCTGTTTACCAGGGATCTGGAGAAAAAAAAGACAGCCTCTTAACTAAATTGACTAAATAAAAGGAATCTGCTTTTGAAGTATATGGATTTCAGAATCAAATTTCCTTTTTCTGTGCCTGTTGGCTTTATAGGCTTGTTTACTCAGGAGGAAATGACTTGTTTTATAATGTGTTTAACATCATGTTAGTTAATCTGTGCCATAATGCAGAGTTGTTTCCCTGCGTAAGCAAGCATTTCACATGTAAGCATGTGTGAATCTCTCACTGGAATGAGGGGAGTCTGTATTCAAGCCTGTTGCTCTGTTTATGGGATGGACAGAGGAGCAGACTTGTTGGCTAGCAGCTGTATTGTATTTTTGAGATACCCATCTTTCTCTCTCTGTAAATACTAACTTCTTTCATTCTTCTTCTCGTTGCTTTCCCTCATTAATATTTTGGGAGGGTTTTTGGAGCAGCTTATATAAAGAAACGAGAGTCTCTAAAACATCGCAAAAGGAAATCTCAGAATCAGGCCACTTCAGAAAAAAAGCCACAAAATTATTCTTGCTGCATGAGGTTTCAAAATTTCAAGGTTCCTATTTAGACGACTGCCTGGAGATGGGATTATTAAAGATGACAGTCTTGAGCAAATCAAACCTCTTTATAGGCAGTTGAATAAATCATTTTCAAGTAGGGGAAAGCCACAATGACTAGTGGTTTTACAGAACTAGCTTTCTGAGGAACAGAGAATATACAGTCATTGAAAAATATACTGCCTTGCTTGTAGTATTCATAATAATCAGAAAATCTCTGTGTACATATATTAGAAATAATCCTGTATAAATCATTCTCCATTACTGAAACGGCTGACTACTGCAGAATATCTTTAATATTTCTCGAAGATAGACACGGTAGACATCTTTTATAGACAAAAGATAAGACAAAAAATCATGAAATCATCCGTCTATCTTCAGAAAGTGAGGAAGACGTTAGCAGAAGTTCAGCTGATCCGTTCATCGCAAATACATTGCGGATGTTGGTTTTTTTCTTTTTTCTTTTTTCATCATTTCTGATGAAGAGCAGGAGTTTGGAATGATTTTTTTTATAAGTGATCAAACCAACATATCAAATGGATTTCAAATCCAAAGCTTTCAGTATATTGCACCCGTTCATGACAAGTCTTTCTACTCCCTTTGAGCTGGTCTGCTTTAGCCCTGTCTGCCTCTCTGTCCTGCGTTGCCTCTAAGGTTTCCACAGAAACTAAACAGTCAACGCTGTTTTAAAGAATGCTTTCTTCCCTACTACACCTCTTAAATCTTCCGGCTGCTGTGGGGTTTCTCTGTTATCTGTCCGCACTCAGTCACCTCAGCCTTTTAAATTAGGTTTAGAATTTAAAAATATAGTGCCTGATGGTGCCACCCCACTGTTGTGTATATCAAGTTTTCTGCTTAGAAAGATAGAATGGTAAATTACAGCCGTTGTGGGTAAGGGGAAGTGTAGTGAAATTAAAATGTAGTTATGTTTTGAAAAATAAATTACAATCCTGGGTAAGAAAAAAACTCAAGGAAAAGCAAATTAGGAGTAACATGGAAATAATGTCACTTGGCAAGTTGCAAGGTTGGAGGTCATATTAGAAGGTCCCAGGACAGTCTATTAATTTTTTGTAGTGTTTTTCATTCCTAGTTACTTGTGTTTTCCTCTTTTGCTAAAATACAGTTACAGATCATGCTTGATATAATTTACCATAGAGGCAAATCAGGCTGATAAATATTTTATCTTAACTATGCAGTCCATTTCTGGTGGTACAAAAGAGCTGGAACTACCATTAGTGGTATTACTTTAAAAGAAAAAGAAAAGAAAGATGTGGCAAAAGGGAGTCGAGCCCATAGATGTGTAATAGGAGGCAAATGATTGTTTCTGGCCCTGAACAAGGAACGCCTTCTGTGACGGATTTTATGTAATTTTGTTCGGCTGAACAAAGTGGAGAATACTTAACAAAATTGCCATTTTTAAAATCTCATTGTGAATACTCAGCATGCTGTGATCATACACTGTGTAATGGTGTTTGCAATGAAGAAATTGCTGTAGATACTATAATATAAATAACTGTTTTGTGCATTAAGAAGCAGTTCTCTTCATGATGGTGTCTATCTCAGGAACGCTCTGAAGACACGACTTTAGGGAATAAAAGCATCAAAGTACTCTTTGAACAATACCAGCCTGCTAAAGTGCTAGAATACTTTTAATTCTTAGTGGTATTATTTAGAAGTGAATAATAAAATCAACTAAGTGATATACGCTTTGGTCTTAATCTATTTGTTATTTTTACTGTGGCCAAAACTTATCTATTTTAAATACAACACAGCTTCAGCAGCTTCAGCCAATAATTTTTAACGGCTCCAGTGACAGGAGGGCAGAGAAAGTTGGCTCGTACAGGCTTTTGGCACACTGACCTGGTGTGCTGCGGGTTGGCTGCAAGAAAGTGGAAGAAGCCCCAAATTTAAGCTGCATATCACTTTGGGTGATAAATGGACCTTCAGAAACACCTTGCTAAAACTAGAGAAGATTCACAGTGAAAAAATGCCGTATCATACTGAATTCCATCGTCCTCAATAACATAAGAAGCAATATCTTGTGTTGTCCTGTCATACGTTGCTGCTCCTTTGACAGCTCACTGGGATCAGTTTTCCTAGATATTCTTCCAATCGCATTTACCACAAACATATTGGTTCCAAAGTGTAGGTGAAAGTGGTAGCTGGCTTCAATAAAAAGCACGTGATAAAAGCAGGATATAACCACTTTGAAGGAATTGTAGTATGGGTTAGGAAAACGTCTTAATATCCTCCTCCTCTTACTGCTTGCCTAAAAGTACTTTTTTTTTTTTTTTTAAGTTTCTTAAGGAAAGATGGTCTCAATCAGAAAACTGGAAGAACTGGAGAAAAGTCTGATCCAAGTTTTTCAGCTGAACTCTCTCGCTGTAATGGAAACTAAGTGGTGTAAGGGATTTGTCTGAAGTTTCCCTTTCTGCCAAAGCCTTTCTGAATGACAAGTAGCCACATCACTTCACTCTTGGTTTCCATTATGAATAATTAAGTCTAATGAAAGATACCTACCCAAAAATAATGCTTATCTCATCTAATTATGTTCATATTCCAATATACGTAAGACATAAATCCCCAGTAATATTGCAGGGTGACCAAAAACACTGAATCTAGCACAGACCCAAATTTGAGTGTTAGATCATGGAAAGCCAAGCTTTTTCACTACATATAATGTCTAGTTAAAGTAAAATGAACAGCTCTTTAAAAATGCATATATATTGTTAATTTTCTTAGAGTAATTCAGATCTCTTGGGCCTCAAATTTAATGCTGAAAAATTTCTAGCTTAGGTCTAGATAATAACTACCTGTAAGAACCATGAGCATCTTCCAATATTTTGATAATGGCACTTTTCGTACCATCTACATGAAGGAATTGAGACGGAGATAAATTTAAAAACAAAACCAAACAAAAACAACCAACCAAAACAAAACAAAAAATAAAAGAAAAAGGAAAGAAGATTCTAGGGGTTTTCAGCAGATTTTCATGAAAAAAGAAATGAAGAAAAGGTTATGCATTCCAAAGGTGCAAATTTGGGGAGAGTTTATTTCTTGATGAGACCCTAAGTCATCAATATTATAGCCGAACTAAGGACTTATCTGATTCTGAAGGGGTTTATTTCTTTAATTGCTCTTTGATTTTACTGCTTGGAGACTAGCCTGCTAATTTTATTCATAGCAGAGGTGTTATTAACTATACAACTGTGCCCATTGCCACAGGCAGTCTCAGTGTTCGCTGCTATCTCTTTGTTTTTGTTTTGTGGAAATGTATTCCTTTGGCTGCTGTGGCAACTGTTTATTACATACATTTGTAAAAGCACCTACTGATCTCACTGTAGCATCTGGGTAGGCAGCTGTGACTCCCTTCCCTACGCCACTGTTGCTGCAGCACCCGCTCTGCTTGCTCTTCATTTTCTACGTCTCAGAGGAAGGGCAACAGGGAAAGGAAGAAACCAAATGAGTAACTAACTGCTGCACTGTAATAAAATCCCCCTGCACCATTTTCCACCCCCTCCTCCTTTCTGGAGAACGATGAAAAATAGCAGGATGTGTTGATGGCTCTTGATGAGAGAAAAAGAAAGGGGACTTCAGGGGGAGGGGGATCTGCACGTACCTGAAGGGAGGAAGGATCCACCATGATGAAGGAGCAATGAGTTACCACCATACAGAGGGAGAGGTGGGGGAGACACCAACTTCGAGCAGGAAATAGAAAATACAGGTTATACGAAGAAGAATTGGCAGTAGCAAGGGAAGAGAAGGGGTGAAGGATCCAGAGGTGGAGGATCAGGTGGGCTTCCAGAATGGAGAGGGGAGAGAACTGGGAGAAGAGCAGAAGAAATTAAACAGGTAGCCAGTGCTGCTGGCACTGTCTGCATCCGTTCCAAAGCCAAAGGCACAGAGCAGTGGCTCGGGGGCCTGTGAGGCCAATGCTTTTCAATGGCACTATTTTTACATTTTTCTAAACAGGGCTGGGCTGGGTGCGCTGGTGGGTCTGAGCCACCTGGTGACGTTAGCATCAGCATAGCTCATGCTGGTTTATTTCTTCCCAGATTGAGATTATACAGCAACTGCTTTGCCCGCACAGCCCCACTGCTGGTCTCATGGCTGTCCCCAAGCACGGGGACAGCCCCGAGCTGTGGAACAGACCAAAGCAACCCTTTCGCTTAGGACTGGTTTCAGTGTTGGCACCCAGGTAGGGCTATGTCCTGGGTTTCTTTTAATGAGGCTTCATCTGAGCTTCTCAAGAGACTTATCTCACTGAAAGCTGAATCTGCAGTCTGCTGTTTTGTCCCATCCATTCCCTTCCCTCACCAGCTGGGCTCTTAAATTATTTTGCCAATCTCCCAATACATTGGTAGCCACTTTGCCCCCTGGGCAAGTGGCTTCCCAGAAGCATTCACAGAAGGCAGCTAGAGGCAGGATCTGCTCCGGCATAACTGTTAGATGTGCAAGAAATGGGATTGCGAGAAACTGTGTTGTATGTCTTATAAATGGAGATAATTCTGTGGTGAGCTTCTCTCCTCAGAGGGAGATCTCTTAAATAGTAAAGTCAAGGCTCTGTGTAATAAAAGGAAAGGAAGAGGAAGATACTTGAGTGTATCCCTCTTTCTTCTGCTGTAATATGTTACTGGAGATAGTTGAGGCGGTCTGCATCCACCATGGACTGGATCTGGGGCAGGGGAACCCCCAGTTCTGATGTGTGCTTCTGTGCTAAGGCAATTCAGATTAAATAGAATCATAGAATCATAGAATTGTTGAGGTTGGAAGGGACCTTTAAGATCATCGAGTCCAACCTTTAGCCTACCCTGACAAGAGCCACTTCTAAACCATGTCCCTAAGTGCCCCATCTACCCTTTTTTTAAACACCTCCAGGGATGGTGAATCCACCACCTCCCTGGGCAGCCTATTCCAATGTTTAATAACCCTTTCAGTGAAGAAATGTTTCCTAATATCTAATCTAAACCTCCCCTGACGTAACTTGAACCCGTTTCCCCTCGTCCTATCACTTGTCACCAGGGAGAAGAGGTCAGCCCCCATCTCTCTACAACCTCCTTTCAGGTAGTTGTAGAGGGTGATAAGGTCTCCCCTCAGCCTCCTCTTCTCCAGGCTAAACAACCCCAGCTCCCTCAGTTGTTCTTCATAAGGTTTGTCCTCCAGACCCCTCACCAGCTTTGTAGCCCTTCTCTGGACACGCTAGTGCAGCAATAAGAACTAATTGCCATAAACAATGCCATGGAAAATGAGTTCATGGACGAAGTTGGTATAATATCCTGATCCTGCTTTATTCTGCCAAAGGATGAGGATGAAAATGAATTTAAACTCACCCAGTCCAGAAGAATCTTTACGTTTCTTTCTGAGTCCTGAGGAGTGGGAAGTCCTCCCAGCCATCTCGCTTTCCTGTTTTATTTGGCCTGACTGCTTCCCCACACACACCATTAGCGTGTCGGAACTAGAAGGCAATTTAAGTTACAATTCCTTTTCTTACTTCTTTGTTTTGTGCTAGGGGCTTGCCTTTCTCTTGTATTAAAGAGTACAGTTACACTTAAAAAGTGGCAAGATTCAGAGACCAAGAGTGGAAGGGAAGACATTGAACTACTGTCATTTTCCACATCACCAGAAACACACTCTGAGATTATGCTACCTCCAGTTAGAGATGCTGAGGAAGCATGTCATCCCTCCTCAAGAAATACAAGTTAGTTTAGAAAACAATAACATTATTTTGACTAATTTATTCCATATGACTACTTGATAAATGAGGGAGATGCCATTATTTTTTTGACCTTCCGTGTTTTCACTTTTTCGAGTTATTATCTGGAAATTGAGTAAATTTGTATACAAATCACAGATCTGATAAAAATAAAAATGAACTGTACTTTCATAACTTCTCCAGATATGTTTTCATCTGGTACGTTTTATAGATGCTGTTGTTTTCACACAGCTCTCCTAATCCGTCATTTTAAATTTAGTATTTTAGGATGTTCTAAATGCAGGGAAGGCTTGGTGTTTATAATGCGTTGTACATTGTACTGGACAAGCAGTTTTTAGCAGCACTACTTTCAAGTGGCTGCCTGCCTAGAACATGGTGAGGGAATAAAAAAGGCTCAGTGCATTAAGCATGTTTAAAGCAAAATGAATTCAGTTATAGTGGCATTTAAAGCATTTTGCTACTAAGTGTAACTGATGTGCATACATTTCACCTGCAAGTACGCACGTGGGAAGCGGTGGCAGAACTGAAGTATATAAGGAGAGGCAAAGGAGAGTGAAATACAGAGGAGACCATGTGAGATGTTTTGACTCCTTTGGCCTGAATTTCGTACACCCGTACTGATGTCATTCTGGAAGAGGAAGAAGGCTGGCTCCTTGTCCACCCACCCCGGCTCTTCCAGCGAGCAAAGCCTCCCCAGTGGGTAAAGCATGCAATATTCCATGCAGTGTCTCATCGGCTGTAGAGGAATAATGACAACCATATAATATATAATAGGCAGCTAGCTGTTGACGAACCATTGGTAACGTCAGGTCTCCAGGGCCTTTATGCTCATCTGCACCTCCTCGGTCCTCTGTTACAAATTCCACCTGGGAGAAAACGCTGGAAACTTGGGAGTGCCAGCTCCGGAGTCACACCGCGTGTTTCTCGCTGGGCTCCTCGATTGCCTCATCCTGCGGGTTCATTAGGGTTTCAGCACCAGGGCCCAAACTGGGCGGCTGTGCTGCTTGCTGCTCTGACAGCAGACCTGTCCTTCTCCTAACCACCTTATCCTCACAGTTCAGCCACTTCCACCCGGAGCTGCCGCAGCCGTCACTCTTTCTCCCATAAAGCTGACTGATGCAGCAGTAGGTTAGTGGCGGGCAGCGTGCGTACGCTCTGGCCCGGGGTCAGTCGAGTTCAAGGCAGATATAGTCTGCCCTTTGCCGAGCGGGTGCACATCTGAGTCTGTCCTTCCAAAGATAACAGAACTTCAGGCACTGAGATGTTTGGTTTGCTTTCTTTGAGATCTGTGGTTGGGTTGCCAGTAACATTAATAGAGCTGGAATATAAATCATACTGAATGTAAAACATTTGGGTTTCAGTGTGCCGGGCAGATATCCATGTGGAGAGAAGGGCAATTAAATCCTCTTGCATTATAAACCTTATAGAATAAGGCTCTGGCTGAGGTCTCGCACATATGGGAATTTTCTCTGGTGAAGCCTGATGAGTCTTCCTTCTGGTTGCCAATAATGTGGATAAATAGAGGCTTAACAGTTAGGAAAGAAGGAAAACAAAGATAGCACACCTGTCAAACTTTTTGTATTATTAATGTGCAAGTGAAAAAACGTTATGCTTGTGCATGCTGTTGCCCTTAATACCAGCTGCTGCCTGTGTACATGGATCGGTATTTTTACATCGGTTGAACAGCCTTGCTGCCAGCAAGCACTCCAACAGGCAGCGTCGATAACAGCAGTCTTCCCGCACTCCATACAATTCAAGCTATTCTTCAAATTAATAATAATACTTAATAAAGCTTCATCTCTCATTTGCAAAGAAAACCTTCAATTAATGTTAATCAGCGTCCTCAGAATGTGATCAGGCTGGGCTTGTAGCTGGACGTGCCGAAAACAGTTCAACTGGCAGATGGAGCATTTTCCAACTATTCTAATTAATGACTGCTCATTTCAAACGTTAATGCAATTAAATAAATAGTCAAAACAAATAAAAATAGTATACATTATGAAAATGCCACTATCAGAGAGAGTTCTGATCAGAAAAGTGAGCCTCGCTCAAAGCCAGAAAGGGCCCAGCCATCCCCTCCTGGCTAAATAAGGTCTAATAAAAGACAGGGTTTGCTTTTGTTTCCAACCATTTCTCTGGGACCCACATTTACATCGCTTCCATTTTAACCTGCTGGCATCAATCGAGTCATTGCTTCTCCAAGTATTAGGACGTTTTTCTACAGAAAATGGAAAAGGATTTCCTTCGCATATTATGGGCTTTTTTTCGTGTAGGATCTAGGCTGCCCCTGCTTCTTGCCTTTTCTATTTGAACTAATTGCCTGATTATTTTTTTTAAGGGTTTTACTTTCTGTGAACCTTGTATACCATAGCACTGATGTAGTCCCACATTCGTTTGGGCTTATAAAGAGTTCAATTAGCCCCTTAATGCCTAGTTCAGTCACAATTAAACCTTCCCTGTTGACTCGGGATTGGTCTTTCTAAAGGCAGTGGAGGTGTTTTTAATTATTCATTCTCTGGTTTGTTTCTTACAGCAGTCTCAGCTGTGCTTTATTATTCAAAGGTTAATGCAAACTGAGAACTGGGTAAATTAAATTTGTTTGGCAGCTAGCAACCTGATGTATTATAGACACTGTGAAATATGGATGGCAACACTTCTGCTATTGTGACACTTAAAAAGCCAGATTTTATCTTTAAAACAATGGCTAGTTTTGTTACTATGGCTGATAGAAAATGAATGTTCCATAATGTTATCGTCTCTGTAACCCGTTTTTGTTGAGAAAGCACGTAGTTTAGAAAGCCAAGAAGCATTAACAGCTATTATAGAAAATTGATGTAGGTACCATGACTAATGAAGTACACTGCGCAGCACCAAGTCACGCAGTTGTATGCAGGGAATCATGCAGTCAGAAGTTTTAATGAAGGGAGCCCAAGGAATTTCAGGTGAAAGAGGGTTTTATTAACTTCCAGTGAACAAAATGAATAGTTGAGCAGTGAACATGACATGATGTCGTGTAATAATTGTATGCCTTGGGTACACTGTGAGGCATGGAGCATAGCCAAGAGCTTTCATCTGTTCTACACACAGGGTTATTTCACAAACCCCTGCATGCTGTGGAAATCTTTATTGCAAACATTGCAGGAATTGTTTCAGAAGAAGTACCTTAAGACAATACCACGTCATTTATTTGAAATATCTACCAGCGCTGCCTTCCTCTGAAAAATATTAATCAGATATCTAGAAGTCACCATCCCAATTGATCCTAATTGAAATTCAGGTCTTGTATCAATGACTGGTATCAGCAGACTGTGAACCAAAAAGAAGTCTTCGTGTTCCTTAAGAGGCCACCCTGAGCGTAATGTGTATTTCTATGGACAAGTATTCTGTTGTATGACAGGATGCTGCGTTGGTTTTTGGAAGAGTCATGTCCAAGAACTTTGAGTAGTTATTACTTTGTCTTTATCAGGAATTGACCGTGGGGGTGAGAGATTTTTCTTGTTTCACGTACAGGATTATGGTTTGTACATTTTAAATATTGTTTCAGTACTGTGTTTTTAAACGCGGACTTTAAATTAACATAATCCAACAGTTTATAGTTTTTTTAAGACAGGGTGACAACTGCAGAGAAAAGCAGCCTTCTGTGCTAGTGACTGGAGGCCTTAGGTTAGGTGACTTAGAAAGTGCAGCTGCAAGGTCGTTTGTACCCTGCTCAGTCTTTAGTACAGTCTGTGCTGTATAATAATGCGTGTAATTACACTGCTACTGACTGATGAGGTAGGTGGATGAGGAGGTAGGTGAAAATTGGATGGCTTGTGAGGCAAGACAGTGACAAGACATCTCAGCAAAGTCTCTGTATCCTTGCACTGTAAATACTTCACGTCTGCCCACTAAAATATTTGAGATAAGACAGTCGGGAATTTTTCTGTGCTTATTTGAATAATTTATAATGTGATTTTAATACTGCTTCCTGGCTGAATATATCACTTCACTGACAGCGCTCAGGACGCCGGTTACATGTTTTATCCGGGACTAACTGAATGAATGTGATACACAATTTTAACTTGTAGTGTTATTGCAAAACCAGCAGTACTACTAGCAAATTATAACTGATGCAGTATATTCTTGATTGTCTGTGGTTATTACGTTTTGGTTTTTTTTTCTATTTTAGTGCTGGACCCAAAGGAGACAACATTTATGAATGGAGGTCAACTATACTGGGGCCTCCAGGGTCTGTATATGAAGGTGGAGTTTTCTTCCTTGACATTACCTTTTCACCGGACTATCCTTTTAAACCACCTAAGGTTAGTAGGAGGATATTAAAAGTCTGATGGGAGTCCTCTCCTTGTGATATTTTTTAATGTGTCTGTTGGTATATCGTTGTAGGATGAACTATAAAACTTCCAAGGCAATAATGAATATTTAAACTGAGTATTTTGATGGAAAGAATTTAAATAGCTGCCTAAAATTTGCCTGCATGTTCCCAGTATAGCTGGATGGATATGGATTTATTAGCATAATTTTCAGCAGTTATTTGTTTGATTTGAATTTGTTTCTAATATGAAAGCATTCATATTTGAGTTGTACCCTTCATAAGCAGCTGAAGATACTTAATCTTTCCTATTGACCCTTATCATTCACCAGGGGTCTGTGGCAGTCTGACAAAAATAGGCACCTTTTGCCCTACCCCATATAAATTACTTCTGTGTATGCAAGATACAGTGTTGTTCATGAAGTTGTAAGTAATTGCTTTACATCAATTTTCTGGAAGAACATGGGAATATGGCAGCAAAGGCAAGAAACTGGAGTTAAAGACAGAGATTTGCAGAATTTCTTACAGATTTGTTTTCTAATGCTGTCAATCATGACACTAACCACAAACATAGAACTGTACCAGTAACATGATGGTGGCTCAGAAAGTCATACAGAAAAAAAAGTAGTGATTATGAAGACTGAAAAAACAGAAATGGGATGATATGTGCTAGTGCAGAGTGTCATCGATAACTAGTAGTCATAATTGCTGAGGGAAGGTGTTTTGGGGCTTTATTGGGTGATCACAGGATTATTACAAACCACTCATCTAATACATCTATAAAAAAGGCAAATACACTCCTAAGATGCATCCTCTGGCATTGCCTGTAGAGGTAAGGAGTGACCAGTGTCATATACAAGACACTTGTAAGACTTTATCTGGAAGACTGAGTTAAATTCTTAACACACATGTTCACTAACAGGAACAGAAACTAGGAAAATTTAGCCCACAGGTCTGTTAATAGAATCAAATAAATTGATGGGCCTGTCTTTTATGAAACCAAGTGAAAAGGAGTGAATTGTTCACCTTGCCACTGTGAAGAGTGAGGGTCTGGAACAGCTTCCCAAAAGGAGCTATGGAAGCAAAAATACTTACCTTGTTTTTGAAAGGGTTGGTGTGCAAAACCTTGGTATGGTCTATAATGGAAGGGTATTGCATTAAAAGCGAGAGTAGTTGATTCCTGATTTGTTTACCATGAGTACACTATCGAAAGAGAAGTGTCTATAAATAGAATTTTAATGCCACAGTAGTAATGTTTACAGTAGTTAACATTGATATTATCGGGAAAAGTTTTAAAAAAGAATGAGAGATATGAATTCGAAGTACTTGTCACTCTGTAAATTGGACTTTCCCAGCCAGTGACCTAAAGGTGGGTCAGTATAGCAGTGTTAGAGATGGTCTAACTTTGTTTCCCACTTTTAGTGTTCCAGTTTAGGGAAGCTTTGAGGTCACTGACAAGTCTTACAGGGCTTGTACACCTTGCTGACTGCACAGTTTCAGATTCAGATACATGGGATTACACAGTGAAGGAAGAATTTTAAACTGTATAACTTCCCCATCAGTTAGTTAAAGCTCTGGGCACGCTGAGTTTGGGTGATGCCCTGTTCTTCCTGCCTTCCTCCCAGCCCAGGCCAGTCCAGACTTCTTACTTGTTATACAAGGTCCTTGACAGGCTCTTTTATTTGCTTCTTTGCTGGGCTTAGTCTGTTTGTAGTAGTTGTAATGGCAGGGTTGCATTCATTTCCCCAGCAAATTAAAATTATGCTATTATGGGGATACTGGCATATCCATCAAATGGATTTATTGAGTATAAAATAGAACTTGAAGTTCTCTCTCTGAGATCCAAACTTAATATGTGAAGAATTAGATCTGAAAGACAAGTTGGAGGGATATCGTTTGTCATTCTCTCTGTTGAATCTGTTGAGTCTTGAGACAATATATGCAATAGGCATCCTTTTAAAATAGAAGGTGAAGGTCCAGTTTGCTGTTTCACCACGAGGTAGAGACTTTTTCAATCCACACTCAGTTGTGTTTGGCAACTGTATTATTTTTAGACATCAATAATGCAGCTGTGCATTGCTTATTAATGAAATATCAAGCAAAGAGGTGGTTCTTGTTCTGCTTTGTAATAGATTTTTTTGTCTGCCTTTATCTTGATGCCAGTTTCATTGTAAGAAATGTGTGCATATAAATCATATGAAAATGTACTGCTTGATAAAAGATGAGAGAGTTGATGATGCCATATTGTATTACTAAAAGGCCAGTATTTATGATGAGGGAAATGATTATCTGTAAGAAAGTAATGAGTACATGCGCACAGGGGACTCATGTCAGATATAACTAATATGTCACTAGCGTATTTTGTACACAAGGATTCTTATTCCATTCACTTCAGCCACTTGTAAATGACCCCTGTTTTCAGTCCTGCTGTAGGATCTCTCATACTGTTGCTATTTCATTACACCTATTTTCCAGACCCTATGAAACTAATTCATAGGTAGAATAGTTTGGGAAATCCCTTGAATAAAGCAGTGTGGGAAGATGACTGCTTGTCATAAGGTAGCTGCTGCCAGTCAGTGTTGTTGGGAAATGATGGCTAAATATGTTCTTCACATGCCTATTTCTAGCAAAAGAAAGGTAGTGGGTACGTGGAACATAACATACAGCCTCACAGGATGGTGCTATCTGTGTCACTGGGTGTTGGCATCTCTTCTGCTTCACAAAATTTGTGATATTTGGTGCTGTTCTCAAAATCATGGGTCCTAGGGTTATGGGAATAGACCATTTTAGGGTTTTTTTCTTAGTCTCACTCCTTATGGATCTGTCATCTTAAAAAATCTAGAGATAAAGTGCAAGACCGTGGAATGTACTGAGAAAGACATAAAATGTATTCCTGAGTGTTGGCAAAATTACCTCCTGTAAGTACATAGCAGAAAGGGTCTAACTCACATTTCTCACTGTGATTGAATTCATACATTCCTCCTGAGATTTCTGTGGGCCATTTTCATCCCTCTTTTACTATGAAGTAAGGAAACATTTAAATGAGTACTGTCAAAATTGATCTTCCAAAACTGTGACCACAGAAGACCTGGGAAGAAACAGAAACTGTATTTCCCAGATGCAATTACTTGACCCAGACTAAGGTTCCAAAGGCAAATGCCCACGTCACATAATATAGTTACTGTTAAAGAGCCTAATCCAAAGCGTATTAAAATCTGCAGAAAGATTTCCACAATCCCTTTCCCTTATCTGTTCTCAGATGTTGCACACTCTATTGTCGTGCATGTGCATGTTGTGCATGGATGTTGGGAAAGGTGAAATAGGTTTTAAAATAGGAAAAATATATTGGAAGTGGATTCTGGAGAAACGTATTTTGTTTGTATTGTTATAATTAAAATATGTTTGTGGTATAACCATTGTTTGGTTTGTATTATACAAAGTTCTCAGTATTTTCTAAAAGAGCCAGATTCCTTCTATAAACACTGTTGGTGCCTATGCAGATCATTTGGCAACCTGCTACATATTGGAAAACATTAAATAAAACAAAATTAAACATCTGAGAACACATGCACTTGAAGAAAAGATGTTTGCCTATATTTTGGAGATTTTTTAACAAGTATATAAAGTAATTTTCATTTGTTCTTCTAGATAGTTAACCTGCTTTACCACCTTATCTTTATCATGTAAAAGAAACTGAATCACTCATTCATTCAGATTTTAATCAAAGAAAAAATATCTATCAAAACCTTTCATTTTTATGTATTTCTTCAGTTTTTACACCCATGTAGCCTTCAACATCACATCCTTTTAATATTTTAAAGTTTTACCTCTATTTTTTACATCTTCTAATTATACCATGTGCTCCAGTTCACGTTCCTAGTTCTGTATAGCCAAGCATCAGTGCCATCAAGTTTCCCTTCCAGTCTACACCAACCAGTCTTTCCCCTACAGGTGCATATTTTTATTATTGTCAGTCCTTACCTATCATTGTCTCTCTAAAGTTAAGCCATAAGCGTAATAGCAAATTAAGTTATTCTTTGCCAAAATAGAATATACCATGTGGTAAGTCAGAATATAATTTGCTCTCACAATATTCATTTTTTTTCCCCTTTGAAGTCAGTCTATTTTGGTCTTTCAACTTGGTCTCATGCCTGGAAACTGGACTCCAGATTTCCCGAGCCAGAGGTCACTGACCCTTTCAGCTTTGCTTTCCTTTTAAATCAGTGGCATTTTGCTTCACTCACAACCACAGCACACTCCTGCAGAGGAGGGAGTTGTTCTTCCCCAAAAAGTTTATCTGTGTGTGACTGATGCAACCCGAATAGGAGTAAGGGAGGGCCATCCCAGCCTAACTCCGATTTATCGCTACAACCAAGAGAACACGATTTTTAGAACAGCTCATCTGAGAACTGACAAATTAGCTCTGGCTTTCTGAGAGGCTCTAATCAATTAAAAACATTTCCTCGCCTCCACTGCAAGGAAGCTTCTGTAGCACTGCGGAAATTAGCTGAGCACCCAGTTGTCTGAGTCAGCAAGAAAGCAGGCAGCCTGCAGAATCGCCGTTCTCCTTTCAGCTGCATCCCAAGTATCACGTTGCTTTTATGAGATGCCGGGCAGGAGGCAGGTATGGAACAGACAAAGCGAGGCGGAGATGTGGACATGATCTCACCGTCAGCTAAAGGCCAGATGCTGCTGAGGTTTCAGTGTTGGTCACAAGGGTGAGGTTTCACTTCAGCCCCAAAATACAGCATCTCCCTTGTAGTGCAGTGGGCTGAAGACCAGAGAAAGCCGTGCCCTGTTCAGAGCGGTCACTTAAAGAAATGAACAAAAATACTTAGATGGCCTGCCAAGGACATAACCCTACATTTCTCCAGTGCCTTAATGACCCCTCAACCTTTTTTAGAAATACCTTTGAGATTTCTTTTTCCTGCCAACTATCTTCCTTTCATCCTTAATGGATTCAGACAGTTCTCCCCTTGGCTTTAACAAAGGAAAGCTCTCTCTCGCTCTGCCTCTTTCTTTGGTATATTGAATGGGGTATATAGCTATGCATAGATAGATGTCTCTAGTGTGGGGAGGCGTATATCTATGGGTATATGTGTGTGTGTGTATATATATCTGTATATGAATATGGCTTATCATATCTTTCCATCAGCCCAATCTGAGAGAAAGAATTTCAGCTAAATTTCTGTCCTTGGTCCACATCAGTGAATTCCCCAAGTATGCAAACTTTTGATCTGAGATCCTTTAAAGTTTAGCCGTTGCAACAAATTAACACTGCATCATTATGTACACTATAGTTATTGAAGGAAGGACAGTAATTTCATTATCCTGTATACTGTCCCTCCGGAGCAGGAAACCTTGACAAATCAAGAAGCCATATCAGGGTCTTTCATACAGGTGTTTGTAGAAAAATGAACACTCTTCAAGAGAACTCTCCCCCCAGGAATTGTCACTGCTGTGGTGTCTGCATTTTCATCAAGAATAATCTTTATTAATAACTTCTACTCTCATATTTGACTGCGTTCAGTCTATTACAGTGTCAATTCAATTTAACCGTAGCTGATACAATATGGATATATCTATCATTATCCTAGTACTCTGCTAGCTTTATTTTTGAATTTGAGTGATTTATAAAATCTCTTAATCCCAACTCTACAATTAATCTTGCTAGGGACTTTAATCTCAGCTGACTGAAAAATGGTTCACAGGACTTGAAAGCTGCAATATGCTAAATCACCTCTAAATCAAAATTAAAATAACAGAAAACTCCCATTTCCTCCTTGTAAATCTCATATGTCTATCGACTGCCTGAAAAATTGTTCTTAACATTTGAAAGCCTAGGCTGTTCTAAATCAACTGCTCAACTGCAAGGAGGGTCTTTTTCCTTTGTAAATATAATGCACAGTGTCTATAGAATCTGGTTTTAACGGCAATATGAAGCATTTTTACAATTTTTTAATGCAATTGTCATATAGCACTGATCTCTACGCACTAAATATCATTAGGCGGAATCCTTCTTCTGTGGCACGAACTTGCTACCTATTTCATAAATTCGGCTTCATGTACGAGGGACAGTTCTTTTTGTTCTTGGCTTTTACTCTACTTTTTCATACTTATTTTATATGTGATTGGCTATTAAGGACACTTTTCTCTGCAGTGTAGTAGAAAAACAGTGTTTGCAAGAGTAGATGAGAAAAAATAAGCAGTCCTTGTTATCACTAACCTCAATTGTTAAAATGAGCCTTACAAGGCAGACCCACACTTTAACTTGCGTACGTCACTATTAACGCAATTTACATTTGAAACTCTCTAACTCAGAATAACCTTAAGTACAGCCTATTTGATCATGGCTGTTTACCATCTCTGCAACCCTGGTGTAGGCAGGGCTTCAGTCAGCCTTCTCTTGCTCCCCCCAGATATTGCCATCCTATGACCAGCCTTCGAATGCGATGGTCTCCTGTCACCATTATCCCTTATGTTCGTTTGCCTCGTCATACTCCTCTCCTAGCTTCTGTCACATCACATTAGCTCTCGGTGCCGTGCTGTGCTGCTCACAACTTTTCTCAGCTGGCTCCTGCCCTCCCCGTCCTCCTCCTCCTCCTCCTCCTGATGGTCTGGTGGTCCCTCGCCTGGCGTATTCCCACACCGCTGCCTCCCCCAGCCCCTTTGCTGTGCCTCCGCACTCCCTTGTTCTTCACCCGGCCTTGCTATTTACATCTTCTTGCTGAGCGCAGCCCGTGGATCCTTCATCCATGACAATAAATGGAGTTGGCAGGCTTTCCTAGCGAGCCAAGACTTTGGGTGGCTGCAGGCAGAAATCAAATGCAGGGGAGTCTTTGAGAGGGAGAAATGGACAACCTACCACCAGCAGACCGTTGTCAGAGCTCACAGTATCAGCCTGCTCTTCTCGGAGCGGCTGTTCCCAGGCATGCGAACCACAGCGTACAGCTCCCACGCTTGCACCACTTGCAGTCAAACTCCCTTTGTTCCATAGGTCCCATATCTTCAGGTAACGCTGAACCTATAGGGCAGCGTGTAGTGGTATAGGGCTCAGGACAGGTCAAATCCAGGTAGCTCCTTAAAGAAGCTTTAATGTCTCTCAAAATGGCAGAATCACAGAGATGTAAAGTGGAGGACAGAGATGCAAGCAGAAATACTGACATATTTCTGAGGCTGAGGAAAAGATCAATAGCTACATTTTATTGCAAATAAATGCGAAAGTCACTTTTGGTAGGGCAATACCATGTAAATCTCTGAGATTTCCTTTGAATTCAGTTATCTGATAATTCTTCTAGTAATTGCCAAATTGAATTGCCATTTCTTCTAATGAATAGCCTTCTTTTTCAATCTGTTTTTAATATACTAATTCATATCAGTAGTTTGTATTGATTTATTTAGACTTGATGAAAATGTCCCTATCAAACTAAACTCTTCCTGTTTTCCATCCCACAAACTTAGGTGGTTAATCATTTCTTTCTGTTTCCTATAAATACCTCATAAACTAAGCTCCCCAAAAGGGCCTGTAGAGGCATCTTATGGGGAATACCTTCTGCCTCACAGCAGTGGTTTGCATACTGCTTGTAAAATATGTTTTCAAAAGAGGACTCATGATGTCTATTGGATGTTTCAGAAACTACGTAATGCTGCCATATCACACACGTTTTACTACTGCATAAAAGCCACACATAATCTAAAAATACATCATATCTCAATGTTCTTTCTTGTCCTCTTTACCTCACACACACATATATATACACGGATGTGAGAGAATTTTTTGTACATTATGACTATAGAATAAGAGTAGATGAACTGATTAGGACAGAAAACTATGGTTTTGAGGTCAATCTGCCTAGAACTTCTCATGTAGGGAGCACTCCATTGCAGGCATGGAATCATATAACCATAGAATGGTTTGGGTTGGAAGGGACCTTAAAGTTCATCTAGTTCCAACCCCCCTGCCATGGGCAGGGACATCTCCCACTAGACCAGGCTGCTCAAAGCCCCATCCAGCCTGGCCTTGAACACTTCCAGGGATGGGGCATCCACAACCTCCCTGGGCAGCCTGTTCCAGTGTCTCACCACCCTCACAGTAAAGAATTTCTTCTTAGTATCTAGATTAAATCTCCCTTCTTTCAGTTTAAAACCGTTACCCCTCGTCCTATTGCTATACTCCCTGATAAAGAGTTCCTCCCCATCTTTCCTGTAGCCCCCTTCAGGTACTGGAAGGCTGCTATAAGATCTCCCCGGAGCCTTCTCTTCTCCAGGCTGAACAACCCCAACTCTCTCAGCTTGTCCTCACAGGAGAGGTGCTCCAGCCCTCTGACCATCTTTGTGGTCCTCCTCTGGACCTGCTCCAACAGGCTGTTAAAACTGGGCACGTAAAAAGAAGCCCGGGTTTCTTAGAACAAACTTTTAGGCCTTGAAATGCCTGCTGCAGCCCTGTGCCCACAGCCCCATGATGGCAACACCTGCCTCTGCCTCCATCCCGGAGCTCCCTCCTTACAGAAGCATAGCAGAATTAGGAAGAGCAGTGAAATGCCAGCTACTGCCTGTCATGTGGTGATATGCGATTTTTCTCATGTAAAATAAAAATGTTGCTATGTGCTAGGCTAGCTCACATTTAGGTGAGAAGAGTTGGATTGCGTTAAAGCAAACATGGAGGAGTACTTTGGGGTGCTCAGAGAGGCGGCGCATGTAGGACAGTACGGCCTGCATGCTTTACACTGCAAAAGGGAGGATTTATTTTATAAAAGTTAAATGGCCGGTAAATCTTTAAAAATTTTAGTCTCTAGAAAAGGACTTTATTGCTGACTTTCCATACGGCATTACTAATTGTAAGAAATATTACGCTGATTAAATGAAAATCATTTTATAAAAGCTCGTATTGACTTTGTCACAGAAAGCTTTTGATGCTTTGCATCTTACTATATTGCTTCTATTCTCAATGTCCCTAACTGGAACAGTAATCCATTTCCCTTATTCTCTCCTGCTCTTTTATTTCCAGAAAGCTTTGTACAGTTTAGGATGATTTTTTTTTATTTGCCCTCACAGGTACATCAAAGATCATCAAGGTTCCTTTTTACTTTTTCTGATATTAACTCTGTGCACAAAATGAGTACATTTATATAACGTAGACATTTAGTATTGCTGTACTTAGTCAATACTAAGGGGATTTTTTTTCCCCTGCAACAGTCCATTAAAGACAGTGTGAGTTGTTACTCAGCTTTATAATTACCATGAATATAATGAATAATTACTCATATTGCATACTGTTTCATTTTCAGTAATTTTAAAGGTTAACTCATGTGGATGCTATTATATCCCTTTTAAATTGTTATCACTTTTGGCTAGCTATGTCTTGCATGGTGCATTTTGCCACAGAAACCCAGAGTAGTTTGCACATCAGATTTTTCTGTAGGTCAAGCAAAAGTAATTACAATTTATTATTTCCTGCTATTGCAGATGACATATATTTTCCCTCAATAAAATAAACTACAGCTATTCTTAACCAACTAAAATTAGGTGTGAGCAAGTTTTTTAAGAACTGGCTGAAGTTCGCTTCTTGGCATATATTTAAATCGTGCTCTTTAATAGTGAGCATCGTGTGGTCAGTCATTTATTATGCACTTTGTGTGATAATCCATTAAGTATCTCAACAATTCTTCGTGTGCATGCTAGAAATCCATAGTTAGAAACCAGAGAAACCCTGTCTTAGAAAGGCAGCCTCAGTGCTGGGTATAGATAAAATGAAGTGCACTCCGTAAGAAATTTAAGGATGTTAATTAGTGTGAGGGCTATCGCATGAACATTGTGTCACTCATAACTGTAAGTATTTTTCATTTAGGTTGTTTTATAGTATTTTTCTAATATGACTAAAGAGTGTAGGCCTGATCTTGTTTTTATTATTCTTTCTATTCGAGCAGACAAATCTATTGCTCATAAAGTCTGACAAACTGAGATGGGAACTACTTACTCCCTCCTGAGCTCCATGAACATCATCATAAAGGGCATCATATTTTTTAATATATATATAACCTTTTCTGTATGCAGTACAACTTCTTCCACTTCAGGTAGTGCCACCGCAGTTTTATTAAAACGGAACTCCAGGGGAATATTTGAGGAAGACAGAAGTTTCATCTCAGGCAGGCATGCAGAATTGCACCCTTGTAAGAAATGAAAGAGCTTGAAAGGAACTTTCCAAAACTGCCGGAATGAGAGCCCTGGGATCTCAGTCCTGCGTCCGGTGTTGGCGGAGCAGAAGGGGGTTGGTTTTGTTTATTTTCCTGTTGACTCTGGGAATCTTTCACCTCTCCCTGCACAGTTACCAGGCTTCAGTGGGAGGAATGAGGAAGAGGAGGTGGGGGTTTGAACACAAACAGGCTGAAGAAAGCAATTCCTGAGTGCACGCTCTAACCCCTTGTCTGCTAATATGCAAAAGCGGAGAATCACTTCTTCCTCCTGATAAGTTTTTGAAGAGAATTACGACGGGATTCAGTGGAGTCTGAAAGCGCATGAGATGTGTCTGTGGGACTGGCCCTTTCAGAGCTGCCGTGCCTTTACGTGCCTGTCTCTGAATCTCACAGCGAAGGTTAAACAAGTCACACACGTAGATGCCAATGCCCCAGTGGCTGCTTGGGTTTAGACCTAACATAGGGAACATTTCGGTGCAAAAGAGAGACAAAGAGTGATTTTAGGACTACATTATTATGCAAAACTGGTGTTCAAAATCACTCTGAGATCCAGAAGTGATTTATCTGGCCTACAACCAGTTGCCTCCAATCACTCAACTGAAATCCATCTTAATTCACTCTTCCCAGGTTTTTTAAAGTCTTTCTTCAGTCCTAAAACTTATTCAGTGAACAGCCAGCCATAGCTTTACATGTACCTCTTTTCTCTCTAATCATTTTTTCTCTCCCTTTGGAATAAATAACTTCATTTTCTTCTTAGACACTATATAAAGCATTTTTTTATTTGTTTAATTCTGTTTTACAGTATTCAGAAGGGTTTGGCATTCAGCAGTAGATAAACAGATGAGTTTATTATTGTTTACTTCCAAAACTGATTGCATATAAATTCCTTATCATTACCTTTAAAAAGCTTGTTTATAGTACTCTTAACGTTTTTCAGAAGATAGTCCCTTTTTTTCACTATTTCCTGTAATTTGCATTTTTCTGACCTGCACTTTTATTCAACAAAAATGAGATACCCTCTTAAAATTGCAGAATGAAAGAGAGTAAATCCATAAAGGGCACTTATCGTTCAAAAAAAGGATAAATTACTCCTCTACCATTCAATTGTCTGAGGATAGCTTCTATACACCCACACACTCCCTTGAGCCCCTGCATGGGATTGTTTAGGTGTTTTCATTAGGGGATAAATAGAAAGAGAGTGCACTGTTTATAGGAACCATTTAAGTGGCATCAAAGGTAAAAATATGACCATAATAAAGAAAATGTAGTTCCCCTGGAATGGTATTATAACTTGGTTTCTCTCTACACATATAATAGGAACGACCCTGCATAACTTTAAAATGTGGGTATGGTAAACACAACATCCAGGAAGTTACATGTCAGCATTTCCCACATTAGCTGCAATTTGAGGCAATACCTGGATAAGGAAAGCAATGTGTCATCCCACTTGTACTCTGTGATGCTTTGGGAGAACACTGTTACCTGCCACCATCACTCCACAGCTCCCAGCGTATTAAGGCTGTCATTGATACAACTTCTTTTGAAATTCTGAAAAACTTTGATTTTTTTGTCATTAAAATGTCTCTGTCTACTTGGGCAGGCATTTTAAAGCGCAGTGGCATGTTTGTCAAGTCAGTGACATATTTGTCAGTGATAAGCAGCACGCCTTATCTTGTGAGTGGGCGCCTTCCTCAACGTCACGGGTTTAAGATGTGCTCATACTGAAAAAATGCTACGTTTCAGGTCTAAGTGTTTGCTAGAAGTAGCCTTCTGACTACAAATGGGTGTAGTCCCACGTGCATTTATCCACCAGGTATAGCCTAAGATGGCAATGGAGCGTTGAACAGTTTAGGAAAGACATGAACTACTTCCGTTCATCCCAGTGGCTCTCTGAATCCCACCAAATTCGCAGTGTCTCTGCTTCAATGCTTCAAAAGCAACTGAGGCAGGGGAACGTGTGGCAACGTGTCTGTCCTCTCAGATGACGGCAAGATGGTTACACGTTAAAATCCAGGCTCAAATTGATGGCCTTCTCTTAAGCAGGTTACAAGCTCAAACTGACCTGTCTATAAATAATTTAGAGGGTATAATTTAATCTGTGCAATGGATTCAGTGTGTTTCCCCTGCATTCGGTGAGACCACATATATCCTATTACTCGATGTATTCAGGTATCACTGAATAATGTCCTCAAATTTTTCATGATAGACGCATAGGAGAGCACCTTTGTTCAGGAAAAATAATTAAGCAAAACCTTTATTCCAACAATGTACTAGATGTCATCTACCTTGACTTCAGCAAGGCTTTTGACGCTGTCTCTCGTAACATCCTCCTTAGGAAACTCAGGAAGTGTGGACTAGACGAGGGGACAGCGAGGTGGATTGAGAGCTGTCTGTGACAGGACTCAGAAGGTTGTGATTAATGGAGCAGGGTCGAGTTGGAGGCCTGTAATCAGTGGTGTCCCCCAGCGGTCAATACTTGGACCAGTATTGTTTAACATATTCATCAACGACCCGGACGAGGGGACGGAGTGTATGCTCAGCAAGTTCGCTGATGATACCAAACTGGGTGGGGTGGCTGACACCCCAGAGGGCCGTGCTGCCGTCCAGCGTGACCTAGACAGGCTGGAGAGCTGGGCTGAGAAGAACTTAATGAGGTTCAACAAGGACAAGGGCAGGGTCCTGCACCTGGGGAGGAAGAATGTCAGGCAGCAGTATAGGTTAGGGATGGACCTGCTGGAAAGCAGCTCTGAAGAAAAGGATCTGGGGGTCTTGGTAGACAGTAAATTATCCATGAGCCAGCAGTGTGCCCTTGTCGCCAAGAAGGCCAACAGAATTCTGGGCTGCACAGGGAAGAGTGTGGCCAGCAGGTCAAGGGAGGTCATTCTCCCCCTCTGCTGTGCCCTGGTGAGGCCACAACTGGAATACTGTGTCCAGCTCTGGGCTCCCCAGTTCAAGAGGGACAGGGAACTACTGGAGCGGGTCCAGCGTAGGGCAACACAGATGATTGAGGGACTGGAGCATCTCTAGCCTGGAGAAGAGAAGGCTGAGGGGAGACCTTATTAACGTTTACAAGTATCTAAAGGGTGGGTTTAAGGAGGATGGTGCCAGACTCTTTTCATTGGTTCCCAGTAACAGGACGAGGGGTAACGGGCGCAAGCTGGAACACAGGAAGTTCCGATCAAATATGAGAAAAAACTTTTTTACGGTGAGGGTGACAGAGCACTGGAACAGGCTGCCCAGGGAGGTTGTGGAGTCCCCTTCTCTGGAGACTTTCAAGACCCTCCTGGATGCAGTCCTGAGTAATGTGCTCTGGGCAATCCTGCTTTAGCAGGGGAGTTGGACTAGATGATCTCTAGAGGTCCCTTCCAACTCTGAAAAATTCCATGATTCAGTGATTCCGTACTGAGAAGTAAGCATGCAATACTTAAAATTGAGCAGGTGCTAAAGTTTGCGGGAGTCATGGGACATCCTGCTAGGAAACCTTCCCTGGTTCACTTATATCTCAAGTGTAAGAATGCCTGGAGCTAATCTGTCTGGGGACTTCATGAACCTACAATTCACAGGATGCTCCTCCACACCAGCTCCCTTTGTGGACACTTTTGACATGCAGTTTGTGTAAGGTGGTTTACAGCTTTTGTGTATTTGTAACCTTCCTTTGTAGGCAAACATTTAATTTTATCACTAAATGCTTTTTTCTTGATCTTGCAGAAGATTTCCTTCACTCCAAATGCTGAATGTGCTTGGACTCCTAATGAGGGGGAAAAAATAGATCATCTAGCTATAGTGTTCGGATGAATTGATCTCATTGTGCCAGAAATATTTTAAATTCTCATAGAAGTCCCAGAAGTGAAGCACTTAGTCTGGAAAACAATAAGCAAAACCACAACTGTAGGGGGAAAAAAAGAAAGAACCTACAAATACATAGGTTATGGAGTGACAAACTATTAAATTATCCTATCAATTGGCAATACAGTTAGACATCGATGTGTTTAAAAACTGGTGAACGTGCTTTGTCGAGATCTTTGTTACAGAACTCACTGGTCCATGACACTGGGCCCAAAAGTGTTTTCCCAGATTTATGTGGAGAAGTACTTAAAAGAAAAAGTATTTATTGTTGAATGCAGTGTTTTAGTATTTTAATAGCAGCAATGTACTACCTTTTCTTTCCATTATTCTGTCACAGCTGCTTGATTTAATCCAAAGGAGCAGAATTTTTCAGCATGTTAGAGAATGATTTTTTTTTTAATAGAAGTAAACCAGTTACCATGTTATTTCACTTGTATCCTCTCTTCTGTTTACTGACAAGCGGCCTAATCTCAATCCCGCTGAAATCGCTGAGATTTCTGATTTTATTCAAAAATAGGACCATGCCTGTCATCAGTCTCCATTACACTCCAGAAGCAGGTTTATCTGTGTGGTAGAGCAGGGATAGGTGCCTCAGCATTCACAGTTATTAGCAGTGTCCAATTCTGGTGAAGAGCACAGCTTTCTTAAATGGGGGTGTGCTTCGCCTCCTGTTGTCTCCTGCCTAATCAGCCCCTCTGTTGGCGGGGTTATTGCTGATGAGGTAGGCCACTGAAATTGTACATTTTAATTTTAGATGTTATGAACACGTCATTAAAACCATCTGGTTTGGCTTGTCTTTTGGGTAAAACTGATGGAGAAATTAGTTCTCAATGGAGGCCCCCAAGGGGTAGTTTTCTATATTGTTCCTTCTTAACCGGTAGCTCCAGTATTCATTCCAAACTACGATATGGACTTTTGTAGCTGAACTTCTTTTAAAATAAAAGGCCCATATCTTCGACTTGAAGCAGAAGCACATCATTCTAGGGTAAAAGAAGTAATCTTCTCCTTGTTTTTTTACATGTAGGATGACCTGGGAGACAGTATAAAATGCATACAGAAATCCTCAAAATCAACCACACAAAAAAAAAAAAAAAACCCAGAAGGGTTTTGTGAGCAATTCTTCTGATTCAACTGAAACTTAAAATTTGGAAATAAAAGCATTTTATTTGAGCAGCCTTTCTCAAAGATATTTCACTTTACTTTTTCCAGGAGCTACTGATGTGATGCCTCCACATTTTTTTTCCAGCTTAATCTATTGAGTCAAATGGTGAACAGATGAAGACAGCAGAAGAATCTGTCTTCTGCCTCTCTTCAAAGCGTGAAGCAGCTGTGGGCCTGAGTTATGAACGGTGTCCAGATCAGTGGCTGGAATAACTTTTTTTGGCCCCATACAAAAATAATGAGATCAGTGAGACCAAGGCAAGGGGAAACTTGGGAGACGTGTCCCAGTCTCACCTTTCACAAACCGGTTCCACTGCTGGCCATAGGTGGAAGAGGCAGACTTCATTTTCTTTATGTTCTTATGAATATCCCTATCTTGCCAGGTCTTTAAATTGACAGTAGCAGAGTACTGTCATTTCAACCAGGAAAGCAGAATGTTAGTTTGTAGAGTTTTTTAATTGCTTAATAATCACATAATTACTGGCTTGAACACCATTGTACTTAGACACGCTGTCTTTTTTAGGTAACATTTCGGACAAGAATCTACCACTGTAATATTAACAGCCAAGGCGTCATCTGCCTGGACATTTTAAAAGACAACTGGAGCCCGGCGTTAACCATTTCTAAAGTTCTCCTCTCCATCTGCTCCCTCCTCACAGACTGCAACCCAGGTAAGGCAAATTAACTTTCACATTCGCATTCATTCACGGTTCATATTCAGTCAGCTATTAGGACGTGGTCCGTGCGCTGTTTTACTGCTACCTACTGAAAAAACGACAAAAAGGTAACTTTTCAATGCCTTTCATTTAAATTAAGGCATAGTATAGAAAGAAAGCACAATTTCAGGAGCTCAAGTGTGTTTTTAGTACTTGAGAATAAAAATCTTTTAATTCAAAAAGTCTAATCAGTAGAAAATACCTTGTAGTAGGCACTAATTTGGATATTACAACCAGGATATTAGTACCAAGAAATATTAATGAGTTAATAAATATTGAAAAGGAAAGCTTTCATTTAAATATGCTGATAATATGGTCTCTGAAAAGAATATTAATAGTACTGACAATGATAGATGTCTAACACAGACTCTACAAATAATGAAAATTAATTTAAATGAGGTTTATTCAATATCCTGGACAGCCAGTATGAGTATTCAAAGCAAGCTGTCATTCTTATTAACTAGCATAGCACTTAACCTCTTCCCTCAGCTCTTTTAGATTCGTTTTCCGCCATTGACCACTAGATCTGTAATTTCCACTTTCTCTTACCCTATTTACCAATGAATGATTCTGACTGTAGCCTTGGAAAATCGTAGTGTATAGAAATTATGAAAGAATGGTTAAAGAAAAAGTAAGTGAGCTGAGGGTTATTGCTGGTTTATTTTTTATTGTACGCTTCCATTTTTATTTTTTTTTTAATTTGCCATCTAGTTTTTAAACCTCTAGGTTTCCTGTTTTTGAACTTTTCTCCCCAACCAAGGGGCTATAAATTGCTTTGCAAAGGGCAGAATGCGAGATTCTTGTTTAATCAAGGGATGAGTCAAAAGCTGTAACAGAAGACTGAATTATTTCCAATTGACTATTTCATTTTCATGTGGGTTTGTTACTGTATATAGTGTTAAAACTTATGGCATTCCTTCCAGCTGGAGTGGTAGAGGAGCCCAGTGTTACCATTTCAGGCACATTTATTTCAGGTGTGTTGGATGCTCGCTCCTTATGTCTCTGAAAGATGCATTTCTGCTAGTGTCTACCGCAAAATATGCAGAAGTGCCTGTAGGAATTCAGGCAGATGGGTGACAGAAGTATAAAGAAAAGCAAACGAGTATTTGCTCGTGTCTTAGAGATGAGGTAGGGAGCTAGAGACAGTGCAAAGCTGTGTTGGGAGTGAGAAACTGGCAATAAGTGTGTGCTCATTTGTGGTTACTTCTCTTTGGAGGGATACAGCCAACTTGAAAGCCGGCCACTTTCAAGTAGTGATTTGAAATTTAGAAATTTCAAACTAAACTCTGCCCTCTCCATCATTTTCTTTCCCTTAGACTATTTTACAGATGCTGACAAACAACAGTTTTAGCTGACCAGGTGTGTAAGAGCAACACTGAAAACACTTACCCATAATATATTATCATATGCCATAAGTTCATATACAAAAAACGGGAGGTTATTCTTCCCTTCAGTTTCTTTCAGTTAGTAAGCATAAGCATTCTCATGACCATAGTAAATAAAACCATTTTTATGGCATTTCATTTTCAAACGTTCTCTTCAATTACAAAGTAGTTTTGGATTTTGTTACTACTTCATGTTAAAATTTTCCTATGATCTTTCGAGGAATTAATGCAATTTCTTAATTCGTGTTGCAAATTCCCCTCATGTGAGGCACCAATGGCAGGTAGCTGTGAACTGCTGAGTCATTTTTGCCTTCGTTTGAGATTGCCTGTTTCATGTTAGATATACCTTTTTTATTGAAAAGTGAACTTTGAATGTTAGTTATGTACAACAGAGGGCTTGCAAAAACTTACAAGTTCTGACTTTTCAGCATATTGCCTAATATGCTACAGCTTGTTCTGGTTGTACTGCCTGTCCTGTTATTTTTTAATGACATTTTATCACCAACATGATTGGTTCCTTGCCATCCAGATTAAATTGGATGGATGGATGGATGGATGGATGGATGGATGGATGGAGATAGAGAGAGAGAGAGAGATACATCACCGATATATATATCACTGATATACCTATCACTGAGATATATCATGTACATGTGTACATATATAGATACAGAAGCATGCAGATATATGTATTTTCCTCTCTGTCAGCTGGGAGTAATTTTCTAATCCCTCGGTCCTCTCCTCATCTAACCAGTCTGCCCCTTTCTAAAGGCAGAAACCCAACAGGGGACTCGATTTGATAAGCAACTTTGAACTCTTTGTTCACCGTTCATCAGACAGAAGCAGATCAGGTCAAATGGAAAGGCAACACTGAATCTCCCACAAACATAAACACTTGGGATGGGCGAGTTTTCCACCCCCAGCCTCTCTGAAGGGAAAAATCAAGTATCAGTTACCCCCTAGTCCTACGTTTATGCAAATCTTCATTAGAACAACAAATAGCAGTAAGAATGGCAGCTAATTAACCCTCAGTCATACACAGTGATTAAACGGAGCTGGAGCACAGCTGCAGCTTCATTGGCAAGCGCTGCTATTCTTCTCCAGCAGGCTGAGCAAATGAAAAGAGGTATTTGCTCCTGCCGCTCCTGTCATTCACACAGTAATCTACAAAAGCCACGGAGAGAGTCTCTTTCCTCCCCGGTTATACATCACCGCCCTTTGTTCCCTATCACTCCAGGCAGGAGCGAGTTTGTCCTTTTTAAACAACTAATACAATCCTTTACTCATAAGCTGTCTCAGACCCTTCAGCCCTGATTATTATTAATTGTCTCTATTTTGCTTGGCAGTATCAGCTGGTAAACTGTGTTAATGAAATGTCTGAATTTTGTAACAGCTGGCTGAGTTTTTTTCGTGGGGGGAAGGGGTGCCGTAGGGTTTGTGTATGAGTGAACATGTGTGAATTATCTGGGAGCGCGGGAGAGCCAACTGGAATGGTATCAGAGAGATGGGAGAGATGACGGGATACACTAGCATTCAGTCTGGGGATTCGTATTTTTCTTTAAGGTGGTACTCTGGGGCACGGCACACATCTTTTGCTACAAAGCAGGGCCCCAGTCCTGTAAATATTTTGGCATGTGCATGAGCAACCCTACAAAACCCGATAGATACATTCATCTGCGTGAAACCGAGTATGTGAGTAAGTGCTCAGAGGCTATTTCAGTGCTTGAGCACTGAAAATATTTAATTCCAGTGTTAGCTGCTAGGGCTTGCCTACGTGGGCAGTAAGTTATTGCAGAGTAACTCCATGTGTGGACACTCCCCTCTGAAAATTTATTAAGTCAAGTCACGAAAAACTGTCTTACTTGGAGTATAAGTCAACTGTACTTTAAGTATTCAAGCAGAGCCGCAGGAGTGTGAATTCCCACACTGCCTTAATCCAAAGGAGCTTTCAAGTGTGGATGGCCCCTGAGGTTTTGTATTTTTACTGAGCTTCCAGTATGAAAACAAATTAATTATTTTTATATTTGGAGAGCTGGTGATGCTGATCTGGGTTGAAATGCTTACTGTTCTTAGTTGGTCATTGCCACCTCAGCTCTGCCAAAGGTTCTTGGGCGCCAGGAAAATTCTCATTTGCAAATGCTTCAGAGAAAATAAATTGAAACACAGACGAGACTGCGCTGCAACTTTTTTCTTCGCGTGGCCTCCTTCTTCACACCTTCAAAGTCTGAACTTGGCTGGCCTGATTATCCCCGATGTCTGAACACTCCAACGCTGAATCCTGTCTGCTTAATAACACGCAGCTAAGCCTTGATAAGGACATCAGAACAAAACCTGCTACATCTCCCTCACACCAGCCTTTTTGCTCCTGGTGTCACCCTCCGCCTCTAGCTCCTTACTATTTTTCCCACGCGCAAGTTCCACGGCCAGTGGGGATTTTATCCCTCGATTGTACCATTGATGTTCCCGAACCAAATGCTTCGGCGCTGCTCTTGCCCCTGTTCCCCGTGCGTCAGGCGGTGGCCGGCTGCGCGCTCCTGCGATGGGGATGTGGACAGTGGTCAGAGAGAGGATGATGGGGGGCAGCCTGAGACGGGGAGCAGCTGCGGCATTGCTTTCCCACAAATGTGCTGGGTCAGGCTGAACACTTGGCTGCTGCTGGAACCAAAAAAACTGCGGAGGGGCTCTACAGAGCCTCGCTTGCTTTGCTCTTTAGAAACCACTGCCTGATTTCTAGCCTGAACTGACTCACAGGAATTTTATACCCACTTGTTTTTAAGCAAATCTTATTGTATAGCTTAAATGACTGTTTTCCTGGTTTTCATTCCCGATGTACTAATGGAGAACCGTCCTCTTTCCTCCTGGTCTTTATTTTCTCCACGCTAACCAGACCTGTGTCTGTTAACCTCCTTCTGTAAGAGTGGCTTTCCATTCCCCTGCTCGTCCTCACAGCCCCCTCCTTGCCCCTCCATCGCACTGCAGTCATCGTTCCTCAACGTGCCTGGCTCGTGTGGAGTTCATCAGGGCATGAGGCACGGCTAGACAGGCTAACCCGCTCATCATCACCGTCATCCGGGTTGAAATATTTACTGCTCCCCGCTGGATGTCCCTATCTCACTGGCAGCCCTGTCAAAGGTTATTTCTCCCTTAGCCCTGTCATTTTCACTGTTTCTCTGCTTTCTAACCCAATTTAGTGAAATGGTGGAGAAAGGAAAAGGAAAAGGGAAAGGGAAAAAAGGAAAAGGAAGAGAGAGCAAAAGAAAGAAAAAGCTTTTGCTAGAAAAGGGCATTAACCTCTGTCAAAGGCAATGCACAGACAACTGACAGCAGTACCCACTTCACCTGAGTCAGCAGTGGCCAGGTTAGTTGGTCTGATTCTGCTCTCAGATCCTTCAGTGGCATATTATATTAGCAGTGTAAAGCTGCTTGTCCCTTGTTATCCTTCAAACCCAACAGAAAGTGCGAGACAGTTTGTGCAGCGTTACACGTAAAGTTTGCTGTCAGTGGAGTTTGAGATTGAAGCGTATGCGTCCTCGCAGTCAATGTCCTTATAAGAGTAAGTGAGTTGGACAGATACTGCTGCATTACTTTGATGTGAGCCCCATCAATTTTTATAGAAGCTGCAGTTGCTGAGCACATCTGAAAAGTAGACTACTTATGTTAAAAAACGCATATTGTGGTTTTCAAGTATAATGTGCCTTGGTTAGAAGTATGTGTGCTGGTGTTTTACAAGTACTGCCATGAATCATGAATTTACTAGATGGTTTCATACTTTATTAACCCACATTAAGTGACGTGGCTGTGCGTTTTAATGACTTACATTTATCTAAGCATAGATAAACAAAGTCAAACAAGATCCTAAGATTATAGGGATCTTTACTTGTCTCACTAAGGGACACAAGACATACTTTCAAGCTTTCTTTACATGAGTCATCCTTATGTTTTGCCTTTATCTTCCCCAGAAACTGCATTGTTTTCATCACAGAGTAGGTATAACTGGCAATTTTGGATAAATACTATTGTTGTTTTTCTCTTGCAATTACAAGTTATCCATGTGGTTTGGCATGATTTAGGTTTGCCTAAATTTTCTGCCAAAGAAATATTAACCCTCTTACTTGCACCTGTATGAGGGTGCTGGTATTTAGGAAACTTTAAGAGGTGGGATGCAGTTATTACAATATTATTTTTCCTTTTTTTCTTTTTTTCCCCTTGTTATTTTCCTAAAGGTTTGTAAGGTTCTGTACTCATACTGCTGAGAATGTAAATCCAGTTCTGTCATCCTTTGCAGAAAAGGATTCAACACTGTAATTTAATACATATCTTTGATCCTCAGTGGGATCTGAAACAGCACTTTGGAGAGTCACTTTTCAACATAAGCATAAAAGCCCTAAAAGCCTGAACGGTATTTGCCCTGCTACAAAGCTGCTAGAATTGCAGCTGTCTGTTTCCAGGACTTTTGCAAAACAGGAGTAGGTGGGGAGATTTAAGTCTGAAAACATGCGAGGGGAAGAGTTGAATTAGCATGCTGTCTCGATTTCTCAGCCCCTTTCCCTTTCAGCCAGAAGTGTATGCTCTCGGAGGGAAGTTGGTATCCTTCTGCAATGCCACCACCCCATCCCTCGGCAGGTTTGCCTTCAGCAGCCTTCCCTGAAGCTCGCTGTTGGAACCTCTCTGGCCAAGGTACACACCTGCATCCTAGCAGGAGGCCCCAGGGTACGGGCGCAAGTGCAACATGGGTAGATCTCGTGTTTAGAAAGTTTGAGCACCTCCACATTTTGAATTTGTGTTCATATTTGGGAAATTTAAGCTTCATCCAAATGCTCGTTTGTAGCAATTCATAGAATCATAGAATGGTTTGGGTTGGAAGGGACCTTAAATATCATCTCGTGCCAACCCCCTCTGCCATGGGCAAGTACACCTTCCGCTAGACCAGGTTGCCCAAAGCCCCATCCAGCCTGGCCTTGAACACTTCTAGGGATGGGGCATCCACAGCTTCTCTGGGCAACCAGTTCCATTGCGTCACCACCCTCATAGTGAAAAATTTTGTCTTGATATCCAATCTAAATCTACCCTCTTCCAGTTTAAAACCATTACCCCTTGTCCTATCACTACACACCCTTGTAAAATGTCCTTCTCCAGCTTTCTTGTAGGCCCCCTTCAGATACTGGAAGGCCATTATATGTTCTCTCTGGAGCATTCTCTTCTCCAGGCTGAACATCCCCAACTCTCTCAGCCTGTCTTCATAGCAGAGGTGCTCCAGCCCTCTGATCATCTTCATGGCGCTCCTCTGGACTCACTCCAACAGGTCCATGTCCTTCTTATGTTGGAGGCTCCAAATCTCAACGAGTGCTGTAGGTGGGGTCTCACGAGAGCTGAGTAGTGGGGCAGCATCACCTCCCTCAACTTGCTGGCCATGCTTCTTTTGATGCAGCCCAGTATGCGGTTGGCCTTCTGGCCTGCAAGTGCGCGTTGCCAGGTCATGTTGAGCTTCTCATCAACCAACACCCCCAAGTCCTTCTCCTCAGGGCTTCCCTCAATCCGTACTTAATCCATTTCCATTTAATTCTCAATCCATTAATTCCTTAATCGCTACCACTTTGCGTAAGGTATTGACAGGTAAATCTAGATAGGCTGGTTAAGGAAGTCCCTTGCTGCACTGCCAGGAGCTCCTGCCCCCTGCACTGACCGAGGGATTGTTTTCTGCACACCCCAGGCAAAGGGAAGTAGATTAATTTGAACCGTCTCAGGAAAACCCATCTCCCACTGGGAGTTGGAGTGAGGCTGCCAGCCTTCAACGTGACACCCGCTGACACGCTCCGTTCCTCTGACTCTGCTTTGGAATGATCATCTCTGGTGCAGTGACATTAACACCCAAAATTGCCACGGCCACTTGCAAAGCGAGCGTGTGTCAGCACGTTAGGTTCCACGGGAGTAGCTCTCTTTTTTGAGCCGATAAGCTCCAGCCGTACCAGCATGCATTTTAATACTCTAATAGATGTCCACTGTATCAATAAAAAAAGATCTATTTTCAGAATTACTGTGAGATCTGAAAGCGCTAGCCTGTCCAAAAAAAAAAAAAAAAAGTTTAAAAATAAATCTAAGGCAGCTTAATAAAGGAAAATGTAACATAGCTGTAAAAATAAAATCTGTTCCATGCTGGAGCCGTTTGGCTCCAAGTGAGGATTTGGCTGACTCGTGGTCACAGCTCTGCTGTTTGGCTTCCATGTTCGAACTTTAAAATAGCTACCCAGCCCCGGGTAATGAAGAACAGGTCCATGCCCCTCGCCACTCAGCAGACTGGATGTATCTTTTTTCTCTCTGTTCTCCTATGTATCTCGATCTAACAGGAAGCATGTATGATGTTTCTCCTCATCTGGTGCTTCTCCATAGCAGAGGCTGCTTTCTGTCAGTGCCGGTTCACGTCAGATGTTCCTTCTGCAATTTTTTAGACTTCCCAATTATCATTCCTTCTTTTCCCCTCACCCCCGGTTGTGAAGTGAATTTAGAAACTCCGGATGACAGCAAGTTCAAGGGATGAGCCACTTCTCATTTTCCTCATTCTTGTAATTTTTTTCCTTAGAGCCATAATCTGCACATTTTGCTACTATCAAAAAACTTTGCTTCAGAATCCGATCTGATTTTTTTCCTTCCCATTTAGCAGTTTAACAGCTTTGTTCAGTTTATCAGAAAGGGCTCCTAGTCTTTCCTGTGCCAAAATATATTCTGTACTGGTTTGTAGTGAAATTTTGTTTCCTTTTAGAACATTTTTGTCAAGACATATAGAAAGCAGAGGAAAAACATAAATACTCCTTCTGTAATAATCCAGAACATATTTGAGTAGATTTGTCAAATATGATGAATATTCTGGAAAATTACTGAAATACTTAGAAGCTGGCAAACCAGTTTTTAATTTGTCCAATTTTATAAAGCTGGCTAAACCCTGCTACTTTGATTCTTCCCTGGCACCCACAGGCTACCAGGTGCAATGTCACAGCACGGTACTATCAGACATACAACAAAATAATCTCGTTTTGCCATATATCCTTTTTGTAAGCAGCGGAGGGCTGTGTAAACAATGAAATTGCTCTGTTGTCTGAGATTATTTATATTCTCTAGCTTGGAGCTGTTTTTCCCTTTTCTTCAGAGTTTGTATACTGTGCTCTGTCAGGAAACGGGCAGGTTTCTGGGCTCTTTAAGCACAATGGAAAATGCTCTTTTTGTATCTGGAGCAGGAAAATACGCCGTGTCACTCAAGCGTGGCAACAAGTAAGAGATGGTAAACAAAAGTTAGAGCGGCAAGCAATCAATTCACGTAGTAATGATTTTTGGTTTGTTCTAAGTTGCAACATAACCTTTCTGTCCCTTTTTAAATCTCTGCCTTGGGTTGTCTCCAAATGAAATGAGCTCACTCCGGAGGCTTTTGCTTAGCAAATACAAAATGTAGTGTGTGGTTGCTCTGCTGTCTTGGTGCTGCTGGGCTGGGAGCAGAGCGGATGGGGGTTTTACAAAAAGGCCACCCTAATAAGTTACCCTAACGGAGCATGAAAGGAAGATGCAGCATAAAACCGACGGGGTTTGTTCTGCTCTCAGTGGGTGCAGAACAACAACGTCAAAGGTGGGGTTGCTTTGGGAAAAACCCATCACCATCAACTTCATTCACATGAGCAAAACGATCCCGTCAATTGCGACAAAGTCCTTTTTGCCAGAAACTACCTATTTATCTTTAAATACTGTATGTTCCCCTGCCTGTTCTGCAGAACCTGCTTGTATTTATTGAAATAATATGTACATATTTGGACTGATCCTATCATATATTCTAGAGCTGATATTTATAAATTCTTGATAGTCTATCAGTGGTTTCTCTTTCCATTCCTTTTAAAAGATACTGTAGTATACTACCTGTACTATAGTATTTATACAATACTAATTGCTATTCTATAGTTTGAATCATTTACAGTTTCTCGTATTATGAGCTGGACACAGTACCAATATGTTAAAGGCATTTAGGCATCTAAAGTTGCTGGCAGACAGCCGGCAGGGTTTTCAGTACTTCCCGTGGGATTTAGGCATCCGAAGTCCCACTAGGAGTCTCTGCACTGCCAGGAAGAGACTTTCTGTACATCTGGTCTTTAAGTATTTGCAGACACATACACCTATGTGTGTTAAACTCTGCGGATGTGACTTATAAACATGAAATTAAACATATGTAAACGCAAGCAATGCAGCAGCACATTATGAAAATTATTAATAGATAAGCATTGAAAGAGAACTAATTTGTTTTGCCGTAAAGAGCTGATGAAAATGTTACAAGATTTTGTTCTTATCAACTGACTAAGTCCCCTCAACAAGAACCCATGACTGTGGGGATTATTATAACAGCAGGAAAAACATTTGTGAACTGTCATCCCTTTAGTAGTTCTCAGGAAAATATGTCTTGGAATATCTCCTAATTATGTGTGCAGGGGGAGGAGGCTTGGATCAGGATTACTATTTATGTTGGCCCAAATCTTTGCTCTTTTCAGTTGCACATTGACAACACCTTATGGTGTGGTGGGTTGACCCTGGCTGGATGCCAGCTGCCCACCAAAGCCGCTCCATCACCCCCCTCCTCAGCTGGACACGGGGAGAGAAAATACAACGAAAGGCTCATAGGTCGAGAAAAGGACAAGGAGAGATCATTCAGCAATTACCGTCATGGGCAAAACAGACCTGACTTGGGGAAAGTTAATTTAATTTATTACCAATCAAAATCAGAGTAGGGTAACGAGTAATAAAATCAAATCTTAAAAACACCTTCCCCCCACCCCTCCCTTCTTTTCAGGCTCAACTTCACTCCCGATTTCTCTGCCTCCTCCCTCCAGTGGCGCAGGGGGACAGGGAATTAGGGTTGTGGTCAGTTCATCACACGTTATCTCTGCAGCTCCTAACTCACACTCTTTCCCTGCTCCAGCGTGGGGTCCCTCCCACAGGAGACAGTCCTCCACAAATTTCTCCAATGTGAGTCCTTCCCACAGGCTGTAGTTCTTCACAAACTGCTCCAGCATGGGTCCCTTCCACAGGGTGCAGTCCTTCAGGAACAGACTGCTCCAGCATGGGTCCCTCATAGGGTCATGAGTCCCACCAGCAAACCTGCTCCAGCCTGGGCTCTTCTCTCCACAGATCCTGCCAGGAGCCTGCTCCAGCACAGGCTTCCCACTGTGTCACAGCCTCCTTTGGGCATCCCTCTGCACCAGCGTGGGGTCCTCTATGGGCTGCAGGTGGATCTCTGCTCCAGCCTTAACCTCCATGGGCTGCAGGGAGACAGCGCACCTCACCATGGTCATCACCATGGGCTGCAGGGAGACAGCCCACCTCACCATGGTCATCGCCATGGGCTGCAGGGGAATCTCTGCTCCAGCACCTGGAGCACCTTCTCCCCCTCCTTCCTCACTGACCTTGGTGTTTGCAGAGTTGTTTCTCTCACATGTTCTCACTCCTCTCTCCCAGCTGCAATTGCACATTTGGGTCATCGTCTCCCCCCGCCCCTGCTTCTTAAATATGCTATCCCAGAGGCGCTACCACCATCGCTGATGGGCTTAGCCTTGGCCAGCGGCGGGCCCATCTTGGATCCGGCTGGCATTGGCTCTGTCGGGCATGGGGGAAGTTTCTGACATCTCACAGAAGCCACCCCTGTAGCTCCCCCCGCTACCAAAACCTTGACATACAGACCCAATCCATACAGGTAGAAGAGGGTTGTTCGTGAGCATAGAGGCATTTCATGTGTTTAGATTTAGGCTATTCAAAGCTCACAAGACGTAATTTAAAAGATTAACACAACTTTAGAAGTAAAGTTGTTTAGAAATACATAGTTTTAAAACCCCCATTATGGTTTCAGAAGTCTACAGTCTGTATAAATAATTTTTTCTCTGAAAAGTGTCTGGAGCTATTTACATAAAAATATTGGTCGGTTTATGTAATTTAGAAAGTGAATGGTAGAGAACACTTTTTAAAAATAAAAAGTGCAATCTGGATTTTATGCCTTGTGGTATCCAAGGCATAAAGCAGTCATTAGCTGTAGCTCCAGGTATCCGTCACACAGGCACTTACCCTATTCTTTTTTTATCTGATGTAACTCTAATAATCACTAGAAGGAGGATTGTAGTCATTCTCTAGCAGAAAACCAGTACTGCTTGGTTCAGTCAGGTATGTTGCCTGTAACTGCTCGTTGCTCAGTGGTTCAGTAAAACGTGTAAAATTCCCTCAAAGCACTTTACTCTTACGGTAATATACTGGAGAGGAAATTCCCTCCTGCCCACGGATAACGACCAGATGATGTGTTGAAGCAGGAGCAGTAATAGCCTTTGCAATGGTAACTTAGGTGGTGCCATGACTAGTGTGTTTTCTAATTCTTTTATAATTTTCCTAAATTACCTTCTGATATTCCTACACTGTATTTGTGGATGTGTTTAACTCTTTGGTGTATGAAGCATCTACTTACTTTTAACTTCTGCTAAATGTGTTGGGGTTTTGTTCTTTTGTTGTTCTTTTTTTGTTTGTGTTCTTTTCTTACTATGGAAAAGATAAGCAAGAGCACTTTTTTTTATAATCATCTTTACAAAATTACCTGTCACACCTTATTTTTTCTTTTTTTTTCCCCCCAAAGATATAAGTATAGATTTCAACTGTTCCTTAAATGAGAAAGGTTTGACCATGCTGCTAATGATTTCTTGTCCTTTTCAATAAGTTTTCTATTCCTATGCTGTTTTTATTTAAGATGAGGTGAGAAAAATTGAGTTTCGGACGTAATAATACCCAACCATTAGTTTATTAAAAGGCATTTGATGAAATCAGAGATTGAGTAAAATCCAAACCAGTAAAAAGGCTTTGTACATCTGTGTCAAGAAATAAATGTAAAGGGATGTAATTGGCACTCAGGAGAGAAAAGAGTCTTGTCATTACCCTTAACACTTCCTATTTTTTATTATTCCTCAAAAGGGGCTTCTAGAACATGAAAAATTCATTCTTATCACAAAACGGAAGTAAAGGTAGAAAAAAATACACCTGGCATTTCTATTGTTTTTAAAGCTTATAAAAGCTGCATGATAATACAGAGTTTTTAAAAGTTTGTGCACTTCTACTCGAGAAACACAGGCTTTCTATGAGCTTTACCTTAATTGTCATTAAATTAAAAGTACTTGAGAAAATGCATGAGTGATGGATGCTACAAATACAAAAGGTTACAATCCATTTTCCTTCCAATAAACATGTGTAATTTAAAATAGTACCAGTGGAGGTTTCCTAGGCCCATTACCTCAGAGAGAAGACAGGTAATTTAGTGCATACACATAATAAATCTTTGTGTGAGCTGAGACCAAAATAAGTCATCAATGTTAAATGTTTAACAATGTGCAGTATTTAAATAAAGCTATTAGTTATTCTTCATATATAAAATATAGAGTCCTAGTTTAATTTGAATGAGTTCCAAGATAGAAAGTAAGCTGCCTTTTACTTTCAAAATACGCTCAAATGATTTGCAGTCATTACATGTGTTTTCTTTGTTTCATGCGGGATTTGTCCAGCCAATACAGACATGTCCTTAATTACACCGGAATCTTTTGAATAAAGTAGACTCAACACTTGTGGGCTTAACCAATTCTACTGGATATATTTTCTGTCTAATAGAACTGCATATATTAAAGGGAAAAATAATTAAAACTAGAAAATCAATAAATTCAGACATCACATTTACCTGTATTCCTACACTTAATTCTCTAATCTCATAATAATTTAATCTAATATTCGTTATTCATAGTTAGTACCAGTAGCTCAAATCTCAGATGGAATAAACCAGCATCAGTCCTGCTAAATTTTTGTACTCCAGATTTTTCATTTAGACTTTGTTCCATTTTACTAAGTGGGGATTTTGGTTTTGGTTGGGTTTTTTTCTTCCCTCTGTACTTTTTTTAATGTAAAAGCAAGGACAGATTTTTGAAATTTCTTGCCATATGTTTCTAACTGCCTATGAACCACCTTTAGGACCCTGATTAGCACAACTATTTTTAAGGCTACTTCTTCCTGTTCTTAAAATACACTTATTCTTGGTTCACGGTAGAAATCACACCGTTCCACATTCTTTAAGTTCCTGCAAAGATGCTTGCTACATTTGGCTCTCTAGCAGAGTCACAACAAGAATGTAGAGTCAGTCCTGAAAAGCAAAATTTATAACCCTGGCTATAAGTTAGCTATTAAATCATTTAGAGTCTCACTTTCTTCAGTAAGTTTTCAGAAATCAGTATTCCTGAGTTGTTCAGATTCTGCCTTCAGAGATGATTTACACTACTGCAAGACATGTCTCTTTTATTTTGCACGGCTAATTTTCTACATTATTCAGCAGAGGAGGAGGAAACAGTTGTTTGGTTTTTACAGTTTTGCAGATCTATCAAAGGCAACAAATAAAACAAATTATATGCAGCGTGTGTTTCAGAATCCCTATTTTCACAGCAAATTAAGTTCAGGTGCGTTAACGGGAGTAGCAGACAGTTACTTAAATAGCAAAATGTATGGTGTAATTGTCCCAAATTTAAGGATGGGCTGTACTGTAAGATTCACATTCAGATGGGATACAGAAATAGAGCTCTGATTAGTAAATTGTTTGTAGTATTTTCCATCTGTACAAGGCGTAGGAAAAAAGGCCCTTCTATGGAATGGAGCATTTGCAACTTCAAGATCAATTAGATTTCAGAAAATTCTCAAGGGATGGAATCCTCATCGCTTGGGTCTTTATAATACCGGTTAGATAAAGTGGCATGAAAGTAGAAGTTACTGTAAGACACAATATTGTACTAGCAGAAGGAATGCCTTCATGACCTTCCATGTCTTTTCCATCTCTACCTTGTATAGTTTTTTTCTACAGCTCAGTCTTAGGACTTCTTATGTCAATGCCTGAAATCATTTGACAAAGTGATTATCATTTAGTCTAGAATGACAATGGAGGCAATATGACCCCTCACACAGGAAAGATAGTATTTCCAAATAAAGTTATTTTACCTCATATTAAATATGAAATTATCCCTGCAAATATCATAAATTCAATCTTTATTCAGCGTTGCCGTGTAACTTTATTGCGACTAATCCTGGAGCTAAACCTGCCTGCGTGATGAATGCTAATTATTTTGTGTAGCCTGTTTTTCCTTCTAGTCCTATTAGAACCTGTTCGTAATTAAGCCTGATTATATTCATGTTCTGAAGCTAATTTAGAAGTGGATAGTCCATTTGGTTACTGAAATGAGGTTATTTTCTTCCTCACCTGCTGATTCCTCAGTCATTGCGAGAGCTAGCACCACCCTGCCTGCAGTCCAGAAAAGCCCCAAGAAGCCAGAACCATCAAAGAGAGCATCTGGGCCATACCAACAAAAAGCCAAAAAAATTAGTTTCCAGGCATTTTCCTTCCACTGTCTCTTGATGCAGATATAAACTTAGACATGTCTGAGTCAGATACAGCCCGCAACTTCCTTCCATGCATTCCCTGGAAGAAAGGGATCTATAGAGAGGGAATGGAGAGGCCTGACTATATTTTAAGTTATTATTGGGTAACAGTAAGAGGTGTGTTAACCCAAGGCACACCAAAATTCCTACTCCTGTTCCAAGGGATGTTCAACTTGACAAGGGATTTCAGGGCCTGGCCTATGAAAAAGGGTCCTGTTGGCCTTTAGTAGGGATAAAGTGCTTCACCAGCTCCCCCGCTTTTGTAAATAAAAACCTCTTGTATTCTTTTGACACTTTGTGTGGGATTCCTAATAACAGTTATGGATTTAACTGTGTCAAATTAGTAACGAGATTTAATAGGACAAGAAGGAGAAAATCAGACTTAACCAAAATAAGGAGCATTCACAACATATGTAGGCTTTTCTAGTTACTCCAATGATTAATTGCAATAAAGGAACGAAGAGATAGATTCAAGAGCAGGATTCAGATGACCCCTGCATCTGACCTAAAATGATCCTGATGTGTTTAAGTTGAAGATTTTGGTATCGCTCACATTCAAACCCTTCTCTGAAAAGTGAAGATGCCTTTAGGACTTGTTTTCCTCTCAGTGTCTAAATGCCACCGAAGACCAGACCATGCAGTAACACTTCCTCCCCTCCCTCTCTCCTGGGAATCCACATGGTACGCAGATCCTGTCGGACCTCTTGGTTTTCTTACAGAGTAATCTACCTTTGGTATGTGTGATCGTAGGATGTCTAACACTGCACAAAGCATGGCCATAGAGAATGCCTTTACACCCAGTTGTTTAGGGATTAAACTGTTCATTTGGGATGTGTAAGGTCACTTCTTTGCCTAGAGACAGTGATTAGTGGGAAGTGAGAAGACACGAATCCAGAAGAAAACTGGTTCTTTTTTCTTTAAATGAAAGAAATGCTAAACACACTGGAATTCCTATAGAATAGCTATCCCTCCCTTAGTAAATCCTCAGACAAAAAAAAACCATCCACAGTATTTTTCTGAAAATACAGCTATGACCCTGTGGGTACGCACCAGTTACATTATGGATCTTAGCATTTTGGTTGCTTGACAGCATTTTGAGATCCAAGTGCTGTGATTTCCTTATTATCCACTCAGTCATCTTCCACAAGGTGAATGCATATTGCTGTAACTTTTTCTGCAAATTTTATCAAGCCACCTGCCATGTAATGTCTTTCATATCAAGTTCTTATTTACTAACACCCTTTTATTAATTTTTTTGTAATAACAATGACTGTTTCTCAATTGGGTTCAGTATTATGAACAGATACATCGCTAATGTATCTGTGCTTTTAATTTTGAGACGCATCCAAGCATCAAAGTGAAGTGTGTTATTTCAGAACTTTAATTGTTCCAGCATGCTGGCACTTCTAATAGGTGCATGTTCTTCCTTAATTAAAGACAACTCTTCAAGATCAGTACACTGTGCCTCGTTGATCCATGATTGCCTCAGCTAACTCCCAGTCAGCCAGCGAAGTTTATAGAAATCCTGCTAAAAACTGAAGACTAAAAAAAAAACCTTACTCTTTAAACAAGAATGATTTCCCTTGGCAAGATACAGAGATGAATCACTGCCAACGCTTTCCTTTAAGAGCCATGTTAATAAAATGGGGCCAGACAATACTCCTTATTTCTGAAACATCTTTTTCTTAGGCAGCCTCATATTTCACACAGATCTGTGGTAGGTAGCCGGACAGCAATCAAATGCAAGTCTAGAGAGAGGAATTAATTTCTCCTTAGATGTATCCACAATGGGTATTTTTGTAAATGGGTTTTCTAAACTGGATCTGTAGAGCTCTCTTATTTTTGAAGATAGGTAACATTTTTCTCCAGACAGCAGTTTGGACATTGGAATCAAGTCACACATGCCTTAATATTTGTGTAACTTCAATCATTGTACGAACTAACAGAAGTCAAATGTGTTTCTGACAGTTCTACAGAGCCCAAAATTTAGAGTCAAGTCATGGATATCAGTCTCTTTACAATACACGTCTGTACAGCAACATTTACCACACTATCCAGATACCTTGTAATTTTTAGCATATTTATACTCGGAATATCCCGGGCAATGGAGAAGCATTAGTCCAGTTTTTTAGGTGGGAAGCTAAGGCACCGCTGTAAGACCACTTAAATTTCTTGGAGTCGTCATGACTACTTGCAAACCGTGAAGACCAAGAAGCATTCCGGAGTTTCACCTCTTGTGAGCAGGATGACATGAGCACTTCCCTGCTTACCTGCCCCTGGCTACACCTTGGCTGTACCAAGACCTCAGGATCTTCCATGCTTTTTCTCATCTTCTCTTTCTGCTCCTGCACCTGCTCTGATTCCTCCCAGGAAAAGGACTGTAGGTGTATAGCTAGAGAGGTAACCGAGGGCTGGATGATTGAGTGACCAGGACTATGGGATGTACTGGTGAACACAACTTCATAGGAAGTCCAGTGCACAACTGTGAGTCTCCTTTAGCCCTGTGTTAGCACAGTGACCGCTAGGTCGGCTTTCTTATGTGGGAACAAAAAAATTTAGGCAAACTTTTGGCTATAAAATTGCACAGCCTCCAAGCTACAGTATCTATCACAGTTTTTACTTGGCTCTCCAGATGCAGAGGTGGTTAGTGTAAACATTCAGATGCCTTTCCAAAGATTGTCTCTCAAGATCTCGTGCATCTATCCTGTATTTCCATATTTGCCATGCTATACCTGGAAAGACAATCCTGGGTTATACCTGAAACTGAGAAGTGACATAACAAAGTCAGCCTTTGTTTCTTCTGACTCCAACATATTCAGTCACCTTGTATCTAAGAATGCTGTGTCAAAGGATATCTTACTGCATCCCTTGTTATTTTACTTTGGTGGGAACAACGCTTTAAGGTCATATGGTTGTCCACTTTGTCCAACCCATGTCAACCATAATAGTCAGCCTAATGAGGTACATGAGCTCTAAGGCAATTTCAGCAGGCATATTTTGATGTTTTCGCACACTGGTGTAGCCTATGTATATTAGAATTTTTCCACTGAGTATTAAGATGTGACCAACAAAATCTGCAAAACTGGTTCCTGAAACAAGTTCAGGAGAGAGTTCATTATACTCCGTATCATATGATTTCTGCTGTAAACTGTAATTGCTGAAATGGATATTAACTTCGCCGACTTCTTTCCTAGTAGACATTAGACCTTTCTAGAATTTGTTCCTTTCCCCTCTAAGGATTACCTTTTTTCTTTACTAAAACAGTTCATTTTATTTATTCTCCTTTTTTTATACAGTTCTGTTGATCACTGTATCATTCTGTACTGTTTTCAAAGCATCTTACCGATGGACAAATACATTCTATATGGATAGTTGAACTGTGATTTTATGAAAGTCAGAAATACATTGTAGTTCAGCTTGTAGGGTGTGTAAAGCAATTCAGAGCCCTGCTACCGCCCTTTGTTCTGACTTGAATCCCTCTGTTGTTCCAGTTCGTACGCGTGTGTTGATCAGACTTCCAACTGCGAGACTAGTTTTATTGCCGCACAAACAGGGATTAGTGCTGCGCTGCGCTCGTTTTCGCTTGTGCCCTGAATTCGAGCACTCTTTTCAAAGGTGAAAGGTTAGTGGGAGTAACTCAGGGTGCCACTTCACCTGCCTCTGCCTCCAAAGAATTACTTAGTCTGTGCATTATTGTTAATGACAGCAAAAGAGACCAACACCGCTGCTGTAACATCACTGAAGGATACTATGATGCATTGCACATACCTCATTTTCCACATCAAGACTCACAGTACCCTTGACATGGTCTTCTAGGAGTTCATTAAGTTTAAAAGAGGCGACGTGGCAAACTATGGAAACTTCCTGAGGCAAAGTGACACTATAAATAAAATTACTCACAAACAATTCATCTTTTCTTAATCCTTTCCTCTTGGGGTATTAAATTGTTCTATGACATATTTTGTATAGCTTATCTGACACTGCTTTTGTCTGCAGTTTCCACTGACCTGTCTTCTTGTAACACTAGCCCGGATGCCACTGAGAGCAACGTAAGAAAATACAATTAGATATTAAATAAATTTTTTAAATTAAGTTTAAGGATGTTTTTGGTGTGCATCAAGCTGTCAGCATTTGCTTTTATGAAGACCGGTATTTCAGTGAATTATTAGTTTCTGCTTTTTCCCCAATCTTAGGGTTTTTTTAGTTTGCCTTTTGGGACCTATTTTTTAAAGGTTGGTACAATATTAAAACCCAGAAAAATTGGATTCAGAAAACTTGGCTTTCACTGCAAGCCAATATGGGAATATATTCTGTCCTGCACTGCTATTTGCACTGAAATCACCAAACAAAATATAGTTATTGAAAATATGAGCTTTTATTTTGGGGAGGTTTAATTTCAGGGTAACCAGTCCTACCTGTGTGGCTTTATAAAGGTGATTCCAAGGCAGCTATCATATGGGCACCATACAGAGCACCTGGACTTTTCTTAAAAAAAAAAAAAATGCTAAAAAACCCAAGCATTCCCAATTTTTTACTTCAAAATGCAATACAGCAGAATATTTGGAAAGAGAGGCAGGCCTAAAAAAATAACAATTAGTATTCCATAAAGCAAAAACTCTTCTAAATGTATAACTGAAGTCCAAATAAATAACTAAAAAATTATTCAGTTGCTTTCTTCTGCATTTCACACGGCCTTTCTAAAGAAAGGAAAGTGGATTTAATTTTTGGCAACTGATGTTTCAGAACAGGTAGCTCCATCGAGCCTGTCAGTGGGATGCCTCTCATAGCTATGACAAAGGAGTCATTTGTAGCTCAGGAGAGAGAATAAGACCTTTCAAATTGCATCTAATCTTTGGAAGTTCTTCCAGGTTAATTCTGCTTCTTCAGCTGGAGGCCAGCTATTCCAAATTCCCCCTGATACAGAGCTGAATCTAAACTTGGAGAAAAAAAAAGTACACTGTAAATATTTGGCTGAAGTAACAGATTTTTATAGAGCCATGGCTTTTTCTAGTTTTTAAGATGCTCCAGAAATCTTTCTGAGAACCCATTTGTGATGGTATAATAACTGGCTCCATCAGCTGTTCTCTATTAAAACTATAAAATACTGCAATAGAAATATAATTCCACTTTATAAATGCTCATAAAATATATATATAATGCATACAAACACCCGTAATGTACATTTTAAGTCTAAATGTGTGTCTTTTTAACCATGTTGGCACTACCAATTGGAATTTCATTGCATATCATGTGGCTGATGGGGAAGGCACATTGAAATCAAGCTGTTAAATACACCATCTCCATTTTTTATTTCACTAGAGTATGTTTGCTGTATTTTTAAAAGAGCATTGAAAAGCCTAGGAGATAAATTCTGCTCTGAAATTGCTCTTTGCTGACATAGAAATAGCTGTAAAAATACAAGCGGAGAAAAATACAGTATAGCAATATATTTTCATTTATTTGGGGGAAAAGTAGTTTTAAAGAAGAGTTATAGTCTGCCTTCTGAATGATAAAGCAGTATAACTAGCATTAAACACAGCTGAAATTTTGTAATGACCAAACCTCAGCTCATCCAAATCCCCAATAGCATTAACTCCCTCGAATTGGGCTGTAAATTTGATTAGCCTTACAACAGACATGAGACACAAATGTTCTTCCTTATACAGCCATATTAAGTGGCTGCAAGAGAAGATGACAAGTCATTGTAGAGCAGCACACCCGACCTTTGTAAGCTAGGCAGGAGCTCCAGCTCACCCAGCTTTTAAACGCAGGGTAATTTCTTGAATTCTGGTAGAACATGAGGATTACATATGGTGAGGTGAGAGGGGATTTAGCAGATGCAGTCTTCCTATAAATCATCCAGAAGCTTTGCTTCATATTTTAGTTCTCTTGATTGACATTTTCCATGCAAGCTACATCGCTGAACCTTAGCTTCTGTCCATGCCTGGTTTATTTGGTGCTTTTTTTATATATTTTCATTACTCTTCCGCTGTCCTTTAACGTGAAATTTGACGCTGTAACTCCGGGTGTCCTCCAGTTTTACATGGAACTAATCCAAGTATTGGATCATATTTTTTCTTTAAAAGAGCTAAAGGTTATAGAGATGTCCTAGGGCGGATTTCTGTAAGTGATAGTCAGGGACTAGAAGATACAGTAAATTATGAGACCTTAAAGGTTCCTAGGTCCACAGAGTTGCGGCAGCTTCTCAGGTGAGCTGATGGTGGGCGCCACGGCACGACTCCCCACATTCCCCACGCATGGATGTCGCTGCCAGCACCACCCATAAGGCTGCTCCCAGATTTCGGTGCTGCTGAGTGCCACACACCATCACTCTACCTCGGCCCAGCTTCTCTGGCCACTGGATCCCTGAGGGATGAGGTACCTGTGGCTCTCAAGCCAGGCACCATGCATCTGGTGATCCGAGAGGTTCCAAAGTCCGCACGTCCTGCCAGGCCAGGAGTTGCAGAGTTTTGCTGTTATTAACTTACTGTGGGTTTATTTTCACTTCTTTCACTAGGTTGTTCTGATAACACATTTCTGGCGTAGCTTTATATTCCAATCTCTTGGTTTTCGTTGTCATTTGGACACAGTCCCACTTGGAGTGAATTTCTGAAATGAACCCTGATTCACTGATGAATCACGCTACTTCTAAAACAAAAATAAATGAAAAAGCTAGAGCGGTTTACTAGTTATGGAAACAAATTTCTCACATTGAGAATAAAACCACAGATATATACAAATGTAAAATAAGAAACAGTTTTATGGTAATGAGAAGTGGAAAGATGGGAAAAGTAATGTTATGAATTGTGAGATCCACTATTCCTTTTTATCTCTTAATTAGGCAGTTTACATAGCAGTTGTTTTATAAATACATATTTGGCCCCTTCTTATGGAGATTTCACAATACTCCTTAAATAGTGCAGCCCAGCTGAGAAACAGGTGGTGCTCACCCATGTGCTACTTAGTTTAGGGGCTAAATGGGAACTATTGTTTCTTCCTCATATTTGGTATTTTGTAGGACTTGGACACTATAACCAAGGCTCACGCACGTTGGGAACTAAATCTTTTAATTGCTTTAATTAAGGTGCTTCAATTTGTCTTGTAATCTCCATTTTGTGGCCCGTCCGTGAACTGCATAGCAATGGTGACTCATGACTCATTAAGTGTTGAGAGATCTGTCTCCTTGGGCCTGCTGGCCGGCTCCCTCCTCCACCAGGGACAATGTGGCTTGGGCCTGAAGCTGCCTGGCTTCGTGCAGGTGCAGAAAGAGTCTATTCGCATTTCTGGAGTTCACACACCATCCTAATGTCCTCCGGCACAAACGCAGTGGCCTGCGTCAAATTGACCAGTGTTGCCACTGGTTGGGTGGCTCTGACCTGAAGTTAAAATTTCCCCCCCAAGAGCTGTCCCGACTTCCCAAACAAAGCTGTTGTGCCTCCTGATGGTTTTACAGCTTCACAGGAACTACTAAAATAAGCTAGCTCTTCAAACACCTGTTGAAGAGTCGTTACTAAAGTCCTCATAAATAACCACATATAGTGACGACACACCTCCAGACCCTCTGACAGGGACGTGAAATAGCTGGGCCTCTCTGGCAATAACCATTTTTCTGTTTCTTCAGTTTGGGGTCTCAAACAAGCAAGTGGCTTTGCCAAACTGTGGGTTTGTTCTTTTATTCAATATTGTCATAACCAATAAAATGTGCAGCCAAACTGCAAAGAGCAACGTTATTACTGTTATTACGACGAGCACCTTTTAGTAGCATCCGCTCAGCAGCTGGTGGTGGGTGCAGCTGGTCCTGCTCACGCTACAGCAGGCAAGGACCTCTCTTCGCTTCAGCAGTCCTGCTTTGCACAGGCAGGCACCGATGGAGGGAGGCACTGACGCGAGGGAAGCACCCGAGATGATAGCTGATTCACAGGTCGCTCTCTCCGTGGGAATTTACACACTTTACACGTCAAAAGCTCTGTAGACCTCAGACATCCTGCAGGCCATCACCTCCTCTCTTTCCCCAGCTGCCCAACGGAACACTGCAAAGACAAAGGCTTGAACACGTGGATAAAAAAACAAACAGCCCCGTTCTCTACATTACTGGGCTTCAACAGATTTCCCCACTTTCTTATCAAGAACTCCTCTCACTGATTCCCCCATCCCAAAAGAAAGTAGACACCCTCCCTGTGCAGAGGGTGAGAGGAAGAACCTGACCTTCCAAACCCTTCCAAAGATGTATGTTGTTGAAACACTTCCTTGCTCCCAAAAGTAGATATGGATGGAAACACACACTAGGAAGCCAAACATTGTAATCTATCATCCAGGATTGGGGATGATGATACGATCCTCAGTACCCTTTCAGTATATCAAGGAAATTGATTTACAGCTCTCAATGTGAAAGACACGCTTTCATATATACATTGATCCGGCACATAAAAGAATTTCAGATTTGAACTGGGTAAACCTTTACTGCAGCACGTGACTTTTCACTGACTCACAGAAGGTTTTATAAAGGTCTTCACGGCAGCACTTTAAATATGCACTAAACCTCATTAAGGACTTTCTGCATTCCAGATGATAATGCCATGATATTTTTGCAACCCATCACAGCCAGATGCCTCAGAGGCCAAACCCCTCCTTCCCCAACCGCATGAAAACCAGCACATTCATTGAATTTTGCTCCACGGATTCCTTCCAAGTTCAACCCTTAAGCTCCATTTCTCCATGGGTCTGTGAAAATGCTTCTTCGCACAGTGGTGTCACATCTGAGGAGGGTGTGGGAATTCGCTGCAGTGCTGTCAGGCTCATCCCCGAGCTATGTTATACTATGACAAGGTTTCTCTGTGGCTGCTCCCTAAATTTTTTACTGAGAGAGATTTTGTCCTTTCCCATTGCCCAAGATCCCCATTTGCCCTGCAGCGCTTCTCAAACCTCATTCCAGCCATGAACAACTTTGCACTCCTTAAGTACCTACAGACTATTAGCCTCCTATTTGCGCAGAACAAAATCCTTCCAGTAATCTCCTATATAGTTCTCCTACTTGGCTGAGGAGTTAAAGGTGATATACTTTCTAGTCCAAAACTTTTAAAAGGGATGTTAGATCAGATATTCTGCTTTGACACTCATGCATGTAAAAATAGCAAAGTCCAGGCCTCAGTGACCTCCTCTGGATATATTAAGATATTAAAGGTAAGCATATGCAGGACTGAGACTACAGAGACTTAGTACACCATGGTCACAGTGATAACTTGCCTTACTAATTTAGTAGGTGCAAACTTAAGATTCAAATCATGGGCTCTTCCTGAAAGTAACACAAGATTTTTTCATTAGATATTGTTCAGCGATATTCAGTCAGCCAACCAATTGATTTTGGGTTAAACCAACACATTTCTCCTATCATAAACTCTTAACAAGCAGACAAAAAGGCCCAGATTTACTCTGCTTTGCAGAAGGCCTGACATCTAGTCCCAGGAGTTTAAGTGGTTAATAATGCAAATGCCACACTCTGATTATGACTGTCCTGGGGAAGCCCAGAGTCATATTGTTCAGTGGCACCATCTTCAGTCAACTACAAAGCCGATTATTCACTGGCTTTAAGAAGATGTTCATCTGTCCTAAGTCCGGAAAAAAACATGGTATCAGTGCTTCTGGACTCGCGTGGTGTGATGGTACAATCTCAGGAAATTTACTGTTGCAGTAGAAATACCAAGAGTATGGTCTCCCAAAAAAAGGGAAAATCTCTATATATTTTATCTGCTTTAAACTGAGAAGAGAAAAATGGTGATGACATACAGTAACTTCTGGGAAAGTCTTGTCTTGTTTTATTTTTCTTAGAAGGATGATTGGTTTTTTTAGTTATTTGTAAAGTAATCTAGATACAGATTAATGTAAAAATACTTTTTCAGGTTGTTTCTTCATTTTGTAAATACAGAAATAGCTTGAGAAGATAAAACCTTGCAGCATTCTGGCCGTATAAATGCTCATAAAGATCCCATAAAATAAATACCAATTCCCAAAGTTTGGAATTAACTTCTGCTGCTTTGAAAATAATACTTACTGCCCTAATTCCTGATCTATCTTCATGCTTCAAAACTAAAAGTATACAAAAAAGCATTTAACCTGATAATTGAAATAGAGCCCATCTTCTTAGGTGATAGTATTGTAGATATTTGTGGAAGTCTAATACCATAAATAAATCACAGAATCACAGAATGGTAGGGGTTGGAAGGGACCTTTGGAGATCATCTAGTCCAACCCCCCTGCCAGAGCAGGGTCACCCAGAGCAGGTTGCACAGGAACGCGTCCAGGCGGGTTTCGAATGTCTCCAGAGACGGAGACTCCACCACCTCTCTGGGCAGCCTGTTCCAGGGCTCTGCCACCCGCAAAGTAAAGAAGTTCCTCCTCATGTTTAGGTGGAACTTCCTATGCTCAAGTTTGTGCCCACTACCTCTTGTCCTGTCCCAGGCACCACTGAAAAAAGCCTGGTCCCATCCTCCTGACACCCACCCTTTAAGTATTTATAAGCATTGATAAGATCCCCCCTCAGCCATCTTTTTTCCAGACTGAAGAGACCCAAATCCCTCAGTCTTTCTTCATAAGAGAGGTGTTCGAGTCCCCTCAGCATCTTGGTAGCCCTTTGCTGTACCCTCTCCAGCAGTTCCCTGTCCTTCTTGACCCGGGGAGCCCAGAACTGGGCACAGTACTCCAGGTGCGGCCTCACCAGGGCAGAGATGATGTAGTAGGTTTATTCTTACCACCTAAAAGAGACTTTTAGCTCAAAATGAAATTATTGGAACACTTGTTTGTGAGGCAGAATTTTAGACAATGGTTTTAATTATAAGTTTGCTAGAAATGTATAGCTAATTGCCAGCCAGCTCCTCCCCGTCTTCTTCCTTTCTTCCTGTATGCACCAGTGCTTTCAAAACGGGACTAGTATATGTAGGCACCTTGTTCTGACAGTGAAACCTAAGCGAATCGAATGAGTCTGGATCTAAGAATAGCTTTTGCATCCTTCCAAGGCTGACAAGTATTTCACGGTTTGTGTTTCCTTTTCAGCTGACCCCCTGGTTGGAAGTATTGCCACTCAGTATATGACTAACAGAGCAGAGCACGACAGAATGGCCAGACAGTGGACCAAGCGATACGCCACATAGGAACCTACCCTAGGATTTGCTGGACCTGTGCAAGCACATTCACTAAGTGCATCAATAGCCCTTCCCTTCATTCTTATTTTTTATTAAATTTTGAACCATTTTGTGACAAAAGGTCGTCCTTACTTTCTTTTTTGGGTTTATTTTTATTTTTATTTGTTTTGGGGTTTTTTGTTCTGTTAACTTGAAAGCTGTTTCCCTCAAATGTAGACAGGGAATTTTGGTTATCAGTGCAAAGAATGTTGGATCTGTAATAGTATAGAGCTTTGTCACAAAGCTTTGTATTAATGTGTGGTTTGTTTTTTTTTTCTTTCATGTGGTTTTCGGGAAAACAAACAAAATTCAGAATTATATCTCGTTTCTACTTAAATGTAGTGTTTAGGGTTATTTTTTTGTACTGAAGTCTTTAATGGTGGGTGCATGCTACTGGGAACAAGTTTTGTATAAAAGCTTAAAATCAAGAATCACTGTGCATTACTAAGACTGTGTTTATCACTAGCCTTCTGTTTCCCACACAAAAGGCTATTGCGTTGAACAAATTAATATGTATTTTGATTTACTTAAAAAAGAAAAAAGTGCTTGTAAATTTCTTAGGGACCTGCCACTTTTGACTGTGGATCAGTTGATGTACACTTGTATTATTAAAGCACTCAATAAAACACTGTGGCTGATAAATGCACTTCTTGCAAGACGGTGCTTTTGCGTTTGTGCTGTGTAGGTTGCAGAGTCCTCACTTAATACAACTGCAGGTTAAGCAACTATTTTTAGACCTAAACTATTCATTTCTTCTCAACAATGCATTTCTTAACTTTGAATTCTTCATTGTGTATATGTTTCATATACAAACGTCTTCCAAATTTTAAGGCTTTTCTTCCACCCGCCACTGCTCAGCTCGGCTATTCAGAAGTCTCTTGCTGCATCTTTTATGCTATGGCTTCACTATATCCATCTTATATCCATTCAAAATAGTTGGCTATAAAAATAGCCTTGCAGTGAAAGCAGAATATTGATGATGATTTTATACAGCAGGCCTCATTTTGCCTTTCTCCAAGCTCTTTAATTGTAAAAGAAACTGTGATTTAAAAAAATAAATTAAGGTTTTCGATGGGAAAATTGAGCCCATTGCACCGATCATTCCCAGCACGTTCAATGGCAAGGGTATTTCTATTCAGATTTGACCTTCAGGCTAATTTTAGATATGCAGCCATAGAAGGAAAACTTCTACTTGGCTAAGGAAATGTGTGGGTGTTATGATTTAGAAAATATATGCTGTGATGCTGATATCTATATGTTCTTTGTGTTGCAAGGCATATTGGAAAATCCCTGTCTCTTATAAATAAATGTTACAGATGCTATATACACTGCTTGCCTGCCCTCTCCCCTCTCTCCTTGCCTCTTATGTTTAAAGAAGATCCTATCTTAAAGAAGATACATTACAATAGGGACAGTATAAAGATACAGGGACACCCAATCCAATTACACTCCAACCCAATCCAACCCTCCTGAAAACTAAAGCAGTCAAGGTGACACCATAGAGCCTCTACGCCAACCACTGCGCTGCTCAGTATTGCCATTTCTTTTTCTCTCAGTTATTTGCTAATAACTGAACAGATGTACAGCTTGAATCTACTGGCAAGTTGTCCTCTGCGTGAAGAGAAGCTGAACGTTGACTTTGTTGTAGGTAGTATGTTGCTAACAGTGACTTTGTTGTAGGTAGTATATAACTACCGCCCTAAGAACCACAGGGATCTCAAAGAAATTATCTGTCTCTTTTGATCAAAGCAAACGGAGAGTCTTCTAGTGTCTGCAGAAGCCAACTGTTTACAAGCCCAGCCGTACAACATTTTGAGGCCAACAGATCCTAAATACAGATGTGAAAGAACAATAACAGTTCAAAAATAAAACAAAACCCCAAAACCAGACTTCTCGGAGCCAGAACACCTTCTTAGGACAACTGTTATATGTGCTTCCACCATACAACTTGCCACGAAGTACCTCCATGTCTGAAAGGAACCTTCCTGTTGTAAAAATACAACAAAGGGGTAAAAGGATCAAAAAACACAACTGCATCTTGCCCAGTACAGTAACTGCATTACTTCCTCTCTTATCCCATCTGCTGAAGAGATTCCTGCCATAAAAGACCTGTATCCCCTGAGACAGCAGTTAATGGGCAATTTCAGATTTTTTATGAATTACTTTAAGTGTTTGCCACTCTGCAGCCTTTATTTACACTCAACTGAGCATAATGCAGTAATTTTACAGGTACATTTTAAACCTGTTTGAGAAAGGAGTCTTTAATCCCTATGATCATCTCTTTTTTGGGGGTTGGGTTGTTGGGTTTTTTTGGCCAAAATATAAAGAAGACATTATAAACAGAAGAGACTATGGATCTCTAATGAAGACGTAACTGAAAGCCAGCTGAGATACCTTGGAGGGGGAATCACAGAATTCTTAATAAATGTCTATTCTCAGTTCATCAGCTCTCGCTTGTCTTTCTTACCGATCAAAAGCTGCGCAGTTTGAATTTTCAGGTAAGTTGCTCTCCGTGTGAAGCAGAACAAAGACTTTGTCCTAGATAATATAAAACTACTGCCTTAAGAACCACAGGGATCTCAAAGAAATAATCAGAAAGGATCAACCCACGTTGATTAAAGCAGATGCAGAGTCTTCTGGCGTCTGCAGGAGCCAAATGTTTGCAAGTCTGGCCATAAAACATTCTCCTCTATTTGCAAATCTGCTCTATTTGCCTCCCAAGTAATTCTTTTTCTTCATCTGCTAAACCTAGGAAATATGAAGCGTTATTTGAAGCCTGCTGTTGTCGCTGAGGAGAAATGAGCCATCCCCAACAGAATTCAGTCTGCCAGCAGAGCCCCACTGAACAATAATGTATTGGCATTGTCTTTTTTTTTCCTTTTCTTTTTTTCTACATCTAGAAAATATTGCATGTTATTCTGTCTCACCTTTGTTCTTCAGATCCTCTGCAAATTTAGGTGATTCCTGCCTCCTCTTTCATGACAAATCATCTTTCTAACTTCTGCTAGATGGTGAAGTCCACATGCTGCCCTCCTAGGGTATGAAGATCATTCAAATGACTTGCACATAGTAAAACATCAATAGCATACAGTTGTCCTAAAGCAGCATATAAAGGCCAACACTTCAGCAAACTCAGCATTTTCTCAGGGACACACAAATACTAAAGACATCTTACAGCTTTTCTGAATTCAGTTGCAATATCAAGTAAATCGTATTTAATTTCCAGTAACACCAGGTAAATGTCTCATCCCCTTTGAGTTCCACTCAGATGAAGCAGAAATCAGGGAACTCTCCAAACTGTATTTACCCATTGACAAATTATTGAAGTGGCCTTCACATCCCAACTCTCCAACTGACCCGCTGATTTCCCTCTCCAGAAAATGGCAGAAAAACATAGCCTATATTAAGGTACCCAAAACCATCCTGTATTTCCAGACTTGCTCCAGGAGTAAGTTTTAGCAGCTCATAACCCTTTTGATTGCATGCATGGTGGGTGATTGCAGCCAAACAGTTAAAATCCATTAAAACCAGCTGCTGTGCCATGAACAGGGCAGGAGTAATTCCTCTTGAAAGCTCTTTCTTCACGTTTTCATATTGTGAGCTGCAGATGGCTACACAGTCATACTTCATGCCCAAAAGACGGGCAGCAGCTCACAGCCCTTCTTCCCTGCTACCCCGTGCAATGATACTGTACAAGTACAAAATAACAGAGGTGTTGGGCACCATAAACCCCAAAATTGGGCCCTTCTTCAAGGCCCTCTCAGCCTTTTAAATTCTGGCCCGACGCACAGTCTGGGCGTGGGGCGTGCTCTGAGCTGCTCTTTCAGCGTGCTGTTGCAGCATGCTCCCTCTCGCTGGCTGCCTTATCTCCAGCATTAATCCCTCTGATTTACTCCTCCTTCTCATTTCACCCTTTCCTTCTCTCTGGCTGCTCTCTTCTGCTTGACTGATTCATTGCTTGCGGCTGAGAGGCCACCCAAGACACTGATCCCCGTTCACATAGCTATGCCTGAAGTTGCCTGAGCATAGTAATCTTTGTCCCCCAAAGTACGTGCCCAAAAAGTGCCCCCAGGCCCCTCTCTGCTCCCCCTTGCCTAAGGCAGTGCCTACTGCAGCAGGAAAAGCAGAGGTGGCTCTGCTAAAGTATGAAGATGCCATGAGATGATTCAGACAGTGCAGCAACTCCCAGTTACTCCAGCCCCAGCGTTATCCTGAGGTCCCACTTCTCCTTTCCGAGTTCTCAGAAACTTCTCTTGCCTCTGAAGTTGGACATCTTGCCCCAGGCCCAATGCGCTTGCCTGCATTTTGAGTTGGGCAGGCTAAAGCAAGGACTCGGAGTAAAAATTCTGGTACCTCCAAAGTCTGACTGTCCGTCCTTGGCAGCCGCGATTCCTGCAGAGCCAGCTCTGCCTGCTGGTTTTCCATCCTTGGTTGCTCTTTCTTCTCTTCTCCTTTTCATTCCCTTTCATTTCTCCTCCTATCCTTTCCTCCATGACATCAATATTAAATCGTGAAGCTTCCTTTTCCCCACTTTCCTCACCTCAAACACAGCTCTGTTCTTCCCCTGGTGCTAACGAGACCATGTCACGTAACACTGGGCCTCCCGGAGCTGCTTGAAATGCCCCGATTTTTAGTTCTTAGAAGCAAGAAAAAGCTTTGAATGAATTAAGTACTTCCTCATTGTGCCACGCCTGGCACTGGCTATAAACTAAATCACTTCTCCCACACACGTCATTAGCAGTAATGAAATCCGGGCTGCCCTGCCTCCTTAGCATGACATCCATATGCAAATGCATTTCCGCAGCTCAAAGGATCTGCAGAGCCAACGCATGGATGCTTGGGATGCCTCCAGCAGCCTCTCTCGGGCCACAACTGGAATATATTTGGGGACTACTATTTACCAGGAAGACTTTTATGATACCTTTAAATCCATCATTCTGCACCCTAATTCCATCATGAACTTTAACAGGGACCTGCAGCACTTTGGGATAATGAAAAGGGCAAAGCAAAACACAAAACACCCCTTTCATGTCTGCTTTGATTGCAAAAGAAAGTAGTCTCGGGCTAATGGAAGGTTGAAATAAAGACAAGGCTACTAAGTCATCCTAATCCCTTGCCAGTCCTAAATTAGAAAAATCCCACTTCACGTAACAGCTAAATAAAAGCTGTGTTTACTTCTATAGATTTTGCAGAACTGAATCCAAAAAACCCACTGTCCAGGTGTCCCGATAGTAAACATGGATGGTCAGATCAAGCGCTTCAGGAGAGGTTTTCTAGGGAAATGCTTCCACTAGGAAGAGCTTCCCGGGCACCCTCATCCCCTCCACCTCTGCCGGGTTGCACTCAGGGCTCCCCCCTTGGCAGTCCCTTGGGAAACAAGGGCTGGAAACAAGCACCTTGGGTCATTCCTTATTGTCACTGCTCCTCAAATACACTCACTCACAACAGGCATTTGTTGCCGCAGAATCAGTGCTGGGGTCCCCTTTTGTGTCGCTGAGGACCTCGGGGTCAGGAAAAACAAAGGGTCACACTTCAGTTTCTGTGAAATGCCTCCTTTCTTTGCAGTTGACTCATAGCCTTTGTAAGGCCCTGAATGGAGTCTCTTCACATGAATGGAGCTCCTACCACACAGATTTCAATGCAGCCCCGCTCCTTTCTCCGCTTGTCATAAACCATGCAAAGAAATTGCTTTTGCCCATCGTGCTTTGGAAACACCTTGCTCATAGCAAAGCTTAGCTGCTCTTGCCCATCTTCAAACTCTTCCATTTGCAGTTCTCTGACACTTCTCAATTATAAGAGCCTTTTTCTAGCCATCACTCCTCGACACCAAGGACCTGCAAAAATCCTGCTTCCTTCTTCCTTTGGACTTCATGTAGCCTTCTTCCCTGGTCCTTCTCTGCTGCTCCCCAGTTCCTAAATCTGCTTCTTCATTCTGGCTTCAGTGACCCAAACACTTTGCTAAGCCCACCGACACAACAAACGCCAGAGTCACCTCCACACCAGGCTCCTCGCAGCCCATTGCTGTCTCACCACGGCGTGCCAACATCTCACTGAGGAAAGGAAAACCCACTGCGGCACCTGAAATTGCTGTCATCTTCACAAAAAGAGGGAGGAATACCAGCTTTTGTGTGAAAGACCAGGTGATGCTCCCGGTGCTCAGCCCTTACGCTAAGGCACAAATAACCCGCTGCAGGTCTCCTGGTCTCAGAGTTCACAGCAGCACTCTCTGTTGGTCTTTTAGGAGGAGTATTGTAAGCAGTAGCAAAATGGTTGGTATTAAATGCCCTGAATGTTACTTATCTAATTAATAGAATGAATCTTTCCAAAAAAATATGTGTGCAGTGGCAACTTCATCATCTTTTATACCGGAAAATAATTGTGTGAATTAAATAGTCTCTCCTGTTTCCTGTTCTCCTTCATTATGTATTGTCCACCCACTACCTCTTGCTGCAGTTTTAAAAGAAAATCTTCCTGAAATCTACTTAGAATTTAAATCCTTATTGCAAAGCAGCAAAGAATAATCAAAGCGTGCTCTGTCATATCAAGGTAATCTAATCAGAGAGGCTCATGGAATTATTTATACACATACATTTTTATGATAATTTAATAATTGATAGGCTTAAATGAATAATCTCATTCTCTTCGATTTCATAATATACATCATGAAATACTATATTTCATTACTGTGTAAACTTACCATTTTATCTATTTAAAATAAATACAGATTTGAACAACTTCTATCAATAGTTTTCCAGTGGAAGAAGAAGACAATAACTTGTGTAGTATAGGACTGTGTGGACTTATTTCTCTTAAAAACCATAATCCTATTTGTAATATTTTTCTTTCATTTTTTTATAAAAGACAGAGAAAAGTCTGCAAATGAAAAATGAAAAGCAGTCACTTGAGCCCTGCTAATGTGCCAGTTGGAGCTGTTAGGCGTGATAACTTTGTCTGATTTCCAAAGAGTGGCACTGAAACTCTGGAGGCAGAAGGACGAGAGATGCAGTTGAACCCCCAGAGAAAATGCAAAGAAAAATAATGGCAGAAATAAACACTGCACCCATGTGCTACAAATTTCCTCCAGCGATGTATACATGCTGCGGCATCCCCTTTAGGTCAAAACCAGCTCTGCCGGTAGCAGGATGCTGAGCATTTTGAGCAAACATCCAGATCCACCAGCTTCACGCTGCTCTTGCTGGCTACCCGGCTCCTGGTTGTGCATGGGAACAGGTAACCCCGGGAAGTCAGAGTGTAAAATGGAAAAGCCGAGGGAGTTGTGCCTTATTCCTTGCTCCCGGTTCCACCAGGGCAACCCCCTCACAGGGGGGCTTCCCTTTCCTCCTGCTGATCCCAATCATCAGACTCCGTTGGGCCTGTGCCTGCCCAGTGATATTTGGCAGTGGTTTTGCTGACCCTGCCATGATGCAAAATTAGCGGGAGAAGGACACGGGGTTGTGCCTGGCCGCGTCATCCCTGCAACTGAGGCACCCGGCACCTGCTTTAAATCCAGTTTGCAGCTCACCCAGGGCAGAGCCCCCGGCGTGTCCCCCCTGCAGAAACCCCTGCTCCCAGGGGATGAGGGGATCAGCCTTCCCTCCCCTCCTCCTCCTCCCCTCACATCCAGCCCCCTGCTCAGACCCCCGGGAGTCATCGCCTCTGGCGTGTTCAAATTCAACTTAACGCAGAACCAAAAGGATTTTTCCAGAATTCAGAAGCCACATGTAGAGCCAAAACTGCCAGCAGGTAACGCTCTCCTGTACGACAGACTTTCACGCAAGGGCAGGACTATCACCCCTCCCCCTCCAGCAGCACCACTGCTGTTCATGGCGGAGTTCAATGGTCATGGCACAGCTTCGGCCATCGCAGGCCTTGAGATGTAACGTTAGGAAACTCTTCATGGGGTTTTTTTTTGGTGCAAAGGCTTTTCTTGTCTTTAAAAAAAAAACAAACAAACATGGTGCGCACTGTGTCTGTGCATGCATCCTCTCCTCTCCTCTCCTCTCCTCTCCTCTCCTCTCCTCTCCTCTCCTCTCCTCTCCTCTCCTCTCCTCTCCTCTCCTCCCCTCTCCTCCCCTCCCCTCTCCTCTCCTCTCCTCTCCTCTCCTCTCCTCTCCTCTCCTCTCCTCTCCTCTCCTCTCCTCTCCTCTCCTCTCCTCTCCTCTCCTCTCCTCTCCTCTCCTCTCCTCTCCTCTCCTCTCCCACTCAGCCTTCCCGCTGCCATGCCGCCAGGAGCCCGGCAGGCTGAGCCTGGGAGCCTGCCTGTGGATCTAGAAGTGATTCTTTTTTGAGAAGTGGGGAAAGATGTAACCAGTAGCAAGAAAATTATTGGGAAGCAGGAATTTTCTCCCTTCCGGAGCTTGCCCAATGTGGGCAGAGCTGAGGCAACGCAATGCTTACCTGGCCGGCTGGACCTTATTTGCAGAGGACGTACCCTGCCTTTTCTTGGGTTATATCAAGCCAATGGATGAATGTATTTTGAAGGGTAACACTGCATGTGTTCTTATTTGTAAATCCTTCTCCTATATTATTTTAAGCCAGGCTTGGGGTGACAGGAGAGGGGAAAGCTGGTGGCCGCAACCCTGTGACCCTCAGCCCAGGTCCTTCCTCATCCCACTGCTGCCTTCAGGACTTGTCGGAGCAACACAGGGCCGGGGATGAGGCAGTACAGAGGGCCAGGGCAGAGGTGCTGAGGAGAAAAAACACAATTGTGAGACCCAACTTAAAATCAGGCTGGTGCTTCCCCAGCAAAAATATATGTGTATGTATGTGATATATGTGTATTGATGCATGTTTTATATACAAACACCTGCTTTGGACACATGCTGGCACCTCCGGCACCAAAGAAGTTTCAGCCCCCAAGCGTCTCCAACAACGTGGTGGTGGGTGCGAGCACCATTGCCCATGGTGCCACTCACAGGGGTGGTTCCAGCACTGCAGAAGGTAAAATAAAGAAAATAACATCAACAGGAACCAGTGGTGAGGCACTTACTAAATAAAGAAAAAGGGGAGGAATGCCAGCAGAAACCGGCTGTAGATCTAGCAGAAGTAAACTTATCCAAATGAGTTAATTTAGGATCAAAAACGTCACCACCCAGTCATAAACGAATATCCCAAAGTACAGAGCGGCTTTTCCCTGCCTAGCGTTGCACTACACCTTGGCAAAACAGGATCAAGCCACTTCCACTAGACACAGAGCACGCAGCCCTGAAATGCATGGACTTGCCTTGTTCCAGCAGGGGGTGCGGTGGGGGTGGAGACCTATTAAAATGCTTGTTGCCTATGGACAACTAATTCACACATGTTATTACACAGCCTAATTAGAATTATTAACATTATTAGGAATATTTAAAGATGCTAAAGTTAAATCACTCCCCATGCTGAACTCCTTAACACTAAATATTTGCCTTTTTAAAAGTCTGCTCCTCCAAATAAGCATTCCTGCTCCCAGAAAGCAGCAAAGCCCATCAGCAAGGGAAAAAAAATAGTATCTTCAGTTCTTTATTGAAGCGTTTGGGGAAAGTGAAATATGTTAAAGCCAATAATTCTCCAGGGAAGTGGTAAAGTGCTAGCTTGTAGTTGAGATGTCTTCCCTTACTCCCTACAGAGGCTCTCGCACCGCTCCACCCTGCCTGAGCAGGAGGGACCGTCCACAAGACCCACGCAGAGTCTCGACCAACCTGTCCCATGGTTAAATTCATGCACTGTGAGTTACATACAGTTTGTAGATCTGCACAGCTGCCCTTCATCCACAAAGCTCAGCACGTGAGGACTTTTTTGCAGAATCAAGACCTTTTGTATGGTAGGTATTTTTGCCCGGGGGGATGATCTCAGCAGTATTTTGTATTAAATCTAGTGTAAAACTCAGCAGAAAAAAAATAACTACTTGTTATTTTTTTTGGTTAAATAACTACTTGTCTGTGTCACCAATCCTCCAAATATTTATACATGTAATTTTATTTCTTACACGTGTATGAGATCTCTCTAATGAATCTGCTTCGGGTGGCCGAATAACTTTTCTCCAGGATATTGTTTTTCCTTCATACTTGTTTGTTTTTAAAGTATTTTGCTTGATGAAGTGCCTACTCTCGGTATGGGTCTGCTCTAATGTCATAGAGGTACTTAAAAAATAGCCCTCTACGGATTTGTCATTCAAATGTTGCAGCATTGAAAATCTGAATATAAAACACGGTATAAACTTAAATGAAATCGTGCTACAGGAATTGATTTCTATTGTCTCAGCTGATAGAAAAGCAAAATGTAAAAAGCATACTGAAAAGTAAATTCAATTAAGTGCTAGTAATCTGAGGTGTCATTAGCAGCATAAGCAAGGAGAGGTTTTGATTTACTACGTGTTGTGTTCAGCCTGGCTCTGGTGCTCTGAGCTGCTCTGCGGGGGAGTGAGCCGGAGAGATTTTCAGTGGCCTGTCCTTGAGGGCCAATGGCCACCACGGGCAGCCCCGAGGTAGGAGCTGGAGGGGGAGCAGGTAGGGGGTGAAGGCATCGTGTGCTGACTGGGTCAGGCGTAGGAGAATACCAAAAAAGTTGGGTGCTGGAGCAACAGTTCGAGGCAGAGTAAGTAGGACTTTTATTTGAGGTTAAGGAGAGCTGCCCAGTGGCACGTTCCCTTTCTCATTGTTGGAAATCGTCTGCAAGAAGCTCTTTTTAAATTCTTTTTCTTTCTTTAGATTGGCTCTCTGAGCCTAAATGTGTATTTAGGTGACAGTGTCACCCTAGATTGTTGGCTTGCGTGCCTTGGGCCGCCTTAGAGGGTACATGCTGAAGGAGGGGTGCCTTTTGCCACTTGGGAGGTGCTGCAGCTGCCCAGCTGCTGGGGGATGCCTTCCTGCTGAGAGGTGGCCACAGGAGGGGCAGCCAGCTTTGCCCCACTCTTGGCTTCCTCCTGTGCTTCTCTGGGAGGCAACTTACTGGGAGTACCAACACCTCTGACTTCTTATGTGGTGGAGGGGAAAAAAGCATGAATCCTTTTGTGCCTGAGCCTTTTTGCAAAATAAGCTGCTTTGTTCCAGTAACCAAAGCCTCTGCAGGTGCCTCCACTCTTAGGTGACAGTTGACAAAACCGTAGGATGCATTTTGTGTTTCAGGTGAAAGCTGACGGCAAATGGGAGGGATTTAGTGCAGCTTAAAGGACACCCCCAGAAAGCGGGAGAGACCTGGAAAGCATGCACCGGTAGCTTTTAAATCTGAATTTGAATTAAAAGAGAGATGACTAGTGGGAGATAATGGTGGCCTTGAATCAACTTCAGTTCTTGTGTAAACGATCCTCTGCCTCGACAGGTCTCACTCACTCATGGTGAACTCACTAACAGATGGGCTACACTGTCAGTCCTGTAACAACTTCAGTTTTCCGAAGTTTTTCTCTTTCATACGGGTTATACTTGACTGTTTTATTGGACTCCAAAAATAAAGTACACTATCACAACTATGGAGATATATACATTGTTAAGGTTAAAGATTTTTTTCTTTTTTTTTTCTTTTTTTTCTTTTTTTTTTTTCCTGACAAGGCTGAAAAAAATGAAACGCTTTGGATAAAACAAGAAAAAGCATCTTCTCCATTAACTTGTGGCATCCAGTGAGAGCTTTCCGACAAAGTGGCACAAGCTGACAAAGTAAAGCAGATGACAACATAGTACTAAAATGAAAAGCGTTGCACAACTTCACTAGGGGATGCTGCCTAACCTGGCCTTGAAATGCGTATGTGTGATATTTCTATGTTGGAGGAGCTGATTCATTACCATTCTTTCTCTCTCCGTATGCTGCTTCCACAATGAACTGCTCGAAACTATACTGCTTTCAAAGCTGATGAGAATTAACCGAAGCTGATTAAAATAGCAAACTTGGAGGTTTTAACTTTATTCTTGGTAAAGTCAAAGCAAGTTTTGCTATTTGTTTGAGCCTTAAGGGGGTGAGAGAAGGAACTGGTCTTTATAAATCCTATGGTTTTCGATGTAACCCTGCCTAGCTCAGATTTAGCTTCGCCTTTTCGTGACTGACCCCTGAGTTTTACAATTAAATGAAGTTGTGGGGAGAACTAGGAAGTGGCCCTGATGCTAATCAGCGCTGAGCCTCCTTTGGGCTCTGGACTGCTCAGCCCTCCTGAGTGAAAACAGCAAGCAAGTTCCCAGGAGGCGGAGACCGGACTGTCTACGTCTTCCAAAAGGCAAGTCAAAACGTGGTCTTGGCCCAAAGTAACAGGCTCTGTGGGAAATCTGCTAGAGCCAAGAATTAAACCTTAATTTCACCATCTCTTAGACATGGCACTGATTTTTCCTATCAAAAGGCTTACTTCCGTCTATTCAGTCTGGGCTCCTGGCTTACTCTATGATAAACAATTTTCTTTCAGTTTAATTAAAACACTTTTTGTCTGCTAGGATGCCATCAAATCTATCTTTAATTGTATTGCCAGTCACAGCTCATTAGCCCCGTAGGCACAGTGGTCAGGCTGAAATACTAAACAAGAAAAAATCTGATGAGAACAAGTCGTGAAGATACTTCACCAGTTCATCAAATGTGTGAGGATGGAGAAGAATTTTCTTTTTTTTTTGAAGAAAAAAAAAGGGAAAAAAAAAAAACCCAAAATGTAAAGGTGATACATTCTGAAAAATGAGAGAGATGAGTGATTCTAGTGACAACCTCCCATCTCTTGCAGAGAGTCAAGGCTCGACTCTGGCTTTGGCCTCAGCATTGCAGGAATCCCCTGTCAGTCATCTTCCTTCCAGCGCTGCCCAGCAGACCTGCTCTGGCCTGTTTATTCTGCTTCTCCCTACTTTTTCCATGCCACTTTGTGCAATATCCTGGTTTTAAGCATGCAAGGATTATTTTTGGTCTTTTAGCCTCTCCACAAGAGTCTTCTATTCTGTCACGCAACAAAACCGTCCGTTTGCTGTCTCTTCGATCATCATTTTGCTTTTCCACGTTTTTGGACTATTTCACAGCACTGCTTTGCCCAAAGCTGACTTACCAGGGCCCTGCGAAGTTTGTATGTTCTGGTGGAGCACACCACTTCCTTTGCTCATTTCCTCTCCTTTACCAGAGGCTGTAATATATGCTAATGCACATAAGGCATAATTTCTTCTATTTATAGGTACAGGCAGCTATACATGAAGTGTGGAAGAGACAGTGCTACATAACGTATGCAGAAAACTTCATTACAGATGAGCACTTATCCTCATATTTAAGAGTTTGTCTGTGTCACGAAACACTGGTAAATCAATGCAGGGTATCCTGCTGGAATCTCAGTTGTCTCAGTTGTCTTTCATGTAGGGCCTCACTTTTTTTTTTTCTCCCTTTCCATGTATTTTTATTAGGTTCTGGGTAGTTCAGTGTCTTTGAATTTCCTTTAAATTGACCTACATCTCTTCCTGAAAGATCTGACTTAATCCTTGGTATCCTCATCTTAAAACAGGGCTATTAGGATGACCAGATAGGACGTCTGCTGCAAGGAGGAGTAGCCAGGAGCTGGAGCCTGGGCGCGGAAGTGTGGTTATTGCTCAGCTCCTGACTGCAGCGGGTGCCTTGCTCTCTTCAGTGTAAAGCTTTGCCTCCAATTCTGTAGCGCGGGCCTTAGGGTACGAGGGACTCGAATGCGTGGGGAAGCCTGAGGGTACGGCTTGACAGCACCAGTTAGCTGATCTAATGACTCCCTGGTGTTGAAAGGGAGCGGCCCTTCTCACCTCCACTCATGCATTTCCATGCTGGTAAGGACTCTTGCTGAGCAGATTCAATTTACTGACCTTGCATAAACCGAGAGAGCGCGTGTGCGGAGGGAGGAGGGTCAGGTTAGGCTTTGGATAATTCAGCAAGGGATGGGATTAAACGGCCTGGGCGGCGGTGGAAGGAACGGGGACCTCAGGGATGAGCTGCCAGATTTCTGAACTCACGTCTGAACCTCATGGTCCCACCGTGCCTCAACTGAGCAATTCCACCCCTTTCTTTACACTGGCTCCAGTGTGCATCTGACCTGGCGATGCGTCGCTCCAGCGCGCTAAATTGGTAGAAAATGGATGGGGTTTTGGGTGTCGAGGGTGTGTGTTTGGCTTGCATTCCCAAATGGCTTAGAGCAGGGTTAGACAAGCACGAGAGCTGGCGTAAGGAAGGAGACTGGGAATGTGCAACCAGGAGTGGGAAGGGGGGTGGGATTGCAGCAGACAGCAATTAAATTGGTTTAAGCTGTTGTTTTGTGGCAGCTTGAGCCAATTTTAGGGGCGGCCTAAGCCCAAGTGTAAGGATACAGTTAAGTATCCTACCAAATGAAAGCATTTTCCTCGGTATGTCTAAATATGAGCATCGTATAGCTGTTTTTCTTGATTTTGCAAATACTTATGTGAAGAATTTTTAACTGTTGTATGTATTTATAGCAATGAGACAACTCTTTAAGAACCGTATCCCATTATCTGCTAGTCACTCCTGTGGCTGCGGCAGTGGTGCCTCTTGCTAAGAGAGGTTTCTGCTAAAAGCCCTTTGATTGCCTCCCTGTTTGGAGCAAGGTAATGCCAGAAAGGAGATGGTGTCTTCTGGAGAGCTGGCAATGGAAGCAGAGTTTTCTCTTACAAATATGTATCAGTAATGTACTTTGGCACTAGCCTTGCTCTGTGTGTTGCTTTGTACGTTCACAGTTGCTGTAGAAAGGAGGAATCACTCCCTAACCGCATCTGAGTGCTGGTGTCCATCAGTTCTCAGCAGAGCCTGGAGCAGGTCGACTGTGATAATGTCTCTGGGCTGCGATAACGTCTCTGGGATGCGTGTACCACGGGATGCTCAAAAATACAGTGCCCTTCTGTGGCTCTGCAATGGCCCTTGGAGCAGGCCTGGTTGCTGTAATCTCTGAAGCCCAGCATCAGGGTCCCCTCTTATCTCTCATGCCAGTGTGGATTGATCTCTGGGCAGATCTGCAAATGAATGGCCGCAGATGGGAAGAGCGAGGCGGGGGATAAGCGCTTCCTTTGTGCCTGTAACTACCACAAGTGCCATTAAGGAACATGCCAAGACCTTAATGAAATGCTGGGTACTTTCTCCCTGTCGCTGGGGCAAGCCAAAGAGGATGGGAGCATGATGCTTTGTCTTGTTCCATCTAGAGTCTCCATCCAAATAACAGCCATTCCCTCCTTACACAGCGCTCCAAAACCAGTGGAAATGGCCTCAGCAGCCTGCCAAGTCATTTTGCCTAGGAATCTGCTAGCCCACAAGAGCCACTAAACATAATTTTGAAGTCCCCAAACCAAACATTGATAAAGGAAGCAGCAGTATCCAAGGCACTTCATTTAGGGGCTGATTAAAAATCAAAATCCAAAAATGTCAGCGGGAAAGTTTTACTGCTTTCCGTATGCTTTGCACAAAGCGGTGGGGCCCAGTTGTTGCCACATGTTGTGGAAACAATGGACATGACTTCAGAGCTGCATGCAGCAGCAGCAGCGCGCAGGGAAGTCAGGAGTATTTGGGGCTCTTCTTACAGCAGGAGGGAAGCGGTGTTGCAGGAATGGAAACAATCCTTTTTCTGACTACTCACGAATGCATGCCATACATTTCTCCTTTTGGTAGCCTATAACTGATCACATCAAGCTATAATGAGGAACTGAGCGGACAGCCAGGTAAGTAGCGCAGTCGCACGAAATCTCACCCTGCAGCTCATTATATGGAGCTTGTGCAGAATGTGATGTGTTGGCACCACAGGGATACTTGGGTCTGGATTCACTCTTCACCCTGTCTTCCCCATGGCAGCTGCAGATAGGCTATTGATCTTTCTCCTCATTAATCAGAATAATTTTGAAGAAAAAATAAGGGGCTCATTTCCTATCCATTCTTCCCCTTAGTTCTTTAATTTACAAACAGCTTTATTTTGAGCTTTTCCTGTTTCCTGCCTCCTTTATGAGGCACCATTCAATGACTGCTACTTATTTGGTAGTGATATGTGACTCACGAAGTGTCTGGAGTTTTGCTTTGTAGAGCGTTAAGATGGGAGTAAAAAGGGAGAGAGGCAGGCCCTGTTTTTAAACAGGATTTGGCGTGCTGTAACTTCATCAAACTCCAGGTAAATGGGTCGAGTTGTTTGGGGCGGAAGAGGGACAAATGTACTGTTACAGTCATTTTGGGGGTTCACATTTTTAAAGGACAATGAATGCACTTACCTAGGGAACATATACATCTCTCTCTACTCCAACTTCAGACTCTTTAATTACCTTTGCAGCCTTGCTGTGCAGCAATAAAATGCTATTATCCTCACTTCATTTCTTATCCTCAGATAAGGAAAGAAGGCAAGGGAGGCAAAGGACTAGCAGAACCCAGAGCCAAGGCAAGAGGTTTACAACCCTGACAGAGCAGATGGAGGCTTGGTGTCTAAGCAAACTGCAGCAAATCTGCATCCCGAGTGGAGAATTTTCTACTTTGCCAGCAAAAAATGTGAAACAGAGAGGCCTGCCTTCTACTTAGGATTCCACTGTCTGAATCAAAGTCACATGGAAGAACCCCCATCCTCTTTGGATTCAGAGTTTGTGTTTATTTTGTCATATCCAGTTATTCAATGAAATTATTTGGGTTCATGGTGACTTTGTAAAGGACCCCCACGTAGGTGGAGGAATGACTGAAGTGGGGGTTTGGGCGTAAGGAAGACCCTGAGGCGCCTGACATAGCGAGCTCTGAGGGGGTTTTAGGGGCCTGTGGAACTCTAGTGTTTGAATAACTGTTTAAAGCAACTAAAACAACAGTTAAACCCAAAAGGCTTAAAGCTCCTTTTGATTTTCAGCTCCCCTAGAGCTGACACGTGTGCTGTGGCTTAGGCGCTGAGACCCTGGTTCTGAATATGGACTTGCATTTCAAGTCCACCACCCAAGGCTGGTGACTTCCCACTTCGGTTGGCATTATTTGGCTTGGTTTTGTTTTTTCGTTATGTTCTCTTATTTTTATGAACCTTTTTGAACTATAAAGGATTGTTCTCTTTTAATGCAAATCACACAAGAGATTTGAAAGGGTTGCTGCTTTTGATGCTACAGTAGGCTAGGTATATGCAAAGTTACTAAACTCCATAATGTGATACAGTGTTTTTTTGCTTTGGTTTGTTTTTTTATTAATATGTATATATATTGCACAATACAAATGGAAGAGCAATTATACCCATTTCAGGTTTGTTTGGAGCCTTGTCTGAGTTGTTTCTTTATTGAGCAGTGACTCACAAGGTGCTAGGAATAAGCAGCCTGCACTTTGACTCTTGATGGGCACAACATTTACCTTATTACTACATGTTTCCAAATGGATTCCCGGTACTTCTAAAATATCCAATATGGTATTAAACGCAGAGCACAAAGCAGAGTGGGAGCGTGTTATTTACGAGGAAGCTGTCGAGCTCTTTGCCGCTGTAACATCGACGAGGCTTCTTGGACAGGTCGCGTTAGGACAGCGTGATAGGGAATGAAAACTGTCTTATGGCTCCAAAGCCAGCACCTGGGGAACTTGATTTGAAATTGCTAAGCACCTATCCAGAGGAAAACAAAAGGCTGCTGCTGGGAAGCAGGTGTTGCATCTCGTTCTCAAGCTACGTAGCAGATTGTGTAAGGCACCGTTGAGGTCGCGGGCATTATTAGGAGGTGGTGGGGAGCTGTGTGCTTCTGATTCCCCTTATCAAAAGGGATTTGGGTTTATTGCAGAAGTTCTGACAGCTCAGCGGTGTTCGCTGCCTTATTGTGCCTGCCGCAAAAGGTCAGTCCGTTCTGGCTCAGGCAAGCGCTTTTCAGCCAGAGTCCTCCTGACAATAAACTATAAATGTTTTGTCTATCAGAAGGTGATGATAGCTTGGTATTGCAGTTTCCCTGTGCTACTGGAAAGCTTTTTGTTTATATAGGCTCCCCTGTCTCCAGGATTTATCAGCCTGGCAGCAATTATAAACAAAACCCCATGGGTTTGGGACTTTCTCCGAATGTTTTCAGAGAAATGTTAAAATGTGTTGGTTTTCTCGCTGAAGAGTCACAGCTCATTATTCTGAGCTGGTGAGGAAAAAGGGGCCGGGGAATTAAAACTGGGATCTCCCTCTGCCATTAAATGCGAAGGGTGTTCCCCCCAAGGGTGATCCCACGGGATGCGCAGGGCTGCTGTGGGGAGCTCTTGAGCGGAGCCCGAGGTGTTGGAGAGGGGACCATCACACCCAGCACTTCTGCCTCACCAGCTTCTCCAATTTCTCTTTGCTAGCAACAGGGAGGGGGAAATCTTCTATTCCCAGAGCCTTAGCCTATTTATATATCCAAGACTGACGACTGTAAATATGGGGTCCATTAGCTGAACTAACACCAGAGCTTTGTTAGACACTGTCACCAGAATATCCAGTAGCTCTAGTATGTAATAAAAGGATATTTGCATTGCGTGGGAGTGAGAAATTCCAGCTGTTAATATCCTGGAGCCTGTGCAAAATACTTATACCATACTGTTCAAAAAGCAGTCTCCAAGGGGCTCGAGGAGAAAGTGGAAGGTGTGCAGAGTTGCCACCTGAGAGGGTGGTGTCATGGAACCAGAGTACCGTAATGATGATTTCTTTGCGCAACAAGCTTAAAGTACTCATAAGGAAGCCATTACTAAGTGAAATCATGCCAGCGTTAAGTGCTTTGCTAGCACCAAAGTGCCAAATGCATGAAATCGGTGATGCTCTGAAGAGGTGAGCAGATCCAGGTGTTGATTTTGGTTGTGGAAAAGAGCTGAAGAGCAGAGTTACACTCACAGAATCACAGAATCACAAAATCACAGAATGGTTCGGGTTGGAAGGGACCTTAAAGATCATCTAGTTCCAAACCCCCTCCCCTGGGCAGGGAGACCTCCCGCTAGACCAGGCTGCTCAAAGCCTCATCCAGCCAGCCTCATACTCCGGTATGGGAGTAACTGGTTAGGGAGAGTTACCCCTCTCCCTAACCAGTGGCCTAGGAGAGGAGAGGGGGATTAATGCTCCCTTCTGCTTAGTTCCAGCCCTGTGAGTATTGCATTTGTTGCCACACACCACTAGACTATCAAGAAGAGGATTCCCTGTCCTCTCTCCCACCTATTCCTTAAATTTCTGGGAGGCATGGGTCTAACTCCTTTCTGAGTTAGAAGGGAGTTGAGGCCAAGTCTCCACATGTCTTGAGTCAATCTCTTACGTGGAAGGCTACCATGTTAAACGCTGCAGAGGGTTTTTATGTTCTTCAGGAGTTGGCTTGAGGCTGTGAAATTCAAAGAAAGAAGTCAACCTTCCTGCAGCCCTTGTCAACTGATAAAGTTTGGGAGTTGGGATGGATTTTGGAGACCACCTCTGTTGTTCGTATTTTCTGTGGGATCGTTCTGGCAGTTCCACAGTGTACTGGCAGAAGGCCTGGATTTCTTGAGGGAGGTTTTGGATCACATTTTAGACATGTGGCCTCATGTTACACCTATGTAGGCTGCTGCTAGAAGAGGTGATTCAGCTTTCCCTCTGCCTTGGCCGCAGATTCCAGTTCATCTCTTTTTGCCCCAAATCTCACTCTTGTACAACCATAGGCAAGCTGGCACAGCTTGCTAACCTGATGTTAGGGGCTTTCTGAGGCATGTGTGGAAAAAGCAGTTTTCTGAGAAATTATCTTGGGTGGACTTGAAATGGAGCAGTGCTGGCTGCAGCATCACAACATCCAAAATAAAGTGATGGGGACACAGGCAGGGTTAGAGAGGAATTCGAGACGGACCCTTCTGGCAGTGGCCTGCAGTGATGCTGGATGAGGAGAGGCAGCAAACACCAGCCTCAGCAGTGCCCTTTACCCGCTACTTTCAGGCAATTCCAAAGGTGGAGCATGGATGGGTGTACCTGCAAGCACAGTCTGATCATAGCTGTGTAGTTCCTGACCCCACAAAGTGCAAATTATCTCATATGTGTTGGAAAGTGACTTCAATTCATCTTGTAGGCAGTAAAGTATTTTCAAGATCTGGTCCTGATAGACTGGAGGGGTTTTGCTGCATCTTAAGTGCATGATTTCAATGAACTAGATGTTGGTGAATGTATTATGTGTATTTCTAACAATTCCTGCCGTGTGCTTGTGCAGAACTATTACTCTCCTCCATCCACTTAAATTCCATTTCTCTTTCTGTCTGTTTCTGTTTCTAGTTTAGACAAAATGATACAATTTTTTTTCCTTAACACTTTTCTCCAAAGGTAGAAAAAAAATTGCTCCAGTCCCTCATAAATGCTTTGTTTCTGCCCTCCTCCCCCCAGCTCATTTGGTTGCGAGTGGAATGGCATATGTTGTCAGATACCCAGCACAAGGAGAAGTACATAACCCAGAACCTAATAAAACAACAAATCTAGTGTGCCCTCCTGGTCTGCAATCCTTCAACAGGCTCCCTTCATTAAACATCAAGCCATGTGTTTCTTAAAACAGATCACATCCCTGGTGCCACGGTGTGGTATGTGTTGCTCTCACTGTATTTCATGAGGGTTTTTTAATTTATAGCAACACAGTTTTTATTCTTACAAGGATTCTCGAAAAATTACAAAAAAAAAATTTAAAATAAAATATGGCCAATACTGATATCTTTAAGAGCTGTAAGCTACCTAACACTGATCTGAGCAGCAGCACTTGCAACTAACCTTGACCGCTCAGCTTTATTCCTGGCAGTGTCTGCAGCAGCCCGGCTACGCCTTACTTCTTCAGGCATTTTTGGTTGCCCAGGTGAAAATCCCAATTAAGCCCGGTGGCTCCAGTGGTGTTGTTCTGGATTTACACCGTGGTACCCATGAGCAGAATCCAACTGTGGGCTTCCTGCATGCTCCCGCCACCCGGGCTGCGTTTCCATGGCACGAGCAGTGATGGAGCACCCAGGAGGACCGACAAGTCGCAGAAATCTTCCATTTGTATTCTGCCAGCTCGCCCCAGCTCCGGTGTTTCTGTTTCACTACTGTTTTAAAACAAAGGCTAACGAGGTTATGGCCATAAGCCTCTGGCTGGTATTCAGGCTGCTTTGGGTAACTGGCAGCGCTGGCGAGTAGAGGACACCGATGGAGTTTCTTTATATTTGATTAAAGAATGAATTGTTGCAAGCAGGGGGAGAAAACCAAGCTCTCTTGTAGAACAGGTTCGTACCTCGCCATTTGGATATTTTTAACAATAAAAACAGCTCTTTAGAAACGAGCGTGGCAAACTGTACCTACTAAAATTGCTTTTTTTATTATTATTTTAAGGCGAAAACACCATATAAACCCACACATGTAATTCGGGGAGGAGTGGGAGGTAAAATGCGTTGCACTTCATTAGAAATGGTGCTTTTCATTTACAAGCCCGTGAGAACAGTGTTTCACCAGCTGAACTCTGTCTGGTTTTCTGTGCACAGCTCCCCCAATGGTATCTCAGTGGGCCAAAATTTCCACTGAATTAAGTGATCGCAGTCAGGTTGACTCAAATGGTGTCTTGGTCTTTCACACAAATGGAACATTTGCCCCGCTGTTATAAAAATGTCTGCAGTGTTTATTAACCTAATAAAAGGGTGGCTAATTAACCACAGACCTGAAAAGTTAAAGCAGTTACTGCAGGCTGAGTCTCAGTTATGTTGACACGAGCGTGAAGTAATTTTACTGAAGTCTGTGCTGTTACCTCAGACTTTCCCCGCTCTATCTGCAACCAGAATTTGGTTCAGTCCGCCTAATTATCTTTTATCTGGGCTTAGTTTCAGCTCAGTGACACATCACCACCTTGCAACCAATCCTTTGGCTTTTGTGAAAGTCTTTTTTGTTGCGAACAGTGCCATTTTGGTTTCCATTTAAAAAGAATTAAAGATCCAATTATGCAAATTAATTTTAAAAGCTTTATCGCCAATCTTCTGGGAGAAAGGTTATTGCACAAAGCTTGCAACAGACTTAAAACGAGGGTTCTTTGGCTTTGAAATGCATCCTGGCGTGACACCCGCCTCTGCCTCCTGTCACGCGGCCGGCAGCTGAGCGGGAGATTTTGGGCAGTTCAGGGACCTGACCCGGAGGAGCTCTGCGTGGATGCCACCTCCAGGCAGGGAAACCCTATTCTGCAGGAAAAGAGCCGGGCTTGACCCATGACAGTAGAGGGGAGAGGGATGGAGGAAGGAAGAGGGATGGATTGGGGTGTGACACAGGAGCTCCCAGACATGTGGGTTTGGCTGCAAGACTCGGAGTTTGAGCCTTTGTCCTGTTCTCCTGAGGATTTAACACGGGGCACCGAGAGGAAGCAATTACTTGGGAACAGGGTGGAGTTTAGCTCAAGAAAAGCATGTTCAATCACGAGCTTATGTTATCTAGGCTTTAGAAATTATCCACTGCAAATATTAGGCCAAGACAGGGAAGATCAGGGACATGCTAAAATAATATTTGCAAGTAGTGCGTGCTCTCTGTGATGAGCAGGACTAGCTACCCTCCTACTCCTTTCTGCCTGACAGAGGGAAAAATGTTGACATGGTGATGCAAAGCTCAGAAACCAGCTGGTAGAAAGCTCAGCAGCTGAGGAAGCAGCTCCCACCCTTCCTTGTGTCCCACCTTCCCCACATCCAACCTCTTCCTAACAGCACGTGAAAGCCACTCAAATGGCAGAGGAGTTGCTTCTCACTCATTCTAGCAGGGTGTGGAAATTCATAGGTCACAGAGGACAAACGGACATTGGCATTAAGCATCTGTATCATGGAAACCACAAAAACATCTCCACGTTGCTGCTGAAGCAAGGAAGCCAGAGATGGGCAGGCCCAGCTGTGGGTTGCACACTGGCGACGTGAGGCCCCTTGCAGAGCCCTAGAGGAGAAGGTGGGGACCTCTTTGGGGGCAGAGCACACAGATGAGATTGCTTGTCAAGAACTGCACTGCAAAACTCAGAGTGGGAATGAAACTTCTGGGAGTTCAAGTGTCTTCTATACTTAGCCCAGGAGAGAGGGGGCGAGGGGAGCGATGCCTCTGCAGTGCCAGGAGCAGGAGCGGCTTAAAGCAAAATCAGCCCTCAGTACCTGCGGAAAACCTTTGCTGCACTTTGTCTTGCTGTGATCTCAGCAGTCATAAAAGGGCTTGCTTTCTCGCGTGGCATTTGATGTCCCCATCGCACACTTAGCAGGAAACTGGTCATCAGCTTTTGGACATGAACCTGAGCTGTTCAGGGCAATGGCTATCCGCAGCAGCTCAATAAAGGACTGTCGTCTTGAGCCACATGAGAGCAGAGAAGGTGGTCCTGGCTGGCATGATGAGGACCACGCTGACAGCACCTTCACTGAGTCTCTCTGCCCATACATTCACAAGCCAGTGGTCAGTGAGCGCTAGAGGAAGACGAACTTACAGGGCGGACTGGAAAAAATGACTTGTGGGCTTGTTCTGTTCACAGAAATCGTCCCTTGTAGCTATATATATATATATAAAAGGGTGAAAAAAGCAGCAGGATTTGGCAAATGCGCTCCTGCTGAGAAGACTGCACTGGAAATGCTTCTCAAAAACAGGCTTCCCTCTCTGGATGTTGAGGGGGCTAAACCTATGGAGTTGCTCTGGTTATTTTATACAGGTGTGAGCGAGAAGATGTTGAGGTCAGTACACCAGTGTGTGTCTTTGAAGTCAGCTGAGGTTTTTAGAATGGAAAGTCCCTCCCGTTGAGTTTTTACCTTTTTAATTCCGTCATTTGCTATAAAGGGACTGTGAAGATGTATTTACACATATCTGTAACACTCAAGCAGAAAATATTTAGCAGCATTTTCAGAAAGAATAACTCTGAACATCCTTTCAGTATGTTGCTTTATCTACACTAGCATGTTCTGTAGGCCACTGTTGTGACAGACAACTCCAACTTCAACTGTTGTAGTAATAGCCCTCAAGACCCTACAGCATAAGATAATGTCATAGCATTTGAACAAGAGGGGTCTCAGAAGCAGTTTCTGCTAGGATCACCGAATGTGCTACTCCAAGCCAAAGTCCATCCAGCCATGGTGGTGCAGGAAGGTTTGGAGTAGAAGCAGTATGAACATTTTGAAATTGATTACCCTGCTTTTTGGGAAGGAAAAGAGGAGTTTGCAATAAGCAAGGGATGTGGGGAGAACAGGAAGCTTTACATGACAAATTTTACTTCATCAGTCTAGTAGCAATACCACAAAGGCTGTTGCTTCAAGGAGCATCCCCACGGGAACCCTGACAAAGCTGTTTAATATACCCAGTATTCTGCTTAGCTGACCGAAGACGGGGCGGGCAGGGTCTCTGACGGGCTGCAGTGTCTCAGATGGGCCACAGCTCTGCCTGGGTCTGCAGGTGGCATAGTCATGCCCTCAGGGGCCTGAGTGCAAAGGCAGCACTGCTCCTCTATGACTCCTGTTATTTATGCTCCTGAAGATGTTGTTAAATATCTTTCCTGTTGTTCATTCAGAGAACTCAAAAATTGCCCAGATTATAATTAAATATATATATAATATATACATTCCAGCATGAATTAAGAATCAAGACTTTACAGTGTCATAAGGTACACAAGAAAGTCTCTTAGTTGCAAATCCCTGCTCCTGTTGGTCAGGTTCGGGCAGAATCCCCATTACAGCTGGTGGCAAGTAGCTCCTGGTAGCTCTCAGTTCAGTTCCAGTTCCATCCAGAAGTTGTCAATCTGACGCCAGTACACTAGGCTCTCCCGTGGGACTTGTTTTTACTATACTTATTTTTTACTATGAAACAACCAAATTGCCTAGAGCAGGAAGACGGACATCAACACTCTGTAAATACTGGCCTGTGCAGAGCTGAAACTTATGGCAGTGGAGAAAAGAGAATATCCAAGACACCACATGGAGATCTGGGCTTTCTCAGAGTCGATGGAGGCCAGAGACTGAAGTTGATGAATTAAGAAGATGCCGTATGATTCACCTGATGCTCCTCACTCTTGTTCTTGTTCTGACTTGGCTGAAGTAGATGCTCCATTGTAATAGCCAGAGCAGGAGGGCGAGTCAGGATCCACTTTGTTCAACACAAAAGGAGTGAGCAGAGGGTGTCTGCACAAGCCAAAGTGGGACGCCAGAAGTCCAGAAAATGAAGAGCAGATCCAGCACAGAGGGAGTCAAGTTTCTTCCTAACATAGTTGGCTCAAGACAGTAAGGGCTTCAAACAGATGGGAGCTTTCATTCTCTTGCTTTCCTTTTGGGATGAAGGGGAGATGAGCAAATCAGTCTTGCACCAGTGCTTCCACTCCTGGTGTTGACGGGTTTTGTTGGTTTTCTGAGGGGGTGTTGGGTTTTGTTTTTCTTTTTTTTTTTTTTTTTTTTTTGTTGTATTTGTGCCCAAACAACCCAACCACCAAAACAAACTCCAGCACAGCATGGTCGGAAGTGGTTTGAATATGCTGAAGATCAAAGGGAGATGCTGCCCAGTGTTTGATGTACACTTGTTTTTAATTCAAGGTTAAAGAAACAGCGAGAGCAAGGATGTACAGAACGGCCCCTATTGAGAATGCATCTGGGAGGTGAAGGGAGAGACATTCCTCCCTAGAACCCCATAAAACTATGCACATATGCTTCTCCCTATTGTTAATCCCTTTTGCTGATGGGATGTGGAGGAGATTTTATACAGTGGTGCAAAATGGAAATCTATTGCAGGAGGAAAGAGTGCTGCAATCCCAGAGGGACTCTTATGTTCAAAACAAAATACAACAATGGAGTTAATTAGCATTGCATGGTTCACAAAATCCCCTCGAGGGGATCTTTCTCTGTTCTAAATCATCACTTGTATGTGAGATGGAAAAGCTCCCACTGAGCAGGCCCCTTCCACAAACTTTTAATAGATATTACCACGGTTTTTCATCATTTGCCATTGGCTTTGAGAAAGGTAACAGCTGAGCCAGGGCTATTCAGCTGCATTAACCAGCTGCATGTTAATACAGAAATACTCTTCTGCTCCTCCCTTCTGCCTGCAAACCACCCCCGCCCCCCCAACAAATTAACCCTTTCCTGCCACACTTTTCCCTGCCACTGTGACACAGATAAGCAGGCAGAGGGTTTAGTAAAGGTAGACAATTAAGCAAGGGAGGACCTCACTATGATTGCTTGAACTTCTTTTGTGTGCATATGAGGGTACCCAAACCAGATCTTCGACCCACTGAGTCCACGACCATCTGAAAGGACAGCCTCTGCTCCAAAGGACTCGCCACCTCCCAGTGCCAGGGAGGAGGACAAAAGGCCAAGAGGAAGGACTTTGCCCCATGAACCCCACAAAAATCAAACCCATGCCTCCCGACTCCCGTGCCTGCTATTACTCTCAGAGCCTGTTGGCACAAGACTCCCACCAAGCCCAGCTATATTCTCACCAAACCGCCCTGCACCCACACGGCCCAATTTCCAGTGGGCATTAACGCCGGAGACAATCTGTGCTCTGCTCACTAATAGCACACAGTGAGCGAGGATTAACGCTTCTCTGCTGGTTTGACTGGCCCCCAGCCACCCTCCCACTCTGTTTTCCTGTCACGCCAAAACTGGTCAGTGCCTGCGCATCCTCCACCCATTTGCAATCCTGTTGGCCAGATGGCCAAGGCTGCGTTTCAGTGTGGGCTTGCACTCCAGTGCAGCTCGCTCACCACTGCAAACTGCTGGAATCAACAGCAAAGCTCCGCTGTGGACATGACTGCACTGCCTGATGCACCGCCCCGCCGCCGATCCGGCATCTCCTTGTCTTCCGGGGAGACCCAGGAAGCCCTGAAGAAACACTGCAATATGGCAATCATTGCACAAGGCCACAGCTAACGAATTGTTGGAGCAGGAACACGTCAGGGCATCTTGTAGCTCTCAGTCAAGAGCTTGGAGCTGAAGTGCTTCGTGAGGAAAGAAGTCAGGCTCCAGCAGGGTTTGTGCTACCTGCCAAATTCTGATGGGTGAGAGGGGGTCTTGTCATGGGTCATTCCTACTAAACTATGTTTTATTATGATTGCCTCAGGTTAGTCAAGACTGCTGAATACTTTGTGACTGGCGGAGTGCCTGGTAAGGAAGACCTAACCATAGAATTCTAGTATGCCAGGGGGAAGCTAGGAGGTAAGCCCCTTTCTTCTTCCATTTCAGCATTGGATGTGTTTGCTGCTTTTTATCTTAGCTAAGTATATTGCCCTTCTTCCTTCACAGTGTCCCAGGGAGCTGCCACAGTGGCTGGGCTCCGAGAGCATCTCTGCTTGTAAGCAAGGATACCTCCGTAACACAGGAGGGAAAGACATGTGGCTGTGCATAGGCACGGACACACAGACTGACACTCCAGGGCAAGGGACCTCAGTGGAAAGTATCTGTCCTCCCTTACATTTTATTAGCATTTTAATTTAAATGGTGGTGAGACCGATGTGAAAGGGACGGTGAAGGGTGGTGATGGATTCAAACAAGCCATAGGCTAACACAAACCCTTTTCCTCCTGCTGTGGCTAAACCATCGCCTACCCCCAGCTCCCGCTCCTCTCCCCGTCCTGACTCTCACCTGGCACACCACAGTGGCACACCACCGTCTTCCCCTTTCACACACGCTGAAAGCGAGGGCCCAACCCAGGGCAAGAGGAAACGGTTAAGCACACCGCTGCCTTGAGAGCCTTCTGTTGGCCTCCCACCGCACTGCCACCACCGCTGGCACCTGCTTTTCACCCTTTCCTTCCTTCGTGCCCATTATGCCACTGCCCCACTTCTCCCACTGCACTGACCTGCACATTTTGGCCAGCCACCTCCTTACCACTCTTGGCACACCAGGTTGAAAAGTCCCACCATCTAATGGTGACACAGTCCCTGCATGCTGGTTGCTGTTTAGATCTGTTACTCTCCTACTTTGGCCGACAGACTGCTCTGAGATTATAACCTTGCAGCGCTCGTAGCACTGATGACATAACATTTCGTGACTTTGCGGATGTACTCGTAGCTCTATAGAGTGTGTCCCCGACAGCACGTGAGGAGATGTTTCACAGTGTTCTATCTAGGCACTGCTCCTGGCCCAGAGCCTAGGCATTTGAACAGTAAACTCCTTTTAGGACTCATGTGAATGTGCACAGAGATAGCGAAGCAAGAAACAGAGGATATAATTAACCACTAAAGTTCCTCACAATCACTGCAAAATGCCAACAGACTCTGTTCATCTCTACGGAGAATATAAAGTGGAATTTAAGCACAAGTAGGCTTCTGTTCTTGCTGTAGCAGCCTTACTGTCAGATGTTAGGGGCAGAGGCGGTTTCCTCGATCTTTCTGTGTGCCCTTTCTTTCTTACACCTTCTTTGGGAATCTGTCGTGGAGTAACTGCTGATGCACAGCCTGCCCTAGTGCAATCCAGCAAAGCCATTTGAAGATGTGACCTGCATTGTTGAAACTCAGCCTAGTTTCTAGGAGCAGTTTGTGGAAGTGGCTCAAATCTTAGGGACCGGGCTGCGCAGAGGACATTCTGCTGTGCGGTAGAGTGTAACTGCAACACACTGCAGCTATCCCACAACAACGCTGCATGCAGGCTTCCTTGTTCCATGATTTTAATGCATTTTCCCAGTTCCCTGTAACCCAAGCCCAGATTGTCCACCCACGGACCTTTTCACTTCTCTTCCTGTTGAGTCGGTTTCCCTGGGAGGAAGTCTGGGGAAAACCACAGTGTAGGCAAGCCTGAAGTGACTGCCTCCACTTCTGCATTTCCTTCCTTATAGAATAAGCCTGGGATAAACAGCAAAAAGAAATCTGAATGTAAGAGTTGGTAGGAATCTGCACAGGACCAGTGCCGTGAAATGCACCGAGATGCTGAAAGGTTCAGCTAGGTGCCTAACCACCTTGAATTGCTTCCAAAGGAAAGTTAAAGCCCTATTGTTTGAAATTGTTAAAACTGTCAACTGGAAAATTCCCTGTAGAAAACAGGCCTGCATTGACTAGTCCTCCAGTGGCCTTTCCCATCTTCAGCACCTATGATTTATGCGCTCATAAATTCCTTTGTGTTCTGTGCTTACCTGGAAGACTCGCCTGTGGCTGGCATCCAAGAACACCATCGTGGAGTTGCGTTAGGCTGTTCTTTCTGGTTTCCCATTGTCTCTTCCCCGCCTGAATTTGGATCCAAGAGCAGATATGGACCAGATGCAACATGTCCTCTTCAGACTGGAAGGCCACCTTTTCCCCCAGGGACATCCATCCAGTTTGATTCTGCCAGGTGATGGTCGAGAAGTGAAATGCCCTGTCCTTGCCAGCTGCTACCAGGCTGTCTTCCCTTGCTGCACCTTGCTTGATCTCCTTGGCTTCAATCCTGCTCTATTTTATTTAAAGGTGTCTGTACTGGGAGAAACATTTCTAGCCTGGGGCAGAACTGGTCTGAATTCAGAACCAGTCCTCTACCAGCACAGGCTTTTTTGGAATATTTACTTCACATCATTTTTCAGGACAAAGTTTTATTTCAAAACAGCATATAAGGGAATTGTTTGTTAACGCAACTCTGTTTCATGTAAGCGTGCCCAAAGCTCTTCTTTGCCATGTATACAGCAGTATATTTGCATATCAGAAGATTTCACATAGCTTCTCAAGTACATGCCTAACTGCTTCCAATTGCCACAGTAACATTGGGGGAAAAAAGCTTTTTACAAATGCTCCGCCAGACGAATCACATTTTTAGCAGAAGCAGAACAATTCCTTTCTCTTAGAAAGATGTTTTCAATGAGGGCAGAATCAGTACAGTACTTAGTTACAATACTGGAGTGTCAGATGTTTATTGAGTCAGCAAAGGAGATATAAAAAGAACTGGCAGGGCTCTGCAAATCACTTTGATTTTCAGTAGTGACTCTACTACAGTAAACAGTAAATAATGTAAATAGCAAAGGTGTTCTCATTCACAGAGAAGTGAAATGGGAAGTCACAATCCTTTTTTTTCCTTGAGATAAGAAATCTTTTGAAACCCTCTGATGCCATTTCTTATTCCATCAGTATTGCATTAACTTGATATGTTGCTGTTAAACAGCCGCACTTAAATACATCAAATGGATTAATGCTGGCACTTTATCAAGTACAGTTTCTGTTTCTATAAGACGTCTCTAGACATATAGAAACAACTTAAAATGAGAAAGGAAGTTTCTCCTTTTCACTGATTCAGGGGACTGTGTGTAACTGGCTGATATTTCTTGAACATCCCGATTAGTGCCAGGCTGGTCACAGCTATGACAGGGCAGATAAGTTAAGTGGGCTTTGAAAATCGCTGTAAGTGACATGAGTTAGCGCAGCTCCCAAGTGCTCTCAGCCGTGCAGGAAAGCCAGCAGAGGCACAGTGAAGAAGAGCCTACAGACACATTCAAGCAAGCTGCAGTTTTGCCAGGCATAACTCAACCGAAGCTGAGGTATGAACCCAGTGAGCTGTCTTGCACCGTCTTCGCTTATCTGGTATTGCCGTATGTAAATCCTCAGGCTGAAGGAAAAGGAAGGAAAGAAGCTGCTCACAAGAGAGAGTAATTTCATCACTTGATAAAGGAAAGCACTAAAAGGAGTGAGTCACTGGGCACCGCTTACAGAGCAGTAAATAAACACAGTCTAGTCACTTGTTACTTATTTTTTTAGCATTGAAAGTAAGAATGAAAGCTCTTCTCCATCCCAGCCCCATTGATGGTTTCTCCCTCAAGCGTCCAGCAGTTCACCTCTGCAGGACCAGCTACCTTGCAGGCAGGCAGGCCAGCCAGCCGGCTCCTCTTCCCTTCCCACCGCTCTGGGACTGCGTGATTGCTGCCTTAAATATATGACTCTGCACAAATAACCTTCAGCTCGTGGGCCAGGGCCTGCCTCCCCCTGCTCTCTAGGAACGTCACTAAATCACTGCCAGCCCTGGCGCAAAGCCTGGCTCCGATTGTGTCATCTTGGTCTTGTGTCATGAGCCGCTGGGGCCGCGGCGAGGTCGGGGACTTTCTGATGGAACAGGAAAGGTATTCCCAAAAGGACAGCTGAGCCCAAGAAAAGGAGATCCTTCCTCCTCCAGCCGGATTTTCAGCGCTCTGCCTCCTTGCGCGGGACAGTCGGCAATTTCCTCCCCTTTCAGCTGCCGCTGACACACGGCTGGGTGGTTTCCAGCCTCCTCTGCGCACATTGTTCTGCAAGTGTTTGTCTTAGCAAAGCGCAGGGCCAGCCGCACCTTGCAATTAATAAATATATGTCAACACTCGGTGCAAGCCTGATTACTATCATTACCCCAGAATTAGAGGGCTGGCACAGCCATTGAGCCGCCTGAGGGCCTGATCCTGCCAGGTGCTCAGTGCTCTTCATTTCCATTGGCAGCAAGGAGAGCGGAGGGCAGGAGGGAATAACAGGATTCAGCTGTCCAAGGGGTGATTTTTTATTTAGTCTCAAATTCTAAAAGAGGTTATTCCTGTCAAGAGAGAGGAGCAAAGCGAAATTAATAGCTAGGGGCCATCCCCCTCAACTGCTGTAATATAATGCCACTCACTTAACAGCAATGGATCACTGCTGATTTACATCAGCTGAGAATCTCGTGCTGAGTTGGTAAACATGAAATGGAGATTATAAAAGGAAATTAATAACACTGAAAGCTAACCTAAAAGCTGAACACATATGCAGGGATTCCTCTGTCGGTTACAATGCAGCTGCATGGGGCTTGAGTTGAATTTCTAATCCATCTTGACCCTGACAGGTCAGAGAGCTCCCCATTTTATGCTTGGAGAGGTGCCCCCCTGGAACCAGGGTCACACTGACGTACCTGGAGGGAGGATTTGAATCCTCAGGCCTGATTATGATTTGCACTAATGCCTCTTTTCACTGGAAATGCTGTGACATTTACCTAACACCCTGAGCACCGCTCGAATGATAAAGAAACCACGGAGGCTGATCTTGAAAGTCAGTGAGTTTCCTGAAAATGCAGACAGGACATATTTTTAAGATATCTCCACTCTAAAAATATCTCTTCGGGCTAAGTCCTCAGATCTCCTTGATTTCACCAAGAGTTCAACGTTGCTCCTGCGCTGATAATTTGCAGAATTTGTAGAAGTGCCTAACTGGTCTTCAGGCAACTTGAGAAATCCTGCCTCCCTGGCAAGCAGGGGATTGGGCAGTCCAGCAGGATTTGGCTGCATCCTAAGGAATAGGTGGTTCTTGTCAAAGCTGTTGCATCAGGAGGGTTGAGGACTGAGCTAGAAGGATGGAAATGAGCGGGTCCTTGACAGAGAGTGGTAGCCTAGAGTACCATCAGGTGTAGTGGTGCTTCCACAAGAGCACAGTAAACAGTGCTCACTGCCTTCTACTCTTTTCCATCTGTTGGTCTGAGCATCCCTGCATCACTTAGAGCAAGAGAAGAGCTGGAGTGGGTGCCGGTGTGCTGACTTGAATGGAGAACAATCTAAGAAATCTGCAAGGGCTTCTGAAACAGCTGCCTTGAAGGAGGCCTGCCGCTGAAACCCAGTACAGCCCTAGGCCTGGGGACTGCTGCTTGAACAAAATAGAAATGGCAGCTCCTCCAAGAACTGCGATTAGCAGAACAATTGTTACCCCAGATCCCTCTGCCCCATTCTGATCGATACTTCAGACACTGCAATAATACCAAAGCCCGTTGCTATGGAATAAGTACCAAAACAGAAGAACTGTGCCCAGTAGCGGGTTAAAGCAAAGTGTGTTCAGGTGCAGCAGACAATGATGAAGGGTCATATTGTGGTTAGAAGAAGGACTCACTCTTGCATCATGTAATGCTGCAGCCCTTATCCAAACAGTTTCTACAGTCCAGAACTATTTGAGGAGCAAGGAGAAGCACCAGACCTCTCTGCCAGCTGTGGACGTGATTCTTTGCCTCCATTCATATCTCCAGCTTGTTGGACATTGCTTTGGGAAAGTCAATCCATGAGTTTGACTCACCATGGCTATTACTATCATGTAGATCCTCCAAGTCTACTGTCTTTCTTGATTACTGTGGAAGCCATCTCCTGCATTAGACATTGTTAATCTGTCTCTTCATTTTCCAAGCTCACACATATAACATAGTATCAGTGGTCCCCTCTATGTAATAATACCAAGAAATGGCTTTTCCTAGCTAACCTCACAGTGAAAATTGCCATCATGGTCCAGGACTATTTTAAGGCATGTATCCACAGTTTCCCAGTCCTACACCACTGTTAAAAAAGGTTCCTGAGATCCATCAGCCAGTCCAGAGGCAGCGAAATATTCTGAATAATAAAAAATTTCCGTTTCTTACATGATGAAAGGCATAGAGGACCCAACGAAAAATCATGTGCGTATGGCTGTGTCAGACCTCCTGAGCAAGGTAGCAGGTAAGTGACTTCCTGGAGAGGCTGGGTGCTGCCATCCGTGGCTGTGTCCTCATGTTCAGCTGCCATCTGCTCAGGACAGCAGAGCCCTCACTGGCCCCTGGGGCAGGCAGTGCCACAATTCATAGCATTGCATGGTTTAACCCTCATCATCTACATCTTCTTATCCACAGGCTGCCCATAAACTATTGAAAAAACTAATCTTGTTATTTTTCTCCTAAATTTCTCCAGGAAAGGTCTGTTCTTATGACACTTTCCCAAAAACCACAACCCAAACTCTTTTATGGTTGAGCTGTTACAGCATTGGTACTGCTCCTTGCTGCTTATGACACCATCTATTCTTCTTCTAAACTTCTCCATCCAAAAGGCACCCTTTTCTTCTTCTTTTTTCTTTTGTTTTCTGTTCATATGTTACCTAGCAGAATTATATTCTGTAGTAGAGTGGGATTGGTGTGCAAGGTCTGGGGTAATGAGAATAGTATTATCATTTTTTAGAGGCAGCTGCTTCTTCATTTTGTGGTGAAGCAGCAAGAGCAGCCACAGCTATGAGCTTCTTCATGTCTCCCTGCTAAGTCACTTGTGACTGAAGTTAGTTCATTTGTTACTTGTGCCCTTTAATGGGAAGATGTATTCTCACCAAAACTGTGTTGGCACAGCTGAAATTCTCCATGTTGCCTTCTTGCACCTGGTCTGCAGCGAGAAATCAGGTTCCTTCACAAAATGGGAGCAGGAGAGACTGTCTCACAGGGAATTCAGAAAGCAGGTCTGCTGCAAATACTGCGCGGCTCTTTTTTGATTGCTACTACATCACCTGCTGTGGACACAGCATTGGTGCCTGGGGAGCATGGTGCCTGTCTCCATCTCAACACTCCTTTCCGGAACTTTCCCTGACCTTTTGCCTCCGTGCCTGCATTTGGAGGGCCTGTTCTGCACTGCATCTCAGAGCCACCGGCTTTAAGACCTTGTTTGTGCATTTTGACTATAGGAGCTCATTAAATGAGCTGATTAAAGCCTAGATCCTCAAAGGTATTTAGGCACCTAAATCTGGTTAAGCCTATTTGATCCCAGTGGGGTTAGGTACCCCTGTGTTTTTAAGGAACTGGGTGTAGCGTCCTGGTTTTCGGGGAGGAAGAAGAGGGGACAAGGAGCAAGAGGCATCTTTCTGCAAAATGTGCATAAAAGGACTGAATACTGGAAATGAAGGATATTAGACACTGAATTACAGATCTTAAGGTTATAGAACTAATACAGAATAAATAGTGGAAACAAAATTAATGTTTCCCACATCTTTTCCAGCTTCTCAAAATACACTGGAGCAAACCACACACTTTCCAACGCTCACATGCTTATTCTTCTGTCTTATTTTTTCCGCTCCCTCTCTGCTAGTCTGCCACTGACCATCAGCCCCTTCAGGCAAGGACCCTGCTCTCCTTCATGTCCGGAAAGTGTTTGGCAGAGCCTGGGCAAATAAGAACGTGCCTTTCAAAACTGGCCAGGCAGTGCAAGGATTTACGCTGCCCTGAAGCCCCAGACAATAGGAAGAGCACAGTGTGTTGACTCTTTGGTATTTTTTATTGTTAGTCTTATGGGCTGGTAAGCTGGTCTCAGCTACTTTTCCTTACGACTACTGTGGAATAATCCAGCTTCAGTTGTGATGGGCCCTGATGAGTATCTGAATTTCAGGCGGACTGCCGTGGCTGTGCCTGGGCATGAGTTAATTTCTTACCCCAGAGTTAATTTCTTCCTGTGTGAACCAGCTATTTCCCAGGCACGATCACATGTTAGAAAACCACTTCTCTCATCAGGAAGGAGCTGAGCCGCTAATGGTGGTGGTTTGTCCCGGCGACCCCTTCGCTGCAGTTGAAGGATGCAGCCTGGTGTGGGATTGTGCTGGGAGCCCTCTCTCACCTGCGCGGCTGGACGCCCACAAAGCCTCCCCGTGCAACCACTCTGACAAAGCCCGGCAGTTAAGAGGGTGCATATTATACCTCTGAGCAGACATTAAGTATGCGCTGGTGCTTATCTTTCATGAAAACAAATGAACAGAAATATCTTTTGCTGCAGTGTCTGAGTCTGCGTGGAGGTGAAGCCCGCGGGGGTGAAACAACAGCTCCCAGCTCCCTGCAGACGCGCTTCCTCCCTTTGCCAGGCCACATCCCACCGAAAACAGCTTCTCCCCCTCCACTACAAGAAGGCAAGGCAGTGCCCAGGGAGCCTGTTGAAGAGGAGCCGAAGGAAGGACTGATTAAGACGTGAGCGAGGAAGCTCTGCTGGCGAGGCATTCCCGGCAGGGGTGCCGCCGGGACGCCTGCCCGTGAACCCGGCGGCAGCAGCCGCCTTCCCCGGACCTCCGGAGACACTGGGAGAATTTCCTCTTCAGCTATTTTCAGGCGGCATCTGCGTCTCTCACCAGCCACGGATGCCACAAGGCATGGTGCCAAAAACTCGGCAGCTTGGCAGCTTCTCTACATGGACTCAAGAAATATATTCTGGATTATCTGTACCATCTGCCTCTCACAGGTGTTCATCTGGGAGGAGGGGGGAGGAGAAGGGCACCTGAGGGCACCAGAATCCAATGGAAAGTGTTTTATAGGGCAATACGCATTGTAGCAGCTGGTGCTGATGGAAGAGGAAGAAGGAGGAGGAAGAAGAACGGATACCAATTCCTACGTTGGAAAGATCACTGAAGTTTACTGCGCAGTTTCACTGGAACTGGGCAAATCTCTGAGTCCTCACCCCTTGGTCTGCTGGGAGGACAGGGGAGGTCTGGGGTAAGAATCCCCGAGGTTGCATACTCGGGGTGGGGGGGGAAGGCAATTTTCTGGGTAAGTTTGGAGAGGAGCTATGTAGTGTGTGCCTTGTTTGTGGGTAAGTGGAAGTTTGGAGTAAGTATCCGCAGGCGGTGGGCTTGGGTTTTTTGTCAGCTATGGCAAAATACTGCTGTCTCCCAGCAGACACCACAAAGGTCTCATCCTCCTTTACTTATTCATGCTGAATCATTAATATTTTCCTGAAAGTGGAACTCTACTGGTTCTCACAGAGCTACAAAGCCACATTTCTAAACAAAGATCTTATTTGTGAGGAGATGAAACTCTGACGGCAGTGAATGGTTTGCTTTCCACTGCGCTACAAAAAAGCTGTTTCCTGCCCCTCCCATGAAAAGAATTTGCTGCAGCAGTCGCAGCGCAGACTGTGCACCTACAGAAACCACGGGCTGCCCACGCAGGCACCCGCTCACCTCCGGGGACAGCCATGGGTCGGCAGAAGCTGGAGCTGCTACACCTGCGGGGCTCCCCATACCGCCCGCTGAAGGAGGGCCACTGGCCTGCATTACATCTCTTTTTTTAAATCTGTCCTGAGGAAATGATTTGTCTCCACATTGAAGCAGGGAAACAGAGGCAGGAGGGTATTTCTGCTGTTTGGAGACAACCTTGGACCAACACTTAGGTAGGGCTGGCCCGTACCTCGCCTGGTAGGTTCTCCTGCTGTCATCCTTGCTGTGGGTCTTGGAGCAGTCAACAAAGAGCTGGAGAAGGCCACCACCACTCTTCTATGCCCCCTACATAACCATTGGTCTAACATCTCCTTTAGAGCCTGCAGAAGGTGCAGGGACAGCTGGGCTTCCCACAGCGGCACCTCCTCTCCCATTGCCTTCAGAAGTGTTCATGGGAACAGACCAACTTTGCAGCTACTTTTCAAGATGCAAGGCTGTGCAAGTCATGAAAGAATTGCATAGAGGGGAAGAAAAATAAAACCACTCTCATCTCCTCATCTGCAAGCTGTTGCTACACAAGAAGGCAGTGCAGAGCTGGTGTGAGGAAAGAGATTGCTGTTTCATGTGGTTTCCAGATAACCACCGATAACATATATGATTGCAGCTGACCTTGTGATACCTTATTGCTACTTGTATTTTCTTTAAAAGTACAAAGAAGCTGTGTTGCCTAATGCAAATGAGACTGTGGTGGTGGAGAAACAAGCTCGCAGCACCTCTAGTAGCAAGGCTGATGGCTGGAGTACCACGTTTCAGCCACAGCTCTCCTCTTGTCTTCCTGTTGTGTCCATCATCGTCTGGAGCACACACTGACTATGCCATTTGGCTATAAAATATGGCCCTTCATCATTAGCCACACAGCTTTCTAATCCCCCAGCCTGAACCACTGTGCTTTCTTTTGCTTCATCTGTGGAGCTACATACAGTACCGTGGTGGTTCTCTACCACCACGCTTCAGGCCTAATTGCAAGTTAGAGCTTCTCCATCAGTGGCACTGCAAACAAACCAGGGTCCTGATCCAAGAAATTTTAATTGGAAACTCAGGGGAATAACAATAAGTAATAAGAAAAAAAGAAGCATTGCTTTTTCCAACTAGACCAGGAAAACTCTGACTGAGTTCAGGGAGGCTCACAGTGAACTCGTGGTACCTCAGCTATCCTTATTTTATAGGTCTCCAAAGTTCTGGTTTTGTTCAATGTACTAAATAACATCAGTGTTTATTTTCTAGTGTGGATTTTCTATTTTTATCGTTACCTTTTTTGTTCTCAAGCAGAGAATAAAAGTACCTCGGATACTAATGGCTGTTTCCCTGCCTACCGCAAGGTGGTTGGACTAGATGACCTTTAAAGGTGCCTTCCAACCCAAACCATTCTATGATTCTATAACAATGGAGAAAGTGAGGAAATTGAGACTCAGAAGTAAAATTGCAATCACTCAAGGATAGCACAGGGCAAAAAGATAGCGTCGGTTGCCTCTGAGTACTGCTTGTACATCTTACGATGTGTATAAAGTTATATAAAGGCATTAATGTCTTTGGGCACCTTGTCATTTTTAATGCTAACCGTTTGTGTCACTTGTTTTTGGGATGAAGGAGAGAGAGCAAACATCATATTAGTCCTTGTGAGAAGTGCCAGACTGACAGCCTTGAAAAAAAGTACCTAATACATCTCCATGTCGGGCAGTGCAGGGGCAGAAAAAAACCACCCAAGGTGTACTGAGAGGAGCCTCACACGACTTCTTGCCTATGGGCAGAGAGAGCTACCTGAACGCTGCCCTGGTCTTGCCTGCTTCGGATGCTGGAGAGGGTCCTAGCGTAACACAGGAGAGTCTATCTCAGCTGCAGCATGGAACTGTGATAGCTACTGTGAGCACCCCAAGACCATATAAGCCACAGTCCTGGCTGATTCCCCAATACAAGCAAATGTTTGTATCAATACCTAGTGTCCTCAGGTATTCTGTGGTAAGCTGTGCCTGATCTTCGGGCGCACATGTAAGTTCAGTTGCTACAGAGCTGAATTTTCCAGAAGTTTTATGAGTACGTTTTAAAAATGAGATTTGCCCTGTATTACGTTTGCACATATATCAGACAATAAATTTCATAGCTGCTGTGCTGGTCATTAGTAGATGTCTCCCTGAGGTTCCAGGGTTCTGCATGATGTACAGATTGGTTGGGCTGATTTCAATCCCAGGGGAAAAAGAGAAAAGAGAAAAAGAAAATGATGACACAAGACTCAATTAATAATGAATTGGAGGACCAAGATACAATTATTGCCGGTCAACAGATGTTGTGAAAAACGGGTCAAAAAACCTGAATGTATTACATCTATGTAGTTGTTTTTACCAGCTGATATGTTTGACATAGTACTTCATGCTGTTTTGTTTAGATTTAACACTATAAAATTTCCACAGAGTACGCCTACAGTGGCCTGGGAAACACACTGCTAAGGTTTCAAAAAGTAATAGTAACTGTACGGCATGGTATTTGGGGGCTTCTATTGGGTTTCTGTAAGCATCAACATTACAATTGAGGACATTCAACATCTCAGATGAATGCCCTGGAAATGAATATAAAATCACTGCTAATAAAATTTGCAGATGACATAAAGACAATGATGAGGACAGAGCACTCATATGAACTGACCAGGAGCTTAGCAATCCTGGATCATTCTAAGAAAATGTGGTTTTATGCAGTGAAAAGTAAAGTAATTCATTTAGCAGCATGGAATCAAGCCAAAGTTACAGACTTCATCCTGTTGAAGAACGGATCTGAAAAAGATTATAGCAGAAAAGCAGTTCAACATGGACTCCAAAGGCGATTCTGTGATAAAACATGAGCGGTCCTACCCTGGGACTTCTAAACTGATGATTAGTGAGTAGGACTAAGGAAGTGATTTTACTGGATAGAACACTGGGGCAAGTTATATCGGAATACAACATCTGGTTTTGGTGTCCACAAGTTTAAAGGATATTTGAAACAGGAAAGAGCCTCCAAAATGAGAGAAATCTTTGCAGCAAGAGATGCAAGAGCTTAGTGCTTTAGCTCATAGAAAAGCATATTGAAGGGACTGAATTATAGCACAGAAGTACCTTGGTTGTAAGCAGAAAATAGAAGGGTTCCCCAGCCTAGTGGAGAAAACTGTAATAAGGACTAATGGCTGCAAACTAAGGCCAGGCAAACTCAAATTAGAAAACTGAAGTGGTTTTTTTTTTTTTTTTTGTAGTGAAGGTGATCAACCACTGGAACAAGTAACCAAAGGAACAAGTCATTCTCCATCTTATGGCCTCTTCAAATCAGGCTGTGCCTTAGCCAAATGCAAATTATTGGTTTCATTACGGACATAACTGCAAGGAATTTAATGGCCTGTGATGCACGGGAGGCTACACCAGATGAGCTAACGATCTCTTTTCACCTTAACCTCTGTGCATCAATGAATAATAGGAATGAATTTTGGCACTACAGAGAGATATTACCAACTGAGAAAGAATGAAGGTGTTTTCAGCATCCAGAGAGGAGTAGGGGTGCTTCTAACAACCGGAAGCTTTTTACTTTACTTATAACTTTACTCTTTAGTAATAATGTCAGAGGACAAGAAATTAATTTATTTTTGCAGGGATTCCCATTGTTAAATTCTTTCCTACCGGCAGGCTTGGACAACAAAATTCTTCATTTCCTTCCCTCTGAATTTATGCTTTCAATATAGTAATTTAAGCAAATGAATGTCTTTATTTGCTAAGCAACTGAACCAAATCATCTGGAGGTTCCTGTTATTGTCTGTGATAAGTAGTTAATACAAGCCCAGTCCAAAGAGCAGTGAAACTAAAGGGAGTCTCCACAGAGTTTTTTCCAGTGGAAGTTTTATCAGGTTCACTGACATTCAGACAGTCATTATGCAGTTTTCTGGTATCCACAGCCAGTCAGTAGAACACACTTTAGCTACATTGGCCTAAATCTGGATGCACACCCGGTGAGTCCGTCTGCATTGGTTCAAACTTTACATTCTGGGGGCTTTTTTTTTTTATAAACCATCCAGAAGCTTCTTAAAATGACGCATATGGTTCTGTTACCCATTTCTGGAGCAAATTATATTTTGCCAAGATACAGGTAATTCTGTAGATACACTATCTTTTTTCACAACTAGGAGAGTATTGACTTCCATCATAAGGTTCATTTTCGCAATATCAGTACCAGATAATTTGGTTTTTGAACTTCCTTGTTTCCCCCAAAAGCAAGGGACAATATTCTAGAAGACCTGAAGGGAATTCATCCCAATAGCTTTGATTTAGCTCCTACAATAAAAACACTCTTTTCTGAAATGTTCATTTTGTCTGTCATACCTGCTTCCCTGCTTCATAAAACCTCCTTGAAAACTTGGCCTTTAGGTATACTTGGAAAAAAATGTGTTTAAACAAAGTAAAGATCTTGGATGTGGAATGTTAGAGCCAGCTTTACTTCTGCTGATTTCACTGGGAACTCTAGGTCAAATTTCCTCGCTGTTAATAAAAGTCGCGTTTGGGTTTTTTTATGTAAATACTGCATACTGCACATTAAATGAGTTAGAAAACCTATAATAAGTCCCCTGTTCTTCAGCAGTTGTTTTCTACTTCCCGACTGTTTTTATTATAATGTTCTTGTCTATAGCTGATGTGTAAAAAGATGTATCTACTGTTCTACATACATTACTCCAGCACAGTGCTGGTCCATACTTACCTCTCCTAGGCAGCACAGCATCATAATTAATAATAATAATATTTATTACTGCTGTTATTTTATTATCAAAATAAATACAAATAAAATAAAAAATAAATACAATTTAAAATAAAAACAAATTATTAATAATACTTTATATACTCCACAGGCAGAAGAATATGTACCAATGATATATGTATTAAGATGAAGAAGGAATTTACCTAACAGGAGTCTAACTGTGTGACAAGACAAGAGAATAGGATGGGAACCGGTGGATCCAGGGCACTTGGAGGATGTATACTATAATAAGGCTCTAGATAAAAATGTTTTATTTATTTAACCGGTTATGAAATTATACATACCCATATATACATTTAATACACATGGAAACTTTGCCCGTTCAGAATGCATGACACTACTTATTTTATTCTGCAATTAAGAAAACCTCATAACATTGCCATGTTTGGGTCCATTTTAAGTAGATCAGCTGTGCTTTTGTTATGTCTCTCTCTCAAAAAAAGAAAGACCTATAGAAGTGCATCACTGATGCACTAATTCCTACTGGGGACATTTTTTTAGCTGGGAATGAAAAACCATCAGCAGAGAATAGATACTTTTGGGAAGAAAAAAAAAATAAAAAGATGCAGCAGAAAGAAAGAAGAGGCTACGAAGTGGGAAGCTCATGATGAGTTAGAAAACTTGTGAGGAGTTCCCTGTCCTGCCACTGATAGCTCTGTGCCTTGAGGCCACCCAGAGAATGCCTCTTTAGCATCTCTGGTCCCCCTCCAGTAGCTCTTCACCACACAGCCATGTTGTGAGTCTCTCAGATCTGATCGTAATGAGGAACCATATCGAGAGCAAGCTGAGTTAGATATGAGAGGCAGCAGGATAATATCTGCCTTTATTAGGGGACAGATACTGCCGTGAAAAGCCAGGACATGGATCCCTGCCGTTAGAATATGAACACAAGGATTATTAAATGAATGGGTGTCATAACAGAAATAATAACACTGACCTCCAGTTTTCATCAGTCTTAATGTTGTTCCCTCATTATAACAAACTCTTTACCCTTTGGCCTCATTTTATGCACATGGGAATCAGATTATTGCCTCATAAAACAAAGGAGCAGTGAGATTATCACTTAAATAATGGCCCCAAACATACTGTTAGCACAGCGTCACGGACTGTTGCTATACAGCAGAGTAGTATAACTCCTTTCATTAGGGCACGGTCCCGGTAACATGGGCAGTGGAGCAGGTAGAAATGTCATGGAGCGAGCGAGCACAGCTTCCCGTTCACCCTCGGAGCAGTCAATCCCCTGAATTTTATCCCTGCCACTTGTTAAAGCTTGGAAAGCTCATACCCATTTAGAAGTGATAGCTGCTGCCTCCGTGCCAAATTGCTTTATCAGTTTTAGATAGCCAATTTTTTCCCCCCCGGTATTTGCTGATAAAATGTTTGCACACTGTTACACGGGGAAATACAGAGCACTCAGTGGGGATGGGGGGGGCGGGGAGGGAAGAAAAAAAAGAAAAAAAAAAACGCCTTGATAATTTAAGAGCTGGCATTTCAGAACGAGAATGTCAAGCAGTTTAGATCTTGTTGACGTTGAACCCTGGGGCTCTCCCTCCCTCCTTCTTCTTCTTCATGTTTAAAGCAGGCAGAGTGATCCTGTGTTAAGGGCGCATAGTCAGATACCTCTGCTGGGGATTCTTCTGACCAGCTTCAGGCACACAGCGGCGACTGAAGTCCGCGGAGACAAGGATCTGTGGATATAATGCCGGCATTGTCTACACTTTCATTTCTGCCGTACGCTGGCCCCTCTCCTCCTCTGCATTCATTGTCGCTGCGACATTTATCTCGGGAGAGGGGCCATCGTAGGCTGCATATTTATTAATCATTCTTACCTGCTTCTCTTTTTGTTCTTTACTCCCGCTCTTTTCTGTATAGGGAGACAGAAAGGCAGCAGCATATCATAGCAGAAGTACTTACACAGCACTTTTTTATCCACAGATCCCAAAGTGCTCTACAAAGGTAAGCGCTAATATAACAATTATCATCCCTGTTTGTCAAATTAGAGAAGCGAGGCTGAGAGAGAAACCCAAGGGCACGCAGCAGGCCAGTGATACAGGGTGGAAGAGATCTTACAGCTTCCATGCAGCGTGTTGGGTTTTATGCTATGTGCTTCTTAAGGCAAGTAGCCTGGTGGGAAGGCCTCTCTTGTCCTTAATCAGAGACATTTTGACCAGCAGAAGACATCCTTTTTAAACAGCAGCTCTGAGAGCTGCAGCACTGCACGTTTTAGTGGACAAGCCAGTGCAGTGTAATATTATCTGCGCTCCAGCAACAGAGTTGCTTTCGTCTCAGGACTCTGCAAAACTCCTTCCCAACCACTGCTTCCCATCGAGATTGCTAGGCTGGCTGGGCGAGCAGGCTGCAAAGGGTGGGCAGGGGTCGGGAAATGACTGTATGCATCAGGGGATTGGGAAGAGGTGACTAAACACCTGATTATTATCAGCTACCTCTAAACACCCCTCCCTCCCAGAGCCAGGGTCCAACTACCCAGGGCAGGCAGAGCTTTCCCCGGTTACACACACACAGCAGCAAAATTTTGATTTCCCTGAAAGTAGTGGTGTCTGCATAATATCACCCTGCTGATTTTTATATCTCAATTCCAGCTTTGTTTATCTTCTGAGAACAGTTATAAAAATAAAATCCAGATTTATTTTTTTTAAGTGGTGATGAGGATGGGAGTCGGGATGTCTCAGGGATTAGGTAATGGGAGAGAGAGTCTTTGGCTTGAAGTCACCCATTCAACTGTGGTCAGGTCAGCCGTGTGTTAGCACTTATGTTGTCTGCTATCCCATGTACGGAGAAGTTGGTGGTCTTACTCTGATGTGTAACTTAAAAAGGAACATTTTACTAGGATTTATTAGCACCAAAGATGAGGAGTACATGAGCATGGAAAATTAAGCAGGCCTGAAACTTCTGGGCTGTGTCAGGTTTCTAGTACACTGGAAGACACTGTGGATAATGCTGACGATGCTGCACATCTCTTGCAGGTAATGGATCTAGGGAAAAGCCTTCATTGCAATCAGTCCAGCACCTTCTCAAAGGCGGTATCATCAATTTAAAAGAGGCCGAACATTAGTATTGTTTTCCTTTGATAATTGAAAGTAGATTCAAGATTTAACCGACCCCTTTTTGGCTCACATCAGCATATGAACTCCATGTAATTTTGTATAAGATTATCTTCACTGAAAATATTCTGTGGTTTCTTTTTCCCTCCTGGTGTAAGTACAATATCTATAACGCAGTACTTGCAGCTACTGCCAGGGCCTTGGACAGTTGTGGGGAGAAATGTGAATTAAAAGTGGATTTGAAAAAAAAAAAGAAAAAAAATCCCTTCCTTAATGGTACCTTTGTAACTGATTAGATTTGGTAATGGACTTGCAAATGAAGTTTAAACATTAATCTAAGAGCTCAATTAGGTGAGGTATTATGGTGCAGCAGAGATTTCCTCCATTCCCCAAGCAAGTGAAAAAAACCTTGGAAATGAAGACAAAATCAGCTTCTTTTCTTTCTTGTCTTTTGAGAGGTTTAGCAGAGGTTGTTACTGAATTAATGAAATACTATTGATTCATATATCCTTTCTAATAAGTGAAATGGAAGGGGATATCGCTTGTGTTTCCTGCAGCAGTTTCATAGTGCAACTGGCAACACCATTGAACTCCCATAGGCCTGAAAATCCCCGAGCAAATCAGACCTCTCCGGAGGTCACCTGCTGACTGGAGACACATTAGCAAGCCATCTGACATTTTTTAATAAACTCTTAAGATTTCACTTTGCACTGGGAGTCATAAAGTACACTTTTCAGCATGACCAAGTTACTGGACCTCATAGTGTTTGCTCACAAAGGTTCAAACTCAAAGTCACACTTAACCGCATGTTTAAATGGGAATTAAGCATATTATTAAAGTTAAGTGTGTGCTTAAGTACTGCTCTAAATAGAAATGCTTTCCTGAATCCGGAATAGCAGCAAAGAGTAATTCCTTCCACCTCAGGCCTCGCAGGGTGGAATGCCATAATCTACATTATGTAGGAGGTCAGATGGGATGGTTGGCTGTGGTCATCCTGCTTGGACCTCCAGCCTGCGAATAGGACACGTCGTTGATCAAACACTGACTTTCCAACTGGACGACGTCCAGCACAGGCGAGTAGCGTTTAGAATTATAAGAAGGAAATAAAGACAGGCTGGGGTAATTAAACACAGGGGAGATTTTTTCCATTCACAAGCCCAGGCCATCAGTGTTTTGGATAACTTGTTCTATTAAAAAGCTATCTTGCTACAATGTATTTGAACAGTCCTTTATTCTGCTCATTCTGTTAAGGTTGCTCTAAAATTATTCCACTGAGTATTGCCAGCAGCTTTGAGACCTTTAGCACACAGCATTAAGTAGAAATGAATAAAGACTTGGCTAAAATAACACATGGCGACTCACTTAAAAGGCACTGTCAAGACATTTTATACACCTTTCCTTTTACTCTGCTTTGTTTATAATATTCCTCTGAGAAGCCTGAAAATACTTGATTCTTCCCGCTGGCGTTTGGTCCCTTGCTCTGTGCAAACAGAGGTTGTCTTCCATGGCAGCATGAGTGAGCCTGGCTCTTTCCTCTGAAGAATCTCAGCTTGTGTAGTCCACTGCTCTGCTGGACCATCTTTGCTGTGGATCAGCAGTAGAGGTGTCCCGATGATTGCTCCTACACAGCCGTGGGATGAAGGGAGCATCTGAAATGCAGAATTGGTGGTCCATATGAACTAACGACTGTGAGACTTCTAAATATGAACTCTTGGAAAGTAGTACATAATATTTGCATTCAGGCGTTAAAATGTCCTCGCAGTACCTGAACAGAGGAGATGCCGGGTGTGTTCAAGAATGCAGTTGTCCACTGAGGTTTCCCACCGTAAGAGCCATGATTCAGTGAGAGACACTCGCCCCACATGTGCCTAGTGATGCCCTGACAGCAGAAGATATCCTTCAGCTACTGCAGGGAGGACAACCTGAGCAGGAGAACTGTTCTGCTGGCTGTGACACTTCGTCAGTGGGATGATAACACTAACGTCACCTCAGGTGTACGAGCCTCACAGCATTAGCTGGGTGTATGTAGTGGGGTGCGTACTGAGCAACTCAGCGTAGCCATCCAAGCCGCCTCCTTCAGATGTGGGCTGACAGCCTCAGCTGCACCGCTTTGTGGAAGCTAGAAGTCTTCCCTGGGTAGTTCTTTGAAGCAGGGAACTGCTTGTCTCATCCCCCATCTTCTTGCACTCTGGTGCTTTTGCAACACATTCATCGCAGCTCCTCCTTCCCCCTCTCGCTGTCATTTGGCTGCCGCAGGAGAAGCAGGAATGTGGAGCCAAGTGACTACGTTGCTGATTCAGTTCTCTCTGAGGTAGCACCAGCGCTCTGCCAGCTTTAATCACACAAAAAAATTTGTTTAGAAATGTGGGGGCTTTTTATAAGCCCTAAGGTCAGATCCTCTGCTCATCTATACTGGCGTCAATCAGGAGGATGTCAACAAGAGCCAGTGAGATCTGGTTTAAAACCTTAATTCCTTTCCAAGTCTCCTAACAGAGTGTAGATGCCACTGCAAAACACTTGCCTGCCAGCAGCCAAACAAAACCATGGTGGAAATTGTTGCTAGGACCAGCTATTAAAAAATTGCTTCCATTAGTCCAAGGGCTACATCCTCTCCCACCATCCTCTTTCCTCCTTCTCCACTCCCTCCTCACCCAGACCTGGAACCATCCAAAGTGACAGTTGGTGACAGCACCCATCTCTCCAAGAAAAATACTAAAATGCCGCCCGGGAACATCCCAGGGAACAAAACTGGAAATTTCTTGAATTCAGGAAGAAAAACCATCCAGGGCAACCAAGATTTCAAAGTATTGTGAGGTGGGGGTTAGGGGGATTTCCATCACACTTCACAGATCTACTGAGAGCAAGGCTCTCTACCAGCGTTACTTCATCCGTCTTTAAGGACAAAGGCAACAGCTGTTTAATAGCACTGTGTAACACTTCCTGACAGCTCATGACAAAATGGAACGTGGAAATAGGACTTTTTTTTCAAAGATCATTGCCACTACTTTACCCACCAATTCTCTCTAATGAATAGCGTGATACGGCCCCAAGAGACCTTACTTGAAGAATAGTTCTCCCAAAGAAAGCTACTGTGAAAGCCCTTTTTGACAGTTTTTTCCAGATTTGACAATTTCCTCGGCATAAGACCCCCTCCTTTACCCTCATTCTCTCTCTACTTTCCTTTCACCATCTTTCCATGGGAAGAATTAAAATCCTCTGTGCAAAGATCTCTCTCAAAGTTTTGTACCTCAAACGCAGTCCTACTAAGATGAATATTCAGGGGAAGCATGGAGTGCTTTTGCAATCTTTGTGCCTCAGTCGCATTTTGAAGTGCTCATTGAATCTGACCTGTAACAGGTAACACACATTTAAAGAGAAAAGACCCCCTGTTTCACTAAGGCTCTGGGTTCTCAAAGTACATCAGGCCTCGTCTTGAGCTGATGCAAATTTCCACTTTGAAACACTTAACAGTGATTTGGCCCCACCAGGGTCTCGTCCTTTATGTTTCCTTTGAATTAGCCTTGTGTCCACGCTTTCCCTCAGAAATAGAGCTCAGACTCCTTCCTGCATTACCAGGCCCAGCAAATAGCCACCCATGAGATGGGAGATTGTGGCCATCCCTTGGCCCATTGTAAAAGGGAGGTGGCATGACTGATGAGTCAGATACTCCAAGAGAAGCATTACAGAGCAGCTGATGCGTGGTGCCTTGCTAGCGGGGTCAAACGTGTCTGAGCACTTTACTGTTTACGGGGCACTTTTGAGACAATATGCAGTGGAGATTTATTTTAGAGTATTTGATTCAGGGCACACTTACCGAGTTAAACGTTGTCTCCATATCTGTATTGTTCATGTGCGTGTGCGCGTTTGTATTTATATATGTGTGTATATATAGTAGGCACATTGCTTTGGTTGGCTGCTCTTCAGATTCAGGACACAGAAAATCAACAGTTTCATAATTCACTATTAACACTGACAGACCTTTCCAGCCTCCCAAGCCATTACTGCTCTCTCTTTTGTAAGACCAGACGACAAGGACCACTGCCTCATAACGGTACCTCGTAACAGTGAGTACTGAAGTTGGACATTGCATTAGCCTGCAAAATTGCAGCCAGTAATCACAGCTCAAAGCATATCTCTGATTTAGGCATAAATATTGCTCATTAAATATTATGGGAGAGGAATATAAAAATCTTACTTTGTCTCTCATTGAAGCAGTAAACAGCACAGCCAAAGCACCTGCTACAAACAGCTCTGTAAATCTTTCTATAAGGTAGGGCATCTAGCACTGAAGAATTAATTTGTCATTATGTTCATCTGTGTTTTGAGGAAAGCAAGAGGTTCCTGGGGAACCAAGTCACCAAGTCTTTCTGGTGGTGCTCAGCCATGGGAACCTCAACGATTCTCCATATGACTGGAAAGCACAGCTGGTTCCAGTAGCCAATGCAGTAATATAAAACACGACACCCCATCCTTTCCGAGGCAGATCCCCTGCTAAAGTCAATGAGAATTTGGCGTCCGTATCAGCAGCCAGTTTGGCCCTTCAAAATAAGGTATCGGTATGCGGTTTGCGAGTCAGTTGCCAGCAGGGATTTGTTTCTGTGGGAAAGGTCCCTGGATAAAAAAATAAATAAATCATGCTAGCACTGTTGTTAATTACATCAGTACAAAATCTGTGTGTAGACCAAGCCAAAGGTTTAGGATTCCTCATATTCCTATTGGGTGGTGTTAGTTCGCTGGAAACAAATTAATATATGCAAAACTCTAGTCCAGGCAGATAAACCATACTTGAGCGCTCGCTAAGCTGATGAAACTGAAGCCTTGTAGGCACAGCCAGGCTTCAGTTCAGTGTTCGCCTCCATGAAAGAGGGCAGACAGTCATGTGCTGCTCTGCCTGCGCTCCAGCCAGCCAGATGTGAGGCAGCCAAGAAGTCCCAGTGAAGCATGTGTATTGGATCCAGTGTGTCATACGCACTCCTGATTCGTTTTCCATTTCCAGTCTTGGAAGGCCTCCTTATCCATATGTGGATTAATTATGCATCTCATGCTCCTTTTGCAATCAAGAAAGTAACATCAGCATTTTCCTGCAGCTACAGAAACACCTTTACGCTGAAACAGTCTTGTGGGTCGGCATCTTTTCCTACAGCTCAGTCGGACAGATGGGGGGAAGGGAGAGGAAAAATAAACTTACTAGAAATTTTTCTTCCATCTAATTTTCTTACTGTGAGCTGTGGACTTACATTTGAAATAATCAAACCAAAAATATCACATAGGTAGCTCACATAGGGCTCCTTAATTTATACTGACCACATAAAAATGACCAGGTAGTAAGAGATGTTAAGCGTCAGCACTTTTGGAAATCAAGCCACTTGATTTAGGCAGCTAAACAGGCACATTGGAAATGGTTTGCCTTAATGAGTTCCCCAAAGTTCCATAGATTATTAGAAAAATAACTAAAGAAGCATTTTTATTCAGGAGGCAAAATAGAATGCAGTGTCAAACTATTACGCGTAATTTGCATGAAACGTGGTGTGCACACACAACTGCCTCTGTTTGAACTTTACAGCCTTTCTATATAATATACTAGTAATAATTTCCCCCTTGTAATACTCGGTAGGTTTCTCTTGCTTTGGGGGATATTAGGTGAACTCTTTTGTAGGTAAAATGACAACTGCAAATGAATGGTAAGATTGTGTAGCTGAGTGGATAAAATGCTTTAAATTATGGCACTATGATAAAGACACACTGCAAAGGTTGCGAATCATTTTTCATTTTAAGGTCAGTGTTCATGATTCCGCCAACATTTTTAGATAGGTTTAAGAACGAGGTTCAGCCTGTTTAAATGTATCACAGGGCGGTATCTGTAGAAAGCTTTCTGTGCCTGCAGAGAACCCTCCTCCTATTCCATTGCAAGGGAAGATACAACCCTCTGTCTGGGAGAGCTCCTCAGGAAATTCTTTAATTTGGCACTAAGTATTTTGAATCCAATCTAGATTCTTTCTTCTCCAGCACAAGTGGTAGGCTCTTTTTCTTCTAATCATGGGCCCAGCTTGCGCTAATAATGAGGCTCACAAGCTTATGCATAAGGAGGAGGATATTTTATCTTAGAAAGCTATCTTTTGCAAGGTAGCTGGATTTCAAATTTGGGATTTTTCATGGAATTTATACAGGAGAATTATGCAAGCACTTAGGGGACTGTAAAATAAATCTTTCCCAAATGGATCACTACAGTATTAGGAGATTAGCTTTCTACAGGGCTGTCTGCACTAGGAAAAATAATGCCCATTTTAAAGACTAGCTCAGCTGCAGTAGTGCACCGGTAGGCGGTGGGCAAGGGTAGAGAGGTCCTTGATCTTATCATTCCATCATGAAAACCTGCTCTCACTACCGCTATGAAACTAATACAACTTTTTCTCGTGGCTTAGCTCCATAAAATCTGATGTTAGTTTTGTCTTAACAAATGCAATCTGAAAGCTGAGATTTCCTCTGCATCCTTAGGGAGAAATGGCTTCAGGAAGGTGCTTTGACGGGTTGGGAATTTTTCCCAGATTCTGCCTTCAGTTGCCTTCTCAGAGAAAAAAGCAAAAGCAAAAGCTAGAAAAAAAAAAAAAGGTGTGGTGCCTCCAAATTCAAGAGGAATTTTTCAGGAAAGCGTCCTAACTTCATGAAGTTTGATGTTAATTTGGGCTGTCTTGAGTCAGGCCTAAAGGTGTGTCAGAAAGTTTGCGCACAAGGCCGAATTCTGCCCCTATTGCACCGTGTAACAGCACAGACTTGAATATCCTTCACCTGAGCTTATACTGAAGAAGAGAGCTCAGTCCTTTGGTCTTGTGATATTATGGAAGTGTTCAAGACCAGGTTGGATGGGGCTTTCAGCAACCTGATCTAGTGGGAGGTGTCCCTGCCCATGGCGGGGGGGGGTTGGAACTAGATGATCTTCAAGGTCCCTTCCAACCTAAACCATTCTATGATTCTATGATGAAACTGGTAGTCAATGCTTTTCACTCTCACTTTTGGAAACAAAGACTTTTCCTCCTGCATGGCATTGCTCCCTCCACGGGTGTCCGAGCAGATACACAGCTAAATTCGGCGCTAGTGTAAGTGGGCATAACTCTTTAGACCTCAGCTGGATTGAGGAGCCTGCACCAGCAGTGAACTTGCCCTGGTTTATCAGAGTGAAGGTTTTATTTATTACTGGAAGCATCTTATTCATCACTGCTAGCACCGTAAACACCTATTAAGATCACAGAATCACAGAATCACAGAATCGTAGGGTTGGAAGGGACCTTTGGAGATCATCTAGTCCAACCACCCTGCCAGAGCAGGGTCACCTACAGCAAGTTGCACAGGAACGCGTCCAAGCGGGTTTTGACTGTCTCCAGAGACGGAGACTCCACCACCTCTCTGGGCAGCCTGTTCCAGTGCTCTGCCACCCGCAAAGTAAAGAAGTTCCTCGTCATGTTTAGGTGGAACTTCCTATGTTCCAGTTTGTGCCCATTACCTCTTGTCCTGTCGCTGGGCACCACTGAAAAGAGCCTGGCCCCATCCTCTCGACACCCACCCTTTAAGAATTAATAAGCATTGTTAAGATCCCCCGTCAGCCGTCTTTTTTCCAGACTGAAGAGACCCAAATCCCTCAGCCTTTCTTCAAAAGAGAGGTGTTCCAGTCCCCTCAGCATCTTGGTAGCCCTTTGCTGTACCCTCTCCAGCAGTTCCCTGTCCTTCTTGAAACGGGGAGCCCAGAACTGGGCACAGTACTCCAGGTGCTCCATCACTTCCTGGCATCGCCTCTCAGCTCCCCTTGAATTTAGTTTCATTCTCTGTTCCTGATCTCAACACCAAAATTAAAAAAAACCAAACAAACAAACAAAAAAACCCCAAACAAACAAACAAAAAAAACCCAAAAAAACCTTTTTCCCTCTGGGAGGGGATCTGAGAAGGGCCTTAAGGGCCCCCCAGCCGCAGTGGTGATTTTGCAGCTTTGCTAAATTAAGTCCCTGATTAAAAGCCGGCGCGCTGCGAGCTCCCCCTCCTGTCGCCGAGCCGGAGCCGAGCCCAACCGAGCCGGAGCCGAGCCGAGCCGTACGGCTCGGCTCGGCTCCGGCTCGGTTGGGCTCGGCTCCGGCTCGGCACCCGGTGGTACCTCCAGGAGGGCAGAAGGATGCTGGAGAAAGGGAGGGTGGGATGTAATTTTGAACGAAGAAAACTCCGGAGAGGAATAGGGCGCTGCCAAGGTTGGGGGGGAGCGGGAGATGGGGGTGTCTGGCATCGAAAAACCGGCATGTCGGAAAGCCAAGCGGCTTTATGTTGTACACCAGAGCCTTCATGGGCTGGGCTGATAAAAATTGTCTGGCGCGGTAGGATGCTAGCTTTTGCCAGGCCGTCACTTGTTTTAAACAATTGTATCTTTAAGGAGGAAATAAGCGCTAAAATTACAAGAAAATCCCTTGTTCCTCTGCTATCTCTGCATCTTCCCTTGTCATGGTTTAACACATTTGGGATCTAGGAAGGAGAAAACAGAATTTTTTTCAGAGACTGTAAGCCTGCCCCTGAGGCAGGAAGGAAAGGTGAATACAGAGCAGTGTGGAGAGAGGGCACCACATGCATAGTAGTCAGAACAATTTTGTTCAGGCTCTCCCCATCTATGTTTTATAGATGCAGCGTGTATTTATACAGCAAGGGGATGGTCAGAAGCTTGCAGTGTGCTCCAGGTGTGAGGGACAGGAGAGACAGATCCAGGAGTGCATTTGCTGTGAGTGCTACTGAAGCTCATCTTCACACACAGCGTCTTGAGAGCATTTTAAGAAGGAATGAGGTTTTCCAAGTGAAAGCTCTGCTGAGAAATCATCACCAGCCAGTGCTGCCAGACAACAGGCAATCACTGTAGGTCTACCCTTGGGTCTGATGTGGTTTAGAGCCCAATCACAAAGTGAAGATGGGCAGAACAAGTCCAGGAGTTTCCTCTCACTCTTTCTCAGAGGCAGGGTGTGATCTGGAGCAACTGTGAGCCAGCGGCTCAAGGTGTGTAGCTGTTCCCTCATTTACAAACCAAAGCCAACGCTCATTTGGAGGGAGGGGAAAAAGGAGGAAAATGGATTCAGGCCTGTCTTGAATGTGAGCTGAGAACTGTCACTAAAATTGAACAAGAGGAGCATCGTTCAGGGTGAAAGTGAACCCAGGCACAGGATAATTTCACCTGTGTCCTTCTGCCACTTCCCACTCCTGGCAGGCCCTGGAAGTGCCTGGAGGATGGTCTAAGGCATTGGGCTAGGGTGGGGAGGAGGCAGGGGTGTTGACGCACAAGGAAGGAGACCGGGGAGAGAGGCTCACCCCTGGACCTGAAGTCATTCATTAAAGCTGTGCATAGGGTACAATGAGTCAAGAAGCTATTCATTTTAGACGGGAGGTGGGAGTAGAGAATTTAGTACCTTACTTATGGGCTTTCACCAAAGCTTAAGCAGAAGTCTGAGAGAGAGAAATGTGTGTTTGCACAGTTTGTAGCCCAGCCAGGGAAATCTGGCACAGTTCAGGTACCACAGGGTAGAAGTTTTCCAAAAAATCCTACTTCCATCCTCCCCCCTCCCATCTCTCAAATCCATCAAGGCCATTCATAGGCCCCTATAGACTGTCGAGCACAGTTAGACCGTAAGACAAAACACATTTGTTCTTCCGAGCAGAGACTGTATATGTGTGTTTGGTTGCAAAGTATTGTGAGCTGGAGCTGTGAGCTGAGAGATGCATATACGAAGCAGGGCAGAAGGAGATCACCATACAGGCAGAGAGAAATAGAGCTTTACACCTGGTGTAAGGGCTTAGAACAGCCATAACCTCCATCAGGTAGTTGTTGTGGGTGGAGGTGCTTGTGAGTAGCCCATACACCTTCTCCCCTCCTCCTCCCCAACCTTTCCATGTGTCCTGCAAGCGCATCCCATAAACCAGGGGTCAGGAGGGCCTGACAGATTAAAAGCTCACCCCTGTGAGCTGCTTGAAAACAGGTTTATGCCACGATGCCATTGAGAAGTACTCATAGTGAGAGCCAGACCCTTCCTCTTAGTCAGAACTCTACAAGAGGTAAGTTTGTTGGTTTCAGTCGGATGCTCGTGTTAATTACTATGGTTTCTAAAAGTAAATCAGAGTTTTAATCTTAGAAATAAGCGATGGGGAAACCTTCCAGTCGTCAAAGTGAGGTTTGACTCAAAAGGGAAGAAAGAACCCGGTTGTTCGTAGGCAGCCTCCCAAATCAAAGAAGCCAGAACCTCCACTTCCCCAGCCACCACCTTCGCCAGAGCTGCCTTGGCACCAGGCTCCTCTCCTGCAAATGTGAGTGGGTGGAGTTGTATTTGCAGGCTCAGGGAGTTCCTGAGCTGACACGCTGCCAGATTCGGGCTTTGTTAACTGTTGCTTTCACTGTCAGCTGCTGAGATTATAACGGGAGCATTTTTAATAACGTGGGGGGCAAAAATTAAAAAGAGGCCATTAGATTAAGCAGCAACCCTGGGACAATTTGTAAGTCACAGTTAAGAGAGAGATATCTGGAAGATTTGCCAAGTTCAAAGGTCTTCATTATTAATGTTCCAGTAGCTGACTTGATGGATTGTCTCTAGTCTGTGTCCCCTTATTCCTTCCACCTTCTCTCCTGAAGACAAATGCTTAAGACAAATCTCTAGATGGAAGGATAGACTCTGTAATAGATTATTTCTTATTACTTAGAAATTGGTTAATAATTTACTAATTCAATTTCAGTGTTTCATCCCCCACTTCAATTAATCTTTAGAATATAAAGTAAATGCTGTTCTTTGTTCTTCCAATGCTAATGAAGAAAGAAACTAATGAGGAGACCTGGCCTTGATACCTTTCTAAAGATGATTTAGCTGCATAGGACTTAATTTTCTTTTTCTTTTTTTCTCTTATTTACTTCTACTTCTTAAACACAAAATACACTCATAAAACTGAAAGCTGTACAAGCTGGTTATGAGCCCAATTTCAAGCATGTCACACAAGCCTTACTCTAATAAAATTCCATTTCTCGGCAGAGTGTTACAAAAATCATGCATACCTATGCTCTTCCATTCTGCAGATAAATATTTTATACAAATACTTTATACATACTCAAATAAAACAAGATATAGGAACTTCTGTACAGAGACTCAAACTGCTGTCTACCACTCTGGAACAGTGCTTTAAGATTTAGCAGGTGTAGAGAGTGATTTGTTTCTAACAAATTGTATCTGTGGCTCTGTGGCCATAATGCGTTTCAATGAGATTTTTTTTTTTTAAATCGCATCTGTCAGGAATTACACAAGTATAGTCAATCCAGCCTCCTGACACCCCTTCCAGCCCTGTTTCCTGTAATTCTATTACTTTTCATTTCTTACTTTTCTTCTATTGTTTTTTCTTGCCCTATCCCCCCCATTAGTGCTCTGAGAAATGTTTTCAGCCCTGCCTACAGCACCGTACCGAGGACGCACGGGAATGTGGGATTGATGGCTGCTCGTCTGCCAATGCACAGGTGCAAATTCGGAAACCAGTTCAGATTCCAGCCAACAGACTTCTGTTCTTGCAGCGTGTCGTGTTTTCAGTGGCAGGGGTTTGGACGTAAACACTGAGGGCACTAAATGACACGTTCTAGTGTTTGGATGCTTTTTGCCAAGTGTGATTTCACACCTTGGGGAGCACAAAAAAAAAATCCATCAACAAACCTCCAAACAACAACATTTCTCTGTTTTTACTTACCACAGAGTCCTTTTTCTTAAAGGAAAATTTACAGTAGTAGTGTGTGGTCAATGTTGATGAGTTTACATCATGCAATTGCCACTGATAGGGGAAGAAAACAGCCTTTTTCCCCACACCTACAAACTTGTTTAAGCCTGTCTCATTAGAGAACAAGGGTGAGTACATGAAGCCATTTAACAGCAGGACCAGAACCCCGTCCGCGCAGCGAAGGGGAGCGAAGGTGCTGTTCAGCGCGGGCTCTGCTATGAGAAATGCTATTAGCCAGGACAGGACTCCTCACAGTAGGCTGTTGGCATCCTTTTCCCCGTGAACGAGAGCACTCAGACGCGCATCTAGCTGGAGTTTGCTTCTGAGGGCTGCGTGAGCGATGGCTGGCTGGAAGGCTGTATCCAGGGCTGCCACAGGCCAGCACTCATGAGCTTTTTGTCTTTGTACAGGGGCAGGAAATTCCCTGTGCGTCTTATGCTCTGCTTTGCCCTTGAGCGCAAGAGAGGGCAGGGCTTGCCGTACAAAGTTTACTTTACAGATAACTAATTCTATTAAGCAAACACATCTACACACCACAGTGCAGACCCCCAAATACATTAGAATTGTGAATTGTCCCAGATCTTTGGCAGTAAGGGAGTAAGATTTTCCAAGTCACTGAGTAAATTGATGCCTCCAAAAGCACTGTAAACTGATCCATTGGGCTTGACTCTGAACTCCCTTTATTCCAGCGTAAATCTGGAGTAAGCCCGCTGAATTCGATGGAGTTATGCCAAGACAAAATCAAAATCGCCCCTTTTGCTTTTTTTTCTTTCACTGTGCTAGCTAATCCCATAGCTGCAATGAAACTGAAAAATCTATATATACAAACTCCACTGGCCAGACTATCTTATTGCGAAACCTACAGTATATCCCAACCTTATAAAAAATCATTCAAGTGTGACGCTGTCCTCTCTCTTGCTTTTCTGATAAGCAGAGAGGAAGGGCTGCCAATAGCACAGAAACTAGAAGACGGGAAAATAATATTTCACAGCAGGGGAAAAAATATAACTGAATGGAGATCAAGGCAGCTAAATTAAAGAAACCCACAATACCTGGGTAACATGGCCACAAAACAACACATGGCTGCAGCGGAGACATTAAAGCAACTAAAGGATTCTCCTGATGGCAATCTCGGAGTTGCAGAAAGCAGCAGCATCTCCTCTAATGAATTCCTTCCAAAAATCGGCTCCTGTCCAATGGCTTCGTTTGAAACAGATTAAACTAGTGAAAAGAATCTTATTGACTTCATCAGTCAGTGCATGAGGCCTGATGAGTTTAAATAGCATTCTCCTGGAGAAGCTGGTGAATCATGGCATAGACAAGTGTACTCTTCACTGGGTTAAAAACTGGCTGGATGGCCGTGCCCAGAGAGTTGTGATTAATGGGGTGAAATCCTCTTGGCGGCTGGTCACCAGTGGTGTCGCTCAGGGCTCAGTTTTGTGGCCAGTTTTGTTTAATATCTTTATCAATGATCTGGATGAGGGGATTGAGTGCACCCTCAGTAAGTTTGCAGATGACACCAAACTAGGTGGGAGTGTTGATCTGCTTGAGGGTAGGAAGGCTCTACAGAGGGACCTGGACAGGCTGGATCAATGGGCCAAGGCCAACTGTATGAGGTTTAATAAGGCCAAGTGCCGGGTCCTGCATTTGGGTCACAACAACCCCAAGCAACGCTACAGGCTTGGGGAAGAGTGGCTGGAAAGCTGCCCAGCAGAAAAGGACCCGGGGGTGCTATCGGACGGCCAGCTTAACATGAGCCAGCAGTGTGCCCAGGTGGCCAAGAAGGCCAACAGCATTCTGGCTTGTATCAGGAACAGCGTGGCCAGCAGGAGCAGGGAAGTGATCGTGTCTCTGTACTCAGCACTGGTGAGGCCTCACCTCGAGTGCTGTGCTCAGTTCTGGGCCCCGCTGTACAAGAGGGACATTGAGGTGCTGGAGCGTGTCCAGAGGAGAGCTACCAGGCTGGTGAGGGGTCTGGAGACCAGGTCATATGAGGAGAGGCTGAGGGAGCTGGGCATGTTTAGCTTGGAGAAGAGGAGGCTGAGGGGAGACCTCATTGCCCTCTACAACTACCTGAAAGGAGGTTGGAGAGAGGTGGGTGTTGGCCTCTTCTCCCAGGTGAATAATGACAGGACCAGAGGAAATGGTCTGAAGTTGCGGCAGGGGAGGTTTAGATTAGATATTAGGAAGAATTACTTTACTGAAAGAGTGGTCAGGCACTGGAACAGCCTGCCCAGGGAGGTGGTTGAGTCACCATCCCTAGAGGTATTTAAGAAACGTCTAGATGTGGCACTTCAGGGCATGCTCTAGTGGCAGAGATTGTAGGTTGTTTGGTTGGACTCGATGATCTTAAGGGTCCTTTCCAACCATGAAGATTCTATGATTCTATGATGCTATGAAATAAAAGGTAAACTGGTGAAATACTGTCATGATAAATGAACCCACGGTTTCCCAGACTGCAGATGATTGTACTGCACTGTTTGTCCTGTGTGATGCTATATATTCAGAAGGGTGAGTGTCACCTTTCTATGACATAAAAAAAAAAGGGAGGGGGCATCTTTTGAGGTTAACAGATGTTTAAAACAAAAATAATGGCAGAATTTAGAAGTGGCAATGGAAAGGTGTTAGTCCTGTCTCTGCTATTTGAAAAATCTCCAATTTCCTTGCCAACAAATTCCTAGAAGAAATGGCAATATTCCATTTCATTATTAGCTCTTTAAAAAAAAAGTCGTATGAATATGCCTTTCATATCAGCCCACCCTGTAACGACTGCCTGTAGTTTGTAGTTTCAATACATAAATTCTGAGATTTGAAATGCAAATCTCATTTTTGAGGACACAGCAATTTGTGTGCAAATCTTCAAAGAGCAACTGAAAAGCTTTTTCTCTGTCCTCCTGACTATACCTGGTAGAGGAAGTGCTCTTGACATCTGTTGTGCAGCGTCCTTTTTTCTTCAACCTCAGTTTTGCAAACAAACCCTTCCAGGGTGTGGTACAGTGTCGCCACCCAAAGTGCCACAGAGCTGTGCAGTTTTACTGACACCTTAAACATGGCATTCTGTATAGGAGTCCTTCTGATCTGCTTTAAGCATATACGCATGACTGGCTTCTTACCAGCCATGTGTCTCACTAAATCAGGTTCTATAAAAATATTTTTTGACTTGGGATATTGTTCAAAAAAAGGAGTTAAAACTCACGAAGCAGGAATTAAATTTCTGCAGCTATGTTATTGTGTTCTGGTAATGTCTGAAGCCCAGTTATGTTATAAGAAGAAAAAGTCCATGCCCAGAGGCCCCCTATTTTTATCATGCCAACTGATGCAATAAGTAGTGGCTCTCAAACTACGGCCACTGCAGACCAGTGAGGCTGTAGAGCATTTGCTATGTTACTGGTCCATCAAGAGAGAGCAGCTTCCACAGGTACTTGCAAGGCACTTCAAGGAGCAGCCTGGAAGCCTGGAAGAAGAAGAAAATACGGAGAAGGAACTAACATAGAGGTATTTGCTGGAGAAGTAGCCACCATACCACCTGGAAGAAAGGGGAAGAAGCAATTAATTGTCCATTTTGTATGCTCGGAGAAGACGGGAGAAAAAAAACTTGGCTGATGGGACACACTGGCCAAAATTCAGGGAATTGCTCTCAGGGTGTTAAGGAAAGCCAGAAACAAGGAAGGGTGTAAAGGAGAAAAGGCGGAAAAGGTTAAAAAGAAGCAGAGTCATGGCCAGGCAAATATGGAGAAAGACAGTGCTTCAGGCTATGGGGAGGGGAAAGAAAAGCAAAAGCCAAAGGGGGAGAAAAGGTGCAATGAACTCTTTGAGAATGGATCTCAGACACAGCATCAAAGCAAGGTCCTCCTGTTTCAGTTCTAACTCAACAAAAATGTTGAATGAAAAGATTGGTAACAACTTCGTTACACCATGGATAAAGTTTCCCAAAGCGTGTCTGTGCAACGAAAGAGGTTATTACATTATGTAATGTTATATAATTATACTGCTATAGTTCCTCATGTGAACACTCCAGAAGTGAGTCTTTTTCCAATTTTGACTTATATTGCTCTGGAAAGGGTTTTTGTTGAACTGGAGACAGTACTTTTTCTGTTGGGACAGGAGTTCACAGGTAGGGTTATGCTTGTTTAACTATACCTGTATAGTTGTATTGATGTGAAGGGTGAAATGTGCCTGTGTGGACAAAGCCTGAAATATCTAGCTGTCCTTCAAGCCATAGATGTGACATTCTTTAGCTTAGCAAGAAGCCACATTTCAAAGACCTCTTTTAGGATTCTATGGGAACAGAGCAGAACACCACAAGGTTATATAGCAGAAAAAAAAAGTCTTTTACAGGCATTCATAAATGTTTAAGTTTCCTAAGCCTATACTTCCATGTAAGCAAGTCCTGAAGATGCTACATGGAAGTTTTGTGATCATGAATGTGAGAAGGGATAATGAGAAAATATTACGTGTGAAGCTTTAGTCCATGCTGTGAACATTTCTATAACCTTTGGCGTAATCTGAGAGTTGCCATGGCCTATATCAGGAAGAACAAAATAGACAACGGCATTTAAGAAGTCTTTAAAGGAAGGGCTCTCTAATGCTGGAGTTTTTAAGAGCATACACCTTCTCGTTTTAACTGTAGACTGTATGTGGGAAATTAAAAATTCTTTATCCCTCAAAAAATATGAAAAATATATGATTCAAGTGTTAAATATAAGTAATGGTTAACAATCAGATGCATGTTCTATTCTTTGCTTCTGTGTGCTGGTCAGATTAAAAAAAAAAGAAGAAAAGAAGTGCTATACACTGGTTTCTCAAGAATGCAGCATCGGGGATCTGTAAAAGTCTGAGTGATTCTATTGCTTCCTTTTGAAGGGCTCTAATAATAAGGAGGCCTAGGGAGAAAAATTGCAGTTGAAGACCATTGAAGTCTTGAACTGTAGTCAAGCCACAGAGTGAAATTACTGAGCCCTGAACACCTCTCCTGATCCTTCTCTGTTGAGAAGAACCTTTGTTAGATGAGGAGGCAGAGGTTGAAAGACTCAATTGAAATCCTCACTAAATACATTTTCTGAGAAGTTAGGACATGTGGATTTTTTTCCCCACATGGATTTACAAATCCACAGAATTGGAGCAGACGGGGAATCACTCATTTTTTCAGTAGAAAGAATAAACTAGAATAAGAATATTACCAATTCAGCATATGAGCAAGCAAAGCAGATTTTCTTGTACTAACCCATCTGAGCCAGAGTGACACATACTGTGACACTGGGAAATATTTGAAAGAAAAAAAGGACTGTAGGTGTAAGTATTATTTATATGGTGAGAAACCCTTTTGTCTCGGATACTAGGAAAATTACTTTGTCCACATATTGCTGAGTTCTTAAATAGCCCATTCTGTACAATTGGCTGGCGTTTTATATCTTATTGCAGACCTGCATCTCCACAGTGAGTGGTTTTCCAGGATACGTCTTGGGAGTCTATGGTCAACCTGTAACATTCTGGTGACCGTATGAAAAATACTGTCCTTTTCATCTGAATTTATCAAAGCACCCTACAAAGGCAGAGGCGTAAACTATGAGCATACATCATTAATCAGCAATCCCCAGCGGTTATCCTCTCTGGCTATTCTGTTGCAAGACAGTAAAAGATCTCTCCGGATAGCTGTGCAGGCAAGACTGTTGCACAGGCAAAGCGCAACATCAGAAGGTGCAGTTTGTGCTGGGAACACAGTCTTTTAGACTGGTTTTTCCTGGGCTGCACCTGGCAATCTGCCAGCATAGGAATGTCACTACCTAACCATTTATTACTGTAGTGGAAAGCTGCAACTACAGATTTGCTCCAGCAGCAGCCGTTACCATCAGCCATTTAGTGGTGACAAATAAGAGGGAAACACAAGTCTAAAGTCAAGTTGGAATTTCCTGCAAGTTAGCAGGAGAAGAGCAGCAAAAATTGTGCATTTGCTGCTGTTTGACCCATTGCCTTCAGAAGTCTTTTTGTCTAGGTCACATTGTCCAACACCTTTCACCTCTTCCAGGGCTCTTGCCCTGGGGAATGCCATTGTAGGGGAGCTTTCCTGGGCAGAACTGATTGATGATAGTCTATCATCTACTGCTTAATATAGTATAATCGCTCCACTTTCTGAGTTTCTTCAGGATCTACGTACTGCTGCCAGGGAAAAGTGGTATGTAGAAATGGAGAGCTGATGACAATCAATAAAGCAGCGGTTTCTGTAAACTGAAAAAGAGGCAGAAACAGGAAAAACACCTGAACCAGGGGAGTACGCAGTGGAAGAAGAGAAAAAGCCAAGGAGTCTGGAATACAGCAATCCAGGGAGCCTGTGTGCTGCAGAGACAGAAGAAAAGCAGAGCCAGCTACTGCGAAGCCTGAAGGAAGCAGAGAGACCGTTGGGGAGGCAGCATTCTGCAGAAAAGCAGATCCATCGGGCATAAAAAGGAAGCGACAGAAAACTCCAATGAGTGGCTAGGGTAAAGTCTGTATGTGCACCTCTATTTACACTTTCAGTCTAACTCCTGATTAACATTGTTCTCTTCTTTTACAGGAGGGAAAACGAGGATCAGAAATATGGAGTCACTGCTAGAGGCATAGACAGGGAAAGCATCACGTATTTCTCAGTCCTGATCGACAAGTACTAGCTATAGATCGGGCAAACTGAGAAAGCAGTGAATCATCATATCTTCAAGGTAAAGCAATTTTAAGGCTCAATCTTATCACCTGGAAGCAAGGCAGAAACCCCTGGAAATATATCTCATGAAGCTTCTTATGATGCTGTGAAACTGAATTGATCTAAGCATCTTCAGTTTTTCAGTTACCAGAATGAACCGGACCATATACCAGGAGAGGCATAAAAGAAGCACAGTAGAGGTAGAAGATAGATATAGATATATGCAGCCGTGCTTCTCTGCTTAAGCTTTTGGAATTAACTGCCAGCCACTTTTCACGTCTGTGGGAGTTCAGCCAGGACTTTAATAAGGCCAAGACATGTAACAGGTCTCAAGCCTTCCTGCCCACGCGACCGTCTCTCGGCAAGGCCTTCAGAGAGCTCCCTGGGCTTATCTCAAATAAACCCAAAACCCAGTAGCAAATAACAGGGTTCTGACAACGAGACCTAAACTTTTCCTTCCACAACTAAGTCCTCTTTGGCACTGGAATAAAAGGAGAGGAAACGACTTTTTCTGCTTGTGGACCCTGTCATTCTTCTGTAAGGAATTGAAAAAGATATAACTCTAAGGACTAAGAGCTGTATTGTGTGAGAAAATTACAGCAAGGGAAGTTGGACTGCATCATTAAGGTATGGCAAGATAGCTGTGAGCAGGAAACCGAAGGGTGAGCCTGTAAATTGACTACCCTCATGTCACATAAATGAGCCACTTGTGTTTTCTCTGTTACATTTTCTCTCATTTGAATGCAGTTCCTTCCTCTTTTGGCCCAATTCAGAGTTTCTGCCTAGCTTTATTCAAATAGCTGTGTCATAAGTCCTGCGCTTATCATAGCTCTTCCTTGCTACCTCACCTTGTATCACAGGGTCACACAGAAAGGACAAAGTGTGTCATCACAGGACTGTGTGAGATATCAGCATGTTTCTGTCACTTGCAAGTGTGTCATTAGCAACGAGCTGACATGAGGAGAGCCAAACAGATGATCATTTCTTTTCTGCTCCCCACAAAAGGCCTGACGCAAAACTCGCTGGAATTGCTGGAAATATAAGGGGCTTTGGCTCAGACCCAAACAGACCAGCCGGGAATAATGCTGAAAATGTATCTGGAGCTGAGATGGTACAAAGGAACTAATCCCAGTCACCTTCCTTTAGCAGGAGGCTCAGGGTGATTTGAATTGGCTAGCTTCTGTTGTGAATTAAGCTCAAAGCCCCAAAGGCAACTCGATTCTAGTCATCTAGCTTTGCAGCCTTCTCCAAACTCGATCCAGAGGGAAAAGTGACTAATCCTATTCAGTTGCTACACTGAGCTAGTGCCATCGATTAAAAAAGCTTGGGGCACAGGGAAAATGAATAATCTGGGTCAGTTTTCCTCTGGGAGTCCTTTGCACAACTTGGCCAAAAAAAAAAGAAAAAAGAAAAGTAAGGAGACAGTGAGAGGAAGCACTGATAAGAAGGAAAGCTCACCCAATAAAATGCACATACTTTACAGAAAAGAGATAGAAGCAAATCAGGAAGGTTTTGTCAAAATTCCCAAGATGGGAAGAGATTGGATTAGAGGAGCCAGTTCTCCTGTTTGCTGGGAAAAGGATCGTGTTCTATATACTCTTTTCCAGTTCTTTGGTATCCGTGCAGGGCTGAGAGGGCAATCACGGGTGGGAACAACACAAGCTGCAAAATCATTTCTGGGCATAGAAGTCGGCTTCTTGGCTCCCTCTCGCTCCAGGGCTAAGTGTACGGAATGGCTAGCACAGGAGAACAGCCTGTTGCCTGATCCTAGCCATGACCTAAGAGGTGAGTCATAAAATGGGAGTTGCCACTGTAACAGCTGCTCAAGCGGTGACATTAGTAGGTGCTTTCAGCAAATGCGTTTTTGGGTAGGCTTCAAAGTAAATAACTACTGCTGCTGGTTATCGTATTATTACTTTGAACGGGGTTAGCAAGGATTGTGTGCTGCAGAAAAGGTTAGTCTACAGATAACCCCCTACCAAGGTTATTAACATAATAAAGGAAAAGCGTGTGTGTAATTTTGTAACAAACTTCACATTCTCCCTGCCCCCTATTACAGAAGCAGAGGGCTTTCATTATTAATATCAGTTGTCTTATTTGACTTTGGTGCAGGTTTCCTGTGATGACAGGAAAGGGCTGGAGGTTTGTTTGTGGTGAAAGTGAAGATTTTCTGTTTTTAAAAAGCTGTTCCATAAGCAGTGAAATTTGTGAAGCCTGGTCACCTTGCTTTGTGTCCTCTCATCTCCTGTATTTGTCGTCTGGCACGTACCACCATACGCCAGCCCCATCCTCCACAGCCCCCTGGGTTAGCTTGGAGAATGCTGACAGAGCAGCTGGTTGCTGTTAAGTATATAGGAGCTGAATTCTGTCCCCTTTTTGTCAATGAGGGGCACTAAGTGATCAGGTCACCCGGCTTTATCTAAATGCCAGTTTTCATGAAATTTATTATGTGCCTTCAAGGCTGTTGTCTATGGTGGAGATGCCAAAGCTCCACAGTTACTAGAGGGAAGGATGAACATGACTTCTCAAGTGTCATTCCCATAGGTCAAACTAGACAGGTTGGCTATGCTAGCAAGCTACTTTTGGAGGACAATTCACTATGGCCTAATATGTAAGTACCACAGGTAATAAAGACTGAAGAGGAGGGTTAGCAAAAAAAACCCTAAACCAAAAAAAAAAACCACAACACCCAAAGACCGAGAAGTGTGACACTGCAGTGGAATTTTTCTCTTGTCAGGGTGACTCTCACAATGTCACTGGTGTACCTGTATGACACACTGCTCTGCTCAACCACACAGAGACCAGGCAGCAAGTCTGTGGGAGGGTAGGTAGTTTTGGGATTAATCCAGGTGAAATGAAGTGCTGCTGAAATGTGTGCAGAAGACTGGGGGGGAGGGACTGGGAGACGGAGGGGGGAAGATGAGGAGGGAGAAGTAGCAGATGCAGAGGTCCAAGGAAACAGAGGGAAGGCTGGCAAAGGGAAAGGCTGTCCCCTCTTGGGTGTCTCCTCCAGGGATACCTCTGGCTCAAGGATTACTGGCCATAAACGGTGAAAGATCGGTGCCACAACCAGATCCTCGTGATGAGCCACAACAGCGTGAAGCCACTGTCCCACAGAGGCTTGGCTCAGCATCGCCTGGCAGTCCTGCTTACACCTGACCCAAACACACCTTTCCTTCAAGGTCCCAAGTGTCCCCAAAAGAAGCCACGGGCATCCATTACCCGACCCAACCTTTAGGTGTTTGTCCCCACTCAAGTCTGCCCCCCACCCCCAAAGTCGCAATGCAGTGGAGATGTCCAGCCCCAGGATGTCCCCCCGGGCGAGGGACCGTGTCGCCCCTCTGTCCCCCGCTGGTCCAGCGGCCTCGGTGTTGTAATTGAAGCCCTGGGACTCACAAGGCATCATGTCACGACAGCGCTCTGTCGAGGCAGCATCCGTGTGCGCCTGCAGATCCCCTCGAGGTCCTCCCAGGGGAGGAAGGGAGAACGTACAAACTCCTATTCGTTGTCGTGACGCCCGGTGGTGACAGGCGTGACAGGCGTTGTATTGTCGGCCACCGAAGACAGCGAGTAATTCGATAGGCGATCCCTCGATAGACTGTGGAAACCGGCAGCACGGGGCCAAATTTGCCCCGGGCGAGGTCGGTGGGAAAACTCTGGTCCCTATTGTCCCTTCACGAGTGGTCACCTCCGGGAAGAGTGGTGGCAGCCCACCGGGGCTGCTCCCCGCGCCCACGCGTGGGCTGGGGGGCGGGGGGTGGCTCCGGCCAAACCACTTTTCTCCGTTGGGTGGGCAGGGAGAGAGATCGACAGCAAAGATTTCGGGGAAGAAGAGTAAAACGCTTGGCAAACACAACACGCCAGCAGCCCAAGCGGCTGAACGCCGCTGCGCTGTTCCCGCAGACGGGCTCCCCATCAGGGGATTTGGGAGAAGAAAAAAAAAAAAAAGGGGGGGGGGGGAAGGGAAAAAAAATCCCTAATACTTTTACCTTTGGAAAATTGAAGGGGTGTTTTTTTTTTTCGTGCTGTCGCTGCCAAGCCCAGGATTTTGTTTTCTTTCCCAGCATGCGTTGATGACATCACGAAGTGCCCCTTCTTTGTGTGTCAGTGATGTCACCAAGTGCAGTGTGGGGGACAATGGAATCCTGAACTCCGGGCGAGGGCGAGTGGGAAGCGCCTGCTCCTGCTGCTGGTTCAGGGCTGAGCTGGGGGACGGAAGGGAGGACACAGCTGCCGCTTTAGGGCTGAAACAGGTGAGAGACGGGAAAGCTGCCGGGGGATCCCTGTTGGCTTTCGGGGCCGGGGTGGTGGTGGTGGGGGAAGCTTTGGGCTGGGCTTTTCTCTTTTTTCTTTTTTTTTTTCCCCTTATTGCTTTCCAACTGAGGCAGGTGAGAAGTTGCTGCTGCTGCCGGAGGGACAAAGCAGGTGAGGCAGGGGAGAAGCTTTGGGGTTGAAACAGTTGTAAGAACAGGAGGAAAGCAAGCAGCCCCCCGGCTAAGCCTAATAACCCCCTCTCAGTCTTAAAAAAACAAACAAACAAACAAAAAGCAGCAGCCCCGGAACCTTGTCCCCTCTCCCAGCCACCTGCCTCGGCCGCGTCCCTGTGGGGCTCTGGCACGGAAGCGTACCCGGGGAGGGCTTTCATCCCTCCCCCCCGGGCACCCCCCAGAGTACTTTCCAGAGGGTCTCCATTAAAAACTCACGGTCCCCGCTCCGGGCGCCCCTTTCTTCTTTCCCCAGCCCCCGCCGGAGCCAGGGGGGGATGGGACACGGGGGACTATGACTGCCGGGATCCCCCCTCCAGACCCGGAGCGGGGGTTCCGCCGCCTGCCCCCCTCTCCTCCCCTCCCCTCCAGCCCCCGCTCCCTGCAAGGCGGCGGCGGGAGGCGCCCGGTCCCCGCCGCCCCCCAGCCCCGCTCGGCGGTGGGGGAGGCAGCCAGGGAAGCCATTGCCTGTTTAATAGTTGCTGTTGCAGCACTTCCGCTTCTCTCCCAGCGAGAGAGACACGAGTGGCCAGGCCCAGCCGCACCGAGGAGGAGCAGCCAGACACAAAGGGAGAGGTAGGGGGACGGGGCACCCCCCCGCCGCCCTCCCCGCCGGCCCCGGGGGCAGGGGCGAGAGGCAGGGCCGGCCGCGGCCCGGCGATGGGGCGGGAGGCGGCGGAGCCGGCGGGGCAGGGGGGATCGCGCCCGGGGCTGTCAGGTACCGCTGTCCCCCCGGCCCCTCGCCGCCCGGCCCTGCGGGCCCGCGGCCGGGGGAGCTCGGCCGGGCCCCACGGCTCTCGCCCGGCGGGGACAGGGGAGCTCCCCGGGGGCCGGTGGCCCTAGGAGGGAGGCGGCCGTGTGCCGGCCCCCCCCCACCCCCGGCCCCGCTGCTGCCCCGCCGCCGCTCGCCCCGGGGCCCGCGGCTGCCCCCCCTGGCTCCCCCCCTAACTCTGCCGGGGTGCCCTGCCTGGCCCCCCATTCCTCCCGACGGCTTCTCCCCCCTCTCGGGTCCGGACCTGCCCTCGGTAGCCCACCGTGCTCGCCCTTCTCCCCTGTGCCGCTGAGGTGCCCGCAGGAAACCGGGCTGCCTCCCCCCGGCAACCCGCCGCCCCCCTCCCTGCCACCGGCCTCCCCAGGCCCCTCCGCTCTCACCCCTCGTAGGCCCTGGCCCTTCTTTTCCTCTCCTCCCCCCGCTCCCCAGCACAGACCCTCTGCCCCCGGCCCCCTTTGCTGGCACGTCCCTCGGCGCAGTGGGCCTCGGTGGGTCCCCGCCGTGCAGCCCACTCCCTGCTGAGCTTGTCCCCTTCGTTCCCCCACCCCACCCCCACGTCCCTGCTCCCAGGGCCCGATCCAGCAGGGGCTATCCAGCGGGCAGGGGTTTCCCTACCACAGGTCACTGATCCCCCTTCGGGGTCTCCCCCCCCCCGCCCCGTTGCCAGTGATGCCCCACTTCCATTTTAGGGCTGGTGATGGTCACCCCCACACACACACCCCCAGCCCCGTCCCTTCCCACCTCCCCCACGTGCCTCCCGGGAACCCAAGGGACCAGAGCTGTTCCATTTTTATCTCCTACACCCCTAGGCTGGATAGTGGTGGGTGGTGATGGCTCCTCTTGTGTGTGCAGTTTGGGGGAGATTAGAAGGAATTGCTTTGAGCTTTCCTGATCCTTGCCGTCGTCCTCGTTCCAGTCTCTTCTCCTGCTGTTTCGCACTTGCATTCCAAGAGGAAGCTTTAAAAGTCCCCCTTCTCCACGGTGTTACTAGTGCAGGGGAGGCTGCTGCTCCTTCTGCTTCCACCGTAGGGCCTGACGAGGAGAGGGAGACACGAGGACCCTTTAAAGGGAGTGTGACCCAAACACAGAGCGAGATTGTCAGCGGCCTTTCTCTGTGTGTGTTTGTGTTCACTGTTTGTTCCCCACGCCCCATGGTGTCTCCTCTCCAGGTTGGGGTGTGTGGTGGGGGGGTCGCTATGTCGGATGACGATTCGAGGGCCAGCACCAGCTCCTCCTCATCTTCATCCTCCAACCAACAGACAGAGAAAGAGACAAGCACGCCTAAGAAGAAGGAAAGCAAAGTCAGCATGAGTAAAAACTCTAAGCTGCTATCTACCAGTGCCAAGAGGTGAGGCTGCAGTCAGTTTTCTCACTGATTCGCTGCATCTTCTCTCCTTCCTTGTTTTATTTTGATCCGTTACCCCACTGCTCCCTTGCTGCTCCCATTCCTTGTCTCTAGCTGTTACACTCAACCTTTCCACATGAAGCTGCCATTGTCTCACTTTTTTCAGCGTCTCTGTGCAGTGAGTGTCTGCCCAACTTGGCTGCTCTCTGCTCTCTCTTCCTGCATCTTCCTTCGTTCCATCCCAAATATTTTCCTGTCTTTTCTTCCTCCGGGCTGTTATTCTGTCCCTCAATTATTTCTTCTGGCTTTTCCTTTTTGTTTATGAGCATCGGTTATAGGGATGGTGTAGGATTGGCATGTAGTACCTTAATTCCTGCTCTGCTACTGGAAGCTGTATGGTCCTGAGTAAGGCATTGCATTTCAGCATCAGTTTCCCTCTCTGTAGGCTGGGATTGATCTGGAGTGGCTTTTTTTCTTTCCAGGACTGCTCTGGGGATTAATTAACATTTGTGAAGAGTTTTGAGTTTGCTTGCAGTGGGGTAGTGCACTCCAGTGCAAGTAGTGTAATATAGCCCCAAATCTTTTCTGCCCAAATATATTACTGTTTTTCTGTCTGCTCATCACCTATATTGAATTTTCTGTGTTTGGTTGGATGGTGACTAGAATAAATAACCCACAGCAGGTCCACTTGTGGACATTCTGCTCTGAAATAGTCTTTGCTCACAGCACAGAGTGGGTTGGTTGTTGGTGGGGTGGTTTTTTTTTTTTTGAGAGTGAAATCATTTTTGTTCCGGAATAATGTCTACATGGGGAAGAGATGCCTGCATAGAATAGTGATTCCAGAGCAGCTACATCATTCAGTTTTCTTCACCTAGGCAGACTTTTAGAGCCACTCCATTTTTTATTTTTTTTTAAATAAATGGTTAGCCTTTCTCATTTATTCAGTCTTTCGCCTGAATTCAGCACCATCCTGCTCCAGGGAGCTAAGCTGACAAATGGAAGTTTTCAAGCAAACTTGCCGTACTTCAGTAAGAATAATAAACCATCTCACTGAACAGCTTTGCCAAGTGGCGCAGAGAGGTCGTATCTGTAGGTGTCAAAAGTGACTGGGGTTTTATGCAAATGCTCTGTCATCGCAACTGAGTTCTCTGTGGCTTTGTAAGAATTTGGGCAGTTTGGTTATTCCTGATCTCTACTCTTCAGGTTTCCGTGGCAAACTGACATAGGTAGTGGCAAGCAGTGTTTATGTGTCGTGTCCTTAACTATTTTATGAAGAAGATTGTAAACTGCCTAATACGAAAAGGCTGTGGTTCTCATGTATGACAAGTGGAAGGGAGGCAGAAGATGCTGGCTGAGTTTGAAGGAGAAGGGAGGCAGACTGAGTGCTGGGTGGGGAAATCTGGAGGGGAAGCCTGAGTGACAGTAATGGGACTCCAGGGAAGGGGATGATAGCTGGTTGGGCGTTCTGTGGCAAAAGCAGAGTGAGCCCAGAATAGTCTGGGCAGGGAGGACAGGGTGGTGGCTGAACGCGGCGAAGAGAGGGAGCGGCTGGAGTCCTGAGAGAGGAGAAGTGGGGATGTTGTGTGGCTCTTGAGGGTGAAGAGAGGGGAGAATTGAAGGTGGCAGGAATGTGCAAGAGCCTTGGAAATAGACATTCACCTTCCTTTAAATGTCCTTGGGAACGGTGCAGTTATTCAGTCCCTTGGGGCTGGTGTTTTTTCTCAGGATGGTGCTGGGAAGCTGTAGGGGGGAGAGGGGGGGAGCCAGTTTGGCAATGACTCTTTCTCTCAATCCAGCAAGACAAAATTCCTTTTCAGACTGCAGTTTTCCTCCAAGCACTTGGTGCATTGCATTTGCAGAGGTTTTCCCTCATTTACAGGCTGGCTGGCAGAGTAAAGCGGACAGTCTTTTCCTGCTGCCCCTGTGTGGTTGGCATCTTTGTGGCAGCGTACAACCATGCACCTGCCTGGGTTCAGTCCGCAGTGCCCGTCTTGTTTTTTCCGACCATCTCCATAACAGGGTGCCTGTCCTGCTTAGTGTGTTTGGACTGGTGGGAGGCTACAGCCGAGAGTGCCTCTCTCTTATGTAGCGTTGCAAACTAGGCGGTGACAGTACGTCTGTGAGGCATATATGTTAACTGCTATCCCACACAGTGACTTACCTTTGTTCCTTCTCGCTTTTATTGCCACAGGATTCAGAAGGAATTGGCTGACATCACCTTAGATCCACCTCCCAACTGCAGGTTGGTGTTGATTCCTTCCCTGAGGAGGGTGGGGGAAGGCGAGGGGCTGAACGGTGCTGGCATGTGTTGTCACTGTCCTCAGAGGCTCTGGATAGAGCAGAGGAATGGCTGTTTAGGTGGCTGAGAGTACTTTTGTGAATGTTTGGGTGACATTAAATAGTTTCCAGGGGGGGAGCCCTCCAGGGATTGTGTGTGTTTTGATATGAGTTTTCTGTTTGTTTGGGGGGTTGTTTTGTTTTTGTTTTTCTTGAACAATTGCATTTCGATCTGTTACACTGCTTTGTGTGTATATTTCCGAACCTGGCCTATAAAGAAGAGTGTCAAAACTTTCTCCTTGTTTGTTTTTTCTGGTTTATAAATCTAATGCCTGACTGCACTAATCTTATATAAATAAGAGTCCTGCCAAGGAAGCAAAGAATAGTAAAATGCTACGAGCTTTTTAGCTCAGAGAGTTCTGTTGTGAACAGTAAGTTACAGTGGAAGAGAAGCGGGAATTCGTCACTCCGTGGGTGCCCTACAGGAGCACACGTGTTAGCTGATGAAATAACAAGCAGGGGTATTCTGCTGCCCTTTTATAGGGCAGCTTGTTTTTAAGTATGTTTTAGAAACTTGCACTGTTTGTTTAAAACATCTAGCAGGTTGATTTGGTTCATTGCACGGTGGCCCAAGCCTTTTTTGCGTTTGGAGAGGAGACAGTAGTAGTGTAACAACTTTGGTTGTGCTTGTTTATTCAAGAGGAAAGTGGCTTTCGGTCTGATCTGTGTTGGCTGTAGTTGCCAAAGCGCAACTCTGTTCCTATCTTTTTGTTGTGGCTGAGTTTGAGGCCCTTTGATGTTGGTAATGGCAGAAATCAGAGAAAATTCTGTTTATAAATAACTATTTAAGTTGGTATTTTTAGTACTGAGTAGTCACCCACAAATGCACACGAACCTTTCCGTTGAAGCTTTTTGCTGCTGTTAGTCTGCAGGGGCGCATTAGCACAAGAGTTAGCCTGGCAGGTCCAGCGCCACTATTTCAGTACCAGTCCCAAGGATCATTATTAATGAAAGGAGGGATGGGGTGAGGCGTGTGAGCAGGGGTCTAGGCTGATACTAAGATTTTTGCGCTGCTTGGAAGACAACTGATGAGCTCTGAAATCTTTAGCCATGACAATATGGTTTTGGTGACAGCAATGACTACCTGAATATTATGAGAGATTCCAGCTCTTGGGCTGGAGGTGTCTGTCCTGTCTGCATCCTGGCTCTGTGTCAGGATGAAGTCCACATCCCTCCTCCTCCCATCATATCCTGATTTTTCATGGGAAAGAAACCCAGAAGCACAGCTCAGACAGGTGCTGTGGCTTGCTCTGTAGATAACTGAACCTGGATGATCAAGGTGCAGGGACTGCAGTCTGAACTTGGCAAATCTATCCAAAAGTTGTGACAGTGTATGAGCATGTCAGATTGCAGGCTTCATCTGCAGGTTTGTGTAAATAATATTAGAACCCTACTTTGTCCTTGTTTCAACTGGCATCATTCACAGGTAAAGATGAGCTAGCAGACTACCTGTGAAATAGAATGTGGTTGTGATTTTTTTTCTTTTTTTTAATTGCATAGACCGCTGAGGATAATGCACTTCAAGGCCAACATAGTAAGTTTGTGTTGTTTCGGCCTTTATAGATATTTCTAATGGTAAAAATCAGTTCATAGTACAAGTAGTGATGACTAATCTTCGCCCATAATGCAATTACGAGTACTCTGCATTCCTTTCGACCTTCAGGTGAGTGACAGCGAAGGCTGGCAGCTCTTGCAAATAATACGTGAAACTGGTGTAATTGTTGCTGTCTCTCAATATGTTGATAGGTAGGAAAACGTGAATGGAGGGGTTTGTGTGTGTCTGTGCGTGTGACCAAAGGAGTTTTGGTATTGCTCATCTTGGGGTGAAGCTATTCTACTTCGGTGAAGATAGTGCCGAGAGTGCAGAGCAGCTCTGCTTGTGGCTAACAAGGTTCCAATTGCCCAGTCAAGCACTGGGGGTTTGCTTCTCCAGCAGCTGGTTTGTAAAAGGGTACGCAGGTGGCGATTGCCGCAACAGTGAGATGAACTTCAGTTGTCACAGTTACAGGGAAAGTTCACCTCTCGTGGAAAAAGAAATAGAAATAGTCAGTTTGAGAGTGTGAAGAGATTAAGCAAGTGAGACATTCTGGTTGCTGCGTGATGTTTAAGGCGGCCAAAATTTGCTCGGGGGAAGCCTGCTAACAGTGTCACTGCTTTCCTTTATTATTATTTTTTTTCCCTTTGTATGAACATTATTAGCATGCTGTGAAGGAAGTATTAAATGCATAGTTCCAGAACTTAGTTTCAATTTCTTGTCTTCGTGACTTTGCTTATCCTCACCTTTTCTCTGACCTCCAGCCACTCATCTCTCTGCTGCCTTTTTGCCTCTACTGACTTTTTTCAGGAGTCACTGGAGGGGGAGGGCAGTCCTCTCCTTATAGTCATCTCACTCTCTCCTGCCAGACTGATCTCAAAACTTAACATATTCAGGGAGCTATATACATACCAGGTATTACCTGTCCTGCTGTCAACTTTAGGGGTGCCAAAGGCTCAGAAGTCACATTTGAAAATGTGCATCCAAAACTGTATCCTCTGTTATGTTGGAAATGTCATGTTCTTTTCTTTTTTTTTTCTACTGGATGTTTGTTCTTGTACCCCTCACCACCATCTTTGTAATTTCCCCTGTTCTGTGCTGTGTTCGGTGTTTGATAGCAGTTCGTTGTTGGCCATACTTTAATTTTTGGCCTCGTTGCAAAGTGCTGTTCTTTTTCCAGTCTTATTGCAGTAATGGGAGTTCAAGATATTTAACACATCCCAGAGCAGCTCTGCATGTTGAAAGAAAAAGCTCTAGGTTGTAAATGATTTTTAGTAAGAACTGTTTTATTTTTCTTCTTATAAAACACCACATATAAGACGCAATTACAAATAATGAAAACCATTTGATATTTCAAACAAAATAGCTTAAAAACAAATGAGTTTCATTTTTATTTTTGTAGCTTGCAGTGACCGTATTTTCGTGAGTGTAACCCACAGATCATCTGGTTTTTTTGGTGGTTTTTTTTTTAAAAAAAACCAACACAAAACAACAAAAGACCAAACCCCAAGCACACTCAACACCCTGTGATTGAGCAGCTGTGTGGGTTTTACACATATGTGGGTAATATGAGGGGAATTTTATCCCAGAACTTCCTCTCCCCTCAGTAGTTTCCTTGCTTCTGGTTTTCCATAGCTTGTCTGTGTCCCCCAAAAGCTTACCTGTCCTTGTCTATCATTGACTCCTTCATCATCCCATATAGTCCCTTTGCCCCTTATGTTTCTCTCTCCAGGCTATGATTTTGATTTTATGCAGGCTAGTGCGGTTACTTGTACAGAGGTGCAGGGTACATGTATGGAAGCGCAGTATATGTTTGGCTTGCATTTAAAAAATAGGTTTTTGGACTTTAAGACCTTTTCGGAAAAGATGTGTGTTATACACGTCACAAATCTGTGGATACCTGATGGAGGCAATGCTGTCCTCCCAAGTGTCCTAGTGTAGTACGTGTGTAGCATTTGTCTACTTCTGAATGATTCTTAACCTCGTCATTGTTTTCAGTAGGCTGGTGCTCTAGAGGTCCTTAATATTCTGTTGTCCGCAAGATGATTTGACTCCTGATATTAATACTGAGTTATGAAAGTTAAATGTGGCTTTAAAGTTCAAAAGGTGGTTAGTGGTTAATGTGAATTGGAGAATAACTCTTTGGACCTGAAGTGTTCCAAATCTTTTAAGAGGGTACCTGGTGATTTCTTTTCCTACTTTGTATTATACCAGAAAGTTATAACTCTTGTTTTAGAACTAAAAAAAAAAAAAAAAAAAAAAAAAAAAAAAAAAAAGACTTTGGACTTTTAGTCTTTTCTATGTGTTGGTGATAGAGGAGTATGTCCTGTCTTTGCTTTGGGTCATGGAAGTCTGTGTCTGTGGCTGTCAAAATACAGTTCTATCTGGCTACATAGGGAAACCTGATCTTTGTTTGTAGGTAACACTTGTGAGTATTGTGCCCAAAGCTTTGTTTCTGTCGCTGTGACAAGGTTTTCAAAGCTTTTACGAAAGTTAATTAAAGCTTTAAGTACTGTTTATTCTGTTTATGTCATTTATTTGACCTCCGCATCTAAGCATCTCCTGATAGTAAATCTGCGAATTGCTGTGAGGTTATGAAAGAAATGTCTTTCCCTGTTTTAGGGATGGGAGGTTGCAGCACAGAAAAACCGAGTGACTTGTCCAAGGTCACGCAGGAAGTCTGTGGCAAAGTGGAGAAATGAATGTAAATCTCCTTTGTTTCAGGCTAACTTGCAGCTGAGCTGTTCTCCTGGAACTGTGTGCGTCGGTTGCATTATGAGCAGGGCTTTGAATCTGTGCTTTATTGGGTGTCTGGTATTGACTGTATGTAAGCATGGTAATTTAATGTTATTTTTCCCATCTGTGTAGAGGGACCAAAATGGATATTAACTACAATTAATGTCTTTTAATCTTTCTTACCCAAACTGAAACAAGTTTGTCTTCCACATGGCTCATTTAAGTCCATATAGGCAAGACCAGCTGTTATTTAAACAAAAATAATTTTAAAATCTTTACTGAAGGAGGCATTTGCCTGCAAGGCTTACCCTCCTTTCAGAGTGAAATGCTATCACAAATTCATCATTTACATAATAATAAAATACAGTTGTGTTTCCTGGCTCCTTCAGGCCAGTTTTTGTAAATTCACAGAATAAGGACCAGATCTCCCTAAGAGTCTTGTGAAAGTTAACTGTCAGCACTTAATAAATATACATATCAGTATAGATAGCGGGGAGAAGTGCTCTTCGCTATAATGTGTATAATATTCATAGTTTTCAAAACTTTGCAATGTGGAATTAAGATTTCTTGGCTATAGAGAAGTCTGCAGAAAATGTGTGGCTCAAAGGCTGTTTTGAACTCAATAGTTTCGTATTATAATTAATATACTTTGTCTACATACCATGAAAGTCTGGCATTTGTTCTGATTACACTTGTTTTTATGGTGCTTGTAATTTTTTGCAAATGTATTTTCTCAATACCTCCAACTCCAATAATGCTTTAAGTGTTTTTGCTTTTAAAGCTAGTGTGTTGTCTAAGGGTGGATTGTCGCTGTTAAAAGCAACACTGATATTATAGTTTATTATTTTCATGCTTGGAATAGTCCTTCCTGAACTTAGTAATATTCTAGCATAAACTTTCTGGTCTTACATTTTGTAATTAAAAAGCTTAATTTTGGTATGACCCTTTTTTTTTTTTTTTTTTAATGTGCACACTGAAATGGTTAGATCAAGAATGACACAAATTCTGGGGTTTACTTCCTTGTAGAAATAAAAAATGCAGATAATGTTTAATGAAAATTATCAGCTTACAAAAGTGATTTTAGTACTTTCCATCCCCCCCAGCCTCCCTCGTTTCTATGAAATGGGAGCGTTTTCTCTGAGAAGTTTCCAGCCGTAGGGTAGGAAGGACCTTCGTAATTAGTGCTGCATGTAGTTGAAAAATATCTTTTGTCATATAAACTACTAGTGGTTCAGCATTCCCTCCCCCCTTTGTTTGGCACATGATCCCTGGAGAAATAACTCTTCCTTTTGAAACGGTGTATTAACTAATTTAGAGATCCTCCGCAGCTGTGTAGGGTCTAGCTTGCAAACCATAAAAATAATACCGTTTCTACACTCGGTGAATTCAAAGTACGTGTAGGTAGCAGCTCCTGCAGGCGAAGTCCTCTGCCTGATGTACTCAGACAATAGCTGCACAGGAGCAGCTTCTTTAGTGCGGATTGATTAGTTAATTTTACAGGGATTCACCTTTCTGGAGGTATTCCTGGTTTTATTTATTGGCTCCCCTTTCAAAATCAGAAATGTTTTGATGGCCAGGCTCCTCGGATGCTGTGGCAGGAGCTGGCTTACGCTGTGGTAGATTTTGTTTGGCACATCCTGGCTCAGTAATTCCCAAATGAACTGCATTCTGTGCTCTTGCATGCCAAACATCAGAACGATGAATCTTGAGAGCGGCTGTGAAATTGTATCATGGCTAAGAACAAAGAGGATTGAAATCCCTTCTGTGCACGCTCTCTTGTATACCACTTAATTTTATTATTTGACTTTCAGCTTTGCTGCCCTTGGAGGGCACTGTGCAACTGTGTTTATGGTGCTGCATATACGTTTTATCTGACAAATTCTAATATTTCTTTTTGGTTATGCAGTCTTTAATTTGGTTTCATTTCCGTTGTATTCCAGCTCCTCTTGTCTAGATTTTTGTATTGGATATGTGTATTGCTGTACACATATGCAGGTTATGTCTGATTTTATTTTAAGAAATACTCATGATATGTATATGGTACTTTATAGAAACAAAGAGGAAACACTGTGTGGAGTATTTGTACTTTAGGGGCTTGAATCTGTCTTGTCTCTTTATATGAAGACAAAAATTATCCACGGAGAACTGGCTAGTCTAGGGGACTGAGAAAGTGTTAGGGGATGGTTTTGTGTTTGAGGATTTCAACAAGGGCAGGTTGCGACTGACCGAGAGCTTTGTGGTTTCTGAAGAATGGGTTGTTCTTGAAAGCTGATAAGATGCCTTCTGACAAGATGTTAACTTTGGCCCTGCTGTCGAGGGGGGTTGTGCTGGAAATGGAGACAGGGCTCACCTGCACTGGTACAAGTTACGTTGATGGATTAAGGTTATCGATGAGTTAGGGCATAGCAAAACTTCTGCAGCCTCTGCCTGCGCTCTTCTGTAATTGTATGTGGAAGACCAGCCTTCCATACAGTACCTCTCTAAAAGTATTTAATGTTCTAAACAAAAAGAAGATATCGTTTAATATGAATGGGTTAAGAGATTATTGCACATCTGTGCAGACTTGCACACCACATACAAAGTTAAGGGCTATGCTTTCTCCACCAAAGAAAGTGCTTTAAACTAAGTTAAATTAATGATGTAATTTAGTCATTATAGTAGAATCTTGCCAATCTGTATATTTATTTGAATGAAATAAGTTTATACTTATTTTTCCCTCTGAGGCTTAACAGAGGAGGTCTAAATACTGACTTCATTAATTTACAAGATGAACTAGAGAACATGTATTGTCAAGTACTATAAATAAACTACAACTGTCAAAATAAACACTGTGGAATTCAGAGGGGTTTTCTTGTTTCTCTTGCCAATTTGCAAATTTCAGCAACATGCAGTTGGTCTTCCAAGGCATTTGTGGAAAGTATAATGGTTACTAGAGTGCATTTAATACATACTTTCTGTGCATGAGGGGCTAATTGACATTGCCAGGAGAATAAATCACGGATCTGTATGCTTAACTTGCAACATCCCTTATGCAATATTCTTTCCTTTATTAACCTGGACTCCCTGGGATGGGAGGTGGTGGGGGAGAAAAGGAGAGTGGGGCATGGAGATTGTAGCTCAGGGCAGATGTGGCGTTTGATTCCCCCTACTCCCTCCAATCTCCTCCATGATTTCACAACTGAAAATATAGATCAGGTGAGATTAAGTTGAGCTGTTCTGAGAACTGGGTCCAGGCCAAGTTTTGGCAGTTCATTTGTTTAAGAGAAAATACAAAGTAATTGGATTAAAGAGGCTGTACGATTAATGATGTAGAGTCCTGTTAAATTTCTTTGCTTCTGTGAATCAGTGGAGAATTCAGGCCTTGATTCCTCCAAGGGCTTCAACTTTTCCAGTCGAAAGTGAGTGTAAACCAAATCAGCATGTTAGATGTGTTTTGCACTTTCTTTGTATCGGTGTAAATGATTGTTTAAGGGATTTCTCATCTTTCCCTCTGGAGCTGCTGGACTTGCTGGAAACACAGAGAATCTGGAACTGAGAATTGTAAAGGCAATATAAATGCTGTGGGCTAAAGGAGAGGTGCTTCCTGGGGCAGGTGGGCTGCTGATATTTAATGCTCTTGCCACTATGAATATCTGAGAAATAGATTTTTGCTGGTGAGCTAATTCCAGTGTCTCTTAAGAAGAAATGAGGAGAGGGGTCTTGGGGTCTCTCCTTCTTTCTGTTGATGCCTAGGATCCAACAGAGAGGTGCACACAGGAGTAAAAAGACCCACAAACATTAAAAATAAATTCTGAAATCGAAGGTGTCTTTTCACAATAGCTGAATTGATGAAAAGAAGAAAAATACTTCTGATATGGACTCAGAACTTTGTCAGAGTTATTGGAGACAACAGCAAAGCTCCAGGGCAGTGGTGATTGTTATAAAAGGAAGCCCATCAGGGTAACTGCCTCAAAAGTTTTACATGCAGTTTGAATATCTTCACTGAAATTTTAAGGTGCTAATTTAGGTGATCACTGTTATGGATCTGTCATATGTTTCAAATTTTCAAGTGGACAACTTCTAGAAAGTTTCAGTGTGTTATTTGGTATTCTGAACAAGTACAGACTGCTCTGGGAAGTGGCCTGTAAATGGTGGAGAAAGTACAATATATTTAACTAAAGCAACATTTAACTGATGCAGATAGTTTTGAAAGATTGCTAAAATGCATACAGTTGCAATGACATCGTTTTAAAGCAACTGTATCAATACTATAGTATACCACAAAAGGTTATTTCGTCAGAAGTTTCTGATCAAACTGATTGCTGTAATACTATATTTGCACGTTATTTCCCGTTTGTTCTTGATAACCTTTTTAAAGGAGATAAATGAGATGATGTATACAAGCATTTATACTTGGTGTCCTTGACTTACTTCTAAGTTGTTTATCAGTAAGAATTGTAGAGTTTTGGTTTTGATGGAGTAATCCTTACTTAAGAATCTCATCCTGTATTGTATGGCTTCTGATAAAAAGTATTTATGCTTACTTGCACTTGGGGGACTGTGGGAGAGGAAAATCAAACTTCAACAGCACTCTTGTGGTCTAGGAAATCAGGCAAGAAGATGTATAGTAGCGACAAGTGTGACCCAGGAGATCTAGGACTTGGAATGTAACTAGTGTCAGGCCTTCAGCTGCTCTACTGCTTGTCTTCTAGTTACATCCCAGTATTGAAGTCTCTAGTGAAATTTTTTTTGTTTAAAACAGCATTTTTCCTTTTTTTTTTTCCTCTTTTTTTTTTTCTCGCCATCCCCTCACTCCCATTATGAGGTTAATCAGATTGCAGACATTGGTAAGACTGAGAGAATGAATGAGGTGAGGAACAGAAAAGAGCACAAGCCCACTGGAGGCAGAAGGGTGTTACATTCCTATGGGCAGCAAGATTGTGCAAGGCATTAATGGTGAATGTAAAGGGCTGCAGAAAGAGATGGCCCATCACGGTGGCTGGGGCAATTTTGCACTGGTTGCTGAAATAGTTGTGGCAAAGGTAGAAGCAGAGACAGACTGACTCTTTTTTTCTGCTCCATCAATTGAGCTCCACTTTCTTATTGCCTTTCATAAGGAGCAGAAGAGACAGGGTATCCTCCTATTGAATGGACCATCCATGGGCCAGCTTTTTCTTGGGCATGAGTGAATTTTTAAAACAGGCAATCATGCAAGCTGCAACGATAGTTTTTGCTGTGCTGCCTGTATTACACCCCCACCTGGGAGGCAAACTATTCATACAGCAATAAAGTCAACACATTTATATGAGCTTACCCTATTTACAATGCTCTGTAAATCAAGAAAGCGTAACCTACTATAGCTTGAAGAACACAATGCATGTAACAAGTGCCCAGGTGTATCTTTGCAGGCCTCCTTGAACCGCTGCACAAGCTGCATGCGGCTCTTGACTCATGGACTGCCCTTCTCTATCTTTCGAAGTGCATGAACAAGATGTGAAAAAACAACGAGGAGTGGGAGAAGAAAATTAGGGGAGCGACAGCAAGAAAGGAGCAGAGGGAGAGAAAGGCAGACGTAGAAACAGAGAGAAGGGAGAGAGAAACAATTAAGCAAGCAAAAAAGGGTAGCAAAGTTAAAAAATTGCTTGAAACTCAGTCAGTCCCAATCAAGTAGACTAATATTAAAGATAAAAAGTTGCAAATTTAATTTGTTGAAGGCCCTGCGAGACTGCATCTCCCAAAGGAGCACGCCTTGTTTTTGTAGCACGTGGAAGAGAAGCATGACAGGAGCTGTTATTCAGTGAACTCCGTAATGCTAGAAAGAGAGATGTTCACTGACACTGTTAGAGAGATCATTTTAGAACAGATTAAGTCCTTCTGCCCAGTAGGCAGTGGAGTTCTGGAAGCTGTTCCTGCAGGAGGTCACGGAGGCAGATAGTATCAGCACACTCAAAAATGGGCTGAGCAAATTCATGGGCAACAGGTCTGTAAACAGACTGAAAGAGAAAAGTCAGGGATGTACCCTTTAGCATCCCTAATCCAGTGGCTGTGGATGCTGCAGGAGTACAAGGGGAATGGATTGTTTCCTTGTTCCTCTCAACATTGCTTTTAGCCACATAAAGCGTTCAACTTCTGCCCTTTATGGAACAGTTCCCGCCTCTCTTCTTTTTATGTTTTGCTGTTTAAAGCAAGCCCTCATTTCCTGTCACTCAGCCACTTACTTCTCCTTGCTTTTGTGAAAGGGTTAACCTTCATGCGTTTGTCCTGCTGAATTCAGACTGTAAAATTTTCAGGGCAAAGGGCTACTTTCATTTTTGTCTTTGTTTGCAAAGTGGTATGTAAATTTCCAGCTATGTTTAAGTGTTCTTTAACAATAAAGTAGGTTTAGTCCTTGGACTTGTAGATGTCTCCCTATCCCCACTTCCCAAAAAAATGAAGTTCTGCATATGTTGCAACATTGTTTTGTTTTTTTTTCCTTCCTTATATGATTGAGGTAAATAAGTGAGTTGTTTTATTCAGCAGCTATTGTATTATTTTGAATATGTGATTTGGTTATTTTCCGGTTTTATGCACATCAAGGTTATCACAGCTGTTACTTTGTGATACTACTACATTGTAATAGGATAATGTGTTTTGAGATATATTGGTGTTGGGGTTTTTCTTCCTGGATAGTGGCAGAGAAATAATAAAGGTGTCCAACAGCTAATCTCTTTCTTTGCTGTCTTTGCACTCCTACTTCACCTTCCACCTCAATAACTAGGAGGACTGTAGCTATTTGTTAGGGAAATATTAGTTAAATTGCAGAGCTATTACGTGTGCTGAGACATTCCAATTTAAAGTGCTTAGTATTCAGTGTGTGTACTTAACTCCTAATGACTGTAAATATTATGTTACATTTGAAGTTTTGTAATGTATCAGGTATGTCTTGGACATTGTTTTTTCCACAGAAAATGCAAATTTTCTAACCCATAGGTGGTGCAAGCTGTGCTTTCTACATTGCTTTACAGGGATTTTTGCTTTGCTTTTTCATAGTAGAGTATTATTTATGAGGAGATGTGAAGTTCAGACAAATAATTTGGCATTGAGATAGCGCTGCAGTGAAACATGCATCTGAGCAAAGTAGCATAGAACTAGCTATTTAGGGGATCTTTAATAACTAGTACTGGATTTTGTAAGGAAAGACTGAAAAATAGGGGTTGGATAGTGGAGCCTTTATATGGTAACACTTTGCAGTGGGGATGTGATGAACTGGCAGGGTCCAGCCGAAAGCTGTAGCAACAGAGTGAAGGGTTGAGGGCAAGTGGGGATGTGATGTGACCTGTTTCACAGCTGGCCGAACAGCTGGACGGGATTTGTTAGTGATTCGCAGCTTGGCTGAAAGAGAGATAAGGAAGGAATGCTGATGGGGGTCTGGATCTGGGAAGGAGACTTGTCTGTTACCTAGTGAAATCTGTTCTATTTGCAGGCAGTCTTCATCGATCCAGAACGGATGGGGAAAAAAAGGATGGAGCTAGAGTTGAGGGCTAAACTATGACACGCTACGAAAGAGTGAAAATACAAGGTCGGGTTAGATGTGACCCTTAAAAGCCGAGAACAACAGGAAAAAAAATGCATTTTGCCAAACCTGCCAGTCTCTTGCACAGATTCTCAGTGCTCTCTCTGTACGTCTTTCCTAGACACTCTCTACATTACAGTCCAATGTTTCCCAAGTCAACGGTGGGGTATAAGCTCTCCAAAAGAGAGATCGTGTGACAGTTCTGGCTCATGCAGCTGGGCCTCTTCCTGCAAACCATCACAGGCTTGTAAGGAACGGTGCTAGTGTCTTCTGCCTCCTTATCCTGCTGAGCTGAGCAGGTTCTGGCCCCTTCTCTTTCCTGATGGCTGCACCGATCCTTCAGCAGTAAGCCATTACATCTGTCAAAGGCTGCAGCCTGTGCCTGCAGGGAACTGGAGAGGCGAGGTTGTCCTGTTGACAGAAAGAAAATGTGTATGAGGAATTAAAAAATATGCAGGCAAAACCGTTCTTGTTTTATGAATTTACTTGCAAAATGAATTAGCAGTGATCAGCTAAACTACTGAATGTGTATATAGATTTTTTTTTTTAATTGCTTAAGTATTCAGATCACAAATCAGAGGAGCTTGATGAAAGGGAAAGAGGAAAGTGTTTTTAAAGTACTTAAATTGGCAATTGGAGTAATCCCATGTACAAGGTATACATAAGAATTGACATTTGTCATTGTTCCTTATGCGGTACTCTTTGGTCATTGGAAGTGTATTTTATTATCATTGAAAGGTTTCTAGGCAAGAGGATGCATCTAAACTTCACTCTGGGGTTATGAGGACATCTGACGTGCAGTAGGTGAGCCTGTACGAGCAGCAGGCAGCTGTATGCCAGGCAAATGAAAGATTCGTTGGTTAGTATTTTTACTAATCTTTCTCTCATGTACACATTGAATGACACATCCGGAAAGTCATCTAGTTGCTGTTTTAGCAAATGTTTTTTTTTTTTTTTCAGAGCGAGAATCTCATTTTCTGGGTATTAAAATAGTAATGGAACTGCGACGTTTGCTTAGATTGGCTTTCCTGGAAGATAATTTGTCATATCCTAATGACACACTAGGTCAAGTGCTAAATTTCAGTCCTTGCTGGAGATAGTGAACAAACTGTGTCCAGAAATAAGTGGTTTTGTATGTCCCTGTTCATATTGCTAGAGTTCCAGGTCACTAGAAGAGTTGTGGGTTTTAACGTACAGTATGTATGATTTACCCATTCTTTCTTAAAAAGTGTTAGACTCTTTACAGAACTGCATGAGCACCTTGAATGTTTTATGTATAGCCAGTGACTTTTCTTTTTTCTCAGCTGGTTATACACAAAGAGCATAAGCATTTTTTTTTCTTACTTTTTTGATTTATTAATTATGCTGAGGCAGCTGGATGAAAGAGTGCATCTTGCTTTTGGCTTCTGAAGGAAAGAGCTTTCTCTTTTTTTGTTGGTTTTTTTTTTTTTTTTTTAGTGTTCTGATTTTATATAGGGTTATTCTCTAGTAGGGATTATATAATATGATTATGAAGTTATCCTGTTTTCCAAAGGGTCATATATGTGATCTCTGGTCAGTAGGGAGAAACTCACACTTTTGACCTTTTTGTCTCTTTGGACCCATTAACTGTTGGACATAGTGGTGCTTCTAAAATTGCTTAACTGTTCCAAAGAGATCATTTGTGCTTACTCCCGTTATTGCCATTTGACGCTGTCTCTCTACACACTGCCAAAAACACATGGTATATTACAATTTTATTGTTATGTAAAGCAGCTGTAAAACAAACAGTGTGGTTGTGTAAGTGTATTTGAAATCTTTGCTATTGGCTACTTCATTTTTTTTCCCTTTATGTCTCTAACTTTTACGTTTATAGTTTTGCCACCACAGGGAGACAATGAAAAGCGAACATATAGACTGTTTGTTTAAAAATAATAATAATGCCATGCACAAATTCACGTTGCTTCCTTATTCATATTTGTTATTCTGTTTCACAGTATAAGAAACTCTAGGGCATGCTGTGCTGGCTTTTGGGTTTGTTGTTTGGTTGTTTTTTTTTGTAGAAGAATTGTGGTTTTTGTTTTCTCCGTGCATTGGTTTGACTGTTACAGATTTTAAGAAACTTCAACAATTATAGACCAAGTGAGCATATAGCAAAGAAAAAAAAGCAAAAGATAAATAGATGTGCAGCAAGACATGGATCTAGATGAGGGGAGGTCTTTTGAACTGGTTTGTTGTTGTTTTTTTTTTTTAATACTTGCATCATGCCTGTGGGGAATCAATCCTGTGTGCATCCTTAGCACCCTCACAGGATTATGAAAGGTGATTTATTTTATGTGTTCAAGTTTCTCTTTACAAGTAGTACTGAAGAAAGCAAGTGCTTAAATTATCCTGTATTTTTGATTCTTTCTGTACCTCTTTTGGTATGTAGTAGAACTGCGTGTCTCAGGAGTAAAATTATGACGTGTATATATTTATTAAGGGTCTGACTTTCCACACTAGCTGTTTACAGTAAGAGTACTTGTTGAGGTGATGAGTCTCTTGATCATTCTTTGCCCTAGTGGGAAAAGTGTGTAAAAACAGCACAACAGCCACCGGGCAGCCTCTCTCACTACTTTTCATCCATGTTGGTCGCAGCTGCTAAGACATTTTTAATAGCTAGACTTTTTCTTGGTTTAAGCTATTTTTCTACTTTAATTGGAGCTTGCATAGCTCAGATCCTGCTTTCCACTCTATCCAGAAAGATACCTGAATTCAGTCGCCCCTGAGCCAGAGCTGCCTTCCTTCTGTAGCCTCTGCTGGGGAGGCGTACCTACTTGTTGGGGGTCTGCCCTACTTGGATTAAAGGAACAGAAACAAACTATAAAGCTTAAAAGATGCTCAGGAGGGGAATGTGTACTTGGATTTTGCCAGCAGTTAAAGGTAAATCCCTTACAGTAAGGAAGGCTCCAAATAGTGCTTCTCAGTATGTGTTAGGTGAGTTGTTCAAGAAGACTGAGAATAGAATACAACTGACAGACTTCGACATACATGAAGTAGATTTTAGCTTGTTTTTTATTTTGCCCACCGTTTCATTTTGCAAATTATGAGGTAATTGATGATAATTTACAAATTTTAAAACCACTAGATGTTATCTGATGCAACAGCTGTAAGGGAGCAGTGTTGCATCAGATTGGCTTGTTGTTAGTGGTATGTTTAGAGCGCGCGTGTCTGTGCAAACACCCCTTTTGCATTCACTTAGCGGAGTGCAGTTGTGTTTCTGAGAAAGTAAAGGGTTATTTTTTTCTTTACTTTACCCATCCCAAATGCACAAAAATAGCTGTATGGAAAATAATTATTGTCAGATCAACTTTCCTTTTCTGCAGCATTTAACTTGACTTGCAGAAGTTGACTGAATACACATTTTCCTGAACTCTGAACATTGCATCACGTAGGAGAAGCGTACGTGGGAGAGTCTCTTAAGTGCAGGCAAAATAGAATCTAAGGATGATGCTGACTTGCCACAGTTAATACCAGTGGTATAAAGGATAAGGCTAAAATTCTTGTCATGACTGAGAGCAAAAGGTGTTAGCTGGGATCAGTGCTGCAATATTGTATATTCTTGTTATCATTTTGTAGCAAAAATGATAATATCATTCTGGATCTGCCATTATGGAAGACTATATAAGAGTGTGTGTGTTCTGAACAGATGTCTAAGCAAAGGGATCGAAGTGTGCTAATTCTCTTTTATCAATCCTGAATGGTCTTTCTGCACTTCTACAGTATTATTACGGTAGCAGTAGCTATTCATTTTAACTGCCACCAAACTGAGTTAATGCAGCTATGGAGGCATACAGATTTTGTGTGTCTGTATGCCTGTGTGCATGTTGATACATGCATGCATATATACTCAGATTTTAGATATGAAATAGTGTCCATATAATAGATATAGATGTAACTGTACCTTTATCACCCAAGTTTGTTAAAAGATGTATGACACTTTTAGAAAACTCAATCTGAATGTCATCACAGTCAATTAGGACACCTCATTTTGTATTTCACCTACCTGGGTTTCCTTTTTCCGTCCAGTCCTTCTGTCAGCAAGTTAGTACTAATTGTGCTCTTGTGCCCTTGGCTAATCATAGTAGACTGGTAGCTTGCCCCGACTCTTTGCAGAGTTTTGACTTGGAAAAATGGACTTCTTAACTATGTAAGGACGCTTTATTTGTTTCATAAACTGTTTCATTGTTGAAAATACACCTTTAAAAAATAATCTGATCCAGGTGACGTGTATTGTCAACAAGAGTTTCTTTGCTCCAGAAATTTGTTTTCAAGTCTTCAAAGCTGATCACATATAGCTGATGCTTTTTCACATGTAACTAATGTATATTAATTATGCCGGTTTCAAGATCAAGGATCCCATGATACTGCAATGTAAGCATATTTTTCCTGAAGTACAGTATCATTTCCATTAAACATAAGAACAACCAGATTATTCAAAATGAAGAGGCTGTAGTCCTCATTTAAGTAGCATAATATAAAAGGACTGTGATCTTGAACTTCTCAGATCTGTTTGTTTTGTGTTTGTCCTTCTGAATTACTATCTTCTTGTGATTTTCATTGCCTAGACCGGGAGACATGTTGAGCCAAATTTATGCAAATATCATAGAATCACAGAATGGTTTGGATTGGAAGCGACCTTGAAGATCATCTAGTTCCAACCCCCCTGCCATGGGTAGGGACACCTCCCACTAGACCACGTTACTCAAAGCACCATCCAGCCTGGCCTTGAACACTTCCAGGGATGGGGCATCCACAGCTTCTCCGGGCAACCTGGGCCAGTGTCTCACCACCCTCACAGTAAAGAATTTCTTCCTGATATCTAGTCTAAATCTACCCTCTTTCAGTTCAAAACTGTTACCCCTCATCCTGTCACTTCAATCCCTGATAAAGAGTCCCTCCCCATCTTTCCTGTAGGCCCCCTTAAAGTACTGGAAGGCTGCTATAAGGTCTCCCTGGAGCCTTCTCTTCTCCAGGCTGAACAGCCCCAACTCTCTCAGCCTGTCCTCACAGGAGAGGTGCTCCAGCCTTCTGATCATCTTTGTGGCCCTCCTCTGAACTCGCTCCAACAGGTCCATGCCCTTCTTGTGTTGGGGGCTCCAGAGCAGTAATCCAGGTGGGGTCTCACCAGAGTGGAATAAAGGGGGAGAAGCATCTCACTTGACCTGCTGGCCATGCTTCTTTTGAATATCTTCAAGCATGCTCTGTGCATACTTGACAGGTGGCTAAGATTTCCTACAGAAACTGCCAGAATTCTGATGTCAGTTTTTTCCTGCATACTGTCTTTATTTGAATGATTTGGTGCTAGTTTGGATGCAGCTAACTGCAGCAGTGTCTCAGTCATTGGAAGAGGAGGGAAGTTGGAACTGGGCTCAGGAAGCCACAGTGCAGGCTGATATTGCATCTGAGGATAAGTAACCTTTGTATTTAGGGATCAGTCCTGTAGCTGAGGTAATTCAAAAGCTCTGTAGTTTCTCTGAATTGTCCTTTTCTGTCCTGCAATAACTAAATCAAGCAAGGTTTCCACTGAAATTGTAATGCCAGTGTCTGTAATCTGGTGAAGTCCCTCTGAAATCTGCTTCCACTGCTTTTATAAATTTAATCCTCTGCATAGACATCCCTATTTTATGAAATGTTTTGTTTGATGTCATGCTTTTGTTTGGCACAGCTTTCACCCAGATAGTGGTGGTTATATACAAAAATAGAGGCACACCCTTCCTGCAAGTGCCCAGAAATGTCATTGCGAAACTGTGGCTTCAATCCCTTTTAAACCATTCATCCATGACCCTGATGATGGCACCTGAGAACTTGCTTATGGTCACAAAGTAAGTTGGAACTGATGACTGTAACTGCTTATACAATGAGGTTTAAAATAGTACGCTAAGTATGTGTGGTATCAGAGGTTTGGGTGACATTACATGATAGGTTCTGTTCTTTTTATTCTCCCTCACTAGCATCTTAAGCCATACGTGCTGTATTTCATTGGGTAGGAGTTTGTGGTTGGTTGGTTTGTTTTTTCTTCTTCAAATATAAGTGGACCCGCGTTGAATAAGGGGCCATTTTTTAATGCTTGTAGTATTTGTTTTCTCATGTTCTTTCGTAAGCCTCTTGCTTAGAGTTTGTAAGTCTGAGTTTCTTTACTTCCTTTACTTGTTCATCTTTCTCTGATTCTCCTAGTAGGCAGGTAAGTTTACTTTGGAGGAACGCAGTCGGGATGAAATACTTCAGTCATTTATTTTACTGTTAGCTTCATGCTGCACTGTGTGTAAAGTGTAAAAGAAAATAAATTGGAAACATCTGTTTTCTTTTTCTCATAACAGAAGAACAAAGAGATACGTTCTATTGAAATCAAAGGTGGCAAATATAAGAGTAATAAAAGGAAGGTATTATATGTGTCTTTCACACATATAATTAGTCTGGAAATTACTGAGGCCAAGAACATAACAGAATTTGAAATAGAATTGGACAGGCTTACAGCTATTGTGAATGTTCAAATTCAGTCGTATTAATTATGGTGATTTTGGAGCAATATTAAACCCATGCTCCTAGGTTTAAGCAAGTTTATCTTGAGATGTTATATTGGAAGAGCGTGCTTTTTTGTGTTCCTTTGAATTAAACTTGCCTATAGACAAAATTTACTTGAATTCTGAGCATTGCATGGAATTCTCTTTGTCCAATCCCAGCTTGTATGTATGCAAGCATTTTTTTCCTTCCCTTCTTCCACATACACATGTACACACCTGTCTTATATGTCTTTGGGACTGGATATCCTCCTCAGGTATTTTCTTTGTCCCTTTCCATATCAGCTCATCCCAGGAATGACCATTATGCATCATGTCTGATCAGGTTGCCCGTGAATGCCTACGGAAATGACCTACAAAGTGAGCAATAGAATCCAAAGACTTATGAATGATTAATACCTACACAGAGCAAGAGCCACAGCGTTGATTAAACTTGAGTACGCTGTGATGAGTGAAATCACTGTATTTCTGTAAAGGAAGTGATGATGGTAGCAGGCTCTTTACCATGTCTTGGCTTTTTAATAAGTGGCACTTCAAGTTATGGAATTAATTCCACAGAGTGGAAAAATATCAGGAGTGAAGTAATAAATATGTTAAAAGGTTTGACTATTGTAGTTGACATTTATGCCTGCAAATCTCAGCAGAGCTTTAAACCACACAGTTCCTACCCTTTAGGGCCAGGGGAAGAAATACCTTCTTGATATGCTAAAGCTTTTTTTTTTTTTAAAAAAAAAAAAAAAAAAATAAACAACGAACCAAACAAAAAAGCAATCAAAAAACATCAAACCCACATCTGTACTATCAGAAAGAAAAGAAAAAAGTAGTTGAGTAAAAGCATAATAAAATCAATAATTAGAAATCCCTGAGCATTAGCCAAAATATTCCTGGTCTTCAGATTCTCTTATTGGAAGTTTAGGAAAGGCAACTTGAGTAAAACACGTGGTTTTAAAGGAAAGAACCTTAAAATGTCTCCTGAAGAGGAGTTCGGCTCTCTGCAGAGCTGTTTGCATTCCTTTGTAAGGTTCTGCTCTTCTGTAATTATCTAAAAACTACAGTCAGATTAATGACAGAAGCAAAGCTTGGTTTTAAGATGCTTAGCGGCAGCGTTGATTGATAAAAAACTCTTAGTTTATTCTTCCATAAAGAATATAATATTCTGTCTCTTTACAGGATGCAGAAGCAGCAAGGATGCTTTCAAAAGCATGCTTTGCTGACAGTAAGTGTGAGAATGAGGAATGCTGTAATTACTGTCTGGGCTAAGTGTGATGAAGCAAACCCCTAATCAAAGTGCTTTGCAGCAATCTGGCTTTTTCAGTCACTGCTGGTTTTTTTACAGGTTCCCAAAAAGAGATTTCTCTGTCCTGCATTGCATATGAATTTGTTCGGCTGAATTTGATGGAAGTTTTGTCATTGACTTCAACTAGCCCATACTGATAGAGAAGTACTGGCTTCTAGAAAGACAAATGACAAACGTATTTGCTAACAGGACAGATCTTTAACAACGCATCATCTGCTGCAAACTTTTTACTTTGAAAGTAGGAAAGAAACTTACTCTTTACTGGCCTAGTGCTCATTAAGGGCATACCTATGGTGATGTCTTCCCATTTGGAAAAAGGAAGTGTGGTAGGTTTTTCTGGCATGTGAATGAGAAAAAAGCTTAATATAGATACATACAAAGTAATGTCTCCTCCATCAACTTTTGTGTAATGCTGTCCACTTTATCTGAAAATGAATATTGGAGATGGAAAGGAGAGATGGAAATTATTAAAAAAGAAACTGGAGGAGTTCTCATGTGAAGACACAGGGATTGTTTCCTTCAGAAAATAGACTGAATATTTATTTTCCTTATTTTTATTCTCTAGAGAAAATAGATGGGAAGCTTATTTTCCTCTGTCTTCCAATACAAGAACAAAGGCATATGGAATGAGATTAAAAGGTAGAGAAATCTAATTTATTTAATTTTTACAGAATGAAATTAGACACAGGGATTCCATGCTGCATTAGGTTGCTGAAGCTAGGAATTTAGCAAGCTTCAAAAAGACTCATACTTCTATGGAGGGCAAAACCAGACAGAATCACTGCTGCTTATTTGTAGTACTAATTTCAGAAGGGAAACATAGATGCCTGTTTTTGAGGCTCAGGTTGTTGCTGAGGCAGGGGAAAGCAGAAGACCTGGCAGGAGCCTTCTGATGCCCATCTCTGCCACATTTGACACTGGAAACCAGTCAGAGACAGGGCGTTGGAATAGGTGGACTGCACATCGGATCCAGCCCAGTGATCTCCTATGTTTCTTCTGATAAGCTAGTAGAGGAACAAAGTTCTGTGACAAAATTTGCATTTGACCTGTGTTCAAAGTCTTTGCAGTAATACTACCTCTATCATAGTAATGGGTGGACTGAGCTTTATTTTATCGCTGTTTTATAGGGGAAAACTGTGTGTAAAAGAAAGTCTTTGTAGGTCATGTTATAGAAGGTTTTGTGCATTATGAAACACACCTGCATGTATACGTGTGATAAGAGCACCTTTAAGAGTCATTTCCCCAAAGTATTTCCCATAATGTTTTCGTCAAATTAGTATCTGTCTCAGAGAATTGAGTCTTAAAGCTGAAAAGGAGTGCATACATACTGTGTTGTCTTACTCCAGTACTTAATCTTAAGGTTGATTTTAATCAAATTTCATGCGGGTAGTATCATTAACTCATGGCTTGAAAGTAATATGTGTGAGGTGTAGTTTCACATATACTTATGCAGAGTGAATTAAGAAAATCATTTTAGTATTGGTTAGTTTGGTACTCTGTGAATGATACTGCCATTGGGATGGTTTTTTGTGTATGTGTGATCCGTTTTGCTCTTCTGTGACAGGCACAAACTCAGGAGGAGAGAGCTATTTTCGGTTAGTTTGGCTTAATTGGAAAAAGAGAGTTGTCTCATAATTTTCAGTTGCATTTGATTAAGAACTCAATATATATATATATATAAAATTATTAAAAACTTGTTTTAATTATGGGAGTGTTAGCTGCCTTTGGAATTTGTCTATTCTTACAGATTTATGAAGAAAACTGTACTCTAGGGGTTTTATTTGCTGACCTTTCTGAATTGAGATCTTGGCGTAGAAACTTAAATGAAGAAATAGCTCTTCATTATTTTATCTTAAAAGTTCAGATAGGATTGCCTAGACTGGTTGAGGAATTTTCTACTGTAATGTAAATACTGTAAATATATTTACATTGTAAACGTATTGCTGTTTGAACATCTTTATTTCACTAAAAGGAATATTTGAAACGCCTTTTAGTGAGAAAATCAAAGTGAATGAAGCTGTAGTGACTGGAAACAAGTCATTTTTCTTTGTTCTTAGCGTGCTTTTCCCTACCTTCATACCCCACATCCCTGTGATTTGTAGCTAATGATAGATTTATTTCTCCTCTTATGTTGATATGTATGTAAAATTGCATCAAGCATGGGTGTTAAAGCTGTCAGTTCTTCCAGGTGTTTTGCCGTACTACTGTACGCTATTACGCCTGTTTTATATTTGTGCCTAATTATAAGTCGCATACTCAGTTTTTCTTCGGAAAATTAATAGTGTAAAATTAGGTGCAAACAATATATTCGTGGCTGTTTCAAAGTTTCATGGGCGTGCCTCTTAGTTTCTGTTGCTATCTGTATGGAAATGGTTACAGCATAACAACTCTCCAAACATACCCAGAACTCTCTCCTGATCTTGTCACTCTTGCTCTAAGGTGTTACTTTTAACAATGCTGAGGTTAAAAGGTTAGAAATTGTAAACTGAAACAGTGCATGTATCTGTGAGGTGTACTTTCCTCCTTCTGTCTCTATGAAATATAGTAGAAAAATCTCATGCTAGCATTACTAGAAATCCAATTGTTAACACCATCCAATAAAGAAATGTGAATTTTTACTAAATGCCACTAAAGGTCCTTCTTTGTGGACTTCGTGGGTTATGCAGGATGTTTATGGGGAAAATATGTCTTTTTTAATCACTAGGAAAGCTTTCAGATCATGGGAACATACCTGAAGTATTATTTAACATCAGTGTTTTCAGCTAATTACAGTGTAAACTTAGCATGATTTCTTTTTTTTTTTCATGACAAGGAAAGGCTGAAAATTAGTTTAAACTAAGAATGTCAATGATCAGCTGAAGGAGCAAAGTTTCCAAGCCATGTGGGACCAGGAATGACGTTGAGGGAGATGCCAGGACTTACTTGTGCTCCCTGGCAGTTCCCTTTTACTTGCCTGTTGCAGACTTCTGTCAGGAGAACTTAACTGCCACCCATTGATGTTGTTTTTCCAGCTTATTAAATTGTTGCTAAGTCTTCTCTCTTTGGTGGAAATGAGGGAGGAGCAGACACCTGTGTGTTGGCTTTTATGTGTGTGAATGCGGTGTGCTTATTATAAAAGGTGTAAGTGATGTAATGCCCTAAGTTGAAACTCTTATTGCCTGGCACTTCATTGTCTTTAATGTTTCCTTACATTCAGAAGATACTTCCAGACAAAAATGTCATGAAGTGAAGGCATTAGGAAGTTTGAAAGTCAACGATGCGGGGGGGTGGAGGGGGTTGGTGGTTTGGGGTTTTCAGTTTTTTTTTTCTTGTTGTGTGGGATTTTTTTGTTTTGTTTTTCGCTTTGGGGGAAAGTTACTTAACATCAATTGCCAAATAGGGTTCTGGAGAAAAAAGATAATTTGTGAAGGACTATATCTGCCCCTTCAAGTTAAGGCGTGCAAGTTGGCCCCAAAACTGAATACATTATTTAAGAGCACTGCTTAGTCCTCTTGTGCCTCCCAATGTGGATTAAATTTATTGTTCCTAATACTTTGAAAACAAAACGACACAGGAAAAAAAACCAAAAAAAAAAACCAAAAAAAAAAACCACCCAAAACTTTAGAAGGCCACCACAAATTCCTATTCAGGCTATCCTTATGTGTGTGAAAATGCTATCAAGAAATCAAAAGCCTGTTTTTGTTTTTTAAATCCGTTGAAAGATTGTTGCTGGTTTTTGTTCTGGTTGGTTGGGTTTTTTCCAAGCTTTTGCCCTCATGTCAGCTTCAGAATAATATTTACCTAAGAAAATGCTACAATAAATGCTGATTAGCTATTGTGACTGGCTCGTGTTTGCAACTGTTATTAATGAGAACAACTTGCAGTGGTATATAAACAATTTTTAGGAGCTGTTATGTAGTTAGCTGGCAGCTGTGCTATATTAAAGTGTAGGTAACCTTGTTTTACTTAAAAAGTAGTAAACTCAGATCTCTCAGTTAAAATTTCTAGTCTGTGCATGTTAAAGTTTCAGAACTCAAAGGCAGTGTTTTCAAACGACTTCTGCTGGCCGCTTTGATAGTTTAGAATTGTGAAAATCAGTAGAGAGATGCTTTGGGTAGTGCAGTGTAACTGATTATATTTTGTTGTTTTGAATAACCAAATTTTGGGTTGGTATTGGGTGGTTTGTTCAATATATATATATATTTTTTTTTTTATCACCCGCAGTGAAATAGGCTAATCCAAGTGCAGTGATCTTGATTTGTTTGGTGAATGGCAAGGAAAGGAGTTAATGTAAAGAGTTTAATGTAGATGAAGGAGAAGGGGAAGACATCCAGATTAGATATTTTCTTTTTCTTTCTGGGTTTCCTGAATGGCTAAGATACATCCTTCAAAACATAATATATTTTGATTAGCAACATAATGTTATAAGCATCAGCATTTGTGTGCAGATGGGAAGCAATAGAATGATGCAAAGCCAAGATAATGGGATGACCTGGTTCTCTAGTTAAGTAACGTTGACTCTACCTATCCTTGATCTAATGGGAAAGAGATGTTGTTGGTATTGATTGGGTGATGGACTTGTTTTAATTTGTAGTGTGTTTTTAGGGTGAGTTGGTAGGTAGGTGGTAGGACAGGAGGACCAGTTTTGGAGCATGTTGTATGTGTGCAGATTTTTTTCTCCTCAGGTTGTGTTCTCTTTATAACTTAAAGTTGCATGTAAACTAGCAATCTTAAAATACTGCATCATCTGTTCTGAGTACAGACTTTAAACAGAATTTCCATAGTTCAGTGCCAGAGAGATGGTGGTGTATCTCTAGTCTGGCAACGCATTGGCTGCCCTGTTTAAAATGGCCCTTTTGCTCCCCATGGAAGTAAGAAACTACTTGAGGAGACAGTTGGGTGAAGCCACAAGAACTGTGTCCTTATTAGTTGGAGGAAGTTTGAGAATCTTGTCTGCTTTCAATTTTCAGCATAGCAGGGGCTTCTTGCCAAGTGTTACACATCATCTTTAACTTTCTGGGGCCAGTTTTTCCAAGCTGGTTTGTAGCTGCTGTTGCCCTTTCGATCTAAGTTATTTAGCGTATGCGTTTCCTGATCTACAGAATTACTCATTATAATGAAATCAGTAGGGCAAACTGGTGATAATAAAGTCTAAGATAATGAGACCACAGTGTTATCTCAATGCTGGATAGGTAGTCTTACGAAATAGGTGGGATCCCTTCTTTTTTTTTTTTTTTTTTTTTTTCTTTTTTCCTGAAGAGGGCAAGTGACTTTTGAAGAGAAAGAAGCCTCCAGATCCCACTGGTCCAAACTTAGCAGTTTTACAATTTATTTACTACAGGGCGCCTAAGTATTTACAATGTGCTGGGCTTTTTTTATCCATTTATTGAGACCACCTTTCATATTCCCACACTGATAACAACAGGACAGGAGATGGGCATGGAGGACAGAAACACAGATGCAGGTCCCAGCTTGACTCTGGAGTGACAGGTTAATTGTGGTGCATTTCTGTTCTCTCTAGTGGGTAAAATATGGTATTTAGGGGAGAGCCCTCTGATCATTTCAGTGTTGCACAGTTGAGGCTGCATATGGGCGGGAATGGGGCATCATTGAACTGTTTTGTTGCCAGAGGGGGTAGTTTCTTTTCCATGTGTGGAGAACCTACTATGTCCCACTAATTACCAGGAGGAAGTAGAGCTTTTATGTTCACTTGAGGGGTACACCACACTTGAGATTAGTGACACAAGAAATTTCATAATTATTAATAGTGTTGATTCTCTTTTATAGTCTCTAAATACAGGACTGTCAATTTGATGCTGGGCAACCACTTTAAGAGTATGTTTGCTTTATGAAAGCGTTAAAATTACAGAAACAAATAGGTTTACTAGATATTTCTATAGCAGCTTCAAAAAACCTGTTGGAACGTGAGGAGACCCAGACCAAATGATGTCGCTGCAAAAATGCAGCATTTGTGAAACTGCCTAGTTTTGCTTACCAATTGTAAATTACATATCTGTGCCGTAAATACTAAATTTGGAAATGAGGTCTGATGATGTGAAGGAATTTCTGTCCTCGTGTTGGCAGCTAATAGTCCAGTTGACAAATGGCAGGAAGGAAACTGATGTAAAAATAACACAAGGTTAAGTTGGCAGAGCACAGTTTCTACCATCACATCTTCTTGTCATTTTAAATAAACGGTTGCTAATTGTTAGGCAAGTCAGATTCTCTTCTAATCTTTCCCAATTTGTTTTATTGTTTCTTGTGCAGAGTGTTATTAAATGGGAGATGCAAGGTCAAATATAAACCAGCGCATTTTAATTTATTTAATATTTGGTCACGGTGTCAAGCTAGAACTATGAGGAGAAAAGGAAAACAGATTTGCATACAATGAAAATAATTTCATTGACTACTTAAAGCCTGACATTTTCTGTGTTTGTGTACTGTATGAACTAAAGCCACAGACTTGCAGAAACAGTTGGCTTCTCTGTAGTCATGTTGGACACTGAAAATGTTCCTACGTGTAGTGGGACAAACTTCCAGTGCTTTGAGGTGGAGAAAGCTAGAAAGAAGCCACTGCAAAGAAAAACGTAAGCCCTTGAGAGCTGAGCAAGCTGGTTTCATTTTCAGTTTTGGAACCAATGCTAAATGGATTAATTTCTCTTGAACCTTTTTGTGAGGACTTGCTCCTAAATTGAAGTGATTATTGTTAAACTAAATAGAGCTGCAGCACACTCCTGAGAGTATCGTAAGTCTCCTTCTGACCTCCTCGTTAACTGAGTTTTTATTTTAAATCTTTGAAGCCTGGTTTAAAAATCAAACTCTGCAGTGAAATTATTCAAGAGAGTTGGCCTTTTCACCAAGTAGTTTAGGAGTAACTTTACAGTAATATTTTGCAGAGACTGAAATATTTCAGGTGAAGGTCCTAAATTTGCAAGTACTCCTGGGCATTTCTCTTCCTGTTGTAATTGAAAAGAGTGAGATCTTGGCAGCGATAAGGCTCTTGGTTGTTGTGTGATCTTGTTGCCAAGTATTTTTTATATAAACTGGAAAACCTGGTCTTTTTTTTTTTTTCTTCCCACAAAGAAATCCCCCTGAAACAGTTTTCCTTGAAGTCTCATAAATCCCTGCATTACACCTTATCAGCTCCATTATCAGGGCTATTTAGTTATTTAGTTCCTTTTTTTAACCTCGTAAGAATGTAATTCACTGCACCGTTTATCCTCCAGTTTAAGCTTTGTGCAATTTATGTGCAATTTTTCAAACCTCCCCTCCCCAATTTTACATTAGTCTGATACTTAAGGGAAAAGCTTTCCCAGATGCTAAACCAGAAATTTTGTGCATGCTCTTCGTAGAACTGTGGTGGGATTTGTAAGGTACTTACCCTTGTGCAATAATATTGTGACTGCTGTTCTAAATGTAAGACAGAAAATACAGTACCATCAATGAGTTACAAGAAAAATAATAGTATTTACTGCTTTGTACTTGAAAACTATGCCCCTGAACGTGCATTAGAGGGAGAATTAAGTTCTGTTTTCACAATTTTATGGTTTGGATTGCTGTAACAATATAAGGTTCCATCTTTGCTCACTTACCTCTCCTTTCCCTCCTTTGCTGCCGCCTTATGTGTTAATTAAAGCCAGCTGCAACTTTTTCTCTTGCCGTCTTTTTCCTGCGTCTCTCATTGAGCTCATAGACATTTCACCTGTGGTCAATCCATCATTTTTAGCTAATGTTAACACAGAGGAGCAGCTTGGCTGTGTAGAATGACAGTGAGCAAAAAATATCACTCTGCTTCACGTAGTCGTGTGGTAATTCAGTATGTTACCTTTTACATTCCACGGTTGTCCAGGAGGGGCTTTGTTGTGTTGTAATTTATTTTTTTTTCCTTTCTTTTCCTTTCATTTCCATTCTTTGACTAAAAATGGGAGGCAAAAAAATTATATCCCACTTCTAAACTACTTGACCAAAACATGGCTGGTCCAGGGTATCCTTTTAACTACTTTTGCCTTGTCTCGTTGAATTTCTTCCTAATAACTGTGTAATGTTTTAATGCTTATTTTATAATTGGAAAACCTGTGTAAGTTGTGTACATGAGCCTTTAGATTGCATTGTAGCATGCTTAGCAGAGTGGGGTCCTGTCTGTGAAGGAATGTCTCGGTCCTGTAGTAATAAAAATAATAATACTACATTTTGCTAGCTAAAGCATGTGCAGAATGTGACAATTTATTTCTAAAATTACAGCTATGTATTAATACAAAATCTTTGAAGTGACATTGTAGCCAAAGGATTAGCTGCTTTTTTGTTTGTCTGGCTTTAACTCTGTCCTTTGATGTTCCTATTTTTAACATGGATTGCTTAAAGACCTGTAGAGCAAAATTTCTGTGAATGAGGGATTTTGTAAATGTGTGTTTTCCAATGGCTGAGCTAGATGAGCTGTCCTGCTGCTTTGTAGACCCTATAGCCACCTCCGCAAGTACTTTTGCAGTCTCTGCACCAGATTCAGCCCAACAATGTACATGAGCAAGCTCAGTGGAACCACTTGGAGGGTGGACTACCAGAAAAGAAAGCATATTTACCCTGAGGTCAGGAATGGGGTGGATTAGGAGGGGGAAGGTCAAGGTGCACCAGAACTTCAAGTGAGAATGATATGCTACCTCCCTGTGAGTCAAAAATTGTAATGCATTTTGGGCTCACATCTTTAAGAAAAAAGAAAAAAAAAAGGGGGGGGGGGGCGGGAAGAGACCTTCTAACAGTCAACTAAATATTTCCTAAAGCTGCCTAGTGTAAGGTGATGTGTATATGACCAACATCAATTCCATGTTCAGTTGTTCACGGTTTCTTACTACAAAATAAAGCAACAACAAAAAAAAATGATGTTGCTATCAGTTTGTAATGGCACAGCTTTACGTTGGGGATCATTAGATTCTCTGTCACCTTGGAATTCCCATGTGCTGTTAGTGTGTTGTTTGCTTTCTGATTTGAGCTATGTCCCTTGGAAAAGGTCATGTCTGCAGTGGTTTTGGAAATTATATTTTCCACAAGTGTGCAACTTCAAAACAGCTTAGCTTCTTGCATCAGACTCTTCCTGTTCAGGGCAAAATAGCCTCAAAAATAGCATCTAGGGATATGGAGTAGTTGGAGCATGAGCTTGTGGTATTGTTACTTGTGGCTTTAACTGAAACATATTGTAGTTTTTCATTAGCTGTTATTTACTTCAGCATACCATGAAATCGCCCTTCTTCTCATAACCCTGACAGATAGCTGTCTCTGGCATTTTTAAACTACTCTGCTAAATTACTTAGCTTTTAAAAGGAATATGCGCTGCTTTGGTATATCAGGATATTAACCTGGCGCCTGTAGCATCGACTGATTTTGATTTGTTTATCACTGGAGTGATCTGCCATTGCAAGTTTTTTGTATCTCAAAGAAGAGGAACTGAAGTATTCACCAGATCGTATTTTCACTGGAAGAAAAGCTTATGTTATCATTTGGTCAGCTCCTAGAAAGGACCAGGTAGTTTCCAACTTACTAGCAAGCTGACATGTACAGGGGGCTCTTTCTGAGTCATTCCCCTGGAAAGTACCAGCAGTGTGTTGCCAGGGATTTTTGTACATTAGCTATATGTGGTGATCGGCAAAAAATCCTGCCTTCCCTCCATGGCATAGGCAGACTTTGAGTGATTTGCCCAAGGATGCCCAGGCAGAGGAGGGAGGTGAGTTTGTGTGTGCAAAATATCAGGGTGGTATCACATAATGCTTGTGGTGGCAGTTGTATCTGGCTGGCTTAATACAAAAAAGCACCAGGCTGGCTGTTAGGCCCCTCACTACAAGACAGACGTTGAGGTGTTGGAGCATGTCCAGAGAAGGGCAATGAAGCTGATGAAGGATCTAGAGCATGAGTCTTATGAGGAGCGGCTGAGGGAACTGGGGATGTTTAGCCTGGAGAAAAGGAGGCTGAGGGGAGACCTTATCGCTCCCTTACAAGTACCTGAAAGGAGGCTGTAGCCAGGTGGGGGTCGATCTCTTCTCCCAACTAACAGGTGATAAGACAAGAGGGAATGGCCTCCAGTTGCAGCATGGGAGGTTTAGACTGGATATTAGGAAAAATTCTTCACTGAAAGGGTTATCAAGCATTGGAACAGGCTGCCCAGGGAAGTGGTTGAGTCACCATCCCTGGAGCTATTTAAAAGACGGGTAGACACAGTGCTTAGAGATATGGTTTAGAGGTGGTTGGTTTTGTCAGTGTTAGGTTGATGGTTGGACTCCATGATCTTAAAGGTCTTTTCCAGCCTCAACAATTCTGTGATTCTTGCAGACTATCTGTATTTTCAGCCTTTTCAATACATGAAAAAGTGTGTGTGTCTTCTCCATGAACACTTAATCTCCAAGACAGAATCCTGTGTTTACAGTTCCTCGGTACTGCAAGGCACCTGAGCATGCAGACAATTTACCTAGGCATCTCCTAGGCATCCCCAGCCTCTGCTGCAGGCATTTCTAATTTCCCTGTTTACTGCCATGTTCTTTTTCAACTTTAAAGCTAAAGGGAGGCAGAGCAAGATGAGGTTCTACCAAAGCAACACAAGGCTGGTTGGGACTTGGCCCAGACAGAACTTGGAGCTTGGTCTCGACTGTGCTGAGACTTTCTCTCTGCCTTGCATTTACCAGGAGGATTTAGACCACTGCTTCTAGACTTGGAAAGTTAGGTAGTCCTTGAACAAAAACTACCTTGGCACCGGGCAATTTCTGAAGGGTGTTACTGTTGTAACAGCTGTCCGGAGGATAAGCCAGCAGCAACTTGGGAACGATCAGGACCAGTTTTTACAGTGGGTGCAGCGTATCTTCACTGACTGTATCACTGTTTTTCCAGGGAAGAAAGATCTCGGTTGCACTGCTGTGTAAAACATGCTGCCTGATATGATAATGATGGCTTGGGATTCTTTTCAGTTCTCTTTTCGATGTCATCTTTTGCTCCATCTTACTGGACTTTGTCTCATTTCTTTCTCTGGAAGTGAAGAGGTTGTGGGCTATTGAGTTCAATACAGAAAGCTGTTGCTCTCATGCTCTTGTCTTGCAGTGAAAACAATTTCTGTTTAATTGGTTAAAATTGTCTTCCCAGTGGTCATATGTTGTACAGCTTTAAAATGTTGCTTTAGTAGATCTAGACACTTAATTTGAGCAGTGGTGACACACATCGGGCAAGGTGGCAGCTGTGCTTGTGAGCCCTGTATCTATGCATCAGTGAATTTCTTTTTGAAGCAGATAATTGCAAGGATTTTAAACAAAGAATGTAATCTTTAACCTTTGGCAGTTTTTATATCTCTACCAAAAGTTAATGCTGCTGCACTTATGCTGTGGTCCAGTATTGTCACTTTTCTATTAAGCACTAGGTTGTCTTGAGCCGCTTGATATTACCTAATCCTTATTTAAATCCGAGCAGTATTGCACTCTGTAGTTGACTTGCATCTTCCTCTTTCAGTCTTTCCTTTATAAGAAATCAATGTTAATACGTAAAAATTGGACATGTACAGCTATTTCACTCTGTTAATTGAATTATGAAAAGCTTAAAAGGTAAGCTTAGTACATCACTGTTAGAGCCTACTGATGTCTTACAAAGATGTTGCACTTTTAATACGGAGGTCTAGCAGTATATTACTTGCATGCAGTGATAGCTCTAATTGGAAACCTAATAGGATACAAGAGGTTTCTAAGACTATTACAAATAATAATATGTTATTTTTGAAGTCTGTGGGATTTTTTTTATTGACAGTCCTTTGGGTTGAAGCTGGAAATAAAATGCGAAATGTTGAACTATTTCCTGTTGGTTCAGAGGGCTGTATTCAGTGCTAATCGCACATCACATTTCTTGAGTGCTGAAGTGCTCCCAGTTGGCAGTTCTCGTGATATAAATTCCAACAGTAAATCGGTGCTAACAAAGCTCAAGTACCTGTTCCGTTCAGTAGCTCCATCTTTAGGGGAAGGAGGGGAGGGTGATCGCTGGTGCAACTTGCAGTAATGACAGTGTGTCGGTAGGTTGCTAATACGTACATAAAGAGGTGATTCCTTGGAGTGGTGGCTAAGGGTGCCCCAGAGAGTCCTTTTCGGTAAGTTTTCACAGTTAAGCTGATGTCTTTCAAGAGGTAGAGCTTCCTGTCGAAATACAACGCTCTTCCAGTCTAATGCACAAGTGGTAGCTGGAGAGTACTGAGTGCCCAAATATATAGGCCTGCATAGGACAGGGACAAGTCATTAAGGTGGAGCGGGATGCCAGGACTGTTCAGGATGGAACGGCTTTTACTTTGATTTAGTACCGATCTTGAGCTGTGCAGGGTTTTGTGCTCTGAGGAGAGAAACCTTTCCCTAGTGGCCGGTGCATCACTTTGCAGAGAACCTTGTCTCCCTTTACTGCTTTCTTACATGCTTTCCTGCCCCTGGAAGCACGCTTTTAGTCATAGCTTTGCTAGTGCTGAACTATTTGGCAGCAGCATATTGTGAACTTTTATTTTTAGTTTAATCTAAAAATAAAATTTTATGTTTGGTGACAGAACTCCCTTTCTCTCCCCTGATTCCCCTGCTGTCAAGATCATGTTCACCAGTACTGCAAAGAGCAGGAGGAAGAAAGCATGTCTCTGAGCCCTGTTGTTAAGTTGAGAATTTATGTTTTTGTAATTGTATTTCTATTTGTAACACTGTTACTAGCACCTAGCAATTACACTGTTTTCCTTCACATTAATCAAATGTGTATTGTCATGCATATATTGAATTTATTGGATTACCTTCCCTCTCAAATAATACTGCTCCGTGATTGTTATAATATAAAAAGAGCCCTTTTTTTATCTTTCTCTCTTGTATGAGCCTTGTTAAAAGAATGGGGAAAGAAGAGCAAGGCTGGTTTTCATTGTGTTAGTGTTGTTAAAATCCGGCCCCTTACAGAACCAGGGGAGAAGAGATTTCTGAAGTCATAGCAAAAAGCTGTGTCAGCACTTCCCTCTATGCAAAGGGAGTTTTCAGGTCTGGCATCTTACTGATAAAATACTACCGTAGCAGCACAGAAAGAAAGAGGCAACAATGGAGTCCTAAACCATTAATGGCTTTATAGGTTGAGCTGTACTTAGAAATACTCAGCGACATATGGCACGCTACAAATACAAGTGTCTGAGGATCTCAGTAAAACTAATTTTCAACAAGCAGACATTTGTGTTCTGTAACACCTTTAGTTTGTACGGCTCTGGGTGAGCTGCCGGCAGGTTAGGGAGAATCTGGAATTCGACAAAGCCGATTTGAGAAAGCCCTGTTTTAATTTGACACAGGCATTTTAATTCCCTTTACAAAAGCAGTTCCACAATGCAAATAGTATCAATGGGATGAGTTCATGTGGTCTCGGTTTAGAAATCAGTGTAGCAAAATTATATGAGTATAGAAAATTTTGACATTTAAGAGTATCATCATGTATTTGGCTTCATTCAATTATACAGTGAGCTTTGGTTTAGCAATAATACAGGAATATATTTTAATTTTAAAGAACACACAAGATTAATAAAATCAACATAAGCCCTTAATTTATTTAGTATGGTCTTTGATGTGGTGCAGTTCTATTAAGGCTGAGCTGGGGCCGCCGTTTCTGAAATATGGTAGGAAATTGTTCTTTGAAATGTCATTTTTCTGTTGTGTTGAGGTTGTGTAGCATGTTTAGGAGTAGTTCTGGGCAATGCTGCTCCTATAAATGTCAGGAGTGAGATGCTGAAAACCTTACCCCACCTCTTGTTTCTCAGCTTTGCTAAGCAGTCTGGAACACAGGTAAGTCCAGGTAGGATTTCTGAGGTTTTTGGAAGCATTCGATCTACTTTTAATCCTTGTCTTGACTCCAGGTGGTGTATGAGGTGTAACACTGAAAACTCTCTTCCATATCATACTTGAAGAATGTAAGAGGTCATATTTATTTGAACTGTGGTAATATTCCTAAGCATTTTTTTTTTTTTTTTTTTTTTTTATCTCTCAGCGCTGGCCCCAAAGGTGATAACATCTACGAATGGAGATCAACCATTCTAGGACCTCCAGGTTCAGTCTATGAGGGAGGTGTTTTCTTCCTTGACATCACATTTACACCAGAATATCCTTTCAAGCCTCCAAAGGTAAGAGACCTGTACCTGACCTCTGAAGTCATGAAAGTTCAACAGCCCGTCAAGTAGCAAGCAGTGTTAAAGGAACACAGCCCATTTGAAAGCCGTTCTCTTTAAGAACAAGCTTAAGCTCGTTTCAGACATTACATTGGTTTCTCTTAGCTAATGTTAATGGCTTTTCCGATCAACTTGCTCACAGTTTTAGAGCTTGTTTTCTTTTTCTCTGATTCTGTTTATGAGAAGTCCTAAGCAATTAGCGGGAGCATCAGGACAGGACTGAGAAACTGCAAAGTAAATAAACTTGGGGAGAGGAGGAAGTATACAAATACTTGTTTCTCAAACCACTCGGTTACCATAAGAGCAACGTTTGTGTGTGGTTTTGCCACTAAAGTAGTATTTAATTTTTCAGTGTTGTTGGGTACTTGTGTTGTTCACCTGCTTGTACAGTAACAAACTTTTTCTGTAGGTGTGTTATATTTGCGAAGCTCTTATATTCCAGTCTTGTTGTGTTCCAATGCCACAAGGCAAATACCAGTGCAAACGAATGTTATCTTGTGGTTCACATACTTGGCCAGAGGAAGAGTGTTGGGTTACAAGAAGAGGTGGTTGTGTATACACTTCATGTTTGCCCTGTATCTGAAAGCATTTATGTGCATGTTTAACTTCCTACTTAAAAATAGTTGCATTGATGAGATAAACATCAATGACTGCCCTGTCTTCAGGCTTTGGTCTAGTCTGCAGTAGAAGGGACTTGCTGCCATAGTTGAGGCCATCCATCCATCTCCGCAGAGACGATGCTGATTGGTCATACCAGCCAAACGAATAGGAACTTCCCAAATAAAGGAAACTTCCTGCTAGCATAACTTCAGGGTTTCTGGTAGTATCAACAGGACCTTAAATTCTGCCCCTAAGCTAGGGCTCCAGTTCACAAGCAGCATGGTCTGCCTGGGGACATCTCTAGTGATTTCCTGCTGACACCTGTCCACCTCTTCGTGGGTTCTGTGGCAGCACAGATGGTTCTCTTGTGTTAGAGTTTAATTCAGTTCAGAATAGTCTTTCATTATTTTGGTTTAATTAGTTTGTGTTGGATAATTTATTGTCCAACCAACTATATGCATTATCTTATGTCATGAGCCCAGTAAGCATTTAAAGAAGGAGCTTTTGTCTTCCCATGTGTGATTTGCTACACCTTTGCTTCCTCTGCTGCAGGTCAGAAGCATTTATGGTCCCAGGTTTCTCCAGCCTGATGCTTTACAAGACCGTATTATAACTACCAGTGGTATTGAGACAACCCTTATATGCCAAGTTCCGTCACACAGAAACAAAGATAGAGTTTTGTTGTTGCAGCTCAGCCCTGCGTTCTGCTCTGCGCCTCTGACAGGGATCTCTTTGCCTTTATCTTTGGATCTAAACCCAAACCCAGATGAAAAGAAGGGTAGGATTAAAAAAAAACAAACCCCAACAACCAAAAAAAAAACCCCAGGCACTACCTAGTGAGGCCTTAAAAGACCAGTTTAGCGGAGATTCACTGCATTGTAGCGGAGTTGCATTTAAACGGAGTCTTTCATCTGGCAGAGTCCAAGTTGGTTTACAAACCACTTGTATGTATGTATGTATGTAAACAAAATACATGCAGCTTCAGTCACAGTGGGGTAGGTTATAGGAGAAAGCATAGCAGTGCTGTATCAGAACGTACTTGTGCTACTTCAGTACTTCAGGTTTAAATGAAGAACCTTTATTTTGGTGAGAACCAAAGACTCTTATAGCAGCTCCTCTGTTAACACCTATGCTAGTGTTAATCAATGATAATGTGGAAAATATAATTATCATATTGCTCCTGCTTTATTCCCACTAATTTGTTGATTCAGATTGCCCAACTGCTTACGGCGACTGATAAATTTTGTTTGTGGGTCATCTGGAAGTGGTGGGACTAATGTAATTACCACAGCCTTCCTGTATTTGTCTTTTAGGGCGAGAAATAAAGAAACAGCTAGTTGAAACAAAACCCAGTGTATCATTTTGCTGATAAGCACTAGTAGAGTAATAGAGCGGCTGAAGGTCATTTCAGAAGCCTCGACCTCTGTAAAGATTAAGCTGTCTAGAGTGAAAGGACTAGTTTCCCTTGAATCTTCCTTGATAAGCCTTGCAAGAGCAGTGGAAGAAAACCTTTGCTGCCTCTTTGAATCCTCTGTAATCCTTATGAGGACAGTCCCTGCTGTGGGCTGCCCCATGGTGAAGTGCCTATGGCAGAACACATTCCATAACTGGGAAATGAACTATCATTAAAGGATTTACCTTCTTAAATAAAGTGAGGTGAAACTGGTCATCCCAGCAGGCTTCCCAGCCCTTAGGAATATGAGTGAGAGAAGGTGTTGAGGCATAGCCAGTATTGACAAATGCCGCGTGGTTGACAAGCATCCTACAGATGTGTGATGAAGGACATACAGGTGCAGCCTCTGAGGACTGGGTCTGTCTCTCCAGCTGAGGGTTTGATCCAGTATGTTGGAGCAAACTTTTTTGGGGAAAATGTTGCCATAGGAGAGCCAGAGGGCTGTATTGGAAGTGATATTAATAGATTCCTGGAAGGATGGAAAGGGGGACTGCACTGCTGGACTTGAGGCTGGAGAAATTAAAGGTCTTAAAATTTGACTTGGAAATGCTTCGCAGAGTACAAGGGACTTCAGTGGGAGAAATCTGAGACAGGGAAAGATACTCTCTCTTCTGCCCTAAATATGTATGACAAAGTTCTCTTGCATTTATTGAGCATTCCATACAACACTTTGAAGATGTTAGTGTTAATCTGTTCTCTGCTTTTTATGTTTTCTCATTTTGTGTGGTATTCTGGTTTTGCCTTTGTTTCAGATAGCAACTCAGTCAGGCACATGCTGGGTGGGCCTGGATTCAGGAGAATCCAATAAACAAGTATAATTAGTATTTAAGAGTTCAGTACTTAGTCCTCAAGATGATTGTTTTCCTTTTGTACTATTACAATGGACATTTTCCCAAGAGTTACGTTATAGTTGGGTTAGATTTCATTTATTGAGGTGAAAACAGTAGTTTTGTGTTGACCTGGTGTGTGCTTTGATCATTTATATTAATAACCTCTAACCACTTCCTTCCCCCCACTCCCATTTTGCTGCTTGTGTAAATTAACCTCTGCTATCACTTCGGGGTGAGGTGGAGATTACCTTCTTTTATGTCTTTTCAAAAGCTGTGCTTGCCTCTGTGTAGTTACTGCATTAATGTAATCCCAGGTGGGACATTTCCAAAGGATTGTTCAGTTACACTGTATTTTTCTGCTATTCCACATGCTATTCTCTTGACCCTGAATACGTTGTACTACCTCTTGGTGTTGGTCAGAATCTGCTAGGTTTATGTGATTTTTATTTTTTTTTCCTCTTTAAGGTGTAACGTACACTTGCTTTAAATATTTTTGTGTGTTTTTAAGTGAGCCTCCAATTCTTCCCCTTCTCCCTACCTCGTTTGGGTTCCCTGCACTGCTGGCTTTTGTACCATCAGCAAAAATTGTAAATGGCGAACAGCTGGACTACATGTGTCTAACACCATCCCAGTTCTGACTTGCTGCTTAAGTGAAAACAAATTTAGATTTTTTTTTTTTCCCCACAGTGCTTCGGTTAGGTAGGGCTTCTCTAACTGGAGAAAACTGCTTTTAGTGCCAGGGGTATAACCCGTAAGAATTCTATCTTAAGGTTTCTTAAGGAACCAAGCTGTTCTGCAAATATATGGGGAAGCCTTTCTTTCTCTTTCCCCTCCTTCATGAATAATAATTAAAAATTAAGTCTTATACTTAAAGGGTAACAGGATTCATGCTTTGTTATCAATTATTTGTCAACTGGTCTGAGAGACTGCCTACAGAGTATTTAGCTTTTGTGCTCAGAATCAGGATTAACAACTTTCGGTCTCTACAAATTAGAACTCTCGACCTCTCTGTTAATTTGGTCCTTATTGTATCAACTTGGAATACTTCACACTGCCCCTTCTGGAAGTGTTTAATCTGTTAAAATTATTACCGCACTTACATTTAGAAGCCTTCTTGGAAGGAGACCAAAGCTGCAGGTCGAATAGAGAAATACCGAGCAAGCAGTGGGGCTGGGCTCGCGAACCCGAGGCAGAGCCGTTGCCAGCAACTGCAAATGCCACAAACTTCTATTTTGCCCTAAACAGCGTGGTTTGGGGCAGGTACCGCACAGCCAGATCCACCCTCTGCTCAGGCTGATGAGGACTTCCACATGGCTGTAGGGAGTCATTACTCTTTTCCTCTGAGGACTAGATGATCTGGGAAATACAGGTCATTTTGATTTCTTACCTGATGTACCTCTAAGGTTCCTTAGGTAGAAAGTAGCAGGGGTTCTTAGTTTTGGAGTTGCAGCTTTTTGCAGAAGATGTGGGAAGGGGACACGTCTCCACTCTCTTGCAGTTTTGCTATTCCCAGCCATAATGTGCAAAAGCGTAGGGATTTGGGTTGTTCTGAGATTTTTTGTTTTGTTTTGTTTTGTTTTTTTGCTTGCTTCCTTGTTTTAATCTAAAATCCAAGCAGCTTACAAGGAACAAAGTAGAAAGTCTGTCCAAGTGTGGGTGTCTCCTGTGTGACAAGTAACTGCAGGTATGAGTCTGAGACCAAAAATGGCCAGTGTGCTCCCTGCATCGGGAGCGTTCCTGGGAACGCTGCACGGATGCCGGGCACGGGGACATGCCAGGCACTGGGGTTTTGTAGCTGTGTCACCCCACCCCGTGCCTGCTCCCTGGAGCCGGTGAGAGGGAGGGCCACAGGCAAAATTTTTGCATCCGAAAGACAGTAGGGAAAAATGAGGGTTGGCTGGCAAGTTTTACGTGCGGGGTGGTCTAATCTCGAGAGAAAGCACTGGTGTGTTCCTGTCATACCGCACAGTTAGCGAGCATGTTTCGCAAATACCCCTGTGACCTATAAACAGACAATAAAATTTGTGGGTGTGGATAGCTGACAAATTCTGAGGATTTAGGGCATGAACCCACCAACCTTTATTCACCCAGATAATCCTAATTCATGCAAGTTCCACCAAATTTGTTGTCGCTGTTCACCCAGTGAGTCAGAGTAAGGCCTTTCTGCAGGTCACATTGTATTCTCCTGAAAACGGCTCGTGGTGCTTTTGTTTCCCTTTCGGGTAATTTCTGTGGCAGGCTGCCCGGCTCAGTCACATCTCCCAAATTTTAAAATAATAAAATCCAGCCAACTCCTCAGCACTTAGAAGTGATGGGACCCGCAATTCCAAGTGCCCTGGCCTGTCTGGGGGATTTTACAAGTCCTTGGGAGCCCAGTGGGAGAAAACCGCTGGCGTTAAAGCCACAGGCCCCTTTGCCGCTGTGAGCAAAAAGACAAAAGGTGTAATAAATAATAATAATAAAAAATATGTGAAACCCCAGGACCTGGGTGTCACAGTGCTGGTAAGCACCCAGGGTTGGAAAGCTGGCGGTTGTTTTGCAGGGAGGTGGATGGCAGACGGGCTGCCAGCCCTGAGCCCGTGCCGAGGCCGCAGTGATTCACCCCAGGGCTCCGATAAGGCACCCACGTCCTAGGTTTCGGTTCCCTCTCCTTCGGGTGGGAAACCTGCCCCGGCACCTGTCACGGTGTATTTGACACCGCTCGGGTGTACTCGGAGGGGCTGGAAACGTGAGATTTTTATTTACTGTTTGTTTAAAATCTGTCTCTCTTTTGATTTGCCTCCGGCATCAGAGAGTACTGGGGCTGTATCCGCTATTTCACCCAGCAACTACCGATGGGAAAGGGCTTTTCCGTGCAAGGCGGCTGCCCTCGGCCGGGATGGGGGTTGTCGGGGCTCCCCCTTCCCCGGCGGAGCCCGGCCGTTCCCTCCCGGCGGAGAGCGGGGCGGGGGAGGCGGGGCGGCGGGTGCGCTCCCGACAGCGCCCGCCAGAGGGCGGCGGCCGCCCGGGGAGCCCGGCCCCGGCTGGGTCAGGCAGCCCGAGCCCGCGCCGAAAGACCGGCGCCGGTGCCCCCTCCTCCGCCAAGGTTGCGGGGGCTCTTTTCCTTTCCCTTCAGTTGTCACCCCCTGTCACATCGCTGTTGCCGCTGAGGTCGTGTATTTAACGGCATCGTGCGTGTTACGGCATCGCCCGCGGTACCCCAGCACGCCGGCTAATAGCTGTTTCTTGCAGGTAACGTTTCGGACAAGAATCTACCACTGTAATATTAACAGCCAAGGCGTCATCTGCCTGGACATTTTAAAAGACAACTGGAGCCCGGCGTTAACCATTTCTAAAGTTCTCCTCTCCATCTGCTCCCTCCTCACAGACTGCAACCCGGGTAAGTCCCCCTGCGCAGGCACGCAGGCCACCTGCCGCCTTACACCCTGCCCGGCACCCAAATAACGTGGCCCTCATCTCATCCTGTTGGCTTCGGCCAGCACAGCTCCGGCCTCCAGCGCAACACGTTTCCCTTCTCCAGGGCAGCTGGAGAGGGGCTGGAGGTGGTGGAGGTGTTACACCCTACCTGCCTGCTGTTCACCGCTCCTCAGGCTGGCCCGCGAGGAAAGCGGCGGTCCTCCTCCTGCACATGAAAACTTCCCCTTCCAAACCAACTCTGGTTTTGGGGTAAGGGTTCAACGCTCCTCGCTGGTCTGCAGGACTGTAGTCATTCGGAAACACAGCCACAAACGCAGTTCTGAAAACACGGCGGTTAGCCTTTTACTTTCCATCATCCATTTAAAACCAGTAACCAGCTATGCCACAGGTAGTCCTCACTGCTTTTCTGACCCACCCGTTATCCACACCAATTAAGAGGAATATGTCTTGGTTTGCAAAGTCAGTTTTACAGGTTGTATTTCTATATGTGTCTGTAAAAGACGAGAGAAACACCAGAGTACATGCTATATTATATATAATAAAAATAAACTTGTGGGAAAAATAAAACCTCCCCTCGTGACCTGATCTTTCCTAGAAGGCAGATTTGTATTGGTACAAGTACACTGAGCAATGAGCATGTCCCAGGCACTTTTAGAAAGGGTAAAATAAACCTGAAATGCATGAATTAGTGAAAGTCCTCAGTGATGCAAAATACGATGGTTGAATTGTCTTTTAAACTCCTTAAAACTTTAATTGGCATTTCACTCTTTAATAGGTAATAGATTAGCATGTCGCCATAAATACACACAATCAGTGAAGATACAGACCATCAATTCGTTGTATTTAGATTGTCGCAAGGTACCTTACCTGTGTGATTCCCTTGTGTTAAATTCACACTTCAGCTTTATCTTGAAGCTGTTATTCAGTAACTTGTCCAAAATAAGCAGTTTGCTTTCTTTTCTTTTCAGCTGACCCCCTGGTTGGAAGTATTGCCACTCAGTATATGACTAACAGAGCAGAGCACGACAGAATGGCCAGACAATGGACCAAAAGATACGCTACATAAGCTGGATTTTCGTCAAACTCTTACATTATTTGTCTGTGATGGAAAGAGCTGCTTATGATTTTGAAGGGGTGGGGGGAGGGAGGGTGCTGGTAAAGAGTAGGGTATTTCTATAACAGATTTTATTCAGTCTTTTATTTCCTACAATTTTGTTGTTGTAACTTAAGGTATCTTGCTACAGTAGACAGCTAGGATTGGGAATAGCATATTTTAAGACTGTAATTAGTTCAGCAATATTAGCTCACATATAGTACCGAGAAGAATGTAAACTTCTTAGACTTCTTTGGTTTTCAGTTTGCTTGCAATATGTAAAAGATTAAAACAGCTTAATTTTGTACAGGTACATATGTTGACATTTATGTAAAAGTCCTTTCAAGACTCTACACACTGTTTTTGCTTTTTGTTTTGGGTTTGGGGGGTTTATTTTGTTCTGGGTTGGGTTTCTTTGGGCTTTTTTGTAAAAAGATATCGGGATTGTTTTCCCCTATGGAGGGCACATTGGTATTTAACAAATCCTTTTTAAAGACTGTCATCTCATGATCTGTGACATGGAGAGGGGGATATATGGCGTCATATATGAAATGAGAAGTAGTTAATGTATTATTTTATAAGCCAATCTATCTTCGTGAAAAGAATAAAGGGTTTAATCAGGACTTACGGCAACCTGTAGTGAAATACCTTAAGCTGTTTAACTGTAAGGCATGGAATAGGAGTCACTCAGTGGATTGGTTGTATGTTGTGGGCTACTTAAGTCTGCATTTGTTACTGTGCTAATAAAAAGATGTTTAAAAAAAAAAAAAAGAAGAAGAAAAGATTTCTGCTTAGTGCCTTGGTTTGTCATTTTGCCAGAATAGTGTCTCCCGGTACACTTTGAGGATTGCTGTATGGATAAGGACAAGGGAGATCTGCAGGTGAGTGCACTGACTGCTGCTATTTTGGGAGGACACTTGTAGACGAGCTGCAGCTACGATGTTTTCAACTGTGTGCTGCGTAAGTGTTGCACGAGCTGGTACGGCCCATAAGGAGGTAACCTGCCGCAGAGTCCACGCTAGTCTCTTTTTAGCTTAAGTTTTCACAGCATTGGCTTTTCAGGACTGGCACGTTACTTGAGAGTACAACTGGAAAAAGTGTAAGAGATCTGGAAGGGAAACGGGCAGGAGGTAAAAGGAAGAAGAGATCGTGGTTTTCTGATGGAGTGGTCAACTCCCACTTGGAAGAGAAGGAATCGTGTCCTGGTAAGCTAGCAGGAGACACTTTAAAGGAGAGTAAAGGAGGCTTGATCTGTAAGTCCTTTAACTGCCTACAAAGATTATCTCCTAGAGACATGGTGTTTACGCTGAGGTGTGACGCAACAGGCGGGCAGTTGTGGGTATGGCATTTTTGACCGCTCCCTTAAGGTGAAGGCCGGAAGTACAGATTCATTTTCACACGGCAAGTACTTCACGTTGCGACATTCTTCTGAGTGCTGTGTGGTCGTCTTGCGCTCGGATTTATTTTGGTACTTTAAAATAAAGTCTGTATATGTTTTATTTATATACTTCCTATCTATATGTAGATCAAATCTAACTTGGGCCAAAGTAATCTGTTAATTAGCGGTACCCTTGCTGGGTGGTCGTGGGGAGTAGCACGTTAGCCTCATCTGCTGAACTGCCTTCTTTTGACCCAACGTATGTTTTGGTGTATGAGCTCCCTCAGCTGTTTGGCTCGCCCTAGCAGAATCATTGGTGTACAGCTACATCACACCAGGAGCGCCTGTGGTAATGGTTTCCTCCTCTCCTTTACTGAGTGAGGAGGTAAATGGCTTCATCTCAGTAGGTTTTTTGCCAGCTCCTTGCTTCATGATACCAGGACGTGCCAAATTAACTGTTGTAGCTGGCAGGGGGGAGGGAGCTGATTTGGGGTGACTGATCTGTATTTATCCAGCAGGATAGAAGTTTAAAAGGAACAGAGGAAGACAGTTCAATTTACTAATTTATTTTTATTTTTTATAATACTTTTTCTCCATTGTCTTATGAAGGGACTGTCTAGCTTTCTAGTAAGTAGGTGATCCCAGTGACCTGGGACGGGTTTTCGAGTCAGTGGAATAGTAAGAACAAAATACGTGTTCTGCCCTTTGGCTACTACGTTATACTCTGTACTCTACTTATTAACCCTGTATAAAACTGTACTATAGTGAGTTTCACTTTGACTCAGTACCAACCGCTGTGTGCAGTTTGTTTGCAGAGGAGACGCTACATTTTCCATCACTTGTCAATAAAATACTATGGTATTTAGAAAAGACAATTGATTTGAGTGCTTCAAAAGCATCAGAATAAGCTTATGAAAGAAAACAGTGGGTGGTAGTTGTTTACGTGAATGCCCAAAATGATCCAAACGCGTTACCAACGAATTTAAGCAAATCAAAGATAACGTGTTTGCCTTTACTTAACCTTTTTGGAAAAAGATCCCTTTCCTCTCGCCTTTCTTAAAACATTATCAAGTCCTGAGTGTGCAGGGGAGCGAGTGAGCGAGCTGATCTCGCGCGACACAGCCCTGGCAGCCTGCAGGTGACATCAGGCTTGGCGGTGGAAGTGGCACCGAGTCTGCGGGGTGCACAGCCAGTCATCTCCGTTCCATCTCCACACATTTTAAGTTAATCCTGGCTTATCAACCTGTGCTCCCCTGGCTCAAGAGTCAGCTTGAGTGGCCGTGCGTGGTTAGCAGAGGTCTTCACTTATTTTGATTGATCCGGAGCTGAATCAAGTCCCTTCTAGAAGCAGGGTTCTGCAGAGCTGAAGAGGAGGAACGTAACCAATTCCTCGGTGAGAGGTTGCAGCGAGGAGGTGAACCACTATTGCTCTGAAGCCACCCCCACTTCCCAAGCACGCAGGCAGATACGGAGCCTTGTGGATAGGGAAAAGCCTTGAGTACACGTGTGTTGGGTAGGAAATGAGTGAGGAGGGAGTGTTGCTCTGCAGCATCGTTGGGGACAATGACTATTACTGGCCAGGGCTGGGGGAGGTCGTGCTATAGTGCTTACTCAGCTGGGGTGTTGCAATGGGAACAATTGGATGTTTCTAGCAGGGCATTACAAGAGCTTGCTCATTCATAATTGCTCGCTTATCTTACTCCTTGGCCACAGCAATCCAAACTATATTGTGCAAAGCACATAAACAGTTTCGTCTGCCTTCATTATAAAGGTAGGAACACCTGCTTAATTTTTAGTGAATTGTACTGCTGCTCTGATATTAGTAATGCTGACGGACTTTATTTGTCAGTATTCAGGAAGAGCAATGCTATAAGCACACAGCTTAATTGTGATCATTAAGCACGCTTACTATTTAGCAGTTATGATATGACAGTGCAAATACTGCTCGTGGTTTTGCTGACTCACAGTGAAATTCTCAATATTTGATCAAAACAACATTAATTTAGTGGAAACTGAGGGAGCTAGGTGCTTCAGTTCACTCCCTCTCCTCATTCTTGTCTTCAAATACAAAGAAAAGCTAGTATCCGTTAGTATGGGGTTGTTAGAGGCCAAAAGCTCGGGAGGGAAGAGGGGGAAAAACCCTCTCTCTGGGAACAGTTCCTCGTTCTGTCCCTCTATATGCAATTTTGTTTACTTTACTGACAGGCTGAGCCAGGACAGCAGATTCCTGCGGCACAAGCTTTACCAGCGTGGAGAGTCAAACACAGCAACACGCAGTTGTGTTCCTGCTGCTGGACGACGTGCGGCGTATTAAGACCAAGGCCATTTGTGCAGGTATTTCTGGGCGTTTACCATGGGGATGCTCCCAAAAGGCAGCCTCCTACGCTCCCTAGCCCCCCTCTCACAAAAGTAGTACAGCACTCCTACCAGTTGCTATCTATCTGGCCTGTAGCTTTGTACCGAGGGTGGATCGGTGCAGCGGGGCTGTACAGCCGGGTAGGAGTATTAGGCAATGCACTAAGCAGAGCCTGGGCGCTACCTCCTGCGTACAAAGCTGTTCCATATAATTCCTTGGTAAAATTATCACCTATGTGAATGGGACTGATTTGTACTGGACATGCTGGAACAAACGCAGCTACAGCTATGTTGTCCTTCAGGTCGCAGTTAAATTAATGAGTGCTCTGAGAGCTTTTCTGGTTTGTCCAAATAAATCCCTGAGCTGAAAGCACTATTTGCCAGACTTTGCTGATAACCTTCATGTCGGGGTAGATCTAGAATCGTAGAATTGCCTAGGTTGGAAGGGACCTTTCAAATCATTGAGTCCAGTCATCAACCTAACACTGACAAAACCCACACTAAACCCTATCTCTATGCGCTATGTCTACCCGTCTTTTAAATAGCTCCAGGGATGATGCCTCAACCACTTCCCTGGGCAGCCTGTTCCAATGCTTAATAACCCTTTCAGTGAAGAATTTTTCCTAATATCCAGTCTAAACCTCCCATGCTGCAACTGGAGGCCATTCCCTCTTGTCCTATCACCTGTTACTTGGGAGAAGAGACCGACCCCCACCTGGCTACAGCCTCCTTTCAGGTTACTTGTAAGGGAGCGATAAGGTCTCCCCTCAGCCTCCTTTTCTCCAGGCTAAACATCCCCAGTTCCCTCAGCCGCTCCTCATAAGACTCATGCTCTAGATCCTTCACCAGCTTCATTGCCCTTCTCTGGATACACTCTAGGACCTCAATGTCTTTTTTTGTGGTGAGGGGCCCAAAACTGGACACAGTACTCAAGGTGGGGCCTCACCTTGAGTTCACCATCTGTTCTGGTATCCCACAAGATTTAGGGTTTTTTTTCTTCTTCTTTTTTTTTTTTTTTTTTTTCATTCTTTCTTCCAGACGCTAGCAGAACTTCAGCAGCTGAATCTGCTGGTAGTTGTTCCTCCTGCCCCAAACCCTGCTCCTGCAACAACACGCTGACCTCAGCCTCCTGTAGCATCAAAAAGCCCTGTGGCCCTTTTAAGGTCAAGGTAAAAGGACTGTTGCCAATTCAAACACATTCTCTCTCTCCACATTTAATGCTTTATTGCAGCTAGTACTGTTTGTGCCTAGTGCTATAGATCTGCAGGGGGGCTGCTTAACGCTAAGCTTGTTGATTTGTCCCTCAACACGGTTGTGTCCAGGCATAGTCAAAGCCTCTGACAGAGGTGTCCACCTGTCCCTCCCTCCTCCATAACCCTTGTTGCAAGATAACTCCTCTCGATAAGTGCTTTTTAAGGCTTCTACCATCAGTGACTTTTTCAAGCCAAGCCTGTGAGAAGGAAGGATACATCTTAGCCATAAGCTTGCTGATTTTATTGCTGAATGAGATTATTGCTTTAAGTGAAACTGTGAGAAGCAAATGGCACGGAAAGGACTTCGGTTGTGACCTGGCCAGCAGCAGACAATACTAAGGTAACTTAGTTATCGCAGTTATTCCCTTTGCTCTTCCTTCCAGGCAAGGGAAATGTTGATTTGTTCTGGGACTGGGAGAGTTTGCTCGCTAAGAAGGTGAAGGGCTCAAGCAGTGTTTTTCGATCTGTCACAGTCACTTCCCACAGTCTCACTTTCTCGGCCCTTGCCCATTGCTGTGCTGCTTCGGTTTCCACTTGCCTTTGATCCAGGAGGTCAGTTTTGTTTCCCAAGACAATGACTGTTACCTACAAGCAAAACGAAAGGGTGAGCTTTACACAAAAAAGCATCCACCACTCGCAATGTTTTTAAACAGCAGGCAAGTAGCAACACAGTTCAGACCTGTTCTTTAACTTCGTTCTGGCACAAGGTAAGCTGCGTGGAGTTTGGAAGATCGGGGTCTGGGATTTGAATTAGCCTCATCTACTTGTGGGCTGGGAGCTGGTTTTAATCATAGGATATGCAGGACTTCCCCTTTTCTCCTGGCTTGCTTAGAGGGAAACAATACCCAAGACTGCCAAAGTTAAACAGCCTTATTCTCCGTTTACTTTGCAATTGAGCTGCCCTAGACAAATGATAAGAGCGTGACATCCGAGTAGGTCAGAGCCACGGACGCTTGAGAGGTGAAAAAAATGCATGGCAGCGGAGAAAGCCTGGACCCCCCAGCTGTGGATTTTGCCCGGCTTGTTTTTTTTCTCCCCAAGCCCCAGCCCACAATATAACTAAAGCCCACCCTGCCACAAGGGCTGCTGCCGGGCAGGCTGGGCTACCGAGCCCCAGTGCCAGCCCAGCGGCTGCCCGCTCCTCCGTGCAGGCGGAGCCACTAGAGGGACCTCGGCGGACAGTCCTCTGTCGCTGGAAGGGTCAGGTAAGCACCGGCACCGTCCCCTCGGAAGCCCTTTCAAGAGCAGCTGGTTAGCCAGCCGGGGCAGCGCAGCCGCAGCAAGTCGGACCCTTCGTTGTGAGGGTCCATCGAGTGGCTTCTGTATCACCCAGACAGCCCAGTGTGGCTGAGGTCAGTGGCCTCCCCGGCACTTCAGTTCTAGGAGGTGCTGAAGGTAGTGCTGGCCGCTTAAAGTTACTTCTCTTGCTTATTTTTAGTTAACCATTTTCTAAAAATGTTTTACCAGCATCAGCTCTTAGGGGAAACCATGCTAATATTTATAGTTCGAAGCCCTTAGTCGAAATCCGGTCTCATCTCTATGCTAGTGGTTTGACAAAGATCAAGCGATAAAGTCCTCTTTTGCTGATGATTTGGGGTTTTTGCTGTGGCCACACCTGCTTGCTCTTTCCGGTTCATCAGACTAACTCCGGGATGTCTTCTGTTTCTTTCCAGCTAGAGATGTTTGTCCTGTTCATGTGAGCTCTGAGGCTTCCTTTCTTTTCTATAGCAGCCCAGGCTGTTTGGAAAAATGTTTTTTCCCCTCTGCGAAGTCCTTGAAAGAAGCTATAATCTTCATATGCATTTACCGCATGCTCCAACTGAATTTTACCTATGGTTAAGCTCTGTCAGTACGAGAGAACACAACCTCTATTTAGTACAAAATTTGGCCAGGCTTTAAGATGCGTGCTGGAGAGCCCCCAGAGCCAGCAGAGGCAAGGAACCAGCCACCAGTGCTTTCCATCATCTGCCACACAACGGGGGACTGTGCCGCTCGACAAGGTGAAGTTCTGCCAGCTCAGAAACACCATGTGTGGAGGTACATCCCTAATTCAGCTAAGGATGCATTCTAGCAGAGCCCAAACTTTAAGTCCGCTGATGCTACCTTAAGGTAGGACTCCTGATCTCACCTTCTATGCTTCAAAGCCTATTTTACATGGACTAGAAATCACAGGAATAAAACTAATTTATCCAGCTTATTGTGGGCACCACTCTTTCGACTATGTTACCCTCAGTCCTAAGATCACAACATTAAGGTCTCCCTGTTTTCTAAAACACCTGCGTGCAATGAGAAAGGAAGAGCTCTGGTGGGTCACAGAAGAGAGGGACACAGATCCCGTTGGGGCTGTGACTCCCTCTCCTCATTACAACCTGATGTAAAGTAACAAACCGGGGCCCCCACAAAACACAGCGCCTGGCAAAAACTTCCTGCTCGTCCACCTTTCCTTGCCCTGTAGGGGAGTTACGATTGACTCCCGTATCCCTGATATACGTGACAGTCTGCAGCTCACACCAGCCCTCCCAGCTAACATACCTCTCCTGTGACTGCACGGGCTGTTGCTGTCAGGCTTGGAGCCTGCCTTCCTCCACCACCCTGTGTGCTGTCAGTACTAAACGAGTTACATTTTTGGAAAGTCTCTCCCTACCATTATCCAATTAATTCTTCATGCCCCCTCCCCTTTTTTTTTTTTTTTTTAACAGCATAAACCAGACATTGGGAAAGCTGTAGGCTAAAGACGTTTAACAGGGAAAACTACTCGAGAATATAAAGATACTGTAGGAAAAGCCACAATGCTAATGCCACATGCAAGTTATATTTGTTTAGCTAAGCTGGAACACTGTCAGCTGAAAACACTAGCTGCTTTCTAAGGGAAAATAGAGCAGTCATTTCACACAATTGAATTGATTCAATATGGTTGTTAAAATACATTAAAGCTGCTTTGCCAATTGACTAATGTCTGGGAGACCCATTGTCAATTACACTAGTTTGTAAGCCATCAAGTACATGAATACAAAACAAACAAAGATAATGCCCTTCGTTATATTATTCTATGCACTTGACTTCCCGTGTACAATATCTAAAAAAACATATGAACTGCACTGCTGTAGACCATATGTTTTATTAGTCGTAAGTGTCCTGGCTGGTGCATTCAGCTAACTGAATTTTAGCTGTAGTAGAGGAAGCGAGGAGGGAAAAAACCCCCGCGTTCTTTTGCATGACCTGCGTGGCGTGTGAATGAGCCTTCCCCAGCACGAGAAATCCTCCTTTTGCTGGATTGCCCAAGGCTGTGGGTACATTTGTTTTCCTTTGTGTGCGTTTTACATAAGCAAAATCTATGCTTTGCAACCTTAACTTCCTACCACTGATACAGCGATAAACTAAGCGGTTAAGGCGCCACGCATTTACCTCCTTTTTGTCTCTGAAGACGTCAATCTCCTTTTTGAGCAGTTCAACTCTTTGAAAAGCTTCGAGGCTGGTCACTGCGTACACGAGAACGAAGCCATCAGCGACAGAGAAATAGTGTTTTGGCAATTCTACGCCCTCCTGCAGACCCCTGGTGTCATAAAGCCGTAACTGTTCCTTCACGCCTCGGTCTGTCTCCACCGACGCCAAATACACATCTTCCACTGTGGCAGCCTCTTCTAACCCTGTTTTAAAACAAGCGGGAAAGTTCAGCTGGTGTAAGTACGGCACCGCTATAAGAATTATTTGCAGTACAGCAGAATTTTACCCCACAACAGCTTTCAATGCATGTTTCCCAGAGTGACTTGACCTGGGCTCGACCTTGCCTGACATTCCCACGAAGGGCTGTATTGATAGATCACCCCACCAGCTCTTTACAATAGCGACACTGTGTAAACACAACCCTCTAATATATGAGCACATGATTATGCCTGGAAAATTAATCTATACAACATGCTCGTTCAGGATAGGATAAGATACATGGCTCTTCCTCCAGGTTTCCCAAACTCCAGCCACCCAGTGTACCAGTTCTGTGCCAAACATGCTGCAAAGGGGCCTGCCCAAACATACCCTTTTGGAAGAACAGCCAAGGAACACCAGAAAATCAAGTACTAACATCTTGAGCCTACTTCTTTGCTTCATACCGAGCTGGATCACACGGCAGAAGCAGGAGCCAAAGGAATAATTCTGGAAATGAATGTGTATTGGTGGTACAACCAACCAACAAGTGAAATCAAGCCAGAAAGAGAAGGGGATGTTTGCATGCAAGCAAAGTTGTATGCTATATTTACTCAAATACACAGTGAGCTTTCTCCATCCCTTAGGGATTTAAAATGACTCAGATTTGCTAATAGGAGCAAGCTCATTTACTCCAAGGTAAAAGCATGCACAAGCTAACAAGCTTTTTTATATATATATATATCACCTGCTCTATGGTAACTGTCTGCCTACTGGCTCTCCTTCCTTTCTCTCCCCATGGTAAATGTGAGGTAACTCAAGGCAGCTTATTTTGAACAAATTAAAATGATTTTTTCCAAGCCAAGCCTCACCTTACCTTTGTATTCCCCCTGGGTGCAGGTGTATAAGGTTACGGGTCCCAACAAACTATGTATAGTGTAGCTGGGCCACTTTCAGAGTTGGTTTTAAGTATTCCTGTAAACCCTCTGCAATCCATGTTTTTGCCTCTACTGCTGTCTTATACACACAAATTGTTTGCTGTTGCAGGGCTACGACGGTAAGTCCCGCGCTACTCTCTTTGTCTGCCAAAAAGGGACCATATTAGTGCATTGTTTAAGAAAACATGAGGGATTATCTGGCCTGTGAAAATACGGGTTTTGCTGTATTCAATGACACTATTCAAGATACTCCACACTGACAAACAAGCTAAAGCATTCCACCCACGCTGACGGTTTCCCATGATGTATGCAGCATTCCTGCACAGGAAAGTGGCACAAGCTGTTCTTTTTGCCCCTCTCTGTGCAGCCTTCACAGATCAAACTCTTATTAGGTTTGCATCAAATTAATTTATCTCACCTCCAAATATAGTCACGCTAATGTGCGGGAGCAAAACTAAGAGCAGAAGGACAAAACAAAGCTTAATAAAAAAAAAAAAAGGAAGCAGGAACGCATTCCGAGTGGTTGGAGAATGTGTTACAAGGGCATTTTTAAAGACCGAGGTAGGTAACAGATCCCTTTTTGGACATAGCACTGTATTTTTCCTTGCTCTGCCTCATTGCAGACACGTCAAGGAAATATCTAACATCAGTAAATACTACTTTGGCAAGAAGCAGTGAACCATAAGTACCTAAGTTTTCTTTTTAGAAAACAACGAATAATGTTGTACAGGTTCTTACCATCTAAATGCTGCACTGTAATTCAACAGTCTTTAATATATCCACATTCTCCTGTGACAGTCTCTTCCTAATGGCATTAAAAGTAGCAGTGAAAATTATGTCTTTTAACTTCCTACTTGAAATCGAGGAGGAAAAATTAAGACCTGGCTCTTAAGTCAGCAGAATACGGCAACAAATTTTGATGTGAAAGGCAGGGGGGAGGGATGACTTTGGAGGGAGCTGGTATTTATGTATCAGTATCAGATTCCGGAGGTGAAATTCCACCTATGTACAATGGGGGAGGGAGTATATGCAAGTAGATTCTTAAGCAAACACAGTTTTTAGACGAACCTGTGTCACCTTATTCTAGGCCCTGCTTCTAAAGCCCAGACCGCGTGCTAGCCACATCTTGCTGACAGCAAAATTTACGCTTCTTGTTAGTACCATCCCATTTAAACACTTTCCCGGTCTCCATTCAAACGCGTGCCGGGCAAGACATTGTACGAGGGGCAAAACTAGCCAGGAAAGCCCAGTGTCCTAGGAGGGTGTCTGGCACCATCCCATCCTCCCTGTCACGAGGACCCCAGTTCTCCTTTCCATCCCTGGCATCCCCAGGCATCCTCCCACCTTCGCTCCCTGGGTGGGGAAGGGCACTTGTGCTGGGGAGTTACCACCCTGCAGATCGCTGCCGGCTCAAGTAGGTTTTCCTTGGAGGAGATCATTATCGTGGGACTTTTCTCTCTTTCCTGCAGCCAGTTTTTTTTCTAAATTTACAGAAACATATTTTGAGATACCTACTGCTGTGACACAGATGCACGGGCAGATGGAACCAGCTTTCAGGTTCAGAAGCTATGGGGAGAAGGGGGAACTAACAAGACAGCGAACAATCTCGCGGTTTCTTTGGAAACTAAAGATGAAAAAAAAGCTAGGGAGGGAAAGGAGGGATAGACAGGAGATTGATGCCATTCTCTAGTGCCTACTTAGCTGGTGCGAGTCTTGGGAGACACAGAAAGGTCTTCGTCTATGTTACCGACTGCTGCCACAGAGTAACTGCCAGGGGAAACCTCAGTCATAAATTGGATGGTGTTTCAACCCCTGGTGGTTTCCCAGTGAGGAAAAGAAAAGGCTCAATATACCAATGAATACTGCACGCTCAGGCTAGGCAAGGCAGAGATATTGCAAATACCAAAATATAGCAAAATTTCAAGATGGATGGAATTTCAGAAGTTCCCCAGTGACTCTTGAACATAAACGCAGTACGAATTTTGTGTCTTATGGAGTACTTTTGAAGACCTCCTATGTAATCTCCCCTTCCCTCTTTCCAGCAGGAATTTAGCAAAGAGACCCTAAAGCCTCCTATTTCCTTGTGTTTGTAAACTGCAGGATAACAGGCTTTTCTTACTCATATCTCAAATGACAGTGTGTCAGAGGACTCCTGACTCAGAGAAGAGCTGGACAGGCCTCAACAGGAGCTGGTCTATTTAGATTTAGCTGCTAGTTAAGTACGGGTTCCACCAATCAGTAGCCACAGTTGTGACCCTCAGTTGCAAACATTCAGCTCCTTTTTCATCTATTTCTAAAATGCGAAGCTGACTGCAGCTCTATCAGGAGGTAGTTTTGATTTAAGAAACAGAGATGTAAGAAAGCATAATTTGGTTAATTAGCCTCCTCATCTTTGGAGCCGCGAAAGCCAAAACCCCAAATCCCTCCAGCTGAGACCGAGAGAGGTAAATTCTCTTGTTATGGGTTCTACCACAGTACTATATGGTGTGTTCATTCGTAGCTAGTAAGATGATTTGAAGTAGCTGCTTATGATTAACCTGACCATACCAGCTGTTCACACAGCCAGGAGGCAGAGATAAGGAAAATCGTGTTTTCTACAGGAAGAGTTCTCATCTCCTCCTGTCGAGCTGATAAGCTTTACCATAGGTTGAAGAGCCAGGGATATTTTAAAGGCAGAAGGAAGACTCCTTTCTGCCTGCTCGGTGTCACTGAACAAGGACACTGTTCAAGGAAAAATACCTATCCTCTTTACAGATGTGTCCCATGCCAAAGTTAAGCCGGCAACTCTCCTGTTAGCGCTCTCAAGAGAGCTCAGGCCAAGCAGTGCCAGGTACCACAGGTATTTAGTGGGACGATCTTCTGTTGCTGGTCAAGGACCCATTTCATGACCGAGGAGAAAAGACTGGCACCTCTTTCTTCAGGAGCGCAAGAGAAGTTGGAAGATTTGGACAAACACAACACCAAAGCCACAAAAAGATAGTCCCAGGTATGAGGCAACTGTATCCGTATGTGCAAGCCTTAGCAACTATTTGGCCTGACCTATGGCAATATAGTCCCCATGTGACTCAAAGCTAAATCTGCACTCATTTCGAACACCTCCTTCCAGGTTGCGTCTGATTCCTTGTATCGGTTTAGCCAGAGAGGCTGCCGTGAAATACACAGTTTACACGTCTCAGAAAACACCTCTTATCTTTTTGCCTTCTCCTTTCTCGCCCTCGGGCCCAAGGCAAACAGCCCCTCTTGCAGTTTTAAAGCCTAGCACAAAGCCCAGTACCACACATTGTTGCTCACATGCTCCAGGGACAGAGATATTCCTTTTTTGGGGGGTATTCCTCCCTCCTGAGTACTTTTTCCTCTTTGACCTCAAGCAATCTCAGTGCCTTTGACCACGTAAGCCATGGCAGCACTTAGGCATCTTCATCCGTGACAAGCCAGGGAGAGCTGAAGGTGCACAATTTTCTAGGAAAAGCAACGCAGTGCAACTGGGTTTAGAGCACCATCACCAAGCACACAGCCGGGAGCATGGACTCAGAGCCAAGGGCTTTATATAGCAGTGTGAAACCTCCAAGGACACTAGTCACTTCCCTGATAGCAGCAGCGCCACCACTCCTCTTTACAGGAAAGTCAACAGGAGGCACATGAGCACTGACATAGACTCACAGCTGATTTACAGCCAGGAGGAGACTTCCATGTCAGTGGCTGGGACACCTCGGAGGATGGCACCAGGCCTTGTGTTCTGAGCCTACAACCAAGTCGGAGCACGCCTCTCATCACTGGGAGGTGGATGTGGATGCCGTCAGGAGTGGAGAAGTATCCGTGGGTTGGCTCGGCAGTCCTCCCCATGGCTCCCCGGCCCTGGGACTGGCCGCAGAGCTGCTCTGACGTCAGTCAGGAAGCACAGGTTTTGAAACAGCTTGTGTCCATGTTGCCATGCCCAGTGAGCTGCCTTGCTGGTTGGCTCTGAACAGACAGGCTTTCAGCAAACACACTAGCCCTTTTTGCCTCCTGCCAAAAAGGCCAGCGGCCAAGATGTACATGTCAGCTTTCTGGAGCTCGCAAGCTTTAGGAAATGAGGATTGAGATTCAGCGATCATGTTTTAAGCGTGGAGGGGACGCCCCTGCAATGGTAGCACCAGCAGCGGGTCTCTGCAGTTTAAAGCCACTCAGCTGAGGAGCAATCAAGGACTCACCAGTCCTCAAACTCTGTCCTTGCCCAGTGAGACCCTCACAGTGGTGTCCTGCCTCCACAGTCTGAGGGTCAAATCAACACAGATCGGTGCAGTAGCTAGAGATCTTCCAGGAACTGTTTTCACCATACTTCAGGCACCCTCTGCCAGAACTGCCCGTGGGCTGAGGAGGAAGCAGGGAGGATGGTGGCCACTCAGCGGGACTGCCAGAAACACCAACGTATCAGTCCATCCCCCAAAATGTGCCTGATGGCACACGTGGATGATATCAAAAGCACTGGGCCGTGGCCGCTCATCCCTTGGGGCTGCAGTGGCTCCGTACGAGCTCTCTCCTGACTCTGATCTTGGCTCTGCTACGTGCCTCTTTCTCCAAACATCTCGGGAATAAGATGTGACCAAAATCATAAAAAACGGGAAGCTACCTTCTTCCTTCTCCCCTTGCATCCCCTCCTCCACTATCAGCTGCTCCCTCCCTTGCTGTTAACTCTGACAAATAAGAGCAGAGCTGCGGGAAAGGAAAACACATCTCTTTGAGAGGGGAGGGGGAAAGTCTGTGTTGCGCAATGGCCGAGCTGGAGCTGAGCGTTCGGGAGCGACCGAGGGACACCCGCAGCTAAACCCCAGGCACGAGGCCTCCCTCCGGTTATGTCAGCCAGTATCCATGACGTTGTATAATCATGTACACGGCTGGTTCCATAAATAGCTCCTCTGATCAGCAACACCCGAATATCCTTCCTGCCTGGGTCGCTAATAGGAGCTGGGGGCAGGAAGTAATGCGAGGCAATACGATTTAAGCAACGTGGCCTCGCTCATGCCACTGGGGTGCCTCTGAGAATCGCCAAGCGCAGAGGAGAGGCAGGGAAAAATGGGAAAAACCTTCAGCCTGCAGGTTTTGCAACCTTCACGCTGAAAAGCTACATGGGGCTACGTGCACGGGGCTCAGTAGGACGCTGGAAACAGATGTTGCTGCAATGTTAGAGGAAATCCTCCTGTTAAACAAGGGTATTAGCACGCAGTTCTGTATCACGCTTTGCCAGCAAATTCCTCCCATCCACACATTTTAAAGGCACAGTGCCTGCAAAGCACCGTTCTAGAAATCCTAGCGTTTATCCAATCACTTACCCCAACATTTAATTTACCAGCCCAAGAAAAAGATGCAAACGGACTAGACACCTTCTGTCAAAGCCCCGAGATTCACCTCTGGTGCCACCCCTTGTTTCTGGGTGAGGTGGGAATAACTCGTCAGCCTGCTGGTCGTTGCCCTTCCTCTCAAAGCCAAGTCATGTGGAAACAGACGGAAACAAGCCAGCTTTGCCTTCGTTCCCTTTCTTTTGTGCGCAGCAAGTCTCAGACATCCCGTGCTCCTCTCTCAAGTCCGTTTTCCACGGGAGGATTTCTTTGAGAGCTGAGAAGCTTGGCCCTTGAAGTTGAGCACGGAATGTGGGACCTAAAGCAGAGCTGTTTTTCTTTTCAGCACTTTGATTAAATATTAGCCAAACGCAAGCAAAATAAAGCTTTAAGAAGACGGAACAGAAGTCTAAGCAGTCTCTCCACTCATCATGTGATATCTATTTATTTTTCAGGCTTTTACAGTATCTTTCAGGGAATGAGGTATTATGTAAATAGGCAGCAAACACGTCACCTGTTTTCTGTGTCTGTGTCTTTTTAACCATTCATGTATTTTATAAGTGGGGACATCATGGAAAGGGTTCTTCTCCAAGCCTCTTTTAAAAATCAGTAAGCAAGGGACTACAAACTGCCCAGAGATGCAACAAAACCACATTAATTTCCTCCTTCACCTCTGTGCAGTTACTGCTTTTTGGGGGCCCACACAGAACAAGATTCTGGAAAAGGAAACAAGACACACACCCCCCTCCAAAAGTAAAAATATCTCACCAACAGTATGCTTTCCATAGAGAAGCTGCTCCAAAATCGCAGTCTTTCCCACTGAGGCCATTCCACAAACCACCACCTTGTAGCCCTTTCCCATCTTTCCCGCGAGGGCAGCGTCAGCAGGGGATCCCTGTGCAGACACAGGAGTTTGTTAGCCCGGCACGGTGGCAGAGCTCAGCACCAGACAGAAGCGAAGCCCCCGAAAAGCGAGAGGCAAAACGCAAAGCAGTGGGTGACGGGGAGGCACAGCTCCCTCCCAGGCGCTCGCCAGCAACTGATAGATATTTTTAGGACTAGAGGTTTCCTCCCACACCTTTTTTTAAGGTTTTAGGCTGCTGCCATGGGTGCTGGTGCTTGCCTGCAGCCTCAACACCCATCCCGTCAGGCTGGGAGAGGCTGTTTGCTGGTGCTGAGGTGTGTGAAGCCCTCTGGGGCAGGGGCTGTGCTTGTCGGTGTGTGTGCGTGCACCGCTCAGCTTGCATTACTGGGCTTCGTGTTTATTGCTGCGTGCCTGACAGTATCTGGCGGCATCAGGATGACTTCTGGGAACGCAACAAAACAGCTCTTCCTTCCATTTTATTTCATGCACAGAAAGTTTCTAGCTTTTACGGACTCAGAGCAAGAAAATAGGAGCGTTAAAGGCAGAAGCACAGGAAAGCAAATGCAAAAGCAGGTTTTTTCATCTGTTTTAAACCAGTTTAATGGGCAGGAGGGCTGCAGAAGCCAGGGGCAGCTCCCTCTGCAAGTGAGCTGCTGTTGGGAGCACTTTGCCACAGAGTCAGCCGGTGAGTACCTTTTGTAGGACCAGGAGGGGCTGGCCTTGTCCTGTTTCGATCCCAGTTTAACTGGTGAATGTCGGGGGGTGGGAGGGGATACGCTCCGCGAAGCAAGAATCTGAAAAACAGAAAGGTCACCCGGCAGCCGCAGCGGGGGGGATTTCCAGGCAGGGAAAAGCCCGATTCCCATTTTGATTCCCCGGCAGGGCCCGACACCTTCCGCAGCAGCACAGCAGGAGACAGAGAAGGGGACAAAAGGCCAGATGGGGGTGACACGAAAGCCTCCTCAGCATCTGGCCCCTTCCGGGCTCCGGCAAATTCCCTTCTGCGGGGATGGATGGGGGGGTGGGGGGGGCACAGAAATGCTCGGGTAGGCAGGAGGGACGTGAGCGGGTCCAGATTTGGGGAACAACCTGCCGGTTACCGACAGCGGCGGGTAGAGCCAGGCCGCGGGCCCAGCACCGGCTGCTCACGCTCAGCTCGGCGGGGACACCCGACCCCCCCACCCCCCCGCCCCGCCAGCCCCGCGGGGACTCCCCCAGGGCCTGCAGCATCGGGGACTCCCCCGCGCCAGCCAAGGGCACTGCGCTGCTCCCCCCGCCCCAGCACTGAACATGTTTTGGGGCTGTTTTTAGGGCTTTTGGGTTTTTTCCCAACGAACGCAGCTCCGCGCGCCACCGCGGCCGCCTCCCCCCCCCGCCCCCTCCCAGCGCGAGCGCGCACCTGGGCCGCAGCTTTCCACAGCGCCCCATTGAGCCGCGCCGGCCTGGCGGGACGAGCCCCGCCCCCTGGCGCCCATTGGCCGGTTAATCCCCGCCTCCTTCCGCCTATTGGTGGACGCGGGGGCCTGGCCGCGGCGGGGCGGGGCGAGGAGGGCGACTGTGTTCCTTTTTTCCCCTCCCCAGGACTACATTTCCCATGAGGCGCCGGCGCCGCCACCGGAAGCGCGGTGCCGCCGCAAGGGGTCGTGGGAAGGAGGCCTCTTCCTTTCCGGTGCTGGGCGCCATCAGGTGAGGGGCCTTCCGTGCTTGGCCTTTCCCGCGATCCGCGTCCATCGCGGGCCCGAGGCGGCCATCCGCCCGCCACCCCGCCGCCCCCGCCCGCCGGCACCCCGGCGGGGTGGGACGGGGCCGCTCCTGTGTCCCGGGGCGAGGAGCGGGGCCCGGGAGGGCGGCGGGCCCTGTCGGGCTGGTGGGGGAGGCCCCACCGGCTGCCCCTCGTCGGGGCGGCCCGGCCGCCCGGGGTGTGGGGCGGGTAGGGAAGGGGGACGCTGGGTCGAGCCCGGGGTTGCCCGGTGCGGGCGGGAGGCCGCGCACCGCGGCGTAGCGGGTGCGCGGTGATGACAGGCCGCGCCTCCTGGTTTGACGCTGGGTTTGCAGGTGGCTTGTGGCGCTTTATGCCATTATGGGGGTATGGAGAAGGGGTAGCTTGGGATGGTAAGAGCTGTGCCGTGGTTGGGCAGAGAGGGGTACAGAAAATCACGCTTAAACAGGGTTTTTTTTGGTGCAAATAAAATTAGTTTTTCTGATGGTGCTTTGGGTGGTGGCTCAATGGAGTTCACTTACATCCACTGTTCACTGCAGGTGTGTGAGAGCTCAGATGTTTTTAGAGATAATTAAACCCCATTAAAAATAAAGACCACACCGCTTACAGTCACATGCGTCTTTATAGATTAATATTTACAACTTGTTTCAGATGTTTGCTGTCGATTTTGGTAGTATCTGAGGTAAACATCTGAAAAATCCTCAGCTGAAGAGTGTAATACTTAAGCCATATGAAAAGAAAGAAGAGACTGGTACCTGCCATGTGTCCTGTTGGAGGCTGCCAGGTGTGAGCTGTGTTACCTGATGCACCCGTGGTATAAAGAGGCTTGAGAGCATCCCATGTGTCAGTGGTGTTACATGTTTGGTTTTATGTGATGTCTCTCTTGGAAGCTGTGCAAATCGGGAATCATATTTGGTGCACTTTCTTCATTGACCTCTCAATCCAGCAGGTAGACCAACATGGGTGCCTACAAGTACATCCAGGAGCTATGGAGGAAAAAGCAGTCGGATGTGATGCGGTTCCTCCTCCGCGTCCGCTGTTGGCAGTATCGCCAGCTGTCTGCCTTGCACCGAGCTCCCCGGCCCACCAGACCAGACAAAGCTCGCAGGCTGGGGTACAAGGCCAAGCAAGGTAATGAGACGTAGAGGTGAAGTCCATGTGCTTCGTGATGGAGCGATTGAGTTTTATGTCAGCTTCCTTCCTTAAGTAGAATAACAAAATCTGAAACCTAAATATTCCCCAAGAACCAGAATTGTCCTGCATGAAATTAACTTAATATTATAAATATGTTAAATTGGTAGCAGTGCTGACAACCCAAAGCCTTACTTCATGTAATTTTGAATTCACGCTATCTGTGGCCATTTTCGCAGATGGAGATCAAATGGGCTTTGGCTTTAGTTCTTGTGCTGTGTTACCACTGCAGAATTGACCGATGCTTTTAGTGTCCTAGGTTTGGTGGGTGTCCCTTCTCCACCCAGATTTTATCATGCGTTACTTTGGTTGTATACACGTGCTTGAGTAAGCAAGATGACGTAGTTGATGCTGTCATTAAAAAACAGTTACTGGTCAGTGAAAGAAACTTGAGGAAAGTGGCCATCCATCTACAACTTGGGCAAATCCTTGAAACGATATGTTTGTTTGCTATGAAAATATAAAGCTAAGAGTCCGTGCTTCTTTTACTGTTTGTGAAGTTTGTTTATTTTCCTCATTTTTCAGTGATCAGATTTCAGCAGGGTTCATGGGTGGCTTGTGCTTCAGTGCTTTATGAATGCCACTATCAGAATACGGGATTTTAGTTTTGGGGTGGTTGTTTTATTGTGTGTTTCAAGGTGGGAGGGTTTTTTTTGTTACAACGTAGCTGTAGCTGTTCTTAGTGTATTTGGAACTGCATAGTGGAAAGGTGACACAAAACTCTGGTTTGGAAGTAAAAAATAGTTGCTTCCCTTACTCAGTTTTAATGGAAATAATAAAAACATCTTGTGCTAGCCACCTCCAGTTGTAGGTTTGGGTGAAGATTGGTATAATGACCTAATTTTCATGTGAAGCTTTTGGGGTTGGAAATGCAGTGCGGGCAGCAAACTTGCCTGGCTGTGATTTGCACTTGCTACACTACAGAATTTTTCTAGTTCCTAAGTCACCATTTCTTTTAGGTTACGTTATCTACCGTGTCCGTGTTCGCCGTGGTGGTCGTAAACGCCCAGTCCCGAAAGGTGCAACCTATGGTAAACCTGTGCATCATGGTGTTAACCAGCTGAAGTTTGCCCGGAGTCTTCAGTCTGTAGCAGAGGTGACTATTTCGGTTATTGCTCAGAAATGTGACAGTAGGAAGGTCTTATTTAGTCTGTAAGAGCTGAAAATGCTCAGAGACAAAAAAAACCCCAAACAACCATTTTATTAATGTGTTGGGAGTAAAAGACCATGAATACCGATGGCAGGAGAGCACCAGAATGTCTTGAAAAGCTATATTGAGACAAATGAAAAAACTATTCAGACTTTACAAATGGAGCCTGGGGAAAGTGCTACTTAGATGGTTTATTGGAAGTTCATAGCGTATACTTATTTGTAATGAAAAATAGACATACAGCTAGTATAAGCCCCAGTAAAATAAAGGGTTAGGCATGAGAAATAAAAATACTCAAAACAGAAATTTTTATTTGGTGAAATCTTTTAAGTTTCATAGTGTCACAGTGGTAGCATTGAGGAGGTGTAGTTCTCATCTTTAGGAAAAAAACAACCTCTTTCAGTGAGTTAGAATTAGTACTAGTCTGAACTCTCAAAAAGAGACATTGTAAAAGAATGGAGACTGCCTTCAGCAAGTTGCATATGGCGGGGTTTTTTTTTTTTAAAGGGAAAAAAAATTAAATGGGACACGCTAATTTTAAAGAAATACAGATTGTGAGTTCAAGTTAAAAATGCAGTTCTGTGTTTTCAGTGCTCATAGCATGTTCTTCATGTATGCTATTCCCCCATAACTGATGGCTAATCACATGCTCGCTTGTGGTGGCAGCTTATGGAAAAGCTTGTTTGCTCTCATTTACAGTTTGCGATTTTCTGAGTGTGACTTGCTCTTTCCTGGAAGACTTATATTTTTCAGATAGAGAAGTTATAGAGATATAAAACCTGGATTGTAGCTGCCATCCCCGCATACAAGCTGGTTGAGGGTGGTTGATGTTTTAATGTTTAATATGTGTTGCTCTCGCATAACTAGAATAAAACAAGGACTTGAAGGAATTTTATTATATATGCAGAAAACAGTCAAGTGCTGTTTAGTGGAAGGCTGTAGTAGTAGGTAGGGTTCATGTTGGGATAGAAGATGGGTGGGCTCCATTGGTTTGTACTTTCCCATGTACGATAAAGTCCTAAGATTAAACACACATTTAGTGTTTTAAATAAGGAATATTCTTGACAGGAGAGGCAGATGGAGTTGCATAATTTATATTTTCTACTTTGTTTTCCAAACTAAGACTGCTTCTTTCCAACCACAAATGAGGGTAGGAACAGAAAGCATTTATACCAGCAGTGGAACAAAGACTTGTTACATCAGCTGTTTCTTTTCTCCTATGAGTACAGGCTTATTCTCTGCAGAAATGTCTTTTTCCGATGTAGCTTTGGATGTGCAAATTGATCACTCTTTCATAACTTCCCACAAAAGATTTTTCTGTGTCCCCAAGTAAACTTGTGCTCTGTGTGTTCGTCTTCACATTAAAGTTATTTTTAACTTTGTGTATTTATTTATTGGGTGCTTCTGTGTACAGAGTAGTTCGTTCTTTTGTCAAGCAAGCACCTTCCTCCTTCCATTCTTTAAAACCTGTTTCATGTAAGAATCCAAGCAGCCTTTTTCTTACTTTTTTTTAATTTTTTTTTTAATACAGCATTCCTTTCAGTGACTACTTTTTCTTGTGTCTTTGCAACTGGAAGGGGAACAGTTCTTTTAGGAAGAGAAGGTTTCTCAGGGAAAACTGAAGTTTCTAGCACCTACAAAATTTTAGGTTTGAGTTACCCATATCTTTCTGCATGAAGAGTGCCCTGCATCCATAACTTTACAGCCTTTTGCATTTTTTTTCCCCCTCTAGGAACGTGCTGGCCGTCACTGTGGGGCTCTGAGAGTCTTGAACTCGTATTGGGTGGGTGAAGATTCCACTTACAAGTTTTTTGAAGTGATCCTGATCGATCCCTTCCATAAGACCATCAGGCGCAACCCTGATACCCAATGGATCACCAAGCCTGTTCACAAGCACAGAGAGATGCGCGGGCTGACATCGGCCGGGCGGAAGAGTCGTGGTCTTGGCAAGGGCCACAAATTCCACCACACCATTGGTGGCTCACGTCGTGCTGCCTGGAGAAGACGCAATACCCTGCAGCTGCACCGTTACCGTTAATTCTTGTAAATGTAACGATCTAATAAAGCTGATGCGGGTTGTTGAATTTAACAAGTGCTTCTGCTGCTTCTTGGTTTATGTGGAGAAGTGTAGAATTCCCCAGGACTTCAGTTGTTTCCATGTTTTTGAAAATGTAATTTGATATTTGTGAAGATTGTAGGCCCTGAGCGGAGAGTTCTGTGATGGGTTTCACTTTTGATAAGACTAAAAAGACATGTGCGGTGTGAATTGAAAGTTAATGGCTCGTCCATGTTTTTTTTTCTGTCGGTCTGGGTATGCTTCTTCACTGTCTGTAGGTCGGGGTCTTGTCCTGGGCTTAGACTGAAGGCCAGCTTTGATCTTGTGCAATGAGATGTAAACTGAAAGTGCTAGTTTTATTTTTTTTTTATAGGCGATTAAATACTAATGGCAATTTTTAGTTTTCAAGTTCTGTTTGTTTGTAATGTCTTCGGTGTTAAACCAGCTCTTGGGCCTGTGTTACCTGCAAATATAGGCTACATCGACTAAGCACAGAACAGAAAGGTAAGGCTTGCTCTGTTCATTGAAGTGCACAGTATTTTAAATACTGTAGGTAGGTGTTACTGTGTACTGTAGGTGTTACTTTGTGCAGGATTTCAGGCTGTTCATTTTACATTTTGCAGTGGAGACAGTGTTTCTTAGATCGGCCTTTTGATACCAGAACAGAGAACATTTCTCTGGTGTTGAAGAGCTGCGTTCTGATGGTACTCTGCATGGTTAGGTGGTAGAAATAATCACATTTAGGTGGCAGACAGTTATAGATGGATGTATTTTAGGCTACATTTTGTGAAATTACTGTGTGACCTTTCAGCATGAAGTCAACTTGCCCATGAATGTTGAGAGGAGAACAACTGCAATTTCTGGTAAATTAGCAGCAGGACTATCCTAGCTTCCATGGATTTTGTGCCACGTCCATTGGGTAGTGATAGGAAAAGGGATGAACTGAAGGCCAAGAAGAAGCTGTGTCTTCCTGGACCTTCAACGTGGGATGTGGAAAGAGCTAAAAAAAAAAAATTGCTGGGACTGTAACGTCCAAGATTTGCCCTTCAACTGATAAATTAACTTTGTTTTGCTCTCTAAGTTCTTACAGGAGGATAGCAGTCTGAAGAAAACAATTCTTGACAGTGCGTTCTTCAAGCCAGGAAGAACAGCTCAAGGCGGCAGTCCTTTCATGACATGTTTGGCTCAAGAAAAAATTAAAAGGAATTTTCTGTTTAAAAAGTGCTGTCGGCTCCCCTGAAGATGGGAGATTTTATTTTTTTTTAACCTTACTTGTGAAGTAGCACTAGTATTCTTGAAAGCAGCTCCCGTGATGGCGTAGGACAGGAGGTGGATGTTCCTAGGAGGAGATTTGGTGAATGAGGCCTCCGCTGAGCATGGAGGGGGTTAGCCTGATCCTTCCCTTTTGTAGATCTAAGGGCTTAAGGTGGTGCCAGTATAACCAACATGTCCATTGTTTTTTGTTTTTGTTTTTTTTTTTTTAAGTTAAGATGTTTGATGATGCTGTACTAGGGCTTGTTAAGCTGTTAAGGACCCTTGCCATTGGTGGGGGCAGGTGACAGGGCAGTCACCACTAACACAGCGTTGCTTGCCAGGGTTCAAAACTTCTAGCATGTGGGGGGTGTCTTCAGTGAGACTTGCCTGAGGTTTCCACTCATGGTCCTGTAGCTTTTTGAATTTTAAAATAGGGGAGGAAATACTATCCCCTCCGAAGTTTATTGAAAGATCCTGACCAAAGTGCGTGTGAGAGGGCGTGGTGTTGATCAGACTAGCTGAGGAATTTGATGCAGATGGTACCATCTTCAGCGGGAGCTCCGGGTACGTACGGCTCATCCCAAGTCTTTGGGAAATCAGATTGCCTGAGCATCTTCTCATGCTGGAAGTATCTTATGCTCTGTTGAACAGTGTTTTGGGTTGGAAGGAGGGGAAATTGCAGTGCAGCATTTGTGAAGAGGAAAGTAAATTATCTTTACTGAAATCTGTATTTAAAGAAGGCAGAAATTGAGGAAAATCTTGTTTGGGGTTGTTAGCTCGGGAGTCACCTGGGAGTAGTCCTCGTGAGAGGCTGTCGAGTTCAGCCCTCCCTGTACACCGAGTCTGCCTGAAACACGGATACTGGGCTGAGGCTGAAGGGGGATAGGGCAGGGAAGAGGCAGCACCAGGAATTTCACTGGTGAAATTTATTAAGAGAGGGGGGAATCCAATAAGCGGTTTCCAAGCCACCTACTTGGCTCTGCTTGCAGGAATGCTTATTTCTCAGTCTGAACAGGCCAGGCATCTTTTAGATGTAATTAAAAGAGCTGCCTGGATTCTAGGCAAGACAGCGCGAGTGCCGCAGTTAGACTGCAGAGAAATGGGGCTGTGCGGGACCAGCCTATTTCAGCCTGATACCGGCTGCTGTTGAAACTAGTTGACTGTAAGCTTTTATTAGGCTGTATTTCACTTTTGTGTAAGCCGTCTAGATTAATCACTTAGCCTTTGGTAGAAGGTGAGGGCCGGGCGAGTAATTCAGCCCCCATTAGAAACTAATTCTGCCCTCCTGCAGGGTGGGATGTGTATAAACAGATAGTGTGATTTTTAGCGTGTTCTTTAAATAAGCAAGTAGTAAACTCCCTTCCACGCAGCTAATACAAGGGCTCATTACTTGTCAACGCTAGCTGAGTTGAAAAGTACAGACTCGCTAATCAACAGCGAGTATAATTGTTTCCTCGCGTTGTCTGCGCAGCGTTGGGAGTCTCTGCGAGGCAGCCAGGGATGCCAGCGTGCTGCCTGCGGTAGGCACAGATGCTGGTGGAGGCGGGGGGGCTGGCTCCTGCCCTGCAGCAGAAGGTCATTGAATGTGATTTTGGGGGGGTGTCTTAGAACGAAGTAATTGGCGACGGAGGAGAGTAATAGCTCAACTTGCTCGCTTATCTCTGTCCTTGCAATGCAGCAGTTCTTCTCTAGCCTTGACCCAGTGAGAAAAGTGGCTGCATGTGAACAGTCCCATCCAGCTAATGAATTAAAAAGCTAGACTCTAGAAATAGAGCCTGATTCCTACTCTCTTTATCTATTCACTCTCCAAGATGGGGAAAAAAAACACCATCTTTTTTGCCCTTGTACAGCTCTTTTGCAGCACACACAGCTCTAGTTCTGAGAGTATCAACCCAAAATACCCACAGTGATGGAAACACTGCTTCAGCCACAAAAAAAAAGGCAATTTGGTTTTGAATTGGACACTCTTTTCAGAGCCTTTGAGCAACCACCAACTTTTTGATCCCATCCTTTTCAAATAATTGCTTGAAATGCAAGGCCGTATAAAAGGATGGAGAGCCTGTGGGTTGTTGTTCTCTCCCTGTGTCAAGGTTCTGAATCAGCCTCAGTTCAATAACTGTGGCCACAGCGTTTAGGTTGCAAAGTCTAGCTCCCTAAAGTTAGGAAGTGCCTGAGCTACGCTGCTTATGCAACCTTGAATTCGGTGGCTACGCTGCTCTTACCTAATGTGCCAGAAGAGGCCCCCGGCAAAGCCAGGACAGGAACCTGGTTCTTCTGGGCCCCTTGTCGCTGCCTGAAATTGGAGAGAGCATGCTTTTCTTCAGTATCAAATAATGTTCAATGATATCCTATAATTAAAGGCTCTTATGTAATGAAGATGACATTTAATCTCATTAAATACTGTCAACTCTCCATCATTCAGGGAAATGGAGAGCTGGGGTATCCTGGAGAACAGGGACCTCAGTGGGAGCAGATGAGCGATTAAATTAAGCCTGGCTCTTTTCAGATGGATGCTGGCTGGGATTGCTCTCTTGGGTGGAACGTAGCCCCCTTCTGAGCCTGCTCAGGTCTCCCCGCGTTGCCTTCCTGGTACCAGGCTTTAGAAAAACCCTTGCTGGTTCAATATGTTGGGCCCTAGCTGGCTCCTCAGGGGTTGTGCAGCCAGTACCTTGTTGCAAAAGGGCTGTGGAGGTATTACCTCTGGAACCAAACTGACCGTCCATGGGCAAGTTGGTAAATTCCCTTGGAAACATAAGAATCGAGAGGCACGTTGAAGGAAAAAAAAAAAAAAAAAAAGAAAAGGAGAAGAAAAAAAAAAGAGAACAAGCCAGCTGGCTTCCAGCGGGGCTTATCAGTACCCCAGTGCTGCCCGTTGATGGGAGAGGAGTCTACAGAGGAGGCTACAGCCAGCCAGGGTCCAGCAGGGCTCCTCAGCTGAGTTTACCTGGTGTGGTCCCCGCAGTGTAAGCCTGGCCAGACCCAAGTCTCCTCAGCACAGAACTGGCTCCGCGTGCCCGTGTCTCCGGTGTCCATCTGCAACCCTGACAGAGCAGGCAGCGGCTGTGCTTCGCCAAGCCCAGAGCAGAAGGAGGGTTCTCAGCTGGTGCTGTGAAAGGCACCACATCCAATGCCGGTGTCCTCCATCTTCCCGGCCTCATCACCAGGCCCTGTGTCAGCAGCCAGGACAGCAGGCAGGCACCAAGCCCCTGTTCCACTCTGCCCGGTGTTCACACGTGTACCGAAAATGAGTCGCCATCCCCGGAGAGCTCATACGCCAAGTGGAGGAAGTAGCTCATTAGTCCGGTGTGTTCACTCATTCATTTATTCATACATTTTTTTTTCTTCCAGCATTGTTTTTCCGTGACTAACGAGCAATTATTTGAACCCTTTCCTCGTATGAGAATTGTGGCCCTTCAACTCATCCGCTGTTACGATCCACCTGCCTCTCTCACAGGTTTCGTGATTAATCAGATGAGTTTAGATAGCGAGTTACCCAACCCTTATGAACAACGTGTTTTGAGCTTTGTCTTTTCAGTTCGTTCAGAGCTATATATAAAAATGATGTCTTATAAGTTGCTATGTTGTTTGCAACTATTTGGATAGTGTTTTTGGCAATGCACGGTTAAACAAAGTCAGAGTAAAGCTTTTGAGTAAAATAGAAAATTTCATACTGTTTTTGTTTACAAGTTATTGCTACAGGTGTTGATGGAAAACATCTGCTTATGATCTTTGTTACACAAAAAGACACAAAGTAAGGTTCAGCTACACAATAAAAATCAAGGACAAGTATAAATCTGTTAATATTTATAAATTAAGGAAGAAGTGGAAATAAAAGGAACTTCATTATTTTTTTTAATAGAATTGTACATACATTATACAAAATACATGATTCAATTGATTCTATGGAATCTAGAGAACCTAGTTCCTAATCTTAATGTAGGTAGTTTTATTTCTGACAGGTGCCTGGCTGTCCATTCTTAACAGACACAGCTTAAAAAAAATGTACAAACTCACAGTGAGATACCAAGTTTTTCGTGTTAACGCCAATGATTTGTACCAGGAAGGTGTTTATCACCTTTATGTGTGATATGCATTCTAGGTTACACTTGGTGCTTTTGGACCCTGGTTTACCCAAACAGCAATTTTAAAACAGCAGTTATACCTTATCCATGGGAAACAAAAAAATGGATTACTATGATGGGTTACACTGGAAACCTAATTCTTAGACTTATGATTTATGTTGCTGAGAAGGAGAAAAGGAAACAACCCACTGTGAACAACTGGGCCATTGTTCTGACTCCTGAGGCTAAATTAAAAAGTCCGCTATAGTTATTATTTTCATTGGCTAGTTTAATAAAAATACAAGCACCATAAAGCTATGGAAAGCATATGGTATACATGAGTTCTATTTTCTCCAGTGATGGTCCCATCCATTTAGGGCTGAAAACTTTAAAATACCTCTCTAATAAATGATCTTGCCTTCTTGTAGGTGCCATTCTGGCAATACTCCTAAGTTTTAATTTATTTTAAGAAGAATAATTTTAAAATAAGGAAATGAGAGATGCGTTTTGAGCCTGAATAATTATTTTAGCCAAATTATGCCCGGGTGGAAATGAACTACAGAACTGGAATTTTTTTCCAGATCATAACGAATGCTGAAACTTGATGTTTTTTGTAGGTTTTTGCAAATTGTCCTAAAATCAAGTTACTTGCATTGCTGTTTGCGTATTGAATTGTATGGTCCTTTCGTAGGTAAGAGCAGGAAAGGCTGAAGCAACTTTGTCCTCTGCAGAGGAGTGGGATGGAGAACTGGGGAAGCAATTATGTTCCATCTTGCCCCTCTTTGGCTCCTGAAGTGGTAACCCTGGACCAGCTCTTTCGGCACCTACCAGCCAACCCAACCTGACCCATCTCGTTTCTCCTGGGTTTGGTGCAGCCCTGTGCAACAGGCTACTGCTTGCTGCTGACTCGGTTCTTTTTGTTGCTGTTGGTCAATAGGGGTGAGATTGCCAAAACTGCAGTCGTTTGGGTTTGTAAAAAATGAGCTTCTCAGCTTTGGGTGCCAACGCTGCTGTTGGAAGAGCTGACTCCGGCTGTCTATCAGGTACGGGAAAGAGAAGAGGCAGGAGAGCAGGAGGTCTAAGCTGGGCAGCTTGGAGGTGGGAGACTTCTTAATTCGAAGATAGACCCAGTGTCACGCATCCCGCTGAGATCTGTGACCCAGGACCAGATTAAGACTTGGCATTGCCTCAAAGTAGGGGGGAAAAATAAATAAGAGTGAGCTAATCGAGACCCTGGTTCTGGTGACTGGAGTGAGGATGTGGCATTTGGCAGTGCCTGGCCTCCCGCCACTTGCATGGCTGTGCAGAGGTCTACACACGGCGTCTGCTTCTGACGGGGGCCGGCGACGGGTGTTTGGAGAAAGGCTGGTGAGCATGGAGCAAGTCCATCCCCGTGTGTAGCGGCTCAGGTTCTCTAAAGAGCAGAGTAAGGATCTCCTCGGACCGTCCTGCTGGGCACCTGCAGCAGGACCTGCATGCCAACAGGACAGCCGCAAGCTGTGACATCTGAATTGAGCTGGGAACTCCCACGGGGCTTCTGGCTCAGCAGGAGCCTGGGCTGGCTTCGTACGCGGGATGGCATCTGAAGGCAGATAAAGAGAAAATGATTGCCTTGACTCATAGGTGCCTACTGTAATTTGAAATGGGAAGTGGAAATAGAACCTGTTTTGATGGCCTGCTCCTGGAAGCTCACCGAACCGGAGACTTTCCAGATGACTCAGAGCAGGACGGCTGTTCACCCAGAACTGCTGTATCAAGGATTTGGCAGGATTATATAACAAGCAGTTGTCCTTCACCACTGGTAATGTGCCTTCTCCGCCAGATTTATGCTCACAATTGACCGGTTTTGAAGAACTGCAGTAAAACAAACTGGCAAGGGCCTGGAGGCATTTTTAGGATGCAGCTGAGCTCCTGCGCGGAAAAGACCTATTATTTGTTTCTGGACATTGTGTTGCAGTTGTTCAGGAAGAGACAATAAAATTTCACTGATAGCCTTATGATGCCACCCATTCCTTTGCAGTGGTTACATTTAAGCTGTGTTTAGCATCATAGAACCATAGAAAGGTTTAGGCTGGAAGGAACCTTAAAGATCATCTAGTTCCAACCCCCTGCCCTGGTCAGGGACATGTCCCACTAGACCAGGCTGCTCAAAGCCCCATCCAGCCTGGCCTTGAACACTTCCAGGGATGGGACATCCACAGCTTCTCTGGGCAACCTGTTCCTGTGCCTCACCACCCTCATAGTGAAAAATTTCTTCCTGATATCTAATCTAAATCTGCTCTCTTTCAGCTTGAAGTCATCGCCCCTCATCCTGTCGCTACATGCCCTTGTATGAAGTCCCTCTCCAGCTTTCTTGCAAGCCCCCATCAGGTACTATGATTCTATGGCATATCTCGCTCTATTTAGTAAAAGCACTAAAAGTAGTGGTGGAGAATGTGCCTATTTCTTTACAGTTAAAATGGCTAAGGTGCAGAGAGTGAACTCTCTGCTTTATGGGAGTCGGAGCATAGCTGGCTTCTTTCGTGTGCTTGAATTTTGCTATATTTCTTTCAGTTCCCCTCCTGGAAAAGTTTGTCCTGGATTGAACACCATTGAAAATTGTCAAGTGTTTGTAGCTGGCGGTTAAGAAGATTCTTTATATCCTCAAAATCAGTGTTTGCATTCTCCCAGTTCAGAAAAAAACAAAACAAAACAAAACACCAGAAGACAGAAATGCTCCATTTTGTTAATGTCTGATGTGTTGTTTTGTATCACCTTTTGGAGAAGACAATTGATCATGGCAGGGAGTTCCAAGTGTATTTTCAGTCCTAGGAGCTGTGTTTGAGACCCTAGCTGGGCAACGCATGTATTCCCTGATGTTCATGTAACAATAGACGAAGTGACCGCGATGATTTTATTAAAACTGTAAGTGCCTCACCAGGAGGTTTTGTTGGTTCACCCATGATCACTAGAAGGAATGAGAGAATTTGCTTCTTTCCTTCTTGTTTGCAATGGTTTAGAGCAGAGCATTCTTACCCTGACTTACTGTAGAGAGCCAGTTTTGCCGTGCATGAAGCTGGTAGCTGAACCTGACTTAAACACGTGTCTGCCTTTATTCATGAGGCTGATCATATCCAGCTCCGTTTCCATCATGTCAAATATGAATGGTCCCTTAATAGGAATATCATTGTGTCAGGAGTAATCTGGGCAAGTCACTGAGGCATAACACAGACAGGCCCAGGATTCAGGACAGATGGAGAGGTCAGTATTTCCACCGCTTGTACAAGTGCCAAAACTACAAGTATAGATTAGTTTAGATCCGCAGCAACGTTGGTATCCAGAGATATCCCACAAACATATTTCTAAGACCCTACGAACATAATTTGGACCTTACGCTGGCGTTACAGGGTTATAACCCTTTTGCTTTCAATAGAGTTATTCCACATTTATCTGGAATCCGAGTTATTTTAAGAAGCATTGTGTATTTGCAAAATAGTTTGAATACCTCAGGTTTGTTTCTGGTAAGCTTTCACTCTTGCTACCAGTGCCTTGTGTAGGATTTTATGAGAGAAACTACATTTGTTTTAACAGTTAAGTTTTTATAGCTGGAAGCAATTTTCTTTAGTGTAACATTTCAGAAGCCCTTTATGGCTAGCGATATTTCACTGAATGCCTGAAGATCGAGACCTACTGCATGACTTTATCATGTATAAAGCTTATTATCTGCCATAATTTGGTGCATAGCAGGCTTATTTATTTAAAAGGTCACACAATCATATTTCACCACTGGTAATGGCATTTTTATCCATTTAATAGGTTTATCCTAAAGCATATTTATTCCTAATGCATTTTATTCTGAACCAGTTAATAACTTTAACTCTTCAGGTTCTCAGCAGAATAGAGAAGCCAGCATTTTGGAACAAGAATTTGACTACTTGGACCTAGTACAGGAGGACACGAGGTCTGATACAGTGTTCCATGCATCGTCTCCTGATACAACCCAGCACCTTGAAGCATTAGGCCTTAAATCGCCTTTTGACCTCCAAGTTAGCCAGGGTGAGACAACGACTGGGGAAAAAACCACTGCGCTATATGGAGCTGCTGAAAGTCTGAAGCTGTCCTGGCCCTTAAACTGCCAGCTGTCCTTTGGGTTGTTACAGGTCATAATTCTTGGGGACAAAAATATGTTTTGGTTTCCGCCCCAGAGAAATTTTACTGATTTGAATATAGTTGCCTTTGTTTTGCCTGGATGTAAAAAGGCAGTCCTCTCTCTTGGGGCCAATGCACAGGGACCAATGGCACCTGTAATGAAAGGCTGTTTGTTTTCTACAATCTTGGGCTATTTAGGGCCCAGATGTGGGTGGCATTTACCTCTGTTCATGACTGGGCTTTGTTTTCTTTGGGTTTTTCCTTGTAAAATACGCCAGTAATTACATAAGCTTGTGCTGCTCCAGAGGAGAAAAGCAAGGGCGATATGCAAAACCTTGCAGGAGCTGTGGGTGGCATTTCTGACTTTGTGTCCCCTCCATACAACCTGCAGAGTTTTCCCAAGATGAGGAGAAGGCATCATTTGCGTCTCTGCTCTGCCCAGGACTCATCTCCAAGGATTAACATAGTTTACAAAGAGAAAAGGCACACAGGATTTATGTTTTGGTGGCCTGGAGGGTTCAGAAGGGGAATGGTGGAGCTGAGCTACGTGACTTCTGAAGCGGTTTTGATCCGGTGACAGCAGTGCCGCCACACTGGGGATGTCCTGGCCAGCACCTTGCCAGTGTCACGCAATGCCACACGATCGCTGGCAGCCTGCAGCTTAGGCAACTTCCTAGTGACCATCAGTGCTTTGAAATAAGATGCTCTGCAGGACCCTGTGATACAAGAGGGTTTGGGAAAGGCAGAAGAAAAACCAGTCTTAGAAGGACATTTATTACAAAAGACATCAGAGGGAGAAATGCAGTTGCCCCTGGAGAGGTTTGGGTGGTGGGGAGAAGGGACTGGCAACTCTTATGGCTCCTCTAAGTGAAAGGTGACAGTTGTCTGCTGACTGTGCGCCTTCCATACAGCCCCGTTGATGTTGTCCATGGGACAGTACAATGTGTCATTAGAAATCACCTGTAGTTAAGTCGCATAAGTCCCAGTATTTCAGTGAAAGTAAAGGGTAGCTCTTTGTGCATCCTTTGTACAATCCGTTCTGCTTCTCTCCCCCAAATCACGATTGGCCCAATCAAGCAATAAATATTCCTGTCTTTGTTTCATTAGCTGATGATTTTATTTCTGGATAAATAGACGATGTATTAGCAGGTGGAAAAGGCAATGGGTAATGGGTACAAGTTACTCCAGAGGCCATTCCAATTGGGCGCAAGAGGAAAATTTTTCACAAAGAGAACAATCAGGCATTGGAATAATCTCCCTAGGGAAGCAGTGGATTCCCCATTATTGGACATTTTGCTGCTGGGCCATCTTGTCTAAATTGTGCTTTTGCCAAGAAAGGTTGGACCAGATGATCCTTGAGGTCCCTTCCAACTGACATTCTATGATTCTATGGTTCAGATTAAGTAACTTATAGCACGAAAAGGAAAAGGTGAGTGGTGACATTACAGCCACATAATATAGGGTTAATTAATGCAAAATTAATGCTTTGTCTTTCTGGACTAAAGGTCCAAGTCCTCGCCTTCCATTAAAATCTGCAGGGGCAACTAGCTGAGGCTAGTTGCAAGATGTCACTATTGCATGAGGTTATGTCCCATCATTTTGACCAGCCTAGAAGGCCACGTGTATTATCAATTTATGTGAATAAAAAGCACACCTGCAATAACACTAGCTAAGAGAAAAAAGCAGAAGTGTTACGTGCTTCAGGCCATAAACTGACTGCTAAAGAGCTGAATCAGGAAGAAAGTTACCCTATGGGCAAGTTAGTATGTAACTGTCTATTATGAGCTTTTATATCTTCCTCCGAGGCTCTGATACTTGGCACCGAGAGACAGGATGTGAGCGGGTGGGAACAATTTGTGAGCCAGTTCCTCTGTTTCGGTTATACTTAGCTCCCTGACTACACTGCTCCCGGTACCGAAGCTAGTTGCATTCGTGTCATGTAGGCATGCCCTTAATGGGTAGGCTTTAAATGATTCTATATTTAGCTTTTGCTTCTTCCTAAAGCGTTCTGCACACATTTCAGCCTATGAAGGGATGTGATGACAAGCTAAAGACCTCTGGGACCTCCTTATCCGGATTTCTCTTCAGCAGAGAGAAAAAAATGTGCAACAATCTGAAGAGTTAGATACACATGCGAAACAGAAATGGAGAATAAGTAGGGCAAGGGGTCAGAAAACGCTGTGTAGGGCTTGACCCAAGTTGTCTCTAATCGATAGAAAAATTTCCACTGGCTTCCAGAGGCTGAGATTAGTTAGGCGAGTTATTGCTATTTATATCATTTAATGTAGGAAAGAAGTCACGGTTATAGCTATCATTATAATGACTTTTAGAGGGAAATATTTAAGCTACTAACTGAAGATAGCAAGTAAATCTTTGCTTTAAAGGAGCTGGAAAGGCAAGGATGGCTTTGGTATCAGTTGCCTCGCCTACGAGAAGTGTACTTGTATGAACTAGTTCCACTTGCAGCTGTGGAGCACAAATTATTCAGGACAGACAGATTACCAGAGGTTTCAGAAGGGTCTCATCAAACAGACGGACCGGACAGAAAAATAGTGGCAAAGCATTTTATATGGGGGAAAATAACTTTCATTATATGTAAACCATCGGAAGCTGTAAATGACCAGGGAAGAGAACTCGGACTCACTGTAGATCTGTGCAAATGTCAGCGTTGTTCTGAGCATCAGTCAAAAAGACAAATAAGAGGTTAGGAATTTTTTCCTGAGGTAATAAGGAACAAAGAAACAGAAAACATCAGGAGCTGTTGGGGCATGAAAAGATGCTGCTCCTTGGCACTCTTCGTGTAAACAATTTTTTACTATTTGCAAAATATATATTTGGGGAACAAATTAATATTACTGTAAATGTGCCAGGCACTGAAGAAATCCAACTCATCCAAAAGCAGACAAATGCCTGCTGATGGAAACTCCTACGTTCCTGGCTGGTGTGTGGATGTTTACTGGGATTAGGAGGGCCTCTCCACAGGGACAGAAATGTGCGGGCATTCTGTCCCGACCTGAGCAACCACCAGCATTTCAGGCCTGAGGAAAAGGAGTCATCAGCCTCCACATACCTCCGGTGAGGTGGCCAAAGTGCATCCTGTCCCACCATCCAGCTATCAACTGCACTTAACAGTTAAGTCAGCATTAGTTGCTGCAACACTGTTGTGCCGTCTCCCAGACAGAGGTAGGAGAGTCCATAGCACAGGTGGGAGTCGCTCCGCAACCTCTGGAATTTAAACATGCAGTTTTAGCTGCTACACGAGTGTGGGGTGGGGGGCAAGAGGAAGAAATGTTTGTTTTCCTCCCCAGGGGTGGGAAGAGGGATTGTAGAAGCTTTCTGTCCCACCTTCTGTGCTTCTCTCCCTCCTCTGCCCTTCACGTGCCAATATCTCACTTCACTCTCCTGCCAGAACCACAAGACATCTGCAGAGAGCAGCACCCTTAGCAAACGGAGGCTGAAGGATTCAGAGGACTGACCAAACACAAGGACTCTCAATCTTCAGGTGGTCATCCTACTGCCCACCTGGCCTTCGGGTTGGAGAGGTGCCACACCACTGTGGATGCCAGCAGTAGACTGCCTCTCCATAATGCCAGGATTTGTTTTGCCCTTTGTGGAGGGGCGAACAACATGGAGGGAATCACGTCTCCTTGTGAGGATCAGGGAATATCCACGGAGCATCAGATCTTGAAGGGAAGTGGCACCTCAGCAAGTAATACTAGAGCTTTAGGGAACAAGCTAGGGTCAAAGAGAAGCCCCTCAAGAAGAGGCCCAGGCATCACGACTTGATCAGCACCCAGAGCCACAGGTGTTTGTTTATGTGAGGTTTGGAAGAGGTAGGTGGAAAGGGGGTCCAAGAAAAATTTGGCTCCCATATTGCAACCCATTGGCAGAGTGTTGTCTTCTCCCAGGTTACAGGGCAGAATAAAAACCTCGTTGCTCTCTAAAACAGTTTTCTCCTCCAAACACTGAAGCGCCTCTCATGGACTACTGTGGTAGTCCACACCTTTGGGCTGACCAGCAGACCTATATCATAGCAGTGGAGAGGGCCATTTATGAGACCTTCTCCATTAGGAACTCCAGGATGGGAGTTACACTGGTTGCACCATCCCGTGGCTATCCACAGCCAGCTCTACCTGCTGGACCTTCTCAGAAAAACACAGCTTTTGGCTTCCTCTGGTGTTGTGGACAAGGACAATGCTGGAGTGGAAGGCTGGGTGGTGGGCCTATTACTTGCTTTTGCCATACTCTGTCCGTAAGAGAACTGCTCAGCTCCTGCAACCCGTGTGTGTGTGGAGCCACCTCAGGGAAGGAACCAGAGAGGATGTATTATGGGAGCACAGGGAGCAGTCCAAGGTCATTAAGGAAGGGGCTGGTCTAAGATACGAGAGAGAAGCAAAATAAAGACATTCTTGAAGATGGGCGGGGGGTGGCTCCAGGACTGTAAAGTGCAGTGCCAGAGGCAAGAGCAGGCTGAAACTGCTATAATGATCCCCGGGAGTCTCAAAAGCAGATGATATTAGAGGCTGGAATCCCTTTGGGAGGGACAAAGTCCTATCCTGGTGGTAAATGGGAGAGATCAAGATTGGGAGCAATAGCGTGACAGCCTCTCCCTACAGTGTTCTACGAAGCTATGTATGTTGCCTTTCCCATTTGTCCCGCCAGGCAGGAGCAGCAGCATTTGTCCTTGCCCACAAAGGAAGTGGAGGAGCAGTCCTTCCCTTTACTGGCCACTCTCAGGAATGGAGTCCATGGACCCGAAAAACCTGGAGCCTCCCTTGAGCACCACAGACTGCTTGCAGGCCAGATGGGACCTTTGGTCTGAGTGCCAGTGCTTGCATACTCATCTCTGAGTGCTTCCACCACCACCTGCAAATTGAAGTCTCCTGCCTTATCCAAGAGTTCGAGTTCTGTAGTTTTTTCATTAGTCTCAGGGAACATCTAGGGTTGGTAACCCATTGGTTAGTAAATATTACACAAGCATCTGCTTTGCTAAAACCCAAAAATAACAAAAAAATTCCCAGAGACACAGAATGCATGGGCAGAGAAGACTTGTTCTGCTGTTTCTGGTGTTCAACTTGGTTTCCTAAGATATTTGATTTATACGCTATCTTCTCCTTTGAGTTTGTTGGCCAATTTCAGCCTTTGGGAGGTTTAACGTAGCAAGGTTGGGCTAATCTCAAGTACATCAAATTTGTTCCTGGTCTGCGAAGAGCAGCAGACAGGCAGAGGAGTGAGACAAAGACCCACCCAGGTGCCCTTACCATAGGAAGGGACATCATGTCCCATAGCTGGCTGTGCCCAGGACAGGCAGCACAGCTTGATGGCCAGCCGAGCAGGCTGGGGCTGTGCGAGAGAGACAGAGGGTAACGTGGCAGGGCTTAGGAAACGTAGTTTGGAGTTGGTATGAGGAGGACACCTGTGAATATGAGGAGGAAATTGGGAATATGAGGACAAGAAGCCTTTGCTGTCAGAAATCAGGGCTGGGGGATGGAGGGCCCGGAGATGGCGGTGGGTTCTGTGTGTGGACCAAGAGGAAAGCTGGATGCCTCCCGGCCGCTGGGCCACAGGCGGAAAAAACGTGAAAACTCACCCGTTTACCTTATTCGAGAAGTGAGGAAGCTCGCCCAAACTGACCTGTTTACCTCATTTGAGAGGAAACTCACCCAAATTAGGAGGCGGCAAACTACATTTAGCTGCGTTTAACCTCCGCTTGTTAACCTCATTTAACCCCACCGCCTCCTGCTCAGCCTGGAAGTCAAAAATACACGGCGAAGTGCGCCACGTCCATCTCCCTCCGCCTCCCGGGGGCCCGGGAAGGACAGAGCTTCATTTTGGGCTTTGCGTTCACTTAATGGCGACCCCCTCTCTGTCCCTCCCTCCATCCTCCTTAGTGTTGTGATGGGTTTTTTTTTGGGGGGGGTCCCTTGTGGGAGGCTGCGGGTGGTCCACCCCCAGCGGGGACTTCCCTGGTTCACCGCCCAGGTGCGGTGTGTCCGCGGGGGTGCGTCCCTCCCCCCGGGGGGCGGTGGGGGGGGGAGCAGGCCGTGCCCGGACCCTTAATTGCATTTTTTTCGGCTGAAGGGGCGTGCACGCCAGGGGGTCTCTCCCGGGTTTTCCTTTCCCCCGCCCCGCACTGAGGCAAACCAGCGGCCGGCAGGGGACGGGAGCGCCGGCCAGCCAACGTGGTGGGGGAGAGGAGAGAGCTAATTAGCCGCGGCAATCAATCAGAGCAGTGGCATTTCCTGCCGGTGCCCGGCGGCGGAGCAGCCCGGCGGCGGATGCTGACACCGCCGCCCGTCACCCGGACCCGCGGGCCACTGCCAGCCGCGGTGGGCGAGCGAGCGCTGCGGAGGTGGCGAGTGGTGGGGAAGAGGCGGGGGGGGGGGGGGGGGCGACGGACCCTCCGCACGCAACCCCCGTTCACGAGGAGGAGCCGCGCCACCGCGGCGAGCCCGGCCGCCGCCGCAGTGGCCCCGGCACGCGCCGGCCGCACGTGAGCCACCGCTCGCCCGCCGCCCGGGCGGGCGCGGAAAGTGTGTCACTGGGTGAGGGGGGCGGCCGGGGGCGGGGCGGGGCGGACCGGCGGGGCGGGGCGGGGCGGGGCGGGGCGGGCCGGCGGTGCCGCAACTCTGCGCGGCTCCCGATCGCTTTTGTTGTAAAGGGGAGGGCGCCGCGGCGGGCACTGGCAGCAGCCACCGCTCTTGACAGGCGACAGCGCGGCCGCCTCTCCCTCCCGCATGTAGGGGGGGGGGATTTCTGCGGCGGAGCTGGGGAAGACAGCGACCGAGCGGAACCGAGCCCAACCGCGCCGGGCCCGGCGCCGCCCCTGCCCCGACGGGAGGCCGCCATGGAAGTCAGCGCCGGTAAGGAGCGGAGCGGCCGCTGCGGGCCCGGGGGGGGGGCGGGGGGCTCCGCGGGGTGGTCCCGGCGGGCCGGGCGGGTGCGGGGGCGCAGGCGGGGAGCGGCCGGGATCGCCGCGGGGCGGGGGAGCGCGGCGGGCGGCGGCGCTGTCCGTCCCCGTCCCCGCTGGTGGCCGGGAGGGCGGCGGGCTGCCTCACATGGACCCGCCGGCCGAGCCATGTGCGCCCTGTGTTTACGTTCCGCGCGGCGTGCCCGCTCATTGGCCGTGCGGGGCGGTGACGCGCGGATTGCATAATAGTGCCGGGGCGGCGGCGCGGGGCGGCGGGCGGCGCGGACACGTGAGGCGGGCGGGCGGCCGCTGTTTTGGTGACCTACATTCGGGGCGGCGGCGGGGGCGCGCCGGGGACACGTGGGGCCGCGCCGCTGCGGCGCCGCCGGCCCCGCCCCCGCCGTTACCGGCCCCGCCCCCGCCGCGACAGGCCCCGTGGGGAAGCCGGGGAGGGGGGGGGGGGAAATGGTGCGGAGCCGGCGGTGGCGGTGGGGAGGGGGGGCCGCACGTGGACCGGCCCGGTGCGCGGGGGCGGCGTTGTGTAACGGGGAGGGGGCGGCCGGGGGCAGGGCCCGGCCGGGCCTCTGCGTCCCCGCGGCGGAGGGAGGGAGGGCGGGCGGGGTGACCCCGCTTTGCTTCTTTTGTCACTGGGGGTTGTTGGTGGCGGTGGCGGCCGGGGGAGCCCCTGCTGCGGCAGCATCCCCGGGCCCGGGTGGAACGGTCCCTAACGTCGTTACAACTTCACCATTCTCTGCGTCAATGAAATACCTGCACGTTACCGTGATCCACACCCCCACCCCCCCCCAACTAAATCCCCGCCAGGCCGGACCCTTGCAGCTCCGCCCCAGCGCGGCTCCGCGGGGACAGAAGGACGCGTTTGACCCCCCACGCCACCCCCACCCGGCCCCGAGCAGAGCCCCCCGCATCGGTTCGTGGGCCCCGGGGTCCCTTTCGGCGGGGCGCGAGTGCGCCCCTGGCCCAGTGGTCTCTGTTTCCAGTTATCGCCCTGTACCGTCTATGAGGTTCAACTTTTAACTGCAGATGAAACAAAAATAGGCTTCGTGAGGAAATGCGACTTCTAAAATTACAAAAATACTAGAAACCTTGACCGTGGCATAGGCAGGCCCACCAGGCTCTCCAGGGTACGGGAGCAGCCCAGCTGTCTGGGTCTCCTTCAGAAGACAAGAGGTGAACCCCCGCCCAGACATGCTCTTTCCGTGCCCCCCCGATGACATTGGTGTTACCCTTGAAGGAGAAGAGCATCTCCCTTCACCAGGCAGAGTTTCAAAGACAGTGGGGCAAGGTGGCGGTGTGGGGCAAGGTGGAGTTCCCTGCCGGGGCTGTGTCTGTGTCCTGCTCTGCCCCTCGCAGATAAGGATGGCGCCTGCTGAGGAACTCGGTGCCTCCCTTGGACTGGGTGGACTTGTGAGCTTTGACCTGGCACCTGGCAGAGGCGCATGCAAGCGCCCAGGGGACAGCAGGACCTTTGTCACATAGGTGGTGTCCTACCACAGGCACAGGTGTTTGGCACTGTCTTTTTTTCCTCATGTCCTTGTGGGACCCCTGCGTCCATCGCAATCCTCCTTTCTCCAAAAACCTGATCCTGGACCGTGTGCTGCGTGGAGGATTTCTTTAAAAGAAATAAATAAATAATTAAATAAATAAATCCCTGTGGGAATGACGGCAGTGGTGGGGCTTAGGGTCACAGGTGTCCAGGAACGTGAGCGGCAGCCTGTGTGTAGCGCGCATGTCACACGGCCGCTTGGTCTGACTTCTGCTCGGTGGTGGCTCTGCCAGGGGCTTCTCGGGGCTCAGGGTCCCTCAGGGTGCTGGCGGTGGTTTCCTTGGTGGGGGGGGAAAATAAATAAATTAAATGTTAAAGAGGAAATGGGCCAGTAAAGCTGGCACAGAAATGCTGAGAGGACCGTTATAGCTGATAAAAGTAATGGAGGTTTGTAAGTCAGAATTTCTGCCTGCAAGCAGGGATATTCCCAGGGTTGTATAATACCACCGCCTCTGTCTGTGAGGAGGCGATGGCTGATGTAAGGGGCTGCAGCCCCCGCCTGCCATGCCGACCCGCTCGATGGAGGACTCTACAGACACCCCATGCTTTTTTTTCCTCCAAAGGAAGCCGGCGCGTGGCTGTTTTAAAGTTTTTTTTAATTCTTTGGTGTGTGGAGTTCCTTGCTGCAACGTCCTGAGTCGTCTGTGAAGGGACTCTGCAGAGCAATACGGGCATAAAACAGAAGATGCTGAGTGTGATTTATTTAAGCAGTTGCGTGGCTTCCACTGTTGAAATTTTTGTCAAGTGTTTTTTATACTGACTTTTGAAATGCCGAGTCTTGGAGACAAACTCGAGTGAAGCGAGAACAATGTCTCTTGCTTACGAGCAAGAAAAAGGAGCCTGCGAGAAGCCAGGGCTGCTCCCAGGGCTGCCCGAGGACAAAAAGCTGTTTCATCTGAGGGAGTCTCAAGTGTGTCAGGTTGCAAGATGCGGCAGGGCAGAGGCTGTTTGCAAACTGCAGCCTGGCAGTCGGGAGTTCAGCTGCTGCTAGAAACGCTGCAAAAAAAAAAAAAAAAAAGGCATTCGGTTTGGGCTCACCAGGCTGCAGCACTGCTCGTTCCCCTTGCCCCCGTTCCTTCTGCATCACCGGTACCTCCCAGCCCTTTTTTTTTTTTTCTGTGCCTCTGGCACGCAGCCTGCACCAAGTCTTTCACCCTGCCCTATTTCTGTCCCTAACCTGTCTGGTTTGCATTCTGCCTCCGCAGCGCTGCGAGATCTCACCTTTGCTGTGTCTCCAGACCAGCTCCGCTCAGAGGGCGGATGGGGAAACCCTCCCTGGGCTACCCCGTGCCCTCTCCCCATCCCACCAGCCACCATGGCTCGTTCCTTCACCTCTTGGCTCTGCCGTTTCATCCCGACCTGTGTTGAAGGAGGCTGGATGAGATGGGAGAAGGGGACGGGGCAGATTGGGAGGTCAGCTGTTGGGAATGGATGGAGAGAAGGGAGGGAGGGCAAGGCGTGCTCCCAGGAACACGTGATGGCTGGGTCTGGCGGTGCTGGGTCATGGCGTGGCTCACATGGCAGCGGTGCATGTCTGCTTGTTATGTCACTACATCCCGCCTTTTTTTTTCTTTTTTTTTTTTTCTTTTTTTTCTTTCTTGCCTCAGGGGGTGTGATAGCTTACATCAGCTCTTCAAGCTCGGCATCTAGCCCAGCCTCATGTCACAGCGAGAGCTCAGACAGCGGTTTCCAGTCGTCCTCTTCGCCTGTACCGTCTTCTCCAAACAGTTCCTCCTCGGAAGGCGGCTGCAATGGCCGGAGCAGCGAGGGCTCGGATGGGGCACTCAAGAGCGATCGGCTCGAGGAGACTATTAAAACAAACCAGTCGAGTGTTGCTGGTTTGACAAAAGGCCATAATGGAGTCACAAGTATGTTTGCTGCTGGTTCCTGAAACCACCTTTTTTTTTTTTTTTCCCCCGTGTATATTACAACCAGGTTTTCCGTGTGCCTTCCTTTGAAGGCACATAGCAAAGCCTCCATTTTTATCTTTTTCCATGGTATGTGTGGTAATATGTACGCTATTGCCATACAAATGCTAATAGATGGATGTCCTGTTGCTGCTAACTTCAAACAGTCTATAAATACAGTCCAGCTTTACTTCAGATTTTTCGCTAGTGAAAACTGATCTTAATAAAAATCAAGCATTTGGTTAGAAAGATGCAATGAAGTAAAGTTAATAGTAATCAGAAACTGCCTTCAGGAGTATTTATGGAGCTGTCTTGAAAATCTAGTTTCTCTGTTTTTTCATGCTCCCTCCCCTGCCCCTTCGCCTTCCATCCCCCCAACATGTCTTTGAGGAACAATAAATTGACGAAACTTTATATTATATTTACATAGCTGTAGCTGGGACCTTTACCTTTTTCATTCCAAGTCTTAATTTGTGGATGTAAAAAACCAAAGTACTCATAAGCTGGAACGAGAGGATAGCCTTTTAAAATGCATTTGACAATCCATCTCCAGCTATTTGTTTCATGCTTTTTTTTTTGGTAATCAGAGAAGATTGATGATGAAGAACTATATTTAAACAGTTTTGGAAGGGCATGAATCAAACTGAGTGCTGGAATGAGCGTTTCAACAAACACTCAGCTCGAATTTAGTCTTTCAAAGGCTGAATTCTTTTATTGGCAGAATTTATCAAATTTATTAATTTGAGTTGTTGTGAAGCTAGAATAAGTATCTAACAGTTCTACCTTAAAAGTTTTGTGGTTGGTTGTTGGTTTTTTGGGGTTTTTTTGGTTTTTTTTTTTTGAAGTGTCCCTACCCTAAGTTCTTAGTAAGAACCTTCCTCTTAAAAATTCGCTAGCAACTAGATTTTTGATATCAGGTCGGAGGTTCCTGAAGATGAAACCTCTTGTAAACTGTTTAGATGTATAGATAGATAGGTAACATTTTTAGCTCAGTACTAACTCTATTTAAAAAAACAAAACCAAACCCCCCCCCACCCCACCCCCCCAAAAAAAAAAAAAAGAGAAATTTTGTGGTTTGGTTCTTCTTCAAAACCTTTAGGAAAAAAAAGTTTTAGTTCCTCTTTATAAATGAAACCCAAATGTCAAAATAAATTGCTTTTCTGGTAGAATATGGTTCTTTGGGTGTATTTCCAGCTGTCTGCGTTGCTCACGGTTAAGGTAACTTTGTGGTTACTGAAGTCACTGGTAAAATTCCCATTGGCTTCAGTGAAACCAGTGTTAGACCAGCACTTAGGACTTGCAAAAAATCTTTATTGACAAGCTGAAATAAAACAGGTGGGGAAAACCTTAGAAAAACCCCAAACCAAGAGCATATTTACAGGGCTGAGAAGGTATTTTCAAGTTCAAGTGAGCAAGCATGCCAGTCTGGATATGCACTCAAATGAGTAGTCTTTACATGCGTAGATGTGGCTGAGTTACCAGTCCTTAATTGTTATAACATGGGTAGACTGTATGGCTTGTTTACAATATATAATAAAATAAAGTGTCCTTTAATATTTCTGTTTTTTAAGAAAATATGTTTATTCTTAGTTAGGGAACCTGTATCCTGGATATGGGCTTTTACATGTCCTGATGGAAAAACAGATTGAGCCTGAGCTTTGGTGGCGTAGTTAATTTAATGGTCCTTTTAAAAGTGCATAAATGTAAGCAGACTTTCTGTTTCTACAGTTGAGTACAATGCTACTGTGACTGAAAGTCCAGGGAATACGTGCTTTCTCCCTGTTCTGTTGAGTGCTTCATGTTTGTCCTTTTCTTCCCCTCCCCGTCCCCCCCCCCCCCCCCCCCCAGCCCTTGCACTGGTACTTTCTGAACTGTTCAGGGGTTTTGTACATTCTTGTTGCCTGTTCCTATGCTGCATTTTTTTGTATATTGAACTGACCTGACATATTTTGCTTTTAGCCCGGGTTTTAAAAGCTGGAAACAGGTTCCTGCAATTGTCATTGGTTTTCTATATCCTTGACTTTTCTGTTCTGATTCTAGAATTTAATGGCATGGTTCTTCTTTGCAAAGTCTGTGGAGATGTTGCTTCAGGATTTCATTACGGTGTTCACGCCTGTGAGGGCTGCAAGGTGAGCTATGTTTCTGCTTACCAACCTGCTGGTGAAATGTTCTAGTTCTCCCCACAAGGGGAAAGGGGCGATTCTGCTGAAAAAACACCTGTATGCTTCTTTGTTAAACTTAAGTCTGAGAAATTTCAGACAGTGTATAAGTTGTAGGAAAAGGCAAACCACTTAGCAATACACAGCATTTTCCAGACTCTGCACTACTTTCTGTTCTCGCCCCTTGTCTGATCCTGCCTGACCTGGAGTGCACGGCAGAGAAGAAGAACTGGAGACGGAGGTGGTGAGGACCATGTCACGCAAGACATGTGAATGTTAATTGCATTAAGAGATAGTGGGTGTGAGTTGTCACCTGGGCCAGGACACAGAACAAAACAGCTTTGGAAAAGCAATTCTTTACCACAGGGAAAGCCAGAACTGGGTGCTTGTGTGTGCACGCATCAGTAGATCTGTATTTTCTGATACTGTAACGCTCCAAACTTTATGTTCTGTGATAGAGTTTATCAACTTAAGGGTTATGTGAGAGAACTACCTTTGAAGGTCATGTGGTGCAACAGGATGGTTTTGTTGCCAAACTATGGAGACTGAAGTCAAGAGATCTGATTTTGACTTCCATCTTTGCACTTGATGTCATAGGAGACTGAGGGGATATCTTGTAAATGGTCAGTACAGTGATAGAAGTAATAGTGGATATATTTTGCTCTTAGGTGCTGACTCTGCAGGGAACAACTTAGCATCTTCTATAATTAGAAATCATAACTAGTTTGTGTTTTACACAGGTCACACACGAAGGGGAAGTAAGTGATGAAGAGTAGCATGTTCTTTAAAATCACCTGGGGCTGGTGGCTCTGAAGCAGCTGATGAGACAGTGGGGTTTTCTGTGCTTGCGGAGAGGTGAATCTTGGCAGGAGGATTTGACATGTGCTGTAATAATAGTTGTGGGGGTTGTTTGTTTGTTTACAGGGTTTTTTCAGAAGAAGCATTCAGCAAAACATCCAGTATAAGAAGTGCTTGAAGAATAATAACTGCTCTATAATGAGAATGAATAGGAACAGATGCCAGCAGTGTCGCTTCAAAAAATGCCTGTCTGTTGGGATGTCGAGAGATGGTACGTTCCTCTACCGAGCAGTGATCCCCTGAGAGGGAATCTGCTGCCCACCTCAAAAGCCGATTGCTGAGGGTCTCAATGGCAGTGAAGGCAGCCAGCCCTACAGTCAGGGACAGGTTCCCGGTCTGAGAGCATGTAGGTCAGCTTGCCTTGTTGCTCCGCGACTCTCCTGAACTGGTAACGCAATACCGGCCGCAGTGCTGTCCTCCCGTCTCTGGAGGCTCATGCGGTGGGATGTGCTGCAGTGGTCTGTTAAAGGGGACGGTTGTAACCAGAGTCTTAGTTTTGTTTTAATGACTTAATATTTATAGCTGTATCCTGCCTGAATCTGAACAAGACTTTTCTCTTTTTCTTTTTTCTTTTTTTTTTTTGTTTTGTTTTGTTGCTTTTTCAATGAAAAGGAATTCTGCCTGAGCTGATAACCTTAGAGTAATCATTATAGAGCCTAAAGACGTAGGTTTGGGTGCGTGGGATGAGCATATATCTGCTCCTTTTTTTTTCTTTTTTCTTGGAGGGAGGGGGAAGGCAAGGAGGGAAGGGTAATGTTGAGCTGTATCTCTGACCACCTTGCTGGCTGTCCACTCCTTGTGACTTTTCTTTAAAGTGCAATGCTGAAAGTGTAGTTCCTGAGTCTGCTACAACTTACACACTGTCACAAACCAGAACTCTTCCTTCTGTTTCACTTTTTAATTTTCTCTGGGTGTCTCTTTCACAAGAGCTAGGAATCTTAGGCTGTTAATAATTTAGTGGGTGGAGTGTTAAAACTTATTCCAAATAATTGTTCTGAGTTCTTGTCGTGCATAGGAGTTATTTCATCCCCTAGGCGCTTGTTTGCGCGTAAGGTTGCACCTGCTTTAATGAAAGAGATTTAGTTACATTAATGATGGACTACTGCATGAACATAATTACATCAGTCGAAACTGGTTATAAGCCCTTGTAAGGCTGTGGTTGGACAGGATGGTAAAGGCAGTTGTAGATTCCCTAGGACAGGGTCAAAAGTGCTGCAGCCACAATGATGCCCATCCCCTTGCCAGCAGAAAATGTCCTTGTCATGGCAAAGTTATCGGGAAAATATACCAAGGTAAGCTTCATTCAGCGTTGATTCTCTTAACTGTTTTGGCAAGTTGTATAATTGGTCTATGAGGAGCTGTCTTGTAGGACTTCTATTCAAATGTGATATGAACTGTGTTTAAATTCAGCTAATTGTCATGTCACAAAGTTATACTGATTTAATTGATCCAATCTTAAAGCCTGGCACTTAATTAACTAGCACAACTGTGTGTATAGTCCATAGCCAGGTTTGTTAGCAAAAGGGGAAAAGGCTTTAGAGATTGTGTGCTTCAGAGCCGCCTTCTCTTTGTATGTAAACAACAGCATACATTTCATATCTCACGCCTGTCCTATGCCCAGGAAGCTCCTTGACTTCAGTGGTAATAGACCTGCTGTAGTATTGGTGAGAGCAGTTAAAGTCTTCCCTTAAAACACAAGATTTTTGGTTGGGTTGTGTATTCTGTGGGTGTGCATGCTAACGCTTCCAGGATTGACCTTTTTTTTTTTTTTTTTTTTTTTTTTTTTGGTTTCCGCCCCCCTCCTTCCCACCACTTTTTGTTTCTCCACCTCGGTAGCTGTTCGATTTGGCCGCATTCCCAAACGTGAAAAACAGAGGATGCTGATTGAAATGCAGAGTGCCATGAAAACCATGATGAACAGTCAGTTCAGCGGTCACTTACCCAATGAAGCGTTAACAGAACATCAGGATCAAGCACCTCAAGAAGACCTTTTGTCCAAGCCCAAACAAGAGAGGGAAACCATCAAAAGCCCTTCTCCCCCTCCTAGCGTTGACATGGCTAAGGAAGAAGTGATTGGTATGGTCACTAGGGCCCACAAAGACACTTTCATGTACAACCAAGAACAGTCCCAGAACCCAGCAGAGATGATGCAGTCCCAGAGTGGGGAGAGAGTGTCAAAGAACACGGAGCAGTACGTCTTGAGCAGCGAGCACTGTGTTAGTGGGCTGGGTGGCCCTCAGTACCCTGAAGGCGAGCAGCACCTTGGTGGACAGTACAAAGGGAGAAGCGCAATGCATTACCCGAGCGGGCACGCCATGTGTTTCCCAAATAGCCACTGCATGAACTTCAGCAGTGGTTATACTCAGCGACTGTGTGATAGGATCCCAGAAGACGGCTTTTCTCCAAACAAGAATACCGCTTACTCGTGCAGCACTGGAGGAAGAATGCATCTGGTATTTTGATATCAATTGTTTGATTTGACTTAGTGAAAGGCTTAGTGATGGGTGTGATCCCGCTGTGACCCCACTCCTTAATCAGTGGAGCTGCACACAATTGGCACAACTGCTGAAACTTAAAATAGTGGTGTGAGTTTGACAGCGCAAATTGTGATGAAGGAGAATAATGGCTCAAGTTGTGCGGGGGATTTGAAATCATACAAGTGATGGGGTTTCTTGGCTTGGTTTTTAGCAAACTGAAAGTAGGCTAATGTCAAAGAGCATTGGTTGCAAGAAAACTCACGGGTTTCTTAACTGGCTTGACTTGAAAATAGATACTAGGAGCTTATAAATTTGCTTCTTCACTCAGTTCTCTTGAAGACTTCACTTTAAAATAATCTGCACAATCAGATATGCTGTATTTTTCTTAAAGGTACTCAGAGCAAATTTCTGGGGTGAAACCTCAGGGCTAGGATTTTGAGCCAGTGCACGCCTTGCTAATGGGTTATAAAATCTCTCTTGTTTTGTTTCTTTTTTTGGTTTGTGTTGGTTTTTTTTAAGGGGGAGTTGTTTTGTTTTGTTTTAATGGGGATAGGCTGATTCTGTTACAGGCAGTGTAAAATACAGGCTCAATGGGACCCAGAGGCTGCGCATCTTTCTCACCTAGAACATCCTCAGGTCTGAACAGAGGCAGGGGAAGATGCACGGCTCAACTGCTTGAGAGAAGTCCAGGGTCTTTTCCATTGTACTTACACAAGCGAAGCTCTTAACATGCTTCCGGGTACCTTAGATGGTACCTTAGATGACCCCTTTGCTGGAGTGTTTTCTCACTGAATTCTTAACAAGGATGCTTCCTGTTTTCTAGCATATGGGTTTTCAGTTGGTTTGGGTTTTTTTTTTCTTTCCTTTTTTTTTTTTTTCCCCCTTTCCATAACAGGTCCCTCTCGTTTGCCTTGCACCTGCTGTTTTTCTGCCATTCAGGCAACCAGTTCTGTAAGCCCCTTAAAATAGATCGTCCTTCTCTTTATCACTGGAACCGCCTGGGATGAGAGAACATAACATCCTCGTTCTCATCCTGCGCTCCCCTTGAGAAGCGTGAGCCCCTGACCTTTCTCAAGTGCCCGAGCTGCCGGTGTTTTTCTTCCTCCTAGTTCGTAAAGATTCTTCACAGGTTCTTGAAGGCCCCTGAGAGTCTCCATGCAGCAAAGGCTGTTTGTTTTGATGCTGGACTTCCTTTTTTTCTAAAATTTTTTTTTCTTTGTTTGTTTTTTGTCATCTTTGGCTACGGTGTAAGTGGACCATACCATCCCTAGCAGGCTCTGACCTTAATTGCAGACTCCGGGCACTACACTGTGGCAAATAATAATCATTCCCAACCTTTCTTCCTTGCAGGGAAAGTATGTGGAGTCACTGCCACGGCATTCTTGGCGCTCCTGAGGAGCAGAGGTTAAACCTGTCAGTACGGGCAGGCAGGGAGTGGTGCTGCCTGCAGAGGCCCGGCCAGTCGGTGTGACCTCTGCGTGGCAGCTGCAGGGAGGTTTAACGCAGCTGACGATGAGGAAACAAAACCGAATCCAACAGGGCACTGCAGCCTTCCGCCAGCATCCCTGGCATGAATGAGGGTTTTTGCCGGAGAGCTCAATGAGAGTGGATCCGACCGAAATGAGTCAGTAGCAGTAAGGGAGTGTAGTTAGACTCTGAACCAGTACGGAGACAGATGTTCAGGGGTCTGTTTTTTTTACTCAATACTCCCACAACTAGCAAAGCCGAACAGGTCGTTCCTGAAGAGGTTCCTCTAAGAGTGACTGTGCAAGCTGACATCTGCTTCCATAGGAAGCCCGTCAGAGTTCAGGGAGCGTCTGGATGACGCTCTTAGTCATATGGTTTAGTTTTTAGGTAGTCTTGTGAGGAGCAGGGAGTTGGACTCGATGATCCTCATGGGCCACTTCCAACTTGAGATACTCTGTGATGCTTGGGCAGAGGTCTCTCAAGAGAGCTTAGACATATTACACGGATGGGGGGAAAGTGGCAGTTTCCCCTTGGGACCAAGTGCCTGGGGGTTAGGGTAAACCGTCGTAGGAGGAGAAGTTAAGGGGCTTTTTGTGTCCAAATCAGAGCGGGGTGCTGAACCAGAGGTTCCTTGTCCTCAGAGTACTGAATTTTCAATAATACCCACATCAACTGTTGCAACATCATGGACAGAGCAGTGGTTAGTGTGTGCTGTGCTTCTGGTTGTGTGCCTAGGGCTTTCATTTTGACAAAATATTCTGTGATTTTCAGTTTATGGAAAAGGTCCTCCTCCACCCGACAAGCAGTCATTTGGGTTTGGGCGTTTCCTCAGGCACACAAATGATGTTGTGATTCACAACTGAACCAAGAAATCTGCAATTCCGTTCCTTGTCTTTTGGGGAGAAAGAAAAGGGATGAGTTTTCTGCATATTGACTGCCCAGTTAGTAACTGATATTTGGAGGAAAAAAAAAAACAACCAGAAATGTATATCTAACTATTTCCATTGTGTTTTCCCTAGCTGTTGCCAAACATGCACACATGTGTATACCTGTTGAATATATCCCTGTAATGGAACTTGGGACCTTCCACACAAAAAATTGCTAGGCGATTATCAGATTCCAGATGCCCTGCAAAAGCAGTGTAGCTCTAAGGAATTACTGATGTATTTGACTGTTTTCTCTTTGGTTTGCTAACATTATGGAGGATTATATACACTGTGTAGTATACTTGTGAGACATACTTAAAGGAATTGACGTTCTTGATGATGACAGGTGAACTGAATATTAAAAGGTTTAAACTTCATTAAAAGATGTAAATTTTAGAAAGCAGAACTGTAAGTATCTCAGAGCGTCTGATTGGGTTTTACAGAGGGGATTTATTGGCAGTCAGCCTTGACTGATACGTCTGATCTCATTGTAACAGATTCAGACTTTCCTACAAACAAATCACTGTATGTTTGTATAAAAGAAGGAGCATTTTGTCATTTTGTGACTGAGCAAAATTGGAATACCAGTTCCTTGGTCCGCCTTCAGTGATACAAATAAAAGCAAGCATGTAGGAGAGGAAGGTTGTCCTGGTAATGAGGGTGTAAACCTGTGACTCAGGAAACCAAGGATCGGTTCCTTGCTCTGGTGTTGACACCTTTGTCACCTTGACTGAATCACTTGAGGTGTCTGCAAAACAGAGATACATGAGAATGATTGTAGTAGAGATTATGAGATTACAATCAATTGATTGTGAAATCATGATTAAGTGTGAGATTACAGGGATAATACAAGTAAGAGAAATCCACATGTCAGGCATGAGTGACATCAGGGAAGAATAGCATAACCTGGGTTCTCTCAAGTCTCTGGCTGCAAACAGTGTTGGCGTTTCCAGGTCAGCAAATTTAGAAACAGAGTGCTAATGGACTGCCATGGGGTTTTTATTGTTTGTTTGTTTTAAAGGGAGGGGGAGAAATCCAGTTGCTTTGGGACTTGACTGAGGAATACTGATGTTTTTTTCTCGATTAGTTGTTATTGCAAAGTTTTTCTTGAAGAATGAACCTGCTTCTTTCAAGTATTTGTCAGTATTTGGAATTATATCTTTAAGAGTTGTTTTCTGCCTATGTTTTGTAAACACCAGGTCTGCCCAATGAGTAAGACTCCCCATGTGGACCCAAACAAGTCTGGCCATGAAGTCTGGGAAGAGTTTTCCCTGAGTTTTACCCCTGCAGTGAAGGAAGTGGTGGAGTTTGCCAAGCGCATCCCAGGTTTCCGAGATCTCTCCCAACATGACCAGGTTAATCTTCTGAAGGCTGGGACCTTTGAGGTGAGACCACTGTGTGTATATTGCGGACCTGACAACCTATGCATCAGTCTGACTCCCTTAGGACCAAAACCAAATAGAACTGGGTTATATCAGGCAAAACTAGCTTGTTTGTGGATGCTAGCTCTGAGCTTTCCTTAAGCTGGTGGTGTCCATGGCGTCCAGTGCTTCTGTTTGGTCAAATCGTGGTGAGCTGTCCCTCTTCCAAGTAGCTCTAAAGTGCTCATCCTTTTTACCCTTTCCTCTTCTCTGGGCATTAATAAAAGACTGAGGAGGAGATTCTTGGTTTTGTATAGCAGCGGTTACTTCGATAGCTACGTTTGCTTAGCCTGGAGAGAAGCAGACTGCATCTGGAAGGGTGGATAGTTTAGAAAGCTATCCACTGACTTCCTGGTTTTGTAGAGGAATGTGTTTATTGCTCTGTATATCTTTCCGTCTGCCACTGTGCTCCCTGCCAAAGTCAGAGCATCCACGCTGAGCAGTCACCACTAGCCTTTGGAGGCACCTGGGGTTTGCTGAAGCCTCATCTCCAACGCAGTAACACTGATAACTAGCTGTACTGCTGTGGCTCTGTAGATACTGTGTGCCAGCTGCAGCCTGACTTACCCTAGACTAATCCCACCAGGTTCTTGTGGTTAATCTCACCTACTTGCGAGCGTGACATGTGTGTGAATTAGTGCTGTTAAATTGGGAAGTATACCAGAGGGCTTGGTGCTGTTTTATAATTAGTGGCCGTCACCAGGGGACCTTTACTTAAGGTTTTAGTTGCTCTTCCAGATTCTTGTGTCTGTTGGAGACCATGCACATTTTACAAGTGTTCAAATACAAAGTTTAAACAGAGAGGGCCAGAGGAGCTGAATTCCCAAGTATTCAATGTTACTGTCCTTTTCTTGGGGGGGACAGGGTTGGTGATGCTTTTGGTCTTGTTTACTTGCTTTATTCTTTCAAAGAGGGGTGCTGGATTTTGTATTTACCTCAACTGAAGACATGTCTCAAGTAATGTGTTGGGTTTTTCATCTGTGTTTATACAGCCTGGTTCTAAAATGTGCAGTTGTTGGGTTGGAAGGTACAAGTTACACTGGAAGACTTGGTGCCTGGAGCGTGTCAGTTTCTTTGTTTCTTCCAGTTTGCTGTCATGTATTTTTTTGCTGTTACACTTATTCTTGATCTTTTAATATTCATCTACAACTCCTGGAGCTAAGGGCTGTGTTTTCACTTCTTCAGCTACAGTCTCTTACGTTGCTGTTCACATTACACAAAAATGTTGGTTCCTTCCTCTGCAAAGTGGTATACTGTCCAGTGCCCTCAAGGAGGGCAGAAAATCAGGCTTGAACTGTTCCTATAACATAAAGCCAAACCTTCATGTCTTGCAAGTAAAATATTTTGTCGTGGCCTTTCTTCACCTCAGGCTTTTCTCAAGCCTCATTCCTGTGCCTTTTTTGCCGGTTACAAGCACTGCTGATAAGAAGGTTTCTATATCCAGGGGAATTAATAACAATGCATGGCTGCATGCTTATCCCTATTCACTTATTTATAAGAAATATTAGTGATTTCTGTTAGAGAGCTGGTACCTGCAGTTAAAGGCCTACGTGGCATCTTAACAACAGAAAAAAAAAAAAACCCGACGTAAATAATGCTGCAGGCCAGTGGGGAAAAAACCAAAACCAGTCAGGATTAATGAAACCACTGCAACTGAGGCAAAAGGCAGTGCTTGAAAGCCTGGTGCATATGAAGTCATTTCTGTCTTCTGGGTAACTAAACTAGGATGTCCCAACTTCTACATGTTAATAGAAGAACCTGAGTAAAAGTACTGCCTCTGAGCCTGTTTTGGCTCCCCTGGGTACCAGTGTGTGGCTGTTTTGGCACTGTGCTTACCAGCAGCTCATGTTCAAGAAGTGCTTGTTTGTCTGGGGCTAAGATGCATGGAGACAATGTTGGTGCAGAAGCAACATAGCTGTGTGTCTTCGCACACATGTAAACCAAAAAGCCCTCTTAGAACTGGCAGTGCTGGGGATCTCAGTATATTGTGGTGGCATTTGTATGGCTTTGTATGGGAGCCAGCTCAGAAAGAGCAGTGAGCCTAAAATAAGGAACTCAACTGGATTTGAGCTGGTCCTCCCCCACCCCACCAAGCCCCCACTCCAAATGTAGTTGGTGGTAGAGCTAAGAAGCCCCTTGGGTCCACTCGGGTAGTGACTCAGTTCCTCCACAGCCTCATAAACTTGGTAATTTGGCTGCAGGTGGTGGGGAAGTGAGCAAGAACTTGCCTGTGTGGAGGTTTTAGTGTGCTTATGTTGCTATGGACAGGTGATAGGGTTGATCAGGTGTATCCTCAGCATGCAGAAATAGGAGACTATCTTGAAGTGAAACAGGATTAATCAGTGATGTGCTATACCATAGTCTAAACTGTTCTTCCTTGGAATAGAATGGTGACATTGAAATCTATGGGCGAGATCTTCACCTTAGTATAAATCAACACAGCTTCACGGGCTTCAGTTTTGAATACCGGCATTAGTAGTGGTTGCTCACTACTTAAAGTTCATGTTTCTAAAGCCCAGTTCTGTAAGGGGAATATCATTTTGAACTGGAGAGTTGTCGAGTATCTGGTGGGTCCCTGCTAATGCACAAGTTCAGCTTTGTCTGTCTACCCTTTGTCTCCTTTTGTTGTATTCTGAGGGCTTCTGCGCCTAGGTTTCTGCACTCTGTAGTTAATGTCATCAAAGGACAGATAGCTTAGGTGACAAAGGTGAATAATACATAGCGCCCATGTGTCCATCAAGATTGCTGCATGTCGTTTGGCTGTTTAAATTTAGGAGCAGGTCATGTAATGTGCATGAATGGTGTTTGAATTCTCAAACATTTTCTTTTTTTTTTTTTTTTTTTTTTTTTTTTTCCCCTGACCCCTCCTTTTTTACGCTTGTCAAAGGCACTAGTCTTTGCTGGAAACCTGGTTCTCCTCTTATCTGTAGTAAACATTTAAATTAATGCAGTTATGTAGGGTAAGTGAGAAGAGACAACTGTCACACCAAGAGATTACAGCAAGTCTGAAGTTTTAACCAGTGCCAGTTGGTTCATTTTCTCCAAATAAGAAGGCTGTTGTGTGCAACTTAAACCTTGAAAATGTAAATAAGGTTGTTGAACATGAGCAAATGAAACTTTACGAGCCATTCCAGAGGGAAACATTTCACAATACGCCTGAGAAACCACAAGAGAAATTTCGGCCCAGAGGGGTAAGTTCAGCACATGTCAACTGCTCCAGCCCAGGTGCTTATACCAAAAGGGTATTCCCAGCTGCAGCTACAGACCAGGTGCCGTTTCAAGCCCTGCTTCCCCAGCCTTTTGAAGGCCCTACATGTGGCACCTTTCTACCAGAGCTCATTAACATTCCTGTGGGAGCAGGGATGGGGGCATGGTACTTTCCCAAAGAATGCCTAGTGGGCCAGATCGTCAGGTGGTGTGAATCGGCAGTGTTGCAATGGAGCTGCTCCACTTTACGCCAGGCGAGAATCTGGTTCAATACCTTTGTTTTTCTCCTCATAAGTGTGGCCAAGAAAACATTTCTTTTTGATGCTCTGTGTGCCTTTGGCTGTTCAGTGGCTTAAGCAAGTTGTCCTACTGGCGTATTTGTGAATGGCATTGTCTCCGTGGCTCAGGCTGTCTGAGGCTTAAATTTTAATTTTCCTTCCTTTCATGAGCTATAGCCCCTCCCCTGCATCCAGTTGCTAATTTTTTCACTTCTTTGTTTCTCTGGGACTACTGGGCCAGAGCTTGCACTGTTTTTTACAGCGCAGTAGCATGCTGACAGTTTGGTATAGAATGCTTGTACAGTGGCTAACGAGACAGTTTGAATGATGTTAAAAGGTTTAATTGTTTCTTTGGCTTTTCTAGAAACCCACCTGTATTTATCTGGTTTTGTTGTTCTCTCTTTCTTTCACCAGGTTTTAATGGTACGGTTTGCATCTTTGTTTGACGCAAAGGAGCGTACTGTCACCTTCCTGAGTGGAAAGAAGTACAGCGTGGATGACTTGCATTCAATGGGAGCTGGTGATCTGCTCAACTCAATGTTTGAATTTAGTGAGAAACTAAATGCCCTGCAACTTAGTGATGAGGAAATGAGTTTGTTTACAGCGGTTGTCCTGGTATCTGCTGGTAAGGAGAGAAAGTTAACTTACACCTTTGCCAAATTTTGAATATGGCTCTCTATTAAAAGACTTCTGTAAAGTGTATACCCTATTATTTCACGTCTAAGTGCAATTTAGTGGATTTTAAGCTACTAGCAGCCTGTAATTTACTTTTTTACATATCTGCTCTTTCTAATATTGCCTTTTGGAAAAATGTGGCAATGGGCTTGTATTTTCCTGCTACTTTTTCTATAGAATGCAAAAATACATGTCATAGCTGCCCGGTGGCTGTTTAGAAGCTATTTGTCTGACTCATCTGAGTTTCACAGAACAGCATCAGGGAAATTACTCCTGACTTGCACAGCCTAAGTCTTGGGATAAGGTGGTATTTTTACTTCCGAGTATCATCATTGAAGTCTATTGCGTATCTTAAGTCTAAATCCAAGTTTGATCTCTGCCTATGTCAGCAGGAAAGCCCTATTCATCTGCATCGTGACTTCTTACTGCTAAAGGTCTGCCAATCCACTAACATCTTCACCAGCCTCATATCTTGTTTCAGTCCCTGGATATACAGAACGCCCTGGCCCAGATTCAAAGAAGGATTAAGCACCTACTTCTCTAGTATTATCTAAAGCCTCAAATTAGGCACATTAGCTCTGCATATAATGCCTGGAATACAAGATGCAGAATAGCTGCTTGCTGGGTAAGGAGCTCTCTAGGGGTACCTTGCAGGAATGCTAGTAGTGCCCACTTCTACAACAAGCCAGCATTTGGGGGCCACTCACCTCTTGAGCAAGTGCACCTCTTCCACTCATTCCAGGAGTGATTTAGACCCACATTTCTCGGATCAGAGAGGGGCACCCCAGGCATGGTGATGGAGGCACGTGAAGCCTCTGTAGACATGGTAGGACAGTTCAGTCTAATAGCTTTATGCATGGCTTAAGCGAAGTACAATAGCACAGGATGGGGCCTCTGCAGTTTGTAAGTGGTGGTAATGAGCAGAGGGCGGTACAGAATCCGGAAGCTTCAAAAGCCAGAAGGAATGGCAGCATGAAGGAAGTGTGTCACTGTACTCTGTCAGTGAAAATGTTCAAGTAGCAGAGAGAAACCTGGGCTTTTGTTGCTTTTCCAGACTCTGCTTTACATATTTTTATCTTTCAAAAACTTGAATTGATGAGAACTGGAGACAACCTTTAAAATAAGGACTGAGAGCCAGGCCTCTTGCCTCCTTGTGCAATGTCGTAACTAGGCTACAGCCATTCTTCTTGCTTGCTCAGCTGCTGAGCCCTTATTGCAGTCTCTGTGCCACCTGTTTTGTGTGTAAGAGGCCATAGCTCTTCTGTAAAATGTGCTTCTAGCACAGAGCCTCCCTCAGCCTTTTAAGCACTGCTCCATGCTGTTGCCAGCTCCCAGCAGGTCTTAGCTTAGGGATGGTATGTAACATGTACAGCACATCACGTCAGAGCCGTGCAACAGGACAAAAAGAGGAGCTGTTTGGTATTCAGGCTGCTTGCAGCTGCTGGGGACTCTTCAGATCATAGCTTTGGATGTTGTCGCTCCCTATCTTAGCTGCCTTGTGATCTGATCTGCTGTCTGATCACAGCCTTCCTGGACATCTTCACAAAATGTTTCTAGGGTTTTATAAAGCAAAACTTCACTGGTCTTTTAACTTTTGGGCCCAAACTTGCATTTGTACCATGTTCCAGACGCAATAGTGACCTTGACGGCCACTGTGAGTCCAGCAATTTTCGTATCAACTTGACTCTGTAGCTTGCAACTCAGTTGAAATGCTGCAGTCATTACTTGCCCAAGCCAGTGAGTAAGTGAGCAGGCTTCACGCTTGAGCAACTACCGAAGAAGAACAGACGTGTCCTCAGCGGAGCTCCTGGGGAAGATGCTTGCAGTGCAGGGGCTTGCCAGCAGGAAGAGGTGCCTGTAGAACTGAAGGATTGCAGGTATCTGTTGCTTAAACAGGTGTTGAAGGACAGATCCCCTGCACCCCATCCCTCAAGGAGGAGTGTGACCCAGGGAGTTATTTCCCATAAGGTGGAGGCAGAGCTGAATTAGATAAGGGGGAAGAGTTGAGGAACAGCATGAGAGAGAATGACATGGAGATGTGGGCAAAGGCAAAAGGTGGCGTAACTGGTAGAAGAACTGAAGGTGGAAGAATAAGGCTGTTAAGACTACTTCATCTCAGAATGAAAGTCACTCAAGAGAAGATTGAAAGAAAGATAGAGAGTAGTCAAGATTCACATCAGTTCCCAAAGCAGACAGGAGAGTGTGACTGTCAAATCCTGATTAAGTGATCCAGAATACAAAATACCATGCTGCACTAGTTAAAAATCTTTTTAAAAGAATTCCATTTGTTTAAGATCTTAAAAAAAAAAAAAATACCAGTGGAAAAAAAAGAAATGTTCATAAGTCTCTAAATAGTGCTCGTGGGGAGAAGACTTGTCAGAAGCATCTCCACATAACAGTGGCTGAACAGTCACTCTTACAGGGATGTTTAGAACATGCAGCAAGAAGCAGCAGGGATAGTAGCAAGGAATAAGCGTAACTGTGTACATCCTCTTGATTTGGTGTCATATGGCAAAGAAAGAAAAAGCAGGGCCATACAGGGAGGATGTGGAAGTGTTTCTGGTGGTGCTGAGGAATTACCTTGGTAGCATTCCAAAACTGAAAGAACGCTTCACGTCTGGCTTCAGTTAGCTGTGTTCAGATGTGTTGAAGATGGAGGGGAGATAGCAAGACGGATCATGGGCACTGAAGAAGGAAGAAGCAAGGTGGAAGCAAAGCTGAAAGAATGTGGTTTGTGCAGGTCTAGAGACCAAATAGCCTCTTAACTGGGGGTGATGCCTTGTGGCAGAAGAATATAAAATACACACCCTCTATTATTCCCTCTTACTGAGATGGTACTAACAAAAACTTCTGCTGGCCACTGGGAGCAACTGGAAGTAGACGGAGAGGGAGAAGAAAGACTTGGACTAATTGAAGAGAGGAGGCTCCAGTAACTCCCCCGAGGCAGCCAGGAAAGAATGGCCTGCATTCTTCTGCCTTCAGAGGCAAGGCAGTACTGCTGTCACTCTACAGAGCTCTTGAGAAACCTCATCTGGCGTATTCCGTGCAAATGTCATCATCCCTGCTCAGGACAGAGCAAACCTAAAGGTTTTGCGAAGCAGGGGGTGAGTGGAATAAGATAGCTTAACAAATAAAGGCAGGGAGGCATGTCTTCGCATGTGCTCTCTCGGAGTGCGGCTATCCAACCTAATGAACAGTCTTCACGGAAGAGTGGGATATGTGCTAATAAACATCGTTTGATATTAATCAAAATTCCCAATTGTTAGAGTAGAAGGTTCTGGAGCAATCTTTCTAAGGGAACAAAACACATTAACTGCTTCAAGATGGATCCCTAAGTGGATTGTACAATAGTTTTTCCCACAGCGGTAGGGACCTGCACTGAATAGTCCAGGAGGGCTTCTAGGGTCAGACTGGATCGACACTGACAGCATAAGGAAGGGATTCCCACTCTGACTGTACGATCTGACTCAGTGCTACTCCGGAAAGCTGTTGTCATTCTGTGTCCCAGTTCTGCAAAGTGCTTAAGTACATGTACACATCAAAGCGCATTTCTGCTTGTGTCCGTCACCCGTGTATGTACGGGCCCTGCTGAATTTATGTTGCATTTAAGAGAGGCTACAGGTTGGGGGAAAAAAACAGCTGCTGTGTGTGGTTATTAGGTGAGATGTTTTGCTTAAAAATCCATGCTTTTCAGCTGCTTGCTTAGGTTCGACCTAAGGACAACGGGCACGTTCTTAAATACAGCTCTCTTGAAAGAGATGTTTTGGGTGTGGGGCGAGTGCAGTATGTGAAAGCATAATATTTTTTCTTGATGTTGAAATTCTTCTTTTCTTCCTCAGCTGGGAATTTTCGGGTGCGTCATGTTTCATTTTGTAAGTGCTTCAGAACGCACTCAGAAACGGTGCCCCAGTCATGTCAAGGCTTGGACTCCCTTTGCCCCTGGGGATCCCATTGTGCAGAAGAGTGTGGCTTGTCCTGAGTGGGATTCCCTCCTCAAACATGAGCCTCCAGTTTCAGCATAGGGTTCTATGTCCAGCCTTGAAAAACGTTTGAAATGTTTACTTCCATGTGCCCTGTCTCTCTCCTTGCGTTGAAAGTTGTGATTCAGCAAAATATTTAAGCGTGTGTTTCAATCGGCCCTTTTCTGGTAACGTGGGTAAGTGATTACAGAAAAGGTGATGGAGTGCTGCCCATTCAGCACGAGCTTCATACTGTTGTACAAAGTTGATGCTAAATAGTATTTCAGAGACTTTTTTGTTTGAAACTTCTGGCGTAAGTGTTTATTTTTTCTTGTGTTTGATAATTTAGTAAGTGATTCTTGCAGTGGCTTTATTTTGCAAACTACATGTGTTCAGTCTCTCTTTCCCCCCCTCCTCCCCCCATCCTGTTTTTTTGTTTTTTTGTTTTTTTTTTTCTTTCTCTCTTCCCCTCCCCACCCCCTTCTCTTTAGATCGCTCTGGAATAGAAAATGTCAATTCTGTGGAGGCACTTCAGGAAACGCTAATCCGTGCATTAAGGACCTTAATCATGAAAAACCACCCAAATGAAGCCTCTATTTTCACAAAACTTCTTTTGAAATTACCTGACTTGCGTTCCTTAAACAACATGCACTCTGAAGAACTCTTGGCCTTTAAAGTTCACCCATAGGCCTTTAGGTCTCGTTTGTACTTGGACTTGCCTCGTGTTAAAACTGTTTTGTGCTAAAATATGTATTTATACAGTTGTACCACTTGTCGGAGAGAGTTCACGGACTGTGAACAATTGATAGCTGTCCCATAACCATGCAATAACGCTTCAGCAGGTGCTTTCAGCTAAGGGCGGCGCAGCATTCGGAGTCCCCCAAGACGTCCAGACCCAGCTGTGCCCCACTTCTGCAGAAGAGGTCGCAATGAGCCCGAGTAAATAGGGACTGTTCTTTCACTTAGAGAAAAAGAACCACCACTGCCCTCTCATGTAAACTGAATGCAAAATAGCTGTGTTATGTGCATATGGAGCATGGAATGGGGTGGGAACAATCCTGCGCTAATAGGAAGAGCTGATTTAATTGGTCTTTCACTTATCTAATAGATGTACGTCTGTGTCTCTTGGTAACTCACTCATGGTTTCACTGTTGTTGTTCCATTAAACCCGATGGAATGATTTCAGCCCTCATCAACTCTTCACTGAGCGTGTGTTCATGCCATGTGTATATAATATAAATAGTTAAGTAATGGGTGTTTATCGCTATATAAAGTACAGAGTTGTGTGTATATATGTGTATGTATATAAATAGTTCTATACATAAAGTATACATATAATTTCTTCACAATATTTTAAACTGTGAAGGAATTTAAACTTACAACAGAAGGTGATCTATGGAAAGAACCAAATAGATGCACTTTGCATATTGCTGAGCTAATTATCTGAGCATTTCTAATTTTTAGAAAACATCGAATTTGCATTAATATGCTGTGTTTGTTAATTTAAAAAAAAACAAAAAACACAACAGAGTGGCACCAAAGGGGCAGAGTCAGGTTCAACTTGTGGAAGGGGTTCGTAGAGAATCTCAAGTGGAGAGGGTTGGTTGTGGCACTGATGAGATTGATTGTCCGTTGCCACTGAGGTTCTTGCGTTCTGCTAAAGGTTAAAGAAGCACCAGATGCTCTTCAAAAACTTCAGCACAGCCAGAAAGAAACAATCAGATGAGTAACAGCATCTATCAGAGAAAAAAAAAAAGGGGGGGGTGGGGGAATGTATCCATGGTTGCGTTTGGGTGTATGTGTGTTCTGTGACCATTTATTTCTTGCAATACATCATTTTGCTGCTGCATTGCTAAATGCGTATTGAACACAGAAATGTGAGATTCCCCATGTTTTTTCACAATTTGGGCTTTGCAGTTCCCATGCCTGTTCTTCTGGAGCTCTCCATTGGTGCGTGTGCATGTGCGTGTGTGTGTGTATGTGCAAAGAAGGTGCGCTGGATGGTCTGGATTTTTTTCTTAAAAAAAAAAACAAAAACAAAAAACCACCACAAAAAACTAAGAAACAAATGGGACTTTTTTTTTTTCGTTGTTTATGCCAGTAGCAAATTACAAAGCAGATCCTCAAGGCTTAAAATTCTGCCGCTTTTCCTTCTAGGAAAAGTGGTTCTCTGTGGGTTTTCTCCATTTGTAGCAGGACCTGGCACCAGAAAAGAGAGATTAAAAAAAGTCAAAGCACTTGTGTTAATTAGTTATGTTTATATTTTGCTAATGTGGGAAGAAGATGCTCCATTACCCTTGTGTTTAGTCAGCTTCCCTCAGAGGTAGCCCTCCGGGGCTCTAGCGTTTGGTAACACTACGCTGCGGAGGGAGAGACCTCTCCGTTTTTGTTACTGCGTTTAGATGCATGCGGTGGTTGAGGTGGGGAGGCAGGAAGCCGCCGGACTGCAGAGCCTCCTCCTCGCTGTGCAGGAGCATCTCCGGGGCAGCAGCGGGTCCGTGGGAGCCCTCGTCCCTGCTGCGGAGCGGGAGCAGAGGCAGACCTCTGCCTGCCTCTGAGCAGAGGAGGGGAGGTTTGGGCTGGGGATTTCCCTTGGGAAAGCGGTAAGGAGTGCTGATCAGGGAGTAAAAGCTGGGGAAAATTTGGCTTTAGCCTTGTCTAAAGAGCAGAAGAGCCCACCCATTCCCCTCCTCTGCAGCTGCTACAGGGAGAGCCATCCTCTTGCCTGAAACTGCTTTAACCACTGGATAATGGCCCTTTAATACGTACAGTTTTGCTATCCAAATGTGGTATCGGGGCATATTGTCCTCATTTCTGTTAACAGTCTTCATCCTACCAGTATTACTTGTTTGAGAGCTTCACCGAATTACGCATTGAACCATTCAGACTTTAGAAAGGACACAGTCACATGTTTTGTATTATTTAGGAGCTGAAATGACTTCTTTGTAGACCCCATTTCACATGTGGAAAGTACAGTTAACCCTTGGTTGTTTTGGGAGGGAAGAAGGCTTCTTACAAAGATTGCCACCCTACAACTGTGTTTTGTTGTGTTTTGTTTGGTTTTTTTTTTTTCCTTCTTAAAACTGTATTATTAAGCCTTTAGGAATGTATAACCAGGACTGAGTAATTACTGCTTATTAAATTTTTAGTTAGATTGACTGTGTATACCTATAGATAGATATTCTAACTTGTGCAATTTCATTTGAAATAATCTTCCTGTACATAACGGAAAAACTTGTATAACAGAAAAAAAAAAGCCCCAAACGGATTGACTGAACAAAAAAGTTGATTAAAGTGCAGTTCAAAAGTGACCCACGTATTAAAAACCCTAGCTGGACTCTTAGAAGAAAATCTAAACTCATCGTGTTAGCTGTGTATTGTGAGCTCTTCTTTTACTGTGTCACTGGTTATACACTTGTTAAACGCTGAGATAATAGACTTCATGCCAGGCATTTGAGTACTGTAGATTGGGTCATTGCTGAAAGATTAATGTACTGTATGACTTAAATGAAATTTTTATTCTTGATTTTATTCTTGATTTTGTTCTTGTTTTAAAAGATTAAATATGGGCATTATGTCAGCAAGCTACACCGTGTTTCTGTGTTCTTTGTATTTTTCCGTACGAAATCTGGAAGGGAGGACAACACGCCGAGATGAACAAAGCAGCAGTAATGGATGAGAACATCAGCTGCTGTAAGGCCGTGGCAGCTACAGGGTGGCTGGGAGCCCGTATCTGGGTCCACCCGTGATACTGGTCTGCCTTGCCAGATGGTTGGATGGGGTTTTCTGGTGCACTTCGCTTAGTGCAGTTAACAAACTTTTTGGGTAGCTTCATTAAAATAGGTAGTAATTTTAAACACCTTCACTATGTCTCAAGAAGATAACCTTGCAACTGAAAAAACGTAGATGGTTTCATTTTTTGTGAAGAGTCTTTAAGCTGGGTTATAAGAAAGGTAGATGGAAAATAGCACACAAAGGGCAAAGATAAGTCTGTTTTTTTCCAACTTGATTTCCTAGTTTGAAGTGTTTACTGTTCTAGCAGATAAGCTTCTCCAGGAAATGTTGTATCTATTAGTGTTTAAAAAACCCCCAAGCCCCAAAATTAAAACAGAAACAAAACTATGACTGCCAGCACTGGAAAAAAATAACAGCACAAAAACTCTTTCTTTTTTCTTGGCATGTATTCTCTGGTGCCATGTTTGCATATGGCTTCCCTTGTTGCCGCCAAGTCTGCGCCCCTGCAAGCGGGACTGCGAGCCACAGTGGTCCCAGGGCCTGGGAGGTCCTTGGGAAGAGCACTTCCCTGCTTTTGCTGGGATGCTCCAGGTGGGGCATGAGTAATATTTCCCTGTTTTGCTGTGAGAGCCTTACCACAGCAAACGGGGAGATGGGGCAGGGGAAGCTTCCCGGTAAAAACACGATTCCTTTCCCCCTCTCCCACCCCCCCTGGTTTGTCAAGATGCTCTGGGGATGGGACATGAAGCATTGGTGCTTGTCGGTGGGAAACTTGCTGGACTTGGGAGTTGACGGTGCCGACACAAGCGCAAACATGCCCGCAGCAAGCCTGTCCCTGTCTCTGTCCTCCCTCCACGAGGAAATAGCGAATGTTGCAAGGAAAACGAAGGTATGAGTGTCACTGCGTGAAAGTACAAGCTGAGGAGGGTGCGGGCAGCCATCTGCCTCCCGCCCAGGCTCGAGACCCACGGGTGTGCGTGGGGTGGGAGGCAGTCGGCATTCGCCCCTGAACCGCAGAGTGCTTTGACTGCAGAAACACTTTGTACAAGGAAATAATTGGCACTTCCTTTTCTTTGATGAGTACAGTGAGCAGTTGCCAGAGCCTCCATCAGCGAATACCTTTTTTTTTTTTTCTTTAAAAAGTTTTTTTTTTTCAAGGTTGAAATTTGAAATCGGGAAGGAGAAACATCCAGGTGTGGGGAGAGGCCGGAGACACCCACCCCCGAGAGCCGACTGAACTGCCATGGGCAGGTTGGAAAAACCCATCGCGGAGGCTGTGCTCACTGGGCGGGAAAGTTGGTCAAGGACACGGCCGCGTCGCCAGCGAGAGAGCGCGGAGCTGAGCAGGCGCGCATGGAGGCTGCAAGGCTGCAGATCCCCGGTTATCGGGAACAAACAGGTCCATCCATGTCAGCAAAGCCCCCGAGTTGTACAAACACTGCACCAGGCCCCTTCACAGAGCAGTTTGTATCTGCTGCAAATGCACGCCTTAGCACTTCTGTTTGAAGGCAGAGCTTGCAATGGCAGAGGGCTGAACTCTGCCATCTCCTGTAGCCATAGAAGCAAACAGCCTGAATCCCCAAGGCAGGATGGATGGGTTATCCATCCCCTGCATTGCTCTCCAGAGGAGTCTTTGGCTGGAGGAGGACCTTCAGGGGGTTACTTGGAAAGCTACGTGCTTCAAACTGGGGGAAATGTCTTCTCAAAGGGCTCCTCTCTCTGCCTCAGTCCTTGTACCTCAGCTTGAGAAGATTGTGGTTCAAATTGTTTCATGGAACAGCATTGGGTGCTACTTACATGGTGGTAGAAAGGCAGAAGCAAATACGTCGTGTTAAAAGCCCACCTGGCCCAGAAGTTGCAGCTTGAAATGAAGCACATGTAGGGAGGCCTGCTGGGTTACCGCTGTACGACAGCTCTTCTCCTTCATGGGTGATGCTCCGGAGACCTCGTGTCTGGAATTAGCCTCACGGCTAGATGATTGCCACCTTGATTTTCATTTACTTAACGCAGATAGTCAAAGCTGTGTGATTCATAAGCAGTGGTGATGGTGATGAGGCTGACACTAATGCCCCCTTTTATGCCACTTTGGCAGGTCCAATTGCCAACACACAGCTGAAGATTGCCTCTGACCCGGGATGACTTGGTTCCCATATAGTCCCAGAATATGGGAGGATCTTGAGCAGAACCTCAGGTACCCCTCAGTCCCCTTCCCTCTGCTCGTTTGGCTCAAATGCGGATGCAGAAGCCCCAGGAAGCAACCCAGATTTGCACACAGTAGAGACATCCTGATAGCTGACTTCTTTGCTGCACAACACTTCAGGACAGAGAAAACACATGGATAAATGGCCAGCTAACATGTGCGCCTGGGTCTCCAGTGGCAGATGACACAAATTATTTAACAGTGCTGCATTTCCACAACGTCTAACCTCGTACCTCTTAGGGTGGCTTGTGGTACAGAGATCGGTCCATGCTGCACGGAGGACTTTTTTTTTTTTTTCTCCTTTGGCCTTTTTATCCTTGCCCAATAGCAACCTCTCTGGCCTCCTCTCATGCTGCTTGATGGTGTGTGTGCGGCTTGGCAGCCCCGTTTCCTACTGTGCAGTGTGCGTTGGCCCTCCGCGTGCCCACGCACAGGCTTCCCCTTGTTGGTAGTTTGGCGCCAGGCCAGAGCGACCCCCCCTGACATCTGCAGGGGAGCATCTGCCCTGTTGGTCCCTCGATAAGAGTATAAGCAAAAAACGCGGGGTTAACGCACCAGAAAACAAAAGTGCTGGTTCTTACATTTCACCCGGGAAATTTAGTCGTAATTTACAGTCATTTGCTGCGTGCCGAGCGGAGGAGCTGTGCTAAAATAGCGACGTACCGGGGAACCCTCTTCTGTCACTCAGTGGCTGCTTTCTTTTTGCTTATCTGCGCACAGTAAATTCTGTGATAAACCTGGGCAGAAAAGTCCTGGTTTTCGTATAGGAGAGGTTCCTCCATGGCTTTCTAAGTCAAAGTGGGGATGTCACTTTTTAACTTCACTGTAAATAAAACTTTCTGGGTAGCTAACTCCATGTAAGCCCCGCCACGGGGTTGTTCTTGCACAGCAGCCTTGTGTGAACGTGGGTGGGCTGAATAAAAGTGCTGCTGCGAATAGCCAGGGGGATCGCCTGCCAGCGTTACCAGGAATTACCTGGCACCTGCAGCCAAAAATTCCTTGGCATAAATGAGCAGGCTGCGGGCTCAGCCTTTGCTCCTGTGCTGGAGGGGCGTCAGCCTCCTCCTGCTGCCCCACCGGTACCACAGCTCCTGGGCCACACTCAGACCATACGTCTGGCCCTGAGAAGCCTCCTGATGTGCTGAAGCCAAGAAGAGAGAGTGTCACGTTCGCAGGGCTGGGTGAGAAGACAAACATGGGATGGGTGGGGATGATAAGGCTCAGTGACTACATCCACAGCTAGTAATTATTTTCAAATCACGAAGTTCCTTGTATTTGCTCCTTCCCACCCACCAGGTTTCTGCAGGTCTGCAACCAGGTCAGGTTCTTTAAAAATAGTTCTGGAGCTGAAGAGCAAAGTGCTCTCATGTTCTGATGTCCCTAGGTGTCTCTGGTGTGGCTGTCCAGTCATGGCTTGGCCTTCAAACACACTCGGCACAAGCCCCAGATGGCTGCTGCAGTAAGCATTTGCTTTGCCTCTTTACCCATTTTACCCCCAAAACGTCCAGAAACAGTGCTGTCGGAGTTATGACAGAGCTAAGTTTGCCTTAGTGCCGCAAGAATTTCCTGGTTTAGTCCTAGTATTTCATTAGAAATAAAATAAAACTACAGGATCCCCAGAACCAGGGCACAGCTTTGCCCGACAGTTCACACGTCTGCAGCCATGCATATGTACCCTGGCGATCATGTAGTCACTGATAGCAATGGCTGCCTCTTGGCCTACAGACTGGCATAATTTAGGCTCAGTTGCTAGTTCAGCCCAGAGACTGAACCACAGGACTTCCCGCCTTACAAACCACCTGATGCCTACCAACCGCTGAGGTTTCCACGGAGGAGAGATCATCTTTAGCGTCGTCCTGCTGGGGTGCAGCTGTATTTCCGTGCCGGTGCGCTCCCAGCTCAGGACCTGTGCATTCGGGCATGCTCAGGCTTGGCAGTCTCACGGCTGGCTTGGGGACGGTGGGAAGGTGGCCTCAGGAGTGCGCATGGCCACCTGAGGATGCGGCGAGAGCCTCTCGGAGCCTGCGGTGCTGCCCTGGCTGGCCAGACTTGCTGTGGACAAACCCGAACGAGGGTGACCACACAGCCATGGGTCGCATTCCCGGTGTTGCTATGGCCTAAAATGATAAACTGGTCTAGTAAAAGCGAAGCCTCGAGACGAACAGCTGGGTTTCAGTCTCCAATCTGTTCGTCCCTTGCTATGTGCTCTTGGACACGTCAAGTACCTACCCTTGCTCTGCCCGAGCTGCCCTTGCTGCATGACACAGCTCTTGCCACGTGTGAATACCGTGGGCTTTCATTCCACGGCATTAGCTGACTGCTGGGAGAGCCCCCACAGGAACCTTTGTGTTTCCCAAAGTGCTGAAGAGCTGCCACGTATTAGGAAGGGACTTTCCTGCACTTAAAAACAGCTTATAAACAAGTGTCTGCCAGGGTGGGTTTTCTCTCCTCTGGAGAGTGTTAAAAGACTTAAGAGAGAGCAAGACTCCGGTGGCTCAACTCATTAATACACTAGGACTTTAATATAAAGTTTGAAAGGAATGCCTTGAAGGAAAATGGTGTTTCTCATATATGAATAAAGTCTAATAACAATAAGAACAACGTTTTAAAAGGATTGCGTAATGTTGTTAACTTCACCTTAAACCTAGTGTTATGGTTATGAGTGAACCGTATGGGTTCATACCTCCCTCGAGTGAGTCACGGACAGTGTGTTCCCTTCATGTTTCCTCTTGTTGCAGGTATGACCACAGCCTCCCCTGGGCTGAGAGTAGTTTTAATGCAAAGATCTGGCTCAGTGTTCTAGCTTTGAATGGCCAAAAATCTCCAACGCTAGCTAGCACTTTAGAAAGGGCTGTATACGTCAAACCACAGCTCAAGGTCTCGGTCATTTTGTTGGTACAGGAACCAAACCACTTGTGAGGACCTTGCTGCAGAGAGTGGTGACAAGGTAAGCACTACTCAGCCCCAAAAAAGGCCGGTTAGGAGAGTCTCGTACGCCTCTGTCCCCTTCACCTCTCCACCCAGCAGCTATCCATCCTGCATCTCCCCTGGATGCTGCTGCCCCCGCAGCAGATAAACTGGGCTCTGGTGCCTGGCTGTGCCCCCCCTGCTTCTGCACAAAGGCCAATGACTTCCCCAAAACCCATCTTCATCGACCCTTTTAAATTGAGCTGCCAGGTGCTGCCCGCAGCAGCCAAAGCTGTGGTCCGTGAGCCGCCCCACGCGTGCCACCCTGCTGGCGCTCCCTCCATGAGCAGGCGGACTGGCCAGCAGCCCGGAACAGTCTCTAACCACAGAGCAAGATTTGTCTGCGCCTGCCAAAGCCCAAAGTCTTGACCAAACAGAAACTAGGCTGCTCGGGGTAGAATCGGCTGTTGCAAAGGAAAAAAAAGTGCTTTCCCTCAGGAGTACCACCTCCCCACACACAGCGCGAGCGAGCAGGAGCAGAGCCCCTTCCCCAGCCCACCGCCGGGCTCCCTGCCCAGGGCAGCCCTTGCCTGGGAGCTTTTGGCTGGAAGGGTCAAAAAGGGAGTGTGACAGAGGGAAGTGCAAGCACCTCAGGCAGAGAGAGAAATGCAAAACCCAGCAGGTAAAGGGCATTCCCTCAACCTCAAATAGAATCATAGGATCGTTTTTGTTGGAAGAGACCTTTAAGATCATCACTTCCAACCATTAACCTAGCACTGCCAAGTTACCACTAAACCATGTCCCTCGGCACCACATCTACCCGCCTTTTAAATACCTTCAGAGGTGGTGACTCACCCACTTCCCTGGGCAGCCTGTTCCAACGCTTGGCAAGCCTTTAAGTGTAAAAATTTTTCCTAATATCTAATCTAAACCTCCCCTGGTGCAACTTAAGGCCATTCCCTCTTGCCCTATCACTCGCTACTTGGGAGAAGAGACCGACCCCCACCTGGCTACAGCCTCCTTTCAGGTACTTGTAGGGAGAGATAAAGTCTCCCCTCAGCCTACGTTTTTCCAGGCTAAACATCCCCAGTTCCCTCAGCTGCTCCTCATAAGACTTGTGCTCTAGACCCCTCACCAGCTTCATTGCCCTTCTCTGGACATGCTCCACCACCTCAAGTGTCCCTCCTGAAGTGAGGGGCCTGAAGCTGGACGCAGTATTCGAGGTGTGGCCTCACCAGTGAAGAGTACAGGGGGACGATCGCTTTCCTAGTCCCGCTGGCCACACTATTTCCGATACAGGCCAGGGCGCTATTGGCCGCCTTGGCCACAGTTTTTCACAGCCTGAAAATGTATTCCAAAAGCCGCCATTTCCTTACACACCGTTTGCACCAGCATCCTTTTAGCTCGCCTCATCTGAGTGCCTGGACATTAACCTATAGCCAGACACTGAGCTGCAGAGCCCTGCCTGGTTTTCCTTCCTCCCCTGAGGAAGAGGAGCCGTGTCATTCCCCAGTATTTCTGGAAGGGGGCACTCTGGCACCACGATTGCAGCGCAGCAGGCTGCTGTCTGCGGCAGGGCTGCTCTCTGCTGCTGTTTGCTCCTCAGCCCAAAAGGGAAGCTGTTAGGAAAAAAATAAACAGTTTCTATCCAGCTTTGAGACAGAGCCACTAGAAGAGAAGGATAAACTGCAGCTCTAGGGACAAAGATAATGTAGCAGTGAATTTATTGAAATGTCAGGGCAAATGGGAATGACATAACCAAATAATCAAAAGGGGAAAAGAAAAGAAAGTAACCGAGATGATAAAAAATTAAAATGGCAAACACAGCACGACAAGGAGCAATTACCGCGGGCTGGAAGCAAAGAAAATGTGCAGCACAGAGATATACAGAGAGTAGTGGTAGAGCGCAGCTCGAAATGAAAACAATAAAACAAAAATATAATTAAGAACAATTCAAGCCACCCAGATGCATTCATAGTTCAGCTTGGATGCCAAATTCGGTTAATAACTGCTTCCAGCTGCTCGGCGATGCACAGACATTTCTCACTGCAGCCTCTGCGGTGGAGCCAGGAGAGCATCAGCCCCGCAAACAGGCACCGCGGTGACGGCACAGGCCCTGGAAGAGTGCGAGGGAGCGGGAGGGAATTGAAAGAGGGAAAGAGCCCTAAATCACTGCTGAGCGTAATCAGGACTACAACATAGTCTACCGAACCCCTCTCGGGGCTGGGCATTTGGGGCAGGGGAGGGGATGCTGCAGCTTCAGAGCCCGCGTATCGGAGTAATTCTGTACCGTCTCTGCCTTCGTCCGCCATTCCTGCCCCACATCTCCCCTCCTGGACACAGTTTCTTCCAGGGAGAGAAAGATGAGGGCAAGAGCCTTAAGAGCAAGCAGTCCTTTACAGAATCAGCCTGCACGCTGCCTGTCAGTCTGGGGCTTGATAATAATAATAATAACAGGTACCATTAATTTTCCTCCTTTTTTTGGTAGTTGATTTTTTTTTTAGCTGTGTATTAGGATCCACCTTTTTCTGAGTTTCTTTTGTTTTTTTCTTCCCCCCCCCGCCCCCGCCAGAGTCTAACATGCTTCCAGCACCTGGAACTTGATGGAGACCATCAGCTGTGGGCATGCAGGCATGCACTGGCAGTGTTAGTAACTCCTAAGTTTCCCAGGGGATGATGTTTGTCCCATAAGGCAAACCAGTCCTAATAGAATCATATACCCTTTCTCTCACTGCTGGGAGACAGGCCGTGAAGAATGTCAGCAAGAAAAGGAGAATAAAGACAGAGAAGAAGCACTGGGGGGAGATGGATAACATTTTTTTTTTCCTTCTCCATCTCCTTCTTTAATTAACAGCGAGTCTAGTCTGTGATGCCTGTGTTTGTTAATCACAGCTCATTTGGTTGTGTAGGAAGATATAAACAGAGCTCCGCGTGTGACTGATCGGAGCTGCGGATCCAGCCCCCTGGATTATTTTCTCTGCTCCCATGCACAGCAGCTCTTAATGTGTTTATGCCAAGCCGCAGCTCCAGAGGGTGCTGCTGGAGTCTGCTGTGGTTGGGCTTTAGCTGAGAGAAAAGAGGAATTCAGCTGTGCTGTGCCTGGCCTCAAGTCCCTGCTATGCAGTGCCACATCCAGCAATACCTCGCATCCTTGCCAGACGAGGTAACGACGTTTGCATTGTGCCTTCTACAGCTTACTTTGTTCTGGCTCTACCCGCTTGCTGGTCAAAGAGCAGAGATCTCTGCTCTGATCTTCCAGCACCTCTGGTCATCTACCCACTCCTTCCCTGAGCAGCTCCGTACAGCCCCCTCCTCATTTGCCTGCCAAAAACCACCCAGTAGCCAGCTGGCAGGTGTGCAACCAGCTTCAGCCCCCCCCGGCCCCGGCTCCGGCCCCGATCCCATTACGTCCTGCCTGTTTGGCCACCTTCTTCAGTTTGTTTGGCCACCTTCTTCAGTTTGTGTTGCCTGACTTGGGGCTGTTGGGATCTTTCTCCCTCCTACTCACGCTTGCTTGCTTATTGCTGATTGGCTTCACTTCCCCCTCCTTAATGAACGCGTTCCCCTGCAGCATCTCCCATCCCACCACCCCGGCAAGAGTTAGCAACAGAGACAGCTCTTGTGTTTATACTGAGTCCAACTTGTGTCTGGGAAGCCCAAGAGCAATGGATAGTATTTTGTTAAAGACGAAGTGATCAAGGAGGGGAAAAGAATCAAGGGTTGACTTTTGACAAGATGAAGAAAAATGAGGTACCAAGAACTGAACAGTGTATGTGACTGACAGCTCTGTAATGCCATAGGCCCAGCTGTTTCAGGTACAGCTTTTAAGCTATTTAAGATCAGTTAACCATTGCAAGTATCTTGGTTTCTCTACCTATTGTCTTAAGACCAGACACTGTACTAGAGATGTCTGAGATCATCTGTTCAGGTGGGAGGGCAAGAACCCAGTTTTGCTCCATGTAACTCATGCCAAGACAGCATCTCTGAACGATGGCAAACTTTTAAAGAGAGTTTTAAGTGGTTCTCCAGGACCAGTCTTGCATTTAAAATTTTCAGGCTACATTGATCTGCTGCTGCCAGGGAGAGCCAGTTTACTTTCTTCCTTGTTTACGTCTAATCCTGATTCAGCTTTGAGATGAATAGTATCAGTGGATAGGAAAGTCTGTCCTTCAGACACCCTGTGACTCCAATATTGCCCCCTGGTCTGCAGTTCAGAAATGGCTTCCATGGCAATACACCATGTGTCTGTCACAGAGCTGTGCTGGTGCTGCTGGATAACCACAGCCTTTTCCTTCAGCTGGGAAAGAAAGCTGAGAGGCTTTCAATCTAGACCTCTCTGAGATGCTGCCATGCTTTTTGCCCTCCTTCACTCCACATACAGGGAGCTGCTGCCATCTCCCCCTCTTTCTGGCTCTCTGTGGTACATCTCCTGTGGCTTTTGGCCACCCGAAGACTTTTGGTATGTATATCACAAGATCAAGAGGATTGACCCCCAACCTTCACAGCCTTGGACATTCAGAGGGCTATTTCTAGCTGCATATAAAGATGATTCAAAAGCTCCAAGAGGGTTTGCAAAGACCTGAAAAGTTAATACTTAGCTAGTTTGATCTAAATTGCCATAATCACCCCACCCCCCCTGCAAGAGGTGGTTTATTCAGTAGCTGTGAGAATCATTCTTCTTCTTAGGAGAAGAGCTATGTGTCCCTGCTAAGCAAGTTGCATTGCTTCGCTGCTGGTGGTCAGTGAGCCAGATGATACAACACTTTCATCTTCTCTCAGCCGAAGACGGAGAAAGAACTGAATAAACTCTGGTGGTAAATTTTCTGTTTCTCTTTCACTGTCGGATCTACGCCCACAAGAAAATGTTTGACTGGTATGGGAGAGTTGGGAAGCAACCACTGAATGACCGATTATGATTTTGATGATTATGATGATTATGAATTTAATGAAATGCAAGGCAGCCTTCACTGAGAGCATTGCTAGTTGCTCCCTCCTCTGCTGAGGTGGGCAGTCTACATGCTGCACTGGTGTCTACTTGTGACTGAAGAAGACTCATGTGTTCTTAAAACCTGGGCTGCTGGTGTGTGGCCAAGTGGACAGCATCCCACAGTGAGCAACGTGAGTTGCTATCTGAGGTTATGAAGAGGGGTATTTAAATTCATACTCATTGGATGATTGCAGATGAGTATGAGAAGTCACCAAAGGTTTTGAAATTACGGCTTCTCCAGCTGTGCTGTGGTGATTCACAGCATCATGCCCTAATTTTGTGCCTGACAGATTTTTACATCAACAGGAGGGGTTTCTTCTCCATCATGCTAAAGCTATTGTGGACTACCTCAGACATTTCAACGCTCTCAGTGATAGATGGCCAAGTCAAGGAGATGATGTTCAGCTATTTAGCAATATGTGTATGTGGCAATATAGTTGTACAAGGCTAAGAATTTCTGCCATGTACTTTTCATCACTGAAATAGAAAGAAATATCAAGTCAATTAAGTCTAATAGTGATTATGCATCTAATTTTTGTTCAGCCAAAACAATGTCAAGGACAAGTTTTTCAAGAGCTTTTGACTATGGGAAAGAAGTCCAAGCTCCTTTTTTTTTTTTTTTGGCTGCTACTCTCATTAATTAACATGATTTGTGCTCCCATTGTGATAAGAAGCACTTCAGAAAGACGCCAAATATAAATATAAAAATTAACAGCACAGTGAGATCAAACCAGAAGATGCTGGCTGAGGGAGACAGCTAAGCTTTCCCACACCATCACTTTTTTGTATCCCTTTCTTTAGCTGGCCCTTCTCTAAGGAGATCATAAATCCCTCAGAGAAGAGTAAGCCTTACTGTTGAGGCTGCTGATGTGCATAAAGATTGCTGAATCATCCCCCTGGCCTTCTTACCTATCTGCAGAATATCTAGATCACTTTGAGGGCTGGGGTAAATGATGAAAAAAATACACCTGACTGTTTGGTTTTAAAGCTCTTCAAAGGTAAACCGTTCCTCTGAACTTTCTGAAACCGCAAAACTGTTCGGGAATAATATTTAGATAGAGTTCAAAAGCATCCAAATCCCTCTTCAGACTCCAAAGTCTACCACTTGGATGCCACACATCCCTCAAAACCACTACACAGCTGCATGGGCCCATAGATCACATGCCCTTTAGCATATCCTACAGCTAATAGTTTGAACCTCTGGAGGTGCAGTTCATCCATGAAGCCCTCTTTTTCTAAACCTTCTTGGCAGCCCTTGTAACACCAGGGTGCGGCATCCCTCAGTAATGTAAACAGCTCACATCATCCTTATCAAGAAAGAACGTAAATAACAAATTTATTATGAGGCCTAAAGTCTTAAAATAACTTATTAACCTCTTTTTCTTCTTCACATTCTCTTCCCCATCCAGAAGATTATCTTGTCAGTCCAGCAGCCTTGGAACACAATTATGTATGTTTTATCGGACCTTATTAATTGCTGCTAAAGAATATATTCCATGCTTGCTAATAAGAATATATCATGGGCTGCAAAAAGTGTTGAGCACGTTGATAATAATTAAGTGTGACTTTATGTAATCTTTAACTGAAGCACTTCTGCAATCTGGACAGTCATTCACTCTCTCCCTTTTTCTCTCCCTCCCACGTGGAAGCCTTTCTGTTGAATAAGCACTGAACTTCTCTTTTACAGGGCCTCTTCTTTACCTTGACGCCTCTTGACAGGCACTCTTGAGATCTCAGTTCCTCCAGAAAACACCAAGAGTCAAAAGTTATTGATGGGAGGGGAGGGCAAAATCAACAGAGGTACACAAGGACAGAGCGAGCAAGTGAGAGTGCGTGACTGCAGGCTTCTTAAGAACCTGGGATAAAAAATACAATATTTTCTAGCTCCTGTGTGTTTCATTTCCCTTCTTCATTTATTCATGATGCCTGTGCTTCCCCCATCTTCCTGGCACTTGCAGGGCAGAATTAGTTTTGCTGTCCTTTGCAGGATACCAGTAGAGATCAGGGAACTGCTCCACGCTGCCACACATTCAATTCCCATCCACACTCACCCTGTGTGCCTTCCTCCAACTCCACGTGTTATGTCTCACATCAAGTACGAAGATGCCAGTCTCTTGAGGAGGCTAGTATTTTCCCGAGCTAAAACCAGTGACAACAATTTATCCAAGCTCCTGAATGGCAGAATTAATGAACTCATTCTGAGACTGAACTGTAGATCTTACCCTGCCAGCACTGTCAGCCATCAATTACTATAGTAAGTACATCCTGAACCTGAAACTCCTACTATAAGCATTTCTTCCTCAGCATTAATACGTGGTCATTAATGCGACAGCCCAAGAAATCACAGGGAAAATATTGGTGGAATTCATGTTACTTGGCCTGTGAAAGAAAAACACCAAGTGTCGCAGAGGCAGGAGCAAACTTTCTGTTCCACATGGCTCATTCCTGGCAGTAAGACATGCCAGTAAGACTGGAGCATACTGAGATGGCAGGGCTGGACGGGTTCCAGACACTTCTGTCTGCCGCAGACTTGACAAAGTGGCTGAAGAAAAAGACCAGTGTCTGCCTGGAAACCAACAGCCTTTTTTACTTCGTTGCTCCTGTTCCCCTGTCAGAACAGCACATCTCACTTGCAGAATACCTGTCCTTGCCAGAAGGAAAGGTCTTGCCCTCTCTGAGATTCTATTCACTTTGTTCAATTAATTTTATTAACAGCCTATAGACTCAGTCCTCAGATCTTCAGAAGAAAACGGTTCATTATTGCAACTGTTTCACAATAAGAGCCACGCAAAACCTACTAATGCTTTGCGTGTATTGCTATTAATTACCCTGCCAGAAAGCCTAGGAAAACGTGATAAAATGAGCTGTATTTAATCCACCATCCAGAAGAATTCATTTGAAGACGATTGGATACAACATTGTTAGCAAAATTCCCTGCAAAGGGTGATATTCAATTATGAGATGCATATGCAAGAGACCAGGGTGCCCTACGCTGCTCTTAGAGGTGTAAATATGGCCCTAATTGTTGTGCTATTTCTGTATCGTCAGTGCCCCAGGAAGGCAGGGATATTTTACTTCCATTTTGCAGACAGTTTAGCTAAAGATCCATGCCCAAGATCACAAAAAGAATCCCTGGCTAAGGTGGGAATGACCTTTGGACCTCCTGAATTCCAGTTCCCATCATCATCAACCCCTTTCTTATCTCAGTCTCCATTAATGCTGAACAGGATCTATACCCAAACAGCATCCGGAACCCAGGCCAGAACGCAAAGGGAGACAAGGGACAGGTGGGTAGGAGGGGGTGTGGGCTTCACCTCCTGGTGTGCCTCAAGAGCTGCAGGCAGAGAAGCTGGAGCGCTGGGAGCAGAATTCACTCGGGCTGACTGAGGCCCAGGAGCTGAACGAGAAACTCCTGAAGACACACCTATTCAAGAAACATCTCACTGAACTACGCTCTTAGAGTCCCATTTACAAACAATATATTGGAGACAGGAAGGTGCCGTCCTCCCCCTTCAGTGCTCATTTTGTGACAAACAGGTGAGCGAGGCAATGAACAGGATCCACTCTCCAGACATGGAGTCTTGTAAGTAGAATGCATGATACGGTAATGAACATGTACCAAGCACATGATATGCTGTATGACCGAAGAGCTCAGCTGAAGTTCAAAATCTTTGTGGTGCTGGACTTTGAATTTTTTATAGCTCTCTGGTACTTTTTACTACTGGCTTGGGAAAAACTTCTCTATTTAATCTAGAAAAACTTGTGAAGTCAAAAGATTGCTGAGGGGAAGCAGAAGGGTGAATGTGAACAGGTTATTTCTGAATCCTGTTCATCATATAGTCTGGCAAGCCCCTTGTTCTGGGGTTTGCTGAAGTCACGAAGATCCAAAGTAAACCAAATAAAAACTATGCGAGCTCCTCGGTGCATTTCTGTGTCTGGAGTCCTCAAACGGACAACTGCAGGCTTCATCCTACAGACCCTGGCTGGAGACGGTCATTGCTCTCCCCATTATAGCTTGGCTCAGTAACAAGAAACTTTCCAAGATGAGTCAGTAAAGCACACAGAGCATTTTGAAGCAGGGCAATCAACCTGTTATGAAGTACGTAATGAACATTTGTATCATGAATACTGATGTTAGTCTGATAGGGAGCTGTTGATACTATCAGGCCTGGAACAGATACCAACATGGTGATGCTGGGATGCTCAACTTGTCCATCTTGGGTGTTCTCAACTGAATGCACCCTGGACCTCCTGACTCTGGAAACAAGTTAGACATGCATGGTATGATCAGAACAACAGGTTTGGCTAATTGTCCTGCTCCAGGCTTTAGTGATAAAGGGCAGGTATTCATGGACAGCTGTGATTACATCATTTACATCTATTAGCTCTTTTCCCATCTTTCGATCCTCCTTTCTCCACCCTAGTCTCCTCCCAAATAAACAAGCCACCCCTAATTACTTTTTCCCCGTCAATCCAAATTTGACTACGTCCATACCCAAATTCTGTTCTACTGATAACGATACATAGATAAACTTGACCTTATATGACATTACTGGTACTCTTTACATAGGCATTGTAGGCCTTGCAAGATTCCACCCCCTAGAAGGTCCCCAACTCTCCCTTACAGTTATCTGTGAAGTCTGGTTATTCCTCACAGACATCACTTTTAACCATCTGTGAAGTCTGTCCATTCCTCATGGTGCTATATGTAACTTCCATTGGCTTCTCACGTTGGGAGCTGTCATGTCTGGCAATTGCTCACGTTGTGCCCAGCAGTTTCTTATGTCCCATTCGGTTAGCTCAAAGGCAGGTCAGGACACAGCCATCTGCCTGCAGCCTTAAAAAATACTACATGATTTTCAGGCAGCCCACGATATCCCCACCAGCTGTGTGGTGCAAGAACCATGGAATGTTATGAGAAAATCTGGACAGGATCGGACTAAGATCATCCTGGACCTTACAGAAGCTCGGACAGGAACCCAGGTGCATCAGGACTCACAGCCGGGCTGTATTTCTCAGCAGAGAGATTTTTGATGATAAATGGTACCCTGCATCAGTGTGTTGTTATGTCTGTCACAAAAGGTATTGTTTATGCTACGTAGGTGCACAACCAACATTCACAGCATAATGCACCAACCATTTCATGTGAGAAGAACATTTTGAGCAACAGAGGTGTAAACGCTCTGCCCCACAGCTGCCATGGTCTGATCAAGCACCCAGATCCCTGGTCACGAATCACAGCCTTGCGCCAAGGGCAAAGTCAGGCTTCACCGGCATCCGTACTTTTACTTCCTGTGGCTTTTTGTAAAAGCAGCAGACAAACTGTACTTGGCTGATGAAAAACATAAATTTTTGCAAGTGTAGTACTTTTAAAGTGAGGATTCTGTGGAGAGCACTGGCATACACACAGAATAGCCTCCTCTCTTACAAAACCTTGGCAGCTAACCTCCCATCCAAATATGGGATCTACTACCCCTCGCTAAGAAAGCAAATGCCCAGGAGTCAGAGTACGCATGTGCGTAAGACGTAGGGATGAAGGCGAAATGGTCAGTGTGGAAAAGTGTCTCCCCTACAGGTAGGGGATCTGCGTAATATCCACATTAAGCAGGAGGAAAGCGTTCCATCTGCAGCAGACACACCACAAAAAGGGATTCCTCCCTTCCCAGTGCTGACTGTTACAAATCTCAAGAGCTGAGAGGGGCTCACCAGTGGAAGTCAACATCCCCTAAGTCTCTTCTGAAGCCCAGAAAAAGGAAAAAAAAAAATCTTCTTTACTTCCTTAGTAAAATCATGGGAATTGCAAAAATAGTCCTGAAATAATTCCTGAGCTTGGCTTGCTGCACTAGTTGAGTATAAGTCCAGCACTGCAGTTGTTGGCTCATGAAAGCAATTCTGAAACCTGACTTATTGCCCAGCCTCTTGTCCTGTCCTAGACCCCTGTCTTGTCTTGACATCTCCTGGTTAAAATCCTTATTACCACCTTCTTTCCTTCCAAAAAAAGAAAAAATTGGGAAGATTGTTAGCTTTGTTCTGAAGCTGAAAACACTGTCATCATGCCCGGTTCAGGAAAAAAACACGTGCGTGGGAATAATGGAGCGTGTAGGTGCGTTCAACAGTCTGAAGCCAAGGCTAGAGGCAAATCAGATCAGATCCGATCAGCATGGCTAGAAATGTGACAAGGTATAATTAACATTGGATGATTACTTAATTTCACTATTGATTCTTTTAATATAACTTTAAATAAAAGTGAAATGAAGAAGAACCCCACACCTCGCGCACCCCAGTGGTCTCCGTGTGCCCTTTCCACCCTGCGCTCAGCCCAGCAGCCAAGCCCCGGTGCCGATGCCGGAGGGCACCTCTGAGGGCTCCAGGGTCAGCGGGCTGCGTGCCCACGGGCTGCTGGAAGCACGTGGCCATTTCGCCACGGCTATTCCCAGCCCTATGTGTTCCCTCGCCCCCGCTGCAGGGCACCCCGGGACTTGAAGTTGTCCTTGGCTCCCAGAATGAACAGTCGGCCCCAGAACAGCTTCGATTCAAAGGGGAATCAGAAAAAGTCTGGGATGTTAGTTACTCCTAGCCAAACCACCGTCAGGTCATTAGCTGCCCACCGTGTCCCTCTGCTCTCTGCTTCATTGACTAACCCAGGCTTTGAAATGTCCCAAGCCTCACAGTACTTCCTGATGTCCCAGATCAAAGAGTACATTTGGCTCCCTGGGGAGCTCGGCAATGCATTTGCCCTGCACAGCCCCATGGCCAAAATGTGTTTGGTGAGGGTGATTTGGGTCACGGGGAGGAAATGCCCAGACTTATGGAAAAAACCACAGCCAGGCTTCAGATGGGACTACCAGAGTCATCCCGAGTGCAGAGAAGGACTTCACTCTTTGCACTGAAGTGATGGTGTCAGCCTCCCATGCCCCTGGATCTGACCATGGAGAGATGGCTGCCAAAGCACCTGATGGCTGGGGATCATGAGTTCCTTCCCACCGGCTTCAAATGTCACCACAGAGCAGTGACTTACACTTCCAGCACCAACTTTTCCGTTTGAGAGACAACCTGGTCATCATGGAGACAAGAAAATGATACTTGGCAGTTGTAGCAGGAGCCTCCAGCGCATCAGCAGCCACTGCTTTGCCTGACACCAGGCCCCTGCAGCTCAGCCAGAGCAGCTCTTGCCCTTGTGGTCAGCAGAGTCCGGCTGGTTCAGGACTGTTTAACTCCACTGTACAAACCTGCCATGCACAACCCAAGTGCTGGCTGTAGACCTTTCCCCACACTTCTTGCCATCCATCTCAAGTGCTTTTTTGCTGGACACTGGTCTTGCAGGGCAACTCCTGGAAGCCCCTGAACATCCCCATGCTGTTTTCTTGAGAGACACAGATTTCAGCACTGCAAAGGAAGCCTGAAAATGCCACAGCCCATGCACTGGGGTCTGTGGTACCGGGATTATTTCTTCACACCGAGTAAACAAGTTGTTGTTATGCAGCAGATCGGTTCCTCGCTCCAGAGCTGGTCCTGGGGAGCCCGAGCAGCCCACAGCACTGCTCACTCAGCGCAGACCCACCAGAGGCTTGGGCAAGACTTCCTCCCTCGGGCGCCTCAACTGAAGCGCTCAAAGGGATTTAAGTTACGGGACAGCATGGATTTCATGCTTTCCCTTAGGCTCTTTACATGGAGCTTCTGCCTTTGAAGGTGGGCCCTATTCCCACGGGCAACAGTGGGAACAAACCCTTGAAGTGCCGGCACGGCGCTCCCCAGGGACACCAAGCCTGGTGTGGGGAAGGAGCTCCCACCGACGCCAGGCAGAGGGAGGTCAGGGAGCTCAACGTCCATCTGAAGGCTCCCAGCGCCTCAGGTGGAAGGGGAGCAGGGGCAGGGGCTGGCAGTCAGCCGGCAAATGCCTGTGGCAACCACCGTGAAGCAACAGCCTTAAATAGGTTTCCCACCTGGGAGAGGTCAAGAAGCGAATTTGGATCCAGGCTCTAGGTCTCGCTTTTCTTCCTGAGGGGAATGAAAGACTTGGAGTAGAAACGAAAACTGCAAAGGAATATGAGAACAGAGATAACATCTGCATGAGGATACCTTCTCCAACAGGTAGTAGACCGTGAAATACAACGTTTGGCAATCCAGGAAGTCTGTTTCTGCTTGAACTCTTTTGTATTGCTATTACCCAATCCTTCTGTAAATGTTTTAATTAAGAATGTATTTTTCATATTTAAATATCTTTCCCTCCGAGCCTGTATTTAAAGATAGTTTGATTCACTTACTTTTCAGCCTAATTTCACTAAGATAGCTTCCTTTCAATACTTTCCTCTTGAGAGGTGGTAAGGGCACAATTCAGATGCCTATTGGAGCTACTGGGTCTTCACTTTCTGAGACAATTTTGTACATTCACAGTGCTGCAGTGATGAAGCACTTTTGACAGCACCAGAAAGTATCTCAGAGGTTTTCCCTGTTCAAAAATGTAAAGTATGCTGTGTCATTATGCACTTAGGATGATTCAGGCAAATGTGGCTTTTAAAAGACAATGTCTGTGAAGGTGCCAGACAGGAACTCCTAGCTGTAGGTCATAGAGGCAACTTTCAAGTAAGATTAAATAAATATTTACACCAATCCTTTTAAGATCTCTAAATCTGTACTTTCAATTGCTTAATCCTGGATATATCTTGGAAAAATACTGGAATTGTATTTCCTACAGTGTGCTTTTCTAGACTTTCAAGTCCAATTGCCCCTCAGTTAGAAAACCGTCTTGTTGATTCAGGTGTCTCCGAGCGGTCCAAGTCACACGTACAAAGTACATCCTGAGTTCTTGTCTTTAAATAGTAATGCCCAGTGGATGTGCTTTTTGGTAACTTGCTATAAAATGGCCTCTCTTCTTCACTTGAAAAAAGCATCTTCCAGCTCTGACACTACTTTGTCCAGAAGAAAATCTGATATATGGCTTTATAATTGAAAACAAAAAAAACCCACAACAATTTGGAGTTTTGTTCATATTTGGAACCTGTAAACAGTTAGACTGATAGGAATTTCTAGAAAGACTCATACGAACCTGTAGGTAGTAACCAAGATAATCTTTGTTTAAAGCATCCTCCAGAAAGCAACTCGTAAATGGACTACTGATTGAGAATTCCTCTAAACTGCTTCAGTTTGGGAAATTTAGCTGCAGGCCACATCTGGTTTTCTAAATAGGTTTTCTAAATCTTTTACTTTGTAACAGCTGTTGATTACATAAATACTAATTGCACCACTGAACAATAGTTGTCTCTATTGAACTGCTCGGTAGATAATGAAAATAGACTGCAGATATCAGAAAGCCCATCTTCAAGTTCCTCTATTCTGCTAGGCATCTCCATTCAAAAGGTTTATCCTTTACTGACATTAATGTACTCTTTTTATGATAATAAGTGAAAATGACTTCACAATTACTTCAAAAGCAGTAATTATGTTTTAGAAACAATGCCTAATTTCTACTTAGATTTGTTTACCTTTGTCTGGAGCCATTTTCATTAAGGAAATGGCGCTGTCAGGCTGCGGGCAGACCTCTGAAATAAAATGAGAAGGCTCATTTCTGTTACTATCAGCTGCCATTTCACTTCCAAGTATTTCACCATCTCCAGCAGCATTTTGTGGAAGTTCTTCAAGGAAAAAAGGTAGAATTTAATGAATAACAACATTTTTAGGACAGCAAACAATTCCTAGTGCATTGGGCTCCTTCGCTTTTCCAATCAGAAAAATAAGTGTACTGTATAGAATTTTCAAATATAAATACAGGTTAAGAAAAGGTACTTACAAGAAAAGATACTTACCCAGAACATCGGTTTATGGAATCGTAGAACAGTTTATGTTGGAAGGGACCTTTAAAAATCATCTAATCCAACCCCTTGCCATGGGCAAGGACATCTTTCAAACTGGAAAAGCCTTTTATGGATTGAGAATGGGAACTGTGGTCACACTATGTATCCATTTATGCATATCAACTCCTTGGAAGATTCTGTATTTTTCATTTCTTCAGCTCAAAATTTCTGGATTTGTCTGCATAGCTTTTACAGTGGTGTAAGTCTTTTTATTTAATGTATTTAACTTATTCTTGATTTGCACTGAAAAAGCTGGGATTCACTTTCCTTCTATCAAATAAGTTGCTGTGGGAGCACATTTCATTATCCAGTGTGAAGATGCCTTTTTGAGATATGAGATGATAACATAAAGAGTCACGACTCTTAGGCTTCAGATGAGAAATGATGAGCAAATTAGGTAATAAGAGCCTCTGAGTTCATAATGTCACAGAAGCCAAACGAGCATTTTAGTTTCTCTTCACTTCGCCCACCCCCTTTCTGTCCCCCGATCATTCTTCTTAGCTCCTACAAACATCTACCGACCTCCTTCCAAACAAACCTCCAAAAGCCCCCCAAGGCTCCACAAGCTTGGGGGAAAAAAGGACCTTACAGGGTCTTAAGGAACGAGTACTCAACACAGTATTGGCTTTATGGTACTGTACAATTAGCTTCATTCTAACACCCTAGTGGTTCGGCATATCTCTCCGTACTATAGCACTAACGTCTTTACATGTCCCCTTGCAAACAGCTGCCTCTAAAATTATCTAGCTATTTAATTATTCAATTAGACTAAGCTTCCCAGTGTTTCCAGCCAAATAGCATCTGGTCTAACCAAATTAATACTTTTCCCTGTAAACTTTGCCTCATTTATGGCTAACATATTTTGCATTTGGCCAACTGGAAATTAGTGGTTTCTAACAGTGCTGATAAGGTCTTTTAGCCATTAGTCAGCCATTTGCTTGACACGAATACACTGACTAGAATTAAGTGAATGGTGTTTGATTGCTTTCCTTTTGGCTATCCAAAGGCAGTCCCAGTTACCCACTCCTTTTATTTTCCCGAAGTGTACTTACCAAGAAAAAATAATTTCTGATCACTTTTCTCTTACTTCTGGTATTAGTGGTACTGACAAATTGTTACCAAATTTTGCTCGTTTCTAGATTGCTTAAAACATTTGTATTTCTTTGTTACTGTATTAGCTAATCTTCAAGCTACCTCCTCTGTATTATTTGGTGCTTTGGTAATGAATCTTCCCAAGAAGTCAATAGTTCTAGCTCAAGTGACTCTGTTGTAAGTGGATTAGTGTTTTTCTCTATGAAGATGATGCTACATCACGCATGGATTAGATTATTGCAGGTAGGTGTATTCATATGGCAAAAGAGGTGTTACAGTGACCGGAGTCAGTGGAGGATTAAAAGATATAACCGCAGCTCAGGTTTGATCTCACTTTACTAAGTCAGGTGGCTAGAGTTACGTCGTATAGTTATGTTAAATTAAAGGAATGGGGGCTGTGATTCTGGGAACGTTCTGGACACTTCTCATCAGAGCGTGAAACTGATGCTACATGCTGCTGTCCACCATGTGCTGCTGGAGGTCCAAGTAAAGTGCTTTTAAGTCAGAAACTTGCTTTTCCCATCTAAGCAAGAAGTTGGATCTGAAATGTCCTATGCAATGTTAATTAGTTGTTTTGGTTGCTTCCCTGATGAAAGTCTTTGAATAAGTGGAATGATAACATTTCTATTGGATGTTTGTAAGATAAATTGATAATACAGTTCTTGGTAGAAAGTCATTTAAAAACTTCTACTAATTTCAGTAACAGGACCGACTTCAATGGCTTTGTCAGGTCAAATGATTAGACTCACCTTATTTGGTTTTGTCAACTCATTTTTGCTGATGCCATTGATCACGTAGGGAATGACCAGGGAATGGCAGAAGGGCCACCATGCACGGGTGACTCATGGCAAGCTTTTGTTGATGCAGGCAGCAGTATATCCTCCAGAAATTCAGCTAAGGTACCCAGGCAACTAAGCTAAGCTAACTCAGGTAACCACAATGATGGTGGGAACCATCGGGGTAGCTCAGCTTGGCCAGGACTTTTTTCTTTTTTTTTTTTTTTTTTACTTTTTATGTTTCATCTTTAAATGATATACTTTAGCATATTCACAGCTGAAACAGCACATACACAATAACAGCAAACAAGCATGAGTTAATTTAATATGATACAACATATGTCTCATTAAGATAAAATGCATATGCTCTAAATCATCATAGCCATGTTAATTGTATCACTGTCTTCTTGACGTACACATTTATTCTAAAATGCTTCCAGTTATTCACCAGTTTAGTGTAAATAAGTAAGTAGAAGACGAATTAACATTTTGGTCTATTTATGGGAGAATTCCAAAGAAGAAAAAGTACACGGGGGTTATTAGATAGCTCAGACTCAGTCTCTTCTACTACAAACATAATTTATTATTAATACTTTAACATATACTGGTCTAAATTCAGATAAAATCTAGAATGCCAAAAGGGATATCCTAATCCCATGGCACCGTTACAAAAATACATATACCAATTTGTAACATTGATATTGTTAGTAATACAATAGTAATATGTATAACGTTAGTGTATATATAGTGAGAAGAGAGGGAAACAGAAGTCAATAAAATACATATTAGCACTTAACTTTTCGGAATTCCTCCACTGAGTGCGTATCTTTAAATCATCCATCGGTTCACTAGACCTCTCGCTTTCTCCATTACACAGCAGTAATAAAACACGCAGCCAGAAGCAAGCAAACACAAAATTCCCAGAACCTTCAACTCAAAGCATGCCCCACCCCCCGGCACACATATGCACATAAAGTTACACGCACACACTACACGGCGTGACTGAAGTAAGGCTTCAGTAACTAAATGGCCAAAAGGCTTGTATTATTTCTTCCCCCTACCCCTCGGTAATTGTTGAACAGGATATTAATTGTAAAAACTTTTTTCTTTGTAGTTTTTTAAAAATACTTTTCTAAGTTATTTTAAATTTAAAAAAAAAATAAAGATATGTGGCTGTCCGCTAATTATTCCCCATTTTACCTAGTGATTAAGTGGCTCAAAGTAGAACAGTGGTATAATGAGACAAAAATGTCTCTGATGGGTACAGTGGGTCTCGACGATGGTGATACCTGACGTGACAGAAAGCAACTCACCCATAGGTAAAGCAAAATACCCTAGTGTAGAGCTGTTGTTGTAATACCTGTCCCAACCCGAGAGATGAATATTGACCATATAATGAACACACGCAGAAACCTGGATGCTGGTGGAGCAGAGTGTAACACAATGACGGACAGGAACATTAGCAATCTGTTTCCCTCTCTTCTCATTATATATACACGTATGCACACTGGCGCTGTATGAGGAAAAAACCAGCTCTGCTGTTCTACCTTTTCTTTCAAAAGAATAGGAGAACAGGTATGAGAGCATCGTGCCTCAGGGCTGCGTGTCAGCAGGATTCTCCACTTCACTCGCATCTTCCAATGAATCATCTTTCAGATCTTTGCATGCTAAAGGCCACACAGAATGGTCATTTCTACACTTCCCTCAGGTTTCCATCACTTTTCTAGAGGTAAGTACCTCACCCAGCATCTGGAAGTCTGTGAAATTAGTCTGTGGGAAATTGCTTTTCTGCAATCCTTCTACCCAACAATAATTTGTTCCATAGGTATTAGAGTGAAATAATCTAAGGGGCATGGAACACTCGAGTTGAAAGCTCTTAGCATGGTTTTGGCTGGGATAAAGTTGGATGTCTTATTAGCAGCTGGTTTAGTGCTGTGTTTTGGATTTGGGGTGAGAATGCTGTTGGTAAAACATTGACGTTTTCGGTTGTTGCTAGGCAGTCAAGGCCTTTTCTGCTCTTCATGCCGCCCCGCCAGCGAGTAGGCTGGGGGTGCACAAAAACTAGGGAGGAGACACAGCTGGGACAACTGACCCCAACTGATGAAAGGGATATTGAATGCCATGTGACATCATGCTCAGTGCATAAATCTGTGGGAAGAAGAAGGAAAGGGGATATTCGGAGTGATGGTGTTTGTCTTCCCAAGTAACCATTACACCTGATGGAGCCCTGCTTCCCTGGAGATGGCTGAGCGCCTGCCTGCCAATGCGAAGCAGTAAATTAATTCCTTGTTTTGCTTTCCTTACGCGCACGGCTTTTGCTTTACTTATTACAGTCTTTAACTCAACCCACGAATTCTCCTTATTTTTCCTGATTCTTTTCCCCATCCCGCTGAGCGGGGCGGTAGAAGTGAGCGAGCGGCTGCGTGGTCCTAGTTGCAGGCTGGGGTTAAACCACGACGGCTCTCCAATGAAATTCTGATTTTAGTGGCTTGTAGTGGTACCTAGTGCCAGATTCGTATTATCTGAGCTGCAGGCATTAGACGAGCAATCACAACAATTGTCACTTGGTGGAGCCAGAATACTCTGCAAATGGAATATGCCTTATGAGTGGCTTGTGAAAAAGGTCTCAAAGTCAGGATTTTTAAATAGCACATTGGAGAAAGCAAGTCAGGGGACTTAAATCTTTTGAGAAATCTGAATTTTTACAATTTCGCTTTTAGTTACTCTGGCATAGGAGAAGTAAAGGTCTTGCCAGCTGAGGGAACAGCTGTTACCTTTTGTTGGAATAGGACAGAAGTGCAGTAGAGGTGCATTTGGTAATTAATGTGCAAATGTGTGAGATGTAACCAAAAGCTCTCACTTTCTGGTTTTGCACAGTTCAAAGAAGTTCAGACTGGTGATGGTATGGTTTTTAAAAATAGCTGCCATTTTTTCCATCTCTCTCTTGAATTCTCTTAATACAAGTGAGAAAGGACCTAATGTATTTACAGTGTAAAACACAGACCATCCTAAGAGGAAAAAATGAGAGGGTGCCAAACTATAAACACCTTCTCTATACTGTGTTGAGATTAGCAACTCGTTCCCCACAGTATGTTTCTTTCCTTTCCTGTCTATATGTATGGGACGTTTTAATTAAAGAAGTGTTATTAGTAAAAGCTCCTAAGTCTGTGTTATATTTATTGTAATTGCTGTAACAGAGCTCAGGGAACTTGCATCACTCCCTGCCATCTTGATCCTCAATGATCAGGAGTTATTATTGAGAGTATATGTGCCATCTGGCATTTTATTTCTAGCAACATACAGCTAGACCACAGCTCTACTTTTGAGGACAGATCCTGACTGGCATCTAAACAAAGTCTTACCAGTTCTTTCCATATATTTTTTAGGCCTGTCACATTGGGAACAATTGGCTCCAGCCTACTATTTTTCTTCAAAGTATATTGTAAAGAAGGAGAAGAGAGCTCTTTTTTTGGTCAGTGACACCACATGCTGGAACAGGCTGGTTGTCTGCAGTCTCTCAATGGCTATATCTTAAAAGCAAGGCAGAGGATAGGAGAGAAGCCAGACCAGTGGGAGACTGCAGTACTAAAGTGACTCTGCCCACCTGGAAGGACATCTCCTTCCACGACACACTGGATCAGATGACGGTTGTGCTTTTCGTGTTCTTGAGATACTGGCAACCCTGGCACAGGGTTTGGCTGGAACAGGTTCTATCCTACCACACAGAAAGGTGAGAAAGAACAGGAACTGCTGGTGTTACAGCCTTGAAGATTTAAAGTTTAAGTACGAAAGCATATTAAGGAGATTATTAAGTTCTACCTAAGATTTCCTAGATAGTTAATTTACTCAATTATTTCTGCATAAATCCCACTCTTTCAAGTTGGATGAGCACATCATCATAAAAGCAAATCATACGTGAGGAACAACTTAATTTATTACTATGGGTAGCAATGGGACTTTTATGAATAATTGAAACCCACAGTATTACCCCTCCCAAGGAAAGCAAATAGAAGAAGTGAAAGTTATACCTGCCTGTAAAGAACACACCACGCTTTATAGAAAAGCAGAATGAAGTTAGCGATAAAAATCAACACAGATCAAATGGGACTAAGTGAAATAAAAAAGACAGCATGGTCTTTCTTAATGCTAGAAGACAGAGTAGGGGTGGGATGAAAATGGATCATTGGTTTTGCATGCCATTTCTGATGGAAAGAGTCCCTGTGATGACACGGGCCAGGTAGGAATTAGTATTTTCAACTATCAAGTTGATGGTTTTCCTCTCTCTCATGAGTGGCTGGAGCTGAGGAGAGGGTTGGGGGATCTATGCCCAGCATGGGAAGAACAGCCCCACAATTGGATGGAGTCAGTGGTGTCAGGCCATGCAGAGTATTGAGCTCGGCATTCAGGTCAGGTGGGGTCACCAAAGAACAGGAGAGCTCAGGAATGCTTGTGTCCCCCAGCCTTCAACTTTACTTTGAAAGTCTTCTAAAACCCAGGAAGGAATGAAGTGTGGCCACCGCTCCTTTCCCTAACCCTCCCGCAACTCCTGACCATACTAGTCGTCTTGAGCAAGTGGGCCAAGTGCAAAGCTTGTTGGCCCCAGGAGGAGGATGAAGGTGTTCCTCTGAGTCAACTGTGCCTCCAGGCTGTGAAAAAACTGATCAGGAGCCTCTGCTCATGGAAACATGAGCCCTCACCCTGACCGGTGGCCAGCCTCCTGCTGAGCAGCAAGGTGGGCACTGACCTGGGGCTGAAGGAAGACCTCACTGCTGACCACCACAAACACCATCCCTCAACTTAGCTCTGAGGGCTGTCCAGAGAGGAGGCAGTATTTGAGGCCTGTTCTCATTTCTGGAGGGTCTGCCTGGTACTTGGAAGAAAGTAAATGGACATTTTCTTGCCTTTATGGCATGGCTTCACCATCCCTTTTCAAACTTTAAAGGCCGCACAAAGCTTAGTATTCAATGGAGTTCCTCAGCCCATGAAATCTTAAGCACTTATCCCAGGGTTTTTTTGTAGTCCCAGAATTTTAGATTTCCCCCTCCCGAAGGGCAAAACATGCTTTTTAGCTGGACTGCCTCCTCTTTTTCTTTTTTTAAAATTGATCTCATGTCCTCTTTTCTGAACATTTCTCCTTATTGCCCTCAAGTCAATATTTATCATTTTCCAATCAGCGAATCCTCTCTAAACTGAACATTCAGGATTCCTGTGGTGTAGGAGTTTCCTGTTTTTCACCTTAAGCTCTCCAGTACTTTTTGCTACTGGTTTGGGCAAAGATCCTCTATTTAAACTACAATCTCCCTAGCAAAACTTGTGAAATCAAACGACTGTGGAGAGGAGGCAGAAGGATAAATCAAAGTAGGTAATTTCTAAATCCTGTTTATCATATAGTCTGGCACGCTCCTTGTCCTGGGGTTTGCTGGAGTTTAGATTAGTTGGTTTGTTTTTTTTTTTTTCTTTCTGTGACTTTTGCAGTTTTGGCAAAAAGTACTTTTGGGAAAGAAGGTAGTTGAAAGAAAAGCTTTGAGTTGCCCTCTCTCCTACAGTTATTTTATCAGGAATGTCAGAGGTGCTTTCTAGCAGCCCATGGTGTGGGTGCTACGTGTCCCCATCCTCCTGCACAGGCTGGGGTCATGGGGGCTTAGAGCTCCTTTGAGAGTTTCTGTCGTTGTGCAGAGGCCAGATGATAAGGACCGAGAAAGGCAGGCCGGACAGGGAGGTAGTTACCAACAAGCTTCATAATATCCTCTGGTCATATTTCCAAAACCATTTTTTGCTTTGTTTCAGCTGAAGGTGTTTGTCTCCCAGTTTTCATGCCCATGCTACAGTCCCAGGATAAACCGCAACATTTTATCTGAAGAAGAATGCCTGAGTTGCAGAATTAAGTTGCTGGAAAGAAGAATGTTTTTATAAAACATCTAATTTAGCTGGAAAACCAGCTTTCTCTCTAACCCAGTTTGAAACATGAGCTTCCAACCCGCCCGATGTGCAGTCACAGATGAAGTTCCAAAGGAAACAATTACCTGAATTCCTCAGTGCTCTTCTCTGCCTGGACTCTTCACAAGGACAAGCTCAGCCTGTCTGTGGCGCCCAGCTACAAAAGCGAGAAACTGACATTTCTATCGTGAATATGATACGGTTTTCAGGCAGCCAAAATTCCTACCCATGCCCACACCATCTGCGTGCTGCAAGAACCATGGGCGGGTTCAAAAAAATCCATGCAGAATCAAACTAAAATCACCCCGGCCCTTATAGATGCTCTGCCAGCAATCTTGGTGCATCAAGACTCGTAGCCAGGCTGGGTTTCTCAGCAGAGATATTTTAGATGCTAAGTGGCTCCCTACATCTACTTATTGGTGCTCCTGTCACAAAAGCTACCACGTAACTGCCTAGGCGTGAAATCAACATTCCCAGCACGATGAACCATCCTTTCCATGTGGGAAGACTCCCAACATTTTAAACAACTGAGGTGCAAACACTTTTTGCCCAGCTTTACAGCCGGCAGGGTCTCACCTGGCACCCAGCATCCTGAGCGGGCATTATAGGCCACCAAATCAGGGCTCATAAAACCCACTTTATTCTGTTTCTGTTGGAGCTTTGTTTGTAACTGTGCGTGGGGCTGGTGGGAACACGCCATTTCAAACCAGGGTTAGCTAGAAAGTTGGCTTTCCAACCAAATCAGACCCGGTTGCTTTGGGTTTCGCTCCCTTACGCAGGCACCGTGCAGACGGGGTGGGTGGTGCGGAGTGCTGTGACTCAAAGCAGCAGCAGTCTCTGCTCAGGTGCACGTCGTGGCAGGGAAGACCTCATGAATCACCAGCAGGGATCACAAGCAGCCTCCAGTTGCTGCCGTTTCCTTTGTTTTTCCAGCATGTGTCATTTTCATTCTTCTCTAGCTCTTTTTCTTAAAGGTGGTGTTGTATATGCTTGACTTTTCATGCTATTTGAGCATCTTTGTATGTAAAACTTCTGTTTATAAAACATTCTGAGATGTTTCTCCTCATTGCCTTTTTTTTTCGCCTCCAGGAATTATCATCTTTGAAATACCACAGTAGGGCCGGATTCATGTCTTCGCAACGCTCTGCGAGTGTCCGACTGCCTCAGTGGCTCTACTGATGGCAATGGGACTCTCTGGGGAGGCCAGGATGAGGGGCTTGGAGGCAGGAGCCATGCAGCAAGGTGCAACACAAGCACCCCTGGGGCCTGCACCCGCCGTCTGGGTGAAGCAGACTTCACCACGCACAGGCATACAAGCATCACTTCTTCACCAACACTTGAGACAGCTCTCCTCCCAGTCCACAGAGCTGTATAATTTGATATGCTTTGAGGTGAATGATGCCAACGTTGTAACACTGTTCTTCCCTGCTAGCACTTCAGAAACCCATTTTGTGGGTGCAAATAACCACCTCAACCAGGCCGAGATCTGTCTCTCTTCCTTAGGCTTTCGCTGGTTTCATTCAGTCAGCACGGCCAAGCAGAGGTGACCGTGGAAAAGACACGTTCTTGTTTTAATTTAGCTTAAACTGGTACCCAGTTCATGAATGTAAGCTGGCTCGAACCACAGGCAGAATCTCCACACAGCTGTTCGCACCCGTTCAACGAAGTTTAACCCATACACAAGATGCAACAGGTTCAACTTTGCCAAAGACAAGTTCTTGCTGTGATGGGTGAGCCCAGCTCCAGGGGTGGAGGTTCAACAAGGCTGGGCCTTTAAACCTTTCCTTGTCTTTGCTGCGCTTTGTAAAACCGGTGAAAAAGGCCAAAATCCTCTCATTGATCGTTAGGTAAACATATCACTTCTCAATGGTGTTAAGCCCACTTTAAGAAAAAAATTAAAATGACATTTTACTCAGAAAGATCGCCACTGACACAAACAATGGGGATGGCTGACTCATACGCAAGTAAGATATTTTTCTACAGCCACCTGATTTCTGAGCAGTTTTTAGGCCTGAACCCAACCCCATCATCATCAGTTAGGTGACCTCTTTAAACTAGACAAGCCTTAAGCTATCATTTATCTCTTTGTTTACGCGTTGCAGGCTGTAGTTTTCATCTGTTAGTTACCGTATTTGCACTTAAAAATCATTAAAATACTGATGCTGCAATGCAGAAGCAGAAGGATACATTTCTGGTTAGATAAGGCATTTTACGCAGAGACATACACAGAGGAGGGAAATGGAGATTTTTTTTTTTTTTTTCCAACCTCTTCTTTCAAGAAGGGGAATTAAGAAAACAGTTTCAAGTCTTGGGTCTTATTATTAATCGTCAGTTACTCTGCATTATACAAAAATTATTCCCGGCACCCTCCGTCCAGTGGGCCTGAAGTGACAGAGGAAAAAAAAAAATGGGAAAATTCAATACAAACCACTCAGTACCCATTTCAGGGACGTGATGGAAGCTCAGAGGGAAGGCAACAAGCAGATTTCTTAATACAATTTCTAAAATTAGGGCCAGGCAAACTAAAGCTCAGAATATGCTCTTGTGTTCAGTGCTAGACTACTTCAAACCTGGTCCAAGAATAATGCGGTCCTGAGCCATCCCACAGCTTGCAACAGCAGAGAAGAGCGAGGTTTTCATGACTGATCCTTTAACTCATGCAATAGGAAAAAATCTGCTCCCTTTCACAAAGCATGTAAGTTTTTTGCAGTACTTTTAGAGTGACAGCAGTTTCCATTCTATGGAGACCGCTGGCATCCACCCAGAATAGTCCTCCTTCTTAGAAGACCTTGGCACCTGGTCCAAGGGCAGGAGCTACTACTGCATGCTGGAAAAGAAAATGCCCGGGAGCCAGCGTGTGCCTATGTGTGACATGTGGGAGCGAAGGCCAAATAGTGCAGACAAGTGTTCCCTCTTACCGCTCAGCCTCTCTGCTTAAAATACACATCGCACAGGAGAGCTTCATCTGCACCAGACGCAAATCGTCAACAGCTGAGAGGGGCTCACTTGACTTTGCAGAAATCAAACATCTTGACTCGGAGGAAGTCAAACATCTCCTAGGTCTATTCTGAAGCCCAGAAAAAAGGGGGAAAAAATAATCTTATTCATTTCCTTGATGAAAGTATTACTGGGATCGGCCTCCTTGAGCTGTGGAGGGATAAAAGTGCAGCATCGCAGCTCGTGAAAGTGATCCTAAAACCTGGCTTATTAGTCTAGCCTCTTGTCCTGTCCTAGACCCCTGTCTTGTCTTGACATCTCCTGGTTAAAATCCTTACTACCACCTTCTTTCCCACCATAAAAAAGAAATGGAGAGCGTGAGCTTTATTTTGAAGTTGAAACACTGTCATCATCCCCAGTTCAGGAAAAAACATGTGTGGGAAAAATAGCATGTAGGTGCGTTCAACTGTCTGAAGCCAAGGCTAGAGGCAAATCAGATCAGCACGGCTGGAAATGTGACAAGGTATAATTAACATTAGGTGATTAATTAATTTCATTTTTTAAACTTCAAATAAAAGTGAAATGAAGAAGAACCCCACGCCTCGCGCACCCCAGTGGTCTCCGTGTGCCCTTTCCACCCTGCGCTCAGCCCAGCAGCCAAGCCCCGGTGCCAGTGCCGGAGAGCACCTCTGAGGGCTCCAGGCTCAGAGGGCTGCGTGCCCACGGGCTGCTGGAAGCACGTGGCCATTTCGCCACAGCTCTTCCCAGCCCGATGCGTTCCCTCGCCCCTGCTGCAGGGCACCCTGGGACTTGAAGTTGTCCTTGGCTCCCAGAATGAACAGTCGGCCCCAGAAGAGCTTCGATTCAAAGGGGAATCAGCACCTATGTTTCAGCATAGTGTTTTGGGGATGTAGACTGAAGTGGATGAGCCCAGTTTGGGGTTTTAGCCTTGTGCTGAGTCTAAAGTTGTGGAAACACAAAATCTGCAGAGAGCTCAAACCCTTCTCCTCCTGGCCAGGACAGCTTCTCCCACAGACTCTCATTTCTCCCATGGGTCTTGGCAACGATATTATTCACAACTTGCAAGCTCTGGTGACAGGATACTTCTGAGGGGAACAGACAAGTGAATGCTGGGTTTTTATAACAACGAGATGCCCATTTTAGTACTACAGAGTCGTAACAAAGACTACTTTGCTCCTCAGCTTTGTACACAGGCTTCAGAGGCAGCAGATCTGTCCCTGTTGTCACCACCCATTTCCTCCAGGCAGACCTTTGTGACTGTCTCTCCAGCTCTGAAGTTCTTGACTTGAGTAGAAGTCTGGTCTGGTGCCCCTCATCTGGTGTCAGCAGGACTTCCAGGGAAGGCTCATGCCTCTGGGGTACATTTCTTCTGCACACATGCAGCATTGAAATGCATGACTGATGTCAGGACCTGCCTTCAAAGGACACGTATGGGAGCTGAGGGCCTGTTTGTCCTGCCACAATGCAAAGGCTGGGGATATGAAAGGAGCAGGATTTACTGGGCAGAGAAAAGCATTCCCTCTGAGAGTTGAAGGCTGCCATGTCTCCTGCAAAGCATCAGATGGAGCCTGGTGCTGCCACACACATCAGCTTGGTGGGCTCTCCAGGGCTACCTGGTAGAGACTCTACCTAGGCGCCCCTTGTTGGATGCTCTCTCACCATGCTGCAAGACAGGCAGTGACCTGGCAGCAGCAGAGAAACCCTCCCCTCCTGACATGATTTAACTCCAGAAGAGAACAGTCTTTAGGCCTGAGATGGTCTCCACCTGATATATAAAGAAGCTGCTGACCGAATGGAAAAGCACCTTGTTCACCCTCCAGGCAGACACAAAGATGGGTTTCCCCTCTGAGGGAACCGGCTGTGCCAGAGCAGAGCGTGCTCAGCTGCTCCATCCCGCGGGGGAGCCTCAGGGATACACCCAGGAGTGTGGACACAGGGTGCAAAGATCTCGCTTTGGGAAGGAGGAGAAGCCAGTAGCTTTGGTGCGTGCTCTGGGACTCAGGAGCCCAAGCTCTCCTCCTTAGGCCACCACTTTTTTCCAGTACTAAGACCTAAGTCAGACCCGCTGAGGACAGCCTGAAGTGCTTAACCATGAGCTGTAGCTCTCAGCACCCTGGCAAAGCCCGTTGCTCATCCCCTTGTGCTCAGACTCTTCTGAAACATTTGGGGCACGGGCTACTCCTCCACCTCAGATATCTAGCAAGAAGGTGGCCTATAAATTTTATTTGCCATCCGTAGACACTCTCTTGGAGCTGGTGGCCCATTCCCTCTTCCTGTTCCTCTGGCAACAGCAGCTTGGACACCTCTGTTTAGCCCCTCCTGCTGTAGGTTGGGATCTCCACCTTCGTGCCTGGCTGGGAATAAGTCAGCCGGTCTCTGTCGGCTGCTGCTAGCCAAACCGCCGGCGGGCACAGCTACTGGGCAAGGTGCTGCTCAACAGTTATTAGCTGCCCACTGTTTCCCTCTGCTCTCTGCTTGGTCAAACAGCTTGAGGTTGGCGTTTCCTTCCCACAGGAGGGCTTGCCCTGGCTTTTTTTGGACCTGCAGCAGCTGTGGCAGCTTCACTGGCACACCTCTCGGAGAGGCTCACCATCTATTACATGCCCAAAGTCTCCCGCTCCTCAAGGCACACACAGAGAAAATGGCCCAATTCTTACCCATCGGCACAGCACAGCCAAACGCAGGTTGTGTCCTGCTCTCTGGGGTCAAGCTGGAGAACCCCAGGCTACATCTGTACGGGCAAGAGCAAAAGAACAAAATACATTTCTTTCCGCGGGGAGCTCAGTGTCTTGGAGGCTCTCCACTGCCCACATCCATTGACTCTGACCAGCTTCACCAGGACGTGCTGTTTTCAAATCATGGGTTACATTTTTGCGTCATAGTTGACAAACACATGGTTCTGAAAGCAACCAACAGTACCTGTGGTCTCTTCTACACTTCACAGGAGGAGCAAGGAACAACTTCACCAAGACCACAGCCTGGCTCTCAGTCTTTGCCATTACCTATAGCTCTGACGTCAGGGGACACAAGGTTTGGCCTCTCAGACCCATTAATTATTTCCAGCTTTGTTTTTTAAATTTGACTACACAGGAACTCAACACAATTCACTCTTCATCAAGTAAGGGTCCCCGCTTGAAGGATGCTAGCCTGTAATTTAGCAGTGCGAAAGCAGGGGATGACATTTGACCCTTCAGCCTCTCTCCGTATCTTCCTTACAGCTTTGACACCACCGGTCCCCACGGCGCCCTGGCTACGCACGTCCTGGTGCAACACACGGCCAGAGCCACGCTCTTCGACAAAGCTGCAAAGCCCATCGCCTGCAGCTGTCACAGCTGGTCTCGTGCACCTTCGTAGACACTGACCCACAGTGCAAGGTTAGCTTACAGTGCCATTTCTGACGAAGACTAGTTCTGGAGAGAGAGAGAGAACAATAGCCTAAAGCCAGCATGCGTGTTTTCATCATGAGCAAACAAATCTAGGATTGTCTGGACCATGTGAAGTCCCTGTTCATGTTGAATTACTCACCCCTGGGCAGGCATTTTGTTATGATTTTTGGTTCTTCTAATAGTGCTGTTTCCTCTTTCTTTCATCAGTCTCCATTTTTTCAGTGCTTTATCCACTTGCCAGGAATTGTCTCATCCTCAGATATTGCTGTATTTGTGGTTCTTTCAGGTCTTTGACTTTATAACTTTTTATTTTCCTGGGCTCACACTCTTTAGAGTGGAGAATATGTCTTTGAGATTTCACTTTGGACGCTTTTTCAGCCCTAGCCAACACCTACTGCAACTTTATATACACATTCAGTTACGCCCAAGCTTTCATTTACATTTTAAACATTACATCAGCAGTGAAGCTTTCCGTTTCTACAGTTTTTCCAGCGAAGACAACATCTTACCTTTTTTTTTCCTCTTACCTCTGAGCAGGGACATATCAAAGACCTCGCAGGTCCATGTAACACTTTTTCCCCCTTTAAATACTGATTTCCTTTGGATTTTGCAAAACTGCTTTTATTTCTTGCAACTAGAGCATTTCTGTTCAGATGGACACTGCTTACAGCTGCCCCCATACCCACTTGGACAGCAAATTCAAATTCCAATGGCATTTGCGGAATGACTCGCTGGTGGTTTTGCTATTGATTTGCTGATGTCCTTTTCTACTTTTTTACACTGAGTTTTCCAAACACAATCCACTATAGATTGTCTTGTTTTCCCTGTAGGCGGCCACACTGGTTCTGCACAGCAGGGCACTGAACTTGTACTACTTTTCCAAATCTGTACTTTTCCAAGGCATCACAAGGTCAGCCTGACCTAGGAGCCTTTTTTCTCCCTTCAGGACCTCTGACTCCAGGATCCCCTAAATCTCTCAGTATTCCTTGACCTCAGAAGTCTCAAAGTTCTCATAAATGATTCAAAAGAGCTCCCCCATTTTTTTTTTTTTTAAAATTCTTCTTGAAATCTGCTCCTTGGCCCTGGCAAATGGTGATCTGTTTTCCGGCACATTTTCTTTGTGCCTGCCAAAGCCGCTTCAGTCAGTACCTGCGGGGCCAGTGCTCCCCCCAGACACAGGCGTGAGAGAGAACGAGAGACAGACGCTCTGTGATCCAATCTGGAAAGGAGTCTTCCTACCTGGTAAACTGTAAATGAGTATGCAATGCAATATGATTAGAGTGGAGGGACTTTTGCACTAACCCTTTGCTTATTTCAAAGGTGGTGCACCCACAGTCACTCTTAAGATGAACATGCTTCATTTTGAAACCATAGATGCCATTGGGAATACCACACAGCACGCATGCCCATGGGTGTAAGAGACGTGGCTGTTTGATGTCAGACTCCTAAGTTCACACTGAGAAAATCCTTCAGAGGTGGCTCAGTTTTCAAGGGGAGAAAGCCTTGATCCCCTGCCACTAAGAGGAAGGACAGCCTGCAGCTATACGGTCAACAACAGGCTCCGGACGCACGAGGCAGCTCACAACACATGGAGACCATGCTCCTGCTGGCAGTGCCAGAGCTCAGGGGGCAGAACTCACCACCTTTTATGTCCTTCTCTGCAACGATAGAAATACACCCAACCAAACACGTCGCTGCCACAACACTGCTCCTCTCCACAGCCCTCACACTATTTTTTGAAAAACACAGATTTCACCACTACAGACAATGAATGAAGCCTGAAAATGCCACAGCCCATGCACTGGGGTCTGTGGTACCGGGATTATTTCTTCACACCGAGTAAACAAGTTGTTGTTATGCAGCAGATCGGTTCCTCGCTCCAGAGCTGGTCCTGGGGAGCCCGAGCAGCCCACAGCACTGCTCACTCAGCGCAGACCCACCAGAGGCTTGGGCAAGACTTCCTCCCTCGGGCGCCTCAACTGAAGCGCTCAAAGGGATTTAATTTAAGGGACAGCATGGATTTCATGCTTTCCCTTAGGCTCTTTACATGGAGCTTCTGCCTTTGAAGGTGGGCCCTATTCCCACGGGCAACAGTGGGAACAAACCCTTGAAGTGCCGGCACGGCGCTCCCCAGGGACACCAAGCCTGGTGTGGGGAAGGAGCTCCCACCGACGCCAGGCAGAGGGAGGTCAGGGAGCTCAACGTCCATCTGAAGGCTCCCAGCGCCTCAGGTGGAAGGGGAGCAGGGGCAGGGGCTGGCAGTCAGCCGGCAAATGCCTGTGGCAACCACTGTGAAGCAACAGCCTTAAACAGGTTTCCCACCTGGGAGAGGTTAAGAAGCGAATTTGGATCCAGGCTCTAGGTCTCGCTTTTCTTCCTGAGGGGAATGAAAGACTTGGAGTAGAAACGAAAACTGCAAAGGAACATGAGAACAGAGAGACCAGCTGAACAAGGAGACCTTCTCCAAAGGTAGGAGACTGAGGTACGGGAAGTGCGAAGAGAGGGGAAGCCTATTGCTCCTGTCACACCATCCCTGTCTAGACTGGGAACGGAGAAGGAAAGAAAGGGCGTTCCCATAAAAAATGTAATTGAGCGAGACATAAATCAAGAGCCAGTTCACTGGAGGGAATGAAGTTTGGCTGATGTGAACAGTGGGGAAGTGAAAACCTTTGGCTGGGTGCCCGAGGGAGGGGAGGAGAGGAGATAAGATATGAAGTGGGTGATGAAAGGGATTAGAAGGAGGGTAGAAACGTGAACAGGTTAGAGCTGATACAACATTGTGCTCGGGGTCCTACTTTTCCCATTCCAGCAGCTTGGAAGTGTGCGACAGAGCTGCCAAAAAGAGCCTGCGAGAAAAGAGAAGGAGACACCAGGACCATTTTTTCAGTTATAAGCTTTTTCTTTTTTAGAAGTCAAGCTTACACAGTTATCTATGCCCACTATATTCATAATTACATTTTAATATCTGCATACAAAAGCTATGTAAAAATTATTTTCTTCCCCAAATATACAAATTTTCTCTTTAGATAGTTTAAAACATTTGTGATCACAGATTTTTTTTTTTTTAATATATTTCAGGCTGAAAAAATATTACCAATCTAGCATAACTCTTAACACTGTTTGCAAAAAAATACATCATCCAAGGTACTTTGTTTTTTACTGTACGGTGTAATGTTTGCCTTACCCTCAGGGCACGAAACTGATATAAAAAAATAAGCCAAATAAGCAAAACCCACAAACCTCATAGACAAAGTAAGAAGTCCTCCCAACCAACTTCATAAAAACAAATAAACACCCCAAACACCACCCTTCTCTTAAAAAAAAAAATTATGAATGCCTAATTTGATGTATTTATGAGCAAACTAAAACTGAAGAGTGCTAAGGAAGTAGGAAAAGAGAAAAAGAAATTACAGTATGTCAGCTAGTTCATGCCCTGATACTATCTTTACCAACATTAAATGTGTAATTAAATAAAGTGTCTTTTAATGTTTTACATTGTGCTCAGTAATTTACATAAATTTAATCTACACCCGGATGCTGATGTAGATTTACATTTGATTGTCTTGTGCATAAACAAGGTTAGCTTTTGAAGAAGGTAAACTGTGCAATGGACAGTCACAAACAACTTATTACCTGCACAATATTGCTTTTTGAAGGCGACATCAGTCAATGTGGATACACACAAATAATGCTTACTCTTTGCATTTGCTAACATCTATACGACACACTAAAACTTCGTGATAAGGCCAAACCTTTTTTTTTTTGTTTGTTTTTAATTTTAAAGCAAAAATATACCATAGTAAAAAAATGTGCTCACACCGCTTCGAGTCTTTTAAGTGGAAAATAAATCTCTATCACACTAGAATAAAATTCTCTCTATAAAATTTAAATATGGATCACTTCATTGCTGTATCAAAAGGAAACGTCTGGCAATCATTTCCAGATGATCACGATAACAAGACACATTAAGAGGTCCGGTCGCCTCTTCCTTTGTGAAAATGCTGAACACTTTCAATCGCTCTCACAGCGAGAGGAATACGTTCCTTGGTTGTGGATTTTGATTCTGTCAATGAAAAAGGTTTAGCCTTAGGAATGCTGGCTACATCTCAAAACCGTAAGACTGATTTTTATAATTTATGATTCATGCAGCAAAAAGTCAATATGACACATACAGGTTAGAGTTCCATAGCATAAAAATACATCACTAGCAACGACATGCTCCGCTTGTGATCAACAGCCCTGTCTTGGCAGATTTCTGATATAAATGGTCTCTCTGGACAGTTTTTTTCCTCTTCCTGATGCCTGCCTCTGAAGAAGCAAGCAGTCTGCTCAAGGATGATTTTGGACCTTGGAGGTCTAACTCTAACGTCTACATTTTGGCAGAATGTAAACAAAAATCATTATCACGCACTATATATGTCATTATAAATATCATAACTTAACTGAGATTACACATGAAATGAGTATCTAAATGCACGTGTTACTCAGGGCAAAACCATGGACGGTGACAATCAGGTTTGACAGGAAGAACCTTCTACGCAAGACCCACACGTAGACCACAAAGGAAACGTGAGAGTTACATGGCACCATCAGAAACGAGACTCTGGACTGCACTGGAAAGTGCACGTTCGTTATTTCACTCAAAAGGCCAGTTACCCCAAAGGGTGCTGACTGCAGCACTGACGTCTGCCACTCAGATGGTCAATCCAGTGGCTCAACCCCTTGAGACCACCAATATTTAACAGCAAGTCTGTCTTTGTAGGACTGAGGTCAGTATCCACTGGTAAGAGTCTACAAGATCACCCTCGTGTGTTCTGGTTTTGCTCTCGTGATCATATAAATCAGGAGTCGTACTGAGGGAGTCAATGAAATCACACAAAGTAAGACTGACAGGAGATCAGAGGCCATTAGATGTCAGTACATCAAATGTGTCAAACTAAGAGCTTGGTCTTAGTTTTCAATTGAGGAATACTACTAATCCCCCTCTGTTAATCAGTGCCAGATTCCAACTTACCTAAAAAGCTAGAAAAGTATGTTGACATATGTCCTTTCTGCTTAAAGCACTGCCAAACCTGTCAAAGTCGTTGCCTGATTTTAGGCACTTCAGTCCATCTGCAGTCACCTAAGGAAAGAGGCCTGATTTTTCTGAACCCTGATGAACCACAACTCCAAACAGCATCAGCATCTTGGGAAGCCAGACCATTAGCTCGGATGCCTAAATGCAGCTTACCTGCCCGAATTCAGACAACTATTTATGCAGGCTGTGTTTGAAAACTTTGTAACTTGCCAGGTAGACCTTGGGGACAAGTTGCTGTATGAGCAATGATTTTTACAGCAGCCAGTGTGCAAAGTGTTAATTCTCAGCACTGTCTCAAACTGCAGTTCTGTTCAGAGCACTTCAAGTTCTTTCATCTCTTGCTGCTTCCCCAAGTCAATCCAGTAACTAACTTTTTTCCTAACCTCTGATCTTTATTTATTTTTTTATTAATGTAGTCCTAACAATCCCAAGTGTTCAAAAGCCAGTTGTGAGGGCCTCAGTAGTTACGAGCTAAATCCCTGTTGGATAGTGACTTCCCATCTGAATAATTAACGTTTAGGCTACTGATTTTTTTGGTCGCCCAAAGGATAAGAATTGTTGACCTTAATGACAGACTGAACCTCTCAAGCAGCAGCACAACTCCAGGAACTGAAGCTCTGAAAAATACATGAAGCATCATGGACCTTGTAGTAGTGAGATCACCGGGAATATTACTAAGAGAAATGTCATGTTTTTTCTCCCGGGTCTCATCTGCAGCACAGTCAAAACTTGTACGCTAACTCAAGCTCACGTTTAGCAACCAGGTGAGATATGTGAACTGGCTTCAGGAGGAACGCCATCCTCAGATCTCTAGCAGAACAGAACTCCAAAAGACACGCACATTTCTTTTCTCTTTGCAAGCCATTGTGGGTATAGATGCAAGTAACGGATTAGCTGGTTTTTTGCTTTCCATATATGCTATCAGTTCCCTACCAAGCCAGCGCCAAATCAGGTATTTAGCACTCTTCACTGCTCTGACTGACTGACTGATTATGGATGCTGCTCATCTGAGATTCTGCATGAGTACACGCGAGTTCATCACATTGTCTGGCCTCTCGTTCCAAAAAGCTAGAAAGTTTCTAACTCCTTGTCCCCAGGACGCAGTGCTCTACAAGGATTTTGGATAGAGACTGATGTTGTTAAGACATATGCTTTGAAATGGAGCAAACACAGCCCACAACAGAGGTTCTTCAACTTCAGCAAACATTTAGGAACAAATTTCCAATGGTCTGTCTTCCTTTCTACCTGCAAAAAAACCATCCCTATACATCCCATTTTGTTTTATATTCTCACAAAATGATGGGTACAAACCCCTAAGTGATAACATCAGCGCTCACAACTGATCACAGGTGCATCAAGAACAGGGAGAACAAGATTCCATGTCCCTGAAAACATAGCCAATAGCACTCCAGATGTTTTATCGATGATGTAGGGAAAGAGAGGAGGAAAGAATTTAGCCCCTGACACACACACATTGTGTTCCACCTACAAGGTAAGTTTTCCTGAGTATCATACTTTCATGAGGGGATAAACACATAACATATGGGTTTAGATATGGGCCATGAACTTTCCAAGTCAAAACATCCACCCTAACAATGCCCACTGACTTGCCAGGCAAATGTATCAATAAATAGCAGAGAAAGAAACTGGTACAAATGAATGCACAACACAAAAGAACGTGGGGTATGAGGAAGTGCGAAATACGTGAACTAAGACTCTGGTTCCCAGGAAGAACAGAAGGATGCTTTTGATGTATCATACAAATTCAGAGAATGGTTTAATATCAAGTTTAAAAAAAACCCAGGGACAACACCCCTGCATGGAGATGGATGACAGAGAGGAACCTCTTCCTATAATGCCCTCATCACCGGCCCCCAAACATTCCAGGATTGTGAGTACTGGCTTGCAGGTTTCGGCAGCAGGACATCCTGTCATTGCTCCGTTCAGTTCCTGCTAGTGCAGTTAGTGGAAATAAATTAAAGGAATCAAGAGAGAATCTAGCCAAACGGAACACACGCAGACACCAAAGAGAGAGAACCTAGCTGATCAACACATATAAACGCACACACGCACAGGAGAGGGTGAGAGACGGAGAGAGGGAGAAGATAAAAATATGGGAAAATGTTTAAGACATCTGCTGAAGATTTGTAGTTATATATATATAAAATTATATATATACGTGCATATAAACTTTATATATATATATAAAACAAAAGATTACTGCCAAGCAACACTACTTGTATTACTGGGATAAAGCTGTACAGTCTTGAGTGTTGTTACTAACACAGCTGGTTTCTGTCCCATCTGAAGGTCACCCCGTATGTTTCGTTCTCCTTGTCCTCATTCTGTGATCATTCACATCCCTGAATAACTCCGAGGAAAGCCTGCTATCCTGACAGAGAGCCTTCTCCTTTAGAGTGACGAATTTTCCATGCACCTCAGGAAAAGCAGACCTCTCCACTTGCAGGAAAAGCACCTCAGAGGATCAAATTCCCCTCCTGACCGCAACAGACCTTCCAGTGAAGTTACCTGGAGTTCAAATGTAGTAAAAACCGAAGGATCTTACTTTCTTATACACATGGAAAAAAAAGAGTCAGTCCCTTCTAACACTCTGCATTATTTTAAGTACTTGATTTATGGGGCACAGTTAAGCCGTGTCTGCTGGAACAATCCTCAGATAATGATGGGATCTTGATGATGATGAAGATCCTAGACCATAATGGTGATAGTTACAATAGAAACAACCGCGAAGACTAGAAATTTCATCTCATGAATTGCTCTCTTGTGCCCTGCAAAATGAGGTAATACTAGACAGAATTGCCAGGGTCAAATTAACAATAGCTGTTTTAACTTGGAGGCCAATTTATTTTCTGCCATTTCAATTTCTCTCCCATATCTTCCAAGCAATGATGTGTGTGAGCTGGTGACCACGCAAGTGCTGGTGAATGAGACTGGTCTGTTTGTATTTTCACTGTTAAGCTGTCAAAGCATTCACATCAAAGGACTGAAGAACAAATTGCAATAGTCACAAGTACCCGCATTAAAAGGATGTTTTCATCCATGTGTATACAACGGCCCCCCAGCAATCCTAAACAAAAACCCAAACAAAACCCCAACCCCGCCTCAAGAAACAAGAGAATGAGAAGAAGAAGAAGAAGAAGAAGAAGAAGAAGAAGAAGAAGAAGAAGAAGAAGAAGAAGAAGAAGAAGAAGAAGAAGAAGAAGAAGAAGAAGAAGAAGAAGAAGAAGAAACAGAGGGGAGAAGAGCCGGGCAATGGGATGAAATGACAGCCAGTAGTGCGACGGGGGGTGCGGAGAACCGCTCCAGTCTCTCTAATCCTCAAACACTTCCAGGAACAACGGAGGGAAGAGTTCTGTGGGGCACTCCACCTTCATGTGCAGGAAGCGGCTGGCATGGCAGGCTCCGATCATTCGCAGGTCTGTCACTTTCATCAGCAGTTTTGGCCAAAAGTGTGAAACATGGTGTTTTCTGTAATTAATGTAGTGTTCGAATGCCAGGAGGAAACCCTCTTGACACTTTTCTATCCTCTCGACGCAAACAAGGCCTGGGCGATCTGTAGGTACAAAGAAGCGGAATTATTGTTATTTACTTTAATGAATTCCTGATCATAAATCAGGAAAAATAGGACAATTCTATTGTTAGTAAAGAAAGGATGGAGACCAAGGACATCTGTCTCTGCCACAAACAACTTCTTTGACTCTGGACACCTCACTTATCAGTACTATCCGTGTTAAGATGAGGAGATAATCCTTCCTTTCTTCATCCTTTGCCTGCTTTGCCTATTTAGAGTATAGCTGTTTGGGAAGTGTTTCCTTACAGTGACTAAAGCAACAGATCCTTGATCTCAGCTAAGGCTTCTATCTATACCTTTCTGTAAAACAACTAATAAAGAACTAAAAAAAATTCCTTGTCAGATATCTAAATTATAGTTCTTTCCTATCTGTTTCTCTGCAGTCTGACCAATGCTTTGATCAAGATTTGATCCATAGGTGAGCTGCAAAGGAAACTGTTATGGAGCACCGAGGAACAGCAAAGGCCAAAAGTTTGGCTGATGGTCTGAATCGGCACCCAGATGGGCGCTGGGAAAGCTCCTTTCACAAGTCACTCTTCAGGAGACACTTCTGGAAAAGCAGGTCCTCTGAACTGCCTTCTGAAACCCCTACTCGTGTATCACTGTGTAGGGAACTAAAAAGAAATCAAAATGTTTTGATTGGGAAGGTCAGGTGCTGTGATTGATGTGGAAACCTTTCTGTCTCAGACGCAGTTAATGCTTGTAGATCACTGTCTGTGTATTGTTATTCAGTGCCCAATCTTCAAAGTGGTCTTAAAACAAAACCTTGCCAAATCTGCCACTGCCCAAGGATGGAATTTCCTCTTTGGGCTGGCACAGTCAGTGGAAGCATATTTGAAAACATACTCGATCTAAGAAGGCATGAAACTCTGGAAATCATATGAAATGGTCTGTGTGGCTTCTGTGTGACACCACCAAGAGACCAGCTGCAAATGGTCCCAGTGTGGGGAAACAGCACAGCTCTCAAATGCCCATTAGCAAGTGGTGGTGGTGTTAAGTAGGGAAACAAGAAGGCAGGTCAAGCTAAGCATATGAGACTGATGGAAATGTGTACGAACTTCCCACCCAGCGCTTGACAGTACCTAGGGGAAAAGGGAACTTATTTTAAGGACAGCTGGTTCTAAATTATCAGTTTTTCATTCAAGGCAAATTGGCTCAGAGCCACATCTGTTTTTTTTCCTGATGATCATCCCTGCCTCCTCTCTGAGATCTAAAACGAGCAAGGTGTGTTACCAAAGCCACTTTCATGCCCATCTTTCTGTATACCCTGATTTTTTTTTCCTAGTGCTTACCAAACCAGTTCTAAGCTGCATTGGGATTTTGAGAGAGAATTTCTCCCACATTACTCTGGTCAGCACCACAAGGGGCCTAAAGGAAAGATGGGGAGGGACTCTTTATCAGGGAGTGGAGCGATAGGACAAGGGGTAACGGTTTTAAACTGAAAGAGGGGAGATTTGGATTAGATATTAGGAAGAAATTCTTTCCTGTGAGGGTGGTGAGGCACTGGAACAGGTTGCCCAGGGAAGCTGTGGATGTCCCATCCCTGGAAGTGTTCAAGGCCAGGCTGGATGGGGCTCTGAGCAGCCTGGTCTAGTGGGAGGTGTCCCTGACCATGGCAGGTGGGTTAGAACTAGATGATCTTTAAGGTCACTTCTAACCCAAACCACTCTATGATTCTATAATTCTACGATCTAACATACCCATTTCTTTTAAAAAGAGGCTTGTGACAAAAGGCTAAAGAGTTTCAAATTGGTTGGAGTCCCAACAGATTTCTGTTCTCACCTGATGACATGAGCAGAACAGCCTGAAGAAGGGCAACCTCGGTGTCATCCAGGTTAAATGAAGAAAGAGACATGCCCAGGTCAAAAATGGCATCAGACACTACGCCAAGACCCCCATTTTTCAGCTGGCCCCTTGTCACCGCCATCTCCCCATTTAGTGTTAAAGTCTCACTCTCGGGGTCATAGCGAACTGCTGCTCGGAGGGACATTATCTCCATACAGCAGCCTTTCAGAAGGATGATCTGGTCTTCACATGGCAGCTGCAGAAATTATAAACAGTAAAGAAAAAACATGTGCTTTTCAAACCGAGTTGGTCTTACAACTACATTAAATCCATGAGCATGAAGTTGCAGTTCACACCACAGGACACTACCCTCCAAACACACTGCTGACCGACTAGTTCCAGTGCACCGCAGAAACCTCCAAGACTCACATTCCTGTGTCCAGAAACTGACGGCAGGTTAACATCCACACACACTCTTATGAAATCTAGTGATGACACAGCAGTAGCCAAGTGGTCCTGGGCAAAAGACTCAAAGCAAACCAAGCTGGTTCAGATGCTGAAATGAAGTGACCCAACTTGCAGAAGTGCTGCTCTCCATGGGATCACTCAGTTTGTGGGAGCATTATAAAGTTAAGTCCAATAAACCCTAAGAACGTAGCTTTCCATTTTGAATAACATTTCACAACGTGTGGAGGGTGAAGCAGACCTGTCAGGTGCCAGGTTGGTGGTGGCATATACTGTTAGCTTTGTCTCCCATCAGGGGTGGATCTAACTGAGATGGCTGAAGTGGTCACTGTTCTCAGCTGCTCACCCTTCTCTCTTCTACTCCCTCAGCTTACAATTTAGCAAACAGAATAAACTATAACTGGGGTTGGTACAGACCTCAGCCATGCCAGTTAAACTCACCGCCAGCCATGCTTATTTCCTACCTGACCAGAGGAAAAGAAAAACATTTGGGAAGGTCCATAGGAGTGAACTGCTTTTTAAATAAAAGGAATGAAATAAATTTTTGTAGCTAGAAGAGACACCCTTGATCAATAGGGCGTGTGCTCTTAATTCTCACTGCTCATTTAAACAACAGAGCATTTACTAAGCTATATTTAGCCTACGAAGGCTGATCTGCCTAGACTCCCTAGATTATGGCTGGACAGACAGAAAATCTATGGTACAGGTCCAGCTTTTATGCTGGTGCATAAGCCGTGATCTTCAGGGCACGTGGCTAGACCTGTCTTTTCTACAACGTTAAAAAAAGTTAAGCTGTCTGAATTGGTGAACGTAGGTTCTGTATTTATAGAGTGTCACCAGGATGCTGACACATGAGGAGAATGTGCTCTGTGAAGCACAGAAGCATGTCTTTATATTTTCATAGGTAATTCAATGATAGCAAAAACCACCAAGACTATTTTGAGACTGTCACTAAATGAACAAAGTGGTCACGTATATGAAAAAGCAACTCATTACTACTTGGATTGAAAGAAAGCAAAAATCCAACAATTTCTGATTCATATAAAGTTATATTTACCTGATTTGCAATTCAAAATGAACACAGAAAACCTACCAACTACAGATTTACATGGCAGCTGTGTACTCACAAAGCAAGTATACTGATTTGGTGTAAAATGATGTAGAGTGGATGCCAGCTACCTCATGCAAGTAGAAAGCAGTTGCCTGTTAGAGAAGAGTTTTAAGCACAAAGCCAGCCCCAGACAGAAAAATGATTTGAATCATGCAACTATTTTCCCAGCAATGCCAACTTCAGGTGTAAAGTATTTGATACAGAAGAAAAATGACTCATCCTGTTCAGGGCAAATCACTTTCTCTGCGGATCACACTCAGCTCAGCAGCAGCACGGGGAAGGCTGCACAGGCACAGTGGTAGTCTCGCTACCCAACAATGACGCCACTGTTGGGCTGCTGAGACTGAAGTAGGGAAAGACACAGAGTAAGAAATAAAAATAATTAAAAAAAAAAAAAAAGAAAAAGATGTGTGGCAGCAACCACAAAGAAATATTGGAATAGGTAACTGCAGAGAAAAAGGGGACATGAAAGAAAGGAAGGGAGAAGGGAAAAGAGAAATGAAGAAAAAAAGACTAAGGAGAAGGAAGAATGGTGAATGAGAAACAGACAGGTAACAGTAGGGAAGATATTTCATGACGCTTCAGCTGTTTTATTAGTGAGCCATTAAACTCATGAGCATTTCTCTTCCTACTTGCACCTCCTTAAAACTTCCTTAAGGTAGTGGTGATCTGACTATGTCCATCCTTCATCTGCTTTCCTAATTCTGAAGGACACATAGGACACATAGGACACCTGTTTCACGGATGCCAGGCCACAGGTCTTATCTGCCAGTAGCAGCAGTTACCAAAGACAGGGGTCTTGAATGTCAGTCCTGCTCCTGACTATGCAGGTTTCAATACTAGATTCACCACCTGAGTGTTGCTACCAGAGCACCTTCCAGGACTGGGGTCAACAAATGTGACTGATTATGTGCCACGTGTTGTCCTTTCCTTCTCTCTCTGCAGGGAGAAAAAGCAAAAGGCGGGAACCTGAGGTGCTCACCTTGGTGGGAGACACTGGCAGCCATCACATGTGTAACGCAGCACCATGCAGCTGAGGTGAGCTGAGATACCTAGAAGGGTATTTACACAGCCTTACCCAAGAACCACCGATGCCTGTGACACCTAAACTCACATCAGACTCATTAAGTGTCCCTCAATCTTCATTTTCTAAGCAGAAGGGAATGCAAGAAGGAAACAACAGCAGAAATGCTGAGAAGGAAATGAGTTTTTCTTGTACTTCAATTACTCCAGGGCTAGATTCTTGCTTTGAGGCACAGGCCACTGGATGCACGTGAACTAAGCTGGGCACTCAAACTGCTCTGCTGTCTTGTGCATGTGTCCAAAGGAGAGAGAAAGAAGGAAAAGGGGCTGTGGATATGTGAGAGGCCCTGCCCCTCCTACATTGAGATTTACTGCACTCTCAGCCTGAGAATCTGTGGAAATTAAAAACCAGGATAATGTTTAAATGCTCTGCAGGTCCGATGGGAGAAAGGAGGGCTTTTTCCCATAAACAAACACACAGCCCACACAGTGTTGCTTCTGAGAAAAGATATGGGTTAAAAAACATAAATGAAATAAAGTTAAGAAGACAGCGCACTTCAAAAAGGGGAAACATTTGTCATTTTCTTTATGCTACAGCAGGAGCTATATGACAGCTCGGAGGACAGCTGTCCTATACCTTTGCATTCAGGAGTTGTCCCTCACTCTGCCATCAGACCTTGCTGTATACAGGTGTCAGGTTTACACAGTGGCTCAGCTGAAAACAAAGCATGTCCTAGCTGAGCTGCATAACCTACAGAGGTCATGCCCAACGACGCCTTGAGTTCTTCATCCATGCTTCCTGCCCGGCTCTGACACAAGTGGGCCCATGGTAGCCAGGAGGGGTAGGAGATGTCAGATGGGCACTGCAGTCTGTGTGTGACTGGCAAAGCTTTCTAAATTAAAAAGGCTACCTTGGTATGTCACTGCGACTTCCTACCAACAAACGCCAAATCAGAGGAGACAGATTCTGTCAGACACTGAATGCTCCGGGGGCCTCTTGATCTATGGACACATTCCTTGTATTTTATAATCTTCATGCTTGACCACTATTTCATGCTTTCTTGGCTGATGGAGCCAATGCTGAGGTTAGCCAGGGAGAGCTATTTACACTATGCCAACTATTGGTATTTACTTCTTGTTCTGTAGGTGCCAGAGGACATAAATAGTTCTCCTTGACTGACCTTAAAGAAAAGCTGCCAGCCACACAAGAGTAAAATGCTATGGCTGCCTTAAACGTCCTTCCTCACTGGTGCTTAGTTATTAGGAGGAAACACTGCTCCCGAGTTAGGGAGCCTGATGAACTCGTTGATAATGGTCACTCCTATTTTGAATGTCATTCACTTGGCATTTCACCAGCAGAGTCAAGTGTTGCTCTGCAGCGTGGGCGAGCAGGCAGGCATCCTTCCATGGCTGGATGTGGGATATTTTCATACTAAAAATCCCATGGTTGTGGATCCGAAGGGACTCGCAAGACTTAAAATGAGTAAGATTATTAAGACTGAAACATTGTATCAGGCTGCCATTCTGATAACATTTTTTAAATTAGGAAAAAAATATCATGAGCCATTGCATCTGGTCCTGCAATAAAAATGACACCTCAGTGCAAATGAGATCAGCCTAGGGTCTCTGTATTCCTTATGTGCAACCAAGTCTATTTACTGTATATTTTACATGTGAGTATCGACCTGGAGTGATAGTCCATTACTTTTACAGACTCTTTTATGCACAACCTCCCCGTTAGGAAAAGCATGCCTCGGGAACATAATGAGGCAAGTGCCATTCCTGGAAAGGGATGCTTTCCTGAACTGGAAGAATTAGTTACTGCATAGACCCAACTCCACGATACTGCACCTGCCAAGGGGCCAGAAAGCACAGAGGGAACTGTGTGCTGGAAGATCTAATTAAATGTATCAAAGATGCTTCTAGACAGTCTCTTTTTGCCCATTTGCTTTGTTCAAGGCCACCTCTAAAGACATATTCGAGTCCCTAACAAACCATGAGGACTTCCAGATGAACAAAATCGGGATTTCAGTATTCACAGGAAAATGCAAACTCATAAAAATCCAGATGATTCTAGTTCCATCTATTTTGAGTCTCTTTAATTTTTCTGATTTTAAACATAGTGAATTTTTTAGTTCCATGCCAGGAGTGCTTTGAATAGTTTTCAACAACAGGCATATAAATGAGGACTGCAAGGAAGTTTTCTTACCTCACAAAACATAGGCAACTTTTTGGCAAAATCCACCACTCTTGTAATCGCTGGTGTGATGATTTTTGTAAACTGGCTGAAGGCTTCTAAATCCACTTTCCCACCTTCTGGGGCGTTAACTATTGGTGCCTGTCCAATGTCTTCTGGCTAAGGATACGAAGAAAGATATTTAAAGGAATAATCTATCTTAGAGCAAGTATTTTATACTCCAAAAAGTCCTGCTTGGCAAAGGAAGATATGCTAAAATAAAAAATAACGCTATTCACTTTGTAAGTAATGCCCGTTACACCACAAAATGTGAATTTGCTTGCAAGGCATTTGTGAAAGAGGTGACTGCACAGAGAAATGGATGACTGGCACGTTGCTACCCATCCTGTGTGGGCAGCTGCATTTTTTTGCACATGTAATTTCTTCCTTGTGCCCGTATCTGAATATTTTATGGGTGTAGCCTATGCATTTTTTTCTTAAAACTACAGGCACTTTCTTATTTCTTACAGGTGCTGAGAACTCTCAGGTTTCTCTAAAAGTGAAGGGAGTTGAGGTGACTTGTCACCCCTGAGAAGATGCTCAGAACGTTGCAGAATTGGGCTCTTTCACCTACTCAAAATTCTGAAATCTTCCCAAGAACAGATTGCCTGGTATCACAGAGCTCCAGGCAACTGCCAAGGCCTCTTTCCAAAACTAGGCTAAACCAACTGATGACTAAGAATGGGCTAACCCAGAGCTAGTCTGCACAAAATGACTAGAATTTGAACTTGTCTGGGTAAAATTTTGGATGAAAATCACCTTCTGCGTGACTTCAGCCCAACACTTCCCCAAGAGAGAAAAAAAATAATATTTTGAGTATTTCAAGAGGGATATACAATGAAGTAGACTCAAGCAGAATCTGCGAGCAGTGGTTTTTTTTATTCCAACTGCACTTCAACTTGTTCACCTGATTTTATGACAGCTCATCAATGTTACCATGTATTTTAAAATCAGGTCTATCAAAGCTGTTCTGTTTGCTGAGCATGGCTCTACAGTTATAGAAGACCTGCCAACCACCATGCAGAGGTTCCACTTTGTTAGAGAGACAAAAACTGGATAACACCCAGAGAAGAAGGCCTTTAAGACTGATGGACTTAATGACATTTACACAAGGGCACTTAAAGAGGGATGGTGCTGAAAGTGCTGTCTATAATAAAAACTTGTGCTCACCCGTTTTTTAGAGCAACACATCATAAAAGATCCTTCCACAGCTCTGTCACAAATCTGAATCCAAATCTAACTTCTTTCAAGAAAAAGCTCAGCAATGCGTTAATAAAGCAAGCACCAATTGTAAAGGAACAATGAAGAGGACTGGGCTCAATTATCTGATGGTTCCTACTAAAACACTTAAGTAATCCCAGTTCTAGGATCCCTCCCTCCCTGAATCTTGGGAAACTAAACCACATTGTCTGTGTGCTCATGATAAACAACCTTCATCACTTCCAAGCAAGAAGACCAAATGCTTAAAACCACACATAACATTGTTAGGGAGAAAAAGAGAGAACATTATTTTCTTGGGAAAGCCAAAAGAAGTCAGGATCACTAGCTAAAGCTAATGCGCTCCAGAAGGGCATGCAACTGGAGAGCCCTTGCCACCTAACTCACCTCAATAGGAAAAGAGATCCAGACCTCAAAGGAGCTCCTGCTGTTGAAGAACCAGCCTCAGCTGCCTAAGGACTGACTCACAGCTCCTGGGGCGTGCAGTCAGCTCCTCTTGCTCTTCAACAGCTTCTGGCAGAGGCTTTCAAAGCCCTTCCACCTGGGGTTGGCAGGTCATCCTGGGCTTTCCCTTCTGCGCTCATGCAAGGTGTCAGTGTGCTCCCTATGCTTGCCTTGAAACCACTGGGCTTCAGCATGTGAGGACTGCAAAGAACCAGGAGGCCCTGCATCAAGGGCTGCACTGAGAGCAGCTTGGTCTGGCCTAGGAACCAGCTGTGGAAGTCAGAGCTGGTTTCTGAACCATCCGTTACAGCCGCCACCCCTGCCTCTGCCCTATCCCTCCCCTCTCCCAATAGCCCTGTCATTACACCACCTCATGTCCTGCCTCTGGGCACCCTTTGTTGGAGGGTCCCCCTCTGCTGTGACTGTCTCCAGAGCCTGAAGTCCCTCAATGACCACATTTTATGCAGCCCAGTCCCTACCAGCTTTCTGCCTGTGTCCTCATTCCCAGCCTGAACCTCAAGCTCCCCGTACTTTATCCCAAATGAGGAGATACTGGAAGAACCGCACTCCTGCCCAAGTAACCAAACGCACTATTGCAGCTGCTTCTTGGTCTGCCAAAACCAGCGCCGCAAACCTTGCTGTGCAGCACCACTGGGAAGTGCTCTGCTGCTTCTTGCCAGTGATCACTGACTGTGGTTTCCTGACTGCACGCTACCACGAACATGCAGCCATTCACATAGAAAGTTAGACAGTGCCACTGGAATTAAGAAAACACTACAAAAGGGATCAGCTGGTTTGAATATATAATTTCTCTTAGCGATTTAACAGTGGGACGAGATTCCCATGGTGAATTAGGCAGCAGGAGCCTAGACTGGCAAAAAAATGAACATTCTCTATCTGATTTAGTATACACGAACTGTTACGACCCCTGTGTATTCCTGACATGAAGTCTATAAACCCTCTTTCTTGCCATATAAGCATTTTGTATTCTGTACTTATTTCCTTTAAAAATTTAGAAAAATCAAATAAATCATTTTCTAAGGCTGAGCATCATAAATCACCATTTATTTTCTGATCCTTGGCTATAGGCTGAAAACTTAAGTCATTTTGTAGTCTGCAATCCCAGTGCTATTATGTATGTATCATCCTGCTTTCACTGAAATTAACTTTTCTTTGCCAAATTTATTTTAATTAATGTATTCACTTTGGAACAAGGGAGCAAAAAACACGAGTTATTAATAAAAAGTATCAGCTTTCAGCTAAAACTTCACATTGTTTTAACACTTACAATATGTTGTATGCTAGTCCCTAATAAAGACAACTATCCTTAGATACAATATATAAAAAAAGATATGGTACGCATTATAGACTGCCACTACTGTTAATCAGGAGTGAAATGATTTTTCTACTTTTCCTGATCATAGTACATGAAAAGTATCCAGCTGGGTGAGCCTTAACTCAGCAACATGCTGTTTATCTTTTGAAATACATCGTCTGATCAAACACTGAGCTTCAGGCAAGAATAAGCAAGTAGCAATTTTAAAAATAATCCATTTTTCACTTATGTCAATACACTGGCAGATAGATCCTCTTTGGGGTTGCAATGTTGGGAAGGGACTTCAGAAGAAAAAAGGAACCTGGCTCGAAGAGCAGTGTAAAAGGCTACAGTCCTTACCAGAAATTTCCTTTTCTGCTTCCAGTGGCTTCCTTGTGCATTGGTGGCCACATGTGCTTCAGTAACAATTTTGATGAGCTCCCATTCCTCATCTGTTGGCTCTGGTTTGTGCCCAATTGTTTTCTGCAGCTCTTCCCGACGTCTCTTCTCTCGATTTTCTTCTATCAGCTTCCTCTTTGCCAACCGCTTGCTGTCATCCAACACCACTAGCAGGGGGAAAAGCATATAAAAATGACAGGAAGTTCTTTAAGGTTGACTAAACTTTGGTATTTTCTATGCCTGCGGTACTAATTCATTACAAACACCTTAACTAATCAGTAAAGAAGTACTTTGGTAGGACACACAGTTGACAGAGTTCTCTGATTTCTCTCTCCAAACTTCATTTTCTCAGAAGCCTGGATTGCAAAGAACGACTTATCCTTCCGGTAACATAATGGATACTACTGTTGCCTTCAGTGTTATAGTCCATCAATAAAACATAAAAGCTTTGTAAGGACTCAGACAAAGCACTCCTCTAATGGACTTGGAGTAGTCCATGTTGGGAAAGACGCACTTTTGTTTTCTTTAAAGCAGTATTGGCACACTCACTGCTCTGAATTGTGTAGAATGTGTTCTTGTAAGCCAGCAGAAGGTAGCGTGGATTTAACAGAGTTGGAGTCCTTATTCACAGGAGGCTCAACTCGCTGTTGTAAGACATGCTTAGAAACAATTTCCCTTCGGCTCTTTCCGTAAGCCCTACAAATGGTGCCGTTCTGTAGCATTCCCCAAGAGCTGACAGTTTATCCTGTTTGCCGTACAAACGTGAACAGGCTGGCCCGTTTTAGCGGAGGAGGACCGTTCTGATCCGCAGCTGGTGGCAGGCAGGTAGGTGCACCGAAAGCCCTGCTTGCACACTTCTGTTCACACATTTTCACCCAAAGATGTGAAAAAGCCTTCTTGAGCCTTCTCTGCCATGCTCAGCCACAGCGCCTTTGGCGCGTACGTAGGTGCAGCCCACACAGTCCATACCAGCGTCACGGTATTGGCACCTGATGGTCAGAACCAGACCCAGAGAAACTTCTGGCTCTGCACAGCCGCTGCGGGGCTGATGCTCACCAGTGCCTGCCGCACCAGGCTAGGCTGGGGCAAACTGGTGACCCAGAGGCATCCAGCCCCTCTCCTGAAGGTCTACCTGGCTAAAATGAAATTGTGTCTTTTCATCTATTTCCCTCCAGACAGAAGATGTTGTTATACATTACATTACCAACGAAAAATACCAAGTTAGAGTATTTTTCTGTTGTTTATTGGGCCTGTTTTCCTGTCAGTTTTTCTGCAGAGGATTATGCTAGCAACAACCATTAACATTAACGCACAGGGGGATTTATGTGACTTCCTCCCATTTGCACTAATTGACGTTATCAGTGTAAATCCTTGTGCAACGGCAAGAAAAGAAGACCCCTAAGGGTTAATCTTACAGCCATATGTTCTAGTTCTTTAGAATGAGAGTCGAATTCTTTGCAGTAGATAACTTCTTCAGGGCTAAAAATAAAACAAACAACTGCAGGATGACTCATACAATGACATTCAATTTCACATCCTCCAGAATTTTCTAAACAAGATGTTTTTTTCTAAAGCAAACTGTCCATCCAGATGCATTTCTCCCTCCTCTCCTGCAAAGAGTGAACATTCCTACTGTTACTCAGCCTGGTAAAGCCAGGAGAAGGTGCAGTCTGGCAAAGGATAAACAAAAAATTACAGCCCTATGAAAGTGGTTTGATGTAATAAACATAATTCTCCGGTACAAGTTATTAAAAACAAGAAAGTTCTGGTAATTGTGCTCTACTTCAACAATCTTCACCAATCAACATACTTTAAGCAAACAAACACATTAAAAAAGAAAAAAGAGAAAAGAAAGAAAAACAGAAAAATATACTTACAATCTGTTGCCATGCCAACAAAGATACATTTTTTGAAGCGACATTCCTGGCACTGATTTCTTGTTACTTTGTCTATCACACATTTTCCTTCATATTTACAGGAATAGGTTGGATGGAGGTTTTTCTGAATGGTTCTTCTAAAAAAACCCTAAGTGCAATAAATAAATACATTGGAAAACATTAGCATTGTGCAATTTTTTAAAATTGGGAGCCACTTTGTTTGGTAAGAATGTACCTAAGTATGCAAGATAACATACCTCATGCCATGAAACTCACAAAGAGAAACAGAACAAACTAGTTTTATAGTGTATGGCGTTTCTTTTCTGAGTTTCACAAAACATTTCCTCCCTAAAAACTGAAAACATATAGACATCTGAGGGAAGTAAAGGCATAAGTAATGCTGTCTTGAGGGACGAATGCTGTCTACGTGTCTTCTTGAAGTCTTACGTTTCTGTGTGTTAAATTCCTTTTTTATTTGAACTAGAGAGTTTATTTTGTACCCGTTTCTAAATTGCATAATCATTTTGAGGGATATTAAGAGGCATATACATACTTTTAATTAAAGAGCAGCTTCTGCAAATAGTAAGAATGGTGGTGTGTATGAGTGACTAAAGAGTTAAGAACAAACAGTTCTGTTCCTTTCTTTCCATCAAAGACAAATAACAAACCAACAAAATCTGGGAAAGACTAAGAATTTTGCAAACACAATTTACACAATCTTTTGAGTTTTGCTCCAAGTAATGGATCCATAATTTTAAAATTATCTGTATTTCCGAGAAGAGGATTCAATTTGTATTTACCACAGACCTCTGTATTCAAAGCAAACACGACCAATAAAAATCCCTCTATATACAAATTCATTCTTTCTTTCTTTCTTTCTTTCTATCTATCTAATACAGATCAATATTGCAATTGCAACATGGATATGGGGTCAGATCCTAAGCTCATGTGAACCAACGTAGCTCCACTGAATTCACTGATTTATACAACACATAGACCCTGCCTTAGGTAAAAAACTAAGAATTTATCTCTGAACACTACAGACCTAATCCTGGTACGAATTTCAACATGACTTTTCTCATTGACTTGCACAAGAGCTGGATAAACTTCCCAAGACTGCAAGATATGGACAAGATAGGCTGTAAAGCAAGAAATTTAGACTTCCCTTTAATTTCAAGTTTCACCATTCTTTGCGACCGTCTACATTCAGCAATGCAGCTTGGGACCACCTCAACACAGAGAACATGCTGGGACCCTGGTGAATGGCTTTGATTTCAGTGAAAACAACTGCAAAATTCAAGTGAGATTTTACCTAATGAATACTCTCTTCAGCTGAGATGTTATCTAATGAATAGTCTCTTCACTTCACTAGACGAAATGTCTGGTTTTAATCATGTTAAATAACACCCGGTAAAATCTTATAGCAGTGTGTAATTTCTTTTAACACAGAATGTTGAATTAAGAAGTACTAATAAGTCTGTATTTCAGCTTGAGCTCCCAACTCCAGTGAAGACAATAAACAGCCTTGTCCTCATTAGGGTTTTATCTAACAAGATCCAGCTCGAGCTAAGAGTACAACTCTCTCTTCCTTGATAATGGAAAAACCTGAAATATCAGTTAAACTGAGTTGCATAAAGCATGCGTGTGAGTCTTTGCAAGACAGGAACCTGTTAAGTTGAGCCAAAATCCAAGAAATCAGAGGCAAGATGTTCTTATGTAAGGTTTGGATCAGGTCTCAAACTCTCATCTACCCAACAACTGGATTTGGATCCACTCTCAACCCTGTGACGAATTCCTAGAGACAGGACCTGCCCCTCTCCTCCCTGAACATCAAAGACAGCTCTGGACAACCAAGGACACGGGGTAATCTCTAGTTACAGCAAGAGACAGAAAAATCTCTGATGAATCTCAGGAAGAGGCACTGAACTTCTGTTTTCCAAACCTTGCATGGGTCTTAACGAAGCTCTAGCTTTACAATGGCAAGGCTCTTCACCACCTGTTGTTGGGACCAGCACTTTTCATCTTCCCATTTCTTCACATTTCTCAGAAACTTTTTGCAAAAATCCTCTTTGATCATCTCTGGATACAATGTGATAAGGAAGTTGCTCTCGATATTTGTCCAAACACTTCATCAATAAAAGAAAGCATATTTTATTGTAAGGCAACTACTCCTTTCCTAAATTCCTTTACTATGCACCTATATAGCAATAGTTCCAATGGCTACCGTCTCAAGAAATATTTCAGCGATGTCAGAACTCACTGACGGTTTATTTGTGTTTAAATTCCTTACAATTTACTCTTCAGAAATCATGTGTGAGAGGATGCTTTGTTCATGAAAGCACTTGCCAAAGCAAATTTTTGGCTGTCAGCCCTGATTAAAGTGATTTTGAGTGGAAGCAACTAGTTAATGTCAAATTCATTGAGAATTGATTACATATAACTTTGCTGATAAATCATACAACTTGAAATATCTATGCAGATCCTCCAAGGCATGGATTGAAATTGTCCACACAAAACAACCCCATCTTTTACAATGGATACATTTGCAAGAACAATAAACCAAAACAAAACGGTCTGTTTGTAAGCCAACTCTAAGTAGGAGAATTAAATTAATTGCTTCTTGCAAATTGTTAGCTCAGTTCTTTGTGCACATAAGCATTATTTTAAATTGTACATGAGACAAAAGAACTGTATCTGAACATAAAAGTAGATTTTGTATGCTATATCTTTAAAATAGCTGGTAGGCATAAAAAAAAATACATCAGTTGGAGTAACAAAAACCTTAGTAGGAAAGCTGGTGAGAGATATAGCTGTTCAGCTGGGAGCAAAAAGATATTTCATAATGCCACAGTGACGCTTACTTCTCATTATATATGAATTAAGTCATAATAATACATTTTATGTATTGTTATTATCTGGTATATGGGACGCAAATGTGTAAGAATCTCTTGTTCAGATCCATTTTTTTTCAGATATAAATATTTTTTCATACATATTATGTGTGTATGTCTACAAAACCATTATGGATATTACCGCAAACCTGCTATACATGGGATATTTAGGTCTGTGTGCATTTCATAAATGTAACTCAGGGCAAAGATGTACAACTGATGGAGCTACTTCAACACAAGAGTTACTGTGATGTGGGGCTCTAAAGCTAGTCCAAACCTTAAATCTCAGATCCGAATATTCCAGACTTTGGGGATGAACAGAATACAGCTTTTGTGGCTTAGTCCCATGACACTAGTCCATGACATGTGTGGTCCCACTTCTTTAGAAAAACATAATCATTTTTTATTTTCTGCAGCAAAGAATAGCTTTCTTAAAGGAACACAAGCTACTCAGGCAAATTTATGGCAGTGAAATCATGTAAGATGTGCCTGATTGTGTTACTCAATCTTTTTTTTTTATTTATTTACTTGCCCAAAGCAATCTCCTTTTTAATTTTGCATGTAGCTTTGGAGATGCGATTTAGGGCTGAAAGCACATTTCAATATGCTTAAGTTAAAGAAGTCACAACTTTTTTGGAACTGTTTTAACTGGGTGTCAATGCTTCCCAAAGTGATGGATGCTACTGTTGTATGAGCATGTGGAAGGGATTTTGATTTTTGCTTCTTCGTGGAGACGATGAGAGGCACTGGAACACTGTTAATCGCTACAGACTCTTCATGGCCATAGGCAGAATCTCAGCTGTTGCATAAACAGCTTCACTGGAGTTGCTGGGAGTATGCTGATATACACTGTCTGAGAACATGGCCAAAGAAACATTAAAAAATGGAAATGTAAAAGCTAACAGTTAAAAAGCAACAACAAAAATCTAAATTTCTTGTTTTCTTTTCAGAAGCAAACACTGCAAAAATCAACTATATTCCTTATGCATATGAAGAGTGGTGGGATAGCCAGATACGGCTTATCGTCAGTACTGGATGTTCTTATTCGCTTCTAATCTGTCTTTGTTTTATTTGACAGCGCAGTTCAGGAAGTCTGTATAATGGAGGAGCTGGAGAGCTATTTCTGATTCCCACTTCCCCACTGTGCCATTTACCTTGCAACCTTCGCAAGTGATGCAGCGATAATGATATCCGGTGGCTTTGTCCCCACATACTACACATAGCTCATCCTTGTCTAAGTAACTGGGTATATACCCTGTAAAGAAAAAAGAGGATGTGGCATGTAAACTCAATATAAAATGATAAGATACATTTGATATAAAAATACTATACTGAAATCCACTTGTCTATCTGAACTCACCAAATTTCCTGAATAAAAGGCCCATACTAACAATGTTACAGAACTATTTAAACATCATCTATAGTATCTTCTACGTTTCACACTGTTTCAGCGCCTACTGGTCAAGAGGGAGAAGCTGGAACACAATTGCTCTCTATTGAAATACTACCTCAGAAAAAATAAGTATATTTATTTTTACCTCAAAGGCTTTGATGTGAATAAAAAAATAACTGCGAGACATACAGTATATTCCTCTATTCTGTTTCACAAAAAACCCGATATACTTGTACATTGAAGATGAGATCCCAGGTTGCAGGTGACTCAGGGACCTGGTCAAAAGAAGTATTTACTGAGAGATCGTTTGTTTCAAAACAGCTCTGCAGGTGTGGTAGGAGAAGTACCAGCAACAGATAGCCCAAGCTGTATTGATCATACCTCACCTGGGCGTGTTCTGCAGGAGTATTTAATATAGCCTGAATTTAGGGCAAAATACGTGGGCATTCAAATATGTGTGTGTGTACTTGCATGGGTTAGAATGACATTGTCTCTTCTGAAGTGGTTTACCAGACACCCAACAAGTGAAATAAAACATTACTGCTACGAAAAACATTGGCAATGCTTCGTTCTCTTCCCACAATGACATTTGTTTTGATAACATAAACATATTTCCAACGTAAGCAAAAAGCCAAAACAATTCTGATGGCAACCAAAAAGTAATTCGAAACTAAAGAGAACTTTGAAAGAGGGTAAAATACAAACCTTTCAAAATATGTGTTCCCATGATTCATAATTAATGGAGGTATGGTACGTTACTTTTCCTTCTGAAAAATCCCTCTATAAAGATGTAACACAGAGATCTCAGATTCACTTTGAAGGGAGAGAGGAAAGTGCAGCTATTTGTGTAACCGTGTAAGATTATTAAAGTGTAGTAAATATTTCACAGAATCCCAGAATAGCTGAGGTTGGAAGGCACTTCTGGAGGTCATCTGGTCCAACCTCCCTGCTCAAGCAAGGCCACCTAGAGCCAGCTGCCCAGGACTATGTCCAGATGGCTTTTGAATATCTCCAAGGATGGAGTCTCCACAGCCTTCCTGGGCAACCTGTGCTCGCTCATCCTTATAGTGAAAAGAAAAGATTATTTTACTGTCTCCAAAAGGAATTCCCTGCTTTTCTATTTGCACTCATTACCTCTTGTCTTGTCACCGGGCACCACTGAGAAGAGGGTGGCTCTGTCTTCTATGTAATGGGGAATCATGTATTCACACGCATCAATAAGACCCCCTTTGAGCCTTCTCTGCTCCAGGCTGAACAATCCCAGCTCTCTCAGTCTCTCCTCATAGAACTCCAGTCCCTTCATCATCTTTGTGGCCCTTTGCTGGATTCATTCCAGTATGTCCATTCCTTCTTGTACTGAGGAGCCCAGAACCGGACCCAATGCTGCAGATATGTTTCACCAGAGCTGAGCAGAGGGGAACGATCACACTTCCCTCAACCTGCTGGTTACGATCTTCCTAATGCACATCGAGATGCTGATGACCTTTCTTGACTCAAGGACACACTGCTGGCTCATGTTCAATTTGCTGCCCACCAAAACCCCCAAGTACTTCCATGCAAAGCGCTTTTCAGCTGGTCGGGACCCAGCCCGTACTGCTGCATTTGTTATTCCTCCCCCAGTGCGAGATTTGGCATTTCCCTTTGATGAACTTCAAGAGATTCCTCTCATCTCATTTCTCCAGCCTGCCTAGGTTGCTCTGAATGGCAGCACACCCATCTGGTGTACCAGCCACTCCTCCCAGTTTTGCATCATCTGCCAACTGGCTGAGTGCAATTTACGAGTGCAATGAGGGAGACTCCTTTGGGTGCGGCTGCCTGTAACATTATCCCTTGCCAGTGGCTTGCTGAACCCATCTGTAGCACCACATGTTAGAGTAGACTCCAAGCTTGCTGTCTTTGTGCAGCCCCCACACCTGTACGGCTCAGTAAAGCTTGGGGACTCAGCACACCACAGTGACATGGAAAGCAACCAGTAACAAGACTCAGGGCAGCAGAAGGCTACTGGAGGATGCTGGAGGGGTGGCTGTCATCTTCCCGTGACTGATGTGACAGAGGGCCAGCTCAGTAACAGACAGCTTAAATGAAAAGTGTCTACATAAGGCTACACTTGACAGAGGTTCTCCAGAACGAAAAGCCCAAATCAGAAAGAAAATACTTGAAATTGATTGAGCTTAAAATACTTTAACTTTCTGCGGGCTGGTGAGTGGACTAGGAAAAAGCAAAGAAGGAAGAAGGCATGAAGAATTTGTATGGTCTACCTCATATTTCTACTTTGAGCATAACTATGAGAACCTCAAATTACAGAGGAACACGCATCCCTCTTCTGTAATGCAAAGAAACAGGCGCACTTTGAAGCTGTGCCCAGGTACCTGCATCTCAGGTTTGCCAATACTCCTGCTGGCATCTGAAAGGGGAGTGGGGGAAGGAGCTGAGATCTTACTGGTGTAGCATACCGGTCTACAATATAGCAAAAGATTGGATTTACATTCAGGTTACATTTCTCCACGGTGAACAAGTTGTGCTTGGATAAAGACTGGTGGACACATGGAGCTAGTTCCGTGAGCTTGAGGGAAAAGAGACAGCAGGGTTTTGTCTCCAATTTACATCACTGACTCCTAACAGACATGATGCCAGTGGGGGATTAGCAGAGGCTATTATCTCCATCCTGCCCCCCTTTTGCTCACACCTGCCTCTGCACATGCAACACATACACAACACGGAGCTGATACAGGAGGCAGCAGAGTCAGCAAAGGGATGCAGAATTTTCCACTAAATTTCTCATAAAGACTAATGGCTTCTTGTTACTGCTATTCATGAAACGCAGACTTAGCGTAGCATAGACTATGTCCTCTAAAATTCAGTCTCCCTGGTTTGCTTCCTCAAGAATTACTGCTGAATTAAACGCCCTGGTGTTTCATTAAGTATATAATCTGGTTAGCACTGCTCATGTAATGGCAGCTTTGTTCTATTGGAGGCGCAGGAGACCACTCGTCTAAACCGCTTCCTTAAATATATACAGTAGCTTGCGCATGTGACCATTGGTGTCCATCTCCTTCTTGGAGTTTCATGACTTCATCCAACTCAGGAAAAGCTTCCAATCTGGCAGAACAGATAAATCTCCTACAGGCACTCCTAGTCAGACATTAAAAATGGCATCCTTATATGCAACCACATTCACAATTTTGCTGCATGGTAAGTGTGAAGTGCCAGCTATTTAAGCTACTTAAATGTTAAATATTATGTTCATCACTTTTTCAGGATTGTTCCCATGTCACAAGGTAAGCACACACTTTGAACTCTTCTACTGATTCAACAAGAAACATGGAAAAAATGTCTTATCCCAAGAAATCACTGGCAATAAAAGTGTGCAATAAACAACTTTTTTCTTTCTATTACAAATCTGAGGGTGATATCCCCACTTTTGTGTATTTGCAACCCTCCTTCCAACAGTTAATGGGGTCATAAACTGCTAGAAAGTAAGAAAATTGGACCTTCAGTAGTATTTCAAAAAGATGTAATTCAGACAAACAGACATCAGGCCAAGAGGAACAAGGGGACTTACATTCAGTTCTTACAAACCATAATGCCCACTGTAACTTCTAGTAGTTGCAAATATCCAGTCTGACCTCTGTATAAATTCAACGCAATTTCATTTGTAAGATGTGCAGATAAGCAGCCTGAGTGCATTTTTGGTGCTACTTAGAGTTAGAAAAAATATCATCAGGAGGAAATTCAATGGTGTCTTTCTAAACTTGGTACCACCACGGAAGCTATGAATAGTGCAATGGAGATTCTTGGGGAAGATGTGGATGGCAGCAGAGTCGTGCGTTGGATGGTTTGAGGAAGCAGCAGAGCAACAGAATTCTCTCACTCCTTGCAGCACTTGGGGGAAAAAAGAGGAGGGGCAGACTAATAGGGACTTGTCTCTCACATCAAGTACTTTGCCATCTTATGTGTTTAATAACCCTGAAGCAAAAATAAAAGCTCCTGTGCGGAAGAAGCAGATGCTGCCTGGGCAGAGTAACGCAGGTGCTCTCTTACGGAAGAAGAATGTCTGATGACAAATTTCATGGGAACATCAGGTATGTTCCTATTTCTGGTGTTCTTACTTCATCCTTTAATTCTTGGTCAAAACCTACTAAGTAAATAGCTAAGAGGAAGAGTTCAAAAGCAACACCAATGTCACTGAACTGTACAACAATAACCAACATCTTTCCTTGGTCTTTCAAGGCTCTGTCTGCTGTACTCCAGCACCCTCATGGACTATCATTTGGTGCATCCCACATGAACCTCGAAGTTAACTATCTGTCAACTATGACTTCACATTGTTCATCCCAACGCCCACCTTGGATCTTTGCTTTGAGTGGAGAACACCAACGAATGGCCTTGATCTGCTGTGTCTGGCGTTTCCCCTGAAGCAGGGGAAGCAGCCTGAAGTAACTCCTTTGCTCCTCAGACTCCCACCTGCCAGTTCACCTAATCTTACTGTCTTGGCAAGGCAAAATACTCAGCAGGGCCAGTTGCCCCTATCTAGAAGAATATGTCTTTTAGTCCATTATAACCAATCTTGACAGTGATTTACAATATCTTTTAAATGTCAACTGTAGCTCTGTAGAGGTATGGCAAGAAACAATTCCCTTCGACAGGAAAATGCGCAATGAGTCTGCCCCAGCAGCCGTAAGGACAGAACGAGATCTGCTAACCTATGCAGTCATCTGAGGTACTCTGTTTCATGAATACTGTATGACTACACTCTCGAATTACCATTTGCAGGAATGATACCTTAAAGCAGTATATGTGACCCTGCACAGCATAACAGATTGCAGTGACACAAACAAGACACTCCGTGGCTATTCTTGCCCCCCCCCCCCCCCCCCCCCCGCAAAGAAAGTCTATTTAAATGAAAACAACAAAACAACCGCTGAAAAATGATACTGTTTTTTAACTCTCTACCTGGCACACATTAAAAAAAAAAAAAGCATGTTTTGAGAAAAGTAAAGAACCGATTTCAGTTTTGTTAAAGAGCTGTTGCACAGAGTTTACATCTCCAGGTCTCTGTCTGTGCAGATAATGTAATATTGGCTTAGGGATTAAACCACACCTTAAAAAATTTCTAGGACCCAAACCTATTTGACTACCAAACAGGGATATGAGTGACACCGATACAAACAAATTCTGTCTGTATACCAGATGTTCCTTATTAGCTTGTTCCTGGTCCACCATAGGCTTATAACTTGCAAGCAGGAAAAGCCATTTTTTTGCTATTGCACAGGGACACTTGTGTTTTAAGGCCATTATTCAGTATTTTGATTTTCACTGTACACTGGCAGAGTCATGTATTAAATACATTCCCTGAAATCTTTCTTTCACCCATCTGGTATGGTTTGCATGACCACAGACCACTCACTAAAATGAGGAGTTTAGGACCTACCAGTAAGCTCGTATTCACTTACTAGACACTGCAGTATGAAAATGAGAAAGATGAAATTAATTACTACCTTGAGAATCCCCAACTGTATTAGAGCTGAAAAGAAAATTCATACTGCTGTTCTACTGAAACTCTTTGCAGTTTATACAAAATTGCAAGAACCATCCAGGTATCATCCTTGATACACTTGTGTAGTAAAAGCTTAAAGAGTGTTTATCGGAGAAAGCATAGAGCCGAGTGAGAAAAAGCATACTCCATTCTTGTTTGTGCTATTATCAGTATTGATCTGAAAGGCTGGGCTGATACACTGATCCTTGTTTCCCGATTTCTTTAAATTACTCCCACTGAGCAAACCTGTTTATTTCTCCATCGAGCTTGGAAGCACCGAGAATGTTGCTAAACAGATTCACACATTTCTTCCTAGTTAACTGGCTCGCTTATCTGCAATTTTGATCTTTGTTGACATTCTGTGATTTATGGAATTACTAAAATTTGGCAAGAGACTCTGCAAAGATCGAACTTGGAACATTTTTTATAGTCTCTTTTCCCTCGATGACATTTCTACGTATGAACCCTGTTCTTTGGGCTGAGTCAGAAACCTCATCAACAGTAGCGCATTTTGCACAGATGTGCCAAAAACATTTTAGCCCAAACTGTGTTATCACTTAAAACTGCTGTGATCAGTACTGTACTTGCACCCATTAACAACTACAGGTACAAAATGTATTACTGTATGAGTGAGACCATGCAAATTTTTTTCCCCAAAATTACTGAAATGTTTTTAGAGACCGTAACTTAGTATTGCAAGTAGCTTATTTAGAAATCTAAGCCTCGCTGAACATCAGTTTTACTACCGATGCAATAGCAAAGTATGACTTGGTTCACTTTCCCATCCTTCATTTGGCTGTGGGAAGGGTACAGTAAAGGAGCTGAAAACACTTTTGCCACTGACATTTTTAGTAAAAAAGAAACAGATATAATTCCAAATGCATAACGATTTGCTGAATAAGATGCAATTTTTCGTATCAGTGCTGTCTCCTTAGATGGGTGGTCAAGAGCAAAATTAATCAATTTAACGCCCAAAATAATTGTCAACATGCTCTCCTGCAAAGGCCAAGATGACAAATGCTCAGCGTTTTTGTAAATCGCTTATATGCACACATACTCCCTGCACTGATAAGAAGACATCTTGACATAAACTCCATGTTGTATTTTCTTAGCTATTCAGAAAGTACCCTAATGTTTCCACACGGCTGAGAACTCAGTTTGGACTAATTCAGTCGCATACTCTAGCAGCCGTACAGTACGTATTCTCAGCTGCATGCAAATTGCTTGAGAAAATATAAAGGGAAATAATAATAATTATAATAACAACAACAACAGTAACTTTCAAAGCCCCATTCTCCCAGCATACCAAGAGCCCTTAAAAAGACAGCATTAACCTCACTTTGCATCTGGGAAGCAAGGTGAGATGCAGGGCTGAGGAGCCACCACTGCTACAGCCCAACTCAAGAATTCCCGATCGTAAACCCTTGGGTTTGGGGGGCAGCCTCTGGTTACTTCTGGTCTGCCCCCACTGAGCCTGAAGTTAAAGTCTAACTTCATAGACACCTGTGGGCATCTGTCGTTAACTTTGTCCGTGAAATGTCTGTGTAAAGGGAAGTGAAAGCCAACTCTTATCCCAGTTTTAACTTTGCACACCTATTTCCCACGTTGTCCGAACGGCCAAAACCACTGCGCGCAGACCATACATGGGGATGCTGAGGTTTCCAGACTCTGTACACCTTTCTTTTGCATCTTCCTGCCTGTGCTACCTCTACCCTGTCACTGGGTACTCCTCCTCTGTACGGACGGTGTGAGGAGATCCAGAGACATTTTTGCCTATCTGCTCAGCCTCTGTGTGAGGGTAGGGTGGCACGGGCTCCCCCGGAGCATCATCTGCCCAGCGTGAAGTACTGCGAGCTCTCACTGCGGCCGGCGGCACCGTAAGAGGGGAAAAATGCTGGGACAGAACTGGGAACTCACAATGACGAGCCCCGTTCTGCTCATCCGATTTCACCGCCTCATGTAGAAAACAAAGTGTATCTGGTTGCCTGTCTCCTGTGGTAGGATCAGGTCTAAAAGCACCTCCTTAATAAAACAGCAAGCTCTTGCACAAAGATTGTGCTGCTGCCTTTTAAGAGTGTAGACTACAGCACAACAGATAACAAACGGAGCAACAAGCAGACACAAAACTAAAACCACACCTCCCTCTCTTGATTTTCTGGAGTGCAATTTTTTCCTTTAAAATTCAAGACTTTCATCTGAATTTGTGACAGATAATCAGGAAATAATAGTTTTTAATGTACTGTAATAGCTGAAGCAGCTTAAGTGCTTTCTTGTATTTTAGAATAACTGGCCATACTTTCTAAATACTTTTTTTTTTCCTCTAGTAACACATTGTTGGGGTCTTTGGTTGTTGCTTTTTGAAGTTATTTTCTGAATTATTTTAAAGTGACATAATTTTTTCACCGTATAAAATGTTGATGTCTTTTTTTCTTCCCACAGGGAAAAGACTTCAACCATTTAATAACTAGCAGAAGTTTTGATACGAAAAGCCTCCATGTGCTACTGTAAATTACAATCTGATTTGGATAGCATATTACTGAGATTACTACAGATTTCAGGGGACTAACAGAAATACCAACTGCAACAATCAAGACTCCTTATGAACACCTGCTTAGGGACTTAATTTTGCTTTAATGAGTTATTACCAAAGCTTCTCTAACAAACTCGCTTGTCCCCCCCAAAATCAATTCTGGATCAATACAGACACACATGCCCTGTGTAGAGCCTTCTGTTCTTAGGACAGGATTAAAAGATTCGTTAGTTTTATGATAGCTTGGTTAAAAGAGAGAAGATGCACATGTCCCACACAGTTTAGATCTCTTGTGCTTAACAAACTCAGCATTTGCAAAGGTTTGACAGAAGGGAGGCAACTTTTTATTGATTATCACACTAATAAGGCTCTAAAGAATCCCAAAGCACGTTGCTCAGGCTCCGTGAATGATCAATTAAAAGCCTGCTTGAGAGCCAGCTTCCACCAAAATTCACTGCCATTTCTTAGTGAAACTGAGGCAGTAGAAAACAAGGGCAGACAAGCAGTTTTTAAAAACAACTCTGTATTTTTTCAACCAAACAAGTACCAAAACTTTAAACCAAGCAAATGACAGGTGTCTGAATACTGAAATAACTTACTTAAAGCTCTGATCAAGGTATATCTATTATTATTTATAACCTTTAACATTATGAAAAATGTATTCCTTCACTGAATTTGCAATAGCAAGTCTTTATTTTTTCTAAGTTACTCCAGAGCACTATTTTTCTTTAACCAAAAATAAGACATGGCAAAAGTCTATAAAGAGTTGTAAATTCATTAGTTAAAACGCAAAAGCAGATAAATAGCCTTAAAAGGCATTTAAAATGCTGCACAATACAAAACCATGCATTACTCACAACTACATTTAGTCTACAATTTGATCCATGTTCTTACAGCTTCCTAGAACAGGATTTTAAAAAGTATTTCCTTTATTAAGAAATATAAAGTATAAAACTAAGACATTTTTCTACCGAACATACAGATTTTTTGCACCAAGTGCTAATGAATATTGCCTGCAAAAAGGAAAACATTTTGGTTTTCCATGTAGTTAATAAGATTAAACAGTCTTTTTACTACGAAGCCACTTTAAAAGTAGTAAATTGTGTTTTCTCTATCTACCTAGTTACATCCGATTCATCTGGGGTTTGGCTAACTGCATACAGAAAATCTGGTCTTAATAGAAAAAGGACCTTATGTTCGTACAACAGACTGCGCATTTTTATTTTTTAATAATGTGATTTTAAAGAAACACTGAGAACGTATACTCTGCATGCATCGGTTTGCTTGTCTGAGTTCAAAACAAGTAACACCGAAAACATTTCCGAGTGTTTGTTGGTATTTTGGGCTCTTTTTTGAATCTGCTTTGCTTACTTGAAAGTAAAAGAAGAAATTCTAAAAACAGGCAATGATTTAACCCCAAGGGAGCAGATACCGCACTCTGATTATCTCTCACAAACATATTGATTAGATCAACTTTCTGGGTGCAGAAGAGTCTTTCTTGCATCGATATACCCTTGAATTTTCAGGGTTTTTTTGCTTTGCATAATCAGAAACTACATGATTTTCACTTATAAGACAGTAACTCTATTAAACGTAATCGCTTTCCCGTACATATTTACAGTTCCATTTTCAAAATATTTTGCCCGAGTTGCTGAGTAAACAGAGTTCACATTTACTGATAACAAGCACTCACACAAATTGTTTGTATGTAACCAGAAACACAGCTTTAAGATGCAGAACATAGAATGACGACATTTCAGAAGAGAAACTTTCTTATCTAGCTCACTGGTGAACAGCAAATGAACTTAATAGCCCCAGAAAGCAGAAAACAAGCACTATATTTGCAAATGTCTTTTATAGATTAAGAAAAAGTGCTTGGAAATCCTCATTGCTCACAGAAAAACCTTACAATCACCTAGCAACCTATGTTACTGCTGCTTTCAATTTTGAACAGGCAGCCTTCACATTCAAAGATGTATCTGAGCCAACTGATGCCACTGTAAGTTTAAAGCAAAACAAAAACAAAAACAGAGATAATTTTTTGCTGTTATTTAAATAAATTGCCCCTACCTTTCTTCTGAGAGTACGATGGCGACTGCACTTGAGAAAAAGTAGGTTTTTCTTCGGTGAAATATTCAGGTTGGTTGTACTGATTCAGGGCCATGTCCATGTCAGAGTACTCGCTTTTAAACACGTTTCCAGGGTAACTACAGGTATAAGGCTGATTCACCGCCCAGGCCTGTTCCATATATATGTTGTTACTGTGCAGGACCTGAGCATCACAACTGCTGTAACCCTGATTATCTTCGATATATGTGCAATAATCAGTGGACTGCATGTAGCAATTGCTACCAGCAGCTGGGTGCACTTCATATATTTCTTGCATACAGTAGTTCATTTTGTTACCCTATCTCAGCTTCTACTTTACGTACACACACACATGCATACACACGCAGGCATGCATACACATGGACCGGGAGAGGAGCAATGAATATACACCAACAAAGTCGACTGCAAAACAGCCCGTTTTACTTTGGAGTGGCACCTGATGTGCTAAAATCCTATTTATACTGGGACGGCTTGTGAACTCCCCTGCCAGTCAAACATATTGGGAAGCAGATTTATGACAGTCAAAGGTCTTAATCTGTGACTGTAAGTTAATTCCAAGGGAAGATGGCAGGCAGGTAGCAATGACCACCAGACAAAGAAGCGACGGCCCAACAATCCTCCTGTTCCCTCGTTTGTCTGGAATAATCGTTTTATAAACCATTTCCAGCCTTTTCCAATATGATTAGAAAATGATTACTAAGGCGAGGACACAGTTATGTCACTGTAGTTGTCAACTTAAGTGTGAAGCATTATAAAGACTGCTTAAGAACTCCCAGAGGGGATACGCTGAAAATCCTAAAATCAATAATCCTGTTTTTCAGCATTAAACCATAGAAAATCCAATAGTGCTGTGCTGATGACCCAAACAGTAGTCTAGTTTTACGAAATTTAGCAACTTAATCTGTCATCAGCTTTATTGATTTTGTGTTACAGAATTACATGCATGAATCTCCCCAGCCTTCCACACATACACAATCCTCCCCACTGCCTGCTAATGCATTTACGGGAAAGCAGCTTTTCTAAACTTCAGTGATTTGGGGAGGTAATTTCTATTGAGTTCAACAGGTGGGAAACTTCAAAATAATATAATCAGCAAAAAGAACACTGCTTAAATATTATCAATAAGCTAATTGCTTTGCTATTCTGCTTTATTATCTTTTATGTTTCGGTAATGAAGTACTGTTAGAAGTGTATCTTTTTCGACAACAGACTGAATAGCGTAAGGAGGGTTTTTTGCTCATTTTGGCTCACCTACGAGCTATGAATGTGTCAATGCCACTACAACAAAAACTATACGATCTTACAATTGCGTAACACACCCCAAACCTCAAAACGGTTAATATACCTTGTTTAACCAGCCATTCTTTTTGATCTAGAAGAAGTTATTTTATTTTTTATTTCTATTAGCTGCTATTTGTTTTTTACTAGACATGTTTTTTCTTTACAGCACAGCTAAAATATGGAAAAACTTGTGAAGTCAGTAACAAGACAGTATCCCTCTTTAATGTCTGTTCTTATTATTAGGAAGCAGAATTATTACTGATTTGATAATGAGGTCTCAGTTTTCTTATTTCACTCATTTTAACCAATCTACGCGACTGCCAAAATTATCACGTAGGTTGGACCTTTTCATCTAGGATCTTAAGTAGACATCTAACAACCTTGACGAACATACACCTAAAGGGTCCTCAAAAGTTCAGTGAAATAAGTAAGAACTGGGCATGACATGTACGTATCTCTCCCTACCTGATATTGTTTAACGTTTCACTCTAAGAGCCGAGAAGCAAACATTCTCCCTTCCAACACACAACCATAACTAACCTATCTAAATAAGAACCGTTGCCAATTACTATCTAATGTGCAGGCTAACAGAAAAGTTAAAGCTCATGCTTGGATTTTTAATTTTTTTCCCTCTAACTAGAAAAGAAGCATCTTTAACACACATTTCTTACTAACCTGCTCAGAAAATAATAATGCATTTGGTAAGTCAAAATGAACTCTTATCAAGATCAATTCTACCAAAGTCAATGGAGTTGCTTCCAAAATTAACTTATTCTGATAAAACTCTGATAATTTAACATCTTACTTCATTAAGAGCACAAATAGCTACTGAAATCCCAGAAGTAAAACACAAATGAACCTTCATTCTCCATGCTGTTTTTACCAAAGGTCTAACTCAACAAATAGCATTGCGAAACACAATGTGAAAGAGCGCACAAAGAAAGTTAATTTTCATTTTAGGTCAGGATCATGATCTAGTTTTTACAAGCAGTGATTTTGGCTATGATAAAAAGCATGTCTTAGGTAAAATCCAATTTTTCAAGAATGGATAGATGGTCATCACTTCATAAAAACATGCCCGCGTTTCCTAAGAAACTCTGCAATAGCAGTTTACACAGAAACCCCCAAACCATTCCCATTTATGTCATCGGTTGGTAATAGTGTAGTACATACAAATGCAGCACATACAACCTGCCAAGCTTACTTCTCCACACTCCCCAGAAAGAAAACATTCCACAAGTGCAATATGTGGGTTGTTCATTTACCACAAAATGATCTCCTGTACAGCTAACAGGAATTTATGTGAGGGCTTGCACAGAGGGGAGGTTGTACTTCACAGGTTAGCAGAGCAGAATACCTAGATACTTTTAGACTACCCAGAAAAGCTTTGGAGAACTAGGCTTTACATTCTTAGTGGGAATTTTTCCCCATGTGTATTTGTTTTGCTAGATGAGACAAAATTCTTACATATTTTCTTTTCTCCCCAATTTCATTTAGGTTTGTTACTGAAAAACTAAACAGAATTGAGACCGTGTGTAGACAGAGCCGTCCCAGCCAGGATGGCACCTGAGGATATGGTATCTCGACATGGCACAGCCTATGACTTACTTTCTCTTCCAATCCCTTGAACATTTTTTATTTTCTATTGCTATGTCAATAATGCTTAGAAATGTGTCATATGTACTACTTTTGTCAGAATTACTGTCACACTGCAAGGAAATTAAATTACATGAAACTGTGAAGAATGAGGAGAAAAACAGATGAGAGCCTTTTCCGGGGGGGGGGGAGAAAAAAGAATTATAAACACTGCCAGGGAATGGGGGCTCCTTACCTGTTAATGTGCTAACATTAAAGAGGTTTATAGCACTGCAGATTGTTGTTCCCTTGGAAACAAATCAGTTCAAAAAACACCGCAAAGATTTAACACCCCTATTAAAAATGAAATATTCCTAAAATATTTTCATTTTAATCTCTCAGGGTCCACTCCTGCAGGTCCCTTTCATGTATCACTTTGAATTAAATGATCTGATAGAAGACAGTCAGATGGAGTCTTTATCAAAAGCCTGAAAGTGGAGTAGAAAATAATATTAACAACTTTTCTTTGTCTTGTATTCTGACTTGAATATTACAGTCTTCAAATCATGTCATGTTGAGCTTTCATTGGCTTCAGCAATGTAGTATCGCACTTGGAATTTTATTAGTTCACAAGGGTATGATTATGCGAACACATGGAAATTAATCACTAGCAGAATAAAACCTCTGGTGCGAGCAAAGAGGCCAGTGATAAAACAGAAACTTTGATACTGTGGCAGAAGAGGATCCAAAGTTTGAAGCCTTCACAGTCTGAGGTATCAGTTTATTGTATTAAAAAAGGTAGAAATTAACTTGCAGAACATAAGTCTTGAATGACGCAAAGGTTTTGAAACGCTCACCCTGGTGTAAATTAGAAGTAAATGTAGTGCAGTCAGTGATGTTACACTGGGTGGCACAAGTCAGGTCGAGAATGCCTCAAAGGAGATGTCTGCAGGAGAGACTGCCTTAGACTAGACCATGCCACTCTTTATCAACTCCTGTTTTTAAAACTCTAAAACTTTCAATTATGAACAATCAAATGCCCTATTAAGCTGCACTTCTCTTGTGACTTAACCCAGTTACAAAAAACCACCAAAATGAACCCACAGAAATTTCAAGACAAGACAGTATTCCTGTGGATCATCCTCCCGACGGAACACCCCAACCAACCGAGACCCCCGGCACACACAAAAAAGTGTGTCATTCAGCGCAATCCACTCCTGTTGTCTACCTCTATTACCTGGGGGAACGTGCAGATGCATTACCCACAAAAGTCATATTTTCCTGACTGTTTCCAAACTGTGCACCCCTGGTGTAGAGTCCTGGCTGTCTCAGTGTTGCAGGCAGGGCCCCTGTGCGCTGCTTCTAAAAAATTCGGGCAGTGTCAGTATGTGGGAAGTATTGCAGAGCATTCAAAGTAGTCGGGGCAAACAGAAGGATCTTACGTTGGTTGTATTCACACTTTATGCATACAGATGAATAAAAATCCAGCATTTGGTCAAAAAGGTTTGCACATTTGAACATGTAGTTGCAAGGATTAAACATACCTTTCTAAACTCTTAACAGTTCTGTACGCCTGTTTTCCAGCTCCCGGTTTTATAACACTTACTTTTACCTGTTACAAAATAACTGTTACATGTCTTGTTTATAGATTTTCTTGCTGCCTCCATTCTCTCAGCCCCCACTGATGAAGGTTACGGGGGAAAAATACCCTAGAACACTGCTCTTCAAGAACACAAATCTGCATTTTCAGGACTCACAGCACATAACATGGGGCACATCCCAGACAGTCCCTATCTTTTCATATTATAAAAAAATATACTGAAAACTATAAGAACCTTGAGCAGAAGTACTAACGTGGCTTTTGCAACATACATCATTTGTCAAATACAGCTATCTCCGTGCCCACATGAGTTACCACCTCTCTTTAATGTATACATTTGCACAACCTTATTCATTCACGTTACATACTATGATCAGAGACTCAAAACGGGCCCTCAAAAATATGACTATGCAAACTTATTGTTTGAGGAATCCAAGTATCAGCCTATCACATCAGTTCTGACCCTCGTGGGCCTTAGTGTTATAGATTAAACTACGAAAAAGCTCAAACATCAGAATCCAAAATAGCACCGAGCACTTACAAGAACAGAAAATTAACTCTATATAGGATTTATCTTATTTTGAAAACTCTACTTGTGAATAAAGTATGTAGAATTATGGAGTTCTAGTGCTGTAAAGTTGCAATAGCATTCGACAGAGTATGTCTCAGTGGAATAAAAGACATTAAAATTTGTCACTTTGTCTACACTATCTATATTATAGCAAGCGATACAGTTGAGGGAAAAGAGCTAAAGCTTTCTGGCACAGAATCATGTCTTTGGGTTTGCAACAGATGCAACAAGCTTCAAACTAGCTGCCCTTGGTTTAAACCTGAGGAAAATCTTACACAACAGCACACCTCTTTCCTCAACATGTATTAACTTAGTTCCTTCTCTAGAACTGCCTCTCTCACAAAACCCGCTGTACCTCGGTTATGACATGCCACTAAATTTGTATGTGACTCATAAAATGCCAGTGTGATGTGCCTTTTATTGAAACACTTCAGGCTCATTAGTCTGTTTGGATAACAAAGAATGTCATAGTTTATATTTAAATGTTCAGATTCCCTACAAATCCAGTTCTCCCTGAAAATATTTGACACCTTGAATAAATTTGATTAAAAGAGAATGGCGCTTGCTCTTTCATGATCAAGACTCTTCCAGGGGTCGTGCTTGTTTTCTTGCACGAGTTCCTTGCACAATTGGTGACACGTGGGTAGCACACGGTCTTGCCAGAAAGCATTTGCTCCTTGGGAGGTTTTGCCAACAAACTGGCCAACAAAATTCTTGAATATTGTTTGACAAGTTTTAAGATGGTCTCTCAGCAAATATTGCTAAGAGTGATTATAGACCTGTGACCCAGACAACCCAATTTGTTAAGTCTCCCCATATCTCGTAATTGGAAGACCCTGTTAGCAGACATCAGTTAATTACACAGCTAATCTCTTGAGAAAGTAACCACCAACACTTAAAACATGTACCTCTTCTGAGTCATCCCCTACCCCAACTCCACATGAAAACTTCAACGTAAAAAGTTCCATTTGTTCAAAAATAAAACTCAGCAGAAAGCCAGCTAATGTAGTTTGACACAACGTAATTAAGAGACTCTGGGGTGGGACTGTCTGGGTTTGGCAGCCTCCTGACAGCCCTTAGTAAGACGTTAAAGCGATCAACACCTGACATCTGTTAGCAACGAGGCATTCTGAGGTAAAGAGCAACTAAATCTAAAGAAATCAGGTACTTAGACCAGTTTAACTTTTTCATGAGGTGATATCCTGCCTGACACTGTAATCTTTCTTCCTGGAGTGATGCAAGACTTAAGTAAAAGAAAACAACTTGTAGTCCCTCCCTCTCAATATGCAGCAATTATTTTTTAGGCAAAGAACAATGAAGAACTATTTATCCCACTTTAAAAAGGAATAAAAATAACTTTCACACTAAATTTGTGCTAATACCTAAGCAACTGTGATTCTTAAAAGGAATTCCTTCAATGCTGCACTGATGTGAACAAAAAAGGCTACCTGAAAGAAACCAGTTAATTTTCCTGACTACTGAGGCAAAGAATATTCACAACAAGAAGTTCTATTTATTTCAGTTCTGTATGTGCACTTACTGAAGCTTTGGGGATGGTTAAGAAAGAAGAAAAGGCAAACAACAGTGACAGGTGAGAGATGAACATCCTGAAAGTAGTAAAAAAATGCTTTTGTTTGCCTTTGCATTTTTAATGTATCAAAGATATGCTTTATTTAAAAAGGCCAGGTTCAGAAAATATTTTTCATCAGCTAATCAAGACCATAGAGACAAATTTTTAAAGGGATAAAGGAATAGATACTATTTTATATTAGTTATCACACAGAAAACCCCAGTAAGTACTCATGGCATTTTCATCAGAGCTCTACACAAAGCTACTAAATTGAATAAAAAGGAATACTAAAAATCACAATTGGAAAATTTCCAACAATCACTGTTGGAAAAAAAAAAATTAAAATAAAAAAAAATGGTAACAAGAAAACGCCCCCCACCTAACAATGCTTTTACCAATGGCCAAACTCCTGACCACAAACACAGATACAACAACCTGGGTTTGTTTGTTTTTTTAAATACAGCATTTGCTGTGCTCTGCATAATAATGTCAGTTACCTTTAAACTTTTTTTCTTCTTTTTGGTATTCCTGGGCACTTGACAGTACTTGAAAGTTTGCTTTTGTATGGCCTGGCTGTAAAACAGTGCTAGTCCAAGTTGAAGCATGTCGACACTGCGAAAGCTGCTGTCCGTTCCTCTGGAAATCATAATTTTTGGAGTGTCTTTTCCTACACAAACGGTTTTCCTCTATGCCCACTACATTCCATTTCTGATTTCTGTCAGGAAGGTGAATCAGTCTGTCCCATGACAGGAGGCCACGTCCTGGATGTTTGGCAAATACTGCAGGGCTACAAACTGTTGGCATCGCCAAAATCTTGCTCAGGTGTGGAGTTTTGGAAAGCAAGTGGTTCCCCGGCTCTCCTGATGCCGTGGTATTCCCGTGCATCTCCAGTTGACCGCACTGATACGATACAGAGCCTTTCAGCCATGCCCATTCAGCCACCATAGTTCCCCTTCGGTAAATATAAAATTTTCCTGTCTGTGAAGCCTGAACAAGTAGGTAGATCTATGTGGACAGGCTAACACCAGCTGTAACTTTCACGACATCACAACTACAGCACGGGCCTCAGGGCAAGTTACCACCAATTTATTGCCTTGCTCATATGATCATTTGAGGTCTTGTAGGTCGAGGCTGGTCGAGAACAATTTTCAGATACTTAAAACACAAAACATCAAGGATTCAGCCTTGTTTGACTTTGCTCTTATCGTAGGCTGACCTGAGGGACACTCTGTTACCTAAGTGTGACATTCTTATGTGGGCATGCTTAGCAGTTCTGCTGTTGCTACCTACTGCCTTTCTCTAGCTGTGGTCACAGTGGAGTATCAGAGACACAAATTTTATCACAGGAGTTTGGACATTTGTGTCCAGTGTAGATAATGAGCAACACTAAAGCTGCATGATTTGATCTAATTAGTCATAATAGTTAGGCAAATTTATTTATTTATTTATTCTTTGATATAGAAGACATTGAGATATCACTAGTTGATAAATCTGTAAAACTAAATATAGCCCATATTCTATTTTTGGGTAGCAAAACTAAATGCTATAGAAATGACACATCAGAGATGATATTCCACATTTTAAAAATTGTTTTATTGTATATTATATGTATCAAAATTCATATACAAAATAGCTTTCTAACTTGCATATAGGAAATCACAAATTCCAGAAATTCAGCGACTGATATCCACTGTGGTCTTAATCATAGTAAGCTTCTGCTATCTTAATGGACCCAAGAGTTAATTTTACATGCAGTTCACTCAGAAAAATCTTTCATATACATATTAGTAAATAAGTGCATACCAAGTCAGTAATTTCCTAATAAAAATGTTCTTAAATAACTTTGGATTTCAGTTACCAGATCTATCATACTATTGCCGTTTCTGAAAATTTTGTCTTAAGACTTCTGTTAAGTGGAACATTGCTAATATAGCACATATTCATGAGACTTAACTATGGTTAGTATTAAATACTGGTATCCTCATAATACATGCAGCTTTCCTCAATACCTTATTTAATTTTAAATGTAAATGCATACTGTTTTTTCTCCCGGGATTGTAAGATCACCTGATATTGGAAGTTAAAAGTCCATTCTTTCTACTCACTGTATCTCAGCTGGACATCAATAACATGAATTTGTCTAAGAAATTATCTGGCATCACATACTTCAATACGTAAGGCAGGTGAGTTAACTACAGAATTTGCACTTACCTACTTCTGGCTTTACAGATCTCCTCTTAGTTCAGACTTGGTTTTCTTAGTAGAATTAAAAATTAACTCTAAATGCAGGTAATATGGCAAGAGAATATCACTTGTAGGAGGATAATCAGATTTAAAATAGAATAGTGAAAGTAACCCAGAAGATACTAGGCAATTTTTAAAAAATAAAAGAACAGAATATAAAACTTTTTTTTCATAATTTGAACGCTTTTCTGTCTTCTAGACTTCCTAATAAATTTAAGTTGAGAGGGACAGACTGGATTGTTCTGGTAAGACCCTCTGGAAGCTGCACGGAACTTCCCTGTAAGATCTGAACCGAACTTGTCTATTTCACTCTCCTTGGCATAGAGAGGAACCGTACACTATAACCCACCCTTCCACCAGGCGTTGTGTAACCTCAGACAACATACCCTTCAGTACAAGGCTACTCTCCTCTTCCTCGTCTTCCCTCACATTCTTGTTATCTCCGTGCATGGATAATATTGCATCTTTATACAAATGCGAGAGTCAGGCATGTGAGACAGATAGATAGATTAGATAGATAGATAGATAGACAGACAGACAGACAGATAGATAGATATAAGGAGTAAAATCTGGCATTTCTATAATTGAATCATAACTAGATATTTCTACGCTTTATGAATCTCTTGAGAATACCACTGACCCCACATAATTCTCCACCTTGTTTAGAAAAGTCAGTTATAAGCTCAGTTACTCAGTTCTTGCTATTAGTCCTGGAAATGACATCAGTGATTCATAAGCAGGCTGTTCATTCTTCTTAGGCAAAAATTTCCACATCTTTTTCCCAACTTTAATCTTTGATATTAAAGGCCATCTTTGCTGCCTTTTAGCCTAAGAGGATTTGCTTTACTTCTAATTTTAATTAAAAAAACACGCATTCGTTGCAATAGTAAAACTTCTGTTCTGCAAGGATTCAGAGAGGATGTCACACAAGGATTCAGAGAGGATGTCACACAAGGCTCACAGATTTTTTTAGCAAGGAAGTCTAAAGGCCTCCTTAACTTGAAGGATAAAATGAAAACATATTTTCCAATTTCTGTGTTTGCAAAGCATATTTAGTATTTTTAAATATGATTCTAGACACACTTAAACTATGAGAATAAACTGATGCCATTACAGCTTCCATCATCTGGAATTTTCCCAGGCAGAGTTTACAAAGGCTAACCCAACATCAAGCAGCTTTATCCTTTCTTTTCCTTTAGTTACCTCTGAAATTTGTCTCTCTATTTTGACTCCTATATGTTAGCTACAGTTTATTTAATTCTACAAGCTTCCATTTTATTTCACAAATTCTATTCAGTCACCAGGGACATTTTGAATTCAAATTTTGCCAAACAGGGATTAAGTTGTAAGGAACTACCACTGAGGAAGTCTCATGATTTGTCTCCCTTTCCTAGACTTCCTATACTGTGGTGCAGCAGATATATACGTCTGAAATTACCATTAAGGTTATAAAAAAGTTAAATTACAATTTCACTACAGGACTACGTTATTTACTCTATTACTTTTGTTTTAACATATCTTGCTTGAATTTGTCAAAAGCTTTTCTCTTTTCCTTTTTTTTTTTTTTTTTTCCAACAGAGAATGAAGTTTAAATCTCCTGCATCTGCTCTTGGTTTTGTCAAATCAAAACCCTTGATAAAGGATAATAATGTACTTTTGCCTGAGCTCCCTAATTGTAAGAGAAGCATCTCTCTCTCCCTCTAGCTACTGTTGAAATGGCTATAATCAAGGCAGAAAGGAGTACAGCCTACTGGGATGAATCACAACTAAAACTACAGGCCCCATTTCAGAGTAAAGAGGGACTAATAAGAAGGACCTAGAGCTCTTCCTGTCAACATAAGTAAAAAAATCACCAAGTAATTTCAGAGATATAAAACCAGCATATCGTAGCAATAACTGGCATCTGAGCAGTCAACAGTTCAAAAGACTTCCTCAGGTTCCCATCAGAGTGTCTTTAAGGTGAGTTTGTTTTACAGAAGCAGCAGAGTTTTAGGAGATGAAGGGCCCATCAAGCCAAACTAAAAGGACAGATGAGGAGAATCCCTCAAAAATTGTTTATTGCAGGCCAAAACAAAGACTCCTAATGGGTGAATGTAAAGGTTGGGCTGCTCTCAGGTATGCAAGTGTTATATGAATGGCAGTATATAATGGACTATAAAAAACAACAGAACAATAACTTTGTTTTCACCTCAAACAGATATATGCTTTTTTTCCTTTTCTCTATTAGTATCTGCCAACAGTGATAAAGGAAGAGATACAAAAAGCCTCTCCATTCTTTACTACATCTCAAGAGAAGGGAGTCATAACTTCCTTCTTCCAGAAAGACAGGAGGTGGCAGCCAGCCAGCCAATTTCTTGTTGGAATGAGCTAAGCACCTATCCTGAACTTTGACCCTGACAAAAACTCAGGGTGCACAGCATCGGACCAAAAAGCACACTGAAAAGACTGCTTGTTCCCTGCGCTCACCACAACCACCCTAGAGGCACCGCATTAAACCCTCCCTGCTGTGCCCTGAGAGATGCACCCATTTTTCCTAACTCGGGATCTGCCCTGTTACACCCAAGGCTGGCATTTGTATTACCGTTATTACCATTATTGCTTTATACCGCAGTAGCTGCAGTTGACAGCTAGATCCACTGGTGATGAAAGCTGCTGTGTGACCACGCAGGCAACCAGTCCCTGCTCCTCAGAGACTACATTGTTCACACTTTTTTAAGGAGTACAAACATTTATTTTTCACCCACAGCACCAGTCTATCAGTTTCAAGGCAAAAGGTAAATCAACGGTTCTGGGACGTCAGAAGATTGCTATTTTTACAGTCACAAAGACACTTCCTCTCACAACAAAAAGTTATTTTACATTCCAAAAACAGCTCACAGCCTGTAAGAATTCCAGCTTGTATCAGTAGGTGAATATATTAGCAGTCTCTGAATTGTCATTACCTTACTTGATTGCAAAACAAAAGATTGACTAAAGCGATTCTTCTATTAAGTTTTGCTCATTCTCATATTTAAAGTTTACTGAAAACAGAGCAGCAAGGGCAACAGCACTTTACTGTTTTGTTTTTTTTTTTTTAAACATTGAAGTATGCAAGCATCTAAGGACACTGAAGTGGGCTGGCTTCAGAGGGATCAACTAAGGCAAATGTAATCAGGATTAGAATTGAGGGGTGCAGAGTAGGTTGATCAAGCAGCCTAGCTTTGTATGGACCCAGTCCAATAACACTAGATGATTTTTACCTAATGACTTGAGGAAAAACAAAGCAAGCAAACTACAATTAAAGGACATTTCCCCAGCGAAATTAAAACTCGACCCATGTTTTGTACGAGCATTTTCAAGCACAGAAGGTAACTATAAGTAACAGCATGTAAAGCTTCCATGTGTGTTCGTGCTGTGAATGGTAAAAGCATTTGTGCCTGACAAGGCTAAGGTTTCATTTTTTCTCACTAATGTTGCAGTCAGTTCACAGCATTTCATTTTTTTTCCTTTATCTTCCTTCTGCTCTCCTTTTCTCCTCTCATCTTTCTCTTCCTTTCCTTTTCTCCCAAAAAACACCATAGCATTTTCTTCTTACATGGAAACACTTTAAAATGGAGTCTCCCAACTTCTAAACTAGGTTTGTGTGATCCTTGAATAAGCAGGACGGAGCACAGCTAATACAGACTAGCCAGATTCTTCTTTATAAATGTGCAAACCGTGCTTTCATATAATGTGCTAACTAAAACCTTTGAGAACATATGATTCCTTTCCTAAAATGTAAAAACGACAGTGACTGTAACAAAAAAAGTATACAATGAAAGAAAGGGACTGTAATTAGCAGGTGGAACTAGTGATGTCTGCTGAAACCACTAGGTGGTTTCCAGTATTTCCAAAACATGTGTGTGTATGTGTATGCTTATGGAAGCAAACAGTGACAGGATTATTTAATCCAGGCCTGTTGTGCTGTTACTTGCTTTAACAGTGGCAATATTATAAAATATTTAAATATTATATTTTAGAATATGGCTTTCAATATAAATTAAATGTCAATATTTTCAAACAATCTTTTGGACAAAGATTACATGACCGTGAAAGATGAATGTGCAGATATTATAATGAACTGTGTAAAGAGTTTTTAATGTCTAAGAAAAGGTAACATTAAGAAACTTGTAATATACAGTGTAATCGCTTTATCCTTGTTCTTGCCGACAGGTACCTCAGTGAGCTCCTCAGTGTGAACCAGTGTAATCGCTTTTTAAAAACACGTTGAATTTCTATTTACTATTAAAGTAACACTACACATATACTTATCTCATCAAGAACCTGGGCTTGACATTCTGCTCAAATTTCTAAACATAAGAAAAAAATTAATCAGAGGAAAAGAATATCCAGAAGAATGTGACAACTCCTCTGTAAGTTAATCAGAGGCAGGTTTTGACCACAGAGAAGCAATGGTCCAGGGTTTTGGTATGTGAAGAGCTGTCTGAAACTCTCTCCTTAAGAGAAACTAACAGGAGTTGTGTAGCCTAATATGGAATCTTATGTTATACAGATAATATAGATATAATATAGATAATATCTATACAGATAGAATAAAAATACTGAAAGGAATGACCAAAGCTATATGGGGAAAAGCAGTAAGATACCGGGATACACAACGGAACTAGAAAGGTGATATTAACCAATACAGTCAGATAGATGCTAAATGCATTTGACCCTCTCATAGTTCTGTACAACACATGGGGAGAGAGTTTTTCTGAGAACAAGGTATATCTGAGCACAGAAGCTCTGTTCAAACCACGGGGCTTGCCTGGTTACTGTTCTCCAATGGCAGCCATAAGTGGATACCCGGGAAAGAGTAAGAACAAAGCAAGCATATAATGAAAGCTTGCCAACAACAATCTCCCAATCCCCAGCTCCTGTCAGCCCAAGGGATTGCCTGAGCCCCTGTAGCCTACCTGAACTGTAGTAACACCCAAGGGATCTCTCTGAAGCACAGCCCAGCCTCCTTTTGTACACTCCTTGCATTCACAACACCCTTTGGCAGGGAGTTCCAGTATCTGTCTCTCCTTTATGTGCAGAACCACCTCCATCTTAAAACCAAGGTTAATTCGATGCTCAACAGGCAGCAATCCACCTCTCCAGGACCCATTTTGCAGACCACTCCTTGCGTGAATATAAGAATGTTAACGGATTTTTACTCTCTTCATATTATGCTAGGCAATTCTTTTAATGCCGGGAACCTACTACAATAAAAGTGAGAAGCCAAAACACCATTTCCGGATTATGGCTCAAAATACCATAAAACAGATCTTAAAAAATGTGTAAGTTACAGTGAAACAATTTGGGAAATCACTTCAAATCACTACCACTGTTTTGTAAAATCCTGATTCTGAGTACTGCTTTTGCCATGAGCTTTCAAATCAATTCACATGGTCTTTCCTCAATCCCACATTGGACCTTCGACCCCTTCCGACGAGGAATGGACAGTATATTTGGCCACTGTTTATTAATAGCACATCCTGGGGATATCTGCATATATCTTGAAATAACACCTCCTGTTCAAAGACCAAAGTTTGAGCAATGGCCAGGTAAAAAAAGACTACTAAAACTAGCAGGCTTGACAATTATGTAATTTGTGGAAGACAAAACCCAGCCACTAATAAAGTTTGCCCAAATAATGCAGTCAAAAGCTTCTTCAGAAAGACAGACAAACTGGGATGTGAAGAGAAAATGCTTCAAAACTTGAAATAATCTGAATCTTGGTACAGGTCTAAGCAGTTTTCAGACGTGCGATCATATATGTAACAAAGCAGATCTGAAAGTCTGGCCTTTATATTTTGCAAGATTTAAACACTTCCTTAAACATCTTCTCTTACGATAAATGCTGTAGCAAATCTGATGCTTTTAAAGAACATCATCAGAAATGCATTTAGGGAATGTAAAAGGTATTTTGTTTATATGGAAATAACTGGAAAATACCTGATTGGATAGTAGCTTTCCTGTAGTTCATCAACAGCTTTCCATTTGTCACAAAAAAAATTACAGTCCTCTCTACATATAGAACTGTATATCAAGCACAAGTAGTGTAAGTTCATTGCTCTGATATACAGCCATCCGAAGAACTGAGCAGCAGCCCCTGTGGTCAGGCTTGTGAAGACCACAACATGGCAGGCTGCAACTCCCATGGCAAGCACAGCAAAGTGTTGTGTTTTGTTTTATAGGCTAGTGGAGAAGACTTAGAAAAAACACAGGGACCTTTGGTGTCTTTTAAATGAACTATTTTAAAAGGTTATGAACAAGTATGTTTTATATTGATAACACTATGTACTCCTAACTGATGGCAGCAGTGAAACACAGCATTACACAGTGTAAGAATGATACTCAAAATTTCAAACGCAGCAGTCTGCTCCTATGAGAAGGATGACTGAACAAAAAGAAGTGCCTCTGGTTTAAATAAAGTCACTCCAGAAAGGGACTAAGTATACTGATGGATTATTGAAAAAAAAATAGAAAAGGAAAAAATATCATCACTAACATAATGAAACGCACTTAAGAAAATGGCTAGCAGATGTTGCAAAGCTAAAAAAAATACATGCTTGGTTTCTCTATTCTTTGTGAAATCTAAACAGATCCAAATTTTTTGAAAAATATGTGTGTCTTATGTGGAAAATATAGAAGGTATCCATGAGTTGTAAATACCAAACTTAAACACCTTTAGAAACACGTAAGATCTTCATGTTTCTCCCAAAGAAAAACACTCTTTAGAAAGCCTTTTTTTCCCCCCCATGATGGGAAAGAAAAACCTCAACATATTATTAGATAATTGCATAAAAAAATGAAACATTACAAAATTTTATACAGACTACTTGCCTTTTGAGACTTTTGTATTTATATAGCTCTTTTTGAAAGCACTTTTAAAAACATTAAAGTTTAAAACAAAAAAGTTAAAATTAAACCAGAATGTCTGTAACCTAGAACTTAACAAGTGTGATATTTTTAACTGCATATTCAAAAATACGCTTCTAAGTAATAAGAGCCATCATGGAGTGATTCATAGCTTCATGCAAAAACATCCCACAATATAAATCTTGTTAACCTTTTGAAAATCCCCAAAAGCTCATTACAAAGCTGCTGAATCCTGGCATAACAAAACCTTATATTAAAGTATTTACTGTCCTTCTAAAAAGTCCATTACCTAAAAGAAATAATACACTGGAGTTAGTCGGATTTTATCATGGTCTGGCGGACAAGAAGTGTCAGACAGCGATGTATGTCTAATTAAATCACATCCCAGGAAAATCATTATAGAAATTCAGGAGAAATAATTTCTCAACTCATGTTACACAATAAACTATTCTCCATCTGAATTAATGACAAGTTTACAGGTTAATGAGGATTACAGTGAAAAGACTCATGAAGAAAAGGTGGTACCTTTCCTATCCTATTCCTTTTCCCAGTTCTTGGAAACTACATGCAACACCCCTGGAGACACTGGTTTTCAAATGGATTTGTTGCACAAAAGCTGATTAATTTTCTTCTCCAAATGAGTGACCTGTTACAAGAAATGCTGCATATTAAATTCTACTTACTGAAAATATGCATTTATGACATTTAAATTATATTCCCTAATGTAAGCACTTAATTTTAGTGCAATTCCTATCTTGATCTAACTTTACAGTCATTACCACATAGAACAATGTGAATATTTGAGACAAGAAGCACAATATCGGAGTCGATTATGAAACTCCAAATAAAAGCAGAGTAAAATCCTGTCCTTACTGAAGTCAGTGAAAGAACTGCTGCAGACTTCACTGACACCGCTATTACATTCTTTATATTCTATCTTCATTTGACATGAAGGTGAAATTAATGAGATTTACTTTATTCTACAAATACTATTTTATGGTTTTTAGAACACATTCTTGAATTCTTTCTTCAGTTCTCACTCCTGTAAATGAAGTAAGACGAAGATCTGTCTGAGGCTTGTCCTGCATTTTGGGAAAAAATGTGCAGAAGGAAGCTTTCAGTGACAGATTATTGCCAATGAATAATGACTATATTGCCAGTCAATAGCGATGCTAAAGCCAGAAGATTCACAAGAGTATTTAAACAGCAAGAATTTTTTTATGAACTATGTTACATACGTATTTATTTGAAAATACTATCTTCTCAATGAGAAAATATTACTTTCCAACTTGTTAATTTTTCTATTCTATTGTGCAAATATATGGCAGAAAGACTTAAAGCTATTGCTAAGATAGTACTAGTTTTAAAAATTCTTACATTTTTTTTCCCCAGGTATTACTCTGTGGACAGTAATTGCTGGTGCCAACTGTAAAGCTGCTGTTGAACTATGGGAGGAGCATCGAATCAGTCATTTTCCACTTATTTCTATTTAAAAAAACCCCAAACATACTTTACTTACATTCCCTAAATGCATTTTTGATGCCGTTCTTTAAAAACATTAGATCTGCTGCAGCATTCATCATAAAAGACAACGAACGTTTAAAAAAAAAATCAGGTTTCAAAACAGGAAAACTAAACTTTCAGATTTGCTTTGTTACTCTTATCTTTGTGATCACTCATCTGAAAACTATTTATTTTAGGGATGTACCGAGCTTCAGTTTATGAGAACAGAATGTGTCTGTCTCAGACTTAATAGTCGACTGCAAGACGTATTATGTCCAGCTCTCCCCCTCCAGAAGCATCCCTTTATCTCATTGTTTGGTCATCATCTGAGTTATGTGTTCATAAAACTTGTCAGGCAAGTTTTGACACTTAGAGCTGGCATAGTTGCAAAAGTATACTGACAAGCACAGTGTTTACAAAATCTGTAGGTCCAGCTTTTCACTTGTCAGCTTCTAATGTCATTATGTACCCAATATTAGGTGTTCATTAACTCCATCTGTACTGCTGAGTGAACTCTATTTTGACTGTATTCTAAGAAAAAGGAAGAGTAGTTTGGACTTTATTATCTCAACATTTGACTTTCAGTTTATCTTTTTGCATGCTTTCATTTTGCTTTTTATTTTTCATTTTATTCACTTTTACGCAAGGGCTACTACGCTTCGGAAATCCTTCCATGTTACCCATAACTTTGAAGTTCCCCAAATAATTTTGGAAAACTAACTTTCTCTTTATTAAAAGCTATGTACCTATCTATCTATCTATCTATCTACACACACACACGCAATTACAGATGTGTGTCATAAAATAATCACACCAGTATGTGTTTTTAAAGCTGTCAAAATATTAAAAATATTTTTCCTATGGTAACTACAAAATGTAGTAAAGCTTAGCTTTACTGCCAAAGACCAAATTCTGCAATCTTCTGTCAGAAAGACTTCTCTAGATTGCACCAAGAACTGGGGGCTTTTGGGCAGTGCCTGCAAGAGGAAAATTCTTACTGCAGTAAAAATGGGCAGAGAAATTATCTGTCAAAAAATCAGAGTAATACAGTCTATTATTTTAGGCAACTGGCTTGGGTTTGGATTAGATTCTGCTCTCATATTCCAGTGACTTGGTAACAGAATCTAAGCTTTCATTTCATTCATTAGGAAAGGAGCCTTGTCTGGCTCTGGATGGTGGTATTTATGCATTTTTTATAGAGTTTGAAAGATTTTTATTTCATCCATGCTTCTTTTCACATTCACACTCATGTAGGGAATTTAATTCCTATAATGAGAAACAGAAAATATAAACTGCTCATAATGAAAAATGCTGGTCATCTACAGCTGTACCAACAGTCATCTTCTGCAACGAACCTTATTTTTCACCTGGCGATTATTTTCTTTGCACATACTTGTTCTGCCCACTCCTTTCAAAAGAAATGCAGAAAATGTAGGTCCTTCCAATTAGGCTTTGTGTTTCACTGAGCTTAATAGAACTGCCCTGGCAGGGGGAAGTCCAGGGAAACCGGTCTGGTTAGAGTGCTAGTGGGAATTCTCCATCAAACTCCCCTTCATAGGAAGCTACACCCTGAAAAGATAAGGTGAGGATACAGGGGGTACACTGCATTTCCTTCCCCATCTCTTGCCATCACATAGCACAAGCTACCAATTGGTCCCTCCAAAACCACAGCAAAATCAAGCCCTGTAGTAAAAGGTCAAAACCCCATGTTTAACATGAGACAGGAGAGAGCACATCAGAGAGCTGGGAAGACTGAGTTACATGTCAATACTTTAAATTCTTCCAAAACAAGTACTTCTAAATGTAATTATCATGCCTAGAACACCTACAGAAGAATGCAAGAACACTCTAGTGGGCCCTGCCAATGTAGCCTAAGGATAATAACTCCTTCCCAATCCTCATGTGGCAGTGATGCTAATCCAGAAGCTGACACAGCAACCAAGGGTCAGGTATTCCACTTTATCCCACGAGAAGCCTCGATGCCCTCTGCCTCCATCTTATATTCATCTATGCCTAAACTCCGCTTCAACAGACAGCAAAGAAACCACAGAAACAGAAGTCAAATGACACAGATTTGCATACTATCAAATAATACATCTTACTATGAAAGCATGCATTTAAATAATACTCTGTTTCTCCCCCCGAGAGTCCCTCATATCGAGGACCCTAAACTTAAAAGACCAGCTTTGCTGGTGAATGCAGCTGTTACCCTTTGCTAGTCAATACAAAAGGATGGGAGTCTTCCAGGGGAAAGGAAAGAATATTTGATCTGCCCAGCCAGTAAAAATAAACTGTCCCTTGAGCATACCAGGAATTCAGTCTTGTTTGTTATGATTTCCCCTATGTAGCACATGCTGAATTTTACAAACAGGCTTTTAAAAGGTCCCATTTATGGCATTTGGTTCTTGAAATATGCATTGAAAAACACTATCAGCAGAACACTTTAAGTAATTTGATGAATACTAAAACAAATTCTGGAAGTCTGGAATTCTCCAGCTTTCTGTATCATCTTCACATAATAAGTACATCTTTTTAGACACCCTGTTCTGGGATTAGAATATGTGGGGGTTTTGACACAGCTAATTTATGTATAGCCTTCAAATGCTCTGCAACTGGCAGGGATAAGATGGTTAAGCAGACTTAAAATGGTTAATGGCCATTTCAACTCTGGATCTTAAGCCCACCTGCAGACCTAGTCAATTATTACCTGAAGAGTACTCGGTAATCTATGTAAAATGAATTTGACTGTCTCACTTTGAACCACAGGGGATACGTCCACGTTACAAAATAACTTAGGCTAACGTACTCAGCAGAAACTGTCACTGTACTGGCAGTTTCAGCAGAAATGCGGAAGTTGGAATATGCATTTAGAACACAATACAACTTTGTTTCTGAAGGAAAACCAAGGAGGATGAGAGTTGGTGGAAAAACACTGGGGAAGATTACTATGTGTCCCACACCTCTATGTTCTGGGTAGAGGAAAGATTTCAATTCCCAGCACCCAACGCATTCAGAACTTGTTAAAGCAGTATTTTGCAGTGAACATTTAATAACAATCACTACAGCAAAGCAAGGAATATTACATAGATGGTCTTATGAAATATGATTACCTGACATACTGCTGGGAGTTATGGATATGTAATCATTCTCGTTCTTCTTCCGTCACCAATGTCACCTGCCAAAAAAAAGGAAAAAATCCCATGTGATATGTCCATAAATGCAAATCTGCAGAATTTCATTAACATTTAAACAGGATGGAACATTTTGGATTTTGAATGCCATGATACATGTTTGATGGCTTAACACATTAAATTCAATGCACCTTGCTTAACCACATGAGTCAATGAATGGAAGTCGGATCCAAAACCTGGTGGACTGGAGGAGCTGTGGGTAACAGGGATTTGGAAGCAAGGTCAAAAAGCTGGTGGCTACTGATGCAGAAAAAAACACGCTTCTGCCCACTTCAGGGAACGCTTTCCCTTAATTTTTTGTAGAAGAAAAGTTCCTTTAGGTCTAATATGTAACTTTAGGAGCTAATTATTTTTTACTTTCCAGTTTCTAATGATACATGACCATTACTCTTAGGTTCAGTAAGAATAGAGGATTCAAAGGAATTAGAAATTCTCTGTCTAGAGTTACACTGATTCTTCTTCAATCATCTGAAACTCAGAAGTCCATAAATTTATACAAAGTTTTGAGATGTAAATAGTAATTTTACTCACTTTGTAGAAAACTGATCCATATGTACTTATTACTTAACTTTTGAACAATGGCCTCCTCTGTTTTATTAAGGAAATAACTGCAGCTGTGAGGAACTGGATTTGGCATCCTGAAGTTGTGGTTTTAATATTTAGATTACCTCTCCCACTCTTATGTCCATACATACACATCAACATATTAACTATACTCCTTTTCTGTTTGGTAGCAAAGACTGAAGCCCTGCAACCTAATTTTGTGTCAGGAGAAAAAGTCACAAATAGCAGTTATGGCATCATCCTCCAGCAGTATCTGTATTTATACTAGCTACAACAGTTTTCAAACAGAGGTATCACAGGCAGCATGCCCTTGTTCAGCCATCCCGACCTGAAACATGGTGCCGAGCTGGATGATCCCAGCTCGATCCCTAGTTTAAGCATCAACAATCCAATCCGAGCGGAGACAATCCTAAAGGCATTACTCCAGAATAGAGACAAGATCTCATTAGAATTTTTGAATAAGAAATCCCAGGCCTACAACTGACCCCACTAATGCCAGTGGAAAACTAGCCCAGGACCAGAGTCACACTCTCTCGATCATCAGGAAACAAATATCTTGTAATGTCAGCATGCAAGTGATATTTTATGGGGGAAGTAGAACCTCTCCCAGATTGTCCTGATCGACATTTTATGTTACGAAACTGCCCTTTGGTCTTTATTTTGTTAACAATCTTTTGCTTTCTGTTTCTCCCCATCCACCCAGCACCAGAGCCCAGCCTGTATTTCTCCACAGCCGCTGTCTCCTCACACGGGGAGCGTTCCCCTTCCTTGCCCTTGAAATAAACACCCTCCACCAACGCCAGGCTGAAAGGACATCAAGCGCATCTGCTCTATTTAGGCACAGACTACCACACCAGAATGAGAAAGAACTGCAGCAATCGCATGTACCGTGTAATTAATGTATCTGGGACGCAGCCTCGCAGTTTCACCTAAGCTCTTCGATCCCCCCCCTCCGCTACGCCGGCGGGGGCCGAAAACCCTCCCGTCAACTCAGACACCTGAGGCTTCGCAGCCCCCGCTTCAAGGCCTCCACAAGATGGCGGCGGGACGCCCCCGCCGTGCCCTGCGGGCCCCGCACCGCCCCGGCCCCTCGCCCCAGGCGCCACTTCGCGTCCCGCTACTCGAGACCGGGGTAGAGGCCGGCGCCTTCCCCGGTACCCGGGAAAGGCCGGCTGCCCGCCGGCGAGGCACAGGGAAGAGCCGCGGCCCCCCCGCCTTCCCCGAACGTTTTCCTCACAGACGCCCCCGCGCCCCCCCTGCCCGCGACGCGACACGACGCGGCGCGGTGTGACGGCGCCCCCTGGCGGCCACCCGGCAGCAGCCCGGAGGGGAGCGGCGGAGCCCGAAGCGTCGGGTACCCCCCGGACCCCACTGCGCTTGTGACGGCGCCGCAAAGTCAAACCTGCTGGAGGTTTTACAGCGGGAGCGGGTAAAATATCCGCCGGCATGTATGTTACAATGTGTTTTTATCTCCTTGTCTCTTCTTCCAAGAAAATCACTCTCTCTGGGCTCTTCTCAGAAGAGACACTGTCATAGAACCGTAGAATGGTTCGGGTTGGAAGGAACCTTAAAGATAACTAGTTCCAGTCCCCTGCCATGGGCAGGGACGCCTCCCACTAGACCAGGCTGCTCAAAGCCCCATCCAGCCTGGCCTTGGACACTCCCAGGGATGGGGCATCCACAGCTTCTCTAGGCAGCCTGTTCCAATGCCTCGCCAACCTCACAGGAAAGAATTTCCTCCTAGTATCTAATATACATCTACCCTCTCCCAGCTTAAAACCGTTACCTCCCATCCTATCACTACACTCCCTGATAAACAGTCCCTCCCCATCTTTCCTGTAGCCCCCTTCAGGTACTGGTAGGCCAGTATAAGGTTTCCCCGGAGCCTTCTCTTCTCCAGGCTGAACAACCCCAACTCTCTCAGCCTGTCCTCACAGGAGAGGTGCTCCAGCCCTCTGACCATCTTTGTGGTCCTCCTCTGGACCTGCTCCAACAGGTCCATGTCCTTCTTATGCTAGGGGCTCCAGAGCTGGACGCAGTACGCCAGGTAGGGTCTCCCCAGCGTGCAGTAGAGGGCCAGAATCACCCCCCTCAACCTTTAAGTATCTCCTTAAACTCTTAAGGAAAAGCAAATACTCCACTTCATATTTGCCATGCACAAACACTACAACCAGAGGTGACGATACAAGAGCTTTCTTTTGCTACCGACGTCTTGTGGGCCTTCAAAAATCCTTCACAGTCTGTCAATCAAAAGATTAAAGAGGATACAAACTCCGATCAGGCCTCCAATTAAAATCAGACTCTGACCCATCCCACCATGTCATGGGACCCCGTGAACCTCAACAATAAGCCATTTCCCAGAATTTAATTGTGGTTTGGTGACTCAGTGACACACAAGTGCTCTTGAAGTAAACAATTGAGTGATTTAAATAAAAATTCTGCCCCTCCTGTAAATAATTAGTTACTAATCCCAAAATTATTGTTTTTGCGCCAATCTATTAAAAAGGAGGGGAGGGGAAAGGAGAAATACAAAGTTCTTCAATGAATTCTGTATAAAGAGAAAAATTCTAGCTATCCTGGGAGTTTTGCCATTTTCCCTGATGAGACCAGGACTTGGCATGAAGGCAGCTGCTACTTGTGTAAAAAAAATAATTATGAAATGACTGTAGGAAAAGATAGCCTTTTGTTTACAGCGTTACGCTAACATATCTGGCTTTGGCACAATCTTCCTGTGTCCCACAGCTTAAAATGGAGAGTGTGTGTGCATCCTCCTTTTTTCCTCGTACCCACCTAGAGAAAAAAAGTTTCTCGGAGCAGGTCTTGGTGTTGCTGTGTCAATGTACAGCATCTCGCCCATCCGGCATCTCCACTAGGTTGATTTCGCAGCTGCCAAAACATACATCGTAAATGAGCCCATCTGTAATACCTGCTTTGCACCTGGTGGTGATTTTAACAATCTTTCCAAATGTATCAGAAATGTCTTCTAAAGAATGTTTTTATCCTGCACTCTATATGCCAGAAGTAATTTCCTGTTTTTCCTGCTAAGGAATGTGGCACATGGATGGAAATGTTGTGGAAGTACAGAACCATTTATCCATTCTGGCACCCAAAACCTTGACTGTCTTCTACACGCCCAACACTGTTGCTACTTTACATGGACAAGAAGAGTAAACAGCTTTCTCTCAAAGGCATAGATGCAGAAGATGCTGGAATCTGATTCTTTTTCAGAGTCTACAACTAAAAAGTACGTGAACAGGCACAAATGGAAAGGAGGCGGATGAGTCACAGGCAAGGCTCCACCACATCAGGCCAATAATGTCTGGGAGCCTTCACGGACATTGCAGAATAAGTTTCTTTCTTGCCAAAAGCGACACAATTTTTATGGTTAAGCTTTGCTAACATCACAGGGAACAGGCTTCATTAGATTATCTTTTGTGTGTTGAGCGCTCCTTTGCCCACAAAGAGCTAGCTGGGGTCTCATGGCTCTGAGTCACAAGCCCTGAGCACGCAGCACTAACTTCAGAGGTTGCTATCTCTGCATCCCACGTGATCTCCCCACTGGAGAGCCGAGGCTGCAGACTGGGCAGTGTGCTCTTTCTCCATCACTCAAGTTCAACACTACTCTTTCTTTTTTATTTTTTTTTTTTCACAAGGTAGTCCTCAAATTCATACTGGATACCTCAAACAAAAGTAGCAAAATGCTCATTCTGTTCTGATACTGAGTTGTGTTTCAGGCCTACAGACCTGCATCAGGAAAAGAATATCCCTATTTTGCCCCAAATCAAAAAAGACATCTTTGCAATCTTCAACTGCTCAGGCCTGAAAAGGTTGTATTTGGCATGAATTCTCAGGCTTTGGTCTCCACTCTATAAACACTGTCAAGCCATATTGCCAATTACTGCATTTACTTTCTATTCCCATAATGGAAGGCGATTAACCAATTAACATTATTCAATGTGGTTAAGCGTTCTCCCACTCTCACCAAGTGCCTCCTCCTTCACACAACTGCATCAAATTACCTAATAGGTATAGAAAATGGTTGCACTGCTCAGGGGATGAGGATGTTTTCTGACCTTAGTTTTTTGGTTTGGGTTTACGCGGTGGCTACTGCTCTCCTCCAGGCTAGGGGCATGGTAATTTTGTGGTTTGAATCCTGGTCCCTGTCTATATCGTGAGCTGCATGCTTCCTGGCGAGCCTCAGGCTTTTCTTCCCGCTCAGCAGTCAGTTGCCCCAAGCAGCGTGGGGGACCGGCACTGCTGCCTCATGTCCCTGCTCAAGGCAGGAATGAGTGGGGGAAAAAGGACTTTGTGCCTTTCAGAAGCACTGACAAGCCACCCGGCTCCTTGCTCTTCACCGGACTGTCCCTTGGCTGCCCTTTAAAAGCTTGAGGCAGGGCCATGGGGTGACCTGGCTCATCCCAACAAGTCCCTCCTGTAACCCTACCTGCAGCACCCAGTACCTCTGTCTCATCCCCAGTACCCTTATACAACGCTCTTACACAACGCTCCCTGTTTCTGGCTCTCCGGGAGCTGGGGGCTGCCTCCAGGGAGAGAAGCCTTGTGCTGGGAGGAGGGGAGGACTGCTGGCAGGGCTGGGAGCAGGCGGGAGCCTGCCCAGGTCCTGGGATGCAGCAGGGAGCAGGCGAGGATGCGGAGCAGGGTAGCAGAACACATCAGTTCTGCAATAGTGCACAGGGGAAACCTCCAGCACAAGTCAGACCGAACGCCCCAGGGATGGCAGCCCCACACACTCTGCTCTGGCACATGTTATGGCACTTCTGTTTTTCTTGGGGGCTACCTTGGCTTGGAGGTGATGGATGTGTCACCTGAACATTTTGTTCTGGAACCTCCCTCTGCGAAAGTTGCTCTCACTTTTCACTTCATCTTGAGTGAAAAAACCAAAGCAGCAACTCCGCATCAGGAAAAATGACAAGGTAGCCTAAAAATGACAAGGCTGTATTAATGCCTAACTGAACTTTTAAATTTGTTTCAATATTTAATATTTCAATATTTAACAGCAAAATAAAATTAGTATTTTAGAGCAGAGTTACACAGAGGATTTTATACTAATACATTTTCAGTGAAAAATGGCTATGGCTTACAATGAATGATACCTATGTAATGAGCAAGCAGCATTCTCTCCCTTATAGAACATACAAAACAACTGTGCACCGTATGAGATATAAAAATCTGTCTAGTTTTCTAGATAGGTTTAATGAAAAGCCCCCATCAGAACTGGCTTGTAGGCACAAGCTCAGAAGTGGACTCTGACTCGTGCTTTTTACTGCTGGTCTAGCTTAACTCATAAGGACACAAAAATGTGCAATAAAGCATAAAATCAAAATTACAGTGCGCTATCTGTATAAACATTTGCTGTCTATCCTGAAACACTTGGTTGAAAGGCAAGGAGCTACTCAGCTTTCTAATACGGATGTCCAGTAGTTCTGTGTAATCCTGTTCTTTCCCTCTCACAGAGACTAGACTCTCAACGTGTGCTCTTCAGAATAGGGCACTGGGTTTATATTCTAGGCTCAGAATTTCCTATTTTAACTTGCTTCTTAAATACTTTAAAAATTGCTAAGCACTAACAAGTCAAGATTATGGATGCCCTGCATCAGTCAGGATCAGACCAAAATAAGTCATGTGCTCGGCTCTGTGCAGGCATCAGCAGCTATTTTACAGCTAGGAAATTATTATATTCAGACAATAAGCCTGATAAATTATAACAGTAAACTCACTGCATTACAGGTTATTGAAAGCACTTGTGTTTCAATAAGCAGAACTACAGGATGAACAGTGTTAATTTAGATGGACGAACTAATTCCTCCTGTAGTCCCTCACTGGTGAGACTTCTGTTCCAGCATACAGTTTGCAGGACAGGCTGAAAGACAAAGCTGTTGTGTTGAACGCAGTATCTATGGAAAATAGACACAGCACCACAAAATGTAATATTGCAAGATAAAAACAAGATGAAAGTTGGTTTTGTGATTTCATCAGAACTTAATGTCTTACTGTATTTGGGTAAATGTATCCTTTTAGAAGCTAATGGAAAATATAATAATTGACTTCATCGTAACAAAAAAGAAGAGTTTTAGTATTTCTGTCTGTTTCCCAGTAGCCTGAACATGCTAAAAAAGGCAGTCTCATAGGTATCATCGAAAGTACACAGGGGAAGACTGTAACATTAGCTTTAAACCACCGGGGCATCAGCAGTAATCTGAATACACCTCTCTCTGTACTTACATAAATGAATAACATTATCTCACTTAGAGAGTATCTCAAATCACTTATTATCACGGTGCGGAACTGTTAACTGGCGCTAAAATGTAAAGGCGCTAGGAAATCTGCTTACATTCAGCTTAAAACTCTGCCAGCGCAGTGGGCTGCAGCCTCCTCTTTGCTCTACTTCATCCCCTTTGCAGCAACGTCAGCTCTCTAGCGCTTCGCTTTGGCCTTCTACATGTGTACACAGGAGGGCATGAGAGGAGCACAGAACTGGAAGCAGCCCTGCTTAGCCACTATTTTGATACGCAGTGGTTTATTCCCTGCAGGGGACTTTCTTAACATGAAGCGTGACAGTGCAAGCTAGCCAGATTTGCCACAGAGGAGCTGATCTGTAACTGTGCGTTAAGAGATGTTTCTATCGTTAGAGGTTTGGGCCTTAATTCAGAAAGTCTGCTACCTACTTGCATAAATATCCAGTTCAGCAAGGATCCTGGAGAGCCAAGGATGATAGAAAAGCGAAAGGGATAATAGAAAAGACCCCGTATTTAAGAGATTTTCCCCGTGTTTTTTGAAGGGCCTTTGAGACACTTTGTGGCTTATGTGTCCATTCTCCAGCTTCTCTGAGTTTCATTCAGACAACAGCTTTGACGTAAAACTTTTCTTGTTTGTCTGTTTTGTTCTGTCAACTCAGGAAACATTAGCTCTCCCTGAAATTTCAACAAGGGACAGTTTATCTTTGATGCTAATTTCTCTTATTACTCACTGCGAAGCTTGTATTAGACGAAGGCTGTCTTGTATTACCCAGTAAATCTCTACAACTGACTAACATGAGATAATCCTGAAGATACTAAATTTCAACGACTTTTATTGAAACTGGTGATTTTCCACCCTCATGATGAAATGACTTAAGAAAAAGAATGTTTTCTAAATGTCAGGAAGGGAGGTACCTAGATGAATCTGTTAACAAAAATGAATTTTGTCAATGCATCTTATATGCGCTGTGCCTAAAAAATCAGCGAAGCAGAAATGAGTATGTTCTAAACTACAAATGTCACTCTGAATAGGGGTAAGCATTACCCTAAAGATTGGTACTGGCATTTGTTTGGGCTATATTCAGGGATTCAGATATGAACAGCAAAATTAATGCAGCTTTAGGCTTTCTGTTTTTCTTAACCAGAGCTTGGGAGTCACCACTTAGTTTAAAAATTAAATTCTAAATACTGAATAATCATTGTCTAGATTGCACGCCTGGAGTTACAGTGTGTAAATATATAGAACTTTGCAGAATCCCTTGGAAAAGAAAAACAAGAGATGCTGTTACAGCTATGGATTCAGCCTCATCGGTTTTTGCATATTGTGTGACTTGATGAGTTTCCAAACCTGAATCTATTTGTCCTAAAAACTGATAGCTGAACTGCAAAACCACTGAATTCTGAAATGTTCAACACAAATTCCAGACCTGACATCTATGGCTTAAATTCAATGATAACTGAGGGAAATTTTTGAAGAGACTTATTTTCAACAAAATTAAGGTAACAGACCAGAACAAAAATTTGTTTTCTGGGCTGGAGCACCTCTGCTATGAGGACAGGCTGAGAGAGTTGGGGTTGTTCAGCCTGGAGAAGAGAAGGCTCCAGGGAGACCTTATAGTGGCCTTCCAGTACCTGAAGGGGGCCTACAGGGGAGACGGGGAGGGACTCAGGGAGTGTAATAATTGGACAAGGGGTAACGGTTTCAAACTGAAAGAGGGGAGATTTAGATTAGATATTATGAAGAAATTCTTTCCTGTGAGGGTGGTGAGGCACTGGAACAGGTTGCCCAGGGAAGTTGTGGATGCCCCATCCCTGGAAGTGTCCAAGGCCAGGCTGGATGGGGCTTTGAGCAGCCTGGTCTAGTGGGAGGTGTCCCTGACCAGGGCAGGGGGGTCCGAACTAGATGATCTTTAAGGTCCCTTCCAACCCTAATCATTCCATGATTCTATTCTATGATTCTGAAATCTAAATCCCTAGCCAGCAAAATCTACAGCAGGGGGATAAAGACTAGCTAAAAATCTGTGCAAATCCTTCCTACAAGTTGAACTGGTGGTCCTGGAGCATTCACTTGCCACTGCAGAAGCGGCTCAAGGGCAACGGGCATCAGACAGATGTTGACAGCGCGATATGCAGCAGAAGGGGACAGTGCATTTATGGACGTGTAGGTTCTGGCCTTGCGTCAAGCAGTAAGGCAGGTAATATCCCTGGAGGCACGATGAAGGCACACCAGAGACAGACAAAAGCATGAATTAATAGAAAAGGAGTGACAGACAAGTAAAGTTAAACGATTAAGGGGCTGGACTGACATGTATCAGTTGAGAGCTGACTATGGCTTGGCAAAGTGACAGGGAAGTGAGCATGCGATAACCATGCTCAGAAGAGAGCATGGAAGAATGTGACTGTTATGGGAAATTTGGTTAAATTATGCTAATGGTTACCGGTGGATATGTAATTAGGTTAGAGGGCAGCTATATTTAAAAAGGAGAATTCCTGCCTGGTTTTAATTGATATTTTGAAATGGAGCAGCCCATATTGCTATTTCTGAGGTTTACCCAAAAGCTTGTTTTTCAAAAGAAAAAATTCAATGACTTCAGGAACAATTAAGCTCAAGTTGGAGAAAGCTTTCTGTACACATCCCCTCTGATATTTCAAAATACAAACCACATGTTTTATAGATACATAAATATATTTATAATTATTATAAATAAATAAAGAGTTTCAAGTTACCTGGCAATAAGCTAGTGGTCATAAAATATGACTGTATTAAAACGATCTAAACGCCCATTTGATTATGGTTTTGGGCAGACAGGAGTCATGGACAGAAGGAATAATACTTGTGAAAATGAAGCAGATGCTCTTATTTTGCTTATTTTAACAGAAAATTGCTTGCACCCTCTGTAATGGCTCTGCCTGTATGACCAGCACTGCATGAAGTAAACTGGATTTCAGCTGAGGATTTTCACAGCTCAGAGGTTACCCTATTCAAAGCCCTATTCCTTTTTAACCTCATTTTTTGGAAAACAAACACATTATGGCATATTCCAAACTAAATAATTCACTGATTTATTCTTTAAGGCAGGCAGAGTTTCCTAAGAGGTGGGCTCTAACCTCTGTCACTCCTTATACCCTTTTTCCTGACCTCACTGTGGCCCCAGTGCGGGCAGTGGAGACGACGACTACTTTTACTCCAAAAAGGCAACTATCCTAACGTTAAGTAGAAACATTATAGATGCAAACCTACTTTTGGGTGCAGACTGGAAAGAAATCGCATAGCCCCACTGTTAACAATGGCCTTTCAGTATGTTCGATAAAGCAGTAATTTCCTTTTTTTTTTTTTTATAAACCTCTCCTCTTGTTTGCTGCCTCATTTACAGCTAACAATAATAGAATCAGGCCCAGAAATCAAAAGAAAAAGTTTAATCACTGATGATTTTGCTATCTCTCCCAAGCAAACAACAAAAGTCTACAACCTTTTAACCTTTTCCATCCTATTTGCTAATTACTTATTTTGTAATTAACCCATTATGCATCTGTCATTGTGTTTTAAATTAAATCACTTTAATTGCTAGTAAGTAGGGTTTATTTAGTTCCTGGTATGGCTGTATGGGGTCATGAGTGGGGAGCTGTTGAACCACTCTCGAGTTACAGGTGGCTCTCTGCAAAAACTGCTGAAGCTGCTGAAGACAAAGAAGAGTTAAGCTGCTTTCCTTAGGTGATTTAACGTCTAATGGAATATTTTTAACGGACGAAAGTTTACTGCAAACATGGGAGGCCATTTTTTCTTCCTTGTATACAGATCACATTGGGCATTTTTTTCTTTATTGAAGTAAGTTTTAATAAAGGAATAATTATGTCAATAGTTCTAGAAAACGCCTATCACTGCAATGCTTACTTTGCCGTACACTAAAATTCCATGAAATGCAACACAGCTTTATGAACAGCTGAACTTCAAACAAAGATAATGGAGAAAATCTAACACGTGGGACATCAGGAGTTTTAAGTGTGGGGCTAACAGTCAACACACTTTAGCATCTCCATATAAAACACCATAAAAAATGAGAATAGACATAAAAGATTTTATTCTCTGTAGCACAGCCCCCTTCTTCCCCTTGTGAGACCTGACTCGCTTCACTGACCCTGCAGAAAATACCCACATTTTTGCGGGGTTAGTTTTGGGCTGGGTTAGTGAGTTGAAGCAGCCCCGCATGGTGGCTGGCGAGCCCTGCGGCCAGCACAGAGTAAGAGTCAGGAGCCCACGGCTGCACGGAGGGCAGGGGAGGGAGATGGGGTTCACCCTCTCTCACAAAATGGCACCGTGGAGGAACACTCCTAGTAATAAACTAGGGTATTTATGGTTCTGTGCATTGAAATCACCTTTTAATTCTTAAAATAATTTCTGAAGGTTTCTAAAACACCTTTAAAGATTATAAATCTTGTACTGCGGGGGGAAAAAACCAACCCTAAAGACAACGCAATTCATTCTAACTTTTTTTTTTTTTTTGCATTTAGACCCTTATATGCTGAAGAATGGCACTAAAAAGTGCTTGCTTTATGTTCTAGAGAATAGCAATACCAATTGGTAGGGTCAGTCTTCCCTTTAGTGGTAAATGAAGCCAAGACTCTAGTACTGATGAGACATGAGAATAAATTTCCAGCAAGAACCCAAGTCCACATCTTCGCTAAGTTACCTAAATGTATGGGTGAAATAAACAATAAATAAAGACCAAACATATGAAAGCCAGCATATTTAGCAAAGTGAACTTCCCACATAGACTTTGTTCTGAGAATTCATTAACAATGCTAAAATCCAGGACTAGTCTAAATGTTAAATTTTTTTTTTCCTTGCTCCTATCAGAAAAAAGTGTATAAAATGACAGGGGTTTACGGAGCACACCTTAATAAGAACCTATGTAACCCTTCCAAAAGACAGTCTTTCTGTCCAGTGAGGAAGCCGTAATTAACCTTTTCAGCTTGTTATGCCATCTGTGCATTGCACCTTTGGGTATGGGCTACCAAGACATAGTGCAGGGCTAGAAGATCCTGGAGCAGCATTTTGTTGCTGCCAAATTCTACCACTGCATTCATCCTAACGCCTTCCTTGCCCATCTCAGTAACTCCACACCTCCTCCTGGGGAGCTCACCTTGCCAGCCCCATCTTTGTCCATCTTTGCACGGTACTTAATTAGAAGCATCCATCTCTGCATTTGCTTTGCCAGCACTTGGGACTGCAAGACAAGGCTTACAGGTGCAGAGGAAGAAGATGAGGGATTGCAGAACGATGCAAAGGAGAACAGAAGACAAAGTGGTGACTTAAATTTTTAATAAGGAGCCTACGGATGGCCTTCAGGGACAGTGTGGCCTGTTGAAGAGAAGCCATCAAAGGCTCAATAATGGATACATCTGTTGTATAGAGAGGAAAGATGCAAGCTTTTTTACATTTGCTTAGGAAAGAGGAAGGGGGCAAAGACACAGCAATGGAACTGAATTAAGACTCAGAAAGATATTCCTATCAGCTGTATTCTGAATATGCTTTAATATTGTACATCCCATGTTAATACAAACCATCTTTAGATGATGAGGCTCTGAGCAGGCATTCTAGAAGCTTAGACTCATAGAGAAAACCAAACTACTGGAAGAGCTTTGAGGGTAGCCTGCGCGTAGGAGGACAGAGGCAGAAATCCACACTGGAGACTACACACAAGAAGCCCAAGCCCCTGGGGAGAATGGTAGGGAAAGAACAAGCGGGAAAAATTCAATTGTAAAGCCTTGTTCTGCATTGCCTCCTTCGTTTGAGGTCTGAATTGGACTTCTGAAACTCTCTTGCTTTCCCTGGTTGGCCAGTTGTTGACTTGGTACCGTCAGATCTTTCCAGTTTCACCATTGCCTGCATTCAACTCCTAACAGAGGTAAAGCAGTGGGACCTAAGGCATGTGCTTATCAAAGCAATAATGTTAGGTAAGTATGGAAGCAGCATCCTCCCAGTGTCCTGAGCAAAACCCCAGTATGAGCAGACACACTTTCCCCAGAGAGCACACCAAAAATTACATGGCGGAATCTTGTCCACTCCTTTTATTAAGTTCTTTAAACTCTCAATGCCGTACTACCCCAGTGCTTCATGATGGCTACGTGACCAAGGTAACACCAGGGTATCAATCTGAGTTTCTTTGCTCTCCTGAGTTACCAAGATTGGCCAGGCATTTCTTTTAAAACATAATTCTCTCCTGCTCCAATTTTCCAATTAGTCTCTCTTTCTGTTCTAGTTTCTAATTTTTTTTGTATGAATGTGTAACAGGAAAACTGGATGCTGCGTTTCATTCCTGAGGATGTTAGATCTGGGGACTCCATCACCAAACCCCAAAGCCGCAGCCCTAATGAGTCAATCTTTGTCTTCTGCTCCCGTGTGTCTGCCATGTGAAGAACAGATCCTTGAGAAACGTAGCTGCGAGCAGGGACGATCACCATTCAAAGAAAACTTTGCTTTAAGACACCCAGCACAGACGACTTCAAAGGTTAACAGGAAGATACTGCATCTGACCCGATACGGAGCCCCAGGGGCAAGACAGCGATAAAATGGGGTGTGCCCCCAGCGCTGCGGCGTATTGCACAGATTCAAAGAATTTGAGAGTTTTCTGTTCTAAAGCTCTATGCAAATGCACTGCACAAGTAAGGGATGGAAGGCACAAATGTGAGGATTACCCAAGTCAAGTTATCCGATGAGCTCTCTCGGCTTATCTCAGGAAAAATTGCCCTGAAAATGCAGACAACAAAGAAGCCAAAGAGAGCCAAGGGCAAAGTCACAAGCAAAATGACTCCCAAACACAAGACAAGATGGAAATTGCTACTTTTTCAGTGGATTTCATTCCTCCATTTAGCGTCATCTCTATTTAACTAATATGCAGTTTGATTTTAGCCAGACACGCAGGGACAGCTTTTATGCCACTCCCATCAGGAGAAGCAGAATGGGATGTCATCTCTGCGCTGCTGATAACTGAGGCTTCCCGTGATTTATCTCAGCAGCATCACATGGATATTGAAAAGGACAGTGGAAATACACGATCCCACAAGTAATATTCTGTGTACTTCCCACCAGGCTTATCTGAAAACATGCTAAAAAAGCATCTGAGACATCCTTTTCCTGTTGCTTTCCATAGCGTCTTGCGCAGTAAAACATTAAAAGTGTTAAAAGCGACACAGCGATCTAAATTAAGGATGTAGCCATCTTCCCATCCAGTGATGGGAAGGAGCTAATCTATCAGAGAAATTTTAGAATTAGTAAGTTTCGTAAGTATTAATATATGGATCTAATCTACATTCAGTGTTATCCAAATTACCTTGTGCTGAAAGAACAAGTTCTGTGTAATGAAGAGAAACAAACGAAGCTCACGGAAAAACAATTAAAGCTGGGAGTTGCAATGGGAATTGGAGTCGGCACTACCTCATGTTCCATGTTGAAAAATTATTCTTACGGTAACCCAGCTTCCTCATCCATAAAGTGGAGATGATAATGATAATACTCATCTCAGCTCCAACAGTATGCCAGTAAGATCTACAGATAAGCCATCAGAATAGCTATTATTAATATTATGTATGCTTGGCATGCATTTTTTACTTCAAAACAGGCTTACAGATTGCATTTCTGGTCTGTTCTCAGTGTTTTGGGGATGACTTTTTTAAGCTTCAGAAAAGTTATTCTCAATTTATTTATTACATTGGGGCATATTATTTGCCATTGACTTTAATTCTCTTTTACAGCTTATTAGTTTTATGGGATTTTGTTCTCTGTATGATGTGGGAACACAGTAGCACAATGATTCAACAAACACCAGTTTTACCAACCAGCCAGATTTAACAGGCTATTTCTTGTTGTATCCTATAAACACAGTGAGCAGCCAATCTGATATTTAATGATGCAAACCATAAGCAGAGGTAGTGTTTTGTGCCAAGATACAATATGTGGAGATTGCAAAAGCTCACGGTGAAATTTCTATCGAAAAAAAAAACCAGCATGGAGGTTTCTGAGTTGTTCTTTTGTGGGAATCAAAACTGAGTGTCTTTACTGTGCAAAGCAGATAAATAGATTAATTGGAAAAACCCCAAAGATATTGACAGAATGAGAGAACATCTCATATTGTCTATGGAAACTATTCACAACGAACTGTGCTTTTTATGGGAAAACTTCATCAGAACAGGATTCCCAGATTATTTTCATGTTCTGCCATCCACTAACAAAGAGACTTTGGTCTGAACAACAAAGCAGTTTGATTGTAAGGGAAGCACAAAATGTACTAGCTTCTAAAGAGGGCTTAGTTTTTAGTATCTGTGAAGTTGTTGGAGAATCTTACATAACAAGCTATTTATAATGACTTAAAATCAGAATTTTCTTTGAGGTATCCTAACCAAATTATAGAAAAAAAAGATTTGTGAAACAGGATGCGGTATGTTTTAAAACCAGCTGCTTGTTTTTTTAAAAAACATCTTTGTAGATCTCTCAAAAGTGAGACTGGTATACTCTTAGGATTTTCTGAACAGGCACAAAAACTACAGCTTTATAGTCCAGGGTACAGTGGATTATAAAACGCTGTTCTTGCTCACAGACAGACAATAAAATGAAACAAAAAAAAGAGCCTTAAAAATTCAGAATGAAAAAGCAGAGTTGCCAGTAATGACCTGACTCACAGTTCCCAAGTGCTTGAAGTTGACAGTACTGGATCATTGGAAATGCTTTAGTAACACAGACATCTCTTCTCTCCTGAACAAACTGACATCACTACAATCCATCAGTTTGCTGGAATTCACAACCACGCTGGGCTTTATTTCTGAGCTATTGTGGTCAACAGCAATAGCCAAAATATGTGTCTCTCTTTCAGTTCTCTTTTTTAAATCATACATCCTTTTACTACATTTTACATGTATTTCTTCATTTTGGTTTTATTCAGCCTTACACGTTTTTTGTACAGTTATGGGCTACCATTCATGACAACCCCACGCAGCTGTAGAAATAAATATTCTGTTCGATCCTCCAGGACAGATTTAAGATGTCATTGTCAGCATTAGGATATCCATCTGTATTGGTCATTCTGCCAGCATTAAGATAGTAAGAGAAAAGATAAGGGTCTGCTGTAAGACCCACTGAAGCCGAGGGAGTTTTTTCTGTTGACGTCAGCTATTTTGTACCACGTTCCTCTAGCATGGATTAGGACACAAAGACGAGCTTCTCACGCCAAATTCTGTACTTACTTCTTCATGTGCGCTCATTTTTTTTGAGCAGGCTCAATAAAGTCTACTGGGACCGTCATTCCTGCAACCTTTATATAAGTTTTACCTTAGTTTATGCAGTCTGTCTGGGCGAGGCGCCAGGCCTTCATATTTTACAAGGGAAAGTCTTTTTCTCTGCCTATCTGAGTTTATTCCTTCACTTCACCCTCTTATTTACTCTACTTCCTACACCAAGTTCAAAGAGATTGGTCTTTTGTTGGACATTTACCCTTTGGAAGCAATAACACCGGCAACGAGATGGCTTTTTCAAAATCCGGCCCAAAATATTGGCCCATGGGAATACATCATTTAGGGACATTACCTTTAGGGACAAAACAGTCTGCCTGCCGAGTGCTGGAGCCCAGCTCCCCTTTGACATCTTGCCATTCTGGCGATGCTCCAGCCACCGCTCTCCTGCTCCCACGGCAGTGCCCAAAGTCTGCTTTTTCTCCCATGCTTAAAGATTTCTGTAGGATCTGAGATGTTGATCCCAACCCACCTGTGGAGTCTGGGTGGGAATCCCTACCCCTGCCCTACCCCAAGAGGGCAGAGTGATGCTGCCAACGTTGCCAACAAAAGCTTTCACAGATGGGTGAAGGGGAGCTTGGTGAGAAACGGCCAAGTCTCACACACGAGGGAAGGGGAGGGCAGAGGACCTGCTGGGGAGTACAAGGCCAGGATTACCTAGGTAATGGTATATGAAATAACATGTTGGGATGGATGTGGAAAAAATAGGATCAAGGGGGGAAAAGCAAGGGTGGGTTGTTTATTTGGGAGGAGGATGGGGTGTAGAAAAAAGGCACAAGGGCAGCAAAAAGGAGAGTCAAGAAATGAGATTGCAGGAGATGCAAATAACATCAACCGAGGCTGCTTGTGGGTATCTGTCCGGCAGCACACCCTTGACCCCTGCAGCCTATTGTCCCAAATCATAGACTTATACAACAGCTAGAATTGGAAGGGACCTTAAACATCATCTAGTTCCAAACCCCCTGCCATGGGCAGGGACGTCTACTAGGCCAGGTTGCTCAAAATCAGAACAAGCCTGTTGTTCTAAGCACACCGTGTGTGCCGACCTGCTGGCATGGTCAGGAGGACCAGGTGGGATGGGTGGAGGGGAACATCCGAGAGGATGGATCGAGCATCGGGTGTTGCCATGGTGGTGCCCATGCCAGGCCTGACAGCCTCAGCCTCTTCCTGACCTCCTCCTCCTCCTCATGTGGACACCAGCAGAAGGAAACCCTCTCCCACCAACGCGGCGTCATCTCCCCAAATGGTTTTAGCTGAACCAACAGAGGCAATGGCACTTGTTCGTCAGCATAGTTTCATGTGTACTAGGGGCTTTGCCAGGATAATTTCACTGGCTAGGAGTGGGTGATTATTTTTATATGCCCCTACACAACATATGTATGCTGGCAAAATCATCCGAAGTCACTTCACTGCTTGCCTAGTCCCAAAGAAGGAGTTAACACCTTCAAATTCAATGAGCAACAGAGTGGGTAACGAAACTGAATTTTTCTTCAGAAAAATGCTAAATAAATTGCTGTGTTTTTACATTGAAAGCATCATTTTTGTGACAATAGGGACTAGGTGAAAACAGAAGTCTCTTCCTTTCAAATTGTTTTTTCCACTGTCACTTTTCTAAAATAACCCTTAGATCTTTTTTCAGTTAGTTTCACGCAGAGTTTTCCTTGTAAGTATTACCGCCTTTAGATAGCGCACAAATTATCCTTAAAAAGAGTATGTAGCGTATTATTCTCAGTGATATACCCCCACTCAGACTACTGATGCTGACGGGTGAAATAACTAAGGCTTAGTTTTCCAGCAGACAGATGTGCTGCCTTCGGGTGCTGGCTGCGCTTCTGAAGTTTGCTTCAAATATGAAGTGAGGTACCAGAGAGGAAAAAGAATTCGTCTACGAGAGTCAATATCCTCAAAAATAAAGAGGAGGAGTCCTACAACTCTCAACTGGAGACAGACAAGGAGAAGAAAAAGGGGCTTGTTCATTAAGGAGAAGACTTAATAAAATCCAGAGACCAGCTGGCAGAAAGAAATCTGACTGGCTCCACACCAAGACATCTACAATGGATATAAACCCAGAAACTTCACTAAGTATATTACCTCTTACTCCCTACAAGAGTTTTTTAACAAAAAAATGTTCCATTTTCTCAGAAACAGGGACTGAATCTCCACTGAATAGCACCTCCTGCGTTCATAGCACATTTACAGCTGAGCAAGGCACCGTTAAATGCTACAAATGAAAGTAGCTGCACAAAGCAGTGTAACACTGAAGAATCCAGGCACTCCTAGGAAGAATCTAGGATTTGGGATGTTAGCCCTTGCCAGCATTTTTCTTGTTTGGTTTAGCAGCCCACTAGAATATTTAACAGCACCATACATTCTTTTTTAAAGCTCTTTCATGAAGAGGGATACTTTACACATAGTGTATTTTTTTACAGGAATAGGATTTTAAGCTGCTGAAGAAAAAACTCTATTTGTTGGGATCTGTGCAGCACTGCGACAGCCAATAGTTTGGAAATAGATCAATGTACATGTGATGTCAAAAATCAGATTTACAAGCTAAATAACATAAAATAACCTGCATGCTTTTTCTGTTTCTTTGTTTTGTTACTGCACTGTGGGGTGTGGGCAAACTTGTGACATGCAGGTAAAATTATTTTTGTTTCTTATTAGAAAATATTGAATTCCCAACAGATTTTTAAATTAATGAAATCAGATGGAAAGAACTTGGACTGATTTCATTTTAAAAAAAGCAAGATGAATATATGGGCAAATGCCCCTCGATAATTCTTAGCAGCAGTAATCACACTGCTCCAGGTTTTTGATGTAAAACTCAGAATTTATTTGGGACCCAGATATAACATTTGGTAGCTGTACAGAAGAATGATCACAAGTGAAGCTCCTCTTTACATTGACCACCATTCCCTGTTTCAGAAGGGTTGGATAAAGATGAGATTCCCAACTGAAATACTTGGACTTCACAAATGCAAAAAAACCCCCAACAGTCTGATCCTGAATCATAGCCTGATCCTGTTCCCATTTAACTCAAGAGAACTTCTACCCACTGCTTATATTCTTTCACGGAAGAGCAGAGACAGCTCAAGGCAGCAGGCAAGGTGGGCAGCAGCCTGGAGCAGAAAGCTGCCTACACCGCCCAGGAGAAGATGGAGCATGGTGCTCATTTGCAATTCCACAGCCCTCACCAGCACATCGTCTCCCAACTCCAATGCACTGGCCGAGACCAAGGGCTTCAGCTGAAATTTTACCAGACTATGAGTACACACCGTTTATAAGTCTCAGCTGCTCTGGAACTGGAGAGCTGATTCCTGAAATATTCTTCTGTCTTACAAAATTTGTATTACCATGTAATTCAGCTCCCGAAGAAATATACGTTTCTATGTATTCACCAAATAAACCCTCACTTGATGCTGGGGAATATTTGTTTCTCTCAGTATTCTCTCACAGCTGATGGGATATTTTGTTTTGTTTTGTTCTGTTTTTTAAAATCCATGTAAAACAACTCCAGGCTGATTTCAGTTCTGCGCTGCACAGATTTATCTCAGAAGAGACTGACATTTTTTCTTTCTGTGGTTTCAGGGAATATTTAAATATTTTATATATAAGGAAGAACAGCTTCAGCAGGGATACTGAGACCCCCACCGTGACCAACGCTACCTAGCTAGCAAAGAGGCGCAGAGCCAGAAATCAAATTGGAGAAGATGAGAGACAGGAATAGGAAAGCCTCAGTGCTGCAAACCTGATCTGTTGTGCATAGGGCATTTCCTCCTGCTTTTGGGAGACAGGGACGGATCTAACATGCCTGGCTCCAGAAGTGAGCGCTGCCAGCCCAAATTCACTAGCTTAGGGGTGGGATTTAGCTTCCACCGCTCTCCAAGGCATCTCTCACTATGGGCAGCTGGAGAGGGTTCATACATAAGTTCCATAAGGAACCCCAAGAAGTAAGCCTGAAATGACCTTCAGACTCTGAGAAACAGGTGACACAAAGCAAAACCTTCATGCATTTTCCTTCAAAGGACTCCCCTACTGTTCTTAGCATTTTGATCTCCAAACAAATTCATTAGTCCCTCCAGTGTGCAGGTGCTCAGCTCCTTGAAGGAACATAAGATAAAGCCCATATACTGTTTGTTAGGCTTCTTTCATTCCCCCTTCATATAGACTCCTAAAGTTTCATCTTTCTGGTCTTCCTTAAGAGTGACGAAATATAAAGAAATCAGTGGGTGTTTTTAAGCACTTTAGTTGCCAAAGTATGACTTGAATGGTTATAATATGTGATTCAACTCAAATGAATCTCTCTGTGTCCTCACCATTTAAAGATTACCCAAAAGATTACCCTTCCTTAGAGCTGTTTGTATCGTCACATCAGAAACTTCAAATGAAAATCTGGTATTTGCAAATTCTTAGTCAGAAACCATCGCAAGTGTCATTAGCTTTCCAAAGAACAGCATGTAGAAAACAATTTCACCAATAAGGAGGAAAACTTAGCGGGAATCCATTGATCAGAAGACATCAGAATTATTATTATTCAATTCAGGGTTTTTATGTGATAATAACTTCTTGTTAAAAAATGAGGGGGGCTGTTAAAGACGTCACAAAAGTACTGTCAGGGACTTTAACTAAGAAAAAATATCCTTGGATGTTGCCAAGAGAACTGTTTTCCTGAATGGGAATACTTTCCCAAAATAAGGTCAATAGCAGATTCTCCCTTTAGGGCTTCAGTCTTTTAGCAATGGTCAGTCCACAATCACTTGCATGAATTCTGGATTTGCAAATATAAACCTTAGATTTTTTGCCTATTTCTGTAGCTGGTTGCAAAGGATTTTCATTTCAGTATAACGCTACGTTACCTGTGCTAACACTCTCACTCCTTCTCTATATTCCTATTACAAGTCAGTCTGCTGGTAAGGAAATGTGGGTTCGTTAATCTTGCCAATACTCTGCACTGTGTCATGCGCTGCTCATTAGGAACCACGGGCAGCCAGGCTGTCTCAGCTCATCAGTTATAAAAGTTACAGGAGCCTTTCCCATCTCGCTGGTAGTAAAGACATGAAGTCTGCCACTCTCACAATCCTCTTCAGCAGAAGAAAAGCAGCAAGTGCTAATTAAAGAAGGTGCCACGGTAGGCTGTACAGCAACCGGCATTCAGAATGAACCTTGGAGTGTGAAGGACAGAAAGCTTGCTTCCTCTTTCCAAGAAACACAGCAGAAAATTAAACGCCGAATAACCTCTCTGATACAGAACAATCTGCATGTATTTTCCCAATTTGTGTATAGCAACAGCAATGAAGCATCCTTAAGCCTCACGTTAAGAACTTAATTGCAGCTTTCAACGGGCTTGTAGCATTTCAACAACTCCGAAGTTCATTTTCCCAATGCAGGCATCAGCTCCCATCCAGCGGTGGATTTACTTTGTCCGTATGGACACACCAGCAGGGCGGGTGCTGCTGTAATTCATGAGCAGGGCTTGCGCTAAGTGCAGGGCGAAGTAGCGAAGGACAGAAAAGACTGAAAGGGTTTTCACCTTACAGGATTTTATATAAATTCTGGCATAGGACAGGTCACCTGTTGGGACTACTACAGCGTGTCTTGCGTGAGACAGAGCGTACACCTCACCATGTGAGACCAAGGGAGATTTGCGAGTTGGTCTATGTCTCTTGTAAATCCAGGCCCATTTATGTGAGCTTCAAACACCACACCTACCCTAAGCAGCCTCTTCTATTGCTCATCTCTTACTTTAATTAGAGTGGTTTTCCCAATACAGAGTCCTCTTCCTGTAAATTCAGCTCACAGTGTCCTGCTATATCCACAAGCAATGCTGTCTTTCCCTCTTCTTCACAGCTCATTTTTATGCATTTAATGAGAAGTATTACCATGGTGTTCCCAATCATCTTTTTGCAAAACTGAACAGCTGTGCTTCGCTAAACCTTTACTTAGAACTCAAGCTTCCTAAGCCTTTAATATTTCTTGATACTCTTGCCTAGACTCTTTCCGGTTGCTCGTTATCTCTCCTACAATGCAAAACTGGAGCGGGTCCTCCACCTGGGATCTCAGCAGGACAACGCAGTTACGTACGTATTTTTCAGTCATTACTTCAGGGAACTTACACATTAACTATTCCAGATTACTTCCTCTGGAGTAAGTCTGCTTTCAGTTTAAATTAAAGTATGTAAAGATCATGTTGGAAGAGAAATAAAAGCATCCATTTATGTAGCTCACCTGGAGTAGCTACTCCGTCTCAGGTTTTTTAGCTGACATTTTTCCAAATTAATGTTGTCAGCGTGTGCACACATGCAAATGTATGCGCATTCCCTCGTTTCAGACCTAATGTCCAGATCTGTCCTGCATGAGATCGTTAAACTTTCAACAGTTCTGCACTTCACTGACAGCTACCAAAGACAGAGGGAGAACGTCACCATTTCTGAAAATAAGACTTCGCTTTGCAAGACCACCTTTTTCAACTATCCGGAATCTATCTAGAACTACTTTTATTATTATAAAGGACATTTTTATTCTTGTAATGGATTAAATGTCATTATTGTTCACCTAAGAATATATTTAAATGAAGTCTTAAATGTTATTTTACGGGATTAATCAACAAATCACAGCACCAATTTTCATTCACAGTGCAAAAAAGGTCAGTATGCAAATGCAATATGCTAAAAATGGACCTGCTCTGAGTAATGCCCAATGAAGTTAATGAAACTACATTCTGAAGACAAAGTTCGGCTTTTTGTTTTACGTCTGATATTTCGAATCTATTCTGCAGACTAATGCTTGATTCAAAATGTCAGGGAGAAAAATGAGAAATTAAGTAATGCAGAAATAACATTTTCTTTCATTATGCACGATCTATTTATACAGGGGCAATCTTTGCATTACTTTTTCCATGAAAAAACACACTGATTATCAATCAAAGTTTATTCTGCTTTTCTTCAAGTTCAATGTTTTTCTATTTAAATTGGAGTATATATGTAAATTGTAAACTTACTTATTACTTCTGTACATATATTAAATGAACATTAGAACAATATTAGCATAACCTATCTTTTTTTTTTTATCAGGGAAGCAATAATAATCTTTTAAGCTATCTGAATGCAACTACATAATTCTGAAGAGCAGTCTGGTCAGTATGATCTCAAGCCTTTTGTAGGTGACAAAGAATTTTGCAATTTTTTTTTTTTTTTGTTAGGAATCGGGAACTTTTAAGATCATAAAAAACCATGAGCGAAATGATTCAAAGACCTTTGAATCATGAACACAATTAGATTTTCTTCTATTAAATATCTGAAACCTTCAGATGGATGGGGAGGGGAAAGTGGAAATCATTAAGTGCAGTATGCGTACCACACAATGTGCGAGTTTGTAACTATGAGAACAACTGAAATATATACAAAATATGCAAGTTATTGTACCTGCGAAGTAGCTATGGCAAACTGGTTAATTTTATGTATTTATGGACATGATACTGGTGCTTAATACCTACAGGCACAAGTTTTGCTAGGTAAAATTGCTCAGGAATAAATACAGGATTTGACAGGTATAACAGTTGTACGCACATACATCTGAATCCGCCCATTCAGAAAGTCCTTTGGGACTAACACATCCTGGAATAAAACACAACGGAAGACAGGCACACTACAGCAAAGTACGCATAACTTTCTCCAGCTGAACTATCCTTTTTTATTCAGAGTCTATCTTCATTTGTCCTTCAGTATTACAGGGCTTCTCGATCATGTCTATGTGCAGAAAATATTGTGCTGTTTCATGAGCTCTAACACTACAGACATGAAAATCTCACCGATGGGAACAAAGATTGCATCACTTGGATGCAGTCCTATGTAGAGTGAAACATGGAGAATATGGCTTTTTTCTCTGTGCCTTTCCCAAAAATTCCCAATGTTTTGGTTTTGACATCTGATGGGCATTCAGCTGTTATCTTCATAAAAGCATCTATTAAACACTTTTTTCCTAAGTGATCACAAGTCCAGTATGACTGCAGTTCTTCTCCTTCTAAAATAACATTTACTGCCACTGAATTTCCTCTGCCAGTCTTTTTACTTGGTCACTCTCAGTACTGTCAGATCCTTCTACAACTCTTCCCAGTTGACTCCAGCACTGTCAGCAGGCTTTATTACTTCAATATTTCCCTCCTTTTCCATATGTTGAACCACCCAGACGCTTGGACTGATGCCTACCGGACTTCATTGGTGACTTCCCTCCATTGTAAAACTTGACCATTTACTCCCCGTTGCTTCCTAACTTTTAACCTGCTATTAATTCACAACAGGAGTTTCCCTTTCATTGCACGGCAGCTTTAATTCTTTATAAGCCTTCAGGAAAGAACCCTATTGAAAACTTTTGGAAATCCAAGTAGATTATAACCAGATCACTTTTTTTCCCCAAATCATTGCCTCCCTTGGACAACCGGGTAGACTTGTGAATTTTGACCTCTCCCTAATCAAGCATGCTGTTTAGCCTGCACAATGAACAAACAATCCTAAATTATAATTGACTCCCTCTTCCCATTCAGTCCACACTGCCGCTCTGAGCTGTAGCTGTGGTTTGACAGCACTCATCATCCCAACCAGCTCTTTACGCACGTGTGACAGAGTCTGGCTGTCAGAATTATGGAAAAAAATTTTTTTACAAGACTGTTATTTCCCATATCCGTTTTCTCTTTCCTTCTTTCTCCAATGCAATAAAAATGAGTGGAAGTGTGGGAGAGGGGAGAAAGTTCTCGAAAGGGTGGAGGTAGTTTTCTGAAGAGTTCATTGCAAAGGAAACCAGCAAGCCTAATACCAACCGAGTAGCCCAAAATGAAGGCTTACAAGCTCACAGGTGACTTCAAAGCTTCACGGGACAGAGGAGAAGGACATTTCCAATGCAATTTCCTAAGGAAATGAGGTTTATCAGAGTGGCTGTGCACTACTCCACTACCACCTTCCCTCCCACCTTCTGCCTGCCAGGCGGCTTCAACCCAGCTCGACAAGGACATGGAAATCCCAAAACCCTGCAGGTTCTGGCAATTACCACTGGCAAGGCAGGAGCTGGGCGTTGGGAAGAGAGGCCAGCAGCACCTCCCTCAAGCGGGAAGATGGGAGTCAGGCTCCCAGAGGAGGAAGAGGAGGAGGAGGAGGAGGAGGAGGAGGAGGAAGGCCCCGTGGCAGCACCCAGCTGGGGTTACCCACAGCACAGGTAGGAGGGAACGGGGCGTAGTGCACCATTTGCTGGTTTTGTGCACGGTTTCTCTCCACTTCTGACACAAATCCTTCCTGCTGATGTTGTATTTGTTGCTGATGTCTCATTAGCCAAAGTTTAAACAAAAAACAGTTTGGGCAACTGCGGTCATGCACCCTGGACCTCTCAGAGCAGCTGGAACATAGGTTCAGCTGGGGATTCCAGGACATCCAGGCACAGCCGAGGGGTGCAGGGCCACCGGCTGCCCGTGGTCAGGGAGCGTGTCCCACCCGCTGGCTTAGTCAATGCCAGGCATCTTGCTACGGAGCAGACTGCCAGGACGAAAACAGGGTCATCAGGCAACTGTCCCCTGGGTCCAGCCCAGGCTTACCTAACCCAAAAGGTTTTGAATTGAACTTTCCGTTCAGAAAATTGCAATTTTCCATTTAAAATTTCATTGTGCCACTGTGTTAACAGAGCTCTAATGCATCTCACTGCGTGCTCCTGCACAGCAATAAAGCAGTTTTGTCACACTGTACCCAACACTGGAGCCGTAGGTATAGGCTGATGATTTAATATTGCACTTTTACTGTCACGTCCAAAGAATTTTGGCTGGCTGGTAAAGTGGATAGCAGACAAAGGCCAAAGTACAGTTATTCACACCCATTTTTATGGTTTGGTTTTTCTCATGTTATGACATGAGATGTGAGGAACACAGCACAAAGGTTTCTATCTGCTGGAACAGAGAAATGCAGCATTCCTGATACAGAAGAAAAATCCATGGTGATATTCCCCTAAGGATGACAGAGCTTATCTTTTTGAGATACTTACAGCTATTTGAATATATTCATAGATACAGATAAATATATCTATGGCACATAGAGAAAACCAGAGAAAGTTTATTCTAGATAACAACTAAAACATACTGAAAATGGTTCACTTGTAACATACTATATGCAACTAGGATGTCCTTTTATAAGCGACTATATTGTTAAAGATTCATGTTCATCCAAAGAAATTAAATACAAATCAGCCAGTGCTTACAAGAAGGGGTATTTTACCTTGTTTTTATGGTTAGAATTTTACAAAACAATTCTTATGGATCATTCCTGGTAAAAATACTTGAAAACAGGGATATATGAGCCACTGCCACTGTTCCTAAAGATGTTTTCCAAGCAAGATCCAGGTTCCAGTTCCCTGGATTCTAATGCTGGCAGCCAACACTTTTCCTGTAACAGTCTGAACAAGATCCCAAATCTGAAAAAATAACAAGATCTAAGAATATTCAGACCTAGAAATGCATGTTCTACGAGAACTTTTCCTCTAAAGTAACGTTCTTCGATGGTATATACATTTTTCAAGAAAGTGAAGGCAAGGTCTGAGCAAATCACAGCGCAAAACTGGAAGCGGGGGGGAGGAAAGAGCTTCCACAAATTAAACTATTATACACTACAGAATTTTGCATAGACCCACAAATAGGTAGGTCAGAAAACAAAGACACATGAAAGAGTTGAAAAGCAAAACAATGTAGGTTTTAAGAGCCAAGATTAATCGTCTCCCTTTCCTTTGAAAAAAAGCATTCCAAAAAAGCATCACCAAAATGCAAGTAAGACGCCACAATAAAAAGATGTATTATGTACCAACAAATACTTAGGGTTTGAAGAGACATCACAAAAACTGCATCACAGCCTTGAAATAGATATTTAATCCCACAGACAATCCTTAGTTTAACTGGGTACAAAGAAAAGTGGCTTACATGTCAATTACTCTACATCGAGCTCACAAAAATAGGCATTTGCCTTTTTTTTTTTTTCCCCTGCTGGTAGCAAATCCAGAAGAAATAGGGGTTTGCCCTTTTTGTACATGAAGGCATATCTTCGGTACGTTAACCTGAAAGGATTTTTCATCCCGTATCTTTGAGCTCCACACATACATATCAGAAAGGTAAATATCATAGATAAAAACGAACCTGGTACAGAAACAGGCTTTCTGCCATGACATATCACAAGCAGAGAGTTAACTTTTCACTTTCCAAATGACAAAATATTAAATACTGAAACATTCTTTGAAATGTTAACATTTAATTCTTTAATAGCATCCTCAGAGGCTTCACAACTCTCACCTAATTTGAGGATAATAGGTTACAGCAACTTTTATTGCTGCACTGGACATAATTCTTTTTTTGTGTGCTTTAATGTTATGCCAAAATTGCCTCAGTGCGTATGAATAAGTTTAGTGGGGGGGTGTTGGGTTGGTTTGGTTTGTTTTTTTTTTTTAAGAATGTGCATACATTTAAATGAATGCTTTTGCTTTCTGCTTTGGTTTTCAACGAGCAGCATTTCTGACCACGCAGCATCTCGCTATTGTTCCTGTCCGTACCCACCACATCTGCTCCACAGAACTTCCCAATTTTATTTTTTTTCTTTTCCGTAAATCACATTGTATTTTGTATGCAAGCCTTACACAGAACTGAAAAAAACTTAATGAAATGTCCTCGACAGCCCATCACAGAGCCCTGCTCAGCGTGTGAGAAGGTGTCAGTGATCTGACCCGGGCCGGGCTCCGCGTTTGCCTCTCCCCGCCTTGCTCTGGCAGAGGAGAGCCCACCAGAAAACTGCTGGCTCCTCTCTTTCCAAAAAGCTCTCTAAACGCCACATCTTGAAAAGCATGAAGAGGAAACATACATTTAGAAATCGATCCGCTGGCTGCAGCAGAGCCTGCAAAGCAGCAACGGAGAAAAAGGAAAGAGAGGACTCACCAAGATACATCCTGACGTAGGGAGAACAGTTTTGGTAGCAACCCTCAACAGTCTGGAAGTTAATACTCTGCTTCTCTCCTCTTTTCCTTTCTCAGTCCCCCCCACTCCTAATTTCCCCATTTAAGGGAGAAAATAACAAGGCAGAAGACGCCAAGAGACTTTCATGACATAAACAATAAGGCCTTCCTGTGCCAACATTTCCTTTAAAAACACTTGCCAATAAAGCTCCTGGAGGCCAGCAAGAGAAAGAAATGCCGCAACAGCCGTGACATGAACTTGGCATATTTTCTGACTCACTCACTTCCCTTGAGACAATCCCTCCAAGAGAATGCTGAAGGATAATGGGAAAAGAGAATTTCTTCCAGTGAGAAGGACTTCAGCTGCCCGTGCTATACAAGAAAACTGCCAATTAACTTTATTTCTGTTTACCTACAGACTCGCTCACGCAGCCACCTCCGCTGGCATGTTTCCTGACTCACACACTCATGTTTGCACATTCATCTTGTAGTCCTGATGTCTGAAAAAGGCAAGGAGGCTTTTTTAAAAAAGAAATAAAATACTCAGAATCCCCGACTCCGGATGATTTCTGAACAGCAGAGAGAATGATCAATAATCGATAAAGGGTAGCAAAACACTTAGCTGCTTCACATATTAAATGCAGATTTCCTTTTTCCTTATCCCTGCTATTTATACTTCTTTTGGAATTTTTTAGTGCCAGACAGGCTAGTCTACACAACATTAAGGATACTCATATATCTTGTGTTATCTGTAATTAAAGATTGTCAAGATTATTTTGTCTTGTCAATCCATCTCATTTTGAGCAACACCATGTTTTGAAAACTAAATGGCATGTTAGGAACCAGAAATTGAAATCTCTTTGGAAATCAGCGTCTTTACACGCACCAACACGTGTTCACTCACTCACTCACTCACTCCTGGGGTACAGCCGGCCCCTGCCTGAAGACCCTTGTGGGCAGGAACATGGAGGGGGTTCAGCTGTCTCCTCTCATCCGTGCCTTCATCTTCACCTCCAGCACAGGGGGACCCTCCCAGGAGGCTGGAGCCCAGCTCCCGAGGCAGGGGACGGACTGGAGACAGGCCAGTGCCATCCTGATGGCAGGGCCAACGTGGCTGCTCCTCCACCCTGTGGTCACAGCGGCTCCTGCCCATCTGAGGGCAAGGGCAAGCAGGCCAAAGGGAGATCTCACCAGGCTTTGCTCCAGGGCTGCCACCCTGCTGCACCCCCTTCTAACGCCAGCCCAGGCAGCAAACCCCCACCTTATCCGAAGACAGACCAAGTAGAAATTTTTGTCGCTTTTGGGGAGGGGGGAGCTGTTTGATTACCAGTCTCGGTCTTGCGATGCGGAGACACCGCCTCTTCATTCCACACGTACCCAGCTGAGGGGACCGCGTAAAGATCCGTCCATCCCTCGTGGCGACACTTGCACCCCGTCACTGAGCGAGCTCATGCTCTCTCTCCCTTTCTGAGAAGGCAGTGAGCGCTGCCAAGTGCTTCTCACTCGGCTAAGGGTTGTTATTGTTGCTGGGGTTTCTCTGGGTTTGCATTCAACTTCTGAGATTAGCATCAGGGTATCGCATATCAAAATAACCACTAGTGAGGATTTGCTGGCCTCCTCAGAAGTGAGGGTTCACCATACCTACAGCTGCATAACTTTACCGTAATGTAGTCTGATATCATACGCCCCTGGTTTCTACTTTCTAATACCTTGCTTTAGCTGCTTTAGCACTTGGGCTTATGTGACACTCAGCAAGTCTCCTGCCTCTCCTCTAAGAGCCTGCCTACCCCCGAAGACCCTCAGCAATCATATCTAAGCCAGTGCCACCGGAGTGCACCATTTTGTCTTTTTTTTTTGTGGATTTTTTTTTTTTGGCATTCCCAGAGAGTACGTCTCTGCTGGCAAAATACTGTAGTACGCTGTTAACGTATATAATCTTACATCAGGAGTTATCTACTAGCTCACCTTTAGTCCATCGTGACTGCTGGGCACCTTGTCAAGTCACACATACACCCCCCCTCACCCCCCACCCCGTGCAAGCTTCTTTTTTTTCTTAACCGTCTTTTCCTGCCCACTCGCAAAGCTAATGCTGGCTTGTTTTTAGGTTTGTTTTCGTCAAAACCTGAGAAAAGATGTGGTTTTTTGTAACACCACCAGGGCAAGCTATCTGTGGTTGGCTGCCAAACTCTGAAATTCAGGGCTGGGGCAGAAATATTTAGGAGTCAAAAAAAGCTGACTTGCTCAAGAAAATTAAAGCCCTTCTGACAATCTTCCAGAGAGCCCCTGAGGAAAAGGGAGGGAACCAGAGAGACTCAAGGAAAATGGATGGGAGCCCAGCGTGGAGATTCACGCCAGAACGGTTCCTGGCCAAGAAGGAAGGTTGGCAAGTAGACAAATACAGGCTTTCATAGGCAGCATTGTAAACAAGACATTAAAAATATTAATCCATTTAGATTTCAAGCACCAAGATGAGATTTACTTAAGAAGCAGAATTATGCTGGTAATGGCTCCTCAAACATTTCAGCTGAATGTCAGAACTTTTGCTCAACTGTATCAAGTGAAAATACAAGGAGCTGTTGACACTACAATATTCAACATTCAGTCATATTGCAGGGCTGGAAAAACACAGAGGAAGGCAAAGGAATGCTTGAGCCTTGGGCAGAAACTCAAGCCCTCGCAAGGAAACTGCATTCACAAATTATTTTTACCTTCATTTCTACACCAAAATAATAAATTGAAGAGGCGAAATGGTTTCTTAAAACCAAGCTTCCTTTCAGAAGTCTTTTCAAATAAAACGTAAATTACCTCTACCAAAATACTTTGTTTTCAAGTAGAAACAGTCATCTAGAACAGAACGTCTTTTCGTGTGAAAGAAAGTTTAAGTAAACTTTGAACACCTAGGACTTTTCAAAAAGTTTCTTCTCTCCTACAGGAACCAGCATGTCTCTCCTCTTCCTCTTAGAAAACACACACTTATTCTAAATGATTGAATATTTTATTTTTTAAAAATGCATTAGAAAAGTCATCTCTCCCCAAAGCAAACAGGCATTAAGGACAATCCTGAATACATGCTGGCCACTGAAGTACAGAAACACAGAAGAAACACATGGGGTTTTTTTTAGTGAAGATGGTAAGTGTCAGGTCACCTCAAGCCTGCCATGGCCAGGACACTCACAGGTCTTCTACATGCTGGTGAGTAGGGTTCACAAGCTGGTTTACTGAGGGGCAAGCGTGTCAGGGGAGGCCCACAGGGAAAACCAAGTGCCTTCAGCAATGAGAAAAATATGGTCTGCAGTCACTATACAAGATTCAGGAACTGAGAGAGTTCAGAAGATTCCCCTATTGGGTTAAAGGAAAGACTAATATTTTTGAATCAACCAGGTTGTCCCTCACAGAAGCCCACATGCACAGCCTGGGCTTCTTCCCCCCCTCTCATCTCAGTAGCACTGACAATCATTGTAAAATGCCACGCGCAGAGGGATTGTGATATCTCCATTCAAAGCACTAAAAGCATTCTAAAGAAAAGGCTAACGTTCTCCATTATCCTTAGCCACTTAAAAAAAAGCATTAACTTAGTAAAAAGGATAGAACGGCATCCCATCTCTTGCAGCCTAGGATATACTATACACTCCTCGGAATCATATTTCTTATCAGCTTCCTTAAAAAAAGAACAAAAATGAAAAAGATAAAAAAAAAACCACTGAGCTCTTTTCTTTGTTTCTATCTGCAACCATTCATAAACTTATATTAAGCTTTCCACAGTATCTGAAATGGAATATCTGAGCAAAGGAATACCTCAAAACACAGACTTAGAGTAGAAATAACTTCATTCTGCTTAGGACTTAAAAAATAAGATTCAAGTTTAAAGGATGTGAAATTTTATAACAGTTTAAACATTTGAATGCAAAAGCAAGTAGCAACACATGAATTATAGAAATCCTGTAGCACTCCTGATCTTATGAATCATACTATGAAATTCGCTTTCTGCACTCACAATGTAACCAGAATGAAATGCTGGCATCTCAGATATTTTGAAATGATACACAAGCAGCACATTTAATAGCATTAATTTTAATAAGTTAGCATTCTATCTCAAGACGCATCCGTTTCAAAATGTTCTAGCTGAAGGTATTTTTATGAAAGCTATTTGCCCATTACATACCACAACCAGTGCAACTTCACAATCCAGAGAGGCATTTTCATCACACAAAAGGAGAAGCCATTAGCGAAAACGCTGCTTGGCAAACAGTAGCTCACACACTGAAGCTGCAATGTTATCCTGGCTTTCCTACATATTAAGCATAGGACTATGTTCAAAATAAACATGTGGCCATAATTAAATAATAATTATGACTAACATTTGTGTAACACCATTCATCCACATAGTTTAAAGCATTAGGTAAATCTGTAAACAATGGCTCTAATCCTGCACCCTTTACTCACATAATACCATGCAGTTCAAACGGACTATGTAGATCTTGTCTACACACAGACTTAATTGTTCTCAATTAACTCCATGTGTCAGCACTCATTCCAGTGTGTCTTGTTTCTGTTTCGGAGAGAATTAGCTTAATTCTCTCACTGCTTACTACAGGTGAATGTACTGTTTCTACACTCTCACTGATTTAACATCAATTTTACGGACACTTTCCTACATGGATCCCACAGGGCTTTTCAAATCCCAATGCAGCCTCACTCCTCCTACACGCTTCCAATAAGACAAATATTCTTTTACAGCTGAGGAAGCTCACTTGTTGTTGGTATGCTTAAGGGACTGACCATCACATCTGACTTGCATCTGTAAACCTAAGACATGTAATTTCTATTCTCATACCTTAATCACACAAATAGCCTTCTTCATCCATCACGCTCCAAAGTAAAACCACAGGAAATGGTAAGAAGAGGGGAAAATTCTGCAGTTTCTAAAAATAAAATATATTTGGAAGCAGACATGCTCGAACCACTTTTATGCATCTGTGGTACAAACGACGTCTGTTACAGAGAACGAAAGTTGCTAAATGAGGTAAAAAAAAATATCAAGAAGAATTTGTAGACCTTCCTGACATTTTGGTGTCAGTCTGCTTTGACAGTCAAGCAACCAGAGACTGGGAATACCTGAGTCAGATTTCATTTTGGCTCTGCTATGGACAGTTACTTAACTTCTTTACTTCGGCTGCAGTATCTGTAAGTCAAGCCAAATCACCCCTTCCTCTTACAGAGCTTTTGAAATTAATGAAAATCCCCATGGCGCTTTGAAGACAAATACTGTTTACTAGTGCTAGCTATTATTTAGCTTTTAGGATTTTTCACCTTCTATCTTCAATTTTGCATGGAAGAAAGTCACTGTAACATCGCACTCACACAGCAATTTAGTATATTTTCCTTCCAATTTTAATTTTCCTTTGCAAGAGGTATGCTTAATTTTAGCTCTTATATGTATTCCATGCAACTTTGGCATACATCAGAAAGCTTTTTTTAGCACCAGACAAAAGCACTGTAAAATATCATCCACTGCTGAATTGTCAGCAAAACTCACACCAGTGCGGCAAGGTGGGGTTTTCCCCTTTAAATCTAATGGGTTCAGGCATTTCTCTGACGTGTTCATTCAGAAAAGAATTAAAATAATTGCCTCCCCTAAGCACAGCTGGGTCGAACCTGAAAAGAATCTAGTGTCACAACAGCAATCCCTACTATAGAAGAAATCCTGCAAAAATCACTGCAACTGCTTACACACTGTGGAATGGTTTCTCCAGAATTCAGGAGAAGCAGCTGCCCGGCTGCTATCTAGTAAGGACACAGCTCTCCTTGTTCACTGATAACGCCTGTGGCTACGTACTCTTAAACCCGTATCCAGATAGTGTTTGCGGACCCTATTTGAGTGAAAATGTGGATGTTGCTGGTTCAATCCACAACATGTCGACAGCTTAGTTTTAATATGCAATGAAAAGGACGTGTTATATGAGGATGCATTGCCTTCGCATGCGAGGGTGAGGATGGAGAGGTTTGCTTCATCTCATCAGTTTTACAGGCAGCATCTGTCGGCAGCACGAATGGGCAGCGGGTAGAGGAGCTCTCTTGTCCTGTCCAGCCCAAAAATCAGCAGAGGTGCTATGCTGTCTCCTGGCAGGACACCCAGAGCAGCGCTCCTGCTCAACAGCACCTCTTCATTTATTTTTGCGGTGCCTAGGACGGGAGTGCAGCTGTAAAAGCCAAGCGATCTCTCTCCCTTCCCATGGACCAGATCTTGACAGCGCTGCCGAGACCATGGCTAAACATTGAGCCAAGGCAGCGAAACCAACAGCAACTCCATTCAAAACCAGGCTGCAGCCTCCTCTGCTCCTTATCTGTGCCCTTGTTTTGGGGTCAGGCCAGAAACAGCCCATAACCCTGCTGGCAAGAGCACCTCTGGCACCGCTCCACATCAGCACACAGCCCAGACAGGGAAGGCATCCTGGGGGGTGAATGGGTGTCGCACTGCCGGGCACCACAGAGCTGCCTATAAATACAGAAACTCTCAGCACTACCTCTTAGCCAATCTATAATCCTGGAGAATTTGTTCACAGCAAGCTGTAAGTCACGCCACACGGGATACAATTCACTGATGCACCCCTTAGCACAGCACTGGAACAATTCCTGCAAGGCTTTGATAGCGTCTTCTCGGGGCACCGAATTTCAGCCAGGAGGGCTGAGAAACTACCTGAAGTGAAAATGAACAGCACATTAAATGAAAGCACACAGGACAAACAGGCTTGGTCATTTGGATTTCTAGAGCTGCTTATGAGTAAAAAGCAATTATCAGATTTGACACAATGGCAGGCTGGTCCGTGCTTTCAATTCGCCAGCAGTGGTAACTGGCATTTGCTTAGAAAGCTTTTACGTTTAATGCTAGAAATACAGAATCAAATCTGCCTGAGATACAAGGTATGTTAGTCAAAATAGCCAGAAGTTTTAGCTGACGTTATGGTAGGTTATAAACTGCAATAGCTCAGGATTGTTCCCGATAGGAAAAGCAGCAGCTCCAGAGGATAATAGCTACTTCAGGCATCTTAGCTAAATGCTCCTGAGTCAGAGTTGGCTCTAAGTGCATCTGTAGAAGACACGAAAAAATGTTCAGGGGCAGAAAAAAGTCAAAACTTTTTTCTGAATCTAATTAGGACAAACAAAAGTACAAACTTCAGTTTTTCTTTCATTTTAAAACAGTCATTTCTTATTGCTATAACTGCATCTCGCTATTACTCCCATAATTTATTTATCACACGATTCACTTATAAACAGGCCCTGGTACTATCCGAGTATCATACCACTTATTTTAAAATTTCATATGCTGCTATTTTGGGGCTCTTGCATCCCTGAAGATGTAGTACTCCAAATCTCTGTGAGCACAACGGATTCTGCACATCCCCACGGTACATCTTGCTGACATGGAAGTAAATCCAGTGCACTGCAAATACGCAACTAATATCAAAACACTTCTTCAGACCTGACCAAAGTGCTGGTTGCATTTAACACTGAATAATGAACAGGTAGAAGCCACTCTTTTAAGAGACATGACAGTTTTTGAGAGTAAAACATGGGATTCTGATGAGATCCTTATGTTGGCCTAATTTCATTGGCTTTCATAGATTTTCTCTAGGCTGAAATTGTGCTGTGATAGAGACAAAGACTAGGTAAGAGTTCAGTTCGGTTGTCCACACATGACCTCAGTATCCTGCCTGGCCTCCACCAGCTGCTCAAGACCCCATATAAGTCTGAATAGGTGAAGTGTAGCATCAGCCAAGCTAGATGCCTACAGTTAGTCATCACTCCATAAACTGATGGCTGTTTCTAAACATCTGAAACCTGGACAATTGTTTCCCTTCAGTTTCTGGTGGGCTGGGTGTTTGGACCCTTGAGGATCCTGGACATATCTCTCCTCCAGGATCTGGAGCACCACAAACAAGATAACTACAGTGATTTCTACACATCTCACACCTGAGCAGAGCATATTCCATATTTTTCTCAAAGGAAGCTTTGAGATCCCCCGTCTCCTGGGCTGCACACATGCAGCAATCAAGAAAAAATCCACCAGCGTCCTCAGGCAATTTCCACCTCATTAGAATGTAGCAGAGGCCATTGGCCATACAGAAGTGACAATTCTTTGCTATTTGTCTTTGAAATGCTGCATATTGTGACACCTCAAACCTTCAAATGGAAAACTTTTATGAGGGATATCAGCCTCTTTCTCATTGGATGAGTATACTTCATTTTGAAACTAATAATAAACTTTCCTTCCATTGAGATTTCTTTTTAAGAAAACAAGCAAGTAGCCTAAAAAGGAAACCTGAAAATAAGGCTAAATTTTAAAATAAAATATAAAATGTGATGTTCCTACCTTATACCTGCATCACCTTCTAATAAATGTAATGCAGCTGTGGAAGGGCATTTTCAGAAGGGAGGAAAGTCCTAGGAAACAAAATGCTTTTAGTAGCATGCTGAATGGTTTCATTGAGTATTTTTAGCCTGGCCTCTTGAGATGCATTGCAAACATTTACAAAACTCTAAAACAGAGCCAGGGTTATGTCACTATCTTTGGTACAAATAATTTGTTAGGAACTATTTTGTTCTGGCACAGGGATATATCAAGAGAGGATGCGTGAACTGGCTTGTTTTCTTTTGGATTAATGTTGTTTGTCAACTGAAGGCTGTCTTTATGAGGCAAGCGCGAGGTGCCAAGAAGTACATTTCACCATGCCAAAATAAAAGGGAGGAGTTCAGAAGCAGTCTTTTATTACCTAATTAGTTTTATCAAATGACACAGATCAACTAACAGGAGATAACTAATAAGAAAAAGGGGTCTAATGAAAAAGTAAGTTACCGGCTGGATGCTCTCCAGAAAACAATTATCTCTTTAGGTAAACAAGTACTACTGTTGGGAGGTCAGACACAAAGCGCAAGGAATGGAGGTCTTCTCAGGATACAAGCCCTCAGCGGAGTTGAAAAGGAAGAAAAAAAGTAGTGGGATAAACTACACTGAGAAGAAGGGATGACTTGTTGTTAAAGGAGCTAGTATCTTTAGATAAAATTATTCCTATCTGGCCTATAGATATCCCACCAGTTGGGTTTTTTGGAAACACAAATCAAGTACAGCTTGCCAGATTAGTATCTCTATTCAAAATGAAAATTAAGACTACAATAAGAACAGCCACATTCACCTGCTCAAGAACAAATTACCAGAATAACTTTTTTACAGCTAGCGGGATAAATGGCAGCTTACAGATCTTATTTTATCTTGATTGCCCTCCTAAGACTGGAAAGGATGATCACAAAAAGAAATACAGAATTTTAGATAATATTCTGCTTCATCCAGAATAACCAAATGTAGTTATCTGTAAGGTACTTAGGTTTTCTTTTTGTTATTTTCCCAATTGCATGACCTAAACTAGTCAGACAACTCAGACTCCTGTGGCTCACATCCAGATTACATCAATTTTTAATTCCTAATTTCAACAATACTTTAATGTTTCCCATTATTATTTGTTTATCTAGTATATATGTAAAACACACAAAACTTGTCTGATTATTTTAGCTAGTAAAATGACGCCAGAGAGACGTAACAGCACAAAGACATTTAAGAAGCCTTCACAGAGAAAAAAACAAAACCAAAAATGAGGTTTTGATTGCCTAAAGACTTGTTCCCTCCAGCAGCTTGAAGAAAAGCAACACTGATTTTTAAAAACATTCTTTGAGAATTGTAACTGATGCAACAGAAGAGTTTTATTATGCTATTCTTTCCCTCCATCCTCCCCTCTCCTCCATCATCAGTTAATTTGAAAACAGATGGGACAAAGAATTGATGGGAAAATGCTCCATCTCTTGGGGTGGACAGTTCTACCTTTACTGCAGAGCTGTGGGGACCACAGCAGAGTTTCGTGTTTATTTACAATAAAACGTAGCAAGGAATGTCAGATGCAGAACCTAAAAATCAGTCACTCCAAAGGGAAATACCAACCACTGCTATCCCAGAGCTATGTTAAGAATGACATGAGATGTTTATGAGGCCTTGGCACATCCTGAGCAGGGCTGCGTAACGCTGCTGGGAAATAGCAAGCCGTTTGGTTCCTGTTAGCACGCCTTTCCCTGCACGGAAAGGCTGAGCTAGGGATGAAGTCCTAGTTCAGATAAGGCATCTCGACAACGCTGCATCCAGCTGAGAGCACCTGCAGGGATAGAGGCTTCAGCCTAGACCTAAATCACTGATCCAGACTGTCATGACGCTTTCCATGGGAGCGACAACATTCCCAGCAGCCTGCACATGGAACAGGTTATCACCACTCCTCTGCGTCTGAGTGGACTTAGAAGTCTGATGCTGGTTTTTGGGGTCTTGATAATAAAATAGTCCAGGAAAAATAAAAGAAAAAGAAAGAGAGAGCACAGTATGGGAATGCAAATGAGTGAGCTCACACACGCACAAATAGAAAGCAGGTTTAGTTGCGGAATGAAATAACCAGAGGATGAACTTATTCCATCTGCCATCCACCCTTAAAGCCCTGCAACGGAAAAGACTGTAAGATTCATGGTCTTCACAAGACTCCAACTGACGCCGCAAAGAGCAGGGATTCTCTGCCAAAACCAGTCCTCCAGAGAGTCAGTCCTTGGCTGGCAAACCTCAACCACTGCGATATCCAGATCCACGCAGGGATGAGGTCACTGGCCACGATCAGCACATCAGCACGTGTGGTGCAGATCTCAACGCACACGAGAACCAGCTTCTCCCCTAACCTATGATACTTCACTCCCACAAAAGAGCACAGTACCACTGTGCTCTCCCTTCTTCTCTCCCTGCCCCGGCATGGGCTCCTCCTTCTTTTTTCTTCCATCATTTCCTCTTACGCTAGGACTGACTGCAAGGCACGGTGCCATCATACTGGGGCAAAATGATCCTGGGCTCTTCCCACCTTGAAAAGACTAGTGGAGGAGGAAAAACTTGGCTAAATCAGGATCGTGTGCCAGGACAGCGCGCAAAACCAGAAAAGTAACCATGACCATCTGAAGATTCAGTGAACCCCCTTCCCTCTCCCAAAAGCACCTGTCCAAACAACAAACTGCCACTTTAGCTGCACATCTTTTCTCTGACAAAGGGTTTCTAGCAGGCTTTGATCATATATGCCATGCACAGATACCGCATTTTCAAATGCTTTGCTTACTTTTTTTCATCTAATCCTTTCCCTCCTGTGACCCCTAAGCAGCACGTGTCTACTGCGTCTACCAAAGAACTACGTAGTAGAGGTTCCTGCGCTCAAAGTCCCAAATCAAACTGTTCAATGCTGGGCAATGATTTTCCGGGTTTAGTTAGGCCACCCAGATTTATACACTTCTACCTATAATATTGTGAGAAGAATCTTCCCATAAGTGGGTATACAACCCAGGGTGCAGTCAAAGCGATCTCCTGAGATTATCATTCCTCCACGCCTACGGCATTCCTGCAGACAGCTCCTCTGAAAATTATAAACATTAAGGGGGTGTTCTCTGCATGCCACCTTCCTTCTCCCCATTTCCTCAGGAAGTTTCAGCCTTCCTGACCCGGCATCCCCGACACCAGACTTGTCCCGGTGGCACAACATGAACCCATCAGCACAAACAAGCTGAAGGGAAGGCGTTCATGCTTACTGCTGCTTTTGCCATAGCACCCTGGCATTTTCAGTCTGGTCCTAGGAGTACTAAGGCTAGATGCAACGCATCGCCAGCCCGTGGCTACAGTAAATACTGAGACCTCTCCACAAAGATTGTGTTGGTTTGGGAAGCATACCTGAATATAGGAAAAAAAATTATTATAAGGAAGATGGGCAAGAGTGGCCATCCAAACAGAAGAAGCCTCACTTGATGAGATCCCTGGCCTTACCTAGGAATGCAGGCAACATACGCAGGAGGGAAGTTATCTGTGCTCAAGATGCAGTTAACACCCAGATTCATATGCTGTTTTCCACATGGAAAAGCTGTGGGTAAGGTCAGAAGGCAATAAATCATGTTTTGTTTTGGATCAGCTTATTGTTTAGGGGACACACACAAACACAAAAATATCAAAGCCTTTTTGAAATTAACAGTGAGTGATTATGTGAGGCAAACGTAATGAAAACACAACAGAGTCTCTTAGCTAGGGGTAGAGAATATTCAGCCAAAGCCTTCCTCTGACTCCCACCGAGAACAACGCAATATGGAAATAACCAAAATTATGTATTAGAAGAATGAAGACTGAAGGCTTTCCGCTAACTTATTGTTTTCCTGAATCATTAATTGCAAGACAGTTTTCTATGTCACAATAGAATTTCAATTACTGACCTTTTATATGATAAATTTACTGTACATTTTTGAGGATGGACAAAAATTTTATAATTATTCAAATATGTCTAGTATTAATAAAGGACACTGAGCATTTGATCCTCCGTTTGCTGTTATAAAACTCAAACTAGGCAAATAGATGATCAGCAATTAACAGGTTTAACAATACATGCAATTAGCTGCAGTCATATTAAGATAGAGTGATTTTTATGCACATTAACTGGATTATTTAATTAAGTGATATGCATTTTAGCAGAATGCACTGGATCAGAGTGTGTGCAAGTTGCATGCGTGCACGTTGAAAAGAAAGTGTTCTTGCAAATTCAGTGCTGTGACACAGCCTGTTACTAAGGATTATCCAATACTTCCCATAAGATTTGATTTTCACTTGCTTATAATTTTGCCAGACTAATTGTTTGGGCTGAAACTTTCCATGTTGGATGTGTGCCTCAGGCTATTTTTTTCTTACATCAGCCAAAATTGTTCAATGATTTCCAAGATAAAAGCCAGGAAAAAAGACATTGTTTTACAATGAGAAAATATTATCTGGTAGCTCCTCCTTCAAGAATTCAAATATCCTTCTTGTTTTAAACAGGCAGAAGGTGCTTTTTAGTCAGGGAAGTGGTTTTTGCCAGGCCAGTTAAAACCAGTTTAAATCTGATGACACTTCAAACCTCCGCAAACTTGGTGAGAGGTGCCGGATAGGGTTAACTGGGTACCACTGACAAAGCATCATCCCCACAGGAGGAGAGGAAGGTGAGATGCCTTCCCTGCCATCGTTGCTGCCTGTGCCATAGCCTGGGATGGACATCAGGACGGGCCAAGAGCAGGACCAGGCTGACCCGCCATCCCGGGGAAAAACCTGGTGAAAAGCGGAGGAGAAAGAACGTACGCGTGGCCCAGATGGACCACTTCTGCAGAAAACAGTTGAGTAGGATCCACTGAAGAACAGGTTAAAAAGAAGAGGATTTAATTAGCTGATTGAAGTGACTTGGATAATGAGTTTACGATGAAAACAAACAGCCAGCCAGACTCACGGGTGGGGTACAGTGCTTGCCTTTGCGAAGTCTGTGTGTTGTGTGTGTACAGCACTGAACTCAAAAGTAAAATACGCTTAAAAGGATATCATCACATGATAACTCAGAAAGGGACAACGCAAAGCTAACGTTCTCAGATATAACATCCTGCTCCTAAATATTTAGGCACCTCCATGCAGGTATCCTGTTATTTAGACTCTAAGCATTCTCATAACTGCAATCAGAAATAAACTTCTCTTTATCAGAAGAAGATCCCTCTTTTTAAACGATATATAAACTTACCCCCCTGTTTCCACGATTAGAAACCTATCTATAAAAAATGAGAAAGAAGATTTGAAGTACCTCAAACAGCAATCAGGCAGATAGCTCGTACTGAGTTTTTTACGGAAATTTATGCCTTTGAAAATCTTCCCTGTTTCCTTACAAATCCACCTATAGACAACTTCACAGTCAGCAGTCGTGGGGAGAGGATGCTGGAGCTACCAATCACGACTGAGGACAAAACGTTAAACAAAAACCCTTTGGAAAGGCAAACAGTGTGTTTACTCTGCGGCTGCTGTGTAGCCCAGCTCACACCTCCTTAGCCACCGGCTACCCAGACGTAGTAGCAGCACAGAGCCGCCGCAGGCAAAATCCCCGTGTCCCTGCCTTCAGAACAGCCACCGCTCAGACTCAGCTCCAGCGTCTTTGTCCCACCACGGCTGGGAGATGCCGGTACAGTCAAGGTCACCCTGCCAGACGGCAGGGGCAAAGGCAGGGAGGTCCTGGACTGCTGTCCTCTGCAGGCAGGCAAGCGGGACGAGTGCTCTGCCTCAGCACAGGAGAATTTCTGAAGGTTTCCACCCACATCTGCAGTGATTTTTGAGCAATGGCCAGAAAGGAACCGCAATCATCGGTTAAACATTTACCCCTTCTTGCGCTGGTTGCTTAACACAGAGCAGGCATGGCTCACGCAACTACAGCACGGTCCGGAGTCGAAATGGAATGAAATAAGGCAAAAAACTTTCTGTGACTGGAGGTTCAAGCTTGTACCCAGAAATTATACTTGGAAATATACATGGAAATGTATTAATTTAAATTACCGATCAGAATCTTTTTTTTCCCCAATTTTCATCTCACTTTCTACGTTGTTCACCTGTTCTCCTTTCAGCAGTGAATTCCACTTTCCACAACCAGCTGGTTATACGATGAATTAGTCTAAAGGGCAGAAGATGAAAAGGAATGCTGGCCGTTCACTTGGACCCTGCTTTTCTTCCTACGCTGTACAATACCATTTATTCCCACAGATATAAACTTCAATACCCATTATGACAACGCTATTTTCATTGATTATGTGCTTATTAATGCCAACTTTCCTTCAGCGAAGAAAATCACCTTCTCCCAGGAGAGAGATGATTTGCAATTTCATAATAATTGCGGTGCCTCTTAAGTAGTTCTAATTTTAACAGGACAAAGTACATCTTGTTTTACAAGGACGACAGAACCATTACACAGTGCTCCAACCTTTTCAGAATGCAAGCATTTCTTTAGACATAGAAAAAACCAGATCTAATTCTCTGTGAATTATTATTGTTCATATTATTTAAAAACAGAAACATATTGGGACTTCGCATACCATGCATTTAAGAAGACAAAGCCATAAAACCAAGAGATTCAGAGAAGTCAGGACCTTGAATAATTTTCTTCCATCATTTTAACTATTAGATAACATTTGAAGAATTTTGGTGATGAAGAGGAACACAACTGAAACTTCACAAGAGATGTATTTGTCAAAGACAGATCGTCTACTCCCCAGTCCCATTTCCCCATTGCATAAAACTATTCCAATAAGTGCTGGCTGATGTGGCATATGCTCCCAATAATGTGGCAGAAGAGTAGCCTCGGCGGATACATAACTTCTCCTCCCCCTCAATTCCGGATGCATTCAGTCTTACTTCTTGTCACGGTCATCTATTTCTTCCCTACAAAAATTAACTCTAGAGCTAGCAGGGGAATCAAATAAAATATACTTATAAAATAACTTGTGCTGCAAGTCATTGATTTATATTTGATGTAATTGCTAAATAGTCTACAAGAGACTTGCTAGATCTGGCCCGAAAGTTACCATCAACAAATTATGACAAAATGTGTGTTGATGCACTTAAAGTGAAAAGAATTGCCTCAGAAAAGCAACACAAAGCACCAAGTGAATTGGAAACGGACTGTGAAAGGCAGAGGGCATGCACTGTAGCTCTTTCATGCTCTGGTTGGTTTTTGCGGGCTTGATTTATGTATAATTAACCATTTTTTCTCCCTGCAAATAATTTCATTCGAAGCTGCGCTATCATTTTTACCCCCCCATCCTCCTGCCACAGCCACATAAAGCAGTCCAGCTTAAAATGGTGACAACTGAAACACGTTGCCACAGCAAGAGTCCAAACTCTCTACGTTAGCATGAGATCCCACTCTCTTGTCTCCCTCCTGCCCCTCCTATCATCACAAGAATGAAAGAAATTAATAAACTGTAACCCTCAGTCTAATAGAGCCTTGGCCAAAATTCAAGCTCGATAATTAATTACATTCTGCCTCTCCAAATTCCCACACTAGGCTGACTACGAGAAATAACTCTTCCCCTCCTAGACAACAAGTTTTTATATGGCTAATGGACACAGCATTCCGCCTCTGAGGGAGCTGGGAGGTTAACTGGAGAGAAATAAGAGATATTGGTAATACTTAGATAAGAAGACAGCAGCAGATGAAAAGAGAAGAGTATTGTAATAAGTCTGAGGTGTATGTCAACCCAAAAGCTAAATCATTGTTCTCTAATTACACTTTCCATCAGGGAATAAAAGCACAAATGATCATACAGGACAGGCAGCTGTCAGGATTTGGTGTCTGAGGGACTATAACACAGACTGAATGATGTGGGATAGGAGAGCATTTGAGACAGTTCAGATATGCTTATGAAAAGCTGATAAATCAGTAAGGTAAAACACATTTAAATATAGCACTAGACCTCGATAAAACACAGAAGGCATCCAAACCATTTCAGTCTGAAGAATATGGGGCATTAACACTATACTATGTTCTCAGACACCCATAAAACAAATCAGTGCCTCATGCCACTATTCAGTAAATTACCGATATATCAAGAGAAGGAAGACTATGATGATACCTGTGCTACACACATAACATAAACCACTCATCGTGCTGGGATTATAATTGGAATTTTCTTTTGAGGCTGACAGATGAACACTATAACCTTAAGCAGCACTCTCACAAGATTTTATTTATTGCATATTTCATGTGTATTTGTAAAGGACTTAATTAGCTTCTTTCCCTTCTGGTACCAAAGCGTATGCATCATCACTGAAAAAAAATCACAAGGCAAGGGTCTTGCTAGTATTGCATGTATTTCACGGTGACAAAAAAATGGTGCAATTCTTTCTGAATACTGGAGATATCATCAATAAAACCCGGTTTGTTCCTTCCTTAATCTGGTCTGTGTCATATTTGCGGTCTGTGTCACTGTTTTACAGATGCCATGTACCTGCAGCCTGTACCTGTCAAGATTACAAGACATTATTAATATATGGTGACAAACTATTTTTACACTGATCAGATTGCTGTGGAGAATATATGCATTGGATGTTGCCAAAAGCATAGGATTGTTCTCCATGATGGTAACTTTGGATCCTGTTTCTGTTTAATTTTGGTTTCTAAAAACCCTTCCAATTCTAAATCAGAAGCAGGGTAATTTCAATCCAGCCTCACTTGAAAGCTGGTGTTGGAAAAATTAATTCAGTTCTGGTCCAGTTCTTCATTCATTTCACTCATTTTCAATCTGTAAGGTGTAAAGTCTCCACATTTTCATTCAAATTAGGCCCAAGATACTACATGCATAACATCCACTACGTACTGCGCCCATGTCCTGATGCACCCTGTAAATCTTGAGATGTACAGCGAGAAGTTCAGGCACCTACAGCTTGGTCACCTACCCCCATCTCAACACAACACTGACTGGGCAGAGACTCAGGAAAACAGCTCAGGTAGATTAATTAGTATCATCAGCTTTTGCACAAGAAATCAGTCTTCTTCAGCAGTGGAAATGCTGGGTCATTATACATTGGCCAAGAAAGGCAATAAAAACTCACAGTTTTCTGAGCATAGAAATGGTAAGCAGAATGCTTTGACTAATGCTTCCTTTATTCTACATGAAGTTTAATATTAATGCTGCAAGAAAAAAAAAAGTTAAAATCGTTTTATATCTTGGTACTTCTTCAGATGTCACAAAAAAACCCAAGAACATATACACAAAATTCTACATTATTTGATTTACACATATTTTATATACAAAAGTGTAAATTATCCTGTGCATGCAAACATACATAAAAACTATGACAAATAACTGCCTGTCTAAATATACTACTTTCTGTTACGTGTGAAAGGATCAGACAACGATTACTCTGCCAGTGTTTGCTTTAAACTGGAACCTGTTCTCAGAACTACCACCCACGTATGTCCAAAGCCTGGTAACCCTCCAGCCCCCTGTGCAAGAACCCAGTTCACATGAACTCTCTTCCTCCTGATCAGATCTGTAACTCATTGCTATATAAACACTCTCTATTCATTTCAATTTCTTAGCTATTCACATCAGTGCCAGATATGGTGACACCATAACACATAATGACTTCAAAATGTGAACTCAAACTTTTCATGTCTCCAGTAAACAAGTAGCAGGAGATAATTCCCATCTTTTGTTGAGCTGTAATATAATTCCACTGACTGGTGCAATTATTTTCAATTTATACATATGACAACCAAGGGAAATGCAGTATCACGGAATGGGTATTTTACTTTTCTTTTCACCCAAGTGCTAGACATCCCAATGCTTTCTTCTTTGTGGTAGGTGCTTGTTTATTGTACATCATCATTTGATTTAGAATGGATTATCACACAACTCTCTTATAAGCATGGTCATCAATATCGTGGTTTTCCTGCCTTCATCCTTATTACTCTCATCGGGGAAAGATTTGCAGTACACAATAAAAGAGCCCCAATACTATTGCAATGCCAAAACGCATGAAAAACATCACAAATCACAACACTGTAAATCATGCTTCCTTCCTCCTCTTGGTCACAAAATGTAATTACAGCTGAACCTAAGCACAGTGCACCGCTTGTTCTCACAGTATTTTGCATGCATGTCGAGCCTTTTATCTGCAGCTCCTAGTGCTCTTTAGAAGTTTGAATTAGATCTGCAGACTCCCCAAAACACACAGCTAAGAGAACTAGATTCTATGATTAACTGACTATCGGTGCATCAGGACACATGAAAGAAGTGCTTTACTTGAAACCGTATTCCCAGTTTGAAGAGGATTCATCTGTCTGCACTGAACAACCCCCTCACTCTCAACCGGCAGCTCAGACAGACTCCAAGGGGAATTTATGCTCCTAAACTCAGGATGATCAAAACAGTCTCAAAAGAAAGTGAAAAAGCTGTTAATTCACCTAAGCTACCCTTAGCTTTAGCTGGGTATCCTGAGCAGGAGGAAGGGAGACAACAGGGGCAATGTGTGCGCGCTCTGTCCAAAGGCACTTCGGAAAGGTCTGCTCAGACAGGTCAGACGCATTCTCAGGGCTCATGTCCAAGGACAAACCATCCTACAGAGGGGAAAAGAGCCTGCCGCAATCCCGTTTTTCAGCGCACATCCAGGTGGCCTCTTCAGGGTGTTGGACTTTTCCTAATTTAGCATTTAAAGGAAGGAGGGACTGGATTATCCTTTAATGTGCTATGCAGGCCACACCTCTTAAATCATCAACTCATATATAGATCCTCAATATACAGATACAACATAGATGTGCTATATAGATACAGTTATACTGTATAGATACTCATCTACAGATCCTGACTAACTGACCTTCAACTTCAGCATGCATTCTCCTTAAGGAAAACCCCAAAGCGACAGAGAATCCCGGGCTTTCTGCGGTGGTTCTCTCTGCATCTTGGAAATTTTTGGTCACGGCTGCTAGTTCTTCCGAGAGTTGGAGGCAACCCTTGAGTGCCTCAGGCACTTGAGGAACAGAGTCCAAACTACAGCATACCCTTTGGGTCTTAGAAGAACTTCTGCTAAGTGGAAAATGCAATATAACGGTCTCCTTGTAAAGCCCTGGTTTTTTTAAACTCAGTAACAGTAATCATGGAGGTTATAGCATTTGAGCTTCGTTTTCTTTCAGCTCTTCATGAGCTTCACAAAACGCTGAAGACCTTTCTCTGGAGGTCATCTGATTCCAAATGAGTACAGGGATAATTAGCTCAATCCTACAGAGCATTAATCTGAAATAAAGGCCTAAGACTTTAAAAATTTGGAAGAAAAATGTGTAAAAAAAATCCCCAAAACTCAAAATGCTAATGACTGAGCTCATTGCAGTAAAATAGCCAGTCCGATTCTCTAAGATTTCCAGAACACCTGAGACATTGATGAATTTTAATAATTTAACTAGCAACAGTCTGATGTAAGCGATACAGGTAGGATTAAAAAGCTTTCTTGATTTCAAAGAACAGACTGGAACATCATCTGGAAAAGTGACTCTTTGGTAATGCAACCCTACTGACAATTTTACTTTACTACATATATTTTTCATGTGTATGATTTAGCTCTCCGTTTCCTCCTTAATTTTATACCTTTTGTCAGGGACTGTTGCTGGTGAACCTGACTGGCTGATACCACTGTAAGGAAGAAGAGAATCAGTTTTGCAGATTTTAACTGAAAGAGGACTAGTGATAAAAGAAAATACATGAACATCTGCATTAAGAACATCTTGAACCGGAATTTAAAAATGGCTCACACAATGGAGCCGTTACATTACAGAATTATTGTACATTACACACATTAGAGAAATGCTGCTTATATTTTGTTTTATTGACATGGTAAATTACCAGCCTTGTTCACTGTAACACATACTTTTAAACTATCTGCTCAGATTTATCAGCATAACTAGATTTATTACACACATGTAGACACCTGCTTTATAAAACACACCAACTGTGCCAGAACGACCGTGCTGGAATCCTCTGGCTCTCGGCCAAGAGGAAACGCATTGCACGCTTCCCTGAACTGTCCTAAGAAGTCTTCGATTTTGTAATGAGGAGATCACAAGCCAGAGTAGAAGAGATTTTACGAGTGGCTAATCTCCATGCCAAAAAAATAAAGAAAAAATACTAAGTTTTGGTCATTTGGCCATTATTACATAAGATGAAGACCAAGACTAACGCTTCTTTTCTTGTGAGAAGTGGCTGACATCTTTGCTGTCAATCTGGTCCCCTTTTACATAAACATTTAAGTCTTATTTATAACAGAGGAAAAAGTCAAAGGCAAAAGGATGAAAATGGAGAAAACCCCAAATTCTCAGGTGGATTTAAATAACACCGGGCTTTCCACATTCTACCACCTGTTTCCAGGTACAACCTCAACATTAGGGGGTATCTCCCCTTCTAGAGCCACTGCTGGAGGCTGAGTAGGACACCCCACCCTCTGCGACATCTCAGGTATCACTGGGCATCAGCGTGTTGGCAGCTGAAACAAGAAGTTAGTTACATTCCCAAACACGAGACTGCAATCAATCAAAGGAATGCTTCGTGATTCAGGTTTGGTGTTGAAAGGCCTTCTCCGTTAGGAACATCGTGGGAGTAGTTAATGACAGTTACCTCTGGGGGATTCCACACACACCGTACCACTAGATGAAAGGATGCTTCCAAAAGGTTTCTGTGACTCTGCCTACCAAGATATCTGCCTTGATCAGTGCACAATTTGGTGCTGTTGGCCAGTATCCTTCCAAGTACAGTAGTTTAATAAAATAAATCAAGACTAAAAGTTCAAAAACTGGGTTCAATTTGCTTTTACTTGTTGTTCTGAAATGTTGTGAGGCAAGGTTTTGATTCCGGCCATCTCTACAGTGTACAAAAGATAATCCACCATATGTCAAGCTCTTCTTCAGCTTCGACGGTCAGCTACTCCAGCTCTACAGTGAAGCTATCGCACTAAGCCAAAAATTCCTTATGAAATCTTCAGTGATTACGAAGGGTGTGTACATGCAGAAGACTTAATAATGTTGTCTCCTGGCCAAACTAGTTGGAACAGCCTGTCTTCACATTTGCAACTGTTTAAATATTTCACCAGTATTGCACAGAAGTACACGGTACCATCCCTTGTTCAAAGTCAGAATTGTTCAGATAGAGGAAAAATAGCCTTATTATGCTATAGTGCAATGGCCTTTACCACATGCGTTCCAAATTCTTCTCGCAATGGCAAACAATGATGCTAGGTATCCAGAAATTGTGTCACCAATATTGTTATATTGAAGACTGAGCAAATGGATGTCTCTGTAGAAGTTCATGAGCATGGAAATACATTTCCATTCCTACTAAGCAAGAAGATGTTTTGTTTATTTAGTGTTAAGTGGAACAATGGACCAATTCAGTCTCAGGGCAAGACTGATTTCCAGAGGTCTTGAGAACAAACACTTCAGTAAACAAGTATTTTGATGTCTCTGTGTATGGGAGGAATATCCCCAAACACAGGAGAAGACAGGAAGGAAGTGAAGACACCCTTGAGGTATAGTTCTTGTGGGACATTGACAAAAAATGAGAGGAATGCAAAAGATGCTTTTGGGTAAAGCATTGCTAAAAGCGTGCGCATAAGGAAGCTCTTTTAAAAGTATATTAAAAAAGTTGTAGTGGTAGTGGTTTTTTTTTTTAATTCCACCACATTAAAAAAATGCGTTTGTGAAGATCTTAAGGAATAAATTTTGATAAACTGACCACTATAAAGAATAAGATGATTGTTGCATGTTGACCACTGAATGGTCCACAGATAGCAGTGACGCATCTCTAGTAAAGATATGCTTCAACCTTGGGCAAATAATTCCAGATTTTCTTTTTTTACAGTGCTCACAGAGGAAATCATTGCCACGCTGATTTAGATAAATATTTCAAAGTTCAGTGAAGACCTTTCCTTAGATTTTAGACTTCATTTTGCCTTTTGCTTTTAGGGCTAATTTATCTCATTCTCCTCCTTACACTTCCCTAGTAAGGCTGTGTATTAAGGATCATGTCCTTTTCTATATGTTAATTAAAAAAAAAAAAAAAGCACGCTGTGATTGTAAAAACCTGAGCAAGCTCCCTTGCAATACATAGGTTTTTGTGGAGAGCTACAATAAGAGAATAAGATAGTAGCATTATTAATAAACTTAGCAATGAATAATCACAGGTCTCAGAAGTATCATTATCTGGTAGTGCTTGAGCTAACAACTAGGATAACAAACCACCTCATTTTTGAATGGCACTGTCAAACAATTTTAAGAGAATATTTTCATGTGACTGCTTGCTTTTAAGAGTTTTGTGGAAACTGGAAAGGGGAAACTGTTTTCTTTTCAAAATTTTTGCTCAGTTGTGAACACACAGTAATTGTGTTAGTGCTCCTGCTGAAAAGAGTTTAAAATCTGGTATTTGCTGTAAAACTGCAAATGCAAATCTGTGAACTTCTCAAAACATAAGAAGAAATAAGACAACCCAAATTTGGTACTTAGTATCTCCACTTACTTAGTAACTCCAAAGAGATCTTTTCCTATCTCTACAATTACAGCTTACACATATAACTATAGTCACAATATAATTATTGCTCATTTTGCACTTTTACAAATGGGGCACAATGTCAGAAGTCAGTACCCCGGACTCCCAATGTATTTTTTGACCTTCATAATGCTTACAACCAACATAAGATTCTTCGGGCTTCCTCAAGCATAGCATAGTGAAAAATAAATTAATACCTATTAAACTTGGTAACAAGTTCTGATCACAAAAACAAAGGTTTGACGCACTTTCACAGAAATAATTTCTCCTGAACTATATCAGAATTTTTTTTTTTTGGTAAATAAAACTATCATATCAAGGAGTTCACTGAGAACAGGATCCTGTAGCTTAAATTTTTTTGCCTTTCATTAAAAAATAATCCTTTGCACTAAATAACAAGGTAACACTATATTAAACTGCATGTCGTGGTTTAGAGTCGTGCACAATCTTGACAACTAGGAACGGTGAATCCACTCTCCAAAATACTGGAAAAAACAGCAAGAAGCGCCGCATTTGCAACAACATCTAAGAAACTTCATGTAGTTGTAGCAAGGTCAAATACACTCACTCTCCAAATCTAGATGAAAGTCTGCAATTTAAACAGCCCTGATCCAGATGTATGGAAAAGGTGATCAGTAAACACTGGCCTTTTAACTGTTTAGGACAAATTTAAGTCATGTTCCCATTTAATCTCATTTGTAAATAAGTAAGTCTCAAAAAATTGATCTCTGTTTCAGTGAAAGCTTTTTTGCCGGCTGCAAATGACATGGCTAAAATCTGAATACTCTCAGAGATCACCAAAACCTTTAGCAAAAAATTCAATTTTTATATTCAGTTACCTGGCAGGTATCTCAAGAGCAACAATAGTCTACATCTTGCTGTAGGACGCAGAAAATGTAGACCCGTATAACAATATACAAAATCATATGTGTATAGTTATTACTATATGTATATAAAAGTGGCTTTCAGATCACTGTAAGTTTTTATTAAAATAATGAAATTGCTTGTAGAAGTGCAGACAGATAAAACATAATGTAACGTTACGTTGCTGATGCATAATTTGAATGCTGCACAATCAAAAGAAATCTGTCATAACGCCCCACACAATACAGAATAGTCAAATGCTTTATTCTTCCTGTCAAACAATTAACTGCTGCTTTTTTATCGCTGAAAGTGAGTGTATAAATATTAGGTGAACTTGCAACAAAATGACCTGGAATTCAAATTTACACCGGGGCTGAAAATTCATAGCTAACATAGATAACCTAAACAATCCTCTCCTGTAGAACACATCAAGTAAATAATTGGGGGGAAAAAATTAAAAATCACATGCCCAAGCACAGGACAGAGTCCCTGCAATGCTCGCACTGTATTTATTTTAAGCCGTGTTCATCTTGCATGAAGCAGTGCAGTTTCAAATGAAAACATCAGGAAATCTCTGAGCTCCAAGGATAAAATCTGGCATCAAAGAACGAAAAACAAAGGGACTGTTTTAGTTTCAGATGTGCTTTTCAGGAACTGAGCTTGCTCTGTGTTTTCGTTACAAGCTGCTGACACCCTCCATGGGAAACACGGTTATTTTAGACCTTTACTGCAGCAAACGGTGCCGGTGATTCCCTCTGAAGTGCTGGCCCAACGCTGGGATGGCCTCTCCCTTTTCCCGAAGGGAAGCAGAAATACTGCGTACAGCCATCATCACTGACTCATCATCATCTTTCCAGCGGTGCAGAGGTTGCCTCCTCTCCACGCAGCCACCAGTCCTGCCTGCAAACTTTGTGGGATGCCACAAGAGGAGGAAGACTCTGGTACCACCTGCTTCCCACTTTTCCTCGCCAGGGATGAGCGCCCCGGCCGCTTTGCACGCCGGGCAGAGGGAGATCACACAGGGATGCTCCCCTCGGGAGAAAGGTCTGGAGGTCAAATCTTAGCCAGAAGCTAATAGAAAACACTCCCTAAGCCTAAAGCACTCTGGTCACGGTTCCACCACAAAGCGTAATCACCTTGCGGTGGGAGATAATCACCTTGTAATGCAGGGACTTGACAGCAGTTATTTTATGGAAACAAGCATAATTTTATAAAAAACCCTAAGGTTACACTAAAACACTGAAGAAATGCTGGGTTTTTCTTCCTTTCCTTAAACAAAATTGTGTGTACGCAAAGGATCATCACCATAAAAAGAGAACAGCTCTTATATGGTCATGAGTAACGAAATGCTTTTGGCAGTATTTACCCAGTTCTAATCAGCAGATAGAGTTAAAAAAAAAGAAACCAAAAAAAAAAAAAAAAGACAACACACCAAAAAACCAAATAAAAATCCAACCTCAGGAACAATAGGAAGCAGTATCATCTCAATGAAAGTCATGATTAAAGCTTTTAACCCAACTATGAGTCTTCCCAATTATTTCCAGCACTGAGTAACATCCTGAATTTAGCAGCACTGACCTTCACTTTCAGTTCCCTGCTGCAATGCTGTTTTCTAGCAGAGAAGCAATCTGCAAATCGGAAGTCTAACACATATGCAATGCAAACTTCAAACAAAGGACCATTGTCACAACGAGGAGCCTACCACGAATAATCTCGTTACTGCAGTCATGAATGATCTGACTCACGAAGCGTCTGAAGCAATGTTTCAGGCTACAATCGCTCGCTTGGACACAAAGCACACCTGGCTATCTCACCCAGCAAACAGATGCTTAGTAATGCTACGTGGTTTTATAAAGAGAAACGCTTGAGACAGTACAGCCAGTGCTGCAGAGGTAAGTGGAAATTAGTTCTTCTATCATTATGTGTTTATCTTTCCCTTCTGTGGAAAAGGGGGAGACATTCCCACTCCTCCCTAGCATACTGTGCTTTTCACATTAGGATAAAACACTTCAAAAAATTCGGGATACAACTTTACGCGGTACTCAATGCTCAACTAGCGCTGACCCGTGCCCTGAGGAACCCAGGCCGGGTGGCCAGCATGGAGGAGTCGCCCGCACCTGCCCCAGCACACGGGTACCCACCAGCGCCATCTGCATCACGGGCACCACGACACCTGCCTTCCCGAGCAAGGCACCGGGATGCAGCGACACAGGCAGAGAGAGCCAAGAGCCCTCGCGGTCCCTCAAAACGATCCTGCTTAAAATAAATGCTGTCGACCCGGCGCTGCAGAGGTACAACGGTGGGTGAGCCCCACTGGGGTAACGCCAGTTTGGGTGGTTCTACAGGTTATAGAGGGAGAAGGTGTCTGGCATTGTCAAGCCACTAAGGATTAATACTAGAAAACAAACATCCAGTTACAGAAAATATTCACAGAAGTGGGGGGAAGAAAAGTGCAAGGGAGTCCAACGGCACCCTTCATAAACCAGAAACTCAATTTAACTGCAGAACTCAGCAGCACCGTAACTACCAAACCTTCGCCAGCCTCGCTGGGCAGGCAGCAGTCCAGAAAGTGATAAAATGATTATTTAAAAAAAAAATATAATAAGTATCTGAAACTTAAGAGAACACAGAAGTCTTTCTTAATAAGGTAAACGAAGTTTCTTTAGGAACATATTCCCAAGCTGAACACACATCCTAACTTGAAATAGAGGGAGTGTTTTGCAAAAGCATTATGTAGATGTGAAGCTGCTTTTATGTAACGCAACTTATCGGAGGAACACGTTGCATCATGTTTGTAAAATATTACAGAGATAAAAGTATAATCATTGAAGTATTTGCATATTTTGTAGTACAAAGAAATAATGTATGCTAACAGACTATTTGTTGTCATATTAGCTTCAAACAAATAAGGAAATAAGGGTTGATTTATTACTGTGTGTCTCGGGCTGCAGGATGGTAAAATTCCACTGGCTGCAGTTTAAATAGAAGTCTAGTAAAAGTAATGGAAAAAATCCTATCAATTTCATAATTCAGAACATAAAGTGGTACGACATAAGGTGCTTAACTTTATTAAAATAACTTGAGAATTTACCTTATTCATTTACACTTTTCAAAAGACTGACTTCTAAACTGCAGTTTCTTAAATCTGCACTTTAAAGAAGTGCTGACATGTTGAGGGTGGCGCACCGCGTCCTTCATAAATAACAAACCGATGGAAGTCGTTTTAACTGCAAAACTCAGCGGTGGCGCCCCTGCCTCAGGACGCCGGTCACCAGCCGCCTGCCCCTGCTCCTGCAGCCACCCACATCTCCTCGTACTTTGCAGTTTGCTTTTTGACCCCGCCATTCCCACCGGGACACTCTCCAGAAAGCTGACAGTTCTAATTGTTTTCTCCCAGCTTCCATCTTTAATAAACTGCAGATCGGTTGGTCGATCCTCCCGCGGCGATGCTGGCCTGGGTCAGCTAAAAGAGTTTTCTCCCCTCCCTTGTGCCTCGCCTGCAGCAGGCAAAGAGGGGAAAAGCAGGAGGAGGAAGGGGAAAATAAACTTCAGCGTGCGCTTACACACGTATCTTTACACATACGTGCAGACATGTGCATATGAAGATGCATTTACGTGTATATAGTATACCTAAAATCAGGTTTACAAATATGGGAGATATATATATAATTAGAACTGAAAGGTGGAGTCCTGAATCCACAGAGTCATCAGCTGCTTTGGTTAATGACTCCAAGTTTTGCTCCCCGTTCACATGAGGCAATTTTGGAGCAAAGCAGCATACACTGAAGCTCACTGGCAAACCAAATCCAACAGCTGTGGTTTGACTCAGTATGTTGGTCGCATCCAAAAAAGCCTCATGAAAATTCTCTCTGTATAACCCGATGCCCACGAAGGGCATCAGGAAGGGGTGCTCACACCACTGCAGGGCTGGGTTTAGTGCTAGGCAGCAAATAAAATGATACATAAAAAAAGTGTCATATACCCTTGACCGCATCCAGCAGTAGGATCCCGTTTAGAGAACTACAGAGATTTAATAAATCAGTTTTAAAACAGTTTCAGCTTTTTCAGAGATGGCAAGTAGATTAGTACAGTGTTTATTTCAAGTAGTATAGCTAAGGCCATACAACTGCATGTGTAGATATCCCTCAGAGTAAGAATGTCCTGTTCTAGTTAAAATCAATCTACTGTAAACTGAGATCAAGTTAAACCAAAAGAAGGCATTCTCAATGCAGTACGAGACTGTCAGCATAGTCCATCATAAGTCCACAGGTATTTTGGAATGGCACAGACCAACCACAGATTAAAAAAAAAAAAAAAAAAGAACCATCCCCAACTTCCCAACTATGTATTTGTATCTATTTTTTCACTCCCTCCCCATAATAAAGTATTCTCCCATAAATGCTGTGGAATTGTAGCATCTTGGATTTCATCTTACAAATAATAGGGATGTTTCTGTGTAGTAGTAATCCTTGTGGATGTATAAGCAGGTTATAATTCCATTTATGTGTAACTTGAAAATAAAAATTTTACAGTGTTGTAGAAGTTTTGGACTAATGTTTCTTTATGTCGTGCTACTAAGAAAAAATTCTACAGTAGAGGCATAACCCTCAAATACAAAATTGCTGACAAAGTCTTAAATAACAAAAAAGCGGCAAAAAGTCCTCAATCTAAATTTCTTAAATTTTTTTTTAAAAAATCAAGTTATGATGAGATTTTCTAACCCAGGTCATTAGCTTTGTTAACATTTCCAGCATATTATGGGTATTAAGCAGAACACATTTTTATTGGAGTGTAAAAGTTTGGGACTTTCCTCATATGACCTTCCTGGCACAGTGCCAAGGCTCAGCTCTGGCTGACATTTAATCTGAACATAATCCCTGAAATCTCTGTGCCATTGCTGGGTTGCATGGGAATGATTCCCCGACAACGCACACGGAATTGTGCTGTAATTTTTACTTTCAGATCATGGCTGTTCCCTTACCGTTCCAGCTGTTGCAAATTATTTGTTTGAATAAGTATAAATAATCTATACCTTTTATTTGTTATAGAACCATATAGTACCGAAAAAAGAAAACAAGTCCGACACTTCTTATTTCAGCTGTTTTTCTACTGATGGCTACCATATTTTTAAGGAAGCACACTCCAGAAAACAAATAAAATTCAGCAGCTGATGAAAACCCTGGGTAATGAACTGCAGTGGCTCAAACAGCCCCATCAACTCTAAATGGGAGCAAGACCACACTGCAGCAGAGGGACGAGGGTTCCAGCTGAGGGTACTTGCACTTTTCTGGGGCCTTCTGAATGAGCGATTGCCTTTACAAGACGAAGCATACACTTACAGAGTTTTTTCACATTCACAGATGCCTCTGATCTCTCAAGCCAACTGCCTTTGTGTCATGAACACTGTGAAAAATCACAGCGTCCGAGATTTCCACATCTGTGATTTTTGGCACTTGTGCAAGGGTAGAGACTGAATAACTGATGTCTGAACAACACTAATGAAACTGAGGCAACACAGCCATTTGCTCGGCAGGGAAACGTTGCCGTGATTTTGGGGGTTTCTGTACAAGATGAGTGTGGGTCTCTCGCTGTTTTCTGTGTGCTCAGGATTTCAGAAGTAGTTTTCCCCTGCACTCAGGAAGGAGCTAGGTAGGCAAAGCAGCACTGACTTTAATCTTGCCTAATGCAGATCCTAAAAGCCGTAAATCATGCAGCAGTATGAGCTCCAGTATGGGATGAAGAGACCTACCCGCTGACCTGCATACTTAGTTCAGCAACAGTTTAAGTGTCATTATAGTTCATGGGAGCTACCTTCAGTCTACCTGTATTTGCTGTGGTCCGATTTCTGCCTAAAGCAGAGAATGGCTCTTATTGAGACTTATTTCCTAACTGACCCCAACATTTTCCCCTTCCTATGTAAAGTAAGTAAATAAACAAACAAGAAAGATTAATTATTCTCTGTGACTGATGAACTCAATTTAAGAAAGTGTAAAAGGATGACAGATAAAGTAATTCTAAATTTTCTGAATTCTTAATGTGCAGCAGAAAGCTTGCTTTGTTCAGCAGACTCTTCTCCCTGTGCATTAACCCCTTCCCACAAAGACACTTCCTACACAGAGCTGACCAAGCTACCAAGGACCATAATTCCATGGGAAAACAGAAAGTGCTCTGAAGCATTCATAAAGGCTTAATTTATTACCTCTAAGGTACTTCTAAAGCTTATCTCTTCATACATGTAAACACATATCCTATTTCAAAGGTATTCCTTTAGGTTGGGGTGCAGAAGACCTTTCAGTTCTTCTCCTCCTGTTCTTTACAAAAGCTAAACTCCGAGGAAAAATAGGAGCTACTGCTCCAGTCCTCTGCTTCCTACAACAGAGTGGCTTGATCCAACCAACAGCCACTTAAGTCAAAGGAGAGCTGTTAGTGTTTGGTTTTAGGCCATATAAGAGCGAGAAACTGAGAAACATGTTTTTACCTGGCCTTCAGCCAGGTACGGTGCCACCACTAATGAGTGGCTGCTATAACGAGACCTTTTGAAAGAGTCATTTGTGAGATACGAATCAATGAACACAATGCAAACCCCATCCCCATCTCAAAGAGAGGAAAAAAAAAATCATTCCAGCTTTATCATAAATATTTTTAGGTGTTCTGGTGCCAGCCTACTGCCAAAGGAATTCACCGATAGGGAAGGGCAAGGTCTGTTTGCAATGCAGTCCTCCCCAGGGAGATGCATTTCACGGCTCCCAGCCAAAGCCTCCAAAACACCTCCAGGGTAGCAGTTGGGCTGGAGCTGCCCCATCACGCCCTTCCACTGCAGCCGGATTTGCCTATTTTTGCAGCTGGCACCACCAAAGGCTACAGAAACTTGTAGTCAGCACAATCTCTTCCAGATTGACTTTTCAGCCTCTTCAGCTAATAAATACTGAGAGCAGCGCATAGCGTGGCAACAACAGTAAACACAGTTTACACAGGAGGCTCTGCAACTCTCGCTGCCTTTTCTTTTTCGTAACAATTTCTGTGCGACTGTTACCATCTAGCCTCAAAAGAAAACTGCCCACCAAGCCAGCATGTAAAAACATCATTCCACCTAGCACTGACACAACAAAATCCTATTTGCTCAGTGTTTCTAATCCCCACGATAACAGCGCAGTACACAGGGTGTCATGAAGAAGGGAAGGTACACTGGTTAGTCAGATGACTCCAGGTTGTTTCTTCCTTTGCTGCTTCAAGAATCATCAAGAACTGTCTCAGGGGCTTAAGTCTTGGTGCTAAATACATGATCACTGTGCAGCCAATCCTATTGTTTTCAAGACAAAAAAAACACAAGCCTGTGCAGCCTACAGCTACTAGTGATGTACGTCCTACTAGTACACCACATACTAAATGAAAAAATACTTTCAATGGTGAGTGAGTGAGACTATGGTTTTAATAACGTCTTCATTCGCAACTAAAAATTCAGACAACAGAAAACAAAGTCAGAGCAATCAAGGATTATAAAGAATACTGCATATATAGGTATATCTTATACAATTTTTGAAAGAACACATTCAGCCAAAGCATCAGCAGTGCTCAGGAATTCAATGATCCTTTCCAACAGAGAAATGCAGAGGGCTTTACAAAGTAGAAATCCCACAGAGGCAAGTAAACACTGCCTATTTGCACGTAAAGTGTTACAAATGAAGCCTGAAGATTGAACTGTAGGTGTGAAGTTCAAAAAAAATAAAAAAATCCATGTGTGCATGCAAATGTGTGACCTGTACGTGCAATTACTGTGTCCCTGTGTGATAAGTAAATATATACATACCACAACAGCAATTATTTACCCAACTTGCTGTTGTGGGCCTGTGACAACACTGGCTGGGGAGCTGCTGTTGTACCTCTGCTGGCAAATGAGCTGCACGATGGAAGACCGCTCTCTAGACAGCTCGCTGAAGCTCACAGGGTTTCGTTTCATTGTGTTGCTAGCTCGACGTGAAACTTGAGTTGTGCCCCCAGCCTGACTCTTATTCAAAGAGAAAAAATCCTAGTGCTGTGGAAGTGGGGCTGTAAGCCCCACACGGATGGCCCATGGAGAGGAGGAGGAGGTGGCTTGATATTTTTGCGGGTAACAGCGCTAGCAATGCAGTTAGGAAGCAAAAGCTTGTATTTCAGCATCCTCATCTAAGGATGCTCATCTCAGCTAAGCCCGAGAGAGGCCGGTCTAGTGTATAAAATACACCAGGATCCAGAGGCTCGGAGGGAAATGGCACATCCAGCTCAAATCTGCATCTCTACACTCTTCTCCCCTGCAAAACACGGGTTACCTTTTCAATAACGCCTGCCGAGAACAGTCCCTCTCCCACGCCATCCTGCCACAGGTGTCATCTGGGAGTGTGCTAGTTGGCACGGGCCAAAACCATGTCACGGAACGTGCTAGAAATTAAACAATACGGACAATCATAAGATACAAATCCTGGCCCCGATTAATTTACCAATGCAGACAAAGCAATGGTGAAGCAAAGTGGAAGTGGAGCCTTTCAAGCCCATCGCCACAGTTGAAATAGAAGCATTGGAAACCGGGCGGTACAGCAGGACTGAGGACTAAGACTCCAGAGTTTAGTCCCGTAGCCACAACGCGATCATGTTAGCACCACAAGAAAGCGGGAAGCACAAATAACTTCTAAACACAAAATCAACTATTTCTCTGAAAATAAAGAGGCTAGAAGATGAGTGCTACAATAGATATCAGGGCGCTGGCAAAGGCGAAGTGTGAAATGGATGCTTTCCAGCATTCAGTTTAGGAAGACAAACATTGTTTCACAAATTCACTGTGGCCCTGCTTATTTTCCAAGCTCCTCAACTCATGCCAAAGGGCTTGGACTTTCTGAACATCCTGTTCTGTTTCCTCCACCGCTAGTCTGAGTCCTCAGTGCTAAATGTCTTTATTTCAGAGCCCCATTTTCTATCATTTTATTCCAAACTCCTCACTCTGTAGGCTTTGTATTTTACCTCTGGGTACGAGTGAAGACAAGCAGATTAATGAGAAGTCTGAACAGCACATTAAGTTACACCTATTTTAAGAGCCTTCTACAGTAAGCATCCCAAGGCACTGTATAAAAATAAAACTACACAAATTGCATTTAAAACTAACAAAAAGCTCGCAGACGCTGGCATGCCTTGAAGCCTAAATATAAAGATCGATGATTAAATGATTCCACGATTCCCCGAAGTCTCAGAGCTGGATGAACACAGACCATTTTACCTGTCATTGCCTGGATGCATTAGCAATCTGCTCAGATGTAAAGCCGAGGCACCTCCACGACAGCCTACTGGCAGGGAAAATATTCCCCCCTGATGAGGGCAGGAAAACAGCTTCAGTCTACGAGCAGCCGCTGGCCATTTCAGGGACTTCCTAACCCACTAAAGGCAATGCCTCCTGCACTTCTCAAAGGCAGCTGCAGAACACATTCCTGCTCCTTTCTCTGCCTCTCCACAGCTGCAAGAGGATCAAGCTACAAGCGGTCTCGTGGGGGTGACTACAGTAGCAAAGGTTCGGGAAGAGACAGGAACGTCACCTCTCATCCCAAAGACTTTTTGCTCCCAGATCCACTGCTCTTGGGACTCCACCAACACCGCGAGAAAGAGAAGCAAAGACCTTGGCATGGCTGAGGTTCACACTGGGCACAGCTCATCCACCCGTACAGACGTACCTCCTGGCTGCTGGGGCAAGGTGAGGCGGGAGAAGGCATTTCTCTTGGTACGAGAGGGAACCGCTGCTGCCACTGAAGTGCCAGTGAACCTGTTGGCTGCCGGTGGTGTGGACACAAACCGGTCCACTCGCTTCCTACTTCTCTGCCATAAGACTTGCCATCTTGCTTCCTTCCTCTTCCTTCTCATGGCAGCGCTTCAGGCTGAGACCAAAGCATGCAGTCAGAGATACAAGGAACCAACGGTGGCTCAAATAACTGCATTTGTACACCATCCAGTCACAGTGCCCAAGCAGCCACGGGGCACAGCGGATGCTCCCGTGGCAACCTTAGACCCCAATGACACCTCCAAAGCACCCCAGTAAGGAATCTGGGTGACCCTGCACTTGGTCTCATGCTCATCAGGAGCTGCTGCTGGCTCAGTCCCTGTGTCCTGAGACCGTGCAGCAGAGCTACGAGCAGCAGGCGCAGTCCTGCTGTGCTCCAAGATCCCAATGTCCTTCATACCTCCCTTTTCTAGGAATGCTCCAGCGTGGATCCTCACTCCCAGCTACTGGGCTGAACCCCAATGCTGTCTGGTAAACATCACTCGTGTGTGAAGCTCCCACATAACTCCTTCATCTTGCCCTGCCATTTTGAGGCAGAAATGGCTAAAGCAATGTATAGATAACCAGCTAGTCCTTGCTGAGACTTATTCGCCTTTCTTGAGATAATTTAGGAGAAAACAAGCAAGTGATGCATTTGCGGCCTCTTCAAGCAAGTAGTGTTGGAAGATCAGCGTTGGCCTGCAAACCCTTCCGAATAGCAGTGTGGCTCGTGCTATATTCAACCCTACTTTAAATTTATGTATTTATTTATTAACACACACAAAAGAGGAAAAAGATGTAACAACACAACTGATAAGTGGAAAGTAGGCTGTGGTTGCAACAGCGAAGACAAGCTAAGGCTCAAGGGTCATCAAAACTTTAACCTGTTCACATTACTTGATGTGCAGCTGAGGTGATCACTAGCATACGCACATTCTAGAATTTGTGGGACTAAAAAAACATTTTTTAAAAAATGTTGTGGCTGCCAATGTAGTACATTAGTGAAGAGTATTGACTCCTGTAAATTAGCTAAAACCAGAGCTACAAACTCTGGGGGACATGGAATAACATCAGTGTAAGAAGAACTGGATGTCCCAAACAATGCTGGAATAACTTTTTGAAACCAACTCAAAAATATGTACATGAAATCAACCAAACAGACAAAGCTGGGGTGAAATGTGTTTCACTTTATGCTGATGCTTCAGTAAAGAAGGCCTGGACAGAGAAGACTTCAAGCTCACACTGCTCAAGTAAGGAACACTCTCCTCACCATGTGGCTGAGAAATCCCTTGGATTCCAGAGTGGCCTTCTAATCGCCAACAGGAAAGCAGGGAAACTATTTTAAGTAAGCATCACTAAAAATAAAATGAGAGATGCAACGAAAGGAAAAAAGAAAGTGGTCAGTGATAAATACAGTATAGAGATCTTGCTATTTATACTTTTAAGGCTATTTATATTTGAAAACGTTCCCTTTGAGATGCTGACAGGCAGGCTTCCACATTCATTGGTCTGGTATTCATTCAACTACACAGTATTTATAGAAACATGTAAAGGCCAACAGAAATAAAAAAGACATTAAAACTAATTTATGTCACAATCTGGGGTTATTATTATCACCTCACATTCAAGTCCAGCCACGTATAAACAAAATATTTCCCAACATCACACTGATACACGTTTTGAATGCTCTCCATGAAATTCTGCTCAAGCAACGCAGCACACCACGAAAAATCTAATGCAACAGTTTGACACAGTCTGACACAACTTACATTGCCTGGAGATAAGCTCTTTCAGCTAAACTTCTGTGTGTGCTTGATCTCCCAGAGAGCTGAACACTTGATCTCATTCAGGACACCAGCGCGGCACCTGTGATGGCAGGGCCATGAAGATCTTCCACAACATCAACTCACGACAGAGCAAATCTAAATAAAGGGCAGAACTGAAGAGGAAAGGATCCCTGAGTGGGATAACTGATGAAAGACTGGCAACATGCTGGAGGAGAACCGCTGAAATACCCTTCAACATCCTTTCAAAAAATGTTGCATTTGGCTCTTCAGAGGCTAAGGCTTTTGAAAGGAAAGCGCAACTCCTCTTGTACATCTCTGAAGTTCCTCAGAAAACACCGACTGCACGCCTGGTTAAGAACAGATCACATTCATGAACCCATTTAGAAAACGCGGGTTAAGATGCATGCTGCTTCTTTGGTAACCTGGATGATCTAACGTAGTTTCAGAGTCAATTGACTGCTTTCTGCTAAAATTGAAATCCGTTATTAGCTTTGTTCATGTGTCAACACTGTTTGGCTTAATTAGCTAGCCTTCCTCTCTAGCAGTCCCTTCCCTGATGTATTTATTAAGAACTATCTTATCATGCCCCAGGTTTTACTTTGCTAGCCTATTCTGGTAAAATATAGGCTCTCAGAAATGCTTTTCTTTCTTGTCCTGTTCTAGTTCAAATTGTTCTTGAATTCAAACCCCAGAATTACATACAGTGCAACACATGACATTTCATTTTGTACATTTTTCTTCAATGAGCTTAAAATTTCCATGCCTCCATCGCCTTCACATTACCCCTATTCCATTCTAGGTCCATATTTATCTTTCCAAGGTCTGCATGACTTATCCATTTAGGTCTGGAGATTTGCCTTGTTTTGACATAAGTTTCAAGTACTTTTTAAAATGTTTTCTCTACTTTTAAATGTCTAGGCTTTTTAGTCCAGACAACTTAACTAGCTACCAACCTCAATACCTTGTTTCCTTAATTTCACAGCCTACTCTTCTGTGAGAAAGTGCCTTATTTATGGATCTACTTTTCCTTATGCTTGTATAAATTTTAATGGAAACAAATGCATGCTTCATTCAACCTTATTTTGTATAACCAACTATTCTATAATGTCCTCATGTTATATCAAAACAAAATCTGAGAGAGCACATCAACATCTCTGTTCAGTAATCTTTTTTAAGAAGAAATGATATTCACTGCCTGTCACAGCTTGCACCCAAGACAGTCGGTGTCCTAAGTTTCCTAGGGATTGCATCTACTGAGCCATTTACAGCTGTATTTCTACATGGAAAATAAACAAGCTAGAGACTGTTGAGGCCAACTGGCACAGAGAGGTGCCATGCTATTAAACTCTCTCACCCTCCAAAACTGGGTGGCTGCTTCCAAACTGCCTACTGGGAATAATCCCAAGATAACTTTCATACTTTACCTGGGAACAGTTCAGGTGAGTTCCTGTAATATAAACCAAGGGACAGTTAACAGTAGAGACAATCGATTTCCAGGGCCTGGGAATGCTTCCTAGCACCATTCAGTTTACTAGCACAGACATGCCCATTGCATGAAGACCTCTTGATGCCTGCATGAGCCAGAGTTCTTCATGACTCTTTGCAGATCTTCATTAGTCATTCTCTCACCTTCCTTCTCAGAGATCAAAATAATTCTACTAATACCACACCAGCCACAGCTTTTAGAGCTTTTAGAAGACTCTTCTCTGGCTTGAAATATTAATCTTTGTTTTGTTCCAACAGGGATGCTGAGATCTTCGTCTCAAGTTACTTTGTCAGGACCGTTTTCAGCTTTACGGTCGTACAGTGTTTCTTTGCTCCTGGAAAATAAAACACAGCTCTTTCCCCTAGCTAAGCTCTGCTGATGGATGTGTCTTTCCACCTAAAGAAAAGGAGTCTTGAGACACACATATCTGAGTCTTCCTCATATCACTAGCTATCCCAGATCTTCATGTTTTTTTTTTTCCTTCTTCCCCTGTTGCTGCCCAACTATCTTCTAATTTCTCTCCCCAGTTCTTTAATGGCATCCTTGTTCCTCCCCAGCCTCAAGTCTCTAGTTATCTCCACCTTACCCTCCTTTTTTTTGGTGCCACTCTTGTTCTTTGGTGTCATCTGTTTATCCATTTTCTCCTGAGTTCTCCATCATAACAAATCAGTCTTTCACTTGATTTCTCCAGTACCAATTAGTGCCAGCCTCTACACTGTGATTATAGCCACATGGATCTGTGGTCAGCTTCCTCAAAGACCTCTCCCTTCCAACTACTATTTTTATGTACAGCTCTGCATTCAGATCACCTCAGCTGCTGCTTCTCTTCCCTCATCTCTTTAGCTCCCTGCCTCTAGCTGCATCAAAACTACCTCAATATTCTCTCCTGACTTCTGTCAGGTGACATTTCTATGTAAAAATAGATCCTACCAAGTAACAGTATAGAAAGTAAACCTCCTTCTGTTCCTGCATTCAGTCTCAGTGTCTTCTCTGCTCTCCTTCATTCAGTGCTGCATCACTGCACATCCTTCCTTGCCTCTGCCTTCAAGGAAAAAAAAAGCAGCCCAGACAAAACCCGTCCAGATTCTAAATTTTCATTAAATGCTGGCTTCCTCTGGACACTGACTTTTTAAATTTTTGGCCACATCCGAAAGGCAGTTATCTGCCCGCTCTATACTAAGCTCTCTTAGGTGAAAGGTTTCAGTTGTGACCAAAGGCAGAAAACCTCCTTCACATCCTTCAGCTACAAGAAATTTAATCCACTGAGAACTGCAAATAAGTCCTGCGACCACCAGAGAAAGGAAAAGAAGAAAGAGTAATTACAATGTAGGGTAGGGACTCTTGTATGTGAACCTTTACTACAACTTAAAGAAAAATGGATGCCTACCTAAATAACAGAAAATGAAAGACGTAGTGGGAGGAATTTCATGTCAGACATCAATAAGCCCAGTTTGAGTAATCTTCCTTTTCTGATAAGAGGATAGGTACTAAGAGATAACTCCTCATGCTTGTGAAATAGGAGGAGGAAAAAAAAAAAAGTTTACATGAACCTCAGATACAGAACGTAATTACTGGAGTAACTGGAAAATTACTGCAGAATTGGAAATGGCTGCAGAAGCATGTGGTGAAAAGAAAATACAGTTCAAGGATCTAACAAGGATATCTTTTTGCAAATCAAAGTACAGACTCCAACCCTTGATTATTCCCATCAAAGTGTGAAACCATATTAAGGAGATAGATCATAAAATCTAACTGCACTTCATTGGTTTTTTCCCTTGAAACAACACAGATTTTATAAGACAAATAATAAGGACAGATCTTCAAAGGACATGCGGATGTATAGGAACAGAGTACAAAGCACAGTGTCACCTGAACTTTTTAACTATATAACAAAATTAGCACTCTGTTTTGAGAATTGGGAGTTTATCAGGTTCACGTTCAGTGCAAGGCTTTCCTGCATATCCACGCGTGCAAGAAAGGACAAGCAATGAACTGCAGGAAAGCCTTGTGCCCTTAATGCTTTGGTTTATCTCCAGAACTTAAAATCCAGCAATGCTGCTAAATAAATAAGGCACACTGAAACACAAACAAAAAGAGTATGCCGACTGCTTTCATGTAAACAAGCATCCAGACATCAAATGTAATTGTCAATAACTGTGAGGATTTTCAAAGATGCAAATGGACTGTAAATGCCAAGTTCAAAAGACACTCAAGGTTGGTCTAAGTGATCTAATTGCTTCTGTAAATCTACAGTTCCTGAAAGCTACGAAGTCTCCTTCACTGTTGTTAAAAGATCTTGGAACGTGCATCCTCTATAAACACTATACTAATTATAATTAATTACATTAATTTTCTCTCATAATTTCCGCAGTGATTTTCCTAAAATGAAGCAGGCCAAGAATACATCCAAACAGGTATTTCCTCTGCTAGGTCACCGAAGCTTGCTGTCGTACCTCGCCTACTGCCCTGGCCAGACCTTGGCCTAAAACTGATTTAGGACATCAGTGACAGTGAGTCTGAAGGGTTTTTTTTCCTTTGAATCATCATAAAACCACCATGAAGTCTGAAACTGCTGATGTTTCTTGCCAGAAAATGTCCCCACATCTCTAACAGTGTACCACCACCGGTCAGGCTGGCGGTACAGGGTGTCTCACGCTTCACCTGACGGCACCAGCCTCACCTGAACTAGTTGCAGAAAAACCTATTAACACCTTTCTGGCAGATCACATTTATCTGGGGCCTCTGTTACAAAGTGCAATGCAGAGACTGATCCACAGACCCTGGCAAAAAGCAAAAAAACAAAAAAAAGAATCTTTTAGCTGGCATTAAATTAGGGTCATTTTTTCCTTAACGATGCAGACAAAGGTGCGGTCAGAGTCCCTGCCTCTGACCAGTGTCTGCCATTAATATTTTCCACAAAGATATATTAGAGTAAAACAAAAAAGAAGATGTATCAGAGTAAAAGCCTACAACATACTTTATATAAAATCTATGGAGATAAAATGTGCAAGCCTTTCACAGTTACTTCTAGAACTTTAGAAATCTTCCTCTGAATTCTCAGTGTTGCTTTGACTTGCTTTTTAGACTAATTCTTTGCCAGAGGTGCTGTATAATTGTTTATGTCTCATCTAACCTGAAGTGGAAGTTGAAATTCAACAAATAAATATGCAAATTTCTGCTAGTGATTTATACTTGCAAAATACCATCCAAACGCTTACTGCCATCCTATTTAAAAAGTTCCCAGTAGACACATTTCTAGCAACGGATTAAATGCCAATAGGATCAGATTTCCTGAGAGCCAATCGTGAAGGTCTAGGAAACCCGCGTAAAGAAATTTCTGAACAAGATTCCAAAGATAAATCCTTTTGTTATGAAAAATATTCGCAGAAGTATGCTTAACAGGGAAATGTGACTGACTGGTTCAGCATTCATCTACTTGCCACACATTTACATCAAGGAAAAGCATTTTTCCCACCAGTGGGAGAGTTTAATTACATGGGATACAGGGAAAAGAAAAAAAAAAGAAATAATCCATTGTGAAAGGGCTTTCACCGTTCTAGTCAAAGTGGATGTCTTAAGAGTATGTCAGCTGGACAAACCAAAAATACAAAAATAAAAGATGATTAAAGATAGTGTATCTTCACCTAGCAATTGGTAACTATGTGTTCCAGCCAGAGAAAAGACTGGGAAAGCTACTGGAGGAGTTTTCCTTTGGCTCAGGGAACAGATGAGCAAGAGTTCTCCTAAGGCATTGCTTACAAAGCCAAAAGCTGTTAAATTCAGCGATGGCTAAAGCAAGTTATAACACAGTCTGCTCCAGCCCTATGTGGACGCAGCCAAGCTGCGGTATAATAACGTTCAGGGGAAAAAAGAGAGAGAGAGGAGAGAAAACATACCTTATGGTTTCACCCATGGTCTGAACCAGACTCACGGAGCTGTCTCAAGCAAGTCAGAATACAGAGGTAGAAAAGGCTTTCTGCTCAGAGAGTGCTCACCTCCAGCAGAGCAGCTTTTATAGGGGAATTTTCTAGTGTTTATTTGATCGAGTTTGCAATTCCCAAAGAACACAGACACTTTCTTTGGAAAATGATGCCACTTGCCCTCCTTGAGGAAGACTTTTCCAGTCCGATAAAATGCATCTCTCCTACAGACCTGCATTCTTTCTCAGCTCATCAAATTTTTCCTATACGCCACTTTACCATCCCAAGCATTTTGATCAAACCGTTCTTACAGCGCTGCTTTCTCCATGCCCCTCGCCTACACGAAACCTCTCACTTCATCTGTCCTCGCACATTTCTTCGTGTCCATGGTTCATTTTCCCTTCTCAGAATTTCAGCGAAACCACATAAAATGATGCGTAAAGACTAGAGGGAAGTTTAAAAAGCCGCTGAAGTGAAAAACAGGCTGGAATTGTGAATTAAGGACTGTTTTCTGGTCAGCTGTGCAGCTACAGCTCATTGCAGAAGCATGAGCGTAAAATCATTCTGCAGCTTCAAATAACTCCTATTTGTGTAATTTCCACTTAATTTAAGAATTAGCTGGAGCAAATTGTACTGGCATTCTAAGGAAGGCAGAAAAAGTTCAGAGGTTCTAAAAGGTTTTGATACAATGGGTGTGATACTATGCCAGTCAGAACCAGTATTTGGGATCCCGCAAGAACAAGGAATCACTGCAGGTTCTGTTTTAATTTTATTTTGAGGAAGCAAGGAATAATAAAATTTAAAGAGAATTATGAGTGGTAATACATTTTACTGCATATTTAACTGCTGTCTCTTCCTACCTTGTGAAAGCTTTACCTTTAGACAACGTTTGGAAACACGGAACATCGAATCCACCCGCGCAGAACAGGAACCCACCAGGGTCAGCCTGCCGTTTTCCCACTGAGGACAGGTTGCTGAAAGAAGCGAGCACTCCCTGTCATTTTCACTTACCGTTTGCCGCCAGCCATGCTGGAGCTCTTCCCACAATCTCAGTGCTTTCCAATCAGTTCATTTTCAGAAATGCAGTTTTGGCCAGAGAGAAACACTACTTCCTACGTCAGAAGAAATTCAGAGCTGGTGAACATCTGCATTGTGGCTACTTATCGGGAGATCTTCATGGGTTAGTACTGGCATTGTATTTTAAAGTGGCTCTACACTGACTTTTTTACTATCCTGTATGTCCTTACATTTCACAAACCCGCTCTGTAAACCATGAAAAGTAAGGCGCTCTGAATCAGCCCCAACCGGGGAGTGATACTAATGGTGTGTAGGGTCAGCAGCTTAATATAAAGGAAGTCAGAAATGCCAAAACTTGTCGTAACTGCTCAATGGGATTCTCTCTAAGTACTAGACATCTACGCTAACTAAAGGACACATTTTAACATGACATCCTCACGGTCAGCAAAAATTCAGTACTTCTTTTCCGTGTTGACAGACAAATGTGGCAGAGAACATTTTCCTTAGTTTCTGGGTGACCTTTACAGAAACCTGCTGCCTTTACGTGAGGTGCACGTGCACTTCAGGTCTAAGTTCAGAACGTACAATTCCCCTCCCTGAAATTTTATTATTTTACCTTTACCTCTGTGGTGTTGGTTTTTGTTTTTGTTTTTTTCCTGTGGTTATTAAATCAAAGAAAGCATGATTGGTTTTTAAATTAATTTGCGAAAGGACAATGAAAGATGTTGATGGCTAGAAAGATGCAAACAGGTTTCTAAGAGATCAAAAGAAAGTGAGCATTAATGAGCAGATGTGTCCTGAAAGTTTTCTTAAATGCAAGCACGATGACTGTCTCAAGACTGATTCATTACAAATACAGGTCTGCCTGTCATGGTACTGGGGAAGAGCTCTTACTGACTCTTGAGTAGGAAGGGAAAGCAGCAGAAGGAGCCTCAGTCAGCAGTTCACACTTGAAGGTAAAATACAGCAGACTCCATTTAGTCCTTGCTCCCTCTGCAAACAAAATCATACCAAGTGGAAACACAGGAGGAGCAAGAAACCGGAGTCCTCGTCTCCCATCCTCCCGTTTGATGAGAATCACGAGAGCTGTGGCGGTGGTAGGAAGCCATCTCTGACCCCCCCGACCACACCCCAACTTCAGCGGTACCCAAAGCCCACAGAGAGCTCATGCCCTCCAAGGGCCACGCTCTGCCGCTGCTCTTCACAGAGCAGCTCAGATAAGAAATATTCCCTGCGCACAATATCCTTTCGTACTACACAAGTGAAACCCCTGAATAAAGAGCCCGGTATATAACACAAGATCAAGGAATTAGAAACTAACCAGTAAGTGCGACTCTGCAGAGTCCCCTTCGGTCACCAGTTGGGCTGGCGTGCTTGAGGCAGCTTTGCGACTGAAAAGCAACGCATTTGAGGCTGTGTTTCTTCTCTTTTTTTCAATGTAATTTTGATGGACACAGTTCACCATACAACTCAAATCAATCAAACAGGCATGCCAGCTTGCAGTTCGGTTTATGGTCTTCTTTTGGGGTTCTTTTCCTTTTTTTGCAGGAGGGGGGCTTTTCAACTTAGAGATAAACTTTTCTACGTCAGGAATAAAATTAGCCGTCAATCCTGGCTGGCTGCACCTAACATCCATTTTTGAAAAAAATACATTAGGATATACATGGATTTTACGTTGAACTTCCTGCTAGACTGCATCTGCGCTTACTTGAGTAAAAAGTTAGAACTTCTACATCTCATGCTGCCTGAGGGAACCAAAAATATTAGCGCTGATTAAATATTTATTCTGTAGCAACATGAAATCTATCATGCTACAGAAAATTATTTTGAATGATACCTCTTCAACAAGGCTGTGACTTAGAGCTTTTCCTCTTACTAAGTTACACATTCAATAAAAATACAGCTGGGCCAAGAAAACTCTGTTTTGTTTTGGCAAAGCATCAGACGGCATCTTCTGGTTTGCCAACACAGGCAGAATCTTGTCTAACTGTGGGATGCTCTTGGATTTACTACCTATTAGCAAAACTATTAAGAAGCACTGAAAGGTTCCAGCCCCTTTTACGTATTCTCAGTTGAATCTCATTAGTTTGCATGCTCTCAGTTTGCACACAAAAATAAAGCAGTCTTTTCCTACCTCTCAGGGAAAAATTAATAGGAGAGTGTTAAGTCTCATGTTACTAGGACTTCATTACTTTTACAAGCTATGCTAAATAATTAAACTGCACTTGTCAAATAAGCGATTAGAGAACGTTTTGTGCTGCAGCATATGTTTTTACTGTCTGTTTACCTCAATTGACAAAATTAAATCTTTCACAGAGTCTCCTGCGCAACAGTGCAAACAACTGAGACCCTAAACTGGGAGAGGGGGAGAGCTGGGGGACTCAAAGGACAAGTGTATATAGAATGTGATTAAAGAAAGAGCACTGGATTAAAGCCACAGATGAGAAAATCGAAACAACAGAAGCAAAGCTTGCTCTGAGGATGCTGCTGAATGAGAATGACCTAGAAGCAAATCTAGCTAATGCCATTTAGATCTGTAGCAACTTCTAGACAGGCTTTCTATGGAGTCGCAGACCCTTCAAGTGGGCGAAAAGGCAGAGAATGGTTACATGTTGCTTAGAGAAACTAGGGCTAATGATAGTCAGCCAACATTGACTTTCCCAACCTTTAATTTACTTTCTTACGCGTATTCCCACAGTAATATATGGAGGGGAGGGGAGGCTTTGGCTAGTGCTAATAGCAGGGTACAGTAATTTGAAATATTCTGTAGTTAACAGGATCCCTCAGAGCTGAAATAGAGGGGCTATGTGAGAATTGGCAAAGGTAGAAAAATGAGACCAGCAACCTCCCCTTCCACCACATCCCGAAGGCAAGGCCATTTCTGTAATGCCAAGAGATGAAAAGAATTTCTGACGCAGTGCACATTGTCCCACCTGCCTCCTTTCTGCACAGGTATGTCCTTTGGAGCCCACACCGTTCAGTGGGACGACCCACACAGCCAAATGAAGCAGATGTAGCCAAATGAACATCTGCCTCCCCCGCTGAGGGGAATTGATCCGTTTGGCCAACCTGGCAATTTTTCAGCAGCAGTCTTCTAAAGGTTACTCAAAACAAAACACTGTCCGGCTGCAAATCCCTTCTGGTAACAGCCAGACATATGCTGTACCAGCCTTCTGCTACCGGAGCCACATCCATTCTCCCGGGGCTGCAGCAAACAGCAGGACCTGCTGCCCTCAACATCACCGTCATGTTCCAGTTGGACTCGGTCAATGAGCGCATACACACAATCTGCTGTTTTTCAAATGTGCTAGTCACCGAAAGCCACATTTCCGTTAAGCGGGAGAGAACATTCCCGATACTCCCGTTCTCTCACGGCAGCAGAATTTCCCTGAATCGACACTTTTTGCGAGGTTATGTAACAGCGAGTACAGCATGCTTAACTCTGATCTGAGCAGACACTGCCGGCACAGTGTAAGCACCAGGGTACTTCTTTACAACGAACTGTGCCCCAACCCAGCATGGGAATTTAAAAAATAAATTTAAAAAAAAAAAAAAAAAGATATATTTATTTCTTGGAAGAGAAAAGCAAGCTACCCAGGCAAGATCATGGATTCTTGTATAGGGGTTATGAAGTAAACAAAGTGCAGGAAACAAGATTCAATAGCTTTTAAATGCAGTAAAGCTGAGCTTTGAAAGCAAGCGCAGTTCTTCAATATAAATAACAACTTCAGGACTGGTAGTGCATTGGAAAGGAGCCAAAGGAACTCCCCAGACCTCAACACAACTCCTCCCTTTTGTCATCTGGAGTGCTTTTACAGAGTTGCCTGAACTGAAAGAAATGCCACGGAAGCTCTAGCAATAACCAAAATCAATTTTGCAGCTTTGTGTGCCACCGTCCAGTAGAGGCATTTCTTCTGTGGTACGGAAGACTATTTTCCTTTACATCAAATGACTTAGCCACGAGCTTTGACACAGAAGAAAAGAGCAGCAGTTTGATGGCTCAAATACATTCACTAATGGAGACAGCAATTTTTCTTCCGTGGCACAGCCTCCTGCACTCATTTTCAGAGCTGAAGTACCCATTAAGAGTGACTCAGTGGTAGCAAAAACACGCGAAAAAAGGACATCCTGAAGTTTGTTTTCAAATAATCTCCACAGGCAGTATTATGGCTATGAGGAATTTGTGAAAACCATAGGTATGTAATATATTTTCAAGAGAGATGCGTAAGAAACTTCACAGTAAAAAATCACAACTGTTATTGCACAGCCACCAGCCAAACATGTTTGACTCCTGAATAACCAAAGTCTCCTTTTTACCTCACTGCAGCCACGAATCCCTTACCTACTAGCAAGGGTAATTAACCGTTTTTTTTATCCTTTTCCAATCTCTTGCCCGCCCTCACCTTTCTCTTTTTCTTGGATGTCCATGAAAGTAGGTGTAGCCTCCATGTGCAGGGACACAGACTTCTTATCTGAGCCACCTTCAAACACAAGGGTATTTCTCTTCTCTATTTTTGTTTTCCTATTGTTTTAGTCTAATAATTTTCCCAATTCAGGTTTAGACTGCCACGTGTACACCATAGGTACGGGTTAGTCCAGGGAGGGAGAGCAGTAGGGATGGTCAGAGTACGGGAACAACAAGGCAGGTACCAAGTGCCCACCACCTGACAGCAGGTCGGGTATCAGGTATTCTGGAACACAAAATCCTTTGATAAGCCTGGGCTCACCCTGGAATTACCCTGGGTAGCTCTAGTTTCTTAAAGTTTTACAGAAGAGCTTTTTCACAGATCTTTCAACAGAGCCAGAATTACATGAAAACTCTCCTGGATAATTTTTTTTCGCATGCATACAGCCAGCACAACTCTTAGCTATTGCTCCTGTCCATACTGCTGTGGAGTTACATTGTACATTCCTCCTACGTAAATGCAGTAGGATGACATAATTCTGAGCTCAAGGTGATAGATTTTTCCATGCGCAAGATTTTGCACAGTAACTCCTGATTAGTTTTGGACGTTGAAATTAATGAGCTTATCAAAGTAACAAAAAAGGAGCCAGGGCCATTCTTGTTGAACACAGTGTTTCATGCTTCTTCTAATAAAAAAAAATTACTTTTTTGATCAACCATTTTTATGTATTTTCTATGAAAAGGATCTGCTGCCTCTGACCCGGTGAAACAAGGATGCACTTCCCTGCCTCTGAGAACGGAAAGGCGAGTATCCTCCACACTCTCTCAGTATCCCATGTAGGCCCCAGAGAAAACATACAAGTTTTTTCTTTTGCGGTTTTGGGCAAAGCAGATTATTTTATATGAGGAATTCTGCATAATCTGCTAAAAATTTAACCTGCTCTTTCTACTCTTAGGGATATTAAGATTTCAGATACCATATTTGGCTATAGAAAATCGCATGTGAAAGATGATGGCACTGTGCTCACAGAATAACTGTAGGAAATGCTGAATTCATTCAGATTTTAGTTACATCCCAGAAGGGATTCAATAAACATGACAGATAAATTATTACTTTTCAGTGCTCTCATAGAATCGGCTAGGTTAGAAGGGAACTTTAAGATCATTGAGTCCAGCCATTAAGCTACCACTGCCAAATCCACCACTAAACCATGTCCCTCAGCACCACACCTACACATCTTTTAAATACCCCCAGGGATGGTGACTCACCCACTTCCCTGGGCAGCCTGTTCCAATGGTTGATAACCCCTTCTGCGAAGAAATTTTTCCTAATACCCATCCTAAACCTCCCCTGGCGCAACTTGAGGCTATTTCCTCTTGTCCTATCACTCTCAATACAAAATGCAACCTACTAAGTCAGTCAGGTGAAATATTAGAGGATTATGCAGCAAGATGTGTCTATGGGCTGCTCAGACAAGAGCAGAAGTTGTCTCAGCACCAGTATTTACGACCGGGGCAGGCAAACCCTGCGCAGGCAGCGGCGCCGTACCCACCACCGCCTTTCTTCAAGGATCTCCTCAAAGACTTTTCAACCTTTCACCACTGAAACAAGAGTGACCTGCTCCAGCTCTGATCTTGGAAATCCTGCGGCTGCCTGTACCACATAAGAGCCTTTGTTGGTGGAGATGTGGATTTAAAAGGCCTGAAGGAACTCTTAGGATAATCTGGTCTGACTTCCTGCCTGGCACAGGCCGTAATACCTCACGCAGCAATTTCTTTACAAAGCACAAGAACTTGTAACTCTACTAGACGATATTTCAGAAGGAGATCTAATCTTGATTTAATTACTCCAAGTGATCTACCACATTCCTTTCTGAGCGTTTCCAATGGTTAATTACACCTACAGTATCGTATTTCCAACCTGAACTCCTCTTGCTTATCTTGCTGTGTTTTTGTCTGTTGGAGCCCTATCCTATCTCCCTACACAGATATTTTTAGATACCAACCACATCACACCTCAAAATTCTCTTACCTGAGATAAACAGTTTGCCAGCTTGGCAAATCAAAACAGGGATTCCTGAATCCAACGCACAGCAGCTGTGGCGGTACTATAGATAGCTTTTGACTACAGAGACTAAAAGAGAAAAGTCAATTCAAGTGCGAGGGGAAGGCGCCGAGCACCTTCTTTAACAAGCTTTCGCAGCAATCACCCATTTGTAAGACCTGGAAATTTGGGATAAATAGCACTGCAATCTGTAGAGATTCATTTTTAACTTAACTAATAAATCTAGCTCAAACCAGATTGGTAGTTACTAAACACTACAGTTAACTCATAAAGAAATAGATGGCTGATGGCAGGTGGTTTTCTACTACTTGTATGTCAAAATCACATAAAAATCCTGCTAACAGAATGACCCAGTACTTCTGCAGGCACTGCCAAGGCGGAAATCCAGGAGTGAGCAATATGTACCCGAAAATACTTCCAGTTGTGACTCTGGGAAACAAAATGAGTAAATTTCCACTACTGCTGTCATGCTATATTACTTAGGCATATTACTTACACGTTTATATTACTGCAGCATTCAGAGGCTCTGCATAAGGCTCTCTTGTGTTAGGTGATCAACTACAAACAGAGCAAGCTTAATTCATTTTTGCAGCATTTGCCCAGCTCGTGTATGGCTGAATCCTGCTAAGGAGACAGAAGGAGGACTTGTGTCCTCCCTGGATCACAGGCGCTGATGAGATCAGTGTACAAAGACCGCTCAGAACTAGAATTTCTTCTGGCATTCACTAAATCCCTGTACCACCCATGTGATTCTCAACACATTATAAAGTTCCTTAGCTGGCTGACTATTCCAGAAGGGCTTTCAGTCATTCGCACTGATTTGGTGTGGAACAGCAGCATCTTGCTGTCTCCGAGATATATTATATATGCGCACACCTTTGTAACTGCAAATACACGCACATACTCTCCACATACTAATACAGAGCAAGAATATGCAGAGCTAGATTGTCTATTTACAACATGACTCTAAAATTTTCCACAACAAAACAACGTGATATGACACCTCATTACTTTTTCACAACACTTCTGTTTTTTTCCATTAATATTTCACATTTCTACTCACTTGTGGTTTCAAACAGTTTACATTTTGCATAGCTTAACTAGTATTTTTTTTTTAGCTTCCATCTTCCAAGGATGCCCCTCTGCAAATCAGGAACACATTTTATGTAGGTGTATCAACTTTTACTGGTTTAAGATGTTAGTAGGTTGAAAAAAACCAGTCCTTTTAATCACACTTCCATTTGGAAGGTGTTTGACTTGAAATAAGTGCATGGAATCCAGCTAACAACGCTGCAAGCTTTTACTTTAATCACCGACAAAAACCAAAACAGGCAAATACGAGAGGAAAGAAAAACAGTGACCAAAAACACCTCCCTTCCTCGGTATCCTGTGAATCGCTAGTGAAATTGAAACTATTACCTATGACTGAAAAGTAATTATGCATTTCTGTAATGCTGCAAACAGGTTTATACTGCAGCTGCCTGTCAGAAAAACTTGCTCCCATAGACCATTTATGTTATTTGACATAACTGCTTCCTTTTCTACATTTTCTAGGTAACACAGCACGTGAATGTCAGTATCCTCACTAGCAATAAAAGAAATAAAAAGACAAAACCCCCTTTTTTAACACCCCTTGCTGTTGGTAATATATAGAAAGACGTTCTTCTGCTTTTGCTTATCTAGCAGACACACAGAGAATCCATTTCCAGAATGCAGCAGCCTCAGTCGCGTTACATAGAAGAGGAAATATCCGCTCCTAGGGAAGTGCACTCCCCCTCTACAGACACACTTATTTAACTATGTAAATCATAAAGTCCCACCACCACATCTCAAAAAACAATAATTTACTACAACGCTACTTATTTTATCAGCATATACTCTAATATTTCCTTTTCAAACTGCAAAAAAGTTCTCCTTATAAGTGAAGATGTTAACTGTCTGAGTAGTGAAAACCATAGTCTGCTGAAAAATAATTACCTGTAAATTCCTTAAAAGCAAGAAAATTTCCAAGTCTATGCAGGTATCTTATTTCGATTTAAAGAACAAATAGTGTCTTAGTAACAATAAAAAATAGTCAAATGTCGTTACACTCATTCTGCAATACTCTCCTTTCACACTGACCCACACCATTTCTAGGACCTACTCTGAAATACTGAGCATATTTGTTAAAAAATACCTCCAATTAACTTGAATGTCTTACTAAAGTGGAATTTAAAAAAAAAATCTTACCTTATTAGAGCTTCATTTTCTGTTCTTTCACTGAAAAGAGTAAAGAAATCTGTATTAAAGATCCATTTTGCAAAAAGTTCTTTCGAAGTTATTATTTTAGTTTCACTTCAATTAACACCAAAACTATAGGGTTCTTTTTACATAACTGAAATAACTTTCCATTATTTTGGAGAGTTAATCATTCTCAACACTCTGGGATGGAAGCCTTTATTTATTTACTATCTTAACTAGCTGTTGTTTCTGAACACACATTTCAAATGCTTTGGAAATATCAATACAACTAATTGATCTAGTCAATTCATCACTTAAACGGCAGGCTGATTAGGCACACTTTATAGGTTTATTTTCACTGCAGGCAGTATTTTACGACCAGTATTTGTATTGCTATTACTTTTATTTGACACTTGAAATTTTCTATTATAAGATGAACCTGCGTTGCAGTATGCCTATTCAAAGACTGTCCTAGCCTGGAAGGTTTGGTTTTTTTTAAAAGCAGCTATTTTCTGCTCCATCCCAAAACAGGTGGAGTCAGCGGCGGTTGTAGAAGAATGATAGCGTAGAGCCATTTCATTAAACACCTGCTTCAACTCACCCCAAATGTCACATTTCCCAATAGCTTACCAACATACATCACATAATCTGAAAAAAAACAAGTAAGCTTTAAGACTATTCTGAAAAAGCTCTGGCATGACTCAGAACAATCAATGAATTTTGAGGCCTGCAAAAATATCAATTAACTTCTCATTTCTTTGTGACTTTCGTTCAGTCCTCTGCAACCAAGGAGAACTATTTGCAGGCATCAGCATTATAATTGGGAATTAGCTTCTGGTAACTCTGAAGTAAATGAGAAATTTTTGCCACTAATATATGCAAGAACAGAATCACACTTTATCTTATTACATTCTGTAAATTAGCATAACACACAGCATGAAATAGAAAACAAAAAGCCAAGTCTAATAAAATCTGACAATTATTATTGGTATTTGTTGAAAAGCAGAGAAAATCATGCTGAGTCACAGCCAATGCATCTCAACCTCTAGCACTTTCTGTACACTTCATTAGCCATCAGTCAGTACGGTTAGAAATTTACAGATGAAGGGAAAACAAGGAGAGACCTTGTTCATCATTGTCAAGGTCAAATTCAAAGCCTGGCCTCAGAGCACGCGATCAATGGGGCGGCTGAAGAGATGAATTCTCTGCTCTCCGATGAAAATACTGTCTTTTGGGGGACAGAGGGGCTAATAACAGAGTCTTCTAGGAATGGCTGGGAATCTGTCAATCTGAGGGAAGCAAAGCTTAATTGAATAGTAGAAGTGCCTCCTCCCTTAATTTAGACCATATTCACCTGGTAATTAATGAGAGACCTATAAAATGAGCCTGTTTCGGAAACAGAATGGGTAAACTTATAAAGAGACATTCCTGAGGTGTAGAAATACATTAGATTAATCATCCATTTTGAGAAAAGGCATGAAATCTTGTTTTTATGAATCAGCTCATCAGAGCTGACATTTGCAATGTCTGATTTCCCACAAGGGAATATCTATACATGTATACCTTTAAAGGAAGAGGAATAACTGTAAGGTCATTTCAGTACATAGTGAAATATATAAAAACCTCATAGGCTTAATTTTCTAGAGCTCTTTCTGATAATCGGCTATTAAAACACGCATGAACAACAGATTACTTCACATTTACCCGTCTGGCTTTAGGTCCGGATCACCCACCAGCGGTAACTTAAGAAAGGTTTTGCACGCGTTGCGGGCATCAAGGGACAGAAGCAGTAGGTATTGTATCTCTGGATGCTACGCAGGGTTTCAATAGGATTGAGGGGGATTTATTAGAGCACGAGCCAAATCCTTCTTACTTTTCTCATGCAAAACACCCATTGAAGCTAGCCAGAGTGCAACTGAGGACACAGTATGTCTCTGATTCTTTATTACTCACCTGTCCCAATACTACAGCGGGCCACAGCACAAAGTTTATGGGACCAGAATGGTTCTTTGCAGGCCCGGAAGGGAACATCTGACAGGACAGACTGTTTTAACCACAAAGCAGGTACAGAGGCAAATCTGAAGAAGACTGAAAGTCATCCTGGACTTGTGACAAGATCCACAGCTTTTGAAGCAAAGTATTTCTATGTTAGAAACACTCACAGCACAGGCTGCTTTAAAGCATATTTAACTCATCCTACGTTCTTTTAAAAGAAGGAAAGCTGACTTTGGCAGGGTTTATGACTCCCAGGAAAAAAACAATAATCCTAGCATGCTTAAAGAAACAGTTTGCATAAGTTTCCCTGATCTGATCTAGCTGTTGATAACAGGACAAGCTGTAATGAGGGCCATGAGCACCTCCCATCATACGTTCTCACAGGCCCTGCTGCCTGCCTAGCTTGATGGTCTCAGTAGACGTTTGTCCAAGAGGATCACATCCTAGAGGAAGAAGGACCCGTTATTGTTCTCCATCAGGTAGCAGGAAGCTTCTCTCTGTCTTCAGATGATCTGGCTTCTATCCAAGTGGAGATAACCCCACCCCAGCACGCCCGAAACCACAGTGGGTAAGTGAGTGTTCAACATTCCCTGCAGAAGACACGTCAGGCTTCCTGCCTTATCTGCCCCTGTCACCTTGGCAAAGAGTTTCACATGGGCTCTTTGCTTTCACATAAAAATATGACGTTTCCTGTTAACTGCTTGCACTGCTTTCATGCTAAATGACCTCCTTGCTTAAATGGAGGGGAAGATCTCTACAGACACACAAAAAAAAAGAAGACATTTTCATTGCAATATTCGGATGTGTCATATTTCTAAGCATATGCCTCTTTACAGTAAAAACAGTACTTGTTGCCAGTCACCAAATGTGTTAAATTTGAATGCGCTCCGGAGAGATTCTAGCAGACTGCCTCAAAAGCACATCCATACAATTCAGTTAAACTAAGCAGACAACTGTCCACACTCAGAGACAAAAGGCTCTGTAATTTCAGCAAGGTATTTACCATTATCCTTTCAATTCAGATACAAAAAAACCATAAATCTTTTTGCAAGCTCCATCTTTTCCAGAATAACTCCTCTTGAATCTCTTTTGTAAATACTAACGCACAAAAAAACTACTGACAGAGATTTTTTTAACAATGTACCTTGCTATCAATGCTGTTCACAAGTCTTCTTAAAGAAGACTCGCCACCGACTTCAGGCGAACCACAGAAAACTAATACTGCCAAATTGATTAGACAGCAGAATAGATGTAGATGAAAATATCCCCCTTTACCAGACTTAGAACATTCTTGACTGCATGGAGCTGTACGCATAAAAGCGTTCCTTTTAGTCTCAGTCATTGTTATTTCATCTTTCCTGTTGCATGCTTTTTATCAGAATTTGCAAAGCTGAAGATAAAGCAACGTATCTTGCCATAACCAAAATGTGGGTTTGATCCCTATAATGAATACACCCAATTAGGTAAAATAAGTTCTTTCCAAATGATTCAGCACTTATCCAGAACACAGTAGGAGAAAAGGCATCCAGATGCACTTCACAAAACTTAGATATAAACGACATATCCTGCCTAAGTCTTTGAACAGATATCATGTTAGGGAACAGATGTCATATGAGAGACTCTTCTTCTTCTACATATATTATTATCCAACAAAATCCTATTAACGCTCTTAAAAATTACTTTTAGGCTCCTGAAATCCTTCACAGACCTCTTAAATTAGAAAGAAACAACGAGGGGAAAATTCTTCAAAGTTACGAAAAGATTAAAATCTTTTCAGTCTTCTAGACAGGTTCACCATCATCCCAGAATTTGCTTCAGTTTACTTTTGTAGTCCCCACAGGATGCTCTGATGGTCAGAGGTCCACAAGGAGACTGACTGAGCAAAACAACTGCAATTTCCTTTTTCACAAAAGATCACTGAGAGACAACCAAGCCTGGAAAGGCCACCGAGTTCTCACTCCATCTCACTCCATCAGAGCCAAGAAAGGACAAAGGGGTGGAGGACCAACAATCCTGACCAGGAGATAAATTCATTCCTAATGCCACTCCAGTAAGTTTGGCTTTTCAGTTTTTTAGCTGTTTAGCAGCTAAGAATTAAAATGCTTGTCTGTAAAAAAACCTAAAACAAACCAAAAAAACCCAAACAACTCAGAAAAAAAAACCAACAGGGAAAATCTCAGTGACCTCCCTCAGCAAAGTTCTTGCTCAAGATGCAAGGAACTCTGCTGGCACAGAAACATAATTTAATTCTTCCTGCCCCACCAGTCTTGACTCAAGGCCATTTGATTTCACAGTTCCAGCACTTGCAGTAGTTAGCAAGTTGTGCCATGCACTTTGTAGAGCAAAAAGCCATGACTGCAGCGTGCCAGAGTCTAATCTGTGACAGGCATTTTCATTTCTGAAACTCTACACAGCATGCCTTGGATTGTTTGGTGCTTCCTTAGGGAGACTCGGTCTCTGTGGGCGCGGGGAGGCTGTGGATATGCCTGTGAGCACAGTCTGAACGCTGGGACCTACAGATGCATCCTGAGAATGTTTACTACCAGTACAATGCTAATCGTAATTATCATGTGGGTATACGCTCACTGCAGGATAAAAAGCTAGCAGAAAGCCTGTGTTTAGATTGGACAGCAAAGACAAGATCCTAGCTGGAAGGCAGGAAACACATAAAATATATCCATATAAGGCATATGTAGAGATTAAAAAGTAACCATCATTGCCAAAAAACTGCATGTAACCCCACCCACAGCCATAGATGCCCACACATAACCGCCAACTGCAAGAGGAACATGTGGTCTGTGCGCTGCTGCCCCACCAGCGTGACCAGCCACAGAGCCACTGCCTCATGTCTGTCCTTCTCCCCAAGGAAGAGCTGAATGTGCAGGCACGTTCCTCTTTCTTCACCCGCCATTTACGATTGCTTTTGATGACTGGTTGTCATAGAAATCATAAAGTTCAATGATTTTTTTGGATGACAGTCCTCCACCTTGGTCTAAGAAGTCTTAAATTTCAGCCAGGTAGCTTGATCCAACTGTTCTGAGGTGGAATAATGAGGAAACAATAATCACCATTACTACTGTTGTATGGTTCCTGAGACCATCCTAAAGAGCTAAAAACTCACAGGTGCTTTACTGAAAATGCTACGAGTGCACTATGCAGAAGCTATTATCCTCTCCGGTAAATGGTGAGTTCACAGACAGTAATGTCTACAGTCCTGTTTTGCCAGCATTTCCATTCCAATCCTCCGTTTTAATGATGAATTAACAAGATTAAAATATACTTTGGCTAGTAGACCTTCAAGTTGCTATTTCATTTACATTATAAATGTTAATGCCACAATTTTCCTTGACTTAAAAAAGGACAAGGTAAATTAATTCACTTTTAAAATAAAAACTGTGCCAAAAATAATTTTTTCAAGTCCTCAAACTTATTTATCCACTCTTTTTTTAAAAAATCTACTATTTGTGCCATTAAAAGGAAAAGCGAAAGTATTATTGCAATGTAGGGATTCATAGAATTCAAGAGAACTAAGCAGATCTCAGGAAAGGACTGCCCTCCTGTTTTATTGTGCATAACACAATATATACCCTAACCCTCATTATTTTCTCCCTCTGAAAGGTATCTAAGGATGCCATCTCTGTAGGGCCTGGACCAGTGCCACCGAAAGCGCAACGATGCACATTGCAGCCAACGAGAAACCTTCCATTCACCTTGGGCTTGAAAACCTTGCCTAGCATCAAAAACCCAATTACAAAAGGCATCAGGATGTTGAAAACAAGCCTTCATACTTATTTTTGAACTATCAATGCTCATCACTTTTCTGCGTGTTGCCCGAAACTTCACAAAAAAATAGCAATAGTCAAATCTGAGGGGAACCTTCAAGCTTTAAATGCAATGTATGAAGATGGTGAAGTGGAAAGTTTTGGGGACTTAGGGGTATTCATCCCACATGTGTTTCACCACATACTGCAGTTACTGCTGGAAGTCACCACTTCTGAGATCGGTGGTGCAAACAGCACCCTGGTGTTTCGTCCTCTGCTCCTTCAGCTTGCTGAAGAGGAACCCAGAGGGCAGACAAGCCAAGACAGCCGGAACAAGGTGAGATACTTCATCCTTAGATTCAGACTGTTTTACACCAGATGCCTGATTTTAATCATTATCCATATGTCTGAGTAAGCACAAACTACATCAGAGATAAGAGTTGGACCTTCAAACCTTGTATCAGAAAGCACGTATTCTTCTGCACATAATCGCCCCATTGCCCCTAGTTTGTCTTCTATGGGATGGCAGAATTAAAAAGGCTAGGATCTTCAAGGATGAATGTATAGTAAATATTGCTGCACAATATGCCCAGCCAGTGAATTCATTATTGAGTCCTGGAATAAAACACGACAGACTTTGTTATGTTATCTTTTTCAGGGTGCCAGTCCCAATCCAACACATCCCAGAGCTTAAAGCCTGGCTGCCTCCAACTCGTGATACTTCCCCCAATACTTAGAAAAAGTTGGTAGTGCCATGTTCTGCTTGGGATGGCGGATGACAACCATCATACCTGCACACTGGATTGCAGCTCTCATGGTAATTCTATCCGAAATTAAAGCAAGAAAGTTCTATGAAAGAAGAGGTTTAACACATGCACCTAATGGGGAAAAAATTATGGTGAACCAGTCTCTAGTACATTAACTGTGATTTGTGATCAAAAACTTTGATTTTAAGATTATTGTTACGTTTCTTTCTTCTTTTTTTTTCTCTTCCTGTATAGCACGTGCCCTCAAATATATCCCAGTAAATCGTCCCAATACAGTTCAGAACTGTGGCGCAGACTGCAGGTTTTGAGCAAGGAGTTATGTCCTTAAGCCTTGCATACATTTTGAAAGCTATGAAAAAGACCCGAAGAACAAATAAAATGGAAATCTGCCATTTGAAAGTCAGTGAAAGCAGGCTTAGAGAGGAGAGTGATTTCTTCTTATTTATGGTACAGTAAAGGTTTTTAAGGAGCATTGTGCAACAACACTGTATAATCATCAGGCCAGCAATTCCGCTGCAAAGCGTTTTTCAAGTGGCAGGTTTGGTTGCCGATACAAGAAATAGACAATGAAACAGAAACAGGTATTTCTAAGAAGGGCCTTGGAAAATGTCTCCCTCTGCCCAGTATATACAGCAAATATAAATCTTCACTGTAACACAATTACGTTTAAGTAGTCTCTGCAGCTGCCTAACTTCTCTTCATCATTTGTGGAGAGGTGGTGCTAAACGCTGCTAGTGACAACGACATCATTTGCTAGTGATAACCAACTATGACTAAATTCAAAATATTGTTGAATCAAGATTTTGTGGCTAAGCTAACAGGATAGAAGCCTTAAGAAATTATATTTGCTTTATTTTCTGGAGCTAAGGTCAAGCCTGCCAAAGCTCCAGGTTTTTTTGAAAGGTGGAATTGGGCTAAACTCCGATTAAGAGACAAACTGACAGATTTAGACATTTGTTTAGTAACTATGTAGTAATATACCAAAGCCAATCTGTTGCAACTGCCTTTTATGTTTATTTCTACCAAAGGAAATCAGAAAAAAAAATAATCTATCAAAGTACTCAAATTCAAAACTGCCATCATGCACACTGAAGACTTCTGAATGCACAACTAGCAGGGAATGTGAAACTGGTATTTTCCCCATTTTGGATGGTCCACAAAAAAGGCTTCATTTACATTTCCGTATTTTTAGAAAGACAGTATTCACTTGTTTTTTCCCCCAGTATATCACAGATAATACTCAGCTGCCGGGTTTATGAGGTATTTGCAGTTGTAACTCAACAGACAAATCCTTTGTTACAAACAGAGAACAAATAATGGGGATTTACAAAGCTGTAATTATACTGAGAGGGTTTATGCATAAGGATATATTAAAAGAAATACTATACGCCAAACAATTTTTTTTTAAGAAATCCTCTGGGCATTATCACCACTTACACTAAGGACCCTTTTAACACTACCATAAAAGGGATTTAAAATGTATGTCATCCCTAAAGGATGCCTGCAGTCTCTGCCAAGCTCTCCTACACAGGCTGAAGTTGGTAGCACGTACCGGTTCTACGGTTAGCAAATGATGATAAACGAGCAGAGCAAACTTTGAGCCCAAAAGCAATAAAGCACACTAAAGGTAGATGAGGTCCTCCAGCAACCAGCCAAAGCACATCAGCTGCTGCAAGTCCTGGCAGCGGAAGGGCAGCAGAGACCACAAACTGGTGCCCGCGGTCCCCACCAGCTGCCGCCGAGGAGCCGCGCGGTTGCATGACGAGCAGGAGCAGGAGAACAACTGACCAATGAGCCCACTGGGGCTACAGGTCAGGCTCACTGCCGACACCAAGTGCCATCAGCACGGGAACAACAACGCATTAGTTGAGTAGCATGCTGCCAGGGACAAAGACCACGTTCTTGCCTTTGTGCTGGTCTACATGGACAAGAAAGGCACCTGGACACACAGGAGTGGAATGCCCCAACCTATGGTGGATGCAGACAGTATTTTGGAGCTCCTGTTTCACCAGCAGCCTCCTGAGGACAGGCACTCCCTGTGCACCAGAGACCTGTGGGGGACCCATAGCGGTTACAGCTGTGTCAGAGGATGCTCTGAAGCAAACTGCCAGCCAGCTTGCCCCAAGACTAGAGAAACGCAAAAGCAAAGATGGCTTCAAGCATCCCACTGTCTGAATTAAAGAGGATGTTAGGTTTCACTTCAATATATTACATCAGCAGAACATAGCTGAGAAGTTATTTTCCAGTATGGTGCACATTCTTTATTTAGTTATCGATGGCTACCATGATTTCTGTTCTTGTTAAGTCAGAAGATTTCTACACCTCCTCGCAATAAAACATTGAGCTGGGAATCACAAACAAAGTCAAAACATTTTGTATAAAGTTATCCTGAGATCCTTTTGACCCTACTGGCTTATTGTTAACCTAAAATGGAAGAATCTGACTGTTATTCAAGAAACTATAGTAAATAAAACTGGAATTACTTTCCCAAACTACTTCTCTAAGATCAGTGATTCATTATCATAGTTTAAATTTTGTAAATAATTAATTATTGGTGTCATGCAGAGTTATGCATTGGATTTTTAAGGTTACCCTTCAACACACGGGAACAGCTGTTAGTGCTATATATGACAAAAAATGCATTAGTTTATTATTAATTGCATTGATGCAGGCAGGCATTATGATTAATTAGATGGTCAAGAGAAATTCAGATCCAATGCAACAAGACACCAATACCCCGAGTAATATGCCTCCCATGTAGAACCTTTTTTCTTAATATATTAATTATGATGTTTTGACCTCTGGCACAGATCCCTGAACCAGCCAGGGCTGCAGGAAAGCAGCGCAACAGGAATGCATGGGGAGAAACACAGTGGTAAGAGGCACGTGGAGCAAACCCAGGGTGCAGGGGGAGCTGAGTGGTCCCGATCTGACAGGAGGGAGGAATAGGTAGCATCACCTCCACCAGCCTTCCATGTCAGCGTGCCAAAAGGAGATGCTCAAAGCCCACTGGTAGAAGAGCGGGACAGAGAAGCAATTTGGGGAGAATGCGGGGGACAGGCAGAGGTTCACAGTCTTACAGCCCGATCACTCTGAGGCATGATTCCATGTCCATAGGCAATATTAGACACAAAATATCCTACCTTCCCTTCTCTCTAATTCATTCAGAAAAGGCCTTCATACTTGTTTTCCTTCCTGGTTATAAGGAAGGAATTCTTCTCTGCACCTGGGGAGGAATAACCCCATGCACCAGTACAGGTTGGGGGCTGACCTGCTGGAGAGCAGCTCAGCTGAAAAGAGACCTGGGAGTCCTGGTGGACAACAGGATGACCATGAGCCAGCAATGTGCCCTTGTGGCCAAAAAGGCCAATGGCATCCTGGGGTGCATCCTGAGTGTGGCCAGCAGGTCGAGGGAGGTCATCCTCCCCCTCTACTCTGCCCTGGTGAGGCCACATCTGGAGTACTGTGTCCAGTTCTGGGCTCCCCGGGTCAAGAAGGACAGGGAACTGCTGGCGAGGGTACAGCAAAGGGTTACAAAGATGATGAGGGGACTGGAACACCTCTCTTATGAAGAAAGACTGAGGGATTTGGGTCTCTTCATCTGGAAAAAAGACGGCTGAGGGGGGATCTTATCAACATTTATAAATACTTAAAGGGTGGGTGTCAGGAGGATGGGGCCAGGCTCTTTTCAGTAGTGCCCAGCGACAGGACAAGAGGTAATGGGCACAAACTTATGCATAGGAAGTTCCACCTAAACATGACGAGGAACCTCTTTACTTTGCAGGTGGCAGAGCACTGGCACAGGCTGCCCAGAGCGGTGGTGGAGTCTCTTTCTCTGGAGACATTCAAAACCCGCCTGGACGCGTTCCTGTGCAACTTGCTGTAGGTGACCCTGCTCTGGCAGGGGGGTTGGACTACATGATCTCCAGACGTCCCTTCCAACCCTATGACTCTATGATTCTATGAAATGCATCAGAAGTACAATATGACAAAGCAACTGAATGCTGCAGCTAAGTTACAATGGACTAGAAATCTGCATTTTTTATTTTACAAAAGAAGAGGTTTCATTCCATATAAAATTTCAATATTGTTGGTTGTTTTTTTTATTTCAGGCTCAATCCATGGCTTTCGTATTTGGGATTGGTCATATGGACTATGTAATGGAAAAGCTCTATAACTTATCTGAATCATTATTTTATTTTGTTCTCCCATGGTTCCAATTGTTCATCGTTAATGAGATCCAGCCATAACATCTCATTGTACAAAAGGCATACTCTGTTTTAATCAAAATCTTGGGTAATGTTTTGGATGGCATCTTTAACAACTTGGACAGAATATTCTGTGGTTTCCTCACCAACAAAGAATCAAAATTATTAACTATGAACACATCTTCCACCAAATGCTGACAGTTCTTATCATGTTATTTTGATGAACATCTGCCCGTTTCATGGAACCATTTTAGATTTCATTGGATTTTTTACCTGGCTTCTTCACTCAAAACAATAATGAACTATAAACCTGTCCCATAGGATGCATCCATGGCAAACTCCTAAATAATTTTTTAATTTCTCCTTTTATGCTATGCTGAAAGTGATGCTGTAAACATAAAAGACGGCTGTTATTGATAGTCTCATCTATTTGAAATCAGACTTGTTAATTTATGATGTTCAAATGATTTTCCCCATTGTTATAGCAGTGAAGAGACAAAGTCCAGTGTTTGGGAATGAAACACACCAAGCAGCTCATGCTTACAGTCTTCATAGCTGTATTTTGGTGACAAGGTACTGATTGAGGTGATCCTCACAGGTATTTACTGATGACAAAAATCTGAAAAATGTCTCCTTGGCAGGAATAAACACAGCACTCTGCTTTTCCCTATTGACGTACAAATTGTCATTCAATGGCACTTTTGATCTCGGTGCTGCTGTTTTGAGAACCCTTCCTAGGTTTTACACTTGGCTCTGTTAAGATTTACCCTTTTCTTTTATGTCAGGCCACTCAGCAACTTCTTTCCTGCCGCTTCCCCCTGCTACAGCCCCGAGGAATCACAGACTGACAAACTGATGGCTGCTGTTCCCTAATCACCTGTTGGTGGCAGCTCCATCACCAGCTAAAAGCAAAAAAAAGGAGAAACAGCCACTGAAATCTGTGCTGTACACAGTGCTGTAAGGATTGCAAAGAGAAAATTATAGAGACTCCTATTTTCCAGCTAGAATTGTCCAGAATTTAGGAAACCAAGATCATAATGGCTTATAACCATGCAACTACACCCTCTGCCTGACTGTAGCATAAAAATTAGCAATATCTAAGATACTGTCTAGCCATTAGTTACTCCTGCTTGCCTTCCCTTTGCAACAATACAGGCAATAATGCAATCGTTTTATAATAAATGACATTATATCCTAAATTATATCATCACATTACACTGTATTATGTAATTAGAGCTAGATGTAAAAATTTGTTTGCTTTTCATCTTGTAACTTTTTCAAATTATGAAAAGGTTTCAATCACAGCCTGAATGGAAATCTAATAATCTATATTTGCACATACGAGTGCTGATTTTGGATGCCTGGGCATTTCGCTGACGAACTGAAGTGTCTTTTATGGAACCTTGTTTCCAGTAAGAACTGAATACCATCTTTCAGATGTTTTAGGTTATGCACTCTAAAATGGCCTTATGCCAAATCACGAGTCACTTTTGAAAAATTGAGACCCTGTATCTAGTATCAAAAACCAGAAAAAAATAAATTCCCTAACTATTATCAGAGTGGCACCATAATCTGGAGAGAATGAAAAGCCCACTTTGGCTGGTTTCTTTCCAAAAACAAAACAAAACACAACACCACAGCAAAAATTTTCAACTGAGAAGTTTAAAAAACAAAACCACACAAAAATAAGGCTCTCTCTTAAATGGGGAGAAAAATCCTACTATAGATTTCTCACAAATTAAACATCATCTGCCTGTATTCTAGAAGAAAAATTGAAATAGGGGTAACAAAAGCTTGCCTACTTTTTTAACGTGGTCGCATGTATGCAACATCAGCCCATTTCAAGCACTGTGCCTCTAGGATTTTAAACCAAACATATCATATTCCTACCATGGAATATAAATGCTAAGGGTCAAAATCCAAAAAAATTTACCCAGCAAAACTCTCATAAGCAGCAGTCTGCCCGCCCAAGGCTTGAAGAAACGACATTTCAAAACTCTTCAGTTCTGCTTTGCCCTGAGTTTACGTGTGATTGCTCCTGTTGCACAGCACAAAATCCTGCGTTCACGTGAAAAGCTACTGAAAAGCAGAAAGCGGTGGGACAGCAGCCCGCTTCCTCGTTGCACAACTTTTATATGCGTAATTCCTAGCCAGTTTGGTAAAGTGACTGACAGACATAGACTTTGGGGAGGAAAAAAAAATAAAATAAATTCAACGTAGCTGAAATTGTGTTGGTTTAACGCTATAGCACAGAAGACAGCAGCTCTATACGTCAGCAGGAAAAAAAAAACAAATCGCTTTTAATAGACAAGCCTTTAGTGCCACTAATACAATCTGCAGTGACATTTTCCCCTGTTATGCAAGCCGAAAGCTAAACTTTTGCTTTCGTACACTATATTGCCTATCTCCAACACAGCGCCTTATCAGCCTTCTCTCCATTTTTAAGATATTTTAGAAGCAAAAGAATGGGGACTTATCAGATTCTTGAGATTCTAAAACTCCTGTTTTCTTCCGTTCTGTGTTTATGTTGCCACGCAGATATCAATTCAGACAGGCTTCAGTAGGAAATGTTATTTGTTCAGTTAGCACGGCTCATATTCTATGTCTAACAATCTCTCTGAGAAGTTTAACTCTCCACAGAAAATAATTCAAAAGGTTAAGAAAAAAATTCCACACAGAAAAGCCGGGATTTCAAAAATCAAGGGCAGTCAATCCATTCTATCAGTGTGATTCCCTAACACCTCTTTTTCTAAATTTCAGGAAGAAAAGGGAAAAATCAAGGAAATGGGTAGTGCGAGACATCACCAGTTTTATAACCCAGGCATCATACAGAATGTAAGAATATCTACCTTTGCGGCAGCAATTATCCTTGAAAAGGTTTTCAAAATGGCATGCAGCAGCAGACTTGGAGAGATCAGGAACTGCCCGCAGAAAGAGTGAAACAGATAATGACAGACCTGCCCTGGTAAAACATCAGTTTGTAACTCCAAAATACTTAAATTCATAGTTAATTCTTTCCCAATCGTCCTGTCCATCTCCTGTTATCCACCTCAGTGCTGCCGCTGGGTAAAGCTGATCTCTTAATCCTAACCCTTTCAAGACAGTCCGCTCCGATAGACAGGCTTGTTTTTAATGTATTTTGATAGACAAATAAAGCTCTCTAAGTGCCAACAAGTCTGCATATTTAGGATTCAGTCCTCAAAGAAGTGAGTGATTACAATCTAGTGATTTTGCAAGACAAGTTCATAAGGGCTATAAATACAGCACATAGCATCAAAAGACCTCATCAGCCAGACATCTGAGTACCAGAAGGAGATGCAAAGCATAAAAGAAATCAAACCTTCAAAAACAACCTACCAAATTGATTAGGCAACACTGGAAGAATGAGTCTTACAGGAGACACTTTATTGTGTATATATGCCAAACATGTTTATGATTTCTCTTAAAAGACCTATCTTGCATTATCCTGACAGTAACAGATAGTTCGTGTCATGCCTGCCTTCCCACACTGTGTATCCCACAATAAACAGCGCTGCCTGCGCTAGACAGAATGTCGCTTCCAGGGACATACCGCCTCCTGAAAGGGTATTAGAACTGTCCTATGCGGATGCTTTCAAAGCTGGACCATGAGCAGAAATCTCCTGACTTTCCCAATCTGAGGAATTGGGAGCATACCGCATACAAGCAAAGCCGGGCTACCTGCCCATGCAAGAGTCACGCCAACCGCTTGACCAGCTCTGCAGAGTGGGATGCAGCCTGGAAGTCTCCTTCTCCCCAAGAAGAAGAAGAACTGCCCATCTGCTGAACCATGCCGCTGATGCTGCCACATGTATCTGATGGAAAGCTGGCTCCGCGTGAAGCGTTCCGGCAGGAGCACAGGGGTGGATGTGACACAGCAGTGGCCACCGTGCTAACTCACTGCGCAGCCCGGCATGGGCTTTCCTAGGATGTACCGATGCCTGGCTGCCCCCCAGACAAAACCCTCGGAGACAGAGCAGAGCACATGAGCGCGCCTGTCAGCTCCCCAGCCACAGGATCGGGAGACAGTTTCGAAAAGCATTTACACGAGGAGGACAGAAATCCATGAAACCGCTAACACACTCGTTCAGAAACCTCAGGATGCTCATGCAGGGGGCAGTGACTGGAATTTCAAATATAAAATATACCATCTACCCTTATACCAGAAAATGTTCTCTGTCTTCCATCGAGATGGCACACAGGGGGGGAGAAGACGGCCCACGCCCACCGGCTGGAGAAGACTGAGAAACCAGCAACAACTGACACTCGGCCCTTTTTCAGAAAACAGATGCTGAACTAGACAAGCAACGGGAAGCAAAACAACCTTAAGCTGTCTCAGCTCAAAGGGAATTTGTTCCTCTTTACAGCCCAAAAAAGCACGGGGGGGCTGTATTTCCCTTTCATTTTCTTTGGGTTTGCTTTCTTCTTTTATTTCAGACAGGTCTCAAGCTGGTAAGGCTGAGAGCAATCTCGTGTTTACCTGGCAGACCCCCAGCTGTGGGTAAGGTCCTCACATCACAGTCGCGCTACTAACGTTTTTCTCTCTAATTATTTTTGCCCAGTTTTCTATTCTCTGGGTCAGAAAGCAAGGAAGAGCTTCAAATACTTAACGGGGATGCCTCCTCCGAAAAAGAATTATCCAGAAAAACTGCTATTCAGGATTGATGAAGCCTCAGGTCTTTTCTACTGAGGCATTTTGAGCCCTATAGGCAGAGGAGAATTTTCCATTTATCGGTCAGCAGAAAGGGAAGGGCTTTCCATCAGGTGGTTTTGAAATTCTTGGTCAAAGGTTAACTCGGCTTTTAGCTACAAAGTACAGAAAATCTTGGAGGCTGAAAGAATACAGGGGTAAGGGCTGCCCTGAAAGCGAAACTTCAGAGGGATGTTACCAACCTGAAAGCTGTGGATGAAGGCAGGTAAAGCTGCCTCTTATACTACACCTTTCCTCGCGAAGCCACCTTGGCTTCACAGACAGATCCTGAGAAGCAGAAAGGCAAAGTCCGTTTCGGGAAGTTTAAAATATAATCAGATTTTCTGGCTGGCAGCCCCGCAGAAGGAAAGGCAGTTTCACTAATTAAGATCTGAACTGCTGCTTCAACTTCAGTTTTTCATGATGTTACTAGATATTTAAAAAATATGGGACTCGTTCATTGCAGGGTGCAGCACCCGCAGGGCAGTGAGTAATGGCTTTACTCTTGCTTCAGTACTGGCAGCGGCATGTTGGACTGGAAAATGAACCTCTATTTCCTATCTATTTTTATAATCAGTTTATCTATCATCTGCTTAATTCTTACCCCCATAGACACGACAGAAACATAACATTTAAGTCTCAGTACTACGCTGAAATACGTTCACGCCGCTGCCATTGACTCAGGCAGCTAACTGGTGACACCGACTCGTCACCGAGGACAGCACTGGGCCCCAAACAGTACGCCTGCAGTCTGTATGAAAAATCCATGAGCTAAATCTTTTCACTTCTTTTATAAATAGGAGACAAAACGAGAGAGTCAACACTTAGTCAGCCAGGGAATGATTCAAAATCTAAACCTACACTATCGTTTTAAGGGAAGGTAACTGGGAATAGAGACAGAGCGTATCTCCTTCTCATAACAGAAAAAGGACAGGATTAAGTTATTCTATTTTACGCCATTTTTTTGCTTTCATTAATTGAAAAAGCATAAAATCCCAACCAAACATAGCAGCAAGAGATCAGATACAAAATAGAAATCTGTAGTACTACATGCCTGAGTGTATTTTGCTGCAGCCCTGAAGTCATGCATGTTCCTGAGTGCTGGTTTATTTGCAAGCTTTCCTGTTTCTCTGAACACAAACATTACTTTTGGTATTTTGTAACTAGCTCTATATTATGAGGTGATATTAGCTGGGGGGGTGACAGCTGGCAGGAGCTTTTGAATCGAAGGGTCTCTCTCTCCAACTGATACACACGAGGCTCTGTATTAGCTCTCACAAGATGCACTGTTTACTGAAGATGATTACCCATGAGTAAATAATGAGTCATGATAACCTTAAAAAAGCAAACACACAGAGTTAAAGAATAATTTCTAACATGGGTAAACAGACCACGCTGAAAATTGAATCACTTACGTGCATTTTTTTCCTAATAAAGTGTTAAAAATTAGAAAAGCTATAGAAAATAGCCATGATTAGATAAAAATGTGTTAGAAGATCTCAGAAAGGCTATGTCTTTTCTTACGTCTTTAAAGCAGCATTTAAAGACATACAAATGGGTAAACACAATCTTAAATATATGCAGGAACAAATGGAAGAGGGATTTTTATTTGGATGACACAACACAAACACGCCGTGGCAATTTTGTCATTCTTGACGGGTTACTGTACGACACTCCCAAACAATGTGGCCCATTGAAACGCTCCGTACTGGCAATCAGGCAGGAAAGGAGCACTGTAAATCTAACACTGGAATTATAACAGGCAGGTAAACTGCTCCTATTTTTCCTACACATTTTCAGATGACTTCCCAACACACTGAGAATTTACTGTGGAGGGATTCATCTCCAGACAATCACTGACTGTGGTAAAATACTCTCCCCTTCATTATTGCTACTTCCGTGTGTATCTTATCTCTAATGCTACGCTTCCAAGTTCACCGTTAGGCTCCTGAAGTTCCTCCGGGGAGTAGGAAGGGAGAATGAAGGTTATGAAAAACACGCTTATACCATGTCCATTCAAAGCGCCATTTGTCTGTAAGGACTTTGCCTATAACAGTTTGCTGCCAGCCACTCTGCGCAGACACCTGCAAAGCTCACGAGTGGTTTTAAAAGAAAAATTAAATGGAAGCTAGTGATCCTTGTGGCATCTCAGCAGCTGTGAGTGGTGGCTCCAGAGTGACAGTAAGAGTCCAAGAGCATAAACATGCTGTACTGTAACCGCGCCTTCTCACATAACCTTCTGAAATGTTTACTTGTAAGGACTAAAGCAGAACAGCCTAGACCCTAAAAATTAAATAAAATATTTAAGGACAATAAAGAATGATGCGAAGATAGGAAAACCCATGCACCTAATCTGCCTTCTTTGTGAACACCTCTCCATTAGAAAAAGATCCAGATTGAAAGTTGAAATGGATGCCGTCCAAATGTTAGGATGAACGCTCTTTACTTGGCATGCTACATTCTGAAATTAAGGAAGCCAGGATATATTTGAAAATTTCATGAGGATGAAATAGTCACGTTAGATTTCTCTGGGCAGCTGGGAAGAGCACTGCAGTTTTACCACGACACCTCCGTTCAAGGCTGGGTACGGCCACCACATTTTGGGGAGTGCTGCCCAGCTGGGCTACCAAGCAACTAGGGGAACACAGACCACACCTGGTAGTTCTGACATGAGGACAGGGGTGCTTTCCCCCCTTTCTTCCCTGTGTACTTCTCCTAGCATATTGGTCTTGAAATGTAACCTCTCGTGCTTTGACCAATCTACAACCTCCATATAGTTATTCACAGTTCAGGGTTTTTTTTGATATTGTGTGATTTTAAAACACAAGGTTCTAAAACATTGTCGTAACATTTTAAATAGCATTTTTTTAGAGAAGAACCAGACAGCTAGTGAAATGGCCAACCACAGAATGGATCACACAACCCGTCCTACAAGTTTCTTAAATTACAGACACTTACGCTTCTGAATCAGGGTCACATGTGCACATAACCTGCAATTCTACGAGGTACTCCTCATTTTTTGGCTGACTGATGATTCTTAAGATCACTGAAAAGGCACCGAGTAGCTTCAGCTGCCAATGACTGTAATAGAAAAGATGGCACTTCTTCCCCAACAATCCTCAAAACTTACAACGCTACCATAAAGAAAAGGAAAGGGAAGAAAAGACGAGTGCAATCAGAGCACTTCAACTAGAATAAAGACCCCTTTAGGGCACTTTATCTGCCAGTCTGAAGCTTAAAGGGAAAATGAAATAAAATCTAAAATGTCACATGCCCTTACAAGTTTATATACGCCTATATTAGGCAAATGCAACAGAATCCTGGTTTTGCTGTATTTTGCTTTATATAGAATAGAACTAGAATATAGACTAGAATTTATATATAATAGAATTTATACAGAATAGAATAGAATATTATATTATTGTGAGTGTTTAATTAAGAAAAAATACTACACTAAAAATAGGAAATACTTCAATGTGAGTATTTTCCTTTTTTCTTTTCATCACGTAAACTGCCCACATTCTCAATGTTGTTACACTAGTTAAATTAGGTCAAAGGCATCATTTAGTGTTCAAAACCAGAACACGTCACAACTACCAAAAATAATCATACAAGAGAGGACTTCAGGAGCTACCTACCCCTCACCCCACCAAAGTTGTTCACTCCACATTATACAGCTGCTGGTGCTTTACACAACTTAGATTCCTACCCATCACTTTCAAGGGGATAACACCATCATACACAGACAGAAGTCTTAGGTCCATCCCTTCCAATCAGAGAGCCTTTTGTTAAAATTAAAAGCCACTTTCACTCTTTACGGTCACTCTTTACAAACACTTTCAGACAATTCAGACACGCGTCGCCAATATACGTACGCAGACACCCTGCAGTCTTTGCTAATGCACTTTGCCTTTCGCTCCCTCTATTATTTTTCCAACACCTCCCTGAACTCTCTTCTGTTTAATCTCTTCTGGTGTAGAAAAAATAACAAATAAAGAGGGGCACACAAAAGTGAACACAGTGTCCCAGGACTGGCCATAGGAAACTGGTACAAAGCTGGGAAGAGCTGGGATGGCCAGAGAGTGACGCCACGACCTCTGCTTACAGCCATAAATTGTACCAGCAAAGCGACAGTGTTCTGCATGACCCTGTATTGCTTATTTTTTTCCTCTCTTCTTTTTTTATTATTACTGTGCCTGTCTTTGCTTTACCGATTCTAGTTACTTCCTCCAATTCGATAACGGTCTAACCAAACACGTATTTCTCCTACACGTCCAAGCAGAAGACCCAATTTTACTGTCAACACAGCCAGATCAAAGCAGCTAACCTGTCATGGAAACATCAAGGCCAACACCCTAATAATGTCCCAATTTCTTATATTAACCGAAGTGGTAAAATTATTCTTCACTAACAATGAGTAATTCAGCAGAAACATAACTTGAATGTTAGTGTTGACAGAAAATGAAAAGTATTGACTCAAAAATATAATGTGTTTACTAGCAGAAATTCAGCTACGAATCTACAAAATGTTCAAAAGATACAAAAATATGTGCTACGCTGCACATCCAGAGATAACAGAAGAGTACAGTATCTTAATTTGTTAGGTTTTGTTATATTAGAAAACATTAGCTTGGATTAAAAAGGGAACAGCATTAATTGCTTTAAATATTAATATCACTGGCTAACTGACATGTAAAGGCATAAGGACTCTTATACTGAGGTTTCACAAACTTTCACCAAGTTTTTCATTAAGATAACAGTAGACAACATATACAACAAATTCATCAATGAGACTCCGCCTTACATCAGAAGAAAACCAAGCGGTACAGCAAAAGTCTGAAGAAAACCAAACAAGAACACGGTACAAATTTAATCCCTAAATCAAGACATTAGGCTTGACATATACAGATGCAGATGGATGGGTATACTGATTCCAAATTTAGTACTGGAGATAAAATTATTTCTATCTGAAGAATACACTGTAAGCACATCATTTTGCTCACAAAACTGCTGACCTTTGGAAAATATTAAGCTTGTATCACCTACCTTTATTCCTGCCTTTCTCATTTCTCAGGCAGTAATAACCACGGAAGTCAATCTCAGCTGTACTTAATACTAAGTTTCATTTCGGAGTCCCGACTCCTGATTTCAAATATTGCAGGAAGATGTATATTTATTAAAAATATATAATGTTCACTGAATTTCAAAAGTCATTGTTAGGATCATAACTTTTCTTTTCTGACATACCACTTCTGGGCACTACTTAAGGTCATAATCTGCCTTTGATACTCACCAAGACTTTTTCACACAGAAATGAGACGGTAATTCCAGCCCTTTGATATTATTAAAAAGGTAGCTCGTTCACTACCAGATACATTATTGAAGAAACCATATCCTAAGTAAATTAACAGTAAAGTATCACAAAGACTGCTGGCATCTGCTGGCTATATCCTAGTAGCTCAGACTTGCTGTTCTGATACGGTATATTAAAGACATTATTTCTTCTGACTCAATTAAAAAACATCCATCCAAAAATACAAAAAGCACACAACAAACACGAATCCACGAAGATTACCCTTAATAAAGATAAGCTCAGCAAAAGTAAGCATTTAAACTCTAACTTCTGATCTTCCCATCTGCTTTCCCCACTTAGCCCTGCTCTCCAGATGGGAAAACAGGTGAGGCCTTGAATTACTCATATGTCACTCTGTAGTTTTGCCCACACCCTTCTTCCTCTTACACCATCACCTGAGCGTTGTGAAATCTGGATCTCCTAACAGAGATTGCAGCTCTTAACCTTCACACAGCGATAGGTAAAGCTTAGTCCTATTCTGTCCCATGCCTTGCAACATCTGCCAAGGTGAATCTCTCAAATTCTTCCTGAGTACTGCTCCTTCTGGGTTTAAATACTTGTTCTCTTACAGAAGAAAAAATGATATTGAGGTTTTCACAATCCTAATTTGCAAGTTGTTTTGAGCTCTTTTAGATTAGATTACTTTCCAAAGCAAACACAGTAATACTATACTACTACTCTCCCAAACACAGACTGGCTTGCAACTGTGCAGGGCACGCAAATGCATTTGCTTCTTTCAGCTGCCCATGTCCACAAATGGCTTTCACTGACTTCAGGAGGTCTTTGCAAAAGTACGGGATGTTCCACTCCTCCAAAGCTATTTAAAGGAGCAAGACCTAAATAAATATTGCCAAGATTAGGCATGATCTGTGAGAAAACCCTTAGTAAAAGAACATTAAAAAAAAAATTCAGACTGTAGATTTGATCTTGTAGATTTGGACTTATGAGTGGTAAAGCTCTGCCTTTAAACATCTTTCTTGCACCATCAATTAATTAATTCAGCTGCAGACTCATGAACATCAAAATGGACTACGGCTGTATCTACACAGACATGTTTTGAAGGGACTGAGCTCAAGTTGTAACTTGGCTCGGAGTTGAACATCACAAAGGGAAGTCCAAGCTTTTTGTCTTATTGCACGTTATGCTTGCCCAGACAGCGAGCAATATCCTGTCAGCGATCCACTTCCCCTTTGCCTTCCATCTCCAAGGTAAATTGCTGACGAGCCTTCCTGCTAGTCCTCCTAAGTTGAGGAGGAAATAAAATATGTAAAAAATAGTGAGAAACAGAAAGCTTTTAGGAAAAAAGGGAGCCTGCAGTGGTGTTGCAAAACACAGGTTAAACTGATGTGAACTTATGTTAGGGGCATGAATTTTCAGCTGCCATTTGTGGATGAGCCCGAGCTACAAGCAAAGGTGAGGGGATGTCTGGCACATGCCCTGGCTGCCAGCCACCGTCCACACCGGTCCCCACAGGGCTGCCTCATTGAGTAGGCGTAGTAGTAATGGGAGAGGGAAGATTGTCTGCTTGAGTTCAGGTTTTGTGGCTGCAGTTCCAGCACTTTTTTGCTTTCAGAACCTGGGTTTCTCACTGGAGAGACATATAACCCAAGCAAGACATGTCTGGAAAAGCTCTGGGAGCCAAACTGGGCAGCAAAGGTCAAGGGGAGCGGGGAGGGCAAGGGTTCATGAAGTACTTTGCTTATGTAGAGTTGGCTTTTTACACTTCCATTGCTATGAGCAAAGCATGATCAGAAAATGACTTCTTACCAGCAGCCAAGTCCTGGCTTTCTTTGCGCATATGACTCTTTCTATGGGATCAAAGGCAATGATCCTGAGCGTTGGCCCCTTACGTTCAAAGCCGAGAGCACGAATTCTGGTTCTAAGTTTTAAGTAAGCTCACAACTTCGATGTGTGCATGGAAAATGCATTTAGGGCACTTTTTAAAGTTACAGAGCAGCTTAAGTTTTTTGTGTAGACAGAACCAGTGAGATTTCCTCTCTGTTACTTTGGTATGAATTCATAATATTTTTATTGACTTGCCTGAACCACTAGGCAAGCCTAGCAGACCAGCTTATTTTTAAAGTACACTCTATACTTCCAATTAAATAAATCAACCTTAGATTATTTTTTACTGCACTCATCTCTAACCAAGTGAACTGCCGTTCCCCATATCAGACTGCCCATCTCGAGATAAATTTTTTCATAAAGTTTCAGTCACAGAATGGCTGAGGCTGGAAGACACCTCTAGAGAATGTCTGGTCCGCCCCCCTGCTCAGGCGGGGTCACCTGGAGCAGGTTGCCCAGGACCATGACCACCTGGGTTTTTAATATCTGGAAGGATGGAGACACCACAACCTCTCTGGGCAACCTGTGCTGATGTTCAACCAGTCGAAATGGTCTTGCTACCTCTGCAGAAGTAGCCAAAGAAAATGTTGGGGGTTTTTCCCTTTATGCAAGATTTTAGACTCCTTTTCTTTCAACTACTTGAGTTCTCCTATTCCTTGGAACAGAACCTGTAATTCGGCAAGCAAGGCCCTTATAATGAGAATTAACCCAGCCGTCCCTGTGGAAATCTAGTCAGAAGGGAAAATGGGGGAGAGGGGCTTGTCAGAGTTTATTTGTGCTCCACAAAAATTTTTATATCATTTGGAAAAAAAACTTGTTACATTCAGATTCTTGAATCTACCTGCTATCAGGTATTTCAGAAGATCTGAAGACACCTGAAAACAGAAGGAAGTACACTATATATACACGTTTCTCCATATACATAGCTCCAAGCCAGGTAACAGGCACTGTAAAGAAGCCACTGCAGAGCCCAAAGGCCAGAGGTATGGTCCTGGCTGTGGAAACAAGCGTGGCCAAGTCTGCCCTCTCCCCCAGGAGAGCCCAGTGAGCCTACAGAAGTTCACCCCCTTGCCAGCTAGCTGGCCATGGTGTCTGCCCCATGCCCCTTGGTCTCCAGTTCAGCAAACTGAGATGGACTGGGGCAATGGAGAGGCCAAGGGAGAGCAGATGCCTGGCACACCAACCCCTGGTCTGGGGCAGTTTGAGGAAAGCCTGCTTGTCCCTCTTCCTCCAGTAATCAGACCAGAACCGTGACCTGGACGGGCTGGCAAGGCTCTGTCCACTCCATGTCCTCTGGTTTGGAGCCATGAAAGCTCCTCACCAACAGACACCAAGAAAAGCACTCTCAAAGCCTGGCTGCTAGGCACTAACCCCTTCTGTCTCTCATGAAGAAGGCAAAGTAAGGGCTTGATAACAAAGGATTTACTATTAGACAGGTGGGGGGAAACGCTGAAACACTCCACAACCACAGCTGGCAGCTTAAATCATAACTAACCTTGACCGTAAATGGTGAACACCGACAGCACTCAGGGCTGTGCTGCAAAAGGAAGGCTGAAGGCAAACAGCTGTAGGTCCACGGAAGAAATGGGCAATCTGCCCTAAAGAGAAAGTAAGGCAGAGAAGGAGATAGAAGCAGCAGAGGAAAGGAAGCACCTTAGCCTGGCACTCTCTCTTCCAAGCATCCTACACCAAAGCAAGCCATCTTAATCCACATCACTGGAGGTAGGATGGGGAGACCAGAAGGGCTAGCTCAGGAAACAGCTCTACAGAGAGAATTAGGGAATCCAGCACTTCCCTGCCCCAGGCCACACCAGTCCCGCCCACACCTAACCTCCTAGCAGAGAAAGCACTTCTACATTCACAAAACTGAAGAGTGTTTTGATACGAGGCCTCTTGAAGAGATCACAGTAGAAGATCTTTCTGCCTCACAAAACACACTCCCACCACCCACCAACTGGACAAGCATGGCCAGAATGGCTCCACACACATTCCCTGCATCCTACCAGGAGAGTGACAGCAGGTGGGATTCATCTTCCCTGGGCAAAGGATGAAAGCAAAAGGGCTTCCCAGGAAGCCTGACTATCAGAGCAGTCTCTGGGTTCTCCCACAGTTCAATGGAAATGAAGGCAGCTGTCATCAAGACAGTATCTTGTGCAGCAACCTACTGGGCAACAAAGAAGGCTTCGTACATTTTGGAGGTTATCACCACTTCTGCCAAAGTCTCACAGCACGTGCCAGTGGTCACATACGTGGGCAACGCAACTGCCAAGTGGAGGGGCAAGGGAGGGAGATGCCAAAAGGCAGTGGGATGGGGGGCAAAAAAACACCAACACAACAACAAAGAACCCAACACTCGGTAATGCAGAAAGATGAGAGACAAAAACACAGGGTCCAGTCAACACCACAGCAAGCAGGGACTCTTGTTGTTGACTTATCCCTTTTGGTGACAAGAAGACCCTGTCAGAGGGAACCAAGGACAGTCCAACCCACTCTGCCAACAGCAGGAGCATGGCGGCTGCCTTCAACATCTGCCAGATGCAGCAACCAGGGCAAGTGACACGACATACTATGGGGAAATGAGGCTGAGGATGGCATCTCCATGCACAGGACTCTTCAAGGAAAAAAGATGTCTTTAGCATCCCCGTCTTATTTCCGCCAAAGGAGTAAAGCGTAAAGTATTGGAGGAAGGGGACTTTGGGGTGGGGTGAATAAATAAATAAATAAAGAGCGAGCTCAACCGTTTACAACAGTTGAATGCTAAATCAGATTATCAGGGTAGACACCTTCACGGTGCAGAGCTAAGTGATTTTCAACTCAAAATTCACAATAACCAGTGACAAATTACTAATACATGTGTACAATTTACAGGGAAGGATCACATGTTCCCCATATTCTACGTAACCAACCGCACTCCCTATGATCTGATGTTCAGAAGTTTCAGGGTTTCAAATGAAGAGGAACTGTAGTTTTCAAACTATTACTACATAATGCAAAGAACCTCAAGTGAAGCAGTACCATCCCTGGACTCTAAACCTTAGTTTATTTGCATATACTCAAAGTTACATGAATTAAGGCTGCATAATCAACCTTAATTCCGGTATTTCTTTTCCTTAGTGTTTGACATTATAACTTTAATAATCATCAACTTATGCAGTTAAACAGTTGATCCAAGTTCTCTGGCTCAACTAAGCTGTTTTATTCTGGTCACACAGAGCACTTCAATAAACCAAATCACTTCAGTAAGTCCCATCAGTGAAATGGGCACAACATACACTACATGCAGTTCAGTGCTGCATAGAAAGTATTCTGTGTTCCAGATATAATTTTCTCTATATTTGTAGAAATAAAATTCTACTTTAATGATTAATGGAACTAATTATTTTGCTTTAAAAATGAAATTTGTCATAAATATTTTATAGGCTAATACTCTTCTAGCGCATATGTGCATGGGCATGTATATTCTGGATTTAAATGGATACAACTCCGTACGGATTCTTTCCCTGTTTATCTAACTGGATAATGTGTTTCACCTTATCCTTTTTAGAAGAATAAATGCAATATGGAAAGAAGATACCTAAGTTAAAAAAAAGGCAGCTCCAGGTAAACCCTTCCATTTCCTAAAGCCATTAATAAAGTTATTCTAAGACTTGTACAGAAATGCTACAGCTCATGCTTACACTTTGAAGCACCTTGCACGCAAACATACCACATTTTTTTAAAAAGTTGTTTGAAATATTAAAAAAAAAAAGGAGCCAGGGATAAGTTAATGAGCCATGGAAATAAAATTATTTTAATGTAAAGCTAGAAGACATGGTACGAAGCGACATGAAGGCAATCCTACCTGTCCACAGTTGCAAGGAGGTAGACAAATGGACGAGGAATGATAAGACTGTGCTAAAGGCCAGATGAAAAAACAATGCTAAAGAAAAAATATCTTCAATTTATTAGTGCTAATTCATTCTGCAGGTAGGGAACCAAGAAGGAGTAGCAGCAGCACTCCATACCTGCTGAGGTACAGCTTGGCTGGAGCACGTGGCAAGTCGCTGGCACAGCGGAGTCGAGGGAAGTACCACAAAGTCATGGGTGGGAGGTGCGGAGTTAACAGCATACTAAGGGAGGCCAAAGTACAAGACCAAGGCAGTGGAAGAAAGACGTGAAGGCCTGCAAACTCATGATGCGTGAGAAAGGAAAAGGCCCAGAGTTCAAGAACATTGCAGAGATGTAGATAATGAGAGCAAACATGACACATGGCTCAAGGAAGCCAACTTGCAAAGGTGATGAAAGCAGCTGTTCTTACCCACTTAAGTGTATTTTTCTTGTGAATATTTTTTAAATGGTTCATCCACATGCGTGTCACTACGATATCAGTTACTGAGCAATTGTCCAATGATCCAACCACTTACGTAGTTGAAAAGTACTTCTGATCTTCTTCAAAGAGCTCCTCTATTTTCCTACACGGCAGCTGTTCCAAAGCACATCCTACAGCCAAGCAACGTTGCTGCTGTACCTGTGGCTTACAGTCCATTCCCACCAACTCAAACAAAGTAATCCAGAACACATTCAAACATCAGTCTTAAATAGGCAAAAATATTTAGCAGGTGAGCAGAATTAACAAACTTCTATCCAAGACAGAAAAGAACGCATTGCATATGCATACATACAACTGATTTCATTCTACATGTACCAACTTCACTCCTTCCTCGTCCAGCAATGAGAAGACTTACATTTTTGACTTTAAAATCACTTGAAGAGACATTGATTATCTTGCCCTGTTTTCTACCTTCCTATTAAGCAGGTGGACAGTCAGCCCTTTTATTTCTTCCAATGGAAAACAGAACCCTAATTTATTGGGTTAGGGTCACCAGAGGACACAGAACAGTTTTGTAATCTAGAATGATCACATTGCCTTCATGAGTATAATCTAATTATAACATAAGAGTATTTACCATTTTAGCTCATCAGGAAAAATTATTACAATTCTGTACATTTAAAACACTTAAGGATATACAGTGATTTATTTTCTAAACAGCAGTTTATTCCTTTATTCTTTGACTAATTTACTGGTTCAAGTTTCACAGGATATTCAATTCCTAGTAAGCTACAATAGGTCAGAGGAAAATGAAAATTTTTATGACCAAAATAATTCAGAATTGAACACACAACTTAATTTTCTTATTTTAAAAAGCCATTTTATTTGCTTACAGTTTCATCCTGTCTAGTTGCAGGCTGTTACATGGACTTTGGCAGTGTGACCATAAACTGAAAAGGTTACGAACAGAACCCACGTTTTTCAACTGCTCTTTTTACTTTCAGCGTCCCCCGACCACAACCATGTTTAAAGCAAAGTAATGGTGGTGAGTAATGGTAACGATCTCATTCACGTGTTGTGAATTAAATGAGAGAAACAACTTCTGCAAGATTCAGTTACTTTATTCAAAATGCCCTCTTGGACCACATACAACCAATGAAATGACAGAGAATTGAAGAAATACAATTCTTTAATCTTTACACAGAAATTAAGTTTATTTATAGTCTGCTCTTGATTTTCATAACAAAGGTTCTTGTAATACACGCGTTACTTGTTTAGTCATCTCTGTAAAATATGTAAAATCCTAGCTCATCCCTGAGAAGACGAGAGTTTTTCTCTGTCGCACAACAAGAAGTTCAAGAACTGTCAGAAGCAGTACTGGCACACTACTGGCCACACCAATTATTCTACTAATTTCTTTGATGGGACAAATTAACCCAAGCAGACCCCTGCACTAACACACCTATAGTGCACTTGCCAGTATAGACCTCCTCAACCACTCAGAAGCCTGACGTCAGTTAAGCAGATACAAGGAGAATCCCTTCATGACTTAGCAGAATTCCGCTCTACTAAACCTGAGGAGATACTGAACGGCATGTGTTTATTTATTTGTTTGTTTGTTTATTTGAACAGGGCCGTGCAGGAGAGACTCCAGGACTGTATATGTAACTACTTCCAACGTTTTGAAAGGAGGGAACAAAGACAAACTGTGGAAATACGAAAATCTTTCCTGATCAAGACCCTGTCTGACAGAAAATTCATAAATTTAGATCCTGGTGATACCCTCTAGAAACCAACAGATGGATGAGTTGCCTCAATCCAGGTGGGCAGGTGGACAGTGCCCCAGTGGTATCTCCTCCCTTCCTCCAGATGCCAGATTCTCACGTGCTTTGGAAATCCAGCATGCAAAAGGACAAGAGAGAAGAAATACGCAGCTCTGCATCCTGCAGTACGGCTCTGCCTTCTGCCATGACAGCCATCTCCCATTAAAGAGCAAATTAGTTTGGCGGGAAGAATTTGCACTTCCCAAGTCCTAGAAGGAAATCCAAGACACGAAGGCTCCCAGAAATTGTGTCACCTTCCTTCTCCTGCCTTCCCTCATCACAGGCTATTTACCTGAGCTTCTTTCATATGCATGCCTCTTTTGCCTTCTTCAACTTTTAGCAATAAGCAAACCCCAAATCAGTAAACCAGAATACGATGGAGGAGAGATAACGAGCTCTAGAATTTCCTTTTCCAAGGAGCCAAAATTCCTGGTCTCACCCTTCCGGTAGCAAATGAGATTCTTGCTGGAGGATGTCCTGCCTCAAATCAGGTGCCTTTTTTGAGGTTTCGTCTCTTGATTCCCATCCAAATAGAATCAAATTTCAAGACAGGCTACACTACACAATAAACTCTGACAAACTTTCATGATTTGAGTTTAGTAATCCTTCTCCTCCCTACTTTTCTTTTGGCTGGGTTTTTACATATAGCCAAGAGGAAAAATCCTGCTCATCATCAACAACAGGGAAGCCAGGAGAGGATATATGCCTACCACAGGTATGTGTTTTCTACGAGCTTCTCTATGGAATACCAGTATCTGTTATCACTAACAACTTTCTCCCCTTCACCTTTGAAAAAAAAAAAGAAAAAAAAAGCAGTAAACAACCATATACTTATCCTGGTTTGAGATAAAACATAACCAATTTTCTGATTTGTAATTTTACTTTTTAGCTGGGCCTCTTCTAACTGACTGAAGCCTGAAATTAACCACATATTGGTCAGAAACTGTTCACTCTCAGAGTGAAAAGACCTGGTTATACCAAGGAATGGTACGCACAGAGGCTCTTGCTGATACTTATTGCTGTAACAACCAAGGTCAGCTAACTTCGCTGTTTGCCCCATTCGAGGGTCGGAAGCAGAGAAGCGCAGAGGGGTCCCACCCGCAGGGAGGAGCGGACGGGACAGGTGACCCAAAACTGACCAACAGGGTATTCCATCCCAATGCATCACGCTCAGTATAAAAGCTGAGGGATCAAAGGGGCAAGGGGGCTCTGGCTCGTTTTTTCTTCAACGGCCGACGTCTGAGGAGGACCCTGTCTTCGTCTGCCTTTGATCCCGATCTGAGCATTCCTAACTCTAGTTCTGGAATTCAGCTCCTGTCCATCGCTGACTCCAGTCTGGGACTTTCCCTGTGTCTGCTGGTGATGTGATTGTCATCCTGGGAGCTGGGTATGGTTTTGTATATATTGTATACTTTTTTCTTTAATTTTTATTATTCTATTATTATTTACTATGTTCTTATTTATTATTATTTTCATTAAAGTAGTTTAGTTCTTTTTCTAAACTCATAAATCTCCTTATCTCTTCCTCTCCTCTCTGAGGAGAGGGGGGGGGAAGGGCCATCTGTCGTTCTGATTGGCCAATCCGGCCAAAACCACGACACTACTGAACAAGGGAATTACAGTACGCACATCAGAGAAAGCATGTTTTACAACTTCAGATGTCCCACTACCCTAAACGCATTGAAAAATACCTGAAGAAACCTGTCTGCAGGGTAAGCAGCCCTCAGCGAAAGCAGGTCCACTTTTTCCAAACCCACACCCCCCCCCCCAATTTGGGAGGGGAATTAGGAAAAAGCATACAAGTTGTCCTCTCATAACAGGAGATGATCAGATAATAAAATTAATGCTGTAGCATATAAAAGAGTGAACAAAAGCACCACCGCCACTTTCTACTCAGCAAACGAAGGTTCCCACACAGGAGAAGGAGACAGCACAATAAATTTGACTTTACATAATGACTTGGATATGCAAAGAATTTCAAAAGCACTGAACAATCTGGAGTAGCCATGATGTGCTCAACACTAGCTCATGCAAGACCGGATCCAAAACCACTAAAAATCAATGGGATATTTTCCATCGACTCCAACAGACTTTGGTTTGAGCCCTTTCAGCTCCGAACATCAGAGTCTGCACAGTTAAAAGCCCTTGCAAACCACAGCTAAAGCCTCCCTCTTCCAACACAGAGCCATAAGACATTTAAACTTCCTCGGGACCATCCGGCAGCAGTGCCGTCAGTTTCACAACTGGTACGTCAGGACTGGATTATTCCATCATTAGCAAGTAACAATGGAGCACACCAGCTCATCCAAAGGTCACCAATTCAAATAAACTGAAGGAAGGCTGAGACTAATTTAAGGGTCCCTGGACTGATATGAAGGATGATTTTGAGCCAGTTAGTAGAAACGAGAAAAAAAAATAAAAATCTCTTGTGAGGAAGCATGTAGGCATATCCAGTTTCACAAAACTTTTGTTGTTGTGCCTTAGACAGCTGTTCTATGAGAAAATGAAGGGCTATACCTTCCACTGACTTAGTCCAGCTTCTTCACTTAAAAAAAAGGCTATACATTTAAACTTATATTATTTAAAGTCCAAAGTAAGGGAGAGAACTCAAGCCTCCCACTCTAAGGCAATACTGCTAACTAATGCAACTGCACTGATTACGATTAAAGTCTCCTGAAAATTACCTTCTTACTACAGAAATTTCTTATAAAGAGCAAACCCTTTGCTCTGGCTTTTTTTTTTCCCCTCAGATGTTTATTCAGAAGTTGGAGCTGGGAAAACAAGAACCAGAAAATCTAGTAAATTGTCTCAACACCCAAGTAGTACTGAACTGCAAAAGGAAAACAAATCGTTTTATAAAAAGATATGCACAGTCTATCAATTATGCAAACATATATTTACGACAGACCAAGTTTTGTAAATAAAAGCTAAATATATTGCTATAACTAGCAGATGGCTCGGTCTGAATTTTGCGTTAAGTTAAAATAATAAAAGTGTATACTGTAGGGGGGGAAAAAAAAAAAAAAAAAAGTCGTCTCTCATTCGCCCTCCTGAGTCAGAGCTGGCATTTATTACAGCTTTTTCAGCCTGTGTTTCTGCTTCCACCGCCTGGATCGCAGGAGTGCAAACAAGGTTTCTGGGGACCACGGACCGATGGGGCTCCTGCCGCTCACCGGAACAGGTGCCACCGTCCCCGCCGGCAAACGGCTCCGTAAGGATGACAATTCTCCCTTTTCCCTTTTTACTCCTACGGCTGCCTGATCGACCCACCCACGGCAGCTCCCAAGCCTTCCCCTGCTATATTTAGTTAACAATTAACACGTTTGGCTTTTTAACTTGACGGATTGCTGCTGCTGTTGTTGTTGTTGCTTGCTGCTGTTCCCTTCGGATAGAGTCAAATAAAACTTCAATGGATAAACTCTTTTTTAACGGGGAAAACACCACCTAGGCTGCAAAACGTCAATAAATAAGGAAACGCCGGCAGACACGCACGCCCCCGGCTCCCCCCCACCTCCGCCTCCGCCGGGGATGAACACCGCCGGGTTCCGCCGCTCCGCTCCCTGCCCTCCCCGACGGGCCGGGCCAGGACGGGCCGGGCGACCGCTCGCCCCCCGGGTGCCGCGGCCGGGCCGGCGCCCCGACGGCTCCCTGGCCCCGGCAGCGTTTGCTCGCCGCTGCCGCCGTTCTCGGCTAAATATAGCGAGCGGCGGCGGGAGGAACGGGACCGGGGAACGGCCACCACGGGGGGCAGCGCGGCGTGCCCCGGTGCCGGGGGAGGTGGTGGTGGGGGGTGTCAACCTGCGGCGCCGGCACCCCCTTGTCCGCCCCACCCGCCTGCGGACGGGGCGCGCTGTGCCGTCCCCCCCCCGCCACACGCACCTCGGCACCCCGAGTGACTTACCGGCGGAGCGGAGCGGCCCGCCTTGCCCCGCTCCCCTCGCCCGCCCGCCCTCCGCTGCCTCTCGCCGCGTCCCTCCCGCCAGCCGCCGTCTGGCTGCGGACGTGACCTGGATTCCCCCCGCCCGCGCCGCCGCCTCCCGCGGGGCCGCGCACTCGCCGCGCCGCGCTGCGCCTCCCGCCGCTCCCCGCCCGCCGCCGCCGCCGCCGCCGCTCACCTCCGGCCGCCCGGCCTCGCCTCCCCGCCGCCCCGAGCGACGCCCGGCGCAGCGCGGCGCAGCCTTACGCAACGCGCCCCGCGGCCGCGGAGCCGGGTGGCCGGGAGGCGGGAGCGGGGCGGAGGGAAACCGCGGCGGAGCCGCAGCCGAAAACCGCCCCCGGTGGCCACTTGTAGCGCCGCTGGGGCTGCAAGCCGCAGGCGAGCGGGATCCCCCCCACACACACACACACACACGGCTGCATCGCGGCGGGCCACAGGGAGCCGCCGAGGAATCCCTTCTCCTCCAGGGATGCGGTGGGATGCGGTGGGACCCGCGGCGCCTAACATGCGGGCGTGGATCGCCCGAAGGGCGATCCACGGCCGCATGTTAAGCGCCGCGGGCAGATGCTTGGCCAAAGGAGGACCATCATCCTTCCGACACCCATTCCGCCAGGAAAACGAAGGCTGGCTACAAAACTGGGGGGGAAAATTTGAGGGTGGGAAACGGGATCGCGGCGCCCTCAGCCCAAGCGGTGCTGCTGGCTGAGAGCAAAGGCGGGTAGTTTCGGGGAGGCCGTGCGGTTCCTTGGCCTTCAGTCGTGAGGGATGTGCTGGGAGAAGGATGTGCTGGGAAAAGGATGGCAGCGCATCCCTACCACCCATCTCTAATTCATGAGGCAGGGAAAGCCAGGAAGGAGAAGCACCCAGAGCCTCGTTAACGGCTATCGGCTTGAGCGAGTAAGATGGCGTCTTGAAGTAACAGGCGTGAAAGCAATAGCTACTTGAAAGAATTAAGATCGGTTTGTTTTTCCTGAAGGAATTACAGGAATATTAAACCCTTCTTGCAGTTATAAATCATTTAATGCAAATCATTTAATCCAAACAGAATTTTTACAGGCTCATGAGGCTCACTCATTTTGCCAAGAGTGAGTCATGTACAAATAAAATGAAACCAACAAAGAAAAGAGCTCTCATACCATGTGTATGTGGGTGATCCTTTGAAAAACTTGTAATTATTTTTTTTAACTCTACCACAGCCGGGAAGACAGGTTTGTGAAGCAAGGGCGAACCTCGATAACTGAGCTGTAGCCCATCGACGTGTAGTTTTTCCTTCACCCAGAAGGAACACAACAGGTCCCTTGTCAGGCCGAGAACAGCAATGGTGTGACTAATGTATCGGCAGCCCCTCAAAGCCCGTGGTTTCAAACCAAGTCGTGTACTGATACACTGAGGAAGCAAAAGACTTTAAAAAAAAATGAAAATAATGTTAAGTGATTAATACTTAGTAGAAGAATGCAGTAGGCAGTTAATCCCGCACTTATGGGTTAGTTAAGGACATGAATTAAACTTCATTCTTCACTCCCCATGTCATAACTATGTGCTGCTAAACACAGAGCACAGCGTGCGCCAGTGGGGTGGTGATGCACTGCTCTGAAATGACTGAAATGCGGGGACACAAAGTCATGTGACGGTGAGAACGGGAGCCTTAAAATGTGTCATCATCCTCCTTGTATGAAACCGATCCCTCGCGCCATTCACTGATGGCAACGGCAAATATTTGCAGCCACTAGAGAGGTATGGCTTTGCAGCATGTCCTGATGCCGTCTCCCCGCAACAGACAAAGCATCATTCAGAGGAGATATGTCAGAGCATCCCAAAGTGCTCCTCTAGCCACCTGCTTTGCATTTTAACATGAGGACAGACGCTTCCAGGTCCTCACACGAACACACCGTCCCTTCCACCTGCTTGGCCAGAAGATGGAACTGGGGATGTTTAGCCTGGAGAAAAGGAGGCTGAGGGGAGACCTTATCGCTCTCTACAACTACCTGAAAGGAGGCTGTAGAGAGGTGGGGGTCGGTCTCTTCTCCCAAGTAACATGCAATAGGACATGAGGGAATGGCCTCAAGTTACGCCAGGGGAGGTTTAGACTGGATATTAGGAAAAATTTCTTCACAGAAAGGGTTATCAAACATTGGAACAGGCTGCCCAGGGAAGTGGTAGAATTGCCATCCCTGGAGGCATTTAAGATGGGTAGATGTGGTGCTGAGGGACATGGTTTAGTGGTGGTTTTGGCAGTGTGAGGTTCATGGTTGGACTCGATGATCTTAAAGGTCCCTTCCAACCTAGACGATTCTATGATTCTATTACGGACTGTGAGTTCCCCGTGCGCAGAAGGACAGAAGCAGGGATGGAATGGGAGGGAGCTCAACAGCACGTTGGTAACAAGTAAAGGACTTGGACCTAGGGCAATACTGCTGCCCAGGTCCAGGGTGTGGTGTGGACACCAGTGGAGCAGAGGCCCCCAGATTTAGGCAATCCAGGAGCCAAAGCCCTCTGTGACTTTTTCACTATCAACGGCCCCTGCCAGTGCCTGAAATGCCAGTCAGAAAGGTAGGTCCTCTTGTTTCCTTCGGGAATTTGAGGGAATCTCTGCTTGCCTTGTTGCTACCAGGGATGTGCTATGCCTACCGTGCATTCACATAAACGCTTTTCCTAGGCAGAGACCATGAGACAGGGGTTCAGTCCAACTGCAGGGCGTGTAGAAGCGCCTGTGAAACCCTGCAGTATCTGCACTGCCCAACCTGGAGCGGGCATTTAAGAGGGAAGAAGGGAGGGAGGAGTGAAGGGAGGAAGGACATAGCTTCTACAGCCAGGAAAGTAACGACAGCATTTTCCTCCTCCCTGAGAACAGAAGTTCAGGTCGTCTACAGGCATAAGCTCACACTGCATCAGTTACCCACGGGCCCTGACTTTGTTCTACAAATGTAGGAGTCGGAAACATCCTTTAATTAAAAAGCAACCTAACACTGCCCTCATCCAGTGACCGAGCGCTGGAGCAAGAGTGCATAGGATGTAATCCAGCTCTGAGATGAGCTGGAAGAGAATCTCTCCACCTTTCAGGGCATACAGCTCTTGTCTATGAAACTGTATTTTTTCTTTTGCATTTTAACACATACAGACATAACTTGGTACCTCGTTGGATTTCAGTGTTTTTATCCCTTATTGCTCTCAATTTACTCCTCAGTATTTTTTGTCCGGCTTTCATACTTCTGGTATGGGGAGGTAGGGGAGAACTTTAGTTCAGCTGGGCTTTCTAATTGTAACGGACATCTTGCATTCTGCCATCAACTGGCAGATTTCCTTTGTTACTGCTTCTTTTGATTTGTTTTTCCCTATGGATCTTTGATTTTAGAATGGTTGCTTGGCAAATCAGTTGAGATACAAATGACTTTGTGTTTTTCTCAGAAGTATTACACACCTTATCTGTTCTTTTTTGAGGAGGGGTGTTACTAATTTGTTTATACACAAGCAGGCAGACAGCACAGGCAGACAGCTAAGGAAGCAGCGGAGTCACTTGACCACCTAGCACACCTGATCTAGTGGACAGAGGAGTTCCTAATCACTTTCCAAAGGAAGGTCTTATGAAACATGCAGGTTTTCTTATTATTTGTAATTTCTCAGGCCTTTTATTTCCCCAGTCCTGTGAAATAGCATGTGCAAGGGAAATAGCAGCGCATGGAAAAGGGCAACTGAAGACAAAAACAGTTATGGTAAAGCAGCACAAAGTGTCAATAGTTTAAGATCACTCTGGAGTCTTCTGATTAAATGAGAACCTCACCTTTTGGCACACAAGGAGAATCCAAACCATTTTGTTTTAAAAACCTTCCAAGGAATGTGGAAATCGGGAAGCAGACATGTCCCTTTTCATTTTTTAGACTACCAGTAGTGAGCCAGCACAGCAGGAAAGCATCCTGTGTGGGTCCCTCTTTAAACCACGGATAACCAGTGCTTATACACACAACAAAACTACCAAGCAGTAGGTAAATACAATGCCTTTAGATTAATTTCCATTTGTTATTAATGATAGCTGAGGCCAATCATCTCTAAATGCCATGAAAGACTTCAAGACATTTTGCTGTTAACTGAAGGTATTTGGCCAACATCCTCTAGTCTTTGTCTGGGGCAAACATCCATTTCCTGTGAAAAATTGATACTAAACCACTAATACGATATACTGTTCAACTTTAGTTCTCTTCCTCTTCGATTTCCATTTTACCATACAGTGTAATGTATGTTTGTTTCAAGATTTCTGGGGAACATAAAAATAACCTAACATAATAATACTTAGTTTTTGCACAGAGATCCAATTTCATCCTGCCATCAGAATTCAAGGGGAACCACAGCGGATGTGTGAGAACAGAAGAGAAATGAATGAAAATCGAGACAACCAGGGAAGAAAAATAAATAACAAGAAGGAAAGCAAAAGAGAGAGAAACAAACCTAGAGGCACAACCTAACCTCCAATGCACAGTTCATATCCATTTTTTGATCTTCCATGCAAAAACACAGCAGGGAATTTTTTTCAAGTTATGCGGGGATGCACGTGGCATAGGACATTAGTAATCAGTCCACAAAACCAAACGAACAAGGGCAAAAAAATCTGAACTGAAAGAAAAACAGCAAGATTAGGTTATCACCAAAAATTATTGTTAAGATCTGTGTTTCTAAATTGCAACAAGAAAGTATTGGAGAAAACAGTCTTAGCCCTCCTACACTGAAGCAGGCTTCTAGACCAAGTAGGAATTCGCGCATATTCTCCTTCTTATTGCAAAAGCCGTTTTACTAAAAAAGGCTATTTGGACTGTCATCAAAGGATGATGTGGAGGTTCGAGAAAGTTCAAAACGAATCAGGCAATTTATAGTCGATAAGTCTTATCGATGGCTAGTAAACATGATGATGCAATCCAGTGAAATCTCTGGCTCAGGAAATTCCCATAACCTCCGACTGACAGAAGTTAGAAAATCCTACACTTGTCCTGTTTCTTCCAGCCTTTCTGCAAGCATCCTCCACCCGTCACAGTCAGTCAAAGACAACCAGGCTAGACGGGCTACTGGAGTAAATAAAACCGGTAGTTCAGACTCTTCTTATGCTCTGAAGAGAAGATCGAGGCCATTCTTGCCATATTATGCTGTCACCCATGATGCAAAGTTTTTATGATCCAAATCATGGCTCCAAATCTCATAAAAATTAGAGCGGGCCTCGTTCGAATTCCACAAAAATACACAGCAGAAGAAACTCCACAGTAATAAATTAATATTAATGGCAGAACTAGATGGCAAATTACAGGCTTCATTAGCTCACAGCTGTAGTTTTTCCTTCCTACTAAATGGGATGGGCAAAGGGCGAAATGGGCACACCAGTAAGGACAGCCCAGTAAGGCACACCAGTAAGGCAAGAATAAATAGCATTTAACTGACCTGCAGAAAAGTCTCTAGTTTGAGAGGGTGGGACAGCACCAAAGGCTTTGCACACAGTTCCCTTTCGGTGCTGGATAAGGTCTCTTTCAAGAAGAATCCAAGCAAAAGTGAATGCAGCTCTGACAGGAGGTAGAGTGGGAAGATGGCTAGAAGTCCTATTGAAACCAGATCCCTTGTCCCAAACCGCTGCGGTTTCAGTTAAAAGATTAGGGCTTGGAAAGGCTCCTGCAGTTGGAATAATTATAACTGGGTTACTCTGAGGGAAAGCTAAAACCCACTGGGGAGAGGCTTGATTTTGGAGGCCTGACAGAAGCAAGAGCATTGCAAGTTCTCTCATTCCTAATCTAAGACCATATGGAGCTCAACTACCAGGTGGGTGGGTGCATTAATTGAGGGAACGTGCAGCTCATCATTTTCTAAATCAACTTGTTCTTCATAAGTGAGCATTACTATGGAAAAGATAGCAAGAAACATAGAGATACCGGGAAACAACCTCCACCTCTAAGTAAAAATAACAAAAACAATTACCTGGGATTCCACCTTTCTACTAAGCTCGGAACAGAATGTAGAAGCCTGGTATCTCTCCTCTGGAGAAGATGAGGACATCTACTCATTTCAGTAAGTGAAAACATGTAAAAGAATGCACTATCATCTTTCCATTCACTCTCCATCTCTTACTTTAGGAGTATTTTGCTAAGCTTTATTTTAGCAGGCCTAAAACATGGAGTGAATGACATCACTTTACCATCTTCATGCTGAATCCAGTCATAGTTGGATTTCTGGAGTAATTCAGAGACACGCACAGGGATTTCATTGAAGTATTTTGGTTCTGAAGTTCTCTTCAAAGGTATGGAAGAGAAACATTACCGTGGTGCTAGCTGAAATGCTATAATTGTATAGCACTATAATTCTATTATTTTGAATGGCTGTTGCCATTTTTTGCTCCAAGGGTAGCTCGTTGTAATAAGTAGCACTGGTACAGTTCCAGCAGTCGTATTTCAGTAAATGCCAATTTAAACACAATTTGCCTGACATACAAGAGGAAAGCGTCTTCTGAGTGCGATTATGGGCTTCATGTTGTGATACGTATGCTAACAGTGTCTGAAAAAAGAAGCAGTTCCTTCCCCTAGAAAACCTGATCTGCCAGGAATCCCAGAAGATGCTTTGGAGGCCAGCTTGGAAAAGCTCTCTCTAGGACCTGACAAGTTTAGTCAAAACTCTGGCTTTTCAAGTGACCTTCCCCAGTATAAACTGGGTAAAAGTGCTGCAGCAGAGTGGTAGTGTTACTTAGTGGGCGTAAATCTTTGCAGAGGGAAGTACTTCAGTAAAAGCTATTTCTTGACTTCTAAAGAATAAGTATAGCAAGTCATAGCATAGCACTCGGCGGTGCTATACCTTTTTATAGTTACCTGGTCAGCCAAAAGCCAGTAACATGAAAATTAAAAAGCTAAGTACAACCTGAATGCAATGACAAGTATTATGGGAACACCTACAGATCCTACCTGGTGCACTCCGACCCACGGCTACGAACTCCTGGAACAAATTAGAAACTGGCGCTACCCTAATAGCTGGGTATCTCATTTCTTTAGGATACATCCGAATGAGCAAAACATGAACAAACAAGCAATGGATGAGAGAGAGAGATAACTAGCTAATTCCAACATGCAGGAACCTCCTGCTTGTTAAATTATCCGCTCTAGTCAGCCCTCTGACTATAGAAAAAACTATCTGCCAAATCTATATTCATGTACCAGGGCAACAAACAAATTAGAAATGCACAGAGACAGGCTGAACAACTTGGGTTGTTTTTAAATTATCTTCGTAAAAAGAAGAACTCTGGGAGGAGCTGGGGATGATTAGAAACGGATGATGGCATGGACTGCCTGCTTTTCCTCCCTCCAGACATATCACTTCATTTCTTCCCATTCACTAGGTCTTCAGACACACCAAGAGCAGTTACTTGTTCTTTCTAAAGACTTTTTAGAAAGCCAGCACTTACACTTTTAGCACCGTGAAGAGGAAATAAACCTTGGAAGAAATCTTACCTGTTGAAACCACTTTTTAATGGTCTAATGATTTTTTTTAAACAACAACTTGAATTTTGCCCAATATGTCATTACAAAACAGAATGAAAGTGCTTCTCCACCCTGACTACAGAATTCCCGATACAACACGATAATCATCTGAAGGGATGAGATTCTCTAGAAAAAATGTGTATTTACTGTTCATTACAGTGCCATGTTTCATCATTCAACATTGAAAATGCCATTAATAAAATAGCATTCATTGGTTTTATAACAATTCCAGTTCAAAATCCTCTTTTTGGAATTCTAATTGATCCTCCAAATGAGCTTTATTAATCATTGACGGAAAACTGGCAAAATCCTACCCCGTACTTTGGCAACCTTTCAAAATGTCCAATTAGGTCAAATCAAGAAAGCCCTAGAAACCAATTACAGCAGCACTTCTAAGCCAAAAAAAACCTTATTGTACTCTGAAACAACTGCAACATTATAGGGAAAAAAACCAAACCAAAACCCTCAATCAACGATCTGGTTATGCACCTGAAGTACCGCCTCCATAGAAACGTGCCAAATAGCCACTCCTTGAACCACATCAATTAATGGTATTTGCTCACAGATTTTCTTTATCACTGTCATAAATGTCACCAAGCAGTTCACCATAAGGAACAGCGCCAGCCAGCTCCTTAATCTGTCAAGCGAACGCTCACTCCCCTTCAGCATTTTTCTATACATCTCATCTACAGTGCTCTAATTTCGCGTGTACACAAAGTCTTCACCTTTTTATGAGTTTCATGTGTTCTGTATCTCACCTGCATGTTTGTACATTAACAAATATGTTGACAAAGCGATAAAAATAATCTTGGCGGCAAGAACAATAGCGACCTTTATCTAACTTCTCAAGAATGTGATCTTTGCTTCTGCAGTACTGCTGCACGTACAGCCATAGGTGCCGGTGGGCTCTTTGAGGTGCGCGTTGCTGCCAATCCTAATCCCACCACCCACAGTTAAGAATTAATTAGGACTTGAAGATGCCAGAGGGAGGCAAAACAAACAAAAATAGCATTTTAATTAACTGTAAACAATAATTAAAATTCTGCATTATGTTTAGCATCTGCACATTTCCAGACTTTACTGCAGTGGCTCTGAATCTAATGAGATCATCCGACGAAATGCCAGAGGACTGGACAGATCTCAGATCGTAAGTACATCTCCTATGGTATCTCAGAACAGTAAATAATTCATGCATCCTTATTGTGAGGACCAGTAATAAAAAAAAAACAAACAAAAAAAACCCCCAAAAAATAACACTGACAACGAACCAAAATCCACATACTCCGGCCAGACTGAGGGAGAACAAAATGTGCACACATATAGTAAGTAGGTTTTGAGTTTCCTATTCCAGATGTACACTTGTTCTGCAATTTCATGACACAATGGTCCCCACTTTACTATACTTAGTTATTTAGTTGGTTATTTTATTATTTATTAATTTACTTATTTACAATTCCCTTTTACTTTTTTTATTAACCTTTTTTTAATTAACCTGCCATTATACTAACAAAAGCCATGTGGTGTTATACAAAATTCTTTTGTCAAAGTCACAAGTTCTATCCAACATTTTCCACTCTGATGCCCTTTTAATTACAATGTTGAGACACAAAACCCTCTGAGTGTCTTCCTATCTATTTTGGTTACTCAGTTTTCTCTGCCATTTGATCTTCAGCTGGCTAGTTTACAAATTGGATCTCAATAGTTCATCTCAACCCAAAGTTTTACATTCCCTCCACTCACATGCTGGAAACAGTCACCTGTCATTCAGAAGTCAAACCTCTTCACAAAAGTCTCCTTACCTTCACCAGGAGGACAGGTAAACTTCATGAAGTTCTACTCTACGAAGAGCTTGATCAAGGGTAACCACCAGGACCTAGCCATACAGAAGAAAGCCAAGGGTTTCTCTTGCGCCCGTCTCTAGACACCTGAAGGAAAACAACTGTCTGAAGTAACCATGTGGCTTTCGTATTCTGTCATTTTCCAAAAACGGCTAGAAAATGGCTAGAAATTTTCCAAAAATGGCCTCTTAACATTCATTAGCTACAGCTAAAACTTCAAGTCACAAAAGAAAGATAACCAAATTCGTGATACCATTTATATAATGCACTCAATATTACAGCCCCTGATATCTCATTTGAATTACGTGGCAGACAATTGCAATGTTTTAGCTAATAAGTTGAAAGCTCCTTCTCTTCCCCCCCTTGTCTGTTTACTAATCCATTAATATAAAAAATCAGGAGATGTTTGGAAGATCCTGCACATCTCTAGCCCTCTTTCAGCTTGAGTTTCGTAGGTTCCTCAGTGTTCATAGGTTTCATGTATTCTCCCTTACATTTTACTAAACTATTAGGTACAGAAGATTAACTGATTGGGAATGATATTATTAACGTTTTCACTTCCATAGCACATTTTTGGAAATGCAAATTGAAGAATTGCAACGGAAATATTAAGAACTTCATAAAACAGTAAAAATAGAGTAGTATGTATTCAGGAAGCCAAGGTCAGACCTAAGTGTAAGGTCTATGTCAGGATGTATCCTAATGTAAGGATATCTTTTGTTAGAATGACTGCCACGATTTATGACTGGTTGCAAGTGTGGCTGAATTGCTTTGTTGACCTGGAAAGGTCAGGAAGTTTACTCCATACATCTTGTTTTTCCTCTCATTTTATTTATGTCACGCCTTTTCTTTAACCGTCTGTACTCTCGGAATTGCACCACTTCGCTACTTGTGTCTTTCTACAACAGCTTTCCTTGCATTTTCCTTTTTGTGTAATTTTTTTTTCTGTGTGATGGTGGCAAACACCCCATTAGAAGTGCTACATTTCCTTTGGGTCTATGAAGAAACTAGTAATTGCCTTCTTTTCCTTACATGAAATGCTGTTTTGCCATGGCCTAGAAGGCCCAGCTTGGTAGGAGATGGCTATAAACTGCTGCCTTGTCTGAGGGACATCCTGTAACACACCATTCCTCATAGTCGCGTACGTGCTGCTGTGCAAGAGCTGCTGAACCTCAGCCCTTCGCACAGTTGCTCCTCTGGTTAGTAATACTTTCCAGGAAATCGCCTCACAATCTTTAGTCTTTCTTTTAGATGCATGTAAAATCTGTATTTCCTATAAGTACCCTTGGTTTGCACTGCCCTGTACAGGAGTTTCAGTTTTTCCTCCTTAACTTTTTTGGCCTTCCCTCTGACATCCCCCAGTTGGGGCAGATTCACCGTTCTGTATCGGCTGTTTTCCTGCTTAGCCCTTTTCCCTTTCCTGGAAAAGCAGCGCTTAGCACATTCAAGAATTTTCTCAGGTTTCTCCAGTGCATCTTCATTTGTCCAGAAAACCAAACAATAAGATCTCAGGGTTTGGGGTTCTAGTTTTATCTGCCGTCCACATAGCAAAGCTAGCCCACAGTTCCCTCAGCCTGAAGTTTTGCATCCTCCCTCCCAGATGAAAGTCCCCAGGAAGAATCTGTTGCAGTTCAGCTCTGTTTCCCGCTCTCTTTTCCTAATCCTTTTCTACAACTCCTCCACAAGCTACCTCTCTTTTTATGCCTTATGCCGGTCGATCTCCAGATCTCAACAATTCATGTGATGAAAATAAATGTACCATTCCTCTCAGCTGCTTTCTGAGTAATGCTAACCTGTGTCTTTTTTTGTTTGACTCTCTTAAGCTGCTCAGCTAACTCCAATATTACTATCTGAAAAATGTTTATTTTACCTGGAGCTTCTTTGACTTCTTTTTAATAAGAGGTTTCCATCATTATCAAAGACATTTATTTACATTTCACTTTTTTCCCCAGCCTTTTTTCTCAAAACTTTGCGATGTCATTTTTTTCCATGAGAACAAAGCATTGTTTTATTAGCAGGTTCCCTTTCTTTCTTTCTGCTAGGCCTCATTTTTTAAGAGATTTCCTTTTTAAATCTGAGACAATATGTCTTTCTTCATTTCCCTAATAAATCCTGATACCATTTCCCAAGCCTTTTTTAGTAACAATGCCTTCTCATTTACCCTGTTCAAGTTTTATCTCAACTGCTCTGTATAAGTTTATATTAGAAGCTGTGTATTTTCATTTTATGTTTATTGATTCAATGAAAAAGACCAAGACCTTAAACTTTCACAGTCCAGCATCCTGTTGTGCTTTGAATTTTTAACCAAGTCTTACTCCTTTTGGAAATCTTGCTTGTATAGATAGACTTTATTAACTTTTTTTAATGCTGCACAGTATCTTTTTGCTTTCCTTTGCAACTGGTTTAATGCCTCAGTCTCCTGCAGTATTTT